>NC_083718.1:17974166-19393333 GCF_028564815.1 Eubalaena glacialis
TTTGCTGAGGCATGCAGGATCTTTTCATTATGGCACGCAATTTGCTCAGGCTTCTTGCTAGTTGTGGCACGCAGGGCTCCAGGGCACATGGGCTCTGTAGTTGTGGTATGTGGACTCCAGAGTGTGTGGGCTCTGTAGTTTGCAGCATGCCGGCTCTCTACTTGAGGCACGTGGGCTCAGTAGTTGTGGCATTCGGGCTTAGTTGCCCTGCAGCATGTGGGATCTTAGTTCCCCAATCAGGGATCAAACCCGCATCCCCTGCATTGGAAGGCAGATTCTTTACCACTGGACCACCAGGGAAGTCCCAGATGACCAGTTCTTAACATGAAGAATCCAAGACCTTTCTCTACTGTATCTTGTTAATTAGAATTAGATCTCTGGGGCTTCCCTGGTGGCACGGTGGTTAAGAATCCACCTTCCAATGCAGGGGACATGGGTTTGATCCCTGGTCTGGGAAGATCCCACATGCCGCGGAGCAACTAAGCCCATGCGCCACAACTACTGAGACTGTGCTCTAGAGTCTGCGAGTCACAACTACTGAAGCCCGTGTGACTACAGCCTATGCTCTGCAACAAGAGAAGCCACTGCAATGAGAAGCCTGCGCACCGCAACAAAGAGTAGCCCTCGCTCGCTGCAACTAGAGAAAGCCCGCACACAGCAACGAAGACGCAATGCAACCAAAAGTAAATAAATAAAATAAATAAATTAAAAAAAAAAAAAGAATTAGATCTCTGATCTTTTGGACGTGCCTACCCAGAGCCTCCAGACAATTACACTTTCAGTATAAACTCCATCCTATTGCCAGAATTATCTTTCTAAAATCAAATCCTCACATTTAACATCAAAATGTCAGCAACTTCCCCTTGTCTATAAGATGAAATTTAACATTTTAAAAGACTTTGAACATGTTTCAGTTTCAGATTACAGCTCCATTTCCTGATACTGCCAGTCATGCACATAATAGACCAGTAAACCCAACAGTTTTCTGGTCTCTGGAGCGTCTATGTTCTTTGGTAGCAATTTTCCTTTGCATATGGCATTTTTTTCTGGCATGTTTTTAATAATTATGATAATAATAATAATAGTGACAAACATTAACTGGGCATTTTCTACCTACTGCTAACTGCTAAGCACTTCATATAGATCATCTCTTTTGATTTCATATCCCCTATGAATATCCCTACTTCATAGATATGAAAAGAGGCCTGTACAGAATACGTTGCATGAATGTTTGAAGGGTTTTTTCTCATATAAATGAACAAAATAATCTGTCATTTGGAGAGTATGCTTAAAATAAGAAGCCAAGAAACATGATTTTAATGCATTACTAAGGCATGTTTTTTGGTCTTGAGGAAGTCTATGGGCCTTGGCCTCTGTTATTTTTCCATCTCTGAAATAAAACAATCCTACTGTGGATCCTTCGACTTGGACTTCCTGCTACCCACTTACTAAGTGAAACTGGCCAGCTAATGAGGCAATGAGATTACAGAAGATTTGAAATATCGAGTGTAATGTAAAGACATGCAAAACAATGCATGTCTATTTCACTCTACAAATACAACCATTCCACATTTAAGTGAGTTAAGGTAGAGAGAGGTTAAGAGTGTTACATTAGTAAAGAGTCCACCATATAAAGAACAAACTTATGGTTACCAAGGGGGTAGGGTGAGGGGAAGTGATAGCCTGGGAGTTTGGAATTGACAGGTATACGCTGCTATATTTAAAATAAATAACCAACAAGGTCCTACACTATAGTACAGAGAACTCTGCTCAGTATTCTTTAATAACCAAAATGGGAAAAGAATTTGAAAAAGAATAGACACACATATATGTATAACAGAATCACTTTGCTGTACACCTGAAACTAACAACATTGTTAATCGACTATACTCCAATATAAAATAAAAATTAAAAAATAAATAAATTAGTTGTGATTCATAGTTGGAAAAAAAAAAGGAAAACAAAAGGAAAAAGTTTCCACCATATGGAAGGAGTGGGCAAAACTACCCCTCCTCCACCTCTTAGCTCCTGCAATACAGAAAGAGTTTCTTTCCTAACACTTGTGAATGCTATCTAGTCATAAGTAGCAGATGCTGCAGAGAAGAAAAGAAATAAGCTTTTATCGACTGCGTGGGGCTGGGAAAATTTTTCCCATGACCTCTTGACGGATTCTGTGGGAATCCATTCGAATTCTTCCGTTTGCTATAGGAACCCCCTATGCCAATTTGAAACCCTTATGTGACCATATCTAGTGAAAGAAGATACCTTCTGTGAAAGATCCCTGAGTTACAGACACTGTATTAGAATTGTTAAACAACAATAACAATAACATTACTGTGGAATGAATGAATGGCAGCTACATTTTACTGAGCTCTTACTATGTGTCAGGTTCTAGTCTAAGTATTTTGCATGCATCAACTTTCTGAATTCTTATCATAGGTCTTTGGAGGTAAATATGATAACTAACCTCATTTTACTGACAAGGACTCAGACACAGAGAAGTTAAGCAACTCACTGGAAATCATAACTGCTAGTAAGTGGCAGAGCCAGAATTTTAACAAGGGCAGTTGGCTCCAAGTTTTCCTCTTCATCATGGAAGATTAAGTGATCTAAGTTGGGCAAAGTGACTTCTTCAGACTCTCTATCTAACTACATAAAAAACTAACGGGCAGATTTTTTTTTTCCTGAAAGCCCAGAAATCAAGCAATCATTAGCACAGAACTGCCTTATTGTCTTCCTATTAATCTGTTTAAGCATTAAACACTGGTTGTTTTGTTGAAATTTCCTGTTTACTTATTTTTCAGTGAATGGGATCCTCTTAGTAGGTCCTGGTTTTGCAGGAAATTGTATGAACTGAAATTCCTCAAAGAGAGTAGAATCATGTCATCATTATCACATACAGTGATACCATTATTAGTTATTTGAAATGACACATTAAACTAAAGAAATCTGTTTTATTTTCTTCTCAACAGAAAAATCCCTGTCTTCCAAACAGAATTTGACATATGACAGACTATAGTGGAAAAGAATGGAAGAGTAATTAGAATTATTAAAACACTTAAACATGCAATCTAAAATCCGCTCATTTCTCTACCTTAACTAATAGAAAATATTGAAGAAGCTTGTATTTATAACTATGCAACTAACAAGTGTTCACACAGCAAACAGGCATAATTTTTATGGGGAACGTAACTTAACTTGTTTAGATGCTACTTGCTACATGCTTCTCATGAAATATTTATCTTAACCAAAATGATACTACTACCCGGGACAGCTTAAGGTTAACAGAGAATAGAGAAAAGCAAGTAAGTTTATCCAGTATGAGGTATAAAAAAAAAAAAAAAAATGCCATGTAGCCATGGCATAAAAAGAAAGAGTGAGGGGGACCTTCAAAATGGCAGAGGAGTAAGAGGTGGAGATCACCTTCCTCCCCACAAATACATCAAAAATACATGTATATGTGGGACAACTCCTGCAGAACACCTACTGAACGCTGGCAGAAGACCTCACACTTCCCAAAAGGCAAGAAAATCCCCATGTACCTGGGTAGGGCAAAAGAAAAATGAAAAAAAAGAGACAGAAGAATAGGGATGGGACCTGCACCTCTGGGAGGGAGCTGTGAAGGAGGAAAAGTTTCCACACACTAGGAAGTCCCTTCACTGGCGGATATGGGGGTGGGCAGGGGGGAAGCTTCGGAGCCACAGGGGAGAGCACAGCAACAGGGGTGCGGAGGGCAAAGCGGAGAGATTCCCGCACAGATGATCGGTGCCGACCAGCACTCACCAGCCCGAGAGGCTTGTCTGCTCACCCGCCGGGGCGGGCGGGGGCTGGGAGCTGAGGCTCGGGCTTCGGTCGGATCGCAGGGAGAGGACTGGGGTTGGCTGCGTGAACACAGCCTGAAAGGGGCTAGTGTGCCACAGCTAGCCAGGAGGGAGCCTGGGAAAAAGTCTGGACCTGCTAAAGAGGCAAGAGACCATTGTTTCCCGGTGCGCGGGGAGAGGGGATTCAGAACACCGCCTACATGAACTTCAGAGACAGGCGCGAGCTGTGGCTATCAGCAGAGACCCCAGAGACGGGCATAAAATGCTAACGTTGTTGCTGCAGCCACCAAGAATCCTGTGTGCAAGCACAGGTCACTATCCACACTCCTCACTGCCCCAGCAGCCTGTGCATCCCGCCACTGCCAGGGTCCCGTGATCCAGGAACAGCTTCCCTGGGAGAACACATGGTGCACCCCAGGCTGTTGCAATGTCACGCTGACCTCTGCCACCGCAGGCTCACCCTGCATTCGAATTATAACTACTGTACCCCTCCCTCCCTCCCACTCGCATGAGTGAGCAAGAGCCCCCTAATCAGCCACTGCTTTACAGATGCCTGAGGGTGACCTACACACGGAGGAGGGACCAAAACCAAAGCTGCACCCCAGGAGCTGTGCAAAGAAGAGAAAGGGAAATTTCTCTGTGCAGCCTCAGGAGCAGCAGATTAAATCCCCACAAGAAACTTGATGTATGCTGCATCTGGGGAATACCTGATTAGACAACGAATCATCCCAAAGTTGTGGCGGTGGACTTTGGGAGCAATTGTAGACTTGGAATTTGCTGCCTGCGACTGATTTGTTTCTGATTTTTATGTTTACCTTAGTTTAGTGTTTAGCACTTGTTATCATTGGTGGATTTGTTTATTGGTTTGGTTGCTCTCTTCTTTTATTTATTATTAATTATTAAAAAATTTTATTTTAATAATTTTTTAAAATTTTATTATTATTATTTTCATTCTTTTTTTCTCCCTTTTCTTCTGAGCCATGTAGATGACAGGGTCTTGGTGCTCTGGCCTGGTGTCAGGCCTGAGCCTCTGAGGTGGGAGAGCCGGGTTCAGGACATTGGACCACCAGAGACCTCCTGGCCCCATGTAATATCAGTTGGTGAGAGCTCTCCCAGAGATCTCTGTCTCAATGCTAAGACCCAGCTCCACCCAGGGGCCAGCAAGCTCCAGTGCTGGATGCCTCATGCCAAACAAATAGCAAGACAGGAACACAACCTCACCCATTAGCAGACAGGCTGCCTAAAATCATACTGAGTTGAGAGAGACCCCAAAACACACCACCAGACACGGCCCTGAACACCAGAAAGACAAGATCCAGCCTCATCCACCAGAACACAGGCACCAGACCTCTCCGCCAGGAAGCCTACACAAGCCACTGAACCAACCTCACCCACTGGGGGCCAGACACCAAAAACAACGGGAACTATGAACGTGCAACCTGTGAAAAGGAGACCCCAAACACAGTAAGTTAAACAAAATGAGAAGACAGAAAAATATGCAGCAGATGAAGGAGCAAGGTAAAAACCCACCACACCAAACAAATGAAGAGGAAATAGGCAGTCTACCTGAAAAAGAACTCAGAGTAATGATAGTAAAGAAGATCCAAAATCTTGGAAATAGAATGGGGAAAATACAAGAAATGTTTAACAAGGACCTAGAAGAACTAAAGAGCAAACAAAGAATAATAGCACAATAAATGAAATTTAAAATTCTCTAGAAGGAATCAATAGCAGAATAACTGAGGCAGAAGAACAGATAAGTGACCTGGAAGATAAAATAGTGGAAATAACTATTGCAGAGCAGAATAAAGAAAAAAGAATGAAAAGAATTGAGGACAGTCTCACAGACCTCTGGGACAACATTAAATGCACCAACATTCGAATTATAGGGGTCCCAGAAGAAGAAAAGAAAGGATTTGAGAAAATATTTGGAGAGATTATAGTTGAAAACTTCCCTAACATGGGAAAGGAAATAGTCAATCAAGTCCAGGAAGTGCAGAGAGTCCCATACAGGATAAATCCAAGGAGAAACATGTCAAGACACATATTAATCAAATTACAAAAATTAAATACAAAGAAAAGATATTAAAAGCAGCAAGGGAAAAGCAACAAATAACATACAAGGGAATCCCCATAAGGTTAACAGCTGATCTTTCAGCAGAAACTCTGCAGGCCACAAGAGAGTGGCAGGACATATTTAAAGTGATGAAAGGGAAAAACCTACAACCAAGATTACTCTACCTAGCAAGGATCTCATTCAGATTCAAAGGAGAAATAGAAACCTTTACAGACAAGCAAAAGTTAAGATAATTCAGCACCACCAAATCAGCTTTACAACAAATGCTAAAGGAACTTCTCTAGGCAGGAAACACAAGAGAAGGAAAAGTGCTACAGAAACAAACTCAAAACAATTAAGAAAATGATAATAGGAACATACATATTGATAATTACCTTAAATGTAAGTGGATTCAATGCTCCAAACAAAACACAGACTGAATGGATGTGTTTTCAGCCAAAAGACTGGCTGAATGGATACAAAAACAAGATCCATATATATGCTGTCTACAAGAGACCAACTTCAGACCTAGGGACACATACAGACTGAAAGTGAGGGGATGGAAAAAGATATTCCATGCAAATGGAAATCAAAAGAAATCTGAAGTAGTAATCCTCATATCAGACTAAATAGACTTTAAAGACTAGTATAAGAGACAAAGAAGGGCACTATATAATGTTCAAGGGATCAATCCAAGAAGAAGATATAACAGTTATAAATATTTATGCGCCCAACATAAGAGGACCTAAATATATAAGGCAAATGCTAACAGCCATAAAAATGGAAATCGACAGTAACACAAACATAGTAGGGGACTTTAACACCCTACTTTCACCAATGGACAGATCATCCAAAATGAAAATAAATATGGAAACAGAAGCTTTAAATGACACATTAACAAGATGGACTTAATTGATATTTATAGGACATTGCATCCAAAAACAACAGAATACACTTTCCTCTCAAGTGCTCATGGAACATTCTCCAGGATAGACTATATCTTGGGTCACAAATCAAGCCTTGGTAAATTTAAGAAAACTGAAATTGTATCAAGTATCTTTTCCGACCACAAGGCTAGGAGACTAGATATCAATTACAGGGAAAAAAACTGTAAAAAATACAAACATAAGGAGGCTAAACAATACACTACTAAATAAGCAAGACATCACTGAAGAAATCAAAGAGGAAATAAAAAAATACCTAGAAACAAATGACAATGAAAACACGATGACCCAAAACCTATGGGATGCAGCAAAAGCAGTTCTAAGAGGGAAGTTTATAGCAATACAATCCTACCTCAAGAAACAAGAAACACCTCAAATAAACAACCTAACCTTACACCTAAAGCAATTAGAGAAAGAAGAACAAAAAAAATGAAAGTTAGCAGAAGGAAAGAATTCATAAAGATCAGATCAGAAATAAATTCAAAAGAAATGAAGGAAATAATAGCAAAGATCAATAAAACTAAAAGCTGGTTCTTTGAGAAGATAAACAAAATTGATAAACCATTTGCCAGATACATCAAGAAGAAAACAGAGAAGACTCAAATCAACACATTTGGAAATGAGAAAAGAGAATTAACAACTGACACTGTAGAAATACAAAGGATCATGAGAGACTACTACAAGCAACTATATGCCAATAAAATGGACAACCCAGAAGAAATGGACAAATTCTTAGAAAAGCACAGCCTTTTCCGAGACTGAACCAGGAAGAAATAGAAAACATAAACAGACCAATCACAAGCCCTGAAATTGAAACTGTGATTAAAAATCTTCCAACAAACAAAAGCCCAGGACCAGATGGCTTCACAGGCGAGTTCTATCAAACATTTAGAGAACAGCTAAAAGCTATCCTTCTCAAACTCTTCCAAAATATAGCAGTGGGAGGAACAATTCCAAACTCATTCTACGAGGCCACCATCACCCTGATACCAAAACCAGACAAAGATACCACAAAAAATGAAAACTATAGGCCAATATCACTGATGAACATAGATGCAAAAATCCTCAACAAAATACTAGCAAACAGAATCCAACAGCACATTAAAAGGATCATACACCATGATCAAGTGGGGTTTATCCCAGGAATGCAAGGATTCTTCAACATATGCAAATCAATCAATCTGATACACCATATTAACAAATTGAAGGATAAAACCCATATGATAATCTCAATAGATGCAGAAAAAGCTTTTGACAAAATCCAACACCCATTTATGATAAAAACTCTCCAGAAAGTAGGCGTAGAGGGAACCTACCTCAACGTAATAAAAGTCATATATGAAAAACCCACAGCCAACATCGTTTTCAATGGTGAAAAACTGAAACCATTTTCTCTAAGATCAGGAACAAGACAAGTTTGCCCACTCTCACCACTGTTATTCAGCATAGTTTTGGAAGTTTTAGCCACAGCAATCAGAGAACAAAAGAAATAAAAGGAATACAAATTGGAAAAGAAGAAGTAAAACTGTCACTGTTTGCAGATGACATGATACTATACATAGAGAATCCTAAAGATGCTACCAGAAAACTACTAGAGCTAATCAATGAATTTGGTAAAGTAGCAGGACACAAAATTAATGTACAGAAATCTCTTGCATTCCTATACACTAATGATGAAAAATCTGAAAGAGAAATTAAGGAAACACTCCCATTTACCATTGCAACAAAAAGAATAAAATACCTAGGAATAAACCTACCCAGGGAGACAAAAGACCTGTATGCAGAAAACTATAAGACACTGATGAAAAAAATTAAAGATGATACAAACAGATGGAGAGATACACCATGTTCTTGGATTGGAAGAATCAACATTGTGAAAATGACTATACTACCCAAAGCAATTGACAGATTCAATGCAATCCCTATCAAACTACCAATGGCATTTTTCACAGAACTAGAACAAAAAATTTCACAATTTGTATGGAAACACAAAAGACCCTCAATAGCCAAAGCAATCTTGAGAAGGAAAAATAGAGCTGGAGGAATCAGGCTCCCTGACTTCAGACTATACTACAAAGCTACAATAATCAAGACAGTATGGTACTGGCACAAAAACAGAACTATAAAATATAGATCAATGGAACAGGATAGAAAGCCCAAAGACAAACCCATGCACATTGGTCACCTTATCTTTGATTAAGGGGGCAAGAATATACAATGGAGGAAAGACAGCCTCTTCAATAAGTGGTGCTGGCAAAACTGGACAGCTACATGTAAAGGAATGAAATTAGAACACTCCCTAACACCATACACAAAAATAAACTCAAAATGGATTAAAGACCTAAATGTAAGGCCAGACACTATCAAATTCTTAGAGGAAAACATAGGCAGAACACTCTATGACATAAATCACAGCAAGATCCTTTTTGACCCACCTCCTAGAGAAATGGAAATAAAAACAAAAATAAACAAATGGGACCTAATGTAACTTAAAAGCTTTTGCACAGCAAAGGAAACCATAAACAAGAGGAAAAGGCAACCCTTAGAATGGGAGAAAATATTTGCAAATGAAGCAACTGACAAAGGATTAATCTCCAAAATATACAAGCAGCTCATGCAGCTCAATATCAAAAAAACAAACAACCCAATCCAAAAATGGGTGGAAGGGCTCCCCTGGTGACACAGTGGTTAAGAATTCACCTGCCAATGCATGGGACATGGGTTCAAGCCCCGGACTGGGAAGATCCCACATGCCGCGGAGCTACTAAGCCTGCATGCCACAACTACTGAGCCCGCATGCCACAGCTAATGAAGCCCGTGCACCTAGAGCCCATGCTCCGCAACAAGAGAAGCCACCGCAATGAGAAGCACACATGTAGCAATGAAGGGTAGCCCCCACTCGCCGCAACTAGAGAAATTCCGTGCACAGCAACAAAGACTCAACACAGCCAAAATTAAATAAATAGATTTATAAAAAAAACCCAAAAAACAAAAATGGGCGGAAGACCTAAATAGACATTTCTCTAAAGAAGATATACAGATTGCCAACAAACACATGAAAGGATGCTCAACATCACTAATCATTAGAGAAACGTAAATCAAAACCACAATGAGGTATCACCTCACACCAGTCAGAATGGCCATCATCAAAAAATCTACAAACAATAAATGCTGGAGAGGGTGTGGAGAAAAGGGAACCCTCTTGCACTGTTGGTGGGAAGGTAAATTGATACAGTCACTATGGAGAACAGTATGGATGTTCCTTAAAAAACTAAAAATAGAACTACCATATGACCCAGCAATCCCACTACTGGGAATATACCCAGAGAAAACCATAATTCAGAAAGACACATGTACTCCAATGTTCACTGCAGCACTATTTGCAATAGCCAGGACATGGAAGCAACCTAAGTGTCCATCAACAGATGAATGGATAAAGAAGGTGTGGCACATATATACACTGGAATATTAGTCAGCCATAAAAAGAAACGAAATTGAGTTATTTGTAGTGAGGTGGATGGACCTAGAGTCTGTCATACAGAGTGAAGTAAGTCAGAAAGAGAAAAACAAATACTGTATGCCAACACATATATATGGAATCAAAAAAAAAAATGGTTCTGATGAACCTAGGGGCAGGACAGGAATAAAGACGCAGATGTAGAGAATGGACTTGAGGACACTGGGAGGGGGAAGGGTAAGCTGGGACGAAGTGAGAGAGTAGCATTGACCTATATACACTACCAAATGTAAAATAGATAGCTACTGCGAAGCAGCTGCATAGCACAGGGAGATCAGCTTCGTGTTTTGTGACCACCTAGAGGTGTGGGATAGAGAGGGTGGGAGGGAGACGCAAGAGGGAAGGGGATATGTTGATATATGTATCCATATAGCTGATTCACTTTGTTATACAGCAGAAACGAACACAACATTGTAAAGCAGTTATACTCCAATAAAGATGTTAAAAAAAAAAGAGTGATACTTTACTGTTCTACCTAAACTTTTTCTTTAATGTGACTAAAGATAATAGGGTTCAGACTTCAGATACCATTTACTATTCTATTGTATAAGAGTTGAATAATCCCCATGAAGAAATGTGTTCATGTTTGAATTATGTTTCAGATTCTTGTGTTTCTTTCTATATAGCAGAAAATATATATGTAAATATTATAGTGACAGTCTTTTCCTTGGTTTAAAGGTAAAAGTCTGTTTTATAAAGCAGCCTGTGATATGTTATAATAGTCTACAAACATTATCTACCATATCTATGGAGTTAGGCATTGGGGTACAGTGGTGAAAATAAAACACGGCCTAGGTCCTGATGTGGATTTCATTTGTTTTTATGCAGTATTATAGTCAGGTATATAGAGGTCTGCAAGAGCTGTTAAATGTGACTTAATGTTCGTGTGAAGAGATGAAGATTATCCCTGTGTCTAAATACCCAAATAAAACACATAATTAATAGTTTTCACACAGACTTTCTCAAAGCCTACTCCCTCACTAGAATCAATACTTTTTCACTTGATATTTTGTCTAAAAAAGAACTCTGAAAAAATAAAATGAAACATAAAAGAAAATAGATTATGCAGCTGTGTCACATTTTTAGTCAAGGTATAAAATAATTAGTTGTACCAGTACAGGAAGGTAAAGATCTAGTGTTATCTCAACCACTGAACACCACATCCTTCTGTTATGGCTCTTTTGGTTTCCTCTGTCCTTTGAAACTAGCAGGTACAATAGTTAGGGGATTTCTGATCAGTGAGAACTGGGTGAAAGTTCTAACTTCCTTTCTAGATGTGAGACCATGGTTAAATTGCTTTACTTCTCTGAGCCTCAGCTCTCTACTATGTAAAAATAAGACTAATTATACCTCCATAATAGAGTTACCATAAAAAGTTAACAAGATAATTTATTTTAAATCGCTTCACAAAATATATGGCATTACATTAGGTGATCTGTATTTTTGTTTCAATGTGAATCTGAAGCATATGACAGAGATAGGTTTCACTTATTTTATTCAACAGATGTGTTAGTTATCTATTGCTGTGCAACAAACTAGCTCAAAACTTAGGAATTCAAGAATGACTTAGCTGGATGGATGTGGTCTGTCCAAGGGTCTGTCAAAAGGAGTCAGTCAAGAAGTTGGCCAGGGTCACGGCATCTGAAGAATTCACTTCCAAGACAGCTCACTCATATGACTGGCAAGCAGTGTTGGCTGTTAGCAGGAGCCCCCAGTTTCTTGCCAGATGGACCTCAATATAGGGCTGTTTGTGTGTCCTCACAACATGGCAGCTTGCTTCCTCCAAAACAGGCTATCCTAAAGTCGGGAAGGCAGAAACCATAATGAAATGACTTTTATGACCTTGCCTTGGAAATCATTCTCCATCACACTCCATGATATTCTATTGTTTACACAGATCAGTACTTTTTAACATGGCAGGACACTGCACAAGGGAGGAGGAAAAGTCATTGGGGGCCATCTTGGAGGATAAATATCACAGTAGACTTCAGGGATTCGGGGGTAAATGGCTTAATATCAGGAGAACAACATGTATTAGTAGGTATTGCCATCACGTGGAAACTTCTGAGTTCTTCAAGGACAGCTTTCCGGTCATTGAGGGATTCTTCACAAGAGGGTTTCTGAGTCTCTTGAAGAACACTGTTATTAAATTTTGCTGCTTCCAGAGACCCATATTTCCACAAGATGCAAACATTCCTTCTTCAGCTAGTTTTCTTTCGTCAGCAGGTAGTCATCAAATTTCTAGGTTTTGTCTCAATGCTCAATGGACCTGGCTCAGTAGTTTCTTATAGGTTTACGGAACTTTGACCTATGGTTCCAAGAAGCTTTACCTCTTGGTTTAGAACAGCCCAAATGTTCCCTGAATGCACCACATCTTTTTAACCACCAGCAATTGGTAGGCCAGTCAAAGCGTCTTTACTGACCTTAATGTATGATGGAAATGCAGAATCTGGACTCTACTCTCAGAAATCAGATTAATACAGAATTACTGAGTATCTCCTCCAAGCACGGTCATATGGATGAGATACAATGAATTAGCCACAAACCCTGAGGGCTAGTAGCCTCTAATCTAGTTGAAGAGGCAGATGACTTTAATATCATATAGCAACATCAACGTCTATTACAGAGTGGGGAAGAGGGTGCTACAGAAGCACCAGTGAAGCATATATAGTTCTCCAGAAAGACTTTCTGTATGAGAGAGTGTCTGAGACAAATCGTGAGATCTAGGTTGTCTAGACGTTACCTAGATGTCTAACGAAAGGAAGGTAGTCAGGCAAAGGAAAAAAAATGAGGAGGTATGAAGGAATATGAGATTTCCAGGGAATTATACACAGTTCAGTCACTGGGAGTCTTAGGTCTGGTTCTCTGGGAAACAGACTCTGAGGCAGAGGTTTGTAAGCGGGAGGTTCATTGAGCACTGCTCTGGGAGTATCACCTGGAAGAGAGTGAGGGAACAGGATTGGGCAGAGAGGGATGTTCAGTTGAGAAGCAGTGGTACCACAGAGACCTTGGTCAATCTTGAAGGGAGCTCTAGAGCTGAGGTGGTCCTTCAGAGTCATCCCAAATTGATTAAAATGGTCCAGGTCTTTGTACTGTTGCATTGATCAGTGGATGAGGGCAGCCTCAGGACAGGGGGCGTAACCTAGGCAAGGCAGCACTCTATGACTGAAGGATTCCTGGAAAAGAATTTATCTGAGATTCATCAGCAGCCAACACTCCAAGCATCTGGGAAAGTGCATGTTCAGGCTTCAAGGATACATTCTACAGCCATTAGAGCATCCAGTAGAGTAGGGCATAAGATAAGCAGGGTGTGTCAGGAGAGAATGGAGGGACAGCCAGGATCCAGGTCCTAAAATCCTTGGATGCTGTTCTACAGTGACGAGGGTCAAGTAGGAGAGTGGGCGCCACTGACTGTGAACAGTTTGGAAGGATTGCTATATTGAATGGAGATTCATCTGGGTGTCCACAAGTTTCTTCCAATACTAAAACTCTGGTATTCTCTCATGGCTACGGGCTGCTGTCAGCTGAATGTGAGTTTTGAGCTGATTTCACAGTGGCAGAGGTGGATTTAAACTGTCTTTCTCCTAATAGTCCCTTCTTTACAATAGGTCCCTCACATTATAAGTTCATTGCCATATCATGCATAGCCATGGGGCAGAGGGAAGCTGGCCTACACAGAAACCCAAACCATGTCCCAGGCTACCCCAGCACTCTACCCTGACTGAAGTCACTTTCCATGTGGTCACACACAACTGCCTTTGGTGTTTTCATTTTCTGATTCATGGTTTGAGTGGTCCCTGAAGACAGAGCCTGATGATCCTATTACTTTGTCACCTCTAGGTGTTGGTGATATTCTGGGGCAGTGATTTGTAAACTTTTTACAGATCTTTTTGGCAGACCAATGAAAGGTATGGCCCTCTTCCTAGGAAAATTCATGCCCATAGATACACACAAAATTTTCCATGTAATTCCAAAACTCAACCAGTGACTTCCTTCTGTGGGGATTAATGTACCACAGTTCTACAACCATTTGGGGGGGGGCAGTTACTTGGAAATTGAGCAGACGACACATCCACCCAATCCTCCGACTGTAAAGGAAACCAGGGGCCCACCAAGACACTCAGTACTGTCTCCAATATAAACTTAAATTTCCAGGGAAATGGTCAAGGTCAGGTTACAAGCGGGTCACTGTTCCTAAAGGAAGAATGACCACTGAAAAAATACTAGAGTTCATTCCCACCAGAGTTATCCTCACAGCTTTTGCCTTTTTTAAAAAAACAGGTGGGCTTCCCTGGTGGCGCAGCGGTTGAGAGTCTGCCTGCCAATGCAGGGGACACGGGTTCGAGCCCTGGTCTGGGAAGATCCCGCATGCCGCGGAGCAACTGGGCCCGTGAGCCACAACTACTGAGCCTGCGCGTCTGGAGCCTGTGCTCCGCAACAAGAGAGGCCGCGATAGTGAGAGGCCCGCGCACCGCGATGAAGAGTGGCCCCCGCTCGCCGCAACTAGAGAAAGTCCTCCCACAGAAACGAAGATCCAACACAGCCAAAAATAAATAAATAAATAAATTAATTAATTAATTAATTAAAAAAAAAAAAAAAAAGAATCCAAGCAGACCCCTAAAGTTACACAAAAGAAATAAAAGGCAAAAGACATTAAAAAAAAAAAAAAAAAAACAGGTGAGCACATAAGTGGGAATAACTGTACCCACTATTTTGATTTATGGCTCCTAGAATTGATACTCTGCATTTTTCTTTCCAGGATATTGATAACTAGCTTAGTTCATAGCCAGAACCAATTCCCTTAAACCAGATTGATTTTCATTGCCTTCGTTCACTTTTTCTTCTCTGCTTTGATGTTCTACATGCCGTTGAGCCAGAATGCTAAATCACAGGTATGCATATACGCACATGAGGGGCTTCTAGACAGGAGGCTTTAATGACCACCGTATGCCCAGATAATTTGGCCTCATGATCAAAATCAGACGTTTAAAAAGTTATTTCCAACCTGAGGCCATGGGCTTGCCTTTCCCCCCTCTGCATCAATGCACAGCCACGGTTTGCAAAAGATCCTATTTCTTAGATTTTATTTTGTGGTTTCAAAGGTAGGAAAGAATTCCACCTAGTTTGAAATTCCAGCTAACTGCAGGTAAAGAATGTTACTGTGTGTGCCTTGGTCCACTAGAGCCAAGGATAATATAAGGAACCAGCCCAAGACATTAAAATGTCTGCACCAATCGTGGCCATTGTGTCTGGGTTTGGTCTCATTAGGGAGTGAACCTGGTTGATGGATCTTTGTGTGTGGGCCTCATGTCCCAAGTGAGAACCCTCAAGCTAGTGAGTAGACTGGCACTGCCAGAGCATTTGGGTACAGGCACTGAATCTGAAATCAGGTTCAGAAACTGAGTTCTAAACTTAATGGAACAGCTGTCTCCCTTTATTCTCAGCTCTTGAAACTCCAGAGAGAAGAAAGGCTTGGGTGGGGCAGGTGGGCAGGAAGCAGAAGCCAGCGAACTCATTTCCCTTATGCCTGTGAATCCATGAATCTCCTGATTCTGGTGCTGGGTCCCAGGGTCTTAAAGGCTTATGGTTTGTAAGGAGCAGGTTGCAACCCACTAGTTGATTAGTGAGTCACAATGATCCTTTGTAAAAATGCAAACATACATACATAGATTAGAAAAGTATCAGAGTGTATCACAGGTAACAAGAGTAGGAATGTTCTAGATAACTTGCATTTCAATTATGTTTATGCTTATATTTGTATATGTTCAATTGTAATGTGAACTTTTTTTTTTTTTATCATGGAGTGTTGGTCAAAAATGTTTGAAAGCCATCTCTTTAGGTACTCAATTAGAAGCGCAAATGCTTTTCTCAGCATCTTATGGCCCTTTCTGGTGTCAACAGGAGAACAGAATCACTCATTCTGCACTCACGTTGGTTCTTTTTAAGGAAGTTACTCCTTTTAACTTTTTCTCTTTTTGGCTGGGCCAGGTGGCATGTGGGATCTTAGTTCCCCTACCAGGGATTGAACCCATGCCCCCTGCAGTGAAAGCACGGAGTCTTAAGCACTGGACCACCAGGGAAGTTCCAAGGAAGTTATTCCTAAATTGAATAAATTCAAATGAACATCCCTACCCCTTCCTCCTTCTTTCCCTGAGACCACCTTTGTTCATTAAAATCCAGTCCCCACACCAGAGCCCCCATCTGCTCCAACAATTCCCTTCGTCCCTCCCTCCTTCCTTCACTTCCTTCCTTCCCTCCTTCCTTCCTCTGTTGGAAAACGGGAATGAATATTTCAGTCAGGAAGGTTTAATAGCCAAGGCAAACTGTGATTAGAAGCAGAAATTGTAGGAAACAAGCAATTAAGGTGGATACAATGCTCACCTCCTGCCCCAACACATTTCACCAACAACCCCCTCCTGGAGCGGGTCCGCATCACCTCACACCTCAATTATTGCCACGGCTCCCAGCTTGCTCTCCAACTCCAGTCCCTCTTCACACGACTCCATCCCGCCCACATATGCCAAATTAATGCTTTGAAAATAGTGTTTTCATCATGTAATTTTCCTTCTCAAAGCCATTTAAGGCTCCCATCACCTCCAGGTCAGATCTGAATTCCACATATTCTGGACTCTCCACAATCTTGCTTTGACCTGTCTGGCTAAATTTACCTCTGGATCCTTCTCAACCTGAAGCTGACTCCTTCCCCCCCTCAATCTCCTGATGGGTTGTCCAACTTCTCTTCATCCAGTGTCCCTATGTCAACTTACACAGATTGCTCCTCAATCTCAATACATGCAAAAGGATCTGTATCATTTTTTTGAGTTCTTTCCATATAATCTCATCATTGTTTCTGATGGTTTCATATTAATGTATCTGATCTCTTCAAGTTACTCAACAGCAAGTTAATCAAGGGCAAAATCTCCTTCCATGTCTCACTTGCCTATCAAGATGCTACATGATATCAACATATTAAAACAATAGCTAATGCTTATTGAGCATTACCAAAAACTGATGAGATGGAGGAAAAAGTGGTTAAGAGGAAAAGCTGTGAGAAAAAACCAAGAGTTGTCTATCTCTTTGAAGAGACAGGAGTTACCTGTTTCCTTGGAGAGACAGCCTATGTTTTCACCTACTGCCTTACAGTCCTAGAACTTACAGAATATTGGTTCTTAAATATTTCAAGGCTTGCAGACTCACTCAAGAATCAGATAAAAGGGGCTTCCCTGGTGGCGCAGTGGTTAAGAACCCACCTGCCAATGCAGGGGACATGGGTTCGAGCCCTGGTCCAGGATGATCCCACATGCCGTGGAGCAACTAAGCCTGTGCACCACAACTACTGAGCCTGTGCTCTAGAGCCTGCGAGCCACAACTGCTGAGTCCACATGCCACAACTACTGAAGCCTGCGCGCCTACAGCCTGTGCTCTGCGACAAGAGAAGCCACTGCAAGGAGAAGCCCGCACACCACAACGAAGAGTAGACCCGCTCGCCACAACTAGAGAAAGCCTGCGCGCAGCAATGAAGACCTAATGCAGCCAAAAAGTAGAATAAATTAAAAAAAAAAAAAGAATCAGATAAAAGCTATGGAATGTCTTTCCAGAAAAATGCTTGTATTGCACACTAAATGTCTGCATTCAGTTTCTAGGGGTGTGGACTTCTAAGTCCTTGGGTCTGCAGTGTCAATGGACCCAGGTTAGGAATTCCTAGAACAAACATTACATGATATGACATATTCAAATCAAAGGTTTCTATGGTGTCCTCCAAAATCGACCCCCCTTATACAAGCAAACTTTTACAGTATTACCCTAGATATTGGAGACTTGGTGTAATGCGAATGGAAGATCTGGCTGTGTGTGTGTGTGTCTTCACAGCTAACCTATAAGTACAAGTAAGCAAGTTTTCTTTAGTTTCAGCCTTATTCCTATTTTTAAAATGCTGACGCTTAGTAGGGGGATAGAGCAATTTATTATTATCTCCATTTGATCAATGAGGAAGCTAGCTCAGAGAGGTTATTTAATTTACCTAAGATCACACAGCTAACTCAGTTCTCTGCTTCTTCTCTGGAACTTGTTGAAAATCAATGAGCACTATAGAGGAATCAGAACCACTAAAGGCAGATTATTGAACCCGGGCTAAGCTGAAAGCAAAGAAATTGGAATTTGATGTTAAAAACCATTAACAACAAGAAGGAACAGTGGTGCCTTAACAAGGATTCCAGATGTGTGGTCTTCATGCTTTCACCTGCAGGCGATGGCTGTCAATTTCTGCAGCCCATACAGGAGAGCAAAAGCGCTTTTTGAGAATGTGTAATGGCTGTTATGATATCTGTATGTGGTAAGTGAGTCCATAAATGTCAACGTGCTTCTCAGCGTAAACTGGGTTTTCAGGTCAAAAATCACCTGGTTCACTCCACGTTAGCTTTCTGGTGTAGTAAGTGTATTTAACCACCAGAAAAAAAATGAATATCAGCAGCAGTTTATTTATAACTCACTTCTGGCCTTTCAAAGTCCCTGTTTCCAGAACTCCTTACATTTTCTGCTCCATGAATTTCTAATGAGTTCCAGTTGAAAGTGCTACAGTTCTACATTCAGGCTATTTTAAAAAAAAAAAAAAAAAGGAGAAAAAGAGAAGAAAAAAAGAAACCTGAAAAGTATGTTTCCCCCAACTACCAGGACTTGTAGCTGATACAGCCTACCCTTTTTTCCTCCCTCTTGGCAAATGTTGGCAAATATGCTAGCAGTTGGACAGGCCAGCCATGTTTTTAAATCCTTTTAATCCTCTTTATAGCAACAGAAACCTTCGAGGCTGATCTCTGAAGACTCTGTAGAGCACAGAGCACCTGCAGCTCGCCGTTCTGTGCTAACAAACACCCCATGTGAGCTTAACACAGTCAGGCAGGCTCAGAGCTGGCCCCTAGAATCCTCCCAGAGTAATGAGGCTTTCTCTTCCCCTCTGACCTCGCCTTCTCCAGCTTAAACCTGCTCTGGTAAATGGCACCCTTGCCCTCTGACCCTCTCCAAACGGCTCAATGAATCACATAAGGGCTCATAAAAATGATTTGACAATATGTCAGGAAGCAGAAAAAACTAAGTCAGTTCTAGTTTGGAAATTGCTCAAATCACTAACAAACCCTCCTTCCTTCTATCCTGTTGCTAGAAAAGTTGATTATCCAGGATTAAAGCCAATGCTGACGACAGTCTCACAACCAAGTAGGAAAAAAAGGACATTATTCTCTCCCCTCTTTAGTCCTTCCCTCAAAGAATGAAACAAAACCAGTGTTGTTCACGACCTCTCTGATATCAGTTGAAATATCTTCACACATTATTAGATGTTTCTCTTAGAGTAGGGATTGTATTTGTTCCCTACCATTTATATCTATGCTCCTTTATATTAGTTGCTTTACTAGCAATATCTGAGTGGGTTAAAAGAAATCTACTCCACTTCAAACCAACTATACATTAAAAAAATCATATTTATCCAAAGCATACGTGTATGAACTAACACTGTTTAGTAAAGGGATTCACTATAATATTTTTAGATGGAAAAACACTCTATTGTGCTAAATATATGTGATGGAAAGAAATATGTGCAGAATTTTTTAGAAAAATATCCAGTATGTGAGAAACTTCTTAACTTTGGGTGTTATCAGGTTATTCCACTTATCAGTTGAAAACAAAAAGACACACACGTTACTGACATCAATAGGGAAACCCAAGCATATATAGTGCCTCAGGTCACCTGAAAGACAAACCAAAAAATGTATATTCTTCTTGAATTTTTCTCAGCCTAATTATGGTGTTTAAATTTAGTCAATTACCTCTAGTCTGGTCAGGTCTCTGGAGCCCAATCCAAACACTAAAGGTTTGGGCATGAACACTAAAGGTCCATCCCATCTACCTTTCAAACTCAGCGTAAATGTTGCCTCTGCCTGAAATTTATCCTTCACCCCCTCTCCCAACTGAAAAACAGTTCTTTCTTCGGTTTGATTTGCTTTCATGTCTCCCACAGACATTCATAAGCCACCATCTGGAACACTTGCTGTCATTCACTGACATTGAGTTTAGGTGGTAGAGCATTTTTCAAAGTGAGTTGATGAACATTTTAAAATATGCATTTTGACACATTTAACAACTGGGTTTCCCTGTGCATTCCCCCATGCATTCGATATGTTGCTTCTCTGCTGGTTGGTTAATTTGTCCAGCCAAGAAAAGAAGCAAGGAACATAAGCAGATATGTGCTCACACCTAGTGCTTTTGTAACCATATTACTGCTACTCTGTGGTGCTGCTGACATGTAGAAAATGCAAATGTTTTGTTTCTAAAACACACAGCCATTTTGTAGTTTTTTCTTCCACCTAACAAAGGGCAAGGTTTGCACTGATACTGAAAATCATTAAGCAATTCCCAAATTTCGTTAAAATATTTCTTTTCAGATAGTGCTACATCTCAGTATTTTTATTCTACTTAACCAGGGGGATAAAATGACCAAGTCTATTTTCTTTCATTTTCCATTCTCATGATCGCTTCCTTCCTGGGGTGATGGGTGGGATAAGCAATATGGTAAATTAGGAAGAATGTTTAACAGAAAACTAGAATTCTAAGTTTAGACCACTCAATATAACTGACTCTGTGAACTTGAATAAGCTACATAAATTCTTATTCTCAATTTTTGCATCTACAAAAGTATTATGGGGTTAGGTTAGATTTTACCTGAAGTATTTTTGAGGCTTAAAATTCTATTACTCTATAAAACTAAAATTTGATTGAAAAAAGAGGAAAATAACTAATGTGGATACAATAGAGATTACAGATATAACTCATCTATCAATATTTATCCCTGTATGTGTGTGTGTGTGTGTATATATATGTATTTATTTATTTATATCTTCACCACATTATAAAAAAGCAGTTGAGGTGGGTGGCTTACTTTGAGAGGAGGAGGAGGAGGAGGAGGAGAAGGAGGAGGAGGGGGAGGGGGAGGAGGAGGGGGAGGGGGAGGAGGAGGGGGAGGGGGAGGGGGAGGGGAGGAGGAGGGGAGGGGAGGAGGGGGAGGAGGAGGAGGGGGAGGAGGAGGAAGAGAAGAAGGAGAAGAAAGGGAGGAAGGAGAAGGAGAAGGAGGGAAGGAGGGTGGGGAGGATGAGAAAGAGGAGGAGGAGGAGAAGGGGAAGAAGAAATCTAACCTAGAAATAAGATTAGTCAGGGAGGGCATATTCAGATTCACTGAATAAAACAGTAGGAAAAAAATGTCTGGACACCAAATGCAAGGCTTCAGACTTGATCTATTAATGGTAAGAATAAGAACATACGTAATGTTCCCAGGGCTAGCCTATGATGATGAAATAGTCTACCTAGGTCAATCCAGAAGTATCTGTTAGATGGATAAAGGGATAACACTGTCTTTCACTGCTTGGAAACCCCACCCAAGAATATAAGCATTGTGAAAAACTTAAAGACATTTGATATGAGGATAGAAAGCATTTGCTATAGTAATATAGATGTTATTTTCATAAAAGTAGTCTAGAAGCTGTTTGTCAGAAGGAGGACACATTATGCTTTCTTAATACAGAGCACGTGCAAGTAGAAATGGAGAACTTCAAATAGCTACACAGATTCTTGCCACCTCATCCCGATAAATACCTGAAACCTCTTTGATTTTTGCCTTGATGGACTTTTTACCTATCAGATGGTAAAAATAGTCAAGAATGATATACTCCAGAATGACTTCTGTTTGTAACAAATGGTACCAATAGTGAAAATGCCTTTTAAAATCACATTCAGAATAAAAGAAATCATTAAGAAGCGTTAATACTAGGGGCATATATATATATATAATATTAAGAGATAAAAAAATAAAAAGGCAGAATTTCTTAATTCCACTTTTGCTCTGTATTCTCTATTCATGAGAACAATCTTCAAATTAAAAAGGCATCCAAAACGCTGTGGTTAAAAGAAATGGATGAAGAAAGAACTTTCTCTACCACATATTCTTCTATCAGTGTAGAACTGACAGATCAATCAACAGAAGAAATAGATTATTCTAAAAGACAAAAAATATATATGATAAAGGAGCCATTGAACACAAATGGTGAAAGAATAGATTATTGAATTAGGGATGGGATGATGATTTTCTATATAGTTTACACACACACACACACACACACACACACTCACACACTGGGAGGCTAAGCAAGGGCATGTTTTCGGCCATGGAGGCTGCTTTGACTTAATCATGCAGGGGGCTTTGAGCAGTAGAGGTCACACCTCAGAGGTGGTTGAATTAAGTACAAGACAGCTGGGGTATTTATACTCCAGTGTATTCAATGGTCATTGGTTAAGGGCTACCCGTAGGAAAACATTTTGTTTTATTTTATTTTTATTACCCATCTCAAGTCTTTTTTTAAAAAATAATTTTTTACTGGAGTATAGTTGATTTACAATGTTGTGTTAGTTTCAGGTGTACAGCAAAGTGAATCAGCGATACATATACATATATCCACTCTTTTTTAGATTCTTTTCCCATATAGGTCATTACGGAGTATTGAGTAGAGTTCCCTGTGCTATATGGTAGGTCCTTATTAGTTTATCTATTTTATATATAGTAGTCTGTATATGTCAGTACCAGTCTCCCAGTTTATCCCTCCCCCCCCCACCCCTTCCCCCTTGGTTAACCATATGTTTGTTTTCTACATCTGTGACTCTATTTCTGTTTTGTAAATAAGTTCATTTGTACCATATTTTTAGATTCCACAGGAAAACATTAATTCCCAGAAAAGCTCACCGTGAGCACAGGCAACATGGGCTCTGATGGCTTGAGGACACAGCCCTCCAGCAAAGAGATGGCTGCTGGCTGAGAGAGGAGAAGCTTACCCATGACCAGTGTGTAGGAAAAAGAAAGGGGATTTGGGGGGATTTGGGAGGAGTAGCGACAGCTGCCATTCCACTCCTCCCTCGAAGGACATCTTCACTCACATGTATAGGGACCCTGTTTTTTTCAGCATTCTTGCCAGCCAATTGAAGATATATATTGAAAGCAGATATCAGATCTGTGGAATGACTCAAAAACACAGGAGGTATAGCTAATAAACTAGATCAATACTGGGAAAAAGCTTGAATGATAGGTGCAAACTAACAATGAAATTTGAAGAAGATAAAAATAAAGCTCTCCCACTTAGCCTCAAAAAAATCATCTGGATAAGGTGTAACATGAGGGAGAGGTGGATTACAGCAATGTATCTGGAAAAGACAAAGGCCTTAGAGTTGACTTCAAGTTCAGTATAAGTCAAGTGTGCCAAACTGGACAACCCACTGGACTTTGCTCAGAGAGACAGTGGAAGAACTGAGGCTGCTTAGTCCAGATGAGGAAAGAATTAGCAGAAATTGAGTGTGAAAGGAGGATTATATTTATTCCATGCTGCTCTAGAGGGAGAGCTAAGAATGAGTGAAAAATCATAGGAATGCAGATTCTGGCTCAAGATGAAGAAGAACTTTCTCATCATTAGAGCTGGACAAACATGTCTTAGAAGGGTGTGAACTCCCAGTGCTTGGAGTTGTCTGAGCTGAGGCTGAATGAAATCCTGCAGAGATGGCATGGTGGGGATTGTTATATGGGGTGAGGGAAAGAAGGAGTTTGGAATGAGGACTCCACATCCCCTTCCAACTTAATTATTCGATGGATCCATGAATTTAGTTGGTGATTTTTCAATGAAATGGCTAATAGAAACGCCATGGGGCCTGGATACCCTCTTAATGGATGTATAAGTCTCTGAATTATGGAAACTGGCAACACTTATTGAGCATCATTCAAAATTCCAGCTCAACTGTGACAGCTTGGAAGGTAATGAGAAAGATTTGCTATCCTGGACACACCTATGCTTATGACCAAGCAAAGAAAGCCAAGGAGAGAAAAAGACTTGGAAAATCTCCTTACAGAGAAAAAGGGGAAACTTGGACAAGTATGAGGAAAGGAAACACAACGACCCCAAAGGAAAGACACTGTGCATCTACTCACCTTTGCTCACCCTTATTTCCTACTCACTGTTGTTTTGGATGCCTTTAATTTCTTCTCCTCTGGGCCCAATCAACAGCTGACCACATCTGTTCGATTGGAAGTATACATCATCTTGGTTTTGGAATATAGGCAAGTATGCACTTAGTTTTTCTCCAAGCCAGAAGGTTGCTCAATGTGGAAGGCTTCTGCCGGTGGAGAGCCAGAAAACAGGGGAAAATGGTATTGGGACAGGGAGCTGTGCAAGAGGGAAGCTTAGATTGTTGTCATTTCACATGTCTGTGAGCCTTTTCTGTGACCTTTTCAACAGGGGGACACCCCATCCGTAAAGCAGAACCTCACGTAAATTATAAAGATATCCTTACACTTTATGAAACCTTCTAAGATCTCAAAGTACTTCACCTAATTAACAATTTAATCTTTACAGATTTCCTAGGGGGAGACTGCAACAACTATTATTATGTTCCCTTTATGTATGAAGAGATTTGGAGGCTAATATTTAAAGCATAAATGGAAGAATCTAGAGAGGAGAACGGAAGTCTCCTGAAACCCAATTCAAAAGCGATGTAATAGGTCATAGAGGCTTTCCTGAACACAGTTTTGTAGGACTGATGACCCCAAAACAAATATGTTACAAGTCTTGGGTAATAACTTAGTCACCTGGAAAGATTTTGGAATGACAGTAGAATTACATAATGCCGGTTAGATTTGGCAGGGGAACTTTAAAACTTGCTACAATATAAGCTTCAAATGCTCTAGCCTCTTAGAAAAAGGACATTTAAAACTGGACTGACTATTATCTTCTTTGGGTGTAAATTTCCAACCCTAGTAAGCATTTAGGTCCAGGGTATTTACAAACATCATTGTTTGAGGCACTATGACTGTTTTTATATTTAAACACACACACTCACATGCACAGAGGAATTAGTTGCTGGAAGGAAAAAGTCAACTAATCTTTTCATTTTTATGATTTTTTCCAAGAACAATCTGGATAATTTTGAGGTTAAATATTTTTTTCATTATTAAGACACTGCCTGTACATTAAATAGTTCCTTTTTTCACTTCAGATTCAGTGGCAAGATAAACATGCAAATGATTTAGATTGAATCCATTTAGAATATTCTTGCACCAGAAGAGTGGAGATGTACTTTGAGAATGAAATCAATGGATGGGAAAAGTACACATGTCCAAATGTTTGCTGCTTGTTTCTGTGGTTCTTGGGGGATATGGTGCTTTGAGGCAAAGGAGACTGAATGATAGAATAACATTTTCAGGTTGATGAGCATGATAAAAATGTAGTGGGCCAACAAGTTCACTAACTATCTGCAAGGCTAAGAAAAATAGGAATAAATTAATGTTCATGAAACTTTAAAACCATTTTATTAGGTAAGTATGAACAAAAATGCTTGGAATCCAATGTTTGTTTGCTCTTTTGCTGTCTTCCATGTGGAACAGAATGAGGAATGTTCTATATGAAAAAGTGCAAACTCTGAAATAACCTATCTGGTTATGAACCAGGACAAAATCTGGAGCCAAACTATTAAAATAAAATTGATTCACAACAATGAAAAACAGTGGACAACAGAAACTCCTAAAAATTTACTTTGTCTCTTTAGAGGTTTTGGATTGTAGAGGTCATTTGCATTTAATATTATTGCTGGGAGCTTGTTTTATGACAATAAAAGCTCTTTGCTTTTTAATTGTTACAAATAATATGTACACATAGGCAGTAAAGAATGCAAACTAAAGAATTTATGAATCCAAGATGGAGAAATCCTAGAAATATAGGATTTCTATATATCTAGGACTTCCCTGGTGGCACAGTGGTTAAGATTCTGCCTGCCAATGCAGGGGACATGGGTTCGAGCCCTGGTCCAGGAAGATCCCACATACCGCAGAGCAACTAAGCCTGTGCGCCACAACTACTGAACCTGCACTCTAGAGCCCATGCTCCACAACAAGAGAAGCCACCACAATGAGAAGCCCACGCACTGCAATGAAGAGTAGGCCCCGCTCGCCACAACTAGAGAAAGCCCGTGCACGCAGCAATGAAGACCCAATGCAGCCAAAAATAAAATAAATAAATTTTAAAAAATAAATAAATAAAAATTTTAAAAAGGCCTCCCAGACCATTGAGAATCCACCATGGCCAAATTTAAAAAGAAAAAAAAAATTATATATTTTATAGATATATAAAGTTGGACTGTAAGAGGAACAATTCCCATCCAAAGTTCAGATGGAAAACATGTAAATATGTGCAGTCAGTTGCTAATTAGTGGGCATTTGTTCAGTGTTGACTATGCCTTGGGTACTATCTGCAACTGCAGTTCTTAAACTGTAGAGCTAATTAGAAATCACCTGAAGAATGCGTAAAAAATTCAGATTCCCAAGGCCCATCCTTAGAAATTCTTATTAGTAGGTCTGGGATGAGGCTAATATATCTGCATGTTAATAAAACACCATAGATTATTCTGATGCATACATTCTTTTGACCAAATTCTAAGATTCACTGGGTATATCAAAAGCACAGCCTTTGAGTCATGTTGTGCCTCTTACTATTCATATTGGACTCAAACTTGGTTTTCTCTTTTCTGAAGTGGATGACAAAATGACTCCTACCTTCTAAAATTGTTATGAGGTCATATATGTAAGGCCCAAACACATAGCTGATGCTCAATTAATGTTGACTCTCTTCCTCTCTTATTAGATCTGTTGCTCTATTGAGAATCAAATGAGGCAGCATGTGCAATTCCTATCTTTAAGGTAGTCCTGATAGGTTTAGTGGAACAAATTATTTGCCCCAAAGACATGAGGATCTTTTTTCACTTATTTCAATTAGATTGCATTAATCTCATCAAAAGACAAGGGACTGATATTCAGAATGAAATACCTTTAGGCCACTGTCAATAAATTGTTTCTCTAAAACCTCCAGATATTAGTCAAAGAAGCTACCCTTTCTGTTCTTTGGTGATACAAAGTGACATAGAGCATTAGAAAGTTGCACCTATATGCATATTTTCCCCCCAAAATCCATGAGGCTACATTATGGAGGAAGTGGTCCAATTTTTCAATGAATTTTATTGAGTATAAGTTTTCTAGAAAAAAATCAGACCATTTAAAAGTATACAGTTCAGTGAATTTTGACAAATGTATACATTCAAATAATCAACAATCTAACTAAGATATAGAACATTCCCAATATCCTATAAGTTTCCCCTGTGCCCCCTTGCAGCTAATCTACACATCAGAGGTATGTGCTGCTCTGATCTCTATAAACATAGATTAATGTTGCCTATTTTAGACTTGGTTTCTTTTGCCCAACATAAGGTCAGTGAAATTCATCCTTATTTTTGCAGGTATCAGCAGTTCATACATTGTTGTTGCTAGGTAGTATTCTGTTGTGTAACTATATCACAATTTGTTTATTCATTAACCTGTTGGTGGGTATTTGGGTTACTTTTAATTTGAAACTTTTAGGGGGGCAGGCTTGAAGATGGTGGAAGAGTAAGACATGGAGATCACCTTCCTCCACACAAACACATCAAAAATACATCTACATGTGGAACAACTCCTACCGAATACCTACTGAATGCTGGCAGAAGACCTCAGACTTCCAAAAAGGCAAGAAAATCTCCACATAACTGGGTAGGGCAAAAGAAAAAAGAAAAAAAGAGACAAAGGAATTGGGACAGAACCTGTGCCTCTGGGAGGGAGCTGTGAAGAAGGAAAAGTTTCCACACACTAGGAACACCCCTCACTGGTGGGGACGGGGTGGGGGGAGCTTTGGAGCCTCAGAGGAGAGCGCAGCAACAGGGGTGCAGAGGGCAAAGCAGAGAGATTCCCGCAGAGGATCGGTGCCGACCAGCACTCCCCAGCCTGAGACACTTATCTGCCCGCTGGGGAGGGCAGGGGCTGGGTACTGAGGCTCAGGCTTTGGAGGTCAGACCCCAGGGAGAGGACTGGGGCTCACTGCATGAAGACAGCCTGAGGGGGCTAATGCACCACAGCTGAGGGAGTCCAGGAAGAAGCCTGGGCCTGCCAGACAGGTAAGGGACCGTCGTTATGGTATGCGCGAGGAGAGGAGTGGGCCCGCCATAGAAGCTTCTTTCTCTGTGCACTCACAGACAGCAGGACACCTCCTACACGAGCTCCTGGGGCAGGTGCAAGCCGCGGCTGCTATCTTGGACCCCAGAGGTGGGCGTGATGGCTACCGCTGCCGCCGCTGCCACTAAGGGTCCTGTGAGCAAGCGCAGGTCACTGCCCACACCTTCCTGGAAGCCTATGCAGCCTCCTGCTGCCGAGGGTCCCAAAACCTGGGGCCAACTTCCCTGGGAGAGTGCACAGTGTGCCTCAGGCTATTGCAACTTCCTGCCAGCCTCTGCCACTGCAGGCATTCCTTGCACATCCCAACTGTGACTGCCGTATCCTTCCCTCTCCCCGGCCTGAGTGAGCAAGTGAGAACTAATCAGCCGCTGCTTTCACCCCCACTTGCCTGGGTGGGGAACAGACGCCTGAGGGTGACTCACATGCAGAGGCAGGGCCAAAACCAAAGCTGAACCCCAGGGGCGGTGCGACCAAAGAAGAGGAAGGGAAATCTCTCTGTGCGGCCACAGGAGCAGTGGGTTAAATCCCTGCAATCGGCTGGGTAAACCCTGCATGTATGGAATATCTGAATAGACAACGAGCGTTCCCACAATTGATGCCGTGGGCTTTGGGGGCAACTGTGGACTTTGGGGGCAAGTACACGCGGGAGCTGGGCCAGGTCAGAGTCTGCGCTGGCCCCACAGTGCCCACAGCAGGTCCAGAGACCGACCTAGAGTTTGCGTTCTGCTTCTGATTTGTGTTTGCTTTTTGTTTTTGTTAGTTTAGTTTTTAGTGTCTGTTTCCATTTTTGTGTTCGTTCATTTGTTTGGTTGCCCTCTTCTTTTCGTTTTCTCTTCTCTTTGTGTGTGTGTGTGTGTGTGTGGGTGGGTGGGTGGGTGTGCTTCTTGGTGTGTTTTTGTCTGTTTGGTTTTGCTTTCACCATTTGTCTTGCTGTTTTCTTTGTCTGTTCATTTTCTTTTTCTTTTCTTTTTCCTCTTCTTCCACGCTGTGCGGCTTACAGGGTCTTGGTGCTCCAGATAGGGGTCGGGGCTGAGACTCCGAGGTGGGAGAGCCGATTCCAGGACATTGGACCACCAGAGAATTCCCAGCCCCAGGGAATATTAATCGGCAAGAGCTCTCCTAGAGGTCTCCATCTCAACCCCAAGACCTGGCTCCACCCAACGGCCAGCAAGTTCCACTGCTGGATGCCTCATGCAAAACAACTAGCAAGACAGGAACACAACCCCACCCATTAACAGACAGGCTGCCTGAGGTCATACTAAGCCCACAGACACCACAAAACATACCACGGAATGTGGCCCTGCCCATCAGAGGGACAAGATCCAGCTCTACCCACCAGAACACAGGCACCAGTCCCCCCCACCAGGAAGCCTACACAAGCCACTGGACCAACCTCACCCACTGGGGGAGACACCAGAAGTAAGAGGAACTATGACCCTGCAGCCTGCAGAAAGGAGACCCCAAACACAGTAAGTTAAACAAAATGAGAAGACAGAGAAATATGCTGCAAATGAAGGAGCAAGGTAAAAACCTACAAGACCAAACAAAGAGGAAATAGGCAGTCTACCTGAAAAAGAATTCAGAGTAATGATAGTAAAGATGATCCAAAATCTCGAAAATAGAATGAAGAAAATACAAGAAACGTTTAACAAGGATCTAAAGGAACTAAAGAACAAACAAACAGTGATGAACAACACAATAAATGAAATTAAAAATACTCTAGAAGGAATCAATAGCAGAATAGCTAAGGCAGAAGAATGGATGAGTGAGCTGGAAGATAGAATGGTGGAAATAACTGCCACAGAGCAGAATAAAGATAAAAGAATGAAATGAATGTTGGGGCAACATTAAACGCATGAACATTCAAATTATAGGGGTCTGAGAAGAACAAGAAAAAGAGAAAGTGCCTGAGAAAATATTTGAAGAGATTATAGTCAAAAACTTCCCTAACATGGGAAAGGAAATAGTTAATCAAATCCAGGAAGCACAGAGAGTCCCATACAGGATAAATCCAAGGAGAAACACACGGAGACACATATTAATCAAACTATCAAAAGTTAAATGCAAAGAAAAAATATTAAAAGCAGCAAGGGAAAAGCAACAAATAACATACAAGGGAATCCCCATAAGTTTATCAGCTGATCTTTCAGCAGAAACTCTGTAGGCCAGAAGGAAGTGGCAGGATATATTTAAAGTGATGAAAGGGAAAAACCTACAACCAAGATTACTCTATCCAGCAAGGATCTCATTCAGATTTGACAGAGAAATCAAAAGCTTTACAGACAAACAAAAGCTAAGAGAATTGAGCACCACCAAACCAGCTTTACAACAAATGCTAAAGGAACTTCTCTAAGCAGGAGACACAAGAGAAGAAAAAGACCTTAAAAACAAACCCAAAACAATTAAGAAAATGGTTATCAGAACATACATATCAACAATTACCCTAAATGTGAATGGATTAAATGCTCTAACCAAAAGACACAGACTGGCTGAATGCATACAAAAACAAGACCTGTATATATGCTGTCTATAAGAGACCCACTTCAGACCTAGGGACACATACAGACTGAAAGTGAGGGGGTGGAAAAAGATATTCCATGCAAATGGAAATCAAAAGAAAGCTGGAGTAGCAATACTCCTATCAGATAAAGTAGACTTTAAAATAAAAATGTTACAAGAGACAGGAAGGACACTACATAATGATCAAGGGATCAATCCAAGAATAAGATATAACAATTATAAATATATATGCACCCAACATAGGAGCACCTCAATACATAAGGCAAATACTAACAGCCATCAAAGGGGAAATCAACAGTAACACAATAATAGTGGGGGACTTTAACACCTCACTTACACCAATGGACAGATCATACAACATGAAAATAAATAAGGAAAGAGAAGCTTTAAATGACACAATAGACAAGAGAGATTTAATTGATATTTATAGGACATTCCAACCAAAAACAGCAGATTACACTTTCTTCTCAAGTGCACACGGAACATTCTCCAGGATAGATCACATCTTGGGTCACAAATCAAGCCTCAGTAAATTTAAGAAAATTGAAATCATATCAAGCATCTTTTCTGACTACAATGCTATGAGATTAGAAATGAATTACAGGGAAAAAAACGCAAAAAGCAGAAACACATGGAGGCTAAACAATACATTACTAAATAAGCAAGCAATCACTGAAGAAATCAAAGAGGAAATCAAAAAATACCTAGAGACAAATGACAATGAAAACACGATTATCCAAAACCTATGAGATGCAGCTAAAGCAGTTCTAAGAGGGAAGTTTATAGCTATACAAGCCTACCTCAAGAAACAAGAAAAATCTCAAATAAACAATCTAACCTTACACTTAAAGGAACTAGAGAATAAGAACAAACAAAACCCAAAGTTAGCAGAAGGAAAGAAATCATAAAGATCAGAGCAGAAATAAATGAAATAGAAACAAAGAAAATAATAGCAAAGATCAATAAAACTAAAAGCTGGTTCTTTGAGAAGATAAACAAAATTGACAAACCATTAGCCAGACTCATCAAGAAAAAGAGGGAGAGGACTCAAATCAATAAAATTAGAAATGAAAAAGGAGAAGTGACTACAGACACTGCAGAAATACAAAGCATCCTAAGAGACTACTACAAGCAACTATATGCCAATAAAATGGACAACCTGTAAGAAATGGACAAATCCTTAGAAAGGTATAATCTTCTAAGACTGAACCAGGAAGAAATAGAAAATATGAACAGACCAATCACAAGTAATGAAATTGAAACTGTGATTAAAAATCTTCCAACAAACAAAAGCCCAGGACCAGATGGCTCCAAAGGTGAATTCTATCAAACATTAAGAGAAGAGCTAACACCCATCCTTCTCAAACTCTTCCAAAAAATTGCAGAGGAAGGAACACTCCCAAACCCATTCTATGAGGCCACCATCACCCTGATACCAAAACCAGACAAAGATACTACAAAAAAAGAAAATTACAGCCAATATCACTGATGAATATAGATGCAAAAATCCTCAAAAAAATACTAGACAACAGAATCCAACAACACATTAAAAGGATCATACACCATGATTAAGTGGGATTTATCCCAGAGATGCAAGGATTCTTCAATATATGCAAATCAATGTGATACACCATTTTAACAAACTGAAGAATAAAAACTATATTATCATCTCAATAGATGCAGAAAAAGCTTCTGACAAAACTCAACACCCAATTATGATAAAAACTCTCCAGAAAGTGGGCATAGAGGGAACCTACTTCAACATAATACAGGCCATACATGACAAACCCATAGCAAACATCATTCTCAATGGTGAAAAACTGAAAGCATTTCCTCTAAGATCAGGAACAAGACAAGGATATCCACTCTCACCACTATTATTCAACATAATTTTGGAAGTCCTAGCCACAGCAATCAGAGAAGAAAGAGAAATAAAAGGAATCCGAATTGGAAAAGAAGAAGTAAAACTGTCACTGTTTGTAAATGACATGATACTATACATAGAGAATCGTAAAGATGCCACTAGAAAACTACTAGAGCTAATCAATGAATTTGGTAAAGTTGCAGGATACAAAATTAATGCACAGAAATCTCTTGCATTCCTACACACTAATGATGAAAAATCTGAAAGAGAAATTAAGGAAGCACTCCCATTTACCATTGCAACAAAAAGAATAAAATACCTAGGAATAAACCTACCTAGGGAGACAAAAGACCTGTATGCAGAAAACTATAAGACACTGCTGAAAGAAATTAAAGATGATACCAACAGATGGAGAGATATACCATGTTCTGGGATTGGAAGAATCAACATTATGAAAATGACTATACTACCCAAAGCAATCTACAGATTCAGTGCAATCCCTATTAAATTACCAATGGTAATTTTTAGAGAACTAGAACAGAAAATCTTAAAATTTGTACGGAGACACAAGAAACCCCGAATAGCCAAAGCAGTCTTGAGGGAAAAAAACGGAGCTGGAGGAATCAGACTCCCTGATTTCAGACTATACTACAAAGCTATAGTAATCAAGACAGTATGGTGCTGGCACAAAAACAGAAACATAGATCAATGGAACAGGATAGAAAGCCCAGAGATAAACCCACACACCTATGGTCAACTAATCTATGATAAAGGAGACAAGGATATACAATGGAGAAAAGACAGTCTTTTCAATAAGTGGTGCTGGGAAAACTGGACAGCTACATGTAAAAGAATGAAATTAGAACACTCCCTAACACCATACACAAAAATAAGCTCAAAATGGATTAGAGACCTAAATGTAAGACTGGACACTATAAAACTCTTAGAGGAAAACATAGGAAGAACACTCTTTGACATAAATCACAGCAAGATCTTTTTTGATCCACCTCCTAAAGTAATGGAAATAAAAACAAAGATAAACAAATGGGATCTAATGAAACTTAAAAGCTTTTGCACAGCAAAGGAAACCATAAACAAGACAAAAAGACAACCCTCAGAATGGGAGAAAATATTCACAAACAAATCAATGGACAAAGGATTAATCTCCAAAATATATAAACAGCTCATTCAGCTCAATATTAAAAAAACAAACAACCCAATCCAAAAATGGGCAGAAGACCTAAATAGACATTTCTCCAAAGAAGATATACACATGGCCAAGAAGCACATGAAAAGCTGCTCAACATCACTAAGTTTTAGAGAAATGCAAATCAAAACTACAATGAGGTATCACCTCACACCAGTTAGAAAGGGCATCATCAGAAAATCTACAAACGACAAATGCTGGAGAGGGTGTGGAGAAAAGGGAACCCTCTTGCACTGTTGGTGGGAATGTAAATTGATACAGCCACTATGGAGAACAGTATGGAGGTTCCTTAAAAAACTAAAAATAGCACTACCATATGATCCAGCATCCCACTACTGAGCATATACCCAGAGAAAACCATAATTCAAAAAGACACATGCACCCCAGTGTTCATTGCAGCACTATTTACAATAGCCAGGTCATGGAAGCAACCTAAATGCCCATTGACAGACGAATGGATAAAGAAGATGTGGTACGTATATAGAATGGAATATTACTCAGCCTTAAAAAGGAACGAAATTGGGTCATTTGTTAAGACATGGATGGATCTAGAGACTGTCATACAGAGTGAAGTAAGTCAGAAAGAGAAAAACAAATATCGTATATTAACGCATATATGTGGAACCTAGAAAAATGGTACAGATGAACCAGTTCGCAGGGCAGAAATTGAGACCCAGACGTAGAGAACAGAAATATGGATACCAAGGGGGGAAAACGGGGGTGGGATGAATTGGGAGATTGGGATTGACATATATACTCTAATATGTATAAAATAGATAACTAATGAGAACCTGCTGTATAGCACAGGGAACTCCGCTTCACTGTACAGTAGAAACTAACACAACATTGTAAAACAACTATACCCCAATTAAAAAAAAGAAACTTTTATGAATAAAACTGCTATGAACATTCATGTACAAGTCTTTTTATGTATGTATGCAGTCATCTCTCTTGGAATAAATTACTCAGTCGTATGGGTATATATGCATTCATTTACCTTGGAAATGGAATTCCTGGGCCATATGATACTGACATGTTTAACTTTATATGAAACTCTTTTCCAAACATTTTACCATTTTATAACTCTCTTCATTAATGTATGAGAGTTCCAGTTACTTCACTGCATAACCATTGGACTAATCAGACCTTTGAATTTTAGCCATTCTAAGGAGTATGAAATGGTATCTCAGTGTGCTTTTAACCTGTGTTTCCCTGATGACTTCTGACTCAATAATGTTGTGTCATTGTTAAATGTTAATCATCTTTTCATGTTCTTATTCTTATGACTCTGTTTCTAAAGTGTCTATTCAAATATTTTGCCCATATTTTAAATGGAGATGGTTGTATACTTATTGTTGAGTCTTTATTATACCCTGAGTGGAAATCTTTTGTCACATATATATCACAAATAATTTCTCACAGTCTGTGGTTTGTTTTCTCATTTTCTTAACAGTGTCTTTGGAGAGTAAAAGTTTTAATTATGATGAAGTTAAATTTTCCAATTTTTTCTTATATAGTTTATGCTATTATTATTATCATTATTATTAGTCCTGTTTAAGAAACCTTTGTCTACCCCAAGAACCTAAAGCGTTTAGCCAATGGTTTCTACTAAAATGTTTAGCATTTTAGCTTTTATATTTTGGTCTGTGACCCATTTGTATTAGTCTGGGTTCTCCAGAGAAACAGAACCAATGGGACAGATAGAGACTGAGACATAATATACATCTTGATCTCTATCTGTATAAAGAGATTGATTATAAGGAATTAGCTTACACAATTATGGAAGCTGAGAAGTCCCAAAAACAGCAGTTGGCAAACTGGAGACCCGGAAACACCAATGGTGTAGTACCATCTGAGCCTGAAGGCCTGAGAACCAGGAGAACCAATGGTGTAAGTTCCAATCCAAGTTTGAGTCCAGGCAGGAGGCCCATGTCCAAACTTGAAGACAATCAGGTAGAGAGAGCAAACTCTCCCTTATTCAGGCTTTTGTTCTATTCTGGCCTTCATTGACTGAATGAAGCCCATCCACAATGGGGAAGGCAATTTATTTTACTCAGACTAACAATTCATAGGGTAATTTAATCTAGATACATTCTCACAGGCACACCTAGGATAAAATTTCACCAAATATCTGGGCCCTCCATAGACCAGTTAAGCTTACACAGGAGATCAACTATCACACTGTTTCTGATTAATTTTTTCTTATAGTGTTAAGTAGGAATACAGACTCATTTTTTTCCCCAAATAGATGTCTGGTATCATTTGTTGAATGAATTTGATGTCCTAGTCAATAATAAATTGACCATATACCTGTGGGTCAATTTTTAGGCTATTAATTCTGTTCCAATGATCTTTTTTGTCTTTTTTCCCCCAATATAACATTGTTTGGATTGTCACAGTTTTATAGTAAGTATGGAAATCAGTTTTGTTTATCTTTTTCAAAATTGTTTTGGCTATTCTAGGATTAATTGCATTTCCACATAAATTTTTTAATTAGCTTGTCAATTTCTATGCAAAAAGCATGGAGGTCTTGTACAACTTTTATTAAACATACTCCTAAGTATTTCATGTTTTGTGATACATTTATAAATGATATTTTAAATATATTTCTACATTATTACTCATGTATAGTGATGCTAATGAATAGTGTGATATAATTGATTTTTTTCATATTAACCTTGTGTCCTGAAACCTTCCTAAAATTCATTTAATTCTAATAGGCTTTTAAAAAATAGGTTCTTTTTAATGTACTATGTATACAATAATTTGTCATTGTACAAAGACAGTTTTATTTCTTCTGTCCAATTTGTGTGCTTATTTCTTTCCTTGCCTTATTGCACTGGTTAGAACCTCCAGTACAATGTTGAATAGAAATGGTGAAAATGAAAGTCCCTGCCTTGCTTAAATCTCAAGGGGAAAGTATTCAATATATCTTCATTTATCCTGATGTTATGTGTAGATTTTTGTAGATCTCCTTCATTAAATTAAAGATATTCCTTCCTATTCTTAGTTTTCTTAGAGCTTTACTATAACTGGGTATTGAATTTTACCAAATCTTTTTCTATACTTATTAATAAAATTATATGACAATTCTCCTTTATGCTACATGATAAGCTACATTTGAATGTTGAGACAACCTTGTATTCCTGGAATAAGCCATATTTAGTCATGATATATTCTTTTTAAAAGTATATTACTGGATTTGATTTACTAATATTTTGCTGACTTTTTTGTATCTTATGTTTATAAGGGGTACTATTCTATAATATCCTTTGATTTCTTTGTCAGGTTTTGCAACCAGAGTTATGCTAGTCTTAAAAATTAGTTGGGAAATATTACCTCATCCTCTATATTTTTAAAGAGTTTGAGTAAGGTGATGCTATTTTCTCTTTAAATATTACAAATCATTTAATAGATTTGAGGCTATTCAGATTTTTCATATAATTTTCAACCAGGTACCAAACCTGTTGTGTTATTCAAGGAATTCATCTAGTTTATTGAAGTTGATTAATTTATTAGCAAAAAGGTTTTTTTAATATTCCCTTATTACATTTAAAAAATCTATAGGATCTGTAATAATAGTGCCTCTTTCAAACTTGATATTGGTAAATTTTGCCATCTTTTTCTTGATCAGTCTTCCTAGAGATTTATTAATTTTATTCCTCTTCAAAAGAATCAGTGTTGGCTTCCTTAGTTTTCTTTCTATTGCCTATCATCTCATTAACATTCTTTAAATTTATTTAGTTAGTTATATTATTTCCATCCTTCTACTTACTTTGGGTATAATTTGTTCTTTTTCTTTTTTTTTTCTAGATTTTTCTAGTTTCTTTAGCTGGAAGCTTGGGTCATTGATATTAAGTTGTTTTTTTCCTTTATAATAGCTATTTTTGCTATAAATTTCTTCTAAAGCACTTTTTTTGCTTGCACACCACAAAACTGTAAATGTTTTGTTTTCATTACCATTTGGTTTGAATTTTTTTCCTGATTCACCTTTTCACTTCTCCTTTAACTCACATTATTTAGAAATGTGGTTTTGAATTTCCATATATCTGAGGGATTTCTAAATAGTTCATTACTTCATGATTTTAAAAATTTAATTCCATCATGGTTCTCCTGAACAACCAATGCATCAAAGAAGAAATTAAAGAAGAAATAAAAATGTTTCTTGAGGCAAGTGAAAATGAAAACACATATACCAGAACTTGTGGGATGCAGCAAAACAGTTTTAAGAGGGGAATTCATAGCAGTATATACCTACATTAAGAAGCAAGAAAGATTCCAAGTAAACAATCTAACCCTTCACCTTAAGGAACCACAGAAACGAAGAACAAACTGAGCCCAAAGTTAGCAGAAGAAAGGAAATAATAAAGAGCAGCAATAAATGAAATAGAGAACAGAAGAACAAGAGAAAAAAAATAATCTAATTAAGAGTCGGTTCTTTGAAAAGATAAACAAAATCAACAAAGCCTTAACTACACCAACCAAGGAAAAAACAGAAAGAATCCAAATCAACAAAACTATAAATGAAAAAGGAGACATCACAATGGCTACCACAGAAATTGAAAGTATCATGAGAGGCTACCATGAACAACTATACACCAATGAACTGGACAACCTAGAAGAAATGAAAAAATATTTAGAAACATACAACTTACCAAGACTGAATCAGGAAGGAATAGAAAATCTGGTTAGACCAACTGCTAGAAGAACATTGAATCACTAAGCAAAAATCTCCCAACAAAGAAAAGCCCAGGACCAGATAGCTTCACCAGTGAATTTTACCAAACATTTTAAAAATTAACACCAATCCTTCTCAAACTCTTTGAAAAACTGAAAAGGAAGGAACATTCCCAAACTCACTTTATTTTCTTTTATTCTTTTTTCTTTTTTTTTTTAAGTCAAAGTATAGTTGATTTACAATGCTGTCCCAGTTCTAGGTACACAGCAAAGTGACTCAACTATACATATATTTTTATTTTTATTTTTTCAGATTCTTTTCCCTTACGGGTTATTACAAAATTTTGAGTGTAGTTCCCTGTGCTGTACAGGAGGTCTTTGTTGGTTATCTATTTTATATATAGTAGTGTTCAAACTCATTTTATAAGGCCAGCATTATCCCAATACCAAAACCAGAAAAGAACACTACTGGAAAAGAGAACAACAGGTGAATATCCCTGATGAACATAGATGCAAAAATTCTCAATCAAGTACTAGCAAACCAAATTCGGCAGCACATTAAAAGGCTCATATGTCATGATCAAGTGGGATTTATCCCTGGTGTGCAAGGATCTTTCAACATACACAATCTATCAATGTGATACATCACATTAATAGAATGAAGGAAAATAATCATGATCATTTCAACAGACACAGAAAAAGCATTTGATAAATTCAACATCTATCCAAGATAAAAACTCTTAACAAATTAGGCATAGAAGAAATATATTTCAACATAAAAAAGGCCATTTTTGACAAGCCCATGGCTAACATACTCAATGATGAATGACTGAAAGCTTTTCCTTTAAGATCAGGAACAAGACAAGTGTGCCCACTTTCACCAGTCCTATTCAAAACAGTACTAGAAGTCCTAGTTAGAGCAATCAGGCAAGAAAAAGAAATAAAATGTATCATAATTGGAAAGAAAGAAGTGTCTCTGTTTTCAGATGACATGATTTTATATATAGAAAATCTGAAAGACTCAACCAAAAAACTATTAGATCTAATCAATGAATTAAGTGATGCTGCAGGATACAAAATTAACATACAAAAATTAGTAGTGTTTCTACACACTAATAACAAATTTTCTAAAAAGGAAGTAAAGAAATTGATCAAAAAAACAATAAAATACTTAGGAATAAATTTAAGTAAGGAGGTGAAAGATCTTTACTCTAAAAACTACAAGACATTGTTGAAAGAAATCAAAGAAGACACAAATAAATGGAAAGGTATCCTGTATTCATGAATGGGAAGAATTAACATTGTTAAAATGTCAGTACTACCAAAAGCCATCTATAGAGTCAATGCAATCCCTATCAACATTCCAGTGGCATTTTTTACAGGGTTAGAAAAAACACTCCTAAAATTTATATGGAACCATAAAAGATCCCAAATAGCCAAAGAAATCCTGAGAAAGAAGAACAAAGCAGGAGGTATCACATTTCCTGATTTCAAGCTATACTCTTAAGTTATAATCATCAAAACAGTATAATACTAGCATAAAAGCAGACAAATAGACCAATGCAATAGAATCGAGAGCCCAGAAATAAGCCTTAGCATGTACAATCAACTAATATTTGACAAGGGAGCCAAGCATACTCATTGGAGAAAGGACAATCTTTTCAATAAATGGTGCTAGGATAATTGGATATCACATGTAAAAGAATGAAACTGGACCCATATCTTAACACTACTAACAACAATTCACGCAAAGTAGATTAAAGGCTTAAATGTAAGATCTGAAACCATAAAACTCCTGGAAGAAAACACAGGAATAAGGATCCTTGACATGGATCTTGGTAATGCTTTTTTGAATACAACACTTAAAAAAATAAACAAGTGTGATGCGTCAAACTAAAAAACTTTTGCACAGCAAAAGAAATCATCAACAAAGTTAAAAGACAACCTACAGAATGGGAAAAAAATTTGCAAATCATATATCTAATAAGGGGTTAATATTCCAAAATATTTAAAGAACTCATACAACCCAATAGCAAAAAAAAACCCATTTAAAAATGGGCAAAGGACCTGAATAGACATTTCTCCAAAGAAGATATATGAAAGATCAACAGATACATGAAAAGATGTTCAATATCACCAGTCTTTAGGAAAATGCAAACTAAAACCACAATGAGATGTCACCTCACACCTGTAAGAATGGTCATTATCAAAAATACAAAAGATAATAAGTGCTGGCATGGATGTGGAGAAAAGGGAACTATTGTGCACTGTTGGTGGGATTGTAAGTTGGTACAGTAGCTATGGAAAACAGTATGGAGGATCCTCAAAAGTTAAAAACAGAACTACCATATGATTCAGCAATTCCACTTCTTGGTATTTATCCAAAGCAAACAAAAACACTAACTCGAAAAGTTGTCTGCACCTCCATGTTCATAGCAGCATTAGTTACAATAGCTAAGACATGGAAACAACCTAAGTGTCCATCAATGGACAAATGGATAAAGAAGTTGGGATATATATATACACATACACACATACATATATGCTTATGCATGTGTATATACATACATAACTGGTATAAATGGATAAAACTGATACATATATATGTATCACAACTTTATCCATTTATGTATATAAAATAAATATATATATGGATTTTCTTGTTTTTTATGGCTTAATAATATCCCATTTTATATACACATATATACCATTTGTGACAACATGGATGGACCTTGAAGGCATTATGCTAAGTGAAATAAGTCAGACAGAGAAAGACAAATATCTTTATGACCTCACTTATATGTGGAGTCAAAAAAAACAAGCAAACAAACAAGAAAACAAACTCATAGAAATAGACATCAGACTTGCTTGTGGCTACCAAAGGCAGAGGGTACGGGGGATGGGTAATTGGAGGAAGGTGGTCAGAGGGTACAAATTTCCAGTTATAAGACAAATAAGTATTAGAAATGGAATGTACTACACATTGACTATAGCTAACACTGCTGTATGATATACTGGAAAGTTAAGAAAGTACAGGCATACCTTGTTTCACTGCACTTTGCTTTATTAAGCTTCACAGACACTACATTTTTTACAAATTGAAGGTTTGTGGCAAGGCTGCATTCGAGCAAGTCTGTTGGATCCATTTTTCCAATAGCATTTGCTCACATCATGTCTCTGTCATATTCTGGTAATTCTCGCAATATTTCAAACTTTTTCATTGTTATTTTATTTGTTTTATTTGTGATCTGTGATCAATGGTCTTTGATGTTATTACTACAATTTATTGAAGGCTCAGATAATGGTTAGCATTTTTTAGCAGTAAGTATTTTTTAATTGAGATATGTACTTTTTTTAGACAATGTTATTGCACACTTAATAGACTACAGTATAGTGTAAATATAACTTTTATATGCACTGGGAAATCAAAAATTCATGTAATATGTTTTGTTGCAATATTTGATGTGTGTGTATTTGTGTGTATCTGTACAATTACATAATTTCATTAGTTTTATGCTGATAAGGCTTATGAGCAATGACATACCATTAGTAATGAGCATATCTAGCACCCAAATTTTGGCTTTAAATATCAATGCAAAAACTTCTAAAAATAATAAGAAAGGTAGGATATAAATTTAACTAGAGTAATTAGTCTGCATTCTATATAAAAACATAATCATAAAAGTCAATTACATACAATTGAATAGAATTCCCCATTTACAATAATAACACAGACACACAAAATACCTAGAAAAAATAAAACAAGAAGTGTTAAAAACTATATAATAAAAAACTTTAAAACCATATGGAAAGACACAAAAATAGACTTGAATTAATGGAAAGCCATACCAGGGTCTTGGATAGGAAAATTCAACATAAAAAAGATGCGAATCTCCTTGAGTTATGTTTTTAAATATTATAAGACCACAATTAAAATACTAACATTTTTGCAGCTAGTCAAGATCTTTCTAAAATTAATAAAGAGCAAACAATCAAAGAGGAGTAGTCAAAGTCAAGAATGGAGTTCTAATGTATTTTTCCCCAAGAACAGCATGAATCATTGTCCTCACAAATGCCACATTTAATAACGTCCTTCACTTTACCTTAAAATCATTAGGGTGGGCTTACTTTTTAAAGCCCACAGCAGGTCTCTAAGGAAAAAACCTATTTTAAAAGGGGTTGGGAAAAGGAAGGGAAATAATATATATTATTGTATTGATTTGATATGTTTCTGTGAACTACTGGTGATATGCTTTGAAGTAGAGGTAGAAGTAAATCTGATTAAATTAATGTAGCTGTATAAGTGAGCCAGAAACTGAAGGCAAAGGGAGAGGAGTTCTATTAGGTTCATTTAATTGATTATGAGTTGCCTACAGAGGCAATTTACATGTGGGACTTTGAGTCACCAAAGGGAACATGGTGATGGCCCTAGGACTGAGTTGGAAACAGATATTTCCAAATGGCCAGAAAAGGAAATAGGAAGGTAGCAGGGGACCTTTACTCTCTCATGACCTGAAGTCAGCCAAGTTCCATATTTCACTACTCTCTTCCACCAGCATTTTCTCATTGTACTATCATGCTTCCTTCTGCAAGGGTTGCGTGTGGAGTAGTGAAAAAATAGAAAATTTCAGTAAGAGAATAATCAAATAATATCATTAACAATTCAATGCACTTTAACAGTGAATAATGTACTGAACTATTTTTAGGCATTTGACAGTAAACGGAAGTTTAATTTATTGAAGACCACAACAGCTAAAAGTTATTTATGATTTGGAAAACACTTTTTCTAAATCGAAAATGTAATTTGCCTTTCCTTTTTTTTTTCTTTTTTTTTTTTAAGACACAAAGAAATCTTCATCAAAAAGCAGAAACCCTGAAGATTTATTTAAGGAGAAAACTCTGGACAGTTTCAGTACATCACAGGACTGATTTTAGCCAAATGATTCCATTTGTACCTAATGTCAACTTTATTTACAAGTCATGAGCCAAGGATACCAAAGAGCGGTCCATGTTTTGTCCTCTCTACGTTTTGTTCATCTCTCCAGTGAAGGGAGTCTTGGACTACTGTTCAGCAATGGGCAGGAGGCCAGAGTTCAGGGGTTGGCCAGGAAGGATGGGAACCCTCCTTAGATCAAGGGCTCCCAGTAACAGGCAAATGAAAACAAAGGAAGATGAGAAAAGGGTGGAGGCTCGATGTGAGTTGCTGACTTTCTGAGTTTCTATTTTAAATCCCTTGCACAGAATCTCTAGGGCGGATGCCATTCCTACACTATTATGAAGGTCACCAGAAATGGGATTTGGCAACTTGGTTCTCTTTCCACCTCAGAAAGTCCGACACTGAAGCTTAACCAGGAAAAGTGCTTTAGCTCTTATTGTGAAAACATTATCTAAAGGTGTAGCCTTACGCTGCACTTTGCCAGCAAACACAAAAATGAGCATAATAAAACTAGATTCCTCAAGAACATTCAGTGCTCCACTGCAGAAAATATTTATCATATTAAAGCCACTGCTATAGAATGTTAAGTCCCTTCTCTCCTGACTTAACTGCAACTACATTTTTCATTCCTATTGTTTGTCTTCTTCTTTGATGTTTTCTCTATCTTCTTGCTGTTTCCAGATGCTAGGTCTATGTATCCCCCAAAGGACATCATTCTGTTTTCTTTCTCTATCCGACCTTCCCTACATATATCAGTGAATCTCAGCTCCACCTTCTACATAAATAGTTCCCCAATTCACATTCTGACCCTGACTCCTCCTCTGAGATTCAGACTCATATCTCCAATTAGCCAATATTTCAACTTATATGCCCTGTCTACCTAGATGAACCTGTTCAAAACACCTTAGATGAAACATTCAGGTAATATTCCTTGTATAAAAAGCATGTGTATGTAGCTATAGATGTCCTATATTGGCTTTTATAATCATAACCTAAGTGGCTGCATCCTGAATGCCCCCAAACACTCAGACATCTGGAATTCTTTAATGATTAAAAGGGGGAAGAAAAGGCTGAAAGCCTCATCCCATACAATGTTCCTCTTGATCTCTTGAAGGATTCTTGAAGAAGAGGGAACAGGTGTGACAGAATGGGAGCTTATATGTCTACTAGTCACCTCTCTAGTCATCCTGTGCTCCAATTTCCTGCTTTGGTTAAATTCTGAGTCTTAAGGGCTGCTTTCTTCTTTATGATGCACATGTGCCAATGACTCCCAGATCCGATCTCTCCCTTGAGTGCTGGAATAAATTTCCTAAATGCCTTTTCAATACGCAACTTGGGTTATCTCACACTGCAAGTACACAAAACTGGACTGTCCCCCTCCACACACCTGTTTCTGTGATTTTCCCCATCTCAGAAAATGGCAGGACCATTCATCTAATTCCTTGAGCTAAAAATCCAGAAGTCATCTTTGATTTTTCTCTTTCCCACACATCCAGCAATCTCTCTGCTCTATTTTCAAAATATATCCTGAATCCAAGCATTTCTCACCCCTTCTGATATTTTCACATTCTCTCACCTGGACAACAGCAATTTTATTGACTATTGTTTTACTCTTTTCAGGCTTGCCACTCCACATTCTAATCGCTTCACAAAAGTCACCATGACCCTCCAAAACATAAGAACAAATGATCACTCCTTAATTCTAAACTGTCCAGTGGCACCTCCTCCAAACCCTTTAGCATAAAGTCCTCTGTGATCTTGCAGACACCTACTTCTCCATCTTCATCTCCAATCACGTTCTTCATTGTTTCTTAAAGCTCCAGCCACCAGTACTTTCTTATTCTTCCTTTAACACAACAAGCTCTTTGCATTTCAGGGCATTTGTACTTGATATTAGTTTCTACATGGAATGCTCTTTCACCAGATTTTTTATTCTCTATGATTTAGTTTAGATTTCTTCAACCTAGCATGATTATTTGTGATTAATTTTAATCCACACTATGAGAGTTCTTAGTGGTTGAACTGCTCTAAACTAGAATATGCACTCCTTACCCAGGTGCTGTTTATTCACTTAGGCCTTAATTTCTTTCTTTATAGCATTTATGATAACTGTAAATTCTATTACATATTTACTTGTTTACTTTTTCATTGTCTGGTCCCCCATCACTCCATAGAGTATAAGTTCCACAAAGGTGGAATCCCTTGAGACTGGCACACAACAGGCAACCAATACATGTTTGTAGATTGAACATGTGGGACTCATCATTCAACTTTTTTAGACTTCACTTTTCTCATTTGTAAAATACAAAAAGTAATTAAAAGGTTGAGGGAAGTATACTCCTGAATACTTGATATTCCCTTTTCTATTTGTCTGTAGAGTAATTCAGCTCTATTTTCATCTGGCCCATCTTGGCTACACCCTGGGGGAGCATCACCATTCATATTAAGGATCCTATCAGTGTGTCTCAATAAACTAAAGACAGCTTTATATGTTAAAGAAATTTTGATATTTTTACAATTTTTTAATCTATGTGTTTATTCTATCTACATATATATATTTATATTGGATTATCTATGTATGCTATATATGTATGTATTCATGTACTCTATATTATATTTTACATCGCAACTAAAGTTTAGTGGATATTGTTCACTTGTGTATTATTTATTACAAATTTTTCTCCAGTATGATTAGGTGTGGCAATAACAGTACTAATTGAAGTCTTCTCTTTTGCATTATAAAGGCAGTTGTGGGCTTATACAGTGCTTACTGTTTCATGTGATGCCTCAGATTAACTTGAGAAATATCAAGCTGCGTAATTTAACATCAGCAACTCTGTTAGTGCCTCCTCAGCATAAGGATGCTACTTTTTTCTCCCCTCAGCCTCCCGCATCTTATTTAATTTTCCAGAAGAAATGTCAAGATATAGCCTGGAAAAAGCCAAGTAGGTGCAGCAGGACTTGACCAAATACTTTGGTAGCTAACCCCAAACCATTTTATTGTGCATATTCATCAACTATGTAATATCTGTATTTTTTTTAAGCTTCTCTATTGCTAGTTTCACTTTTTAATTTTTTTAGCCTGAATCAAGACTGGTTGACTAATTCCCCTTGGAAATCCCCTGATAATTAATTTTTTACAGGTTAATCATTTTTATGAATTCGGCTGGGCACACTCCTGTTCTTTGAGAAGATCACTTCCTTTCACTGGATATCATTTCTCCTTTGCAATGAACATTTTAGGAAATCATTTTCCATGGCTACGGTTATATATTATTTCCTATGAGTGAGTGGCATATCCCGTGATAACTTGCATAATTAGGAAGTAGAGAGTAACCTTCATTGAAACAAGGGTCACCACCTTCAATTTGAGACAGAGTTATTGATTACAATCGTCTGATATATTGTGGGGATCAGGGTGGGGATCCACCCAAACTCAACATGGAAGAACTGTTATCCACCAGTCATCTAAGCATGATAAGAGTTTTGATGATGACAATAATAATAGTTTGATAACTATATATAGATGTCTATATTTATATATTTTACTCCAAACACCCTCCCCACTCCAAACTGGATGGTAAAGCAGGCAAGAGAGCATTTACTGAGGCCAAGATGAAGGAAAATATCTAGTAATAGATACTAGAGAAGGAGGAACACAGGGCTTCCTGCCCCGGCATATCTCACCTGCCTGTGAGACCACTTTATTACTTTGGATACTCTCAGTACCTCTATAAAGTTTTTGGGTTATTTTCCAATTATTAATACCATCTTCCAATCCTTAAGTCAAGACATTTGTGGGTATTAACCCATTAATCATCACCAACATCCTTGAGGAATTAGAAGAAACCTCATTTTGCAGCTGAGAAAATAGAGGCTGAAATCAATTAAATAACTTGCTCAAAGTCACCCAGGTTTGCAAACCCAGGTCAGGTCCATCTTATTCCGAAGTCCAACCTCTTAAATCCTAGGCTAGAGAGCTCACCTTGTCCCCACTCCACTACAATATGCTGCGTACACGGAGTGATTGGTAGACAGTGGTGAAAGCCCCGGACCCAAAGTCACCGGACCTAGTTCCAAGACTGGCCTGCCACTTGCCAGCTATGGTCACGTCGCCTACTTTCCCTCATATGCAAAATGGATTTTGATAACATTAGCTTTACCTTCCTTATCAGCATCAAATTCAATAACACATGGGAAATGCTTGCACAACTGCAATGCACTGTTTCAATACATGCCATTGTGTTTCTTTGGAAGCATTCTTTTTTTCAGATTTTTTAAAATTGAAGTATAGTTAATTTACAATGCTGTGTTAGTTTCAAGTGTACAGCAAAGTGATTAAGCTATACGTATATACATATTCTTTTTCGGATTCTTTTCCATGATAGGTTATTACAAGATACTGAGCATAGTTCCCTGTGCTACACAGTAGGTCTTTGTTTATCTATTGGAAGCATTCTTAAGTCACTTTTTAATGCAGATATTCTTTGTCTGAAAATGGATAGTTTGCTCCTCAAGGGTAGTAATTAGGCTATCATTTCTTGGGGCTGTTTGCTCCCAGAATTCATCCTGTGCTTGATAGAAAAGCCCCTCCCATCCCACTCCACTCAGGTTCCCATATTTATTTTATCTGATTAATCACACCCTCTGTCCCTTGGAGAGAGAAGGCAGAGGGGAACTGCTGAGAGCCCATGACTGCTGGGTGCTGATGCTGAGTTCTAGGATGTGTAGTGAGGTGCATATGTATTGGGGGAGGCATGGATTGAAGGAGGGGGAAGCTCAAACAGATCTAACTTGTGTAGCTTTGGCTTATGTCTCTTAAAATAAAACTATTAGCAGACTTCCCTTCTTTAACGGAATTTCCATCCGTCTCTATTAGTCAATTTACCTGGCCATGTTCCTGAGATATCTAATCATAACCATGGGAGAGACCATTTTTTCTGATTTATTTATCTATTCCCCATTTTACACATTCTGCATTGATCATCATCCGTCCTCGTGACTTGCCCATAGTTATCAGTTCAATAAGTATGTGTGAAATAATCCCTTGGGCACCTGGACATTTTCCTGATCTTCTTGCTGGCTTCACTCCAGTTAGAAGCTAGGTGAAATACTACTTTAAAAAAATTCCTTGTGGTAAAAATATCACCAGTGTCTCCGTGTGCCTCGAGATCCTTTTTCTTCCTATTAGACGGAAATGCACTCCCATTTTCTCTCTCTCTCATACATTTATATGTATGTGTACAAATATATGTATAATTTTTTGCTTAAATAAACATATAGATAGGTAATATTAATTGCATTGTGATTAGTGAGACCACTCTCCTTGTGCAGCTTATCACAGAATAATAGTGAAGAAGGATCTTATCCCACACAATACAGGAAATGGTTTCTTTCTCTCCTAAGTGCTAACCTTAGGATTCTCTGTTAATTTCCCAGGACTACCATAACAAAGTATCCCACATTACATCCTTTAAACAACAGAAATGTATTTTCTCACGGTTCTGGAAATCAGAAATCCAAAATCAAGGTGTCAGCAGGCCCATGCTCTCCCCAGAGGTCTGGGGGGGATGCGCCCCATACCTTTCTCTTAGCTTCTGGTGCTACTAGCAATCCTTGCCTTGTAGCTGCACAGCTCCAATCACTGCTTCTGTGGTCATACGGCCGTTTCCCTGTGTCTCCACACCGTCTTCCCTTGGTGCGTGCCTGTCTCTGTGACTCTTCTCTTCTTATAAGGATACTAATCATATTGGATTAAGGGCCCAAGCTATTCCGATATGACCTCATCTAACACATTACATCTGCAATTACTCCATTTCCAAATAAGGTCACATTCTGAGGTTCTGGGAAAGACAAGAATTGGAGGGGCCCCTATTCGACCCAGTACAGATTCCCTATGATGCGGCAGCCAGAAATCAAAACCTGCCATTTCTTTGTTGCTTTGAAGGGCTATTTGCGAATAGCTAAGTGAACCTGCAGAGGCTTCAGGAGTAGGTTCTGGTGGAAAGAACCGGGTGATCAGGGCTGACCCTTCTGGCCCTACATCAGAACTCTTTTTGCACATACCTTCTACCTAAGACCTCTTCAGTCAGGTATAGTGCTGATATATAATACTTGGGCTCTAGAACACAGAGTTTTATAATTACATTCACAATCCTTTATCCTCAATTCTAGAATCTATAAAGAACTGAAAGCTGAATTTTGTTTTTTTTATTTTTTTCTAAATTGAGTACCAATTCTCTTCTGGCAGCAAAACCTGACCTGAATTGACATAGGCCTCTTTATAATGTGAATATTTACATGTTTCACTGAAAAATTACTGTATTATATTAAGGGGTGCTGTCCAGACACCCCTTAACACTGGGAGTTTTATGTTATATACTGTATATGCTCCCTATTACTTTTTTTTAATTCTGAAAAAATTTCTAAATATGAATTCCCAAATGCATCTGGCTCCAAGGATTTTGGAAAAGAAAATACAGGCCTATTCTTTCAATTATTTTTAATCCAATCAAGTAGAAAAGCTGCCACCATTAGCTTTGAGCTCTTCTAGTTCAGTGGTTCTTAGACCTGCCTGTGTACTGCAGTCACCTGGGGAGCTTTGGGACGAAGTGAGAGAGTAGCATTGACATATATACACTACCAAATGTAAAATAGATAGCTAGTGGGAAGCAGCCGCATAGCACAGGGAGATCAGCTTGGTGCTTTGTGACCACCTAGAGGGGTGGGATAGGGAGGGTGGGAGGGAGATGCAAGAGGGAGGAGATATGGGGATATATGTTTACGTATAGCTGATTCACTTTGCTATACAGCAGAAACTAACACACCATTGTAAAGCAATTATACTCCAATAAAGACGTTAAAAAAAAAAAAAAATCCTAAGGCCTGGCTTTACCGGAGGCCAATTTAATCGGAATCACTGCAGGCAGGACTTAGGCATCATCATTTCTGAATCTCCCCAGCTAATTCCAACATCTAATCAAGTTTAAGAACAATGGCTCGTCCTAACCCAGTAATTCCCACAGTCCTTTCTGGTTCAGCCAATCCGAAGTCCATTCCAGACCCTCCCATGACCGGATACTGACAACACACCCCCCCCCCCTCAACCACGAGGCACAAACAGCTGCAGACAGCAACTGAAATTGGTAAAAACAAAAGGAGTTCACAGGTTATGGGCTGAATTGTGTCCCTCCTGCCACTGCCACCAAAATATATGTCCTAACCCTGAGGACCTTATTTGGAAATATGGTCATTGCCAGTGTAGTTAGTTAAGATGAGGTCATACTGGAATAGGGGGGGTCTTTAATCGGATACAACTAGCATTCTTGTAAGAAGAGTAGAAGAAAGACACACAGAGAGGAGAAGCCCATGTGAAGACACAGAGGTTCCCGGGACAGCCATGTGACAACAGAGGCAGGTATTGGAGTGATGCATCTAAAAGCCAAGGATTTCTGGCAAACACCGGAAGCTAGAAAGAGGCAAGGAAGGATTCTAGATTTCAGAGGGAGCATGGCCCCAGCGAAAACCTTGATTTCAAACTACGAGAATAAATTTCTGTTATTTTAAACCACCTAGTCTGTGGTACTTTGTTCCAGCTGTCCTATGAAATGAATACACCCCATTTGTGGGAATGAAGCACAGCACTGTGTTGGAATGTCCCCAGAGCTCTCAAGCTCCACCATGAACAGCTAGTCATGGATGTCAAAGCGCTGTAACTAGAGGTGATTGAAGGGGACAGCTGTTTCGCCATGAGAAATGGAAATAATCGTAACTAACATTTATTGAGGGCTTCATACCTTCCAGGCACACATGACCTACACTAGCTCATTTAACCCCAAACAACTCTTTGAATTAAATACTATTTCAATCCTCATTTTAGAAAAGAGAAAGCTGAGGCTCCCAGAGATGAAATAATTTGCCCAATGTATTACAGTAATGAGAAGAAGAGCCAGGATTTGAACCCAGTGGTACCTGACCCTAAAGCACCTGCTCTCCATGTCAGCTTGGGAGAAGAGTCTTGGTGAGCCCAGAGATCTCACCAAGGCGACTTTCTTTAAGAGTCAGAGGCTTAGTTCAGTCCGTTGTGCTGCAAGAGTGGGAAGCATGGCTCTGCAGTGACAAACACAGGAGTTTGGCATTTGCTCTTGCAGCTGCCAAAAAGAATTAAACCAAGTGAATGAAAGCACAGGAAAGGCAACAACAAAAATGCCAGCGCCAGCAGCAGCAGGAGGGAGGGCCCAATTACTACTGGTTGGAGTGTGAGGAAAATTAAAGTTGGTGATGGTTCAAGGTTCTGTTGAAATTCCAAAGCAGTGGGCTTGCATAACCATGAAACATGGAAATTAAAGTATTACTGATGCTCACACTGTTTATTTCAGGACTTCATTTTCTGTCTCGCTTTGTCTCAACAAGTCTCAATTCAGTCACGCACTAACCACCACAGAGAAAGGAAAAAAGATAGAGATGTGTGTGAATGTGTGTGTGTATAAAAATGTAAATAAATTAGGAACAGGGAAAACTACAAAAAGCATAATCTACTTTGCTTCTGGCTATGCCCATGAAAATTAGGAGAACTGAAACAAATTGCAACCACAATAAGGTCCCAACAAATTAAAAACATTTTTCAGGCAAAAGTTTTCTGAATTCACCAACCAAAGCATTGATAACTTCTGAATCCTTGACAATGACAGTCACTAGATACACTGAGCATTTCCTATGTCCCAGATGCGGACACAGTTAATCCCCATACGAACCTTCCAAAGAAAGCACGATTATCACCATATGGGAGAGGGAGAAACTGAGCTTACAAAACTGGAATAACTGGCACCAGGTAATAAAGCTACTAAGAGGAAGAAACAAGATTTGAAACCGGGGTTGACTGTCTGATCTGAAAGTTAGATCTCTAAGTCACCGTGTCATTTTTCTCCCGCTGTACTTCGGCCCTCTAGCTGATACTACCCACCCTGCATTGTTCAATGCCTTCCCTCCCCTTGGCACTTCTCATAGTTCTGTAAGTGCTACGTGTGTGTTAATGACTAATTGCACAGCTTTATTTTCTCAGACTAAAGATTTGCAAATCTTTGCAAATCAAATCAGCAAAAGCAACCCAAGCTTACCTTCCCACACACGTGATGACAATGCCTTCTTCAGTGTGTTTGTATTATACTTGAGGCAAACAATGGTTTTTCCCATAGCCTTTTCAGAGCAGAGCGACTGCACAAAATTTCAACTAAGGCTCCTGTTCAATTTTCCTAACAGTACTCACTAGCCAACTTGTAGTTTGAAAATTAAAAAAATAAAAATTATATCTGCACACCAAAATTTGATTTCATTTGGTTCCCTTAAACAAAAGAACAGGACAAAGATGGTTGTTGCTTACCCTGCCCTTCCCCATCACAGAGCAACACCAGTACAACACAGTAGGTCCCTGGGAGTATGGCAAAAGTAGATTGTTTTTATGCCTCGTCCTTTCAGAATATGGATAAAAGACTAAAAGATCAAATTCAGCAAAAGAAATGCCCTTAAGTAATAAGATCATCTTTTTTAAAAGTTCAGAAATTTTGTAAAGATTTACAAAAATGAAAAAAGTAAGAAAGTGAACTGGAAAACTTAATATACAGATTCTCAAGTTCAGTCTGAATAAACAATATTTGGAGAAAATTCTGCCTCACTGATCATGATACTTTCTGATCAATTGACAAAGATGGTTATAGAAAAAGAGTTCTGGGTCAGAGATGGTGCTAAATGTTCACCATATCCTGTTTCATATTCCTCATTCCTGAAAATAATAAAAAGCTGTATTTTCCCACCCCTCGAAGGGTGGTGAAGGCATATGATGAGTTCTAGCCAATAAATTGTGAACAGAAGTGACAAGTCACTTCCAGGATGAGGCGCCACATGGAGGAAATTCAATTCTCTATTGCCCTCCCTCAGTGATCAAGGAGGTCTCTTACCGAGATGCTAGAGACATAAAATCCCCTGCATTGTTGAGCTCTGGAAATGTTTCCCTGGAGAGTCACCAGAACCTGCAGGAGATTTCATGCAAGTGAGGTATATAATTCAACAGGAAAACCATTTGAGCCTGGTGTTTTCTTTGTGGAAAGGGTTTTAATAAGGAACTTTGTTTCTTTAATAAGTGGAGTGATATCTTGAAATTAAAGTATTACTGATGCTCACAATGTGTATTTCAGGATGCCATTCTCTATCTCACTTTGTCACATCAAATCTTGATTCAGTCATGCACTTACCACCATATTTATACAGGAAACATTGTCCATTTTTCTCTATTTTTAATCTTTTTTTTGTATTTCATTGACTATTTTACTCTTGTATTTATTGTTTCCTTCTTTCTACCTCTTTAGGATTTGCATTATTTTTTTTCCAGCTCCCTAAGGTGGAAAGGTCTTAAGGACTTCTTGGGTCATTGATATTAGACCCTTCTTTTTCAATATAAGCATTTAATATTCCATGTGTATTTGAAAAAAAGTACATTCTCCAGCTGTTGGCTGGAGTGTTTTGTGACAATTAGGTAAAGATGATTGATGGCATTGTTTATTGAAATCTATATCTGTAATATCTTTTTTCTTAAGTTGTCTTATTGATTGCTTAGAAGAGGGTATTAAGAATCTTTCGCTATAATTGTGGATTTTTCTATCTTTCCCTTTGATTCTGTCAATTTTTGTTTCAGGCATTTTGTAGTTCTGTTATTGATATTAGGTATACATATATGTCTTCCTGATGAATTGGCCCTTTCATCATTATGAAATATCCCTCTATCTCTGGGAATCTCTTGTCCTGACATATTCTTTGTCTGATATTGATAGTCACTCTAGCCTTCCATTTGCTTTCAACTTATCTGTGTTTTATATTTAAAGTACATATCTTACAGATAGAATGTAGTTGGGTCTTTTTAAAAATCTCATATGACAATGCCTTTTAACTGGAGTGCTTAGAGCATCTACACTTAATATCAGTTTTGAGATAGCTGGATTTAGGTCTACCATTTTACTATATGCTTTTTGGTTGTCCCCTCAATTTTTGTTCCTTAGTTCCTCCTTTTCTGCCTTCTTCTAGATTAACTGAATATTTTTAGAATTCAATTTTAATGTATATATTGAATTTTTATCAATATCTCTTTAATTTTTTGTTGTTGAGATTACAACATAAATCTTTGACTTTTTAGAGTCTACTTAGTGTTCATATTGCATTACTTCCCAAAAAATGTAAGAGGCTTGCAAATATATATGGCCATTTACTTCTTTCCTTTGTCCTTTATGCTAAATTTGTCACATGCATTACATCTATATACATTGCAAAACTCCATAATAAATTATTGTAATTTTTACTTTTTTTAATTAAGAGGAAAATATTGTCTATTATATTTGACATTATATTTATGAAGTCCAGGGCTCTTCATTTCTTCAGGAAGACCTGAGTTCCCATCTGGGATCATTTTTTTTCATCTTGAAGAACTCCCTTTAGCACTTTTTATAGTGTGGGTTTGCTGGTGACAAACTCTCCTACTTTCTTTTTATCTGAAAATGTTTTTGTTTTGATTTCATTCTTTTTTTTCAGCTTTATTAAGGCGTAATTCATTCCTGAAGAATATTTTTACTCGATATAAAGTTCTGCTTTGAGAGTTTTTTCTATGTAGCCCTTAGAAATGTTGTTCCACTCTTTTCTGGCCTTCACTGTGACTTATGAGAAGTCACAAATGGTTTTAATCAAATTGTTCACCTGAATGCCTGTGTCTTTTTTCCTCTGCCTGCTTTCCAGATTTTCTCTTTATCTTTGCTTTCAGCAGTTTGACTATGATATGCATAGTTGATTTTCTTTGCATTTATATCGTTCTCATTCACAGAACTTTTTGAATCTAAAATTAATTTTTAAAAAATTTTTATTAATTTAGGTAATTTCAGTAATTGTTTCCTCAAATTGTTTTCTCTATTATCTATTTCCTCTTTTTATGAGGCTACAATTAGGCCTTTTGAAATTGTCCCACTGGGCCCTAAGACTTTGTTCTTTCTTTTTAAAAAACTGTTTTTTCCTCTGTTGTTTAGATTGGATAATTTAAACTCATCTATTTCTATGCTTACTATCTTTTTGTTCTATCACTTCCAACCTGCTCTTAAGCCCATCAGTGATTTTTTTTTTATTCCAGATATTTTATTTTTCAGTTCTAGAAGCTATATTGATTTTTTATAGCTTGTATTTCTCTCTTAGGATTTCATACCTTTTCAATAATTATGAACATACTTTTCTTATTTTTTGCTTTTTATTTTAATTTTTTTGGCTGCGTCAGGTCTTAGTTGTGGCACTTGGGATCTTTGCTGAGGCATGCAGGATCTTTCGTTGTGGCGCAAGGACTTCTCTCTAGTTGTGGTGTGCAGGTTCCAGGGCACATGGGCTCTGTAGTTTGCAGCAGGAGGGCTCTCTAGTTGAGCCATGCGGGCTCAGTAGTTGTGGTGAGCAGGCTTAGTTGCCCCGCAGCATGTGGGATCTTAGCTCCCTGACCAGGGATCGAACACACGTCCCCTGCATTGGAAGGTGGATTCTTTACCACTGGACCACCAGGGATGTCCCTGAACATAGTTTTCTTTATTTATTTATTTTTTAGCATAGTTGTAATAGTTGCTTTAAAATCCTTGCCTGCTGATTTCAAACTTAATTTTTTTTCTGGATATTGTGATTTTTTTTTTTTTTTTTTTTTGTGGAGACTCTGGATTATGTTATTTCCTTCAAAGAGTATTAATCATTTTATAGCAGATAGTTAAACTGGCTGGAACTCAAACTACAAATTCTTTCTACCCTGCACTCGACAGCAGCAGACTCTCTTTTCCATTCTTTTAGCCTTTGCTATGTTGTTTGGAGTCTGTTTTTGAAGCCAGAAGTCTGATGATTTTCTAGCTAAGTCTGATGATTTTCAGCCCTACAGAGTTTATACTGGGGACTGCTGTCACCTTAAGAGTATTTAAAGATTTGGAAACTCACTCAGCGTTCTTCCCTTCTTCTAAGTGTTGACTCCACTCTAGTATTTTCCTGGTTTGGTCATTTTCAAGAGCCTTCAGGTATTAGTTCTTTAAATTTCATCCAGTGTTTACAAGTATTACTTGCTGTAGGGTTAGTCCAATAGGACCTACTTGGCTATTTTGAGAAGTAACACCTCCCATGAGTGAGGAATAAGCTTTGTGTTACCTACCGGTATTAGGAAGTGACTTGTACTGCAGCATGATTTAGGCTGTCTTGACTACTACAAGGTACCAACTACAGTATTTTTGTTTTTATTTTTAAATAATACAGTTTGTTTTGGAAGCAGAGCTTCTTGAGTTTTTATATAAGGTTTTTAAAAGTATAATGTCATTTTTATTGGCTTTCATAAATTTGCTGTGGGACATTGATCTTGCAAAATAAAATGTTAGTCATGGTACTTTTCACAAGAGTAACCCTGGCAAAGTTAATAGATTATTTTATTCAACACTGATTTTCTTAATATTAGTACCATACTTTCCTGCCCATTGAGATAGCCTAAATTTTTTTCCTCACAATTTAAATTATTCTAGACATTTTATATTTTTAAAACTTAAAGCTTTAAACCAAACCAGCTAATTGTTCATGTAAGTATTTTATTTCATTATAGAATGATGCTGCACTGCTTTCCCTCTCTATAATCTCTGTCTACTCCTTCCAGTCACAGGAGCCTGGACTAATAAAGCTAATTTCATTTCAAACAATCCAACAGAATTATAATAGTAATTAAATAGCTTTTGCTTTGAGCTTTTATTTAACATTCACTGATAAATTATCAAACCCCCACTATTCACAAATCTATCATTTCCCTCCAATCTTTGACAGGTGAGGGTAGGACTACCTGGGGTTCACATATTCACTGTTAGTAAATAAAACATGCAGTGTCTAGGAAATTATATAATATTGTCCAACTTCACACATTGGGATCATATACTTTAACTTATAAAAAAATTCTTCAGACAAGTTGGGGATTTAGGTAATTGCCCAAATTCTCTAATGGATCCAAGAATCTCAATTCTCCATTCTTAAATATCTTCCTGTAATTTAAGAAAAACAGAGAAGTTTTGTTCCCATTTATTGCCTATCTCTTCTTCCATTCATTCATTTACTCTATGTCCTTTTTGTTTCTCACCCCTGTGGTCCCACCTTTTCTGGTTGGTTGTCAGTGCTGCTCCCAATGGCTCCCTACTTCAATGGCACAGGTTATTATAGGTTCTTTTTTTTTTTAATAGGAAAAGAGTAGAAGAGAAAGCAAACTTATTCTGCTCTCAGTGTGTGCGGTCAGTGAGAACATTTTTTTCACACCGCCTTGATTAATTATTCTATTAGCATTATGCAAGCAAGTCTGAACCCTTCTCATATTCTCACCTGGTATGTCTTCTAACCTGACAGAAGAAAGGAGAAGGAGAAAAAACTAAAACATTATGACACCTACACCAGGTGTTGCAATAGGTACAGTGGAGCAGTGGTGAATGAAAGCTCAGTCTAGTGGAAAGTCAAGTATATATACAAATAATTCTAACATAATGTGGAATAGATCAGGGCTGCAGGATTTACAACATTATCAAGTACTGGGAAAGGAGTATAACTCTGTTACTTTGCCTAGAGGGTTTCAGAAAGTTTTAAACACAAGGATATGACATTTGAACTGAATTGAACTGAATCACACCATTAGCCCTTAGTATGACAATTCTTTCTACCTGCAGCATCCTTTCTCAACTCTTTCTTTGCATGACTGACACTATCCTTCAGGCATTTGCCTAAGTGTTACCCAGTTACAAGAATCTTCATGATCACACCTTCAGTGATGATAAACTCTACCACTCTCTATCACAGCTCCCTCTTAATTTTCTTCCTACAGTTAATCACCTCTTTATTGATGATGTATTTAATCATTTCTTGGCATTCATTCATTTATTGTCTGTTTCACCAACTTGAATGTAGGCTCCATGAGGGTAGGAATCTGTATCTTAGTCGCTATTATATTCCTGGTGCCTAGCCTCATGTCTGGCACATAGCAAGTGCTGGATAAATTTGGTCAAATTAATTTTAATCTAGCTGTGTGTTTGTATGTCTATCATCTCCATTAGATTGTGAACCTCTAAATAGAAGCCAGTTGTAATCATTTTGCAAGTTCTTTTTTGTACAGCAATCCCTCCTGCCCTCTCATACGTGGTAGGTGCTCAATAGGTTCTTCGTGCATAAATAAATACACAGATTATTCCATTATCCACTACTTTTATTGGAAGGAAGGTTAAAAAAACATTCTAGGCTGGAATTTTAAAAAATTTTTCAGAAAGTTTAAGGAAAAAATAAGTTGTGTTACTCCAGCTTAAGCAAAAACGGTTCTGCCATCTCACAGGAAGAAAGACAATCTTTGAGACCACTTTCTATATTTTATTGGGGATAAAATAGTGACAAGATGAAACATTCAAGAATGTAACCAATAAATAGAACGCTGTTGAAAATGTTTTGATTTTTATCCTTGGACTTATCTTGGTATATTAGCAGTTTACAAGGTGACAAGAGATGACATTTCCTCCCTGCCAATGTTTGGTACGTTCTCTTTGCCTGAAATGTGGCAAACATCTTGAATTTATGCCTTGATGTCTCAATTTTAACTTCACGAGGCCCTTCAAGTGGCAATTCTACCAGCATGAAGATGAGTCAGAGCCAACAGAAGTATAAACTTTTAAGAGTAAGCACTGATTTAAGTAAGCACTGATTTTAAAATCAGTAAGTCTGATTTTAAAACCTATACTTGCCCGTAATAAAACTGTTTTTTAGTTTTATGCCTTAGTAGGACTTTTTAAAGTCTAGTACCCATTTCCTGTCATAATAATCTTGGAGTCCTTGACCAGGGCTAAAGAAACCGCTATAAAGGTCAACTGAATGATAATTAAACATCTGGCCAGAGCCTTTGCTGTTGAGTCCATTCAAAATGAACAAATATTGAATACCTACTATTGGCACAGCCAGAATCAAATAGATATCACTGGTTCCGTCATTGTGTGCAGTCTGGTGGGAGATGCTGGCATCAAAGCAGGCAATTACAGTTCCACATGGTGAAGGCTAGAACAGGATATACGTGTGATGCCATGATAGCTCTTAGGAGGGGCACCTAATCTACACACAACCAGGAAGAGCATTCCCCAGCTGCACGTCAAATGCTATAAAAGATATCTTGATGCTGGTTTATTTTTTCCAGAATAATCTGTACCTTCAGAGTAGCTTTTCTTTAAGCATTGCCATCACACTCTTATTTACTGAATTTTATCCTTAGAAAACTCAGTGGTAATGGATAGTCAATCTATCCTATGTCTAAATTAAGCTGGTGCTCACATAACAAAGCCACCTCTGAACTCCAGGTTATGAGAGTTCCCTGCTGCTAAAAAGACACATGTTTAGGCTAGTTTTGTCGCTCAATAACTAATCTTCAGTGTGTGAGAACCAAGACTGATCTGCTTTATATCTCCAGAGTAATTATTATAGCAAGTATCTGGTGCATCAAAATTTTTGAATTGGTGGGGTCTGAATTTATGAGATGAACTAAACTTGATACAGAAAAGCAATTAAATTTTGTAAAGCATAGGTAAGAAAGAAAAGCTTAAACCACATCAGAATAATACCAAGCTCTTATGTGGCATATCTGGAGAAGTTGCAAGGTAGAGATCTCATGGAGATACTGGCCATTGGAGATAATATGGTCAGATTAAAAAATTCTACCTACCCTACTCACATGACCCACTAGTACTGAGCACTCACTCTCTCCCAGCAACCAGGGTGATTATAGCTTATTGTATGTATTGGCTTAGATGTTTTTCTTTACTATTAGACTGAGAGTTTCTTGACAGTTGGGATCAACTGGTGGTGCAGTTGAATCCTAACACCTAACATAGTAGTAACTTGACTGTGGTACATAAGGCAGGTTCGATCAACCTGTATTTGACAGTATTAATTATACTGTCAAATAATTAATTGATTGGTTGAACAATTAATTAAAAATGCTGAACATTAAGCAAATTGAATAGCTCCCTGAAGACAGCTATCTCTGTGGACTGTTTTGTTCACGTTTGATTCCAGAGCACCTAAAGACGTTCAATACATTTTTGTTGAATGAGTGAGCAGAGTCACTCATGTCTAAGTACAGTAATGTAGATGTGTCTCTACAGACAAAAGTTTATCAACAGAGTGAGAATCTTGCAGATATCTAAAAGATGCTTAGAGTTGCAGGAAGAACCCATAGAGGCTACTTAATTCAAATTCTTATGTGTTGGTTGAAGAAGCAGCAGCTTCCTTTACCTGGATATTCCCTTTGCTTGTCCACTCTGGTTATGAACTTCAGGAACAAGCAGAGGAAAGTATATCTTGCGTGAGCAGAAGAATAAGAAATAGGGTTTTTCAGCCTCCAACCGAGAAACATAGTTTACTTATTTAGGATGGAATTTTATTTGCACGTCAAGATCTATCCAGCCAGGATTAGAGCCATGTGAGAAAGAAAAAAAAAAATCCCAGCCATCACAGCACTGGCAAAAAAACACATTTTCACAGGTTAGCAATAAAGCAAAATATTTTTCATTCTTGCCTCAAATTTTTGGCACAGTCAGGGGACAATTTTCTCAAATAGACGGGAAGAGCAAAGAGGATGGCAATATGTAAGTGGAGTGGTCATAAACACTGGAAAAGGATGAATATTCTAGATGCTGGTCAAAGGCCTGATGTTTTGAGGCGTCCTTAGCAGGGTTTCTTGCTTGCTTTCCGTGTCTGTTTCTTTCTTTCCTTTTTACTGAAAGGCATATTTTCCTATCCATTAAGATTTATAGTTTTCTGCCAACTACTTTACTGGAACAAGTTTTCCCTTTAATTTAACAATGCACATATTAGACTGTAATGTACCCATAAAAACTTCTCGGATAGTGCATTTCTTTAGGACTCAAGACAAATAGAAATGCAGTATATGCCATTTGAAAGCAAGTATGGCTCCCACTTATTTATTAGGCGAGTGTGTTGGTGCCACCGTCGTTTCACCAGGAGGTAAAATTCAATAAATTAAAACATCTCCAGGTTGGGACAAGCATATAATCTAATGGTTTTCCAGAAAAATAGGACTGTCATTGACTTCTCTGGCTCATTTGATCTTCTGTATGGCTTACCCGTTAGCTGGGCTCCAAGAAATCCATCTTCATTTTCCCATCATTGCCAGACCCATGGACTTGGTGGCATTCGCCATAGCGCTCTAAAACAATGAAGGTTTAAAAAAGGGATTTAAAAAGAGAGAAAATTTCTTAATCATGCTTTCGTAACTTTTGGTGAACAGTTGGTTTAAATTTCCAAATCACTCTTTTCAAAAGGATAGTATCAAAACACATGCAAAAAATAAAAGTCTAAATAAAGCACAATAAATTATTTCACTGCTAAGGTATTAGATTTCAAAGAGAGAAAAGAGTACACATAAGGATATTAGAGTGGACTCTATTGGATCTTTGGGAATTGCTGTCAGATATTGATGAAAACAGAGAGACTGTAGGAGATCAGATAAAAGAGAGAAATGATTACATTTGGAAGAACAATGTGGAGTACGTGGCCAACAGAGATTTCAAATGTAAGCTAATAGCAACCCACGAAAGAACAAAGTTGGAGCCAGTCCCACATCTTTAACCACATTTACAATCATTCAGCATCTGTAAAAATTTTTACATAGCATTTTTCCTCATTTCAAAATTTTCAAAATACATATTTAATAGGTTTAGCATGTCAGTCAGTCATTTCATCCACGGGCAGTGAAAAGGATTTGTGTTTTTTAAAAATGATCTGGGTTTTGATGCCGCTGCCCTTTCAGCTCTGTCCCAGCCAGCTGTAATCACGGCTGATTCACAGCCCAGAGATGCTGTAAACAATGTGTTCTGTACATTTCAGCATCCACGCTGCTGAGAAAACCCATCATCTCATACTTTCATCTTCTTTCTCCCAAGTTTCACACCCCAGCAACCTGGAACAGAGGGAGTGAATTTTCAAATTGCTTACTGTTCTCCTTACCTTACCAAAAATCACCAAAGAGAAAAAAAAGATAAAGATTTTCCCAAAACATGTTTTCCTATCTGATAGGAATATTAACCGTTATATTCAAAATGATCAAAGATGACTCAAACTGAAACAAAATTTGAGAAAATAATAATTGAAAAGCCAGCTGGGACAGTAATCGGGAAATTGAGCTGGGTCGGCCAGTTCTGCAAAGGCAGGGTTGTCAAGTGCACCTGGACTGAAAGCCCCGTTTGTGATGATCTCATTATACTAAGACAACCTGAAGTGGTCACAGCATGAGTGGTTGTCTGTTTCATTTCAACTATATAGATGTTACTTCATCACAAGATGCAAGCTTTCCAAAGTGCCCCCAGTTGCATTCCATCCTTTCTTTCTATCCCTAGTTGTCTGTATTTACACCAAGTCAACAATTGAAAAGAAAAAAGATAGTATTAATAGATGTCAAAGGCATGCTAGAAGGGCATTCTGAACCAATTAATTAATAGCATAGATCCTACTCCTCCTATAGCTTAGGATCAATTACAACAGAGATTTGCTTCTGGATGGAGCATCAGTACCTCTATTATGGGGTAAGAGCACCTCAATTAATAGCTGATTGTCTTTGAACTGGAGAGCTTTCCTATCTTTGTGGGCAATAGAAAAGAAATACAAGAGAAATTTGTAGGTGAAAACCTCTCAACGTTACCCAAATTGTACTATCATTTATAAACCCTAAACTGATTTGATATCAAAACTTTGGTGTTGCATAAACAGAGTTTTGGAAAGCTTTTCCACTCAGCTCATTTCATCTGCCATCTGTAACAACTCCATATTGACTCCATATTTATGTGACTCTATATTCCAGAGGTTTATAACAGAATACTGTGACTTGCCGTTGAATTACAAAAAGAATTATGCAAATATGGTATAACACAGAGCATTTCCTTAGTGGAGATAGTTTAGGAAGGGGGTTTATTTTCCTGATTTGCCTTCTCAGATATAAAGTCTTCCCAATTTTACTGGAAGTAGAAAACATAGCTCAGGGTAGTACAGCATTATTAGAACATTTACATCTGTTGGTACTTTTCAGTAATAACCCTGGGACAGATTTTTGAATTTGTTTCAATCTTGATTAGAGTTGACAAAATGAACAACAAAAAATATTTCTACACAATGGCAAATCCTTATTGAAAATAATACTGTTTTAGTTTGAAAAAAAAAAAGATTTTTCAAGGATAGCCTTCCACTTCATATTTTGAAAGAAAAAAAAAAAAGTACTAGCGAGAATTAGTGTCTTCCTCACAAGAAGTTACATTTTCATCTGAGATGATTTAGGTGGCATGATGGTAGGGATACGGGCAAAATAACCTTTTAGTTAAAATGTCTTGCAATTCTATAATGAATTGATGTCATGGCTCTTTGGGTGTTTTTCTTCCCGGGGTCTCTTATCACCTTCTAATTTCTAGATAACAATCTAATGTTGTGGTTAAGTAAAAGTGCTCTGGGGTGAGACATCTTGGGCCTGAGATCTCAACCAATTCCTTACTAACTGTGAAATTAGCAAGTTACTCAACTTTCCTTAGCCTCAGTTTCCTTAACTATAAAATAGTGGCCATATTCCTTCCATCATAAAATTGTTGTGAAATTGAGACAATGTGTAAAAAATGTTTCACTCACTGCCAAGTATATAGTAATTGTACTATATGTAATATTAAATTGGCAAAATTTTTATAAGAAGAGAGTGATTATCTGCTGCTTAGCAATCTGGCTAAGGAAAACTATAAGCCTTGTAAAGTATGGAAGCTCTTTTCCCCCCAGGACAAGACCCTCAGACTTCCAGCACGTGGTTACTGCGCATGACCTCTTCCTACACCCAGTCACTATGTTATTACTATTTTATCAAGTAAGTTAAAACTTCTCTCCTCTTAAACCCACACACTCCTCAATGGTCTAAGTTCTCCATACCTTAATGGGAAGAAGGACTTTCTCCCAATGTTTTATTTTGTTTTCACTCTACCCTAATGACCACTCCTCAAATCCAAGTTTATTATCCTGGAACTATTATTGTTGTAAATCAAATTCCAAAGAAAAGCAGTATCAGTAGATTTCTTTTCACTTCATGTATTATCGAACAATATGAAACATAGATCTAACAAAAACACATGTCCTCAATCTGTGAAGAAATGCCCCTAGGTTGACCTGCAGATTTGGTTTCATATCACTGACTCCTCTAAGAAAAAGAAACAAAATAAGAACAGAGTGCCCCTGCTGATTATCTTTGAAGAACCTCCCTCATGTGATGGAGATGTGTTCGGCTGTAAGAGGTTTTTCAAATGGGTGTTGTTTAGTTGGTTTCTTATTATTAAATTGTCTTTTATTCACTTTAAGGGTGTGACAGATAAAAAATACTCAGCTTTCAAAAGCTAACAGGTATCAGTTATCTATTGCTACATAAAAAAACTACCCCAAAACATACTGACTTACAGGAGTGACCATTTTATTTGCTTATTGTTCTATATGTCAGCCATTTGGGCTGGGCTCAACTGCCAGGTTCTTCTCCTTCTGTTACCTAGGGTCACTTATGCAGCTGTAGTCATCCAGTGATGAAACTGGAGTGTTACGGGCTACTTTGGCCTCACTGACATTTCTGGAGATTAGTGGTAACCCTTGGCTGGGACACATGTCTCCAGTAGGAGAGCTGGGCTGGTGGTTAGTTTCCAGAGTACAAGAGCACACACTGCAAGACCTCCTGAGAATTAGGTTCACACACCATCCCTTCTACTGCATTCTGTTGGTCAAGGAAAGTCATGTGGCCAAGACCAGGGGCATGTATACACAGAGAGGAATCATAGCAGCTATGTTGCAAATATCTTACCATGCCACACAAACCTTTGTAAGAATAAATTAAGCCATGTTTAATTTCTACTCAGCTTCCTGATTCATTTAGCTGATTTTTTTTCTTACTATACTCTGTGTGCCAGGTGCTACTGATACAGCTCTTGCTCTAAGTGATTTCACCTCTGCCAGAGAAGGAAGTTTAGTAGATTTCCTGGATGGTGAGTGGCCCAATGACCACGTGATGCGATTAGTTGTGTTCAGCTGAACTGCTGAACCTGGCCAGTCATTGCAGAGATGTGTGTCATTCATCACAAAATGGACTGGGCAAGAAAGATTACACGTGTTGTTTATAAACCCAACCTCATTACTTCATGACAACAAATGAATAGAATCAAGCAAATCACGAAATACTTTTTTCTTTTTTTTTTTGCTAAGACTGAGTTAATTATATTGTCATCACACTTGAATGACAGAACAGGTTTTTGATCCCCATTTGAAGCAGATTAGGGTGGTAGTTAAGAACTTGGCTATACAAAAGAAAAAATATATATATATAATGTCTCCACATTTTCATCATAAAATACAGGCTATACTAAAATCTATCTCATACAATTATATTGTGGAATAGAGAAAAGAAAATGCAAAGTGTATAAAAATCTTCATCTTCATTTATAACAGTATTATTTTATAACTAATGAAGAAAAACCACCCTCTTTTAGAACTGTTTGTGGAAAGATCCAGAATCTAAACTTACCTATGTGTCCACAGTTTCTCTCCTTTACCCTCTACCTTTCAAGGATCTTGGAAAACCAAACAAAAATTAATAGAAGAAGGTAGTAGATGTAGTATACTGGTTTGAATTGGGAATCAACTTTCTTTTCTTGAAACATTTTTTTTACTGGATGCAACATGAAGAAAAAAGTGTGTGTGTGTGTGTGTGTGTATTTACTACTGATGTTAGCAAATGACTTTTGATTTTCTTTCTTTCTGATAGAAACTCTGCTTTCTTGTAATAGATGTTTTTTTTAATCCCTTACTCCACAAGATGTATTGAGCATGGGATAATAGAAAGAAAGAACACTCACTTGACATACTCTAAATTCATTCCAGGGTCAAGAACTGCCAATTCAGAAACAAGGACTAAAATTCATGACATAAGAAGGAAGGTCATATTTCTGTGTTTTCAGTAAAGATATGCCAGGAGCCTGCTATTTAGGCCTAAATTTCCAATTTAAGAAATTAGTTTTCGCCTATTCCAAAGTTGTGATGTTGTACCAATTAAAGAATAAAACATCTCTCTTCATTCTGGACACTACCAACCAATGCCAGAAAATTCTTGCAGCTGACAATGCCTGACTCTAGGTTGTGATTGTTGGACTTTGGTTGGTTATGTCATCACTTAAGCATTATTTAAATATGTTTCTCCTTTTAATTCAATTTCCTGTTTTGTTTTCTCAAAACCATAAATTGTCTCTTAAGAAATTTTACAAAACGCATATTGTTCTCCCGTGAGACCTGTGCTATTCTTCAGCTGGGCACTGCCTGCCAAATGACATTTTTTAAAAAAAGTTTTCCCTTTATTGGTTTTGCATAATGGTTGCAACAATTTTCAAGTAATGGAAAAAGAATGAAGAATGTATGTCCTTTCCAGCACACAGTCACAATGTGAATGTTAAAACAAAGCAAAACAAAACAAAACAAAACCCCACCCTCAAAGTGGTCTTGGACACCCAGCCGCCCCCTTCCCAGCTCCCTAATTTGGATATAAGATGTTTCCTGGGCTTCCCTGGTGGCGCAGTGGTTGAGAATCTGCCTGCCAATGCAGGGGACACGGGTTCGAGCCCTGGTCTGGGAAGATCCCACATGCCGCGGAGCAACTAGGCCCATGAGCCACAACTACTGAGCCTGCGTGTCTGGAGCCTGTGCTCCACAACAAGAGAGGCCGCGACAGTGAGAGGCCTGTGCACTGCGATGAAGAGTGGCCCCCGCTTGCCGCAACTAGAGAAAGCCCTCGCACAGAAATGAAGACCCAACACAGCCAAAAATAAATAAATAAAATTAAATTAAAAAAAGATGTTTCCTATCTTTTTTCTTCTTGTTCAAAATAAACTATTTATGCTCAAAGAAAATCTGTCATGTAGGACATCTGTGGTAATGTTCTTGTGGTCTGGGTTGGACCCTAGCTCCACTACCAACTAGTGTAGAATCCATGGGGCACCTGTCTTAACTTCTCTGAGCCTATATTGTGTCATTTGTAAATGAGGAATAATGGAGTTTACTTCACTGGATTGTTTTGAAGATTAAAGATAAGGCATGCGAGAGTACCTCACACAGTATGAGTTGAAGCTAAATGTGAATCTGTTGTCTGTTTTAGGGATGAAATAACCATCTTCTGCCCTCAAGGCACATTGGGCAGATGGAGTGGGAGAAGGACACAGGAGAGGGGCAGTGATGAAAGGCAAGCATGCTGGGGAGACACACTGAAAGCGAGGGACCAGATCCCACCCTGCTGGATGGCAGAAAATGATAATGGATCTGCATAAAATGGGGTCTTAACTCAGTTTTGTATCTACAACAGCACATAATAGGCACTAATGATTGTCTGCTGAATTTTTTATTGTCCACACATGTATTACCATGCACAGTAACCTATAATAGAAGTCCATAAGCTACAGCTTGTGAGCCAAATCGGGCTCACTGCTTATTTTTGTAAATAAAGTTTTATTGGGATAGAGCCACACCTATTTATTTAAGTATTGTTTATGCTGCTTTTGTGCTACAATGGAGAGTTAAGCCTTTGCTGCAGAGACCTTTTATGGTCCACAAAGCCAAAAATAGTTACCATCTGGCCCTGGTCCTGTACAGAAATTTTACCAAACTCTGGCCTATGGAATTGAGTTACCTATTCACTCCTGCCTGAATAGAGGTCTCCTGAGGAACCCCTAATTCATGTGCCATGTGCGTCTATGGAATTGAGTTACCTATTCACTCCTGCCTGAATAGAGGTCTCCTGAGGAACCCCTAATTCATGTGCCATGTGCTTCTTTGAAGATTATGTTTTAATGTAAAGGGTTCACTTTCCCATGGGAATTATTGGCTTACTGCTTTTTTAAAAGGAGAACCTAAGTTATTAAAAAGAAAAAAAGAAAAGAAAAAAAAAGAATGCCTATGATGTGCAGAGCCACGTCACTAGCCACAGCAGGCATCTTGAAAAGATGAAGGAAGGGTACCATAATGCAGAGGATGAACCAAGGGCCCCGGTGTGGGCCGCTCCATGCTGTCAGTATAATGGCAATGCTACGGTCACCACAGGAAGATGATAAATGAATACCACTGACTTCATTTTCATTCCCAGCCTTCCCCTGGGTCTGTGTGTCTACCTGGACTCATGGGAAATGTCACCACATGGAGACACTGGACAACCATGTGACAAAAGACACAGGTTCATGGAAACCTGACTTGTAGATCAGAGCCCCAGTTCCATTATTCATTCTATGCCAGAGCTGACACTTCTGCCTTGGCAGAATGTTGTGTTCATGTGCCCCTCATTCTCCATGGTCACGTTCTGGGTGCTAGAATACAATGTGCAACTGTGGTTGGCTGACCTAAGGAGGAGCTAAAGCAATCAATAATTGACTTGGGGTCGTATCCTCTCTAAATGGCAGTTACTTATACTGTACTTACTGTACAAAAGAGGCCAAGTTGGCATGGCTTTTTGACTATCTCTGCAAAATCCATTTGGATCCATTTATTTTACTACCATCAACCCGGGGGGCAAAGGAAAAATCAGCTCTAGGAGTGTAGAAACCACTGTACTTAAAACTATATACTTTGGTTATTCATTTTAAGTAGAAGGCCACACAGACACAGAAAAGCAGCAGGCTCATGAAATGAGATTTAAGGTCCATTCTGGCTAAAGGGTCCTCCCTGATGGTCAATCCTAGAGGCGGTACTCCTCAATCTTGAAGAATTTCCAAAACTTCCACGCCCAGGAGAGTTTCTCATGTTGAAAGACTGCAGGATGGGACCCCATAACAAACCCCAGAAAGTTCAGGCTGAAATTACATTCAGGCCAAGTCTGTATGGTGCACTACTCTGTAATTGTTGGGTCTCTTCCAGAAGGCTCTCAACACATGGGACTCTGATGAAGTTCAGCATGTGGAAAGGGCTGAAGCCTGAAGCCTGTGTGTTTGTAATGGAAACACAGCAGTGACCCCGTGATCCAGGTCTGTATCTGTGCCGCCATAAATTGTGTTTCTCTAAACAGAGCCGCAGAAGTGCCCGTGATGGGTGGGGCCGGGGAAGATCAGTTAAAGGCTCCCTCAGGTAGGGAGGTAGCAGGGCCTCCTAATAAGAAAACCGTGAATTTACGTAGGACTTTATAGTTTGCAAAAGTACTTTCACGTTTAAGATTCTCAGAACAAGGCTCTGAAGTGGGTAAGGCAAGCATTCTTTTCCTCCTTTTATACATGAAGCACCCGAAACAGAGAAGTCAAGGTCTTTCTCAAGGTTCATAGTCAGCCAGAATCAGAGCTAATGTCCTCTGATACCTAGTTTAATATTCTTTCTAATGAACTATTCTCTGATCTTTGTTTCTGTGTGACTGTCTAAAGCTAGCATAGATATTCAAACACAATACCTGTCCATAAAGTGAATCTGATGCAAACCCTCTCAAAGACTTGACCAATCTGAGACAAGAGTGAAGTACAGGAAACATTTGCCAGTCTTAATGATTATAGTAATAAATGCCTTGAGAACATAAAGCTTCTTTTATAAAACATAATCTAGTATAACTAAAAGTTTGGAATGGTCCCTTCAATCTTGAATAGGGATGATTTCATCTTTATTGATGAGTAGGGAACAAAACTAATCAGGCACCACTAACCAGTAGTTCTGCCATTAGCCAGGGTTTGAAGAACTGTGAGTTACCTAAGAGGACCCACAGGCAGCCATAAAGACATCAGTGAGCAGAATAAGGTTAAGACCAAAAGTGAGGGCCATGGGAAAGTCCACTTGGTCAGGGGAACAGACATGGCTCTCATCTTGGCACACACACGCAACTGAGTCCTACCATGACAAAGCAAGTAAGCCCTTTAGCTTGCTCCCCATGACTAGTTCATCAAAAATGCAGTGCATTCCACTGCCTGATCCTCCCCAAGGTGCTCAGGTGGCCTGGGACCCACAGTTCTCCTTTGTGTCTGGCCCACCTGACTCTACGTTCTCTCTGCCCCATCAACAAATCCAAAGATATGGAAGAGGAAATTGGAGGGATGCAGAGTATCTTGTTTCCATAAAGACTTACCAAGTGTTTCATATGGTCCCGAAAAACAAAGTCTAGACAAATCACAAGTCAAAGAGATATGGTAGCAATCAGGTATCAAGGAAATTCATGCTAAATTAAGGCAACTCAGTAGCCAGACCCTGCTCCAGGCTAGCTGGGTATTTTCTACCAGTCTTAGGTGCATTCTCTCCACAGATACTTGTGTAACCACAGTGCTCCATGTATCTCCCTTAGAGAGCGAGAATAGGAACATTTTTATTGTCTTTTTGTACTTTTTAACATGAACGGAGCTGTAATTGACATAGCACTAATTAAAAATAAATGTAGACTTTTTCAGTCTCCCAATATAAAAGCATATCAAAAATTGTTTTGATACAGGTGAAATAAAACAAAAATTATACTATGTTAACCAGAAACTTCTTTTTAAAAAAATTATGTATTTGAGGAAGAGGAGGACCCAAGTGGCATAGCTTGTTTTTTAATGATGATTTCATTCGTTCAGAGTCTCAGCCTTCTATGCAAGAATAAAAATGCCCAAAATTTTTGATCAGAGCCATGGTTCATCCAGCTCAAGAAATTAGCACGGTGGCTTCATGATGAATCTGGTGGCTGCCCACCATGTTGCCACTTTTCAACTTCATGTTCTCCACATAAGTAGAAGGCATTAAGATCCCCGCCAATCTGTACAATTGTTTCGGGTGTGCCCTGAAAAAGAGCCTGGCCTAGAGGCTGAGATCTCACTCCTGCACTCAAGGAATTCACCTGGTATCCATCTCTAAGAGGGGCAATTCTTTAAAAAATTAGATCAAAGGTGCTAGGTGAGCTAGCTGGGGGCTTGGCCATCAGTAGACTCAACTTTGAATAAAACAAAACCAGGAAAGCTTATAAAACACGACAAGAAACTTATTGCCAAAAATCTTCCTTTGAGAATAGGGTAATAAGTGACATTGTAAGAGAATCAGAGTGAAAGAGGCTCTATTTAATGATTTAATATGCAGAGTTTATGAGCATTACCATTTCATCAAAGGTGCCGTTAAATTACCATCACCTGCTGTGCAGGACCAGTAGCTTTACTTTGTGATAGCAACAAAAATTATTACTAAATCCGTATCTGTAGACTTCCTCCTTCTCAACTTTTTCCTCTTTTTCTCTCAGGATTTCCATCTCTCTGCTTACATCACCCATCTTTTCTTACACGCTGTCCACTTTATCTCTTAAAGCTCTTAGCCTATTTATCATAGTTGTTTAAAATTCCCCGTCTGATAATTCCAGCATCCCTGCCATGCCTGGTCTTTATGCTTGTTCTGCCTCCTCGAATTGTGTCTTCTGTCTTTAGATATGCTTTGTAATTTTTTCATTGATAGCCAGACATAAGGTACAGGGTAAAAGGAACTATTCTAAACAGGCCTTAGTAACATGGTGGTGAGGTGGGAGGGGAAGCGTTCTATAGGTCTATGATTAGGTCTCAGTCTTTTAGCGAGCCTGTGCCCCTGGGCTGTGACCTTCACAAGAGTTGCTCAGGTTTTCTCCTCCCCCTTAGTTGGGGCAGGATGTCTAGAGCTGGGTGGAGTTGGGTTATTTCCCTTCCCCCAGGTCAGTTAGGCTCTGATAATAATACCCCAGCAGGGTAGGCTCTGGTTAACTAGTTTCCCCTCACAGCAGACCTTGTTAAGAAGAACCAAGTGCTCTGGTGTATTTCAAAACGGTTCTTCTTCCCCCTCCCCCTGCAGGAAGCACTAGGAGATTTTCCCCTGGTATTTACTGTGGGAATCTGGTGGAGCTCCTGGAGGTGAATCTTACAATGCTGTGGGGACCATCCTATGACAGGATCCCCCTGGAGTTTTTAACTCTTAGAGTTGTCCATGCTGAGCCTCCAGCAATCCATGAATTGCCATTCAGGTTTTTGATTCCTGCAGTGGTTTCTGCTTGTGAGTCTCCGCTCTGGAGAGCCTAGACTCCCTGTATGGACTTGTCTGTCTCTCCAACCTTGGGAGAGACAGTTGGTAGTGTGCCCTGTGTCCGCCCTCTCTTACGGATCCAAGAAGAGTTGCTGCTTTTTCACTCTCTTCAGCTTTTTACTTGTTGTTAGGATGGAGTGGCAACTTCCAAGCATCTTATGTACAGAACCAGAAACTGGAACTCTTCCTCTACTTTCTAAAAGGAAAGGATTCTGGATTTCTATGTCACCTTTCATGCTCTTTGTCACACTGAAATCTGGATAACAGGCAAGTTCTCCAGACAGTCAGTGAGAGGCACAGTGGAAATTTTATTCTCTAGCACCTAGTCTCAGAGGAGCAGGGATAGGACAATTGTGAAATAGTGATAGAAGGGATTATTTGAATGAGAACAACTGTGGTAGATATTTTTTACCTATCACTCTGCGTGGGGAATTTTGGGGAAAGGGGAAACTATCCAGAGAGTATTTCTAGGAAGCTTTCCTCATGCCATTCAGAGTAAAACCCTTGCCTCACACCCTTTAAGAAAAACTGTAGGAAAAAGTCTACATTATTTCTCAAGGCTTCTGTGAAGTGACTCCATGCAAGGAGGAAGTCAAGTGGGGACACAGTGATACTTATTAGAGTTATTCCTCTTTTGAATTTAGGGCCAACAGAAAGACATTCCAGTATGGAGTCCTTATCATCATGACATTTGCAGATTAGCAAGCTTGGAAATATAAAAATTCAACTGTACAAATTACATTATTTGAGGCAAGAAATTAATTAAAGCTCTTGAAACAATATTTTGTTGAATTCAGTGAGTTGGGTTAATTTTAAAATTAAGCCATTAAAAGAAAATAAGATAAGAACTGACACTAGTAGAGAAGGGCTTTCTAAGCATAAAGCAAAAACCAGAAAGGAAAACAATATATTGATACTTGAGAAAAAAGTTAAAATTCTCTCTATATCAAAAACACTATAAATAATATACTAGGGATGCAATATTTATAAAATATATGGTGGACAAAGGGTTACTATCCTTAATTTATAAAAAAAGGATAGTTCTTTTACATCAACAGGAAAAAGAGGAGTTCTTAATTGAAAAAATATGCAAAGGACACAAAGAGGCAAATTACAAAAGAAAAATAAACAAATGAGTTTATGTTCAGTTTCACCAGCATCACACAATGAGTTCCATTTCTGACTATCAAATTGGCAAAGGTTAAAGACCAAAATGAATTCCCTGTGGTGGTAAGATTATGGGAAAGCACGTGCTCTTATATGCTGCCAGTTCAATGGTACTTCTGTGTAGCAGATACAAAAGTGAATAAGAAAGACAGACTCAGCCCCTATGGAACTCCAAGTCTGTGGGGAAAACATTACAAACAGAGATAGGCATTAAATAGTCAAAGCACTTGAAGACTTTAAGTGTAGCTGCAGAGTAGGACACACATACATTAGCCCAGTGCTCACCTAACCCTGTGGTTTGGGCATGGGCTAGCAAGGCTGGCATCCAATCATTTGGGGTGCCTGTGATGTATAAGGTATAGCTTGGTGTAAAGATGCAATGTTACTCTGTGACATCCCCAGAGGCGGGGACAGGGCAAGGTCAGGGAATGGCTAGTCAACATTAAAAATGAGCAAAGAAACAAACAAGCATAAAACTATTTCCTCTTCTTAGAAGAAAAGGAAACTGTTAATATTTATAATTTAAAATAAAGGTTGACCTGACACGTTGAATGCTTTAATTCCGGCATCCCAAGCCAATTCTTATCTTTAAAAATGGCTTTCCTCCCACCCACTGTTATTAGCAATTCTCTCATCTTGTGTAAAAGGGTATTTTCCTCCCTGTGAGGGGCTCCAAGCACTTCCAGAAATGCTTGAATAGCAATTAAATGGCTTCCAGGCCTTGGGGTTCTTTATTTCTAACTGAGTTCAATAGCACATCCTGGGATGTTTATTGTAATCTGGAAAATAACTCTGTCAAAGGCAAAGGAATAGAAGATCCCTGTCCTGTGTTCCATTTTCTTCAGAAATGGTATCGTGAGGAGTTGTCAGCTCTGGTAACTGTCAAACTTGATTTCTGCCATCTGCAAAACTGAGGTGGGAAGATTTTTCCAATCATTCTTTCTGATCAGTAATGAAGCTCTGTAACAACATACAATTATTATAGCTCTTCTATTTCCTCTTCATATCTGAATACAAAGTACAAAAGTGTGCAGAAATTAAAGTAGAATCTCCAGGGTTTCTTCCTTCAAGGTACTTAGCATGGGCTGGGTAAAACTGTATGTATTCAACAAGGATGGGTGTATTAGCAGATATAGTCTATCAGAAGGAAAACAGAAGTGGTAATATGTGTAAATATCTTTAAACTGCCTACATATTGACCCAGTAACCCTAATTCTGGAATTTAACCTAAGAAAACAAAGAGATGCTCGAAGTTTCATATGCAAACATGATCTTCTCTGTATTATTTATGATAGTAAAATTTAAGCAAAAATACAACAGCCTGAAAATTATTTAATAAAAGATTACTATGAAATAACATTTTTGTTTTCTAAGACTTTTCTGATACAGAAAAGTGTCTGAGGATATTTTAAATCAAAATTAATTTGTAAAACAGTATGTTTACTAAATCCAAATATCATTAAAATGTAAATAAAAATGAAAATGACCAAAACTATATGCATTAAAATGTTAATAACAATCTTCCCTGAGTGGTAAAAATATGGATATTTTGGCTTATATTTTGAAATTTTCTATACTTTATAAATTTTTAACAGGAATAATTGGGGAAGATAGATAATCATTTCAAGCATTACTTTTTTGGATTTATATATGCCATTTTATTTCTCAAAATGATGAAATATATAAATGATTAGGATTTTCCTTTTTATGACCATGAGTTATCAGGAAATAACTGTAAAACTTCAGTCTTTCAAAAAAAATGCCTTTGGTTCTTAGTAGAAAATTGCAACCTGACTCTAGTAGTTTCTGTTATTTTCATTTAGGGAAGATAAAAGAGTAGAATTACATCCCAGACTGTATGAAAAGATCCACATTTTAGTGTTTAAGTAAGTTACTCCCAGGTGTGGTTTTGTGATGCCCCATCCTGTTATTTCCAATGAATATTTCCGATAGTATTTCATATTTCTCAAAGAATTATCAAAATCTGTGGACCATCTTTTGCCTCACCCACTCTTTAATCTTTTGTATGTAATCTGATGAGTCCTCCTTGATGCCTCTTTTTAAAATGGAATGGTTATTTTGGACAATTTTTTAGAACATTTAAACTATATTTTAAAATTTAAATTATTTTTAGTTGCAAAAGCAGTTCCTGATCAGTGGGAAAGTTAGAAGATACAGGTAAACCAAAAGAGGAAAAAAATCATAACCCGTAGTCCAGAGAAGATCACTCTAAAACCCATGGTATGTGTTTTCTCAGGCCTTGTCACATGCATATATTTTCACATACGTATAACACAAACACATTTTTTTATAAAAATAGGATTAAACTATATACCATTTTTGTTGTTCAGTCTTTTCACCTAACAATATATGGTAAACATTTTTCCAAGTCAATAAAAATGTATCTATAATATTATTTTGAAGTGTAAAACACAGTCAATTGTATAATGTTTCTCATTCAATTATTCCTGTAATGATAAAAGTTTAAATTGTTTCTAATAGTTGCCATCATAAAGAGCATCACAGTGGACACCTCTGTAGTTAAATTAAAAGAAATCATCCGGACTAAGCTACATTAATTTTATAAATGTTGGAGTTACAGTCATGATGCTACAAAGTTACCAAAGAATATTAACATTTCTTTCCTCTACATGTGATGTACATTTTAAATCAATGTTTCTTAAATTTGAGAAATGTGTGAATCTCTTTTAAAGGAAAATATTTCTGAAGCACCCAATTTGAATTTAAATTTTTTTATCCAGTGCTTCCTTAATACATACAAACATAAAATAGGTATAAATTCCTAAAGTGATAGTAATCTAATCAAACAAACATATAGGTAAAACTTCAGGACTAATACAATTTGAATGAATGGCTATTTAACATGTCAAATGGTGCTGCTTTTGTTGAAATTAAATACCATGGCACAGGTTACCTTCTATTAAGCATGCCTGGAAAACTGTGGGTATCCTGGGATGGCTCTGTTCTCCCCACACTTTCTCAACTTAAAATACCAAAAATCTTCCATTCCTTTAGATGACCTTAACATCACTTAGCCTTCGTTTGCTAGTGACCATCATTTGAGCGCTGGCTGCCACTCATTCCCCACCTCCCTTAGCTCAATAAAAAAACAGCCCAGCTTGGCTTGAGCACCATAAAAATCCTAGACATACATACTAATATAGACACTAAATTCACAAGGGGTCAGACAATGTAGTAGACGCTGAATTCAAAAGGTCAGATAATCCAGGATATGGTATTTTTTAGGATAGCACTCAAACGAAAATGTAAAATTTTACGTTTTTTATAGAAAATTCCTCAAATCCCAAGAATACTCCAGTGACAAAAGCAAGAAATTGGGTTTCATTGATTCAAAGCAGGTTTCCTTCACCTTCTTGTGTGGAGGAGGAACATTTGATTTTTGCCAAGGAGAAGGGACAGATCTAGACCACCAGGGATGCTTAAGGAATTGAGGGGTACTTGTAATCCTGAATATGAGAGGCATAACATACATTTAGGCACATTTAAGGGTTTGACAGCATTCTGGAGGCAGGGTTTCCAGGTGGTTACCTGAACAACAGGATTTGGAGACAACCAGAATGAGGATATAATCTGGATTCTGGGTCTTTTGATTTTGTACTTTGGGGCACAGCCCTCCTAGCCTAGTTCTCTTCATGTGAAACTACAAATATACTAACACCTTTCACGTTTGTTGTGACAATCAAATGAAGTTTTACGTGTAAGGAAACTGTCATGTAGTTTAAAGTCCAAACTCTTTGCTACGTATGCGCCATGAGTCACTGTCTCTCTGATACCATCTCCTCCCATTGTTTTTATAATTTATGCTGGAACTTATTCAACTCTTTGAACATTCCAAGCTCCTTTCTGCCTCAAGAACTTTACAGGGCTGCTCCCTTCTACCAGAATTAACAGAAAGTACTCCTCATTGTCTCTCCAGCCTCTGCTCAGACATCACTCTTGCCTCGAATAGTCCCCTTCTCTCACCAAATGAGTCCTTCCTGTCTTAACTTTGCTTTATTTTTTTTGCCATAGAAGTTATTACTCCCTGAAATTATATTATATGTTTATTTGCTTATTTGCCTGTCTCTTTGTTGGCTGCATGTAAGTGTCCTGACAGTAGAAACTTTGTTTTGTTCCTACCATACTTCCAGCCACAACTGTGTTTTCTGTAAGAGAACACTCAACATTTATTACTACCCATGAATAAAGCTTGGCATCTTTTGGAAGATTGGGATCTACTGTTTTGGTGTCTAGATCCAGAAAATATAAATCTTCCATATGGACAATTACAAGATAAATTAATGTCAACTACTAAACTTCTCTCACATGCTTATCTCTGCGATAAGAGTCTTGAAGAATGGATAAAACATATGTCAAGTAGCTCAAGCACAGAACATTTGAGATATTATAAGACCAATATAACTTACTACCATATACAAGACCCAAGAATTCTTCATGTAAATTATACTAATAAAAGGAATATAAATAACAAGTGGAAAGAAGAAAATTATAAAACAATAAAACACAACCATAACAACAGTTTGATATCTTACCTCTGTTTTTGTAGGTACTTATGTCTGTAAGGGTAAGATAGCTTTAGAAAGTGATGCCAAAATTTCAGTGGCTTAACTCAATAACAGTTTAATGATGGACTCTGTTTCATACAGTCATTCAAGGACAAAGTTTCCTTACATCTTGAGGCTCTGTCCTCTTCTACAACCTTGGATTCCTCTCTACTCAGCCAATGAGTGAGGACAAAGAAAAAAAAAAAAGCAAAGACTGCATGTTTTACATGGACCAGACTTAGAACTGTTATATATTATTTCTGCTCTAATGCTATTGCTGGAACCCAGTCATGTGGCCAAAGCAAATGCTAGGGAGCCTGGAACTAGTCTAGCTGTGTGACTGTAAAGAGAATGGCATAGATCTTGTGAGCAATACAATCTCTGCCACAGCACTAAAAAAAAATAGTTGTCATGCTATCTGATAATATTAATATTAACTGAAGCTTTAACTCTGAGATACATTCTGCCTAAGAGAGGTTCCTGTCACAGTAGGGACGAATGTGTCTAATCACCAGTTTATTTTCATAAGGTAAAGAACATGCAATGAAATTGCTTCAGTTTAACCTCCACCCAGGTCCAACAATGAAAGGCATTACCATGCTGTATATTTCTTTACAGATTCATTTTTGTGGTCAGTTCAGTTATCTGTGATGCTGAGGTACAAGCTGTTATCATAACTCCTGCAGTGACAAGTTTATCATGGCTTGTGACAGTCTTGTAGGTATATCTATCAGTCCTTTTATAGTATTACTCCTCCTGATTTGAGCATTCATTTTTCACTCATAGCATAGTTAAGATGGACTGTATCTCTAGGAAATTTTTCAAAATGTTCATGAGCAATTTATTTTCTGAACTCTTGTATATCTGATGATATTTTTCTATTGCTTTCACATATGAAGACTAATTGGCTGTAAATAAAATGCTTATATCACCAAATTTCCCCCTCAAAAATTGTCAATATGGCAGAGAAGTTAAAAGCCAGACTGATTTTTTTGTTTCTTCATGCTGTCTTCTATTTTTACCCAAATAACAGTCACATTCTTTTTTAAGAATGTGACGTTTTGCCAAGAATGCGTTGAGGCTTTTGAATTTCATAAATAAATATTTTTGAGCTCCACAAAATTTTCTTTAATTATGCTATTTCTTCTGTTCCAATTATTTTGATTTCTTGTTCTGGAAAACCCATAATCCTCACGTTAGATGCCTGTTCTCTGTCTTTCATGTCTTCTATATTCTCTTTTCATTACTTTCATCTCTTTTTTCCTTTTCTCTTGTATTCTTGGAAAGCTTCTCAGGTTGACTGGATCCCTGTTTTTATGGAACTATGGAAAATAAAGACATGAAGGGAGCACTGAAAGCATAAAGTGATGTGAATTATGACAGAACTCTACATAGTATGTGTAGAACCAGAAATGCAAGAGTATTTAATTCTTCCAGAAGTGTAAGTCTGGGAAGACTTCAGAGAGGAGGCACATGTGGCAGAGATCTGGAAGGATGAGTAAATTTTCATCAGGTGAACAAAGCAGCAAGGATCATCTTAGGCAGAAGAAAGAACATATTTAAGGGCATCTTGTGTCACTGCTTAAGGTAATGTTTTCAGGGGCCACAGAGAGGTTCATTGGGATAAACACATACACTCTGTGGAGAGGGCAGTGGAGAAGGAGGGCAATGGGGAAGGAAACTGTGATGTGGAGTGAGGTCAGACTGTGGGTTGGGAGTGTGATGAGGTTGGAGCAAGGCAGTGGGTGAGAGCAATCAAGGGGAGGAGGAAGACTCTAGCATTCTAGTGTAGAAGATTGGCTAGATCTTTTCTATATTAATTAAGAGAAATAAAGATAGAGGATCATATTTTCTGGGAGATAGCCGGCTCAGTTTTAAAATATTAGGTCTGTAAGACATGGGGGTCACAATGTCAGAAAGCACCTAGAACTATGAGCATTGAACTAAGAAGAGAGATGAGGGCAGGGGATGGGAATTTGAAGGGGTATGCGGTAGTTACCTCTCTGTTTGAGATTACCCAGAGTCAGCACTTAAAGTGAGAGAGGAACCAGTGTTGGACCACTCAGGAATACCTCTACTTAATTCACAGAAGTCAAATAAACAGAATTTCATGAAGGAGAAAGCGGTCAATGGTGCAAGTGCCTCAGAGTGATCGAGTAAGAGGAAGAATAAAAAATGTCATTTTCCCAACTTGACAGTCAGAGGCAACTGAGATCAGGATGAGAGCAGCTAGAGCATCGACAATTTCTGATGTCTGCAGAAGGCAGAATGCTCTGGACAGAGCAGTGAAGGGGAGACAAGGAAGAGGAGGCAATGAAGCTCTTCCTTAGCCATAACAAAGCCCATGACATCTTTCCTGATGTACCATGTCACACTCCAAACCTTTACCATTTTTCTTCCAGCAGAGTGTTTGCATAACACTTTCACTTTTTGTTGATGAACCATGGTGCTGCCCACAAGAGAATGAAGCTGCCAGTTTCCCCAGATTCATCTATACATACAAACTCCTGCCTGGAGACCATGTTGTACACAGAACTATAATTAGAGTAGAGAAGCACAGTGGTGTTTTTCAAATGGAGTGCCTAAAGTTTTAGAAAAACACCAGTGGAGACTATTTGCAAACCACTTTTTATAAGAATAGACTAACACCGTAGCACGTCTCACATTCTCCCTAGGATCACGGTCCCCACAGACCATTCTGTTGCTCTCATTCTGTCCCGTATTTTCACTTGTCACTCCCATCTGTTTGTCCTTCTTCAGTCCTCTGTCCTGACTCTAGTAGGTTTGTTCCAGCACTCAACACAGAGCTCAGAGTTCCTTAAGAGTTGCTGGGCCACCAGAGATGCAGAGGTACCAATCTGAATCCAGCTACAACATTTTTTTTCCCAACCTCTTCTCCCCATTAGCTCTCCATCCTCCAATAGAGCCGAAAGAGATTTCTCACACCTTGTTGTTTTCAAGAACTTACCCTACTAAGTTTAGTTGTCAAGGTACCACAGTCTCAAGTATAAAAATGGCCTCCTCTTTCCCTTGTGCTGCTTCCTCCCCTCCCCCCGAGGAGTTACAACCCACAGCTCAGGTAAATTGCTCTGTATGAAAGATATATGTCTCCACTGATGCTATCTTTTTACTTATTTTATATCTTTTAAGTCTTAGTACAATGTAACATTGCTCATTGAGAAAGTTGGAAAATACCATAAAAGCATAATGAGGAAAAAAATTCTACAGCAATTCTACAAAGCAGAAAAATATAAATTAGTGTAGAGTTTTCAAATTTGGCTTTTAATCTTCAAATATTACACATAGAGAAAATTACACATATACACAGCTGAATTCTACCAAACATTTAGAGAAAAGTTAACATCTATCCTTCTCACACTATTCCAAAAAATTTCAGAGGAAGGAACACTTCCAAACTCATCCCATGAGGCCCAGCATCATCCTGATACCAACACCAGAAAAAGATATCACGAAAAGAAGAAAATTATAGGCCAATATCACTCATGAACATAGATGCAAAAATCCTTAACAGGGGGCTTCCCTGCTGGCGCAGTGGTTGAGAATCTGCCTGCCAATGTGGGGGACACGGGTTCGAGCCCTGGTCTGGGAGGATCCCACATGCCGCGGAGCAACTGGGCCCGTGAGCCACAACTGCTGAGCCTGCGCGTCTGAAGCCCGTGCTCCGCAACAGGAGAGGCCGCGATATTGAGGGGCCCGCGCACCGCGATGAAGAGTGGCCCCCGCTTGCCGCAACTAGAGAAAGCCCTCGCACAGAAACGAAGACCCAACACAGCCAAAAATTAATTAATTAAAAAAAAAAAATTAAAAAAAAAAATCCTTAACAAAATACTAGGAAACTGAATCCAACTATACATTAAAAGGATCATACATCATGATCAAGTGGGATTTATCCCAGGGATGCAAGGATTTTTCAATATCCACAAATCAATCAATGTGATACACCACATTAACAAATCGAAGAATAAAAACCGTATGATCATCTCAATAGATGCTGAGAAAGCTTTTGATAAAATTCAACATCCACTTTTTTTAAAATTAAAAAGAATATGCATGGATAAAGTACCAACTACATAAAAAGTTACACGTTGAAAGCCATCCTTTTTCTCCTGTTCCAAATCCCCGGTCCTTTTTCCCAGAGGCATCCACTTTTGCAGTTCATTCTTTACCCTTCCAAAATATATTCATTTTTAAGTAAGCTTAGTATCATACTGTCATACAAAAATTTCCGGCCTTTTCACTTAGCTTTTTAACTTCTCTTAAATATTTTCAGAGAAAATGCCTTTTATTATTGCATATTATTTATTCATCCAACAAATATTTATTATCTATTATGAACAGGCACGTTCTTTGCACTTGTGATACGGGAGTGAACAAGACAGAAGAAAATTCCTACCTCTAACAGAAATCTCTAATTGTACATTTTAGGTTGTTTCCAACTTTCCACATTGTAACTGTGAATCTTTGTGTGTTTATCATTATTTCCTTATATACTTCTAGAAATGCTTTTATTGCATAAAGAGTATAAGCATATTTAAGGTTTTTGACAATAATGCCAAAAGACCTCCCAAAAGGCTTATAAAATTTATATCACACACCATAAATGTACAATCACGACTATTTCAATACTCCCTGACAAACAGGATCTCTCTTTCCATTAAGACAAAATTCACCTTAAACCAAGCTAGGAAAATAAAAGTACACAGGTTATTTCAGATGTGTAACCAAAACCACAAACAAACAAACAAAAACCTCTTAGTTTTCGGCCTAGGTACATTTCTGTTCAACGTGAGAAATTTAAACCTACTCTTAATCACAAACGATCTTAAGCATTATTTCTAAAGAGTATCCCTATAAACCTCAGATAATCCTGCTATACAAAGACTTCATTAAAAAATAATACAAATAAAGTAATAATAAGAAGAGGGGAACAAAATATCTTGGCCAAGATTAAGTCATTCTCATATTTTGGGAAAACTGGAAACCTGGCTGCGTCCTACCATCAGTGATTCATTAATACTAATTGGTGCTTTTTCCAGGCAAGGGAGAAAACTGTTTCAGATCCTAATCATTCCTCATTACAGTAACAGCAGGCTGTATTTAATCTGCTGCTCAACTTTTCAGTTACAGAATCAGTTGACCTATAATTAAAAGACATTTAGGTCTTAGAGGGAAAGAAAAACAGTTCTTAATGACAAACAGATAGCAGTGATTTAAAACCATCCCTGCCTTGCCTGGGTCTGCCCACCTCTGCAATCCTGCTGTCCGCTTGACTCAATTCTGTTCTTGGAAATGGAAAAACTACTCCTTCTCCACTCTAAAATTAAAGTCTAAGAATGAGCATGTGTCATTCAGAATGACACAGATATCCAAATATGTTATACTGGAATTATACTTTTTATATTTAATATGATTTTTTCTTAAATATAAAAATAATACATATTCATATTAGAATTTTTGTAAAATACAAAAGATGTAGAAAGAAATTAAAAATCTTGCCCCAGGAGATAACCACTATTAGCAGTCCTGTGTGTTTCCTTTCACTCTTTTCTCTATTTACATTTATTTTTAGTAAACATACACATAGAGTTTTGTTAATGGTTAGACAATCGAGCAGAGACAGGGCTAAGAGTTGTTAAGCATGCAGGCTCTACTGGAAGATTGTAGGATAGAACCCTGATTCTGTCTCTTTCTATATGTGCACCTTGGGGCAAGTTACTTAACCTCCCTGAACCTCAGTTTCCTCATCTGCAAAATGGTGATAAAACATAGCACAGACCTCATGTGGTAATTTTGGAGATTAAATGAGATAAATAAGTATCTGGCATGCAATAAGTATTCAATAAATGTCAGTTACAGTAAATCTTTTTAACCCGATTTTTTTTTCATTTAAACTTGTACCATTATCATTGTCTCTGTAGCTAAACAGTGTCAAAAACCTCACTTTATTTTTTAAAATTTTTATTGGAGTATAGTTGATTTACAATGCTGTGTTAGTTTCAAGTGTGCAGCAAAGTGAATCAGTAATACATATACATATATCCACTCTTTTTTAGATTCTTTTCCCATAGAGGCCATTACAGAATATTGAGTAGAGTTCCCTGTGCTATACAGTAGGTCCTTATTAGTTATCTATTTTATATATAGTAGTGTGTATATGTCGATCCTAATCTCCCTATTTATCCCTCCCCCCACATACCCCCTGGTAACCATAAGTGTGTTTTCTACATCTGTGACTCTATTTCTGTTTTGTAAATGAGTTCATTTGTACCATTATTTTAGATTCCACATATAAGCAATATCATATGATATTTGTCTTTGTCTGACTTACTTCACTCAGTATGACAATCTCTAGGTTCATCCATGTCACTGCAAATGGCATTATTTTGTTCTTTTTAATGGCTGAGTAATATTCCATTGTATATATGTACCACATCTTCTTTATCCATTCATCTGTTGATGGACACTTAGGTTGCTACCATGTCCTGGCTATTGTAAATAGTGCTGCAATGAACATTGGAGTGCATGTATCAAAAACCTCACTTTAAATACCTCTATGATTTTTTTTTAGATGGGTGTACTATATTGAAGAATTTCTTTACTATTGGGCACTTATACAGTTTCCAATTTTTCATTATAAATAGTATTGTTGTGAACTCCATTTGTTATCTCATATTATTTCTAAGGAGACATTTAGATATTGAAATACTGAGGCAAAAGGACTGAACTCTTAAAGCTTCTTGACAAACAGTCCCCAGTGGCTCTCAACAGTTGTAAGGCATCCCTCCTTACAGCAGGGCATGGCAGTCTCTGGTTATCCACACACTTACCAACATGGGTACTATCATATATATTTTTTAAATTTATTCACTGGACATGTAAAAAAATGAATCTCATGTTCATTCCATTGAAAATTCTTTTATTAAAGAAGCTGAACATTTTAAATCACATTATAGTCCTTTTCTGTCACTTGTTTTATGAATCTTCCACTCACATTTTTTGCCCATTTTTCTTTGGGGTATTAAGTTTTATCTTATTGATTGGTAAGTGAGATTTATTTACCAAGTTTCTAGTTCTTAATTAAACATTATAAATGTCTATTTCGGTGCTTTTTGTCTTTAAACTTTGATACTGGTCTTTTTGAGGTACTGAGTTTTATGTTTTCAAGGAGTTAAAATTTTCTGTTTTTCCCTTCATGGTTTCTCCATATTTTTCATGTTTAACAGTTAGAGGGTCTTTTTCATGAAACATTTTTAACCACTGGTCGAAAACAATCAACACAATAAATTAGTACCACATTGATTTGTATCTCATGTAACAAGTATAACAACAAAGAAATTCTCCTTTTAATACACACAAGAAAGTACATGTACATTTTTTGTTAGTAAGTGGATACCTGCCAAGGCTGATCCAGGATTTCTCTGATCAGGTTAGTGTCTTCATGGTGTGTACTACTGATAGTTATGGCAGCCAATTTGAGTAAACTAGGCCAATTACCAAAAATGAATTTCTTCGTAGAATTTCTCTTTTGAGAATTTTTATAATAAAGAAAGTGACTTAATTTTGTTTTTCTAATAATGCTGCAGATGAGGTTGATAAATATGTGACTTAGAATAGATCAGGAGTGAAAGAATGGCCTAGATTAAAAACACAAGTCCACTTGTGAGCACCCACAGACTTGTAGTAAATTCATGGCATGAGTGTTCATTGTAAAGCACTTTGAGGCTTAGCAAGAGCTCAGTGGTCAAAAAGACTGATTGACTGACTGACTTGCAAAGTCTGTCCTGGGGGTGTGAGGTAAGAGAGCCAGATGTATGCAAAATGGACACACTCATATCGGTTCCTCTGAGGGTCTGTTCTATTTCTATGGCTTTATAAAGAAAATTGTCCTGTTTTCTTTTTAATGAACTCATGCTTTAAAAAATCCTAGCCAAAAAACAAACAAAAGTTTCTCACTGAAGTACAATCCTCTTCTACCAGCACTGGAGTACTCAAAATGTGCTTTTTAGAGAGGAACACACTTCCCCTAAGCCTCCTTCTGCATTCTTTTCAGGTCTTGTTAAAATAGGGACTTTACTTAGAGTGTTAACTGCTGTCAAACCGGCAAATGGAGTTTCTCAATTGACTTTAGTAGTTATGAGATTATAGATCATAGTCAAAATGATGCTATGTTAGTCTAGGGCACATGTACTTGAAAAGCAGCTATGGATGCATCCTTCAGTGAAAAGGAAGCAGAAAGAAATAGACTGGGGGACTTCCCTGGTGGCGCAGTGATTAAGAATCTGCCTGCCCATGCAGGGGACATGGGTTTGATTCCCTGGTCCGGGAAGATCCCACATGCTGCAGAGCAACTAAGCCTGAGCGCTACAACTACCAAGCCTCCACTCTAGAGCCCGCAAGCCGCAACTACTGAGCCCGCACGCCACAGCTACTGAAGCCCACCCGCCTAGAGCCTGTGCTCTGCAACAAGAGAAGCCACCGCAATGAGAAGACCACACACCGCAACGAAGAGTAGCCCCTGCTCGACACAACTAGAGAAAAGCCCACGCGCAGCAACGAAGACCCAGTGCAATCAAACATAAATAAATAAGTAAATAAAAATTAAAAAAAAAAAAGAAAAGAAATAGATTGGTGTTGGAAGGAGCCTTAAAATCATCAAGTCCAGGTACCCGGATGCTGAGGCTAACTTTACAATACTTCCACCAGGTAATGAGCTCACTGAGGCTTAAACACCATTGGTTGCTGGGAGCTCTCGTGCTGTCAGAGAACTTGCATTTACTGAGTGCCTGTCAATTTTCAGGTATTACATTAGACTCTTTACACAGCAACCCCACAAAGGTGATTTTTTTTCCTACTTACAGATGGGAAAATCAGTGCAGAGTGGTTAAAAAGATGAGTAATCAGATATACGACTTTTTTCTATGATGTCATAACTCCTAGCCTGACCCCAAACCCAAACCTCAAAAGTTATGAAAGAAAGAATAGACCTCTATTTATTTAAGTACCTTATTTGATAAGTCAAAATCAATTTCACTGTTTTGAAGAAACTAAATGGTAGATGGACAGTGTTTCATAAAAAGCATCAAATTCCCCACCATCCTCCCAAGCTCAGGGTCAGTCTCTATTTTACTCCCCAATATACTAAATAATTCGATCTGTACTATTCTTGCCAAATTGAAGGCTTAACTGGCTTACTTTAATGACTAAATTACATTAACTGAGTTACTCTACTGATTGCCCATGTATTGATAAAAGCTGCTAAAAGATTTGAAAAGCATTTTGAACTTTTAAATAAATGAAATATTTATAACTCCAATTCTATTCTTTTAATTAGCATGGAAAACTCTATAAAGACAGAAAAATTCAGTTTCTTTTTTTTATTTATTTATTTTATTTATTTATTTATTTTTGGCTGCATTGTGTCTTCGTTGCTGTGCGTGGACTTTCTCTAGTTGCAGAGAGCGGGGGCTACTCTTTTTTTTTTTTTAATTTTATTATTTATTTATTTAATTTTTGGCTGTGTTGGGTCTTCGTTTCTGTGCGAGGGCTTTCTCTAGTTGAGGCAAGCGGGGGGCCACTCTTCATCACGGTGCGCGGGCCTCTCACTATCGCGGCCTCTCTTGTTGCAGAGCACAGGCTCCAGATGCGCAGGCTCAGTAGTTGTGGCTCACGGGCCTAGTTGCTCCGCGGCATGTGGGATCGTCCCAGACCAGGGCTCGAACCCGTATCCCCTGCATTGGCAGGCAGATTCTCAACCACTGCACCACCAGGGAAGCCCGGAGGCTACTCTTCGTTGCAGTGCGCGGGCTTCTCACTGCGGTGGCTTCTCCTGCTGTGGGGCACGGGCTCTAGGCACAAGGGCTTCAGTAGTGGCGTGCAGGCTTCAGTAGTTGTGGTGCACGGGCTTAGTTGCTCCACGGCATGTGGGATCTTCCCGGACCAGGGCTTGAACCCGTGTCCCCTGCATTGGCAGGCGGATTCTTTACCACTGCGCTACCAGGGAAGCCCTCTTACTGTTTCTTTACAAACTAGAATTTACATCTTTTTCATCCCAGGTTAGCTGATAAACTCATTCCATGGTTTGTACCTCTAATTCTTTTTTTCTGAAATACTGTAGTTTGGCTCACAGCTAGATACAAGCACAAGCAAACTGGGCAGTAAGGTTTGAAATTACTAGTTCACACAAGAAACTGCTTATTTGTAGTTAACAGATGAAGATTTCCTACAAGTGATTTAGGGCAGGATTTGCCAAGTTCAGAACCCAATCAAACTTCGCTGGTTTCAAGTTTTGAACCAAACATTAGTCCTTGGGCTTATATACAGGTGTTTTCTCTTCTACTACTGGCAAAATAGGACTTTCTGTTTCTAAGAAAATCAGTAATAAAAATATTCTTGGACATTTAAATTGTTTTACTAAACATTCTGATGAGTTAAGTATAAATGAAAAAGAAACATAAGGCTTACATTTCCCTTAAACACACAAGGGATTGTAAATAAAGGGAGAATATTCATGGAAACAAGTTTGGCAATACGCTCAAACTTTGAAAAACAGTTAGGGACATCTGATGAGCCCCAGTGCAGCTGGGTCTTTGCTCATCCATGGCTCTATTTTAAAGGTAATGAATTATAAATAAAAACATATATTAATAATTCACATACAGGATGATAGCAATGGAAGAGAAAAATCCCTCTGCATTAGTCATCCAGATGGAAAAATTCTCCACGACAGATTTGAAAAAACAAAACATGAGAAAACTGCAAAGTTTCATCTCTCACATAACACAGTTGCTTTTCCTACAAAACACAACAGAATTACAAAATCCAGATGATTAAAATGTTGAGGATTAACGGAGTATCAGGTATGACTGTCAAATTGAACTGGTTGCTGTTCTCAAGTGGTTCCATCTGAGCACTAGAACTTTTCCCATTAGAATATATGAGAGATACACACACACACACACACACACACACACACACACGTTTGTATCTAGATTTTACAACCTTTAGGGAAAATGCAATTAAGAGCTCTCAAAATGTACCTGTACCATTAAAAAAGCAATGAAGAAAACTGGTGTTTGGACCTTATTCCAGATGGTCTCCTACTTGAGTCAGCGCAAGATTCATGCTTTCATGTAACTATAGACTTGATACATTACAATGAAAGCTTTGATCGAAAGATCACATTGGCGTTTCTTAAATCAAGACTTCAGGTCTGTGGACTGCAGGGCTTTGGAATAACCTGCACTTTGGGGAGGTCCTGGAGGGAATTTAATGAATTAGCACTAACAAATAACACATGCAAAGGCAAGTTCAAGTTTCCTTCCCGAAATAAAGCACAGCCTTACTAACTGGCACGAATACAGCTTATTCACTCTTGTGTTCACTAATTTAATATATAATGATTGTAAACCTACTACTGGTGCTAGGCAGAATACTAGCTAGGCACTAAAGAAATATACAGTATTCTCCCAGTAGTGTAATAATTAAAAAACTGTATTTGGTCTTTGCCCCACATTCTTGGCACCAGAGCTCCTAAAACCCATAGAATTTCCTGAGAGCTAAGGGTGGCTTTTGTTGTTCATAATGAGCCCCACTCTACCGTACCTGAGTTTACACTGACTAGGTGATGCACGGGGTGGGCTCTTAGTTTCTAGGGAGGGGCTGGCTGTCTAGAAATGATACCCAAGCACCTGATTAGAAGGCCAGACCTTTCAACCTCCCTCCCTGACTTCTGGCGAAAGGAAAGGGGCTAGAGATTGTGTTTAATCATGTGGCCAGTGATTTAATCAAGCAAGCTTTAGTAAGGAATGTCCAGATAAACACTCTGAAAACAAAGAGACTCTCAGAGCTTCTGGGGTGTGGGCACATCAGTGTGCTGGGAGGGTGGCATGCCTGGAGAGGGCAGGGAAGCTCTGCACCCAGTTGCATCTTCCATTTGGCTGCATTCTTTATGATAAAACTGTAACTGTAAGTATAGTGTTTTCAGTGAATTCTGTGAGTGGTTCTAGAAAAATACCAAACCTGAAGAGGGGTCATGGGATCCCCTGAACTTGTAGTAAAGACAGTTGGTAAGAATTATAAGTAGACTGAGGACCTGGGACTTGTTCCTGGAATCTCAAATGGGGACAGTATTATGAGACTGAGCTCCTTAACCTGCGGGGTTTAACTCCAGGTACTTATACATAATATACTATTATTGCTAGTATTGAACTGATTCATTAGACACCAAATTGGTGTCATAAAACTGATGTTGGAATACACCCCCAAGAGCTTCCAGCTTAGGAGAGGACAGAAATTCACTGCTAGATGAAATGAATTTTTTGTTTTGAAAATTACAACTTGCCAAAATAGTCCTCAGTTGAGGCAGAAACTTCAAATAATCTCATACAGTTATGAGAGATGAACAAGAAGGAGTAAAGAAGCACAAGCCCCAGAAGGTTACACAGGGAAATTTCATCTAAGCTTTAAAGAACAGAAAATTTCAATTCTACTTAAAACTATTCCAGAGGATAGAGAAAAAGGAAAAAATACTTCTAAACTTATTTTATAAAACAAATAGAACATTGATTCCAAAAACATGTCAAAGATTGCACTGAAAAAGAAAAGTACAAACCAATCTCACGTGTGAATATCAATGTAAAAACCTTAAATAAAATATTAGCAAAAAGTAACAAGTAGCACATCAAAAATAACATATTATATTCAAGAAGTGTTCACTTCAAGAAAGCAAGGATGATTTGAAATAAGGAAATCCATTAATGTAATCTGTTATACTAATAGATATAAAGATCATATCCTTAAATGGAGAAAAGGCGTTGACAAACACTAGGTTAGGTTGCTTCCATGACTTGGCTATTGTAAATAGTGCTGCAATGAACATTGGGGTGCATGTGTCTTTTTGAATTATAGTTTTCTCTGGGTATATGCCCAGTAGTGGGATTGCTGGGTCATATGGTAATTCTATTTTTAGTTTTTTAAGGAACCTCCATACTGTTCTCCATAGTGGCTGTATCAATTTACATTCCCACCAACAGTGCAAGAGGGTTCCCTTTTCTCCACACCCTCTCCAGCACTTGTTGTTTGTAGATTTTCTGATGATGCCCTTTCTAACTGGTGTGAGGTGATACCTCATTGTAGTTTTGGTTTGCATTTCTCTAATAATTAGTGATGTTGAGCAGGTTTTCATGTACTTCTTGGCCATCTGTAGGTCTTCTTTGCAGAAATGTCTATTTAGGTCTTTTGCCCATTTTTTGATTGGGTTGCTTGTATTTTTAATATTGAGGTGCATGAGCTGTTTATATATTTTGGAGATTAATCCTTTGTCCATTGATTCATTTGCAAATATTTTCTCGCATTCTGAGGGTTGTCTTTTCGTCTTGTTTGTGGTTTCCTTTGCTGTGCAAAAGCTTTTAAGTTTCATTAGGTCCCATTTGTTTATTTTTGTTTTTATTTCCATTACTCTAGGAGGTAGATCAGAAAAGATCTTGCTGTGATTTATGTCAAAGAGTGTCCTTCCTATGTTTTCCTCTAAGAGTTTCATAGTGTCCAGTCTTACACTTAGGTCTCTAATCCATTTTGAGCTTATTCTTGTGTATGGTGTTAGGAAGTGTTCTAATTTCATTCTTTTACATGTAGCTGTCCAGTTTTCCCAGCACCACTTATTGAAGAGACTGTCTTTTCTCCATTGTATATCCTTGGCTCCTTTGTCATAGATTTGTTGACCATAGGTGTGTGGGTTTATCTCTGGGCTTTCTATCCTGTTCCATTGATCTATATTTCTGTTTTTGTGCCAGTACCATATTGTCTTGATTACTGTAGCTTTGTAGTATAGCCTGAAGTCAGGGAGTCTGATTCCTCCAGCTCCATTTTTTTCCCTCAAGACTGCTTTGGCTATTCGGGGTTTCTTGTGTCTCCATACAAATTTTAAGATTTTTTGTTCTAGTTCTGTAAAAAATGCCATTGGTAATTTGATAGGGATTGCATTGAATCTGTACATTGCTTTGGGTAGTATAGTCATTTTCATAATGTTGATTCTTCCAATCCAAGAACATGGTATATCTCTCCATCTGTTGGTATCATCTTTAATTTCTTTCATCAGTGTCTTATACTTTTCTGCATACAGGTCTTTTGTCTCCTTAGGTAGGTTTATTCCTAGATATTTTATTCTTTTTGTTGCAATGGTAAATGGGAGTGGTTCCATAATTTCTCTTTCAGATTTTTCATCATTAGTGTATAGGAATGCAAGAGATTTCTGTGCATTAATTTTGTATCCTGCAACTTTACCAAATTTATTAATTCTAGTAGTTTTCTGGTGGCATCTTTAGGATTCTCTATGTATAGTATCATGTCATCTGCAAACAGTGACAGTTTTACTTCTTCCTTTCCAATTTGTATTCCTTTTATTTCTTTTTCTTCTCTGATTGCCGTGGCTAGGACTTCCAAAACTATGTTGAATAATAGTGGCGAGAGTGGACATCCTTGTCTTGTTCCTGATCTTAGACGAAACACTTTCAGTTTTTCACCATTGAGAATGAGGTTTGCTGTGGGTTTGTCGTATATGGCCTCTATTATGTTGAGTTAGTTCCCTCTATGCCCACTTTCTGGAGAGTTTTTATCATCAATGGGTGTTGAATTTTGTCAAAAGCTTTTTCTGCATCTATTGAGATGATCATATGGTTTTTATTCTTCAATTTGTTAATACGGTGTATCACATTGATTGATTTGTGTATATTGAAGAACCCTTGCATCCCTGAGATAAATCCCACTTAATCATGGTGTAGGATCCTTTTAATGTGTTGTTGGATTCTGTTGGCTGGTATTTTGTTGAGGATTTTTGCATCTATATTCATGAGTGATATTGGTCTGTAATTTTCTTTTTTTGTAGTATCTTTGTCTGGTTTTGGAATCAGGGTGATGGTGGCCTCATAGAATGAGTTTGGGAGTGTTCCTCCCTCTGCTACATTTTGGAAGAGTTTGAGAAGGATAGGTGTTAGCTTTTCTCTAAATGTTTGATAGAATTCACCTGTGAAGCCATCTGGTCCTGGACTTTTGTTCACTGGAAGATTTTTAAACACAGTTTCAATTTCAGTGCTTGTGACCAGTCTCTTCATATTTTCTATTTCTTCCTGGTTCAGTCTAGGAAGGATATACCTTTCTAAGAATTTGTCCATTTCTTCCGGGTTGTCCATTTTATTGGCATAGAGTTGCTTGTAGTAGTCTTTTAGGATGCTTTGTATTTCTGCGGTGTCTGTTGGCACTTTTCCTTTTTCATTTCTAATTTTATTGATTTGAGTCCTCTCCCTCTTTTTCTTGATGAGTCTGGCTAATGGTTTATCTTCTCAAAGAACAAGCTTTTAGTTTTATTTATCTTTGCTATTATTTTCTTTGTTTCTATTTCATTTATTTCTGCTCTGATCTTTATGATTTCTTTCCTCCTGCTAACTTTGGGTTTTGTTTGTGCTTCTTTCTCTAGTTCCTTTAGGTGTACGTTTAGATTGTTTATTTGAGATTTTTCTTGTTTCTTGAGGTAGGCTTGTATTATAAACTTCCCTCTTACAAATGCTTTTGCTGCATCCCATAGGTTTTGGATCATGTTTTCATTGTAATTTGTCTCTAGGTATTTTTTGATTTCCTCTTTGATTTCTTCAGTGATCTCTTGGTTATTTAGTAATGTATTGTTTAGCCTCCATGTGTTTCTGCTTTTTACGTTTTTTTCCCTGTAATTCATTTCTAATCTCATAGCATTGTGGTCAGAAAAGATGCTTGATATGATTTCAATTTTCTTAAATTTACTGAGGCTTGATTTGTGACCCAAGATGTGATCTATCCTGGAGAATGTTCCATGTGCACTGGAGAAGAAAGTGTAATCTGCTGTTTTGCGATGGAATGCCCTATAAATATCAATTAAATCTATCTGGTCTATTGTGTCATTTAAACCTTCTGCTTCCTTATTAATTTTCTGTCTGGATGATCTGTCCACGGGTGTAAGTGAGGTGTTAATGTCCCCCACTATTTTTGTGTTACTGTTGATTTCCTCTTTTATAGCTGTTAGCACTTGCCTTGTGTATTGAGGTGCTCCTATGTTGGTTGCATATATATTTATAATTGTTATATCTTCTTCTGGGATTGATCCCTTGATCATTATGTAGGGTCCTTCCTTGTCTCTTGTAACATTCTTTATTTTAAAGTCTATTTTATCTGATATGAGTATTGCTACTCCAGCTTTCTTTTGATTTCCATTTGCATGGAATATCTTTTTCCATCCCCTCACTTTCAGTCTGTATGTGTGCCTAGGTCTGAAGTTGGTCTCTTGTAGACAGCATATAGATGGGTCTTGTTTTTGTATCCATTCAGCAAGCCTGTGTCTTTTGGTTGGAGCATTTAATCCATTCACGTTTAAGGTGATTATCAATATGTATGTTCCTATGACCATTTTCTTAATTGTTATGGGTTTGTTTTTGTGGGTCCTTTTCTTGTGTTGTGTTTCCCACTTAGAGAAGTTCCTTTAGCATTTGTTGTAGAGCTGGTTTGGTGGTGCTGAATTCTCTTAGCTTTTGCTTGTCTGTAAAGTCTTTGATTTTTCCGTCGAATCTGAATGAGATCTTTCCGAGTAATCTTTGTTTCGGTTTCTTAACTTTCATTACTTTAAATATATCATGCCAGTCTCTTCTGGCTTGTAGAGTTTCTGCTGAGAAATCAGCTGTTAATCTTATGGGAGTTCCCTTGTATGTTATTTGTCGTTATTCTCCTGTTGCTTTCAATAATTTTTCTTTGTCTTTAATTTTTGTCAGTTTGATTACTGTGTGTCTCAGCATGTTTCTTCTTATGTTTATCCTGCCTGGGACTCTCTGTGCTTCCTGGACTTGGGTGGCTATTTCCTTTCCCATGTTAGGGAAGTTTTTGACTATAATCTCTTCAAATATTTTCTTGGGTCATTTCTCTGTCTCTTCTCCTTCTAGGACCCCTATAATGCAAATGTTAGTGCATTTAATGTTGTCCCAGAGGTCTATTAGGCTGTCTTCATTTCTTTTCATTCTTTTTGCTTTATTCTGTTCCACAGCAGTGAATTCCACCATTCTGTCTTCCAGGTCAGTTATCCGTTCTTCTGCCTCATTTATTCTGCTATTGATTCCTTCTAGCGTATTTTTCATTTCAGTTATTTTGTTGTTCATCTCTGTTTGTTTGTTCTTTAATTCTTCTAGGTCTTTGTTAACCATTTCTTGCATCTTCTCGATCTTTGGCTCCATTCTTTTTCCAAGGTCCTGGATCATCTTCACTATCATTATTCTGAATTCTTTTTCTGGAAGGCTACCTATCTCCACTTCATTTAGTTGTTTTTCTGGGGTTTTATCTTGTTCCTTCATCTGGTACATAGCCCTCTGCCTTTTCACCTTGTCTATCTTTCTGTGAATGTGGTTTTTGTATCACAGGGTGCAGGATTGTAGTTCTACTTGCTTCTGCTGTCTGCCCTCTGGTGGATGAGGCTGTCTAAGAGGCTTCTGCAAGCTTCCTGATGGGAGAGACTGGTGGTGGGTAGAGCTGGGTGTTGCTCTGGTGGGCAGAGCTCAGTACAACTTTAATCTGCTTGTCTGCTGATGGGTGGGACTGGGTTCCCTCCCTGTTGGCTGTTTGGCCTGTGGCGACCCAACAATGGAGCCTACCCGGCTCTTTGGTGGGGCTAATGGCAGACTCTGGGAGGGTTCACACCAAGGAGTACTTCCTAGAACTTCTGCGTCCAGTGTCCTTGTCCTCACGGTGAGCCAAAGCCACCCCTCCGCCTCTGCAGGAGACCCTCCAACACTAGCAGGTAGGTCTGGTTCAGTCTCCCCTGGGGTCACTGCTCCTTCCCCTTGGTCCCGATGCGCACACTACTTTGTGTGTGCCCTCCAAGAGTGGAGTCTCTGTTTCCTCCAGTCCTGCCGAAGTCCTGCAGTCAAACCCCAATAGCCTTCAAAGTCTGATTCTCTAGGAAATCCCCCTCCCGTTGCCAGACCCCCAGGTTGGGAAGCCTGACATGGGGCTCAGAACCTTCACTCCAGTGCGTGGACTTCTGTGGTATAAGTGTTCTCCAGTTTGTGAGTCACCCACTCAGCAGTTATGGGATTTGTTTTTATTGTGATTGCGCCCCTCCTTCCATCTTATATTGGCTTCTCCTTTGTCTTTGTATGCCGGGTATCTTTTTTGGTGAGTTCCAGTGTCTTCCTGTTGATGACTGTTCAGCAGTTAGTTGTGATTCTGGTGCTCTCACAAGAGGGAGTGAGCGCACGTCCTTCTACTCCGCCATCTTGAACCGATCTCCCTACATTTTATTTTTAAAAACTCAATTTAAAATACTAAGATCCCTTTATAATTTTTGTTTTTATTTTTAAATGGACTTTAAAAATTTTATAACAGATTTCTATTTACAGAAGAATTGCAAAGATAGTACAGAGGATTCCCATGTACTTCACGCTCTGTTCCCATTATTATTAATGTCTTATATTGTACACTTGTTACAATGAACCTATATTAATACATTAACTAAAGTACATAATTTATTCAGCTTTCCTTTGTTTTTTTCCTAATGTCCTTTGTTTTTTCCCTGTTTCAGGATCCCAGCCAGGATGCTACATTACATTTAGTTGACATACCCTTAGGCTTCTAGAGTTTCTGAGACTTCCCTTATTTTTGACGACCTTGACAGTTTTGAGAGGTACTGGTCAAATATTTGGAGATTATCCCTCGGTTGGGATTTATCTGATGTTTTACTAATGTTAAGACTGAGGTTATGTGGTTTGGTGGGGGAAGCCACAGAGGTGATGTGCCTTCTGTTTTACTTTGCTTTTTTTTCCTTTGTTTTTCAGTTTGAAAAAGTCTCTATTGGCCTGTCTTTAAGGTCACTGATTCTTCTTTGATTATGTGTAGTTCATATATGAGCCCATAAAAGGCATTCTTTCTGTTAAAATGTTTCTGACGTCTTGCATTTCCTTTTAACTCTTTGAGTTTCCACCTTTCTGCTTACATTGCTCATCTGTTCTTGAATGATGTGTACTTTTTCTGTTAGATCTTTTAACATATTAATCACAGTTATTTTAATCCATTCCTGAGAATTATGTTTCACACCTAAGTATGGTTCTGATGCATGTTTTCTCTTCAGACTTTTTTCCTTATCTTTTGGCATGATTATTATTATTTTTTTGAAAACTGGATATATTATACCAAGAATAGGGACTGATGTTAACAGGCCTTTAGTGTGAGAATATATGTTAATCAGCTTAGGAGTTGTGCTATATTTAATTTTTACTGGAGCGTCCCAAGGCTTCAAATTACTCTGATGTTCTTATAGTTTTCTCTGATGACTTTGGGTTTCCCTAAAAAGTGCTCATCAAAGAGAGTCGGCACGATGCAGCTGTTTCAGCTGTAATCCACTGGAGTTTACTGCAGCTTTGTTGGTGGAGGGTGGTAAGATATAGGAACGGGAAAGCATTTTATAGTCTTATCACTGTCTTAATTTTATAGTGGACCTGCATCTGCAGACGGGGACATCAGTCTTCACAAATATTTCTCCAATGGTACAGATTTGTTTTTCTCTTTTTAGGTGAGAGACAAGAAGCCTAGAAACAGTTTGAATAGGAAGAATGCCTTTTGACTAGGTAAGATTCTAGAAAAATCTTGTCCTCTGAAGAGTAACCCTTTCTTATAAAGAACTCTCTGGGAATATTTTATAATGATTATTCTTCCCATTGTTCTGCCAGAGCCATAAGAGGATCTTTCTCAGAACCTCAACATCAGAACCTGGTATGGGTTCCTGGAGGTATAGCCCACAGCAGTGAGGAATTTGACAATTCATCAAAATTACTATTTAAGAGTTCCTACCAGTTTATGGCTCCAGTGGCTTCCAAACAAGCAGAACTCAGCTGTGACTGTTTAGATTCTCTTGTCTCTCCAGATTTCAGGGTGGTTATTTGCCCAGTAACCTCAGTTCTCTCATGGGTCTAAAAAATGTCACTGATCTTCAGTTTGTGCAGATTTTCTTGTTGTAAGAATGGTAGTGATGACTTCTGAGCTCTTTATATATCAGAGCTAAAAACCAGAAGTCAGATTCATTTTTTATACCATACAAAAGAATAAATTCAAAATGAAACAGAGATTTATGTGTAAAAATAAAACCAAGATTTAAAAAATAATGATAGGTGAACTCATTTATAACTTTGGAGTAGTAATAAACAGTCCTAATGATGAGTCAAAATCTAGAAGCAATAAGAATAAAGTATATACATTCAATTACAATTTTTTGTATACAGAATGGTCTTTCACAAAATAAAATGAGAAAATGAGCAAAATATTTAAAATTATATCACAGTTAGAGAGTTTATATTCCTAATATATAAGGTATTTTTGAAAATAGAAAAGAAAAAAAATCTCACTCCCCTATGGAATAAATTAGCTAGCAAACAGTTCAGAGAAGAAAAAAAGATGTACAAATAGCTCTTAATAATAGGAAAAGATAACTAATTTCATTCATAATAAGACAAATGCATATTAAAACTACCCTGTGCTACCATTTCTCACCAGATCATTGGCAACAAAATATAAAAGTATGACAACATACTCTGTGAGGCTGTGGGGAAACAGGAACTTTCATATATTGCTGGGATAAATGTTAAATGATACATTCCCTGTGGAAGGCAATATGGCATATCCAGCAAAATTAGAAATAAATAAATAAATATATATATATGTTTATCTATTAATCCAGAAATCCATGTTCTGTAATCTTCCTCATATACAGTAGCAAAACCATAAAAATATATATGAACAAGGATATTCATTGCAGGATGTTTTATTATAAAAATAGACTGAAAACAATTCAAATATTCTTCTATATGGGGCTGATTAGAATAAACTATGGCACACAATGGAGTACTATACAGTCATAAATATGGATACGATGTCTCTACGTATTACTATGGAATCATTTCAAAGACGTGTTGTAGAATGCAAAAAGAAAGATGGAAAAAAGTATGTATTGTGTCCTCTATGTTAGAAATGGAGAAACTGAAAACAAATTTATATGGTAAGATAATGGTTAAAAGAGGGAGGAAATGTGGTGGACAGTATAGGGATAGAAGCTAGATTTCTTTTAATATACATAATTTATTTTGTAGATTTAATTTTGGATTCAGGTAAATATTTTATATAATTATGAAACAAACTAATTAAGAAAAAAAAATCGAAGTATCATTAAATAGTGAAATAGTCAATCCTCCCCACTTAACCAGGCTTACACTGAGCCTGGTGGTCAGGCCAAGGTGAAAACTCAAGGGCTTTGCAGGTCTCTATTCCAAACACATGTCTTGCCCTGGTCATGAGCATGGCTTTCTAAATTCCCCTTTATACAAGGGTGTTTTTGAATGTCCTAATTTCCCAAAGAATCCCCCACCCCCAGCTTTCCTCTCAGGCCTCAGGAAGTTTATGGTAAATCCGTACCTGTAATCTTTTGCCACAAACACCTAGGGCTGGTTAGTTTGCCTTGCTCTTTTTTTCCAGCAATGCACGGTGCTTTTCTGGCCTGAGTTCTGAGTTAGGCAAAACTACCTCGTGTCGGTTCTTTAGAGAGCCCCTAGACCGGTGAGAATGGACATAACACAATAATTTGCAAATAAGATCAGCTCTGCTCCCTCCAGAACCAGGGACCAGGGTCCCACACTGTGAACACCAGCTGCAGGAGAGGGATGCAGCGAGAGCCAGTAAAAATGCCACAGAGCTTTCCTACCATTTTCAAGTTCCCTCTGCCTTTATTCAGCATTCACTTGGTGGCTCTAAACCTCTGACTGTTTTCCAGAGTTCTGCAAAGTTGCTTTGACAGTTTCTGCTTGTTTTTTGATCTATATCTGTGGGGGAATGAGAGCATGGAGCAATTTACTCTGTCATTTTACTGAGATCACTCTAAAATTGTAGTATTTGTATATAGATTTCTTTTCTGCAGATTGCGAGTTATTGGAAGGCAGGGATCTGGTTGGCTTTTAAAATTTTTTTTTGTATTTTGCCTCAGTGGCCTGTAACCTTGCTAAATGCATTTATTCATTCTTGTCATTCTTAATTAAAATCCTAAGTAAATTACTTAGGATTGTCTATATACACAAGCATATTGTCTAGAAATAAAAACAGTTTGAATTCTTTACTTCCAAATTTGTATGCTTTTAAAAGTATTTTTCTTGGCTTAGTGCACTAAGATCTCCAATACGTGATGAACAGAAGTCCCTAAAAAGAAAGCTGCATTTTCCTCAATTTCTTAACATTAGGCAGGTTTATTGCATAGAGGCCCTTTTTTCATAGATGTACTTTATCAGATTGAGGAAGCTCCTTTCTATTCTTAGTTTGATGAGAGAGTTTTTATCATGACAATGTTTAATAAGAAACAAATGTTTTTGCTGCATTTATTGAAAGGATATAGTTTCTCATTTATTTCATTAATGTGGTGAAATACATATTGGATTTTACAATAGTAAACCAACCTTGTTCCCTATGATAAACCCCAATCAATAGTCATGATGAACTATCCTTTTATATATTGAGGGATTTGATTAATTTTTTTTTGCCAAGGAGTTTCTTCATCTATGTTCATGAAGGCTATGGGCTGTAAATTTCTTTTCTTGCAATATCCCTATTTTGGTATCAGGGTTATGCTGGCCTCATGAGTTGGCCTCTATTTTCAGAAAGAGTTTGTTATGGATTGAATTGTGTCCCCCAAAAAGATATGTTGAAGTCCTAACCCCTGGTACCTGTGATTGTGACCTATTTGGAAATCAGGCATGATTTGCAGATGTAATCAAGTTACATCTAATGTGGACATTAGGATGGGCCTTAATTCAGTATGACTGGTGTATTTTTTAAGAAGAGAGACGAGACACAGGGAGAGACACACAGAGAGAGTGCCATGTGACAACAAGGTGGAGACTGGAGTGATGCTTCTACTGGCCAAGGAACACCAGGTATTGCTGGTAACACCAGAGGCTAAGAGAAAGGCACAAAACCAATTTTCCCCTAGAACCTGCAGGAAGAACATGGCTTGGGTGATACCTTAATTTCAGACTTCCAGCCTCCAGAACCGTGGGAGATTAAATTTCTGTTGTTTATAACCACTCTGTTTGTGGTAATATTTGTTCCCAGCAGCACTAGGAAACTAATGCAGGTTTTATTTAAATTGATACAATTTCTTCCATAATTATGTAAAATAATTCACTGGTAAAGTAATCTGGGCCTGAACTTTTCTCTGTAGGAAGGTTTTAAACTACAAATTTAAATTTTAAAATAGATATACAGATATTCTTCTATTAATTAACCAGTGAGCTTTGGTACTTTGTTAATTTTTCTAGGTTGCTGAATTTATTGGCCTAAAATTATTCATAATATTTCTTTATTATTCTCTTAATATTTGTAGGCTCTGTAATGTGTTATCCTTCATTATTAATATTAGTAATTTGTGTTGTCTATTTTTGTTTTCTTGATCAGAGTTACTAAAGGTTTACCAAATTTATTTATTTTTGCAAAGAACAAATCTTTTGGCTTTATTTTCTTTCTCTATCATTTTTCTTCTATTTTATTGATACCTTCCTTTATTTTTTCGTTTCCCTCTTTCTACTTACTCTGAGTTTAATTTGTTCCTCTTTTTCTAGTGTAAGTTGGAAGCTTATGTCATTGATTTTAAACGTTTTTTTCTTTTCAAACTTATACACCTATATATTTCCTTCTCATTAATAATTTTGTGATATTTTGCAAATGTAGGCAAAATTTTATCATCCAGTTCAAAACATTCTTTTAACTTCCGTAACTGATTCTTCTTTGAACTGTAGGTTGTTTAGAAATGTGTTGCTTAATTTGCAAAGATTTGAAGTTTTCTATACTCTTCTTCTTAATTTCTAATTCAATTCTATTGTGATCAGAGAACTCACTCTCTATGATTTAAATCCTTTGAACATATCTGAGACATTTTACAGCTACACGTGGTCTCTCTTGGAAACATTGCATATGCACATGAAGACTGCAGTAGTGTTCTGGAACTGTCAATTGGTTGATAATGTTGCTCAAATCTTCTATATCTTTACTGTTTTTTCTCCCCTTCTTTTTCTGTTAGAGAGAGGGATGCCAAAACCTTTTATTGATATGGTTAATTTGTCAAATTGTCCTTTTAGATCTGTCAATTTTTGCTTCACATATTTTTCAGTTTTGATTTTTTAATGTTCATAAGATTGCAATAATTTTTTGATGAATTGACCTTTCAACATTATGAAATAATCCTCTTTATCTCTGATAATACTTTTGTCTTAAAACCTTTGTTTTTGGGTGTTTTATGGTTATTCTTTTACTATCTTTTTACTTCAACCTGTATATGTCTTTGTATATAGATATGTCTTTGTATCTCTTATAGACAGCATATAGTTGGATGTTGCTTTTATATTCAGTCTGACAACCTCTGCTTTTTAATTGTAGTACTTATTCAATTACCTTTAATGTATTTATTGATATGATCGTGGTTAAGTTTACACATTGTTATTGGTTTTCCATTTCTCTTGTCTTTATCCCTTTTTTTATTTTCTCTTTTCAGGTTAATCAAACATCTTTTAGAATCCCATTTTTTTCTCTATTGACTTTTTAAATATATCTCTGTGCATTATATTTTCATTTGTTTCTCTAGGGATAGAAATAGGCAGACATAAGTTATCACAGCCTGCCTAGTATTAATATTACACTATTTTGCAAAAACTTAAAAAACATCAAAACAATAAAACTCCAGTTACAACCCCTTTTATCCTTTTTATTGTTGTTATATATTTTGCTACTACACATATTGATAGAGATGTATAAATATATGTGCATACATATAAACATATTTATCTGTTTATATATGTATTAGCAATACATTGTTATTATTTCTGCATTAAACAGCCAATTGACTTTTAAGAAGTTTAATGAAAAAGTTTTTTAAAAGTAATTACTCATGTTTTCCTTTACCAGTATTCATTTTTTCTTTTACAGTTGACCCTTGAACAACACATGTTTGAATTATGTAGGTCCACTTACAGTTAGATTTTTTTCCAATAAATACAGTACCTGTATTTTTATTTTAAACGTTTTTAAATTAACTAAGTGTGGGAAGAACTTTGTGTTCAATTAGAGATCACGATATGAGCCCTGATTCTATCAGGGCTTCCTGCCCTTGGGTGAGTCCTTTATTAATTCCTTTTTTTGTTTTTTTTTGGAGGCAGAGATAGCAGTACACACATTTTTGACTGCATGGAGGGTCAGCATCCCTAACTCTGAGTTGTTCAAGGGTAAACTGTAGATTCATCTGCTATAATTTCCTTTAAGCCTAAAATTTCCTTTTAGTACAGATCTGCAACAATTCTCCAAACTTGCTATTTTTTTTTTTTCCAATTTCAGAGATAGCTTTAATTTACCTTCAGTTTAGAAAGGTAAATGGCTAGATACAGAATTCCAGGTTGATAGGGATTTTTCTTTTCATAGCTCAAAAATAGTTACATTTCCTTCTGACTTGTTTTATTTCTCATAAGAGATCAACTGTCCTTCTCATCCTTGTTCCCCCGTATGCAGTCTCTTCTATGTAGTCCCCTATACGTAACGGATAACTACCAATGTCTCTGTCTACTTTTAACAACTTCTTTTAACAATTTTTTAAAAATCTTTTTTTTTATGTGTGGTTTTTAGCAGTTTGCCTATGATTTGACTAGGTGGGATTTTTTTATCCTGCTTGGTGATTGCTTTGTTTCCTGGATTTCTGGGTTACTGATATTAGTGAAATCTGGAAATTTTTCTATTATTTCTCCTAACATTCTTTCTGCCCTATTTTCTACCTCCTCTACTTCTATGACTCTAATCATGTGTTTTCTAGAGCACATGATACTGCTGCATGGATCATGAGGTGCTGTTCACTTGCAAACTTTGTTTCTTTATGCTTCAGTTTGGACAGTTTCTATTTAACTGTCTTTAAGTTCGGTGACTCTTTCTTCTACAAGTTCAGATATGTATTTTAGTTCTATGATTTCCATTTTACTCTTTTTGAGTTTCTGTATCGCTACTGAAATTACCCATCTCTTCACTGATTGTATTCATGTTTCCCTTTAGATTCTCTAGCACAGTTAACATAGTTACTTTAAATTCCTTGTCATCTAATTTCAACATCTATTGATTATTTTTGCTCTTGATTATAGATTACATTTTCTGCTTCTTCACATGTCTATTAATTTTTTAATGTTCTAATTGGTGTACCTCACTTTTTAAAGACCATGTATGCTTTAATCATTCTATGAAAAGCATTATGTTTTATTTTCCTGCTTAAATTATTGGTATGTCATCTTAATTCTGAAGAAGCTTATTTGCCTTTCTGATAGGGAGTATCTATCAATATTTCCCTTACTCTTAGCACAAAAGCCTAAGAGTAAACATTATTCTCACCCCTAAAGCATAACTATAAAAGTGTGAGGTGCTTTCCAAGACTCTCTAACTTGGTAAGACTTGAACCCAAAACCATTTCACTGTTGTATCCAAACCACTGCCATCTCTGCTTACCCCTTTCAATATTTCAGCTGTTGTTTTTGCTCTCAGGTGCTTGGAGTATTGTACCATGCACTCAGTGTTCAGTGGTCAAGGCAAAACTTTGAGGGAATTCACTTGTAGATCTTTGGGTCTCTCACCTTTATGAACTCCTCTTCACAGGGATTTTCTTCCTCAGTTCCCAGATATTCTGGCAGCCTCTAATTCCAATTTCTGACTAGTCGGCCAATAAGAATGACACTTTCTTGTTGATCTCTATTCCTCATAAACAGCACACACTGGGAGTGTCCTCATTCAGAAACTGGTCAAATGTGGATCTCATCCAGCATGACTTTCTTCCTTCAAGCTTCTGCTTTCTTTAGTCATTCTCCCATGCCTTTAAAGAGTTATTTTTATTTTACTTCATTTTGTTTTGTCCAGAGTCTATAATTTTGTCATCAAGATTAGTTTTATATAAGCTCCTGTATCATTACCAGAAGCTGGGGATCCTCTTTTGATCTTGATTTTTATAGTGCCTACCATGATGCTTGGTACATATAAGAGGTTAATAAATGAATAAATAAATGAAGAGAGGAATACATACAAATGTTCAGAGGAACACCTACACGGAATATGATATAAGCTTTCTATTTTTAGGCATTTGTTTTTATGTTGAAGTGAGAAATTCATATTTTGTGTTAAAATATAGAATGAGTCATCTTCCCTTGGTCATAGATATTACCCTCCCAGGTAAAAAAGGATGGCACCAACTCAATATTTTGGTTGCATTTGTTTTGGTTTAGAGATACAATACATGATTTATTATTTTTCTTTGAAAATCAAAGAAAATGGTTACATACTTTAATATACATTTGAAGAGTATGACAATTTCAAGTGGAATTAATTTGGATTTGAAAGTGCAGTGTTTATGATTAATCCACAACTTGATTTAAAGTGACAAAAGTCAGTTTGCTTCATTAAGACTATAATAATCATATAGAATATATTCATGTGCATTTTAAAGTAATTTTTGGCTGAAATTCATGTCACCTAAAAGAAAGGTTAATGTTCTACTATGTTTAAATAATTCCAGTGTGACTTTTAGCTTTTTGAAAAAATTGAAAACTATACAGCCACACCCAAAAACAACATTAAATTTTTCTGATGATTATAATTGTGACCCATATAAAACATATCAATCTTTGCTTTTCCAGAGTAAATGAAACTTGAATTACTCATATGTTTAATCCAGGACTTACTATTGCTTCTTTTATGTAGTTAGTATGACAGATTTCAGCCATGGAGCGTTGTTAATAATGGTAAACAGATTAAATGCTTACTATGTTTTATTTAAAACATAACGTATTTAACTCTTGAGGATTATACTGACTTACTACAAAAGTTATATTAAATGAACAAAATAAATGTTAGTATAATTTACAAGTTACTATATACATTTGACAGCTATTTTTGGCTTTGACCGTTTTTGAGCATATGCAAACACTCATGGAACCATGCTGTATTGAGAACTTGGGGAGAGAAAGTGATGAACCCATTTATATAAACTCTGCTACAGTTTTTGTTTTAAAATGTTTCTCAAAATGTAATGGTCTGTGGTGAAAGATACAATTTCTTTCAAAAAGAATTTCATCAATTTGTAAAATTACAGGATGCCAGGAGCAACCTCAACTTCTAAATGATGTGCCATTTAATTTATGTTTCAATTAACTCTTAGTAGAAGAGTTACAACCTATGAATAATTGTCAGAAGAGGGAATGCTTCTTATTTCTTTAGAGTGGAAAATTAGTTCTTTTCCTGAAGCTACAAAGAATTATCTATTATATTCTTTGAAGCTACAAAGAATATCTATTAGATGTCAGTTGTTGTGATGTGTATTTTCTTTTTACTTCTGTTCAGTCATTTACTGACAATTTAGTCAATATAAGAAAAATTGCTGTTTGTCCTTTCCTGTTTGAAAGTTTCTTCCTTCTGCTTGTTAAGAGGAAGAGAGAAAGTCACTAGGAAGATAGAAAATTGAGTGACTAACAACAACTGGTAAAGAAAGTATTGTGTTAAGGAATCTCTTTGGGACACTAAAAGCTTTCTAATATATATAGTTGACCTGCAATCTTAGATTTGTATACAAGAGAATGGAATGGATATTTCTGATGTCTGAATGGAAAAAAAAAGAAAAAGTTACAATTGACAAGTTGGTGATACTAAAATAAATATGAAATAAAAACTGGAAGGCTGCTCAAAATGCAAATAAATCCATGTTGTTGTGTATAGCTGCAATTCTTCTATTTTGATTACTCATTAGATCTCTATTTTTTCTCATTTGTGGGGGGGGGGGCTCTTTTCATTCTGTTTTTCTTTTTAGCTCCTTTCATCCAAGGACATATCTGTCAACACATTTGTTGAACATGAGATAAAGGAAAAAAGACTTCAGTGACCACAGGACAAGGAATACAGATTTTGTAAAAATAGTTTAGAAGAGTATCTGAACTAATGGACCACAGTCTTCAACAATCAAATAAACAGCAAAACCTAGGGAAGGGGGAGAATCTGATCACAGAGTTATCACATAATATTTAAATGTCCAGTTTCCAACAACAACCAAAAAGTCACAAAGCATACAAATAAACAGAAAGTATACTCCATTCAAAGGAACAAAATAAGTGGACAGAAACCATCCCTGAGGAAGCCCAGAGTTATCAAAGTAACTAGACAAAGATTTTAACTGTTATAAACATGTTCAAAGGGCTAATGGAAGTCATAAGGAAAGAACTAAAGGAAATCAGGAAAACGATGTTTGAGAAAAGTGTGAATTAAAAAAAAGACAGAAAGTGTAGAAAGGAACCAGACATAAATTTTGGAGCCAAGATATACAATACTTGAAATAAAAAACAAATTCAACAGAGGAATTTAACAGAAGATTTGAACAGGCAGAAGAAAGAATTAGCAAACTTGAAGTCAGGGTGATTGAAATCATCGAGCATGCATAGCAGAAAAAAAATGAGTAAAAGTGAATGTAGCCTAAAAGATTTGCAGGATACCATCAAGCAGACCATCACACACCTTATGAGTCCAGAAGGAGAAGAAAGAGAAAATTGTAGAAAGAATGTTTGAAGATATAATTGCTAAAAATTTCCCAAATTTGATAAAAGACATGATTCTACAAATATAGGAAATGAACTCCAAGTTGTATAAAAGCAAAGATACCTCACTGAGACACATTATAATCAAACTCTTAAAAGTCAAAGATAGAGAATCTTGAAAGCAGCGAGAAAGAAGTGAGTCATCATTTATGAGGGATCCTCAATAAAATTAACAGCCAATTTCTCATCAGGAACCACAGTGGTGAAAAGACAGTAGGATATCATATTTAAAGTGTTGAAAGGAAAAAAAAAAAAAAACTTCCAACCAAGATTTTGACAAAACTGTCCTTCAAAAAATGACAGAGATTAATCCCTTGTCAGTTGCATCATTTGCAAATATTTTCTCCCATTCTGTAGTTTGTCTTTTCATTTGTTTATGGTTTCTTTTGCTGTGCAAAAGCTTTTAAGTTTAATTAGGTTCCATTTGGATTTTTTGTTTGTTTTTATTTCCATTACTCTAGGAGACGGATCCAAAAAGATATTGCTGCAATTTATGTCAGAGTGTTCTGCCTATGTTTTCCTCTAGGAATTTTATAGTATTCAGTCTTACTTTTAGGCCTTTAATTAACTTTGAGTTTATTTTGTGTGTGGTGTTGGAGAATGTCTTAATTTCATTCTTTTACATGTAGCTGTCCAGTTTTCCTGGCACCACTTATTGAAGAGACTGTCTTTAATCTCTAAAATATACAAACAGCTCATACAGCTCAATATCAAAAAAAAAAAAACCAATAAAAAAATGGGCAGAAGATCTAAATAGACATTTCTCCAATGAGTACATACAGATGGTCAAAAGGCACATGAAAAGATGCTCAACATTGCTAATTATTAGAGAAATGTAAATCAAAACTACAATGAGATATCACCTCACACCTACTTCTCTATTTTCCTACTGATAGCTCCACTATGCGTATGATATACTCTTTATAGTTGTCCCTCAGTTCTTGGATACTCTACCCCATTTTTTTCAGTCTTTTTTTCTCGTTGCTTTTCAGTTTTGTAAGTTTCTATTGACATATCCTCAGAGATGCCATATTTGTGCCTTGTCTACTAAGGGGATCGTTGAAGGCATTCTTTACTCTGTCTGATATTTTGATCTCTGGCATTTCTTTTTTACTCTTTCTTAAAATTTCCATCTTACATTACCTATCTATTCTTGCACATTGGCTACTTTTTCTATTAGAGTCCTTAGCATGTTAATCATAGTTACTTTAAATTCCTGGTCTGGTAATTCCAACATCCCTGCCATATCTGAGTCTGTTTCTGATGTTTGCTCCATCTCTTCAGGCTGTATTTTATTCTTTTAGTATGCCTTGTAATTTTTTGTTAAAAACTGGATATCATGTCCTTGGTAAAAGGGACTGCAGTAAATACGCCTTTAGCAATGTGTCAGTAAGTTATGCGGGGATGGAAAGTATTCTGTAGTTCTATAATTAGGTCTCAGTTTTTTTCATAATTCTGTACCCCTGGATTGCAAACTTCACCAGTGCTTCTCAGTTTCCCTCCCTTAGGTAGGACAGAATGGCTAGAACAGGATGGAACTTGGTATTGCTCTTCTCCACATGTGGTAGGCTAGAGGGAACTGGAGTGAGATATTTCCCTTCCCATACATAGAAGGCAAGACTAGGCTGTATTTGTGTATTTTCCTTCCCCAAGGTTGATTAGGCTCTGGAAAAAAAAAAAAAAAAAAATCCAGTATGTTAGACTCTGCTAAAATAGTTTCTCTTGAGCCCAGGCCTTCTTAAGAAGAAAAAAATGATCTGGAGTATTTCAAAATGGCTACTTTTCCCTCCCCCTGCTGTTGTACAAGGGAATTTTTTTCCTCTAATATTCATTGTGAGATCCTAGTTGAACTGGTGGTAAAACCCACAAAAGTGTGGGGATTCCCCTATGACTGGGACCCCCCCCTGGGGTTTTAAATTATCTAATTTGTCTACACTGAGCCTACAGCAATTTATTACAGTTTAGATTCTCCTAACCCAGCATTGCTTCATGGGGCGATTCCTGCTCATGAGTTTCTGCTCCAGTTAAGTTGTGGTTCTCTGTGTTCTCCTATCTGTCTCTCCAAGTTCTGGGGCAGCAGCTTGCCCTGTGATCTCACTTCTCTAAGTGATCTAAGAAAAATTGATGATTTTTACGTTTGTTCAGTTTTTTACTTCTTGTTAGGATGGAGTAGTGACTTCCAAGCTCCTTACATGTCAGACTGGAAACCAGTAATAGGAATCCTTCATATAATCCCAGCATTGATATTTTTCCATATTTTGTGCATATTTTCTAAATTAAGCCTCTTTCTACACTCACTGCCTAGTTCTCATAAAAAATGTAATGCTAACATTTGTTGCTACCTGAACTTCTGCTCTCTTCCAAATTATTTTATTTATGGAATTTTAGCCCTGTCCTCACCTTGCCCCTCAGGATGTGATATGCTCAAATTAGTGTCTTCACAAGTGTTCTATGACAGGTGAGTCCTAAGAGAGAAGAAGTAGAGAGAAGGTACTCGGGTTAGCTGAAAAGCTGGTGCCTCGGAAAAGAAATTGCTGCCCAGTTTTCTGTTTAAGTGCAGACCTTAGGCCTTCTGTGGAAAAATTATGCAAAATGGAAAAAAAAAAAAAGAATATCATCCCAGAGCCTCACAAGAATATACATGAAGATTATTTATTAGAAAAAAGAAGAAAGTTTTTTTAATGTTTACCATTATCAATGGGATTCAGGAAGAAACAATACCTTGAAAGAGGAGAAGAAATTCCATCAGAAGAAAATAAGATGCCAGCAGGAGGATTTCTGGAGAGGGAAAATTGTCCCCTTTAATGCCTGGCAACGAAAACCGTTCCTAGCAAAAGAGCATGAAAGGAGTCTTCTGCCAAGCAGACATTTCTCTCAGATCCTAGAAGTAAATTGGTGCTCAGTGCAAGTGTCTGATGTTGAGGAATTTTCATTATTTTTCACAGTCTGCATAAATATTTTAATGGGAATTTGGGGGAGGCTGAGTTAGGGACTGCTAGCCAGTTGACTGCATCCATAAAATTTCTCTTTTAGTTCTGAACAGTATCTTCAGGCAAAAGCAAATGTTTTCGTCCAGTGCAGAACATGGATAAGAGTCCAGAAGTTTCAGGGTCAGTGGTATTTGGCCTCTCGCTTCCTCCCTAACACCATTATTGTCAACTGAGACCAGACTGGGGCCCAGACTCTGTAGACTCTGTCAACTTGGATAAATAAGAACTATTCAGTTATTTGTTTATTTATTAAACATATTAAGAATTGAGATGTATTTTTCTCTTTAGGTTAGTGGGAAAAACTCTGACGGGGAGGAACTTTAGGCCAACTACATTGGGTCTTAGATATTGTATCTATGAAATTATAATAGTACAACCCTTGCCATACCTATTGTCAAGGGTATGGTGAACACAAACTGAGATACTAATAATTTGGGGGAAAAAAGTGAAACACAAAGTATCTTTCTCTGGAACTTAGAATATGATGTTACAGTCAATTATAGGAAGATGCTCAGCCTATGAATTCAAAGTTCCAGATTATGCAATCTGGTAAACAATCAAACATCAAATGTAAACAGGAAACATTTTTCTTCTCATAAATCTAAGTAACTCTAATATTAAAATTCTGATCACTGAATAAAAAAAAAATACATGCTGAATCAACTGTGTACTCTCATCGAGAAAAAATTAAACCAAAAGGAAATAAAAAACAAAACATTTTCCTCTAGTATTGACTACATTTTCCCATTGCTTAATAGGTGATCATTTCTAGGATCTGGCTTGCTTCGCTTTGTGAATTTGATTATTACAGGACACATTGTGATAAAAGAAGTGCAGCACAAGGACTATCAGAGCAAAGCAGACAGCTTGAAAACCCACCTCTTCTATAACTGCCTTGGACGGAGAACAGCTGTCAATATCAGTAAAAATGATATCTGAAGCCTCTAAATGAAGTTTATTATTCTCACACTTTCATTTCACAACTTAGTTGGTTGAATTGGGTAAAACTGGCTATTTTGAATTTGTTATAATTATGTCCATGCTTTGACTCCAAACAAACATTTTTAAAGTATGAGTAAATTCAACTATTGTCGTTGCTCTCAGAGAAATTAAGTAGTAATAACTCACACACATTCTCAAAAACCATTCCTTTATTAATTTTTTTCTGACCTTTTCAGAAAACAGACTTAGTTAGTTATCAGGAGTATTACCTATCATCAAAATGGAAACCTCAGTTTCAAGCATTTATTTTATTTCCAGGATCACTTATTTTCTCATTATTTATTTAATAATCAAGCTAAACCTTCAGGCAAGGAGATAGCAGTTATTTCTAATTTAAAGTTTAAGGCTATAAGATGAGATCTTGTCGAGGTAATATAATACTTTACTGACAAAATGCAACTCAGTTTTTCAGTATAAATCAGTCCCTTATCCATCTGCAATCATCATATCTAAACTTATGACAAGTTCAACATTCAACCATATAACTGTATTCCCTATCTTTCTTTTTTTTTCCCCTGATTTTCTCCTTTAGAATTCAGTCCTGACATATAGACTGCATCCCATAGTTTTCTCTTGAAAGGGATTCTTCAATCTTTCCATTTTCTTGGTTTCATTTTTAAAGTAAGACTTTAAAATTTTTCATGTGGTATACTATGCTTAGGTCTTTACTGGTTTTCCCTATGCACCAGGATTTTCTTTTATAATCTACATTTAAGTTTTTAATTTTGTTTTTATTGTTCTTATTTTGTTCCTATTTGGATGTGTATGTGTGTTTCCTTTTAATCCTAGTAGGGAAAAGAAAAAGAGGGGAGCAGTTAAAGTGCATGTTTATGAAGCCTCAGTTTATAGGGATGTAGAGAGAGGGGGATTACTAATAGCGACATGATATGCACCCACTTTTTGTAAGGAGGACCATAGACCATAGACCTCATATTTTTATAAGTAAAGAATAAGTCTAATGTTACCTAGGTAGGAAGTGGTGGGGACAGGTTTAATGTCTCGTTAAAGTCTCGGCTGTTCTAACTGTCCATCAACAGATAAATGGGTTAAGAAGATGTGCAGCAACACTGATGGGCCTAGAGATTACCATACTAAGTGAAGTCAGAAAGGGAAAGACAAATACCATATGATACCACTTATATGTGTAATCTAAAATATGACACAAATGAACTTATCTGTGAAACAGAAACAGATTCACAGACATAGAGAACAGACTCATGGTTGCCAAGAGGGAGCGGAGGTGGGGAGGGATGGATTGGGAGTTTGGGATCAGCAGATGCAAACTATTACATATAGAATGGATAAACAACAACATCCTACTGTATAGCACAGGGAACTAGATTCAATATCCTGTGATAAACCATATGGAAAATAATACGAAAAACGTATATATATGTATAATGGAATCACTCTGCTGTACACCAGAAACCAACACCACATTATAAATCAACTATACTTCAATAAAAATAAATTTAAAAAATTCTCGGTTGTCAAAATATTAATAGTTCAGAGTTGGGCTATCAACCACATTGCTGTGCTACCTCCAGTTTGGGTGAACAAGGCTGAATGACTACTGATGATTTGTTTGTTTTTTTTTTAATGAAATGAGCCTAATGGTATGCTTGCCTCTTTTTCTGAGCTCAAATGTTTCAGGGTGTAAGCCAGTTTCCTTCCTGGTTATGAGGTAAATATTTTCTTAACTCCCTCCCAGCCCTTCTCATTGGAAATAAGGATCCCTAGACAGGAGTGAGTATAAAGGCAAAAGCAATGGGGTAATGATGTAATAAAATCACAACCCCAGAGTTCAGAACGTCAAAGACCTGTACAGCAACAAAAATCATGTATCAACAATGAGGCTATTAGGAATCTAACTTTTCCTGGATCTGTAAAATTATTGCAATGATACCTATCTCAATGAAAAGGAAAATAAAATATTAAGTACTGAGGGGAAAAGCTAAAGAAATAAAATAAGCAGGTCTTCTGATCTGGTTTCTTTGTATTGTATCAAAACCACCAGGGAAATGACTACTGTGGCTCTAATAGAACCTGAAAGCTTGCCAGCTGAGGGTGCAATAAAAAGTGACAAATGAACATTTTCTGCAAGACTGATCTATGGCAATTGGAGGAGGAAATATAAGCGACATTTTGAAAAGTTCACGAACATAATACGAACATATAAAGAAACTAATGATCCTCGTACGTTGTTGAATATCTTAAAAAATATTTATTCATCATTTATTTGAAAACAACACTAGGTGCTTTACAAAAAGAATTGAATGAAGCTTCGATTCTCTGCCTGAATCAGAAATGACACAGATAAACTATGAGAGGGTATGAAGACATGCGATTATCTTGCGAAAATATAAACAAAATAATATTGAACATTAAAAAGCCCAGTTCTTCTATTGCAACATCTCTTGGTGCAAAATCTGTCCATTTGCTCCTCGTTATAGTAGAAAGGAACTGAAACCTCCATGTACTCAAAAAAATCCCTCTCTTGGTTTACAACTATTTCATTTCCAAGCCACAAATAATTCTTCTAGTGTTTGTGCCTAAATTAGAATAATACTTATATTTTTCTATGATCTTATCATGCTAAAAAGATATACAGCATATCCTCTTGGTGAAAAGATACTATACCTAAACAAAACCAGAATTCATTAATAGCTTTGCAATTTAATTTCATTTCCTCCCCCTACACCAGAAGTTATAGTTATAAAATTAAAAAGTTCTCTCACTGAGTAAGTTTTCTTCCTAGTCACTGTTTACTTTGCACATAACCCGGAAAAGATTGCTGGCTGCAATTCTTGCGGTGTTACTAAAATATTTCTTTAACGTCCCAAGCTAATATAGTGTATAATGAACAGATGACTAAGACAGAAGCTTAATTTTCATATTGTGCTTTATCACATGGTATACAAGGATGCAAAATTTGGCAGGTTTTGGTAAATAATAGAACGGTGTAAGAGTTTTGGTTCTCTTTACATCCCTATTCACAATTTCCCCATTGTTCCACATTTAATTAAATTTCCTAATTCAAGTTCATGTTTGTTCCAAACCATAGAATTCCAGTTATAATTCACATATTTTGGTAAGAAAATAGAACACATGATCTACAAACACATTTTCCATCAATTACGTTTGTCAACAGCTATTGAATTAAGTATTAACTTACCTGAATTTGAAAATCTAACTCATTCCTACTGAAGCTCTTAGAAACTGAAGTTCTAAGTAATTATTCTTTTTTTTGTTTTTTTGTCTCAGTCTAAACCTTTAAGAGGTTCCAAAATATTTCTAAAGTAAAAGAATAACTTAGAAAATTCATGTGGGAATTAGTCACTGGAGGCTTTTAATCATATCAAGGTGCTGTGCTTCAGTGAACAAGATAACTCTTGAATAAGTATCTAAAATTTTGCTTCTGAGCTCAAAGTAAATTCTACAATAATTTTCCATCAACAGCTTTCAAATTTTATAGTCTTTGCAGTGAGAAAATTAAGGTGTTTCTAAAGACCTAAAGCAAACACTGAGAACTGCAACATAAATAAGTCCAAGGATTACCCTTGGTTGCAAGGAATCATTTCTTATGATAATTCTAAATAAATTTTCAATAATCATGCTTGATTTGTAACCTATAAATGTAGATAACCACACATTATCTGTAGGCTTTACTGATTTAGAGTTTAGTTCACCGCTTACTTTCATGAGAGGAAAAAAGAGAATGTTTTAACAATCTAGACTCATACATTTTGTGTGTGTAAAGTGGATTCTGTTTAAGCACTGGTATACCTCATTCACAAAAAGATTCATTTTATACATTCACTCAACAAATACCAGGCAGTGGCTGAACCACACAACTTTCATAGAAATGCTCTATATAGAACTTACCTTCTGATGGGGGGTATGGTGGTCATACAACTAGCCAATAAACCAATAAATAAATAAGTAATACATCTTAAAGAATGCTCTGAGGAAACCTAACAAGATTCTGAGGTAAAATAATAATAAAAAGAAGAAGAAGAAACAGGAGGAAGGTCCACTTATATTGTGTGATCAGGGACTACCTCTCCGGTGAGGTGACTTAAGCTATGACCTGGGAAGATGAAATTTCAGCCGTGTGAAGGGCTTGGATGGAAGTGTTTTTTAGGTGGAGGAAACTGTTTCTTCATTTGAGGTGGGTAAGAGCTTGGCATTTTCAAGGATTCAAGAAACATTACAAACATGTAGAGGAACAGGATGAGCTAGGGGTTAAGTGTTAAAATAAGTGTTAATAGCTATTCAAAGAATGTCTTGTACAGATGATATACTGAATTCATGTTTTGACTCACTTCCTTCACCACAAAAACAATTAGTTAATGAAATAGAAAAAAATAGGAGAAAAAAGAACCACATAGGGCAGTTCATAAAGAGAACATAAACATCTTCATGAAACTAGAAATGTTGGTGAGGTTGGAGGGCCACATAAATGATGGTCTTCGGGTCTGGAATTGGAGGTGACGACTGAGAATTTGGCCAAGTCAGGTAAAGGAGACTTACTCAAAAGTCTATGTGCAAGGCAGGATCCCAAAATAAGGGTCACAGTTTGTATCAAGAAACTGAGTTATGTTCCCCATATCATAAAAAGAGGACTAAAACAAAAGGCATTGACCACTGCCTGAGGCTACAGCTTTTAATAAGTTGCATATCTAAGACTGCAGAGAACACACAAAGCATCCCACCCAGGAACTGAACAATGCCCTACTGCCTTGGAAACTGAATTTTTAACATATTCAATATCACCAGGGAGGAGTCCTGAGCTGCCTTTATATTACCTAGTTTGAACTTGGTGCACAGGGAGCTGAGAGAAGGTAGTTACAAAGTTGCTAGACAGAATACTCAGAGAAAGAGAATGTAAGATATCTCACATAAGAAATAAATATGCAAACTAAAAATCCAAAACACTCGAAGAAATGAAAAAAAATTAAAGTGAAATGGACATCCAGGATCAAAAATTAAATAATATTTTACTTCAGATGAAGCTGATTTGTAGAAGTCTAATAAATAATTAGAAATAAATTGATTAATATGTTCAAAGACATGAATGAAAGCATAATTTCTATACAAAAGGAACAAACATTTAATATGCTGCAAAAGTAGAACAGAAGCAAAAACTAGAAAAAATTGGGACTTCCCTGGTGGCGCAGTGGTTAAGAGACCACCTGCCAATGCAGGGGACACGGGTTCAAGCCCTGGTCCGGGAAGATCCTACATGCCACAGAGCAACTAAGCCCATGCGCCACAACTACTGAGCCTGCGAGCTACAACTACTAAAGCCTGCACTCCTAGAGCCCATGCTCTGCAACAAGAGAAGCCACTGCAATGAGAAGCCCGCGCACCGCAACAAAGAGTAGCCCCCACTCACCACAACTAGAGAAAGCCCGCACACAGCAACGAAGACCCAACACAGCGAAAAATTAATTAATTAATTAATTAATTTTTAAAAAACTAGAAAAAAAATCAGTATGAGATTTTTTAAAACATAATTTATTTTTTAGAGCAGTTTAGGTTCAGTAAAATTCAACAGAGGTACAGAGATTTCCCTTATACTCCAGGCCCCTACACATGCATAGCCTTCCCATTAACAACATCTCCCATGAGAGATATTTGTTAAAACTGATGATCTAAATTGACACATCACTATCATCCAAAGTCCATAGTTTACATAAGGGTTCACTCCTGGAGTTGTACATTCTATGAGTTTGACAAATCTACATGGTATATATCCACAATTATAATATCATAGAGAGTAGTTTCACTAGGCTAAAAATCGGTGTTCTACCTATTCATTCCTTCTCCTCTCCCAACACGTGGCAACCACATTTTTTTTATTATCTCCATAGTTTTGCCTTTTCCAGAATATCATATATTTGAAATCATACAGTAGGTAGTCTTTTCAGATTGGCTTCATGCATTTAGTAAATATGCATTTAAGGTTCCTTCAATTGTTTTTATGGGTTGATAGTTCATTTCTTTTTAACACTGAATAATATTCCATTGTGTATATGTACCACAGCTGTTTATCCATTCATCTACTGAAAGACATTTTGGTTGCTTCCAAGTTTTGGCAATTATGAATGGAACTGCTATCAACATCCATATGCAAATTTTTGTGTGGACATAATTTTCAACTCTTTGGGTAAATACCATGGGGCATGATTGCTGGATAGTATGGTAAGAGTATGTTTAGTTTTTAAAAGAAAGTGCCAAACTGTCCTCCAAATTGCAGTGTCATTTTGCATTGCCACCAGTAATAAATGAGAGCTCCTGTCCTCACCAACATTTAGTGTTGTCAGTGTTCTGCATCTTACCCATTCTCATAGGTATGTAGTCATATCTCATTGCTGTTTTAATTTGCATTTCCCTAATGACTAATGATATGGAGCACTTTTTCATATGCTTTTTTGCCTATCTGGGTATCAATTATGATAAGGTCTGTTCAGGTCTTTAGTGCATTTTTTAATCAGGTGTTTCATTTTCTTATTATTGACTTTTAAGAGTTCTTTGAATAATTTGAATAACAGTCTTTTATCAGATAGATCTTTTACAAATATATTCTCCCAGTTTATGGCTTGTCTTCTCCCTCTTTTGACAGTCTATTTGGAGGGCATAATTTTTAAATTTTAATGAAGCAGAGCTATTCAATTATTTTTTTCAAGGATCATACCTCTGGTGTTGTATCTAAAATGTCATCACCATACCCTAGGCCATCTAGATTTTCTCCTATATTATCATCTAAGAGTTTTTTACTTTTGAGTTTTACATTTAAGTCTATGATCCATTTTGACTTAATTTTTGTGAAGGGTGTAAGGTCTGTGTATAAAATAATTTTTTTGTTTTGTTTGTGTGTATGTCCAGTTGTCCCGGGACTATTTGATGAGAAGACTACCTATTCTCTATTGTATTGCCTTTGTTCCTTTGTCAAATGTTAGTTGACTGTATCTATGTGGGTTTATTTCTGTTCCATTGATCTATTTTGTCTATTCTCTCATCAAACCATACTGTCTTGATTGCTGTTGTTTTATAATAAGTCTTGTCAGCCTTCCAATTATTCTTTCAATACTGTGTAGGCTATTCTGGGTCTTTTGCCTCTCCATATAAATTTAAGAATCAGTTTGTTGATAAAAACAAAATAACTTGCTGGAATTTTGAGAGGGATTGCATTGAATATAGAAATCGAGTTGAGAAGAACCCACACCTTCAGGATGTTGAGTCTTCCATCTATGAACCTGGACCCACATGAAATATTGAAAATGTGAGTTATTATTAAAATTAAAAAGAAAAACTTCTGGGTTTTGGACTAGCATATAAGAATCTTTGGAGTTACCACGTAATTGGGAAGAACAAATCTGACTCCACACTGGATCTGTTCCTTTCACTTTAAATTTTGTATTCTACTGCTTTTGCTACAAGCCAATCACTAAAGGGATGTTGTCTATAACTTAAAGTAGACATAATGGTCCACCTCCAGGAACTCTGCCTCCCATGACTGAGTGTTAAGTTAAAATACCTTTGTTTAGCTCACAGGAGACATCCTGACCAGGCCCACCTGTGAATGGTTGCAGGAAGGAAGAAATAAACACATCCTCTCTGGAATCTGGCTGGAACCAGGAAATAGTTGCAGCAACTTAGCACCTTTTTTACTTTATCTCCTCACCTCCCCCACTTTGCTCTATAAGCAACTAGCATCCAAACCCAGGCAAGGACTGGGACCCCAGTCCACCATATTCTCAGTCTACTGGTTTTCCAAATAAAGTCACTATTCCTTGCCCCAACAGCTCACCTCTTATTTATTTAATTGGCCTGTCATGCAGCAAGCAGTACAAGCTTGGACTCGGTAACAGCCACTCTGTTCTAACAATAAAAAGCTAAACGAATTGAAAAATCAACTACTCATCTTAGATCCCTCAGAGAAGTAAGGTCACAGGGAAAACCATGACCCGCCAAGGTGGAGAGATGGACAGGCAAATACACAGAATCACAACTTACTTGAGCAGAAACTCACAAGCAGAAAACTATGGGAACCAGTGCTGAGGTAGGAAAATCTGAATTCTAATTGATGAATATCGGAAAGCTCAGGGTGTACAAGACTGAGAGTTAAAAACTCCAGAGGGAACCAGCTGTAAGAGGGCCTCCACACTCTTCTGAGTTTTACCTCTAGGAGCTCAATCAGGCTATCACAATGCATACTGGAGGAAAATCCCCTTAGATTATACGTAGGAGAAGGGGAAAAGTAACAATTTTGAAATATGCCAGAGCATCTGTTCTTCAAACAAGGTGTGTGCTCAAGTGAAATCCCTTTACCAGAGTCTAACCAACCTGGGTGAAGGAAAATATCCAACTCTAGCCTGCTCTATCCTTCCATGTGGGGGAAGAGAAATACTCAACTTCAGCTCTGCCTAGTTTTCCATGAGGGAAGAGAAACACCTGATTCCAGCCTACCCACTGTAGCCATCCTGTCCCACCAAAGGGTGGGGGTACTAGAAGCATAGGTAAAGTTCACAGCCCAGAGGCATAGGATCACCAAAACTGAAACTTAATCATAGGACTACAGAACACTTCTCATTCCTCAACAAACTATCATCACATTACTAAAGGCCTATTTACTGTCATTCTTTTTACCCAATACATCATGTCCAGCTATAACTAAAAATTACAAGGCACACCAAACAGTAAAAAAACACAGTTTGAACAGATAGTTCATACATCAGAAACAGACTCAAATATGGCAGGGATGTTGGAATTATCAGATCAGAAATTTAAAATAACTATGATTCATATGCTAAGAGTTATTGGCATATTTGCATATTGTCTACTAATGGGAAAAGTAAACAAGACACAAGAACAAATAGGTAATATAAGCAGAAAGATGGAAATTCTAAGAAAGAATCAAAGAGAAACAGTAGCGATAAAAACACTGTAACAGAAATGAAAAATGCCTTTGATAGACTCAGTTACTAGAGAGGACACGGATATGGAAGAATATGTGAGGATATGTCAATAGGAAATTGCAAAACTGAAAAGCAAAGAGAAGATGATTGAAAAAAATGATAAAATATCAAAGAGCTGTTGGACAACTAAAAAGGTGTATCATATGTGTGGTGAGAAAACCAGTAAGAGAATAAAGAGATAAAGGAACAAAATAAATATTTGAAGCAATAATGCCTGAGAATTTCCCCCAAATTAATGTCTGATAGCAAACTACAGAGATGGGAAACTCAAAGAAGCCCAAACAAGATAAATGCCCAAAAAAACCCTAAAACTAGAAACATCATATTCAAAATGGAGAAAATCAAAACTGAGAAAAAAATCTTAGAGGATGCTGGAGGAAAAAAACACTTTACCTAAAAATAAAAACTTCATTTTTTAAGTTCTTAATTAATCTAACACGTAACAGTTTCATAGTTTAATTCATCTAAAAGATGACAATGAGTTCAAATAATAGCAAAAATGTATTCAATTATGTATGCTTCTGTATTATATGCTTGATTATGCTTTTATGCCATATGCATGATTATATCTCATGTATAAGTGAAATGAATGAAATCAATAATATAAGAAACAGATGGGAAGACTTAGGAATAGTTTGTTGATATAAAGTATTTGTACTACTGGCAAAGTGATATATATATACTGTTATTTGAATGTGGACTGGGATTAGTTGTAAATATATATTGCAAAATCTAGAGTAATCACTAAAAAGAGCAAAAAAAAGAAATATTACAGATATGTTAGAAAAGAGAGAAAACAGAATTGTATAAAAAGCTCAATTAAAACCACAAAAGGCATACAAAGAGCAAATGACGAAATAGGAAGTAAGAACAATGTCAGTGAATAGAAAACTGTGACAACTTTGGTAGATTTTCATCCAAATATATCAATAATCACTTTAATGTCACGGGCTAAATATGCCAATTAAAAGACAGATACTGTCAGAATGGATCAAAAATTAAGGCCAACTTATACACTGTCTACAAGAAACCCATTTTAAATATAAGGACACATATAAATCTATACTAAAGAAATGGTGAAACATAAACCATACTAACACTAATCAAAAGAAATTTGGGGAAAAAAAGAAAAGGAAAGAAATCTGAAGTAGCTTTACTTCAGTAGCTTTACTTTAATTTCAGACAGAGCAGCCTTAAGAATAAGAAAAATTAACAGAGAAAAAGAAGAGCATTGCATAAATTAAGAAAGGGGACAATCAACTGGATATAATGGACATCTATAGACTGATTTATCCAACAACAGCAAAATCAACATTTTTTTCAAGCTCACATGGATTATTCACCAAGATAGACCAATTCTGGGACATAAAAACACCTTAACTAATTAAAAAAAAAAAAAAAATCCCACAAAGTCTGCTCTTAGACCACAATGCAATTAAATTAGAAATAAATAACAGAAAGGAAAATCACAAATTACTCAGATTTAAAAACATACTTCTAAATAACATGAGTCGTAGAAGAAATCACAAGAGAAATTTAATTTTTTTGAACTAAATGAACTAAATAAAAATATAATTTATCAACATTTGATGGATACAGTGAAAGCAGTGTTTAGAGAGAAATTTACAGCAATAAGTGCTTAAATTGGAAAAGAAGAAAGATTGAAAATCAAAAATCTAAGCTTCTACCTTCAGAAACTGGAAAAGGAGAGCAAATTAAATCTAAAGTAAGCAGAATGAAATAAATAAGAACCATTAGAGTAGAAATCAATACATTTGAAAAGAAGAAATTAAAAAATCAACAAAATCAAAGGCTGATTCTTTGAAAAGATCAATAAAATTGATAAGCCTCTAGCCTAGAAAATACTCAAAGGACCTGAATAAATGTTTCTCTAAAATAAGATATACAAATGGAAAATATGCACATGAAAAGATGCTCTAAATCATTATTCATTAAAAAAATTCAAATCAAAACCATTGTGAGATCCTACTTCACACAAACTAAGATGGCCATATTTTTTTAAAGAAAAATAACAAATATTGGTAAAAAAGTAAAGAAATTGGAACCCTCACATATTAACACTAGGAATGTAAAATGGTGTAGCCTCTTTCGAGAACAGTTTGGCAATTCCTCAAAAATTTTAATGAAGTGTTACCACATAATCTAGTAATTCTACTCCTAGGTATATACCCAAGATAATTGAAAACACATGTTAATATAAAAATACACAAATGTTCATATCAGCATTATTTTTTAATAGACCAAATGTAGAAACAATCCAATTGTCAATCAACTGAATGAACAAAAGTGATATATCTGCATGATGGAATATTATTCAGCCATAAACAAGGAATGTAGTAAAGATACATGCTACAAGTTTTGGATTAACCTTGAAAATATTATGCTAAGTGAAAATGGCCAAATACAAAAGGCAAATATTGTATGATTCCACTGATATGAAATGTCTAGAATAGGTAAATCCAAAAGGACAAAAAGGAGGTCAGTTGCCAGCAGCTGCAGAAAGGGGAGATAGAAAGTGACAGCTAACAGGCATGGGGTATCTTTGGGGGATTATGAAAATCTTCTGGAATTAGTAATGTTTGCACAACGTTGTGACTAGACAAACAAATATTGAAGTTTCTACTTTCAAATGGTGATTTTGTGGTATGTGAATCATATTTCAATTAAAAAAATAAAGACTCCAAAACCTAAATATCATCACTACCCTCAGGGAGATAAAGAGAAATATATTGCATCCATAGAAAATTTTTAAATTACTATAAAAAAAAACTGGTAAAAAAATTTTAAAACCTTTTAGAAAGTAAAATTTCACAGCAAATTAGGGAAAAACTCAATAAAAAACAGGGAAGATACAGGTAAAAATATTCACACAAAGTAGAACAATAATACAGAGATGGAAAATAAAAGGGAAAATGAAAAGATATAAATAAAAAGAAAGAAAATGAAAAGACAAGACCAGAGGACACCATCCAGAGAGCACACATGAGAAAATGGCTTAGTAACCTCATTGTCAATGAAATGATTCCAAACAATTTCAAACTGAGGGACAGGGGTTTAAAATCATAATGCCCACTAATATTGGGAGCAAAGAGTAGAACCTATGAAATTCTATGTTGGAGATGGATGATACAGTAGTCCTCACAATACTAGGAATATGAATTTTTTTTTTTTTTAATCTTGATCAACATTACTAAAAACTAGAGATGACTGAGTGAGGTGTTCAAAACTCTGAAGGAAAATATTTTCTAACCTAGAATTCTAGAGCTAGTTCAGCTAAAACTTAAGTGTGATGGTAAAATAACGACATTTTTAAACAGGGGAAAAACTTTTTGACATTCCTCAAAAAGTATATTTCTATTGAAACTTTTCTCAGGAATTTACCAGAGAATGTTATCTACTAAAATGAGAAAGTAAACCAAGAAGGAAAACATGGATAAAGAAATGGGAGATCCAATACAGGAGAAAGAGTGAAAAGGAATCTCAGGAGAGCATTGAAGAAGATCACAAGTGACAGCTTCATACCAGGTTAGACAGAAGGAAATTAGTTCATATTGGAGCAGATGAGAAACCTCCAATAAAGGTTTCTTCAAGATTACATTGGTAGAACTGTCTATTCTGAATGCACTGCAAAAAGATGTAGACAATTCATATTAGGATGATTTTGTAATTTAAAAATACATAGAAAAATAAGCAAATAAAAATGTTAGTTATTAATTACAGAAAAAACAAGCTGTATAGAAAAGAGAGTACTCAAAGAATGCTAAATGATGTAGCCATGAAACACATATACATAGCTGTATGGCTGTTAGCATAACTGACACCATATTGGGCCCTTACAACTTCTCCTTTCACTGACTCTACCCAGGACTGTACTGTACAGCAAATCACGTCTCTGTTATCAAGTGCTTTGTAGTTAATAGACATTGTTTAATAATCATTAGGATCTGGTAGCCTCTATGCTCCGTTAGTCCTTAGGAAAACCTTCTGAGGAAAATCTTCCCTGATGTATTCCTGGCACCCATGAGACTAGTACCCATTCATAAATCTTAACTTAGGAATGCACATCCTGTTTCCAAGCACCTATACCTTACCCCATACCCTATGTTAACTAAAAAATTGTCCTAATGGCCCCTCAGCAATGTGAGTGCAGCTGTCAATGTTTCCAGATCATTGTCTACCCAATCCAGATCCCATCCTGTGAGTAAGTTACCCTATAATAAACTGATCCATTGATTATATGGAGCTGTCAGCCTCATTTTTTTTTAGTCTCAAGATGCCTTCTCAGTTCAGTGGGCACTTTTCGTTCCCTCTGTCCTCCAACAATAGTCATAGAAATGTTAACAATATTTACCTCACCAAAATTATGATCTAACTATAATAATAAATGGGAGGATGGGGAGATTGGAAGAGTGTGTGTTACTTGGCCAGGACAAAGTAACATCTCTGGATACTGCTGGTACATTAAGGTGCACATGTTTATTTGTCTTGTTTTGTGTAGATAAAAGCTGTTGCTAACGGGAATCTCAGAAGCCAAAATGCTACAAAAATTAGTGGGCACTGATTGAGCACTTAAAAGCTATTAAAGTACTTTCCACCTAAGCCAAAGATTCCCATGTCAGGATAAGTTGGTCACCCACCAACCTCAAGAAAATATCCGTACAATGAGATATACTATAAAATGTCACACATTTCCCAACCCAGTGGCACAACCTTTTAGGTATTAGTTTGCCTCCAAGAGACCCAAAGACTTAGCTAAAAAAAATTAATCGATAATAATAAGAAATGTGATCTTTAAGCTCTAAAGAGTCAAGCATGACACCTCCAGCACACCTGCCTATTTTATGTCTAAGAACTATGGTTCCAGAAATTATAAATATCTCAGAAAATGGCAAATTCTTACTAAAAATCAACCTGGAATTAACAATGGCTATTGTGAGGAATGTTCCAATTAGACAAGATCATTTATTTAAGAAGCACACTTAAAAGCAAGGGTTCTCCAATCAAACAAACGGAATGGGATACCTATTTTAATTGGCATGCAGAAGCCTCCCAAAAATTCCAAAATAGTTTCATGGAAAGATTTGTTGTAAAAGGCTAACGAAAAATTAAAGACAAAAGTGGTATCTGCAAGACTGTCTTAACTCCTACTGTTCCTCCCTATCCTCCTTTATATGAGGACTCTTTCTAGTAATCCTCTGTCTGAATTTTCTTTCCACTCTAAAGAGACTACAAGACTGTAAGCAAAAGTCCACCAAGTTAGTGGCCTTATAGGAATGTCCATATCACCCTCAAAGGTGGGCCACCATTTAGGCTTCTCCCAGAGCTGAAGGAATTCTGAGGGTTTTTCTGGTAAACTGCTACATTATTCCCTTAAACAGCCAAGGGAATTTTAATTAAATTAATTTTAACGAAGATTAAAATTAATGAAAATCTTTCCAGATTCTGGTAGATACCAGAGCAACACTCTACTTTTAACCCCACTTGGAACCTACAGATGGGATCCTGGGAAAACTGGCAAAAGCTGGCCAGGGGTGAGAATTCTCACCATAGTCAACTCTCCTGGATCTGTGTCTGTAGTTCCCAATAGAAAGAGGAAAATCAAATATATTTTGTACCCTCTTTGAGCACACTTCTTGAGTCTAAGGGATAACGCAATACTGTTGCGGGAAAGGGGGACTCTTCCAGGGCCGGAGTGTGTGCTCTTGCCTAACACTCAGAAATGAATTGTCCGAGGAGACACACATGCTGACAAAGCCAGAGACTTGATTGGGAAGGGGCGCCCTGGAGGAGAGCAGCAGGGTAAGGCAACCCAGGAGAACTGCTTTGCCATGGGGCTCACAGTCTCAGATATTATGGTAATGGGGTTAGTTTCCGGGTTGTCTCTGGCCAATCATTCTGACTCAGGGCCCTTCCTGGTGCCAAGAGCATCACTCAGCCAAGATGGATTCCAGCGCAAAGGATTCTGGGAGGTTGGTGGGACATGTGGACTCGCATCTCCTCTCTCCTTTTGACCCTTCCGGAATTCTTCCCCTTGGCAGTAGCCTGTTAGTTCCGCATTCCTTACCAGGACCTCCTGTTGTAAGAGAACTCATGTAAGTGGCTACTATCCTGCCTGGCCAGGGTGGTGGTTTCCTTCAGTGATTCCCCTAACAATACTGTCAGAAATGTTTACTGTTTGTCCCTGCTGAAAACTGACAAGATATTTAAAAGTATTTTTTTTAAGTAGTTGGTCAAATTAAAGGCTGATATTCTGTTTCAGAGCCTAACAGAAATTTTTTAGGCTTTCTCCCTGAAGCTAAAATAAAACTGTGTACCCAGAGGGAAAGAAAAGCGTTCTAAAGCCTTTGTGGAAGGATTTACTAAAACATTCCAAAGGCAAACAGCTCTAAACCCAGAACATAAAAATCTTTTGATTTCCATCTTAGTTGGAAATCTTCTCCCTGATATAAAAAGCAAATTAAAGATAGTGTGGCTGAATGGGTGGAACAACCTATGATGTCATATAAGTTGCAACCCAATTATTTGAGGAATTAAAAGCAACTGTCTTTATCATACAAATCTTTGCAAAGCCAGAAATGTAGCTCTAGAAACAATTCAGAGTCAGCTATCCTTTTTAACAATTACCCTCACCTATTCATCTCAAAAGGCTTATAGGTACTGTAAAAATTCTGGCCTTAGGAAACAAGAGTCCTTCTTAGAGGAATTTGCATTCTTTCCCTGTGCCTTTGAGATGTAAATGTTCTTCTTGATCCCTCCAAGAACTCTTATCTAGGTCATCTCTTTAAAATACAAACTTCAGGGAGGTAATTCTTATCAGAAGAAAAACAAAAGGAGGAAAGGTTATTTTAAAACTTAGACAAATGAAAAATCTTAAGTGTCTTCTCTACAAATATTAATAAAAAACCTTAGCCATCTGAGCAGGTAACCTTAAGTTACTCCACCTGTAAGAAATGTAATTTGGATTCAAGTTCTCTTGTAACTAGTGAGTTTTGTATTATTGCACCTGATTGATGACTACAATTTTAAAATGAAAGCCTGAAGGTTTCTGTGTCTGTACGTTTATGTGTGTCTATGTATATGTGAGGTAGATGTGTGATATTTTCTACCTATGAATGGTATTAGTAAAATAAATTTGTAAAAGAGCTCTATTTTATTGGCTTAAAGAAGATTAAGGGCTTACATGAATTAAGAATTCTTAAAGCTCTCAGAAATATAAAAGTAACTGACCCAAATGCTTTTCAAATCTACGTGATTTGGGAATTTATTTGGTATTAAAGCTAGTTTTGGGGGTTTAATTAAAACAGGCATGTCATTAGAGTTTCCAGCATTAAATATAATATTTTATTCTACCTAGGTTTAGGAAAGGTCAAATGAATTCATGTTATCTCTTACAACATTTGTCAGCAAGAAAAATAGCTTGGGATGATAGCTGATTTTGTCTAGTATCTCATGAAGTTTTTATTGGTAGTCTATATATAATTATTAGGAGCAGTGAATTACATAGATGAAAGTGGCACAAAAGTATAGAAATCAACTTTTCAACGATGATGAGGCTTTAGAAAATGTTTACTTAAAAGTAGTTTCTAAAATATTTTGGTAACTTGAAAACTTAGGGTTCTGCTGAGTTAAGTCAAATGATGAAAAGTCACTTAATATCTAGATAATTTCTAAATAAGATAAAATACTAAATCATTAATTGCTAAACACGGGTTTATCCACTTTTGGCTTCCTTTTTCAGAGAAACTAATTATATTGATGTCTATTAGTAAATATGTTTTGTGCCACACTAAAAAGTTTAGTATGAGAAAGCATATGTTTCTAGAAATTATAAGTACTTATAAATGTGCCAAGTTAAAGAATGCTAACATAAAAGATAGTTCATAGTTGCTTACTTAATTTTCATTAGAAATTAAGGTTTTTAAGGGTTAAGAATTCTAACATATGTAATTAAAGCTACTAGAAATAATAAGGGAACATCTCCCTATGCAAGGAAAATAGGATGCATGTTTTCCAGTAAAAAAAGGGATGAAGAATGGAGATGCATTTTGTTGTCGTTGTTGAGGGAAAAGGAAGCAGTTTTGCCCTAAAGTGAGGCTGTTTGTTTCAGAAGTCGAAAGAGAAAAAAACAGAACAAAATCTGAATGTAAAAAAAAAAAAAAAATTGGAGAAAGGGTGTAGAAAAGAAATCTTTTCAAAAGATATTTTAACATGTGGTCAAACTGGCTGAGATTACATTTAATTAAGGTAAATAAACTTTAATATCAAAAATAATCTGGTACAAAACTAGATTGGAGTTTTTCTGTTAAAAGGATGACTATTTTTTTCATAGTGACCTATGATCCTATTTAAGTGACTTTAAACATTTTGACATTTTTGACAAACTCTCCCAAATGAAAATATAAATGAAGCCTTTTTTGACCTGGAAATAACTCTGGGATTTCCAGAGAGCCTCTGGAACATCTCAAAAGATTTGTTCTCACCCCTTATATTGGGTTGGCCAAATATTTCATTCGGGTTACGGAAAAACTGGAACAAACTTTTTGGCCAACCCAATAAAAAAGAGATGCTAAACAAATTAGGCTTATTTGATATGTTAAATTACATGGGAAGCATTGTCAAATAAGAAATAATATTAAGTCTCTATGTTGTATTTCCATATGTTATAAGTATTCCAGAAATTGTGTGAAATTCCTGGAAATCTCATATGTCCTGGTATAAGGGTATCATTTGTAATTCAAATTATTATTTTAAAATGTTATATATCAAAGATATAACTACATTTCCTTTTCAAGTAAACTCTCATTAGATCTGTAACAATGAACATTTTTAACATCTTTTGTCATTTTTCAAACAGTTATTGTTTTTGCAAAAGTGTTCTTACAATAGTGCATCCTCTTCATGGAGATTCATAGGAAGAACTTTGACAAGTACAGGTTTCTGAAGTACACCTTTGTAAACAAAGATGGAACATTTACTTTTTGTCTGGAAAAGAAACATTTACTTGATTCCTCCAGAATTCAGAAATTCTTGATTATTCTTTTCATAGCAACTTAGTTATTTGCATAAGTTCAATTAGAATCTATTCTTCGTGTAATAGGACACAATTGGAAACATTGGCTATGTTATCAAAGCTTTGATTGCAGTGTCACATTTGAGACAGATGTGCATAGATTCAGATACAACCAGTTTTAAGAAAGTAGTAAGGTTGACTTTATGGAGCCAGTAAAGCCCCTTGGAGAAACCAAACTGTTCCTTTGCTTACAAGGTCCCAGAAAAGCGGTCTTGAAAGGATCTTAAATGGTTCATCATTGTTCTTGCTGCACTTGTGATAATCAGGCCAAGTTTAATGCAAACAGATTAGTTTCACTGTGATTATCTTCTGTAAAAAAAAAAAAAAAAAAATTGGAGGTAATGGTAGAGAGAAAAATTGTGTTTGCACTTTTGTCTATGTGGAATTCTGGCCATGTTGTTTGCCTTTGAGGTTTTGTTATATACCTAGGGCTGGACTGGGTACTGAATTCTTCTAAATTCCTCAGATGTCTGTCTACAGCTCTCCAAACTAATGCTTCCAATTTTCTCCCGTTCTTTGGATTTGTAATCACTAAGAACAACGACTTGCCTTGAATCTCCTTGCAAGAGACTATACCAGGTTCTCCTCACTAACCAGATGGAAGTTAAACTTCAGGGACTTGAACCTCGTGTACACATCTCACAGTTAAAGAAGGGTCTGCTTGACATCTGGTCCTGTGCAGATACTGGAGACCTTTGAATCAAATTGACGAGGAAGAGAAGTAGCTGACGCTGATGTAGACTGCTTCCACTCATGACACTGGGTCAAGACTTCCCACTTTAACTAAACAGAAAACCCTTTCTTTTCTTTCTTCCCTTTACTCTGGCATTGGCCTGGAAAGATAATGTCATCATCCATATATCTCCGGCCACTCCTAAGGGGGGTAATCTTTCAGACTGCTGGATTTGTCAAAAACTCTGATCTGTCCATAATGCTAGAGATGCCCTGGTCCTCCCTGTGACCAATTTTCCTTCTATTCTCAATGTTACCATAATACTGTAGTTTTTCCCATCATAACTTTCTCCCTTATTTCCAATGCCTCAATTTCTCTGGAATAAACTCAGTCCCCTTTCTATTGTGTTAGACTCTCTAACCCTGGGGGTCTGTTTTCCTGTTTCTGGTTAACAGTCCCAAACCTAGGGAACCTTGCATCCAGATTCTATACCAGAAAGGGACACAAAGCAAGGGTAGCAAAAATAAAACTACCTGTGTGGTCTCTGACCCTAAAATTTTACTGGCCTCCACGGCTGTCACCTTTCAGCCCTGAGCCACAGACTCAAACGGGAATTACCAAGAAGTAATCATGATTCAAAATTTGCTTCCTTTGTAAGATCACTGATCCCCTGACTAGGAGAAAGTACAAATGAAGCTATGATGGGAACCTCTCCTTAACTCTTTTTTTTAAAATTTGCTTTTAATTCTTTCTTTCTTTCTTATTTTTTATTTTTTTTAACATCTTTATTGGAGTATAATTGCTTTACAATGGTGTGTTAGTTTCTGCTGTATAACAAAGTGAATTAGCTATACGTATATATATATCCCCATATCTCCTCCTTCTTGCATCTCCCTCCCATCCTCCCTATCCCACCCCTCTAGGTGGTCACAAAGCCACCTCCTAGAGAAATGGAAATCTGCTTAACTCTTGAAGATATTGCTGAATCTGCTGCTAAAGCAATAGCTGCCCAACAAAAATCCTTATACTCTCTGGCCAAAGTTGTTCCTGATAACAGGATAGCCCTTGATTATCTATCTTTTAGCTGAGCAAATCTGTGCTGTGGCCACCACCACCTGCTGCACCTGGATTAACACTTTTGAATAAGTTAAAACTCAGTTCCATAAGACCAATGAGAAAGACACTTGGCTTAAAAAGGTGACTCCTTCAATGGGGCCTTTCTTTGACTTATTTGATTTTGATTAGTTTGGGTCTTGGGGACCATGGACCTGAAGTGCTCTCTAAACATTCAGAATTATTTATAATAATCACAGTTGTCTCTCCAATGCCCCCTATTCTCTCAAAAGCTTTAAATGCATGGTCACAGCTGCTAATCACCAAACAAATGATCTAAGACTGGAAGACCAAAAAGTAAACAAAGAGAATGACCAGCTTAATATGAATCTAAAGTTGTGACCTGTGAATACCACAGAAATTCAGCAAAAAACATCATGACTTGAGGATAGCACACAGAGGATCAGGAAAAGCTGAGAGAACTACAGAGCAATAGCTGGGAGTGGCGCTAACTCCTTAAATGTTGATCACATCGCTCAGTGAACCTGTGTCTGATCAAAAAGGGGGAATTGTTAAAAAAAAAAAAGAGGGGACTTCCCTGGCGGTCCAGTGGTTTAGACTCCGTGCTTCCATTGCAGGGGGCATGGGTTCGATCCCTGGAACTAAGATCCTGCATGCTGCGTGGCACAGCCGAAATAAATAAATAAACAAACAAATAAATAAATAAAACCCAATCTCTGCCTTTAAAAAGAAAGAAACAAACAAACAACAGGCCCCAAATGGAGTTACTTGTGTTAAACCTCAGTCAGCAAACCAAGACTTAATACCTAGCCTAACTGCAGTTTCAGCCTCTCCAACGAATATGGTCTTTAACTAGTCAGTCTGACCATTACCTGATCAGCACTAGTTAGGTAATCTGTCCAACAGACACTTTCTGACCGCCAGAGGAAGGTGACCTTGCCTGAAACAATCCACTCTTTGCTATAAGCTTCCTTTTCCCTCCTTACTCTTCCTACAAAAGCTTTCCATTTGGTACAGCTCCTTGGAGCGCCTTTCTATCTGCTAGATTGGATGCTGCCCGGTTCACGAATCATTGAATAATGCCAATTAGACCTTCAAATTTACTCAGTTTTGTTTTTTAACACAAATCAAACAGTAAGATATACATACATAATAGTAATAATTAACACGATTAAAAGATAAAACAAGATATCACCTGAGAATTTTTCAGAATTGAATTGAAAAATGACTTGAGTCCTCGCATTGAAAGTCCAAATATCAAGGAGGTAGTCTTTGTTTTTTGAGCTGTTTCGACGGTTTTCTAAATGATTATCCCTCCTTCAAGTGATCCCTATCGGTCTCTTTAAATTTTGTAAACCACTTAATTTTCTATCACCTCGTATGTTCTTAGCATCTTTTAGCTTCTCAAAATCTTGAATCAAACTCTTCTCCATTATGTTACTTTGATCTCTTCATTTTTCCTATTTAGTTTCCTTGGTCCTTTGTAGTTTTCTGGAGGACTTTTCACTGTTGTATGCGACAGACCACATCACAGAAAGAACACTGAATAAATTAGAATTATTGAAAGGTAGAGTTGGGAGCATGTGATAGATATATTTAAATATTTCTTATAAATATCATCAATAATAACTAACTTTGGCTATTGATTATCACTGCACTATCTAGCTATGAAGCAGAGCTATCAGAGTATTTTGAATACTTCAGGAGAAATACGAAGCTCAGGCCTTCAGCTAACCCTAAAGTTCTTTTCTCCATTTACATTAGTGACATTCTCTAATCCTTAATCCTCAGACATGTATGTTCAGTAAACTCACAGAACCATGTCTTGATTAAATACAGCTGTATAACTACCCAAAGCACAGGTGTAACAGCAATCTTCTTGTCATCGTTCAAAAATATTTTAAAACCTTAACACAAAAGGTTACAAATTAATTATTTGTAATGTCCTAAATCCCTTTATTGCATCTCTAAAGCTCCCACATTTTTTTAGCTCTCACTTCCTAACAAGCACTTAAAAAAATCTTAGAAACACATCATTAATTAGAAGAATCCTCAGCCTTGTTTTCTTTTCTTAGCTGATTTACACAGCCTCTTCTCTGCAATCCTCTTCTTTTCCAGGCCTTTCCTTAACTTTCCCTATGACGCCCTTTTTCCCCTAAGATCCTTTGAAACAGAACTTTCACTAGAGCAGAGAGAGGAAGTGGAGCCTTAGCCCTTCCCTGACCTCTTGGGGACAAACTGCCCTTCACTGAAGGCTCTTCTCTTCCATTAGAACCGAATAATGCCCTTGCCTGTAATCCTAATTGCTTAGTTTGTCTTTAACAAAATTTTCTGGGATGTTACCCTCTGAAGAACTGAAATAAAAAGCTTCCTAGAGAGTGTAGAAAGTAGAGTAATCCTGTTTTAGGGGACATCTCTTCTAGGTTTGGGCTTCTGCCAGAGGTCCCCCCTTCCTTTTGTAATATAATCTAATTCAAGAAAGAAGAGTGTTTTTAGAACCTAATGCTTTGGTAATCAATTTAGGTTTGAATATTTCATAAATTTAGAACTTAAGGTTTCAGTTGTGGGTGTTCCTTAAGAAAGTGGCTTCTTAAGAAAACTGGACCTGTTGACTTTCTGGACAGTGCATAGATTTTATGAGGTATGATGATGAATTAGCTATAAAAGCAGAAGGATTTACAGATGCTATTTCCTGTTAAATGCACATCCGTTAAAAAAGGGGAGATAATTGTGCTGTACAATTTATATTTCAAATTTTGCCTCACCTAGATATTTGAAAACTGGTTTAAGGTGTTAGCCAAACCAAAAATGCAGTTAAATTCACCCAATTCTGATTTATACCGTGTATTTAAGCCCATTTCCCATTGGGCTGCTTCCCAGAGTGCGCACTATCTGTCGACTGCTTTAAAGAATAAACGAAGTTCAGCAAAACATTATATAAACAGAAGGGAATTATTCTGTTTTCCTGCATCAGACTGAAATGCAATCCAACATATGATTTATACTCCATATTATTGGCCTTGTTTTTTAGTGTAGGTCAAAAAGAAATGTCTTTTAAGAAAACAAACTTATGGTTACCAAAGGGGACGGGAGGGGGGAGATAAATTAGGAATTTGGTATTAACAGATACTACTATATATAAAATAAACAACAAGGACCTACTGTATAGCACAGGGAACAATATTTAATGTCTTGTAATAACCTAAAATGGAAAAGAATCTGAAAAAGAATATATATATGTGTATAAATATATATGTCTGAATCACTTTGCTGTACACCCAAAACTAACACAACACTGTATATTAACTATACTTCAATTTAAAAATGGTTAAAAAATATCTTTTAGGTATATAAAGATAAATTGTGAGCCATTATTTTGTACTATAATCAAAACACTCATTGATCTGCACCTGGGAGAGATTTAAAGTTATTCTCAATGTTGTCTTAATACCTCTGATATTACTTTCAAATTTCCTGGGAATATTACTATAAAACTAAGATGTACATAAACATGTTAGTTAATTAAACACTGGGCAAACACAGATTAACATGATTATTTAATTTCACCTCTAACAAATATAAAGATAGCACAAAATCTATGTATTTTCTCCATTTCAACTTTATTATATAGAGCAAATATGAAAGGTTAGTAACTAAATATGTGGTATGAATACCATTACGGTTAGTGTTCTCAAATGAATTTTTAGTCTTTAGGAGATGAACGGCTGCATATTGTATTCAGTTTGGTTTAAATAACCACCCCCAAAGTTCAGATAAGTATCTGAACTTTATCCGAACTATCCAAACTTCCTTTAGTTTGTGATTCAAGTCTGAAAATCTCATGAGAACAGATGCTCTTGTAGCTTTCCCTTACTTCCTGCTTCATTGTGAGAACCAGGTTTCCAAAGAAATTCTTACATGCATAAGAAGTCTGAATGCATGATGCTTGTTGGGGACTTTTTCTCCCATTTAAGTTAAAATCTGTTATGGCTTTTATCCAATTGAAATTTCAGGTCTTTTCCTTCTTATTATCTCCATGATGTTCTGATAGCTTTGACCACGATTTTCAGCTTGAAACTCTTCCTCCTTAATCCTCCATGGCATTAGTTTCTCTTGATGCTCCATCTATCTTTCTGGTCTCCCCTCAGTTTTTGCTTTGACATTTGCTTAATCTAAATACCCCTTCATTGTTTGGGATTTCCCAGGCTCTTAATTCATACAATAAATATACATTGAGCACTTTCTATATGCCTAACACTGTTGTAGGTACCAGGTTTATAGCAATAAACAAAGCAGGGAAAAACAAAATCTTGCTCTCATGGAATGCAACTTTTAGTGGGGGTAAACTGATAGGCAAAACAAACAAAAATAAATAAAATATTTAATGTACTAGATAGTTTTAAGTACTATGGGGGGAAATAAAGAAGAGTAATAGGGGAAGTCCCAAGAAGGGGTAGAGTAGAAATGGGGTTGTTATGGTACATCTCACTGAGAAGATGCCATTTGAACAAAGACCTGAAGGAGGAGAGGTCATGGGCTATCTGGAAGAAGGCCACTCCAGGCAAAGGGAACAGCATCTGAAAAAGCTTGGAGACTAGCATATGTCTGGTCTGCCTACTGTCTTCCTTTTCTTCTCACTCTATACATTGTCTATTTCCATGGACTAAGTTATCAACAAAAATGCTCATCACTCCCAAATCTGTATTTCTATTTTGAGTGCCATACTCTTAACTTCCTGCCAGACACCTGAATGTGTTATGAGCATTACAAATTCAATATACCCCCAAACTTAACATGTTTCTTCCCTCTGATTTCTTCTATTATCACAAAAATATCCACATAATGATCAAAGTCAGAAACCTAGGAATCCTTTTAAGTTTCTCCTTTTCCCCTACTTTCCACATCAAATTTGCTTTTCCATTTAACACTATTTATTAAGAAACTGCCTCTGTGCTATATGCTGTGGTGGAAAGATTAATCAGTGTGCTAAATACCTACTAAATGTTTTTTTTTTTCCCTTTATATTTGTCTACACCTCCATAGCTACAGCCTAAGTGTGTCATCAGGTTATAGTAAGTCTCCCAACTGGTGTCCTGTCTCAAAGTGCTCACATTTTCCTTCCTAGGGTCTTTGCTTTCAAAGTTATCCTTTAAATATAAAAATTATAAACAATCAAGGACAACGAAGAAAGGAAAATCTTGTATTGTGACATCTAGGAAACAATTCCATTTTAACTTTGAAATAAAATGCAATTTTTTTTTTTGGGGGGGAAAATCAGCAAAAAAACAATGGATGCTGCTAACAATACAGAGTAGTGTGTCACGTAGTAAACGCTCAGGAAGTGTTCCACACTATTATTTAAGTATTGACAACTTATCATGCTTACTACGTATCAGAGGAGCTGGACAGGTAACCCCAACAATGATGACCGCACAGACATCTGCCTATCATTGGAAATAATTACAATACTCAGAGGAGTTGAGCAACTGATTAAATACTTACGTAAACTAAGAAATCATATAAGATGATTCCACTTGAAAACTTAAAGACCAGAGCGATAGATAGATAAATGGACAGCAGCCCTAAAAGAAAGTGCCCTCTACCCCAGTATCACAATCCAATTACCAAAAACTTCCTAAGAAGAAAGAGAATCACTGAAAGGTTAGGAAAACCCTGGGAAATTTTAAACCCCATTTCTCTTTAGAGAATTATTAAGGAATTTGTGGAAGATTCATGGTAGTCATAAAAAATATTTAGAAACTTTTTTTCTAATTTTCTATTGAAGCTAAAAGAATTACAAATTCCAAAATTTATATGTCTACCCATACCCTCTCCCCTAAACTCCATCTCTACTCTGCTGTGTACTAAATATCTCAAAGTTAGTGTATCAAATATAATTCCTGGTTTCCCTTGCCACTACCCCTCCCAGCAATCTGCTCCTTTCCCTGTTTCCTCCATCTCAGTGAATGGCACCACTGAGTACCAAATTTCTCAGGCAAACAATCTAGGAGTAAACCTTGATCACTCTCCTTCCCTCACTTCCATGTGCAGAGCCAGAGAAAACTCACTGAATTCATCTCCTTCTCCATTGCCACCATCATAGTCACATCCACCTTCATCTTTTCCCTTGACTATTACAACAGCTTCCTAAATTGCCTCTCTGCTTCTTCTGTCTCCCTGTAGTCTACCTATATCCTAGTTATATCAGAGTAACCTTTTCATTTAAAAAAACCATAATTCTGATTACAGGGCTTTTCTGCTTGAAGTTTCCCTATCAGGATAAAATCTAAATCCCTTATCATTATCTACAAAGGCCTACATGATTTGGCCCCTTCCTATTTCTCAGCCCTTGTGTTCACTCACTATTCTACACTATTCTACTACCTCTACTGTTACAAATGGGTAGGAATGCTTTTAGCTGCAAGCAATAGAATATCTGATAAACAATGGCTTAAACCATAAGGACATTTATAATTTACTTACCCAAAATCCCAGAAATAGGTAAACTCAGAATTGGTCCAAAAGTCAATGTGATCAAGGACCCAGGCTAATTTTAAGTTTCTATTTTACCATCCTTAGCATGTTGGATTGTAGTCCCTAGGCTTATTGCCTCATGGTTACAACGTGGCTGCTATCACGCCATTCTTCACACCTGCATTCTAGGCAGGAAGAAGAGGGAAGGGAGAGAAGTTGTAGCTATCTTTTTACTTGGAAAGTAAAAGCTTTACCAGAATTTTCCCTATGTCTCATTACCCACAAATAGACTTCTCTGTAAATATCATTGTTTCAGAGTAGGTTAATGATCAATCTTGGCAATAACAGGTGTTGGGAAAGCTACTAACTTTCAAACACCATATTGGCAAGAGGCAGGTGAGAAAGGACTTGTCTACTGGATGAGCCAAATAATATTATTTGCCACACTGGCCTTTCTATTCCATAAATACACCAAGGTAATTCCTCCTTTAGGGCCTTTCCATGAGCTATCCCCACTGCTAGGAATGCTTTTCCCACATAACTTTTCATGACTTCCTCCTTTTGGTCATCCAGGTCTTACTTCAAATGTCATCCCCTCAAAGAGACTCTCTCTGATTACCCTGTCTGCAACTGTCCTCCGCAAACCTAAGTTACTCTTTATTCCATTATGCTATTAAATTTTTAAAGCACTTAGAATGAGGAGGATGGAAGAATGGAAAAGCAACTACTTCCCTACCTTCCAAAGATGGAGAAGTAAAAAAAGAAAATTACACATTAGCTGGGAAAGAAAAAAAAAGAACAAAAATGAAAAAGTAAAATTTAGTTAGCTTCCCTTTTATCAAATATCCACGCTGTCCATGTCCACTGTCCTGCCCACCCCGCTCACGTTATCCAATTTCCATTCCAGAGCTAGAAGTAACTGACCACTCTGGAAGTGTTGAGCAGATGACATAGAAACTGCCTGTAAAGGAGGTGTTGTGTGATGACCCACTGCCAGGGAGTAATTGTTTCAAAAGGACAGCTTGCTTCTGGCATTAAATACTAAAATTAAGACTTGACTTCTCAGCCTTCAAAGTCTAAACGTTTGGCATCAATAGTAGAAATCTAGCATTTTCAGTGCTCATATGTCCAAAAGCTGGAGAGCTGGAAAACGCTAGGAGTCCCAAATTGGTGTACACTTTGGAATATTTGGCCCAGGAAAATGTATATCCTCATGCTGCAGGAAGTTGGTTTGCAAAAGAAGGCTGAATTGGGGCCAAAAACCAAGCACCATTTGCCAGAGTGTAGATGAAATATGATAGTTTCCTGCACAAAGTTTCTTTTTAGAAGTTATTTGCAGCTGCCATGACACATCTTTAAAGCTGTAATAGGCAGAACTGTTATTTAGGAATTCCGACGCAGGAAAACAAATCTCAATTGTTTACATTTAAACATGATATAGTGAAATACTAAGGGATAAATGTAAACATTACAGATTGGACAAAGCAATGCATGTGATGCATGGCTCAAATCACAGCATAGACTTAATTGGTCCAGAGCAAAAGCAGGAATTTTCATTTTCATAGAAAAGCTGTATTTACTATTATCCTACTTAATAGACTTTATGATGCTGTGTTGAGAGAAAAAAACATTGTCTTAGAAAGTGTTTAAAGTCAAGGTAATATGATGATGGAGCTCCACTGCTTTTAAAAGAAAGCTTTAATTCTTAATAGATAATAGTAACCTTAATCACACTTTTTATTCCCTTTGAAGAAAGAAGCATAATTATAGAAACTCACTATGCAAAATTTACTGGTTAACGAAAAGCATTCAGTGTGTGATTTGAAAAGTTAGAAACTATGTGTAACCAAGACTGGACTATTAAAATAGATTAAAATTTGGCAAGCGGATAGGAAACAGAATGTCTGCAGAAATGAAGAGTTCAAAACAAAAAGAATGAAAAAGATAAATTAATAAGGAGAGAAATGCAGAAGACAAAGGGGAGAGATTTTTAATATTATTTTTCAGTTTATTCTATTCAAGAATAACTTTGAGAGTATCAAGAGGCAATTTCCAATGAATTTTCTATTCTCTGGTGACATTGGTAGTAATTTAAGGTGCAAAGCACAGATGTAAAATATCTAAGGAAATGGGTCATTCGAATAAAAAAAAAAATTGGTTTTGAGTTCCTTGTTGAATCCATACTCTTAGTTGCAGAGATGGTTGCTAACGGTAGAAACGCCTTTAGTATTCTTCATTCCCTATCTGGCCACCACCCACACAAACCTGTCCACTGATCTGTTGCTGTTTCTATGAGATACTGTTAACTGCAGAAACGCAATCCTTTAGTGAGAATAAAGCCACAGACCTGGGCTGATTTGTTTTGTTTTGTTTGTTTTGTTTTGTTTTTAGTGGCTTTATATTGATCTTCACCTTAAACCCAAAAGCAAAGCTCCTAGGTCTGGAGCCTGACTTCCTGGATTCAAAATTGGCTCTACCACTTATTTACCATGTGACCTTAGGCCAGTTATTGACCATCTCTTGCCACAGTTTCCTCACCTGTACAACAGAGGTAATACTAATAATGCCTAATATAAGGGCATAGATAAGGATTGCATAAGATAACGCACGTATAGTGCTTAGAATGGTTTCTGGAATTTAGTAAGTCAGAGCTATTATTATGATTATCTTATGCCATGTAATTGGTTGGGGAACAAATATTAATAAATAAACCTCGATTGAATCTGCTTCCCCTGTACCCATATGAACAAAGCACACTATCCTACTCTCTAATTCCAGTCTGTGATTGAGGCAGAGACATTTAGTCCTTACCAAATAGTCCATACAACAGACCAGATGTAGTCCCTACATTTATTTGCCAGTCACCCTTGCTGTTAATTAAAACCATATAGCTCTCATCTGGCCAATGCATGAGAGAAAGTGGTGGATACCTCTTCCAGGCCTATCCAGCTCTCTCTTCCTCAGCCACAGCTCAAGACCATGAGCTCTGGATGGTGAAGTTGCCAGATGAAGGATGGAATCCCAACATGCTTCAGAATTTTCATGAATGAGAAATAAACTGTCGTGGACTAAGCCACTGAGAATATTGTTGTTTGTTTGTTACCGTAACATTGCCTAGCATAATACTCACTACCACAGAGATCAAAATCATGCATAGCTCCTTAGTAAAGGGATTACAAAAACAAAACATTGTTATTCCAATCCCTTAATAATGACCGGTGAAATCTGCTTTCTCAATTAAAGAAAATTCAGTACCTTTTTCTCTTCTTAATTTCCCACTGGCACAGTGGCCAATCTGATACATAGTACTTTTATTTTATATCCAACTTAGTGTTATTTCAAATCTGAGGGGCATATTTACCACGGCCTCAACTCTCTAGACTGTGTTTTTGAAGCTAAAAATTTAAACATAAATAAAATTAGTGTATTTCTGCTGATTCCTCTCACTGGAGGGTGCAGAACGCAGAGCAACCATTCGAGATATTAGCAATAGTTCACATAGAAATGGTGATGCAAGAGTGTGGCACTTGCATCCTTCAGGGACCCTCTCTTCCCCCTTAGTGTTGTCTCACTGGTTTACATTTACCTCAGTATTTCTTCCTTTTATAATCATTAGGCAAGATATTACCCTATTATTTCATATGTTTATTTGAGTCACTAGTGGATTTATGTTTAGTGAAAAGGTGGATGTGCTGTGATAAAGCTCAATTGTTAGCTTCATTTGAAAAATTCTTTAAGGATGTCTTGCTCTTCAGAGTTCTAAAAAGTAGTGATAAAATACAAATACAAAATCTCTCAGAAAGACCAAAGATCTCCCTTGCCCTACCCAAAAGGCTTAGCACATACTTAAAAACAAAAACAAAACAAAACAGTGGACTGGAAAATGAGAAGTCAAGGACTAAAGCTATAATGATGACATGAAGTTTGATTTGTATGTCCTGAGGTTTTTAAGGGCAGACATTGATAAATCAGAGATCTGCCTTAGGGACCATAACGGTCCTATAATCTAAAGTACAGGAACTCGTTTAGGGAAAGAAAATACATAAAAGAAATTAGCCTGAAAGTCTCATTGGATAAGGTGTTTTTAGTATTCAAGACTAAATTTTTGAAAATGAGTTTCTGTTGCCAGGTCTATTTTTATAACTTTATTCAATTAAAAGTTTTAAGAGACATATTTGCAAAGTTCTAACAGAACCCAGGCAGCTAAGAACTCTGGCTTCTGATATTTTAGTGAAAAGCCCAAGGTACAGTCATCATTTATTCATATTAAATTGTGGATTTTATAAACAGAAATAAAAAGGACAAAATATTTTTGAAGTAATGCATTTTGAATGATAAAAAACTGTTCTATGCTGTTCTCTTAAGCATTCGTACTACTTAATAAACATAGGAAAATGTGTCACCAGAAAAGTTTCACAGTCCTTTTCTACCTGAATAACAATAATCTTCTTAAAATATGTAAAAATAATTGCTTGCTTATTTGTTTGTCTGTTTGTAGGTTAAATATGCTTTGATGACATGCCAATGAGAAATATATTAGCAAAATGAAGTGGAGCAATTGAGTGGTTGTGCAGATAATTTTGTTTTTATAACTGTTTTCATCTAAAATATTAAAGTGATTTAGTCTAAAATATTTTTAAAACACCTTCAAAAAATGAATTGTAGATCTAAGTTCAGCTGTTACCTAGACAGGAGATATCTTGTGTGGTGAGCTACCACAAAACAAAGGATAAAGGAATTTTTATTGCTGATATAAATTATCTAGTTTTCCTGCTGACATAGTTTCTTTTCATTTTACCTCTGAGGATACAAGTTACAGGAAATTATAGCTCTTTGGGGATATTCTAAACACTGTGACTTTCTCATGAGGTATACGTTACTCATGTTCTCTCTGTTTAGTTATTTCTTATTCTTGGTCATCCCCCTGAACACTAGTCTATACTAGGACATTCTTTGCAAAATCAGTCATTCATTTCATATTTGTTTTGTCTTCTATATGTGAATCTGGGAAACAAAATTATCCTGAAGCTTGCTTGGGTACTGTGATGGTTAATTTTATGTGTCAAATTGTCTGGGCCATGGGGTGCCCAATATTTGGTCAAACATTATTCTGAATACTTCTGTGACGGTGTTTTTCGATGAGATTAACACTTACATTGGTGGACTTTGCTTAAAGCAGATTGCCCTCCCTAATGTAGGTGGACCTCATCCAATCAGTTGAAGACTTGAATAGATCAAAAACACTGCTCTTCCCTGAGCAAGCGAGATTCTACAGCATATTGCCCTCCAATTGGAACTGCAGCATCAGTTCTCCTGGGTGTCCAGCCTTCCACCAATCCTGCAGATTTTGAATTTGAGAACTTGACAGCCTCCATAGTCATGTCAGCCAATTTTTTATATTTAATTTTTATTTTTATATCTATATTAAGCTATATATAGATAGACAAAGATATAGATATGTGTATCCTATTGGTTATGTTTCTCTGGGAAAACCCAACTAATACAGCACTAAGTACAGAAGTACATAAAGGTTATCCTCAACTACCTCTTGAGGGGAATATGTTAACAGGACAATTCAGATCAGTTCAAATCATGGCCAGCAGCTTCCCCATGGCATTACTATATTTTTATAAGAAAAACCAGATAATCAAATCCATGTAAAATTTTTTTTTAATTTCATGTCCTTTTTTTACCAGGTGCCTTGGATTATTCTCTTCTCTAACCATGGGGAACACTTCCTTGTTTTGCTTCAATCTCAACTACCTAGAAAAACAATAAGAAAAGAAGTTTCTGTTCTAAATATCTGATAAACCATCAGAGTATAAACTTCTAGAAGATCAATCTAATTCTATTCAGCTCTCTTGGAAGTGAGCCCCATCCATAATCATATGACAGTTGATTCTTTTTTTTAATTGAAGTATAGTTGATTTACAATGTTGTGTCAGTTTCTGGTGTACAGCAAAGTGATTCTGCTACATATGTGTGTGTGTGTACATGTGTATATATATTTTATTCTCATATATATATATTCTTTTACAGATTCTTTTCCATTATAGTTTATTATAAGATGTTGAATATAGTTTCCTTTGCTATACAGTAGGACCTTGTTGTTTATCTGTTTTCTATGTAGTAGTTTGTATCTGCTAATCCCAAACTCCTAATTTACACTCCCCCTCCCCCTTTAGTAACCATATGTTTGTTTTCTATGTCTGTGAGTCTGATTCTGTTTTGTAAATAAGTTCATTTGCATCATTCTTTTTAGGATTCCACATGTAAGTGATATCATATGATATTTCCTTTCTGTCTGCCTTACTTCACTTAGTATGATAATCTCTAGGTCCATCCATGTTGCTGTAAATGGCATTATTTCATTCTCTTTTATGGCTAAGAGAGTTGATTCTTAATAAATGCTCCTGAGGACACAAAGTCGAGAGCACAAAACAAATCAACTAACTAAATGTTCATCTTCACAGCACACACTTTTCCTTCCATGCATTTCTTTAATTTATAAAAGGCAGAGGAGATAGGAGACAAAGTTAGAAGGTGAGGCTCTGTAGTACTGTTTGAATGAACAATGTAAAAATACTTAGAGGATCATGGAACCATGACAGGCCCCTCTTCTCTTGAAAAGCTTCAGAATGTCAACCAAGGGGATATTTCAAAGGTGAGATCCAAACAAATACAAATCTTTAGGAAATTAGGCAGAATGCATGTGGTGACTGAATATGCTTGAAATGGAAGAAAAATCTTAGAGTTGAGATGTATTTTTTTCATTCAACAGACATTTATTAAACACAGACTGTGTGTCAAGTGCTATGTTATTTGCTAAAGTATATCAGTTTTGAGCTTGGATTGAAATGCCTGATGCTAGGCAAACGGAGATGTAGTTTTTCTCTTCATTTGCTACCAGCAAGTTCTCCAGTCACAACTAGCACTCAATGTTTAAAAGCACATACTTTACTCAGACTCTCATACATAAGAATGAAATATGTGTTTTAAAAGTATTTTTCCCATCTAGATGTTTGTTTTTGAAGGAACAGTAACTTAAGCCAAAGAAAAGATTGGAAAAGAATGATAAGTTCAGAGGAAGGAAAATGGAGACAGAGAAAAGGGAGACAGAGAATGAACAAAACAGGGTAGAGAAAAATGATTACGGGAGAATATTTAGACCTTCTTGTTCTCCTTAAACACACCCAGCACATACTTAGCTATTCTACCCAATAGGCCAAAAGGCACAGGAATTGGCATCCCAAGTTCCGTATGAAAGGCTCATGTGAACAACTGTTTTTTGATTTTTGGGGTGTGTGTGTGCACGTACGCATGTACCCATAGCAATTAAATTCTGATTTTATTTGTGAGTGCTAAGATTTAACTTTACATGAAGATATCTAAATAACAAAGATGGGGCAATAATAAAATTCGAATTGCTTTTCAATTTAAAGTTTTCTCCTAAAGAACTCTTACAACAAGAAGAAAACCAAAACACAACTGGAAATATTTAGAAAATCACAACAATAAAAAACCAAAGGCTGTTAAATAAACCAATGTTTTACTAAAATGAAAACTGATAGCCTTGTTTAAGGCTTGTTTATAGACATAAACATGTTTATTTCCCAGCAAGAAAAAACAAATAAATTAATAATTTAAATGAGAAGTTAGAAAAATGACAAAATGTGCATAAGGGAACAATATAAGGAACTTCATAAAGACAAAAACATAAATTATTTTTTTAACTATAAACAGAAACAGTAAAGATAAATCTAAATGTTAGTGCTTTAAAAATTATTGGTGCATAAGGTTATACTAATATTCTAATAAAATACTTAAATAAAATACAAAATTTCCTAGAATACAAATTACCAAAACTGACAAAATAAGACCAAAGATGGCAAAAAGCAAACCACTAAAAACCAAGTCAAAGATGAATAATAAACTAGAAAAAAACTGCAGTAAATAAGACAAAGCATTAATGCTCCTAAAATATATAGAACTATTTACAAATCATATCAGGAAGACAATCTAATTAAAAAATGATCAAAGGACATTCACAAGCATATGAAAAATATGTTTTAACTCACTAGTAATTAAAGAAGCACATATTAAAACAACAGTAGATTTTTTTACCATTAGCAATTTTAATAAATTATACCCACTATTGATATAAGTGTAATTTTTTACAACCTTTTAGGAGGGTAATCAGGCAGCAGCTATTAACATCTTATGCCTGCATATATTTTGGTCTAGTAGTTTTACTTCTAAGGAATTTATCCTACAGAATAAAGGAGCACATGTGCACAAAGATATGTATGCAAGGATGTGCATCAAAATGTTTCCAATAGTGAGAAGTTGGAAATAACTTAAATATTCATTAATATGTGGATAAAATTATAGTACATCTCTATAATGGACTATTACACAGCCTTTAAAAAGAATGAAGTAGGCTTATATGATATAATAGAACATGGAACAGTATTCAAGATACACTGTTAATTTTTCTTTCAAAGCAAGTAATGGAATATTATGGAAATAGTAATCCAATTTTTAAATAATAAGTTCAGAATACAAAAATATTCATAGATGTAAAGAAAAAAAGCCAGAAGAATATATACCAAACATTAACAGGGATATTTCCAAAGGGCAACATTACAAGAGTTTTGTACTTTGTATTATTTATATTCCTAATCATTAAATTTTGCATAACATTTTTAAAATTGCAAAAAAAAATCTAGTAATACAAAACTAAGTTTTAGTAAAACTTCTTTGTAGAAAAAATGAACAGTTACCCTAATTATCTTAACTGCTTACAGGCAAATGAAGATACCTGGTTGGCAATACCTGGATTTATTACTATGAAGAGCTAATCTAGATTTTTGTTTGTTTGTTTTGACTATGTGTAAGAAGTGAGATACTTAAACTAGAATAGGCCCTGCATTCTGAAAGGGAGATGCTTTCTGGGACTGCAGATGGCCACTGGATTGACTACCAATCCAGTATGTATGTACCACTCCATAATAAATCATGAAGTGATTCTTATTTAGGGCACTATAAAGACAAGTAAATGAAATCATCCATTGATTTGAAACCATACTATGAAAAATTTAGTAGATATGTTATATTTACAAAAGGAATGGTACATAGCTCTAATTACAAAGTAATTCTAAAGTACCTATGACAGAGAAGGCCAGTTGCCCAATGTCCATTCTCCCTTTCTTCCTTATTAAGAGAATTCAAGATTTTTTCTGGGACAGATATACTCCACAGCTGAGCCTTCATCTTGCAACCTTCTTTGCAGCCAGGAGTGGTTAATGAGACATAAGTAAAAGTCACTGAGTAGGATTCTTAGGAAAGTTCTTTAAAGAAACTACTTTATCTGTGAGGTGGTGTACCCTTTTACCCTTGACCCCTTCCTCCTCTTCCTGCCTAGAGTGTGGCCTTGATGGCTGAAGCTCCAGCAACCATCTTATAAAATGAGGTGATAATGAAGAGGGATGAGAACAGGGATATTGGAGCAGAAAGACAGCAGAAGATTTGGAAAATAACTGAAATCTTAAAGTTACCATATCAACCCTAGACTGCCTACTTATGGGCTTCTTTTTCACACAGTACTGTTACTTCATGGCCTAAGTATTTAACTACATTTTAATGAAGTATTGTTACTCCATGGAAAAGTTACTGTTACTAGCAAATACCTATAAGTACCAATGCTTCCTTATTAGTTGAAACCAATGTGCTTACAAATGTCTAACAACCAACTTTCAGAAAAGAAAGAAAGGTAAGTAAAAGTCACCATGGACAACTACAGATTATCAACATGAAGTCACTGAACTGACTGGAGAGTTGTTCACATACTGTAATTAAAATGGGAAAAATTAAAGCTAAGGAGAGACTATTAAAAGCAGTAAGGGAAAAGCAACAAGTTATGTATAAGAGACTTCCCATAAGGTTATCAGCTGACTTTTCAGCAGAAACTCTGCAGGGCAGAAATGAGTAGCACAATATGTTTAAAGTGATGGGAGGAAAAAACCTACAACTAAGAATATACTATCTGGCAAAAACTTATATTAGACAAAATAGCCTTTAAGTCAAAAACTAACAAGAGACAAAGAAGGGTATTATATAATATATGACATTATATAGTAATAAAAGGACTAATGTACTATGAAGATATAACAACTGTAAACATATATGCACCGAACAACAGAGAACCAAAATATATGAAGCAAAAATTGAAAGAAAAAAATTGAAGGTAGAAATACACAGCATCACAGTAATAGTAGAATATTTCAATTTCATTTCAATAATAGATAGAATAACTAGGCAGAAGATAAATAAGGAAACAGACTATTTGAACAACACTATAGAACAAATGGACCTAACAGAACATGCCACCCAACAGCAATAGAATACACAGTCTTCTCAAGTGCATAAGGAACATTCTCAAGGATATATTACATGATAGGTCACAAAACAAGTCTTAACAAATTTTAAAACATTGAAATTATACCAAGTATTTTTTCTCACCACAATGGGAGGAAACTAGAAACCAAAGCAGAAGGAAAACTGCAAAATTCACAAATATACGGAAATTAAACAATGTAATCCTGAACAACCAATGAGTCAAAGAAAAAAATCAAAAGGGAAATCAAAAAATATCTTCAGACAAACAAAAACAAAAACACAACATGCCAAAAAAATGGGATGAAGCAGAAGCAGTACTAACAGGGAAGTGTATAGTGGTAAATGCCTACATTCAAAAATGAATAAAGATCTCAAATAAACAACCTAACTTTATACCTCAAGGAACAAGAAAAAGAAGAACAAATTAAGCCCAAAATTATCAGGAAGAATATGAAGAAAATAATAAACATGAGTGCATAAATGAAATAGAGAATAGAAAAATGATAAAAAATAATCAAAGAAACTTAAAGTCAGTTTTTGAAAAGATAAACAAAATTGGCAAGCCCTTAGCTAGGATGAGAAAAAAGAGAGAAGATTCAAATAAACAAAATCAGAAATGAAAGAGGAGACATTAAAACTGACGCCAAAGAAATTAAAAAAAAGGATTATAAGCAACTACTATGAACAATCAAATGCCAACAAACTTAGAAGAAATAAATAAATCCCTAGAAATGTACAACCTACTAAGACTGAATCATGAAGAAATAGAAAATCTGAACAGATTTATAACTAATAAGGAGATTAAATCATTAACAAAAATCCTCCCAACAAAGAAAAGCCCAGGACCAGATGACTCCACTGGAGAAATCTGTGACATTTAAAGAAGAATTAACACCAATCCTTCTCAAACTCTTCCAAAAAAATAGAAGGGAAGGGAATGCTTCCAAACTCATTTTATAAGGCCATATTACCCTGTTACCAAAGCTAGACAAATACACTACAAGAAAACTACAAACCAATATCCTCGATGAACACAGAAGTAAGAATTCTTAATTAAATATTACCAAACTGAAATCAATAGCACATTAAAAGGCTCATACACCATGACTAAGTGGGATTTATCCTTGGGATGCGAGGATAGTTCAACTTATGAAAATCAATCAGTATGATATACCGTATTAGAGAACAAAGGATAAAAATCACATAATCATCTCAATAGATGCAGAGAAAGCATTTGGCAATACTCAACATCCTTTCATGATAAAAAACACTCAATAAACTAGGAACAGAAGAAAATTACCTCATCAAAATAAAGGCCACATATAAAAAGCCACAGCTAACATCATATACAATGATGAAAATGTGGAAGCTTTCCCACTAAGATCAGGAACAAGACAAGGGTGCCCTCTCTCACCTCAACTACTCAACATAGTATTGGAAGCCTTAGAGCAATTAAACAAGAAAAATAAATAAAAGACATCCAAATTGGAAAGGAAGAAGTAAAATTATCTGTACTCATAGATGACATGATCTTATACATAAGAATACCTAAAGATGATACACACAAAAAAACTGTTAGAACTAATAATCAAACAGTAAAGTTTCAACAAAATCAACACTCAGAATCAGTTGCATTTCTATACACTAACAATGAACAATCTAACAAGGAAATTAAGAAAACAGCCTCATTTACAACAGCATCAAAAAGAATAAAATACTTGTGAATAAACTTAACCAAAGAGGTGAAGGCCTTGTACAATGAAAACTAAACCGTTGCTGAAAGAAATTAAAGACACAAATAAATGAAAAGACATCCTATGTTCATGGATTAGAAGACAATATTTTTAAAATGTTCATACTACACAAAGCAATCTATAGATTTAATAGAATCTTTATCAAATTCCCAATGACATTTTTTTTGCAGAAATAAAAAACAATCCAGAAGTTCACATGGAAACACAAAGCACCACAATGAGTCAAAAAAATCTGGGAAAGAAAAAAAAAGCTGGAGGCTTCACACTTGCTGACTGATAAAAACGTTACAAAGCTGCAGTAACCAAAACTTTATAGTACTGGCATAAAGACAAAGATATAGATCAATGGAACAGAATGGAGAGCCCAGAAATAAATTCGTGCATATATGGTCAAGTGATCTTCAATAAAGATGCCAAGATTATACAATGGGGAAAGGATAGTCCCTTCACCAAATTGTCTTGGAAAAACTATACATCTACACGCAAAAAAAAAAAAAAAAATTGGATCTGTATCCTACACCATATACAATAACCAACTCAAAATGGATTCAAAACTTAAATACAATATCTAAAACTATTAAACTGCTAGAAGTAAATATAGGGGGAAATCTTCATAACATTGGTCTTAGCAATAATTTCTTGGATATGACACCAAAAGCATAGGCAACAAAAGCAATAGACAAGTGGGACTACATCAAATTAAAAAGTTTCTGTGCAGCAAAGGAAATAATCAAGAGTAAAAAGGCAATGTACAGAAAGGTAAAAATATGTGCAAGTCACATATCTGGTAAGCATTTAATATCCAAATGTACATGGAACACTTACAAGTCAATAACAAAAAAATATATATAAATAGCCCAATTAAAAAATGGGCAAAGAACCTGAATAGACATTTCTTCAAAGAAGACACACAAATGGCCAATAGGTATATGAAAAGATGTTCACCATCACAAGTTGGAAATGCAAATCAAAACTATAATGAGATATCACCTTTCACGTATCAGGATGACGATTAAAAAAAGGAAAGAAAATAACAAGTGTTAGTAAGGATGTGAAGAAATTGGAACCTTTGTACACTATTGGTGGGACTGTAAAATGATGTAGCTGCTATGTAAAACAAAATGGAGTTTCTTCAAAAAAGTAAAAAGTAGAACTGTCATATGATCCAGCAATCCCATTTCTGGGTTTTTACCCAAAAGAATTGAAAACAGGATCTTGAAGAGATATTTCTGCTCCCTTGCTCCTTGCAGGATTATTCATAATAATCAAGATATGGACACAACCTAAGTATTTGTCAGCAGATGAATGGATAAAGATAATGTGGTAGGATGTGCTATATATATGTACAATGGAATGTTATTTAACCATCAAGGAAAAAATAAAAGGAAATCTTGCTATTTGTGATGACACAGATGAACCTGAAGGACATTATGTTAAGTGAAATAAGCCAGTCACAGGAAGGCAAATACTGCACCATTATATTTATATAAGATATTTAAAGTAGTCAAACTCATGGAGCAGAAAGTGGAATAGTGGTTGCCAGGGCCTGGGTGGGAGGAGGAATTCCTGTACAATGGGTTTGTTTCAGTCAGGCAAGATGAAAAAGTTCTAAGAGATCTGCTACACAGAAATGTGTATATAGTTAGTAATACAGTACTATACACTTAAAATTTTGTTAATAAGGTAGATTTTATGTTATACGTTTTTACCACCTTAAAAAAGATGGAAATCATATAAAGTATGATCTGTGACCACAACAAAATTAAACTAGAATTCAATAATGTTAAGTTACCCCCAAAATCCATGAAAATAAAACAACGTTCTTTTAACCTTATAGGTCAAAGAAGAAATTACAAGGGAAATTAGAAAACAGTTTGAACTGAAAGAAGATAACAACACAAGTGTATCAGGTCAGGTTCTAATCAGTAGCTAGATATCGCAGCAACAGACAAAAGTAAAGGTTAAGAATTATTAATTAGTAAAAGGTAATTAACTATAGAATATAGGAATAGCAAATGCTAGAAACCATCTACTATTTCTACAGCTAAAGAAGAACACACAAGGAAGGAGCTTAGAATGGGGAAGAAATCCCCCTCACCCAACTAGTGTAATTTTAAGATCTCATTGGATAGAATATGACTGCTACAGGAAACTTCAACCTGCCTGTGACAAACAAATTTGCCAGAGGTTGAAGCCAGTAAGAGGACCCCACTGAGTGTCTGAAAAACTCAACAGAGGGTGCAGGCAGGATGGAGCTGTTCTACAGAAATTACATGCAGGGTGACCATAAAGCAAGCTGAATTGTGCTGGCTAGCCAGGGTTGATCCAAATAAACAGTCCTTATGCTGGCCAAGAATTTTATTGTAGAGTGCCAATGGGCCAGAGTTGATCCACTGCCAGCAGACCAAGACTAGTTCTCTGGGGTGATGGAGTATCTCAGCTTCTCTGTAGAAAGTGGCCTCCATTGGGTGCTGGCAGTCTGGAGCTGTTCCACCAGAAACAATCCACTAGAGTGCTGAAGAAATTCACTAGTGATTGAGCACTTCAAGGCCTCCTTCACAGCACTGGTTGCAATAGGAGAAAACTAAACATCACATCAGAAAGATGGCTCTTTTGTTGCTGTCATTCAGTGTTCTTCTAGAACCCACTATTGACTCATGCTAACATTACTACATTAACTGGCCAACAGGAAATTTTTACAGGACTCATCTTCAGTTTCTCAAAGTACGACAAAGAAGGGTAAATATAAGATGAGAAACAACAAATTAGTAATCAGCATAATAATGTACCAAATTTGTGGACTACAGAAAAGCAGGGTTTAAAGAGATTTATAGCAAAAACAAAACAAAAGTATATATTATAAAAGAGAACAAGGTCTCAAATCAGTGATATAATCTTCCACCTTAAAAAAGGGCAAATTAAACCAAAGTGAGAACAAGAAAATGTGAATAAGATCACACATTTTGTTATACCCATATAGGAGGAGATTATTGTTCAATACTAAAAATGGTTGAACTACTGATAAGTGAATTTCAAAAGCATTATGCTAAGTGAAAGAAACCCAACACTAACAACTTCATAGTGATATACTGCCTGATCTGTATGAGTCCATTTATATGAAATTTATGAAATGACACAATTAGAGTAACAAAGGGAAATGAGTATCTATTGAGGGCTGAGGGTTTGAAAGGACATGAAGGAAAATTGGGGGATGATGGAAATGTTTTATACCCTGATGGTGGTGGTGGTTACATAACTGAATTTGTCAAAACTCTTCAAAATATATTCTTAAAGTTGGTACATTGTTTGTATGTATATTATATTTCAACAAAAGCTAATGAAATGAAAAAAATCAGAGTAAGCCCATAGCCTCACCATCTCCTATTTATTTTTAAACCCCCAAGTGAGAGGCAGCCTCTTGATTCTCCACTCCTTGAGTAATGAAGTTTGAGGTGCTCTGGAGTTGAGGTTAAATCTTAAAGTGTTCCTGACACCTTCAGAATGCACATTCTACCTTCAAACTCCAGTGGCCTTAGAGAAACAAAAGGAGCTGTGAGGGTACAAAGAAATTCAATAGATAATATGGCCATTATGTCTAGAGTAATGTTACAAATGAATGTTCCTAGAAAGTGTTACCATTCTGTAGACTGAAAATGTATTATCATGAATAATGTTTAAAAATAATATCAATATTTTTTTTGTTGACATACTTAATTGTTGGTCACTGGTTTCCCTGCAAAAGCATTTGATTTTCAAGTTATTTTCATTCTTTTTCACTAGGGATCCTTGAAAACTTACTCTGTTGATTAACTCTGAGAAATCTAATCCCCACATCTATCTACCAAAGCCTGGAATTTTTCATGCTAGAAAATCCTACACATTACAGATATTTTTGCCTGTCATGCTTATTAAGCTTTATATTTAATCTGTTTTGTGGTTGTATAAAATTTCAAATCACATACCATACTGGTGTTTAGATTTTCTGTGATTTAAAAATAATTTGTAATTAAATCATATTTTGAGTTTTAAAAAAATGATCATCAAGACATTTAAGATGAGCTGTATAGGATTTAGTTTCTTAAACATTGTGTTAAAATAAAAATGAAACATGGAATTCATTAAAAGAAATCTTTAGACTATACTACATCAGAATTTCTATTTCTTTCATTTTACTCTTCTAATACAAGAAGGAGAGTAATTCTAACAGTAACTGAAAGTACATACTGAATGAAGACACCTATGAAATTAGGTTAAGTATTTCCAATTAAAATTGCTACTTGGATAATATGTTTTCCATATTCACATGTGTTATAATACTGTAAATATTTTTATGCCTAAAATTTGCATCTTCATGAAGAAAAATAATGAGTTATGAGGAGGAATAAAACAGATCTTATTAGTCCCTGGTGTCTCAACGACCAGCTTATCTCTTTCTCTTAAACGTCTGACTGCATTTTGGTATGGAAAGTTTTGCATCAAGGGAATATCTGAGGCTCAAGCTGTACACAGATGTTCGCATTATAACTGTAGTTTTATTCCCATACTCAGGGCCTCGTCCGTCCTCTTTCCTATTTGCAAACTAATTTGCTCAAGTCCTGCCTTTTGGGCATGATAATCCACATTCATCACATTTACAGACCCCCGACTGATAAATGTTTTGTCATTGTACCCAGCCCTGTGGCACAAATGCCACACCTTTCTTGTACCTTGGCCTGGCTTGGTGTGTGGGGGGCCTGAGGTCGACTCAGGGAAGAGCACTCATTGTTGGAATGGACCGCATCAGACCACAGAGGAAAGGAGCTCAGTAAACAAGCAGAACTGGCCCATCACAGGAGGAGTGGAGATGTGGCACCGTCCAAGAGAGGGTTGGGGTGGGGGGACTGTTTTGCAGTGGAAACAAAGCCAAATGGACTGATGGAGTTCACTCAGGAGCTGCCAGGAAGGTGTAACTGAAGTACCAGCAAGTGATGCCTAAGATCGAAGGTGTGGAATTGGGCTGAAGCTGCCCAAAACAACAGCAATGTTTTCTTTATTTCTCTTGGAGAGGCAACAAGGTCAAGACTTACACATTGTATAAGAACCATTTTGCCATTGTAAACAAATCACTCACAAATCGTATCCCTCCCTGCCCCGTGGCTCATCTGCTCTGTGTAATCCTTTGGTTACAAAAAGCACCTCAGAACAAAAAACGCAGGCTGGTTGTAAAGCCTTCTTTCACCAAGGCCCGGCCTCAGGGCTAAACGGGAGAGTTCTGCCAGCCATCAAACTTAACAGCCTTTAAACATGTGCAACATTTCTCTAAGCAAATTGGTTCCTTAATATGGTAAAATGTGCGGCACCCAAGGGGAAATGCTGGTGATCTCATGGCCCAAAACTGATGGAGTCACAGCACTGTATTCCTGAAAAGCACTCATACTTTCCACTTTGATAAAACCAGAAGCAAATACGAGAGTCAGTAGGTTTTGACATCCATTGTTTATTCTCACTGAACTTTTCCTCCTATATATCAGAGCACAGTGGTTTAATTCATAGCTTATGGGATTTTTTTTTTAATATAAACCATTCAAATTTTTTCTATATTAATCAGTGGTTTCTAAAGATCCACGGGGATAAATAAACCCTGCAAGCTGGCAGGGGTTTTTCGTGGCACAACCACTGGTAGTTATAAACAGTAAACAAAACATAGTAACCATTTTTAAGCACAAGAGATTGCTGTATCACAGGGGGCATAAATCATTAGTTTAATAATTTCAGCAGCAGTGTCTCTAAAGCAAAATTAAGCCAACAGTTCCCCCTGTGGCAATAATGAAGTACTGTAATGTGAAAAGAGAAAAACAACTCAGAGAAGGCATGATTGTGCCTTGGAAATGACTGAAAATCCAAGTTCAACAAATAACTGTAGAACTCTTATTGCTGTGCTGCTCTTTTGAGAGGTGGGAAGGGGGTTGCCTCCAAACCCCAAGTCTATTCTTGTAGACATTTTGACAAGCACAAGTGTACTTTCGGTCAAGGCCCCCATGGCTAGCATGTGCTGGAGGTAGGGAATGAATGCAATGACATATTACAATTGAGAAGATGACAAATTTCTCTCAGCTGCATAGGCAGACATTATTCACAGATTTCAAGACAGCCAAAAGAATGCAAGGCCCAGGATAGGACAGACAGATGGCAAAGCTCCCCTCCCAGGGGCTCTCAAGCTAGATGGCCAACAAACTGATAGAAAATACTTTGCAGTTTTGAGCTGGGCCACTGGACTCAGCCATAAGAATAAAGCTGACCTGTCTTTCCCATGAATTTCACCAAGTACCCAAATTAGTTAAAAAAAAACCAAAAACTGGCTGATCATTTGTTCGTTTTGGATAAGTATACTTGACAATGTGACATCATCAAACAAAAGGAGTTCAGGGAGACCTTCTTGATCCCTCTGCTGTGTTGAGTCAATACTACAGAACCTTCATTTTTTCACCCTGATTTCTTCATCTTTTTTATGAAATCAGTATAGTCTTGTCATTATCCTTACAAAAGAAAGTTCTGATTGGAGACAGTTTTTTTTTTTTCCCCTCAATAATACCATTTCTTTAATGTAGCCCTTTACCTACTAACAACATTCCCTATGCTTTTAGAGTACCGATTATGGACAAAAACCTTTTAAGAATGTACTTGGTTTGAAAGGTATATGACTCAATCAAGCAGAAGCTATATTATTTGCACAAAGCTGACTTCTAGCTTGACTACCTTATTCAGTGGATTGAAGTGGTGATTTTTTTATAACATAGGGATACAGATTGTCAACTGTGACACTGTAGATAAAGTTGTCATAAAGAACCCAATGACTATCCTTAGTAGGTTTAATTATAGATATAATAGCTTTCTTTACTTTGGATATACACATTCTCCTTTATTAATCTGAAATGAGAAAATTAGATGGACAGATGGCTCTCTCTACACCTATAGGAAAAAGCTTTTCTCCACAAGCGAAATAAATTACTACATCTTTTAGATCTCTCTAAATAAGTAAGAGACAAATCTAGCATAATCACTATATTATACTATGTACTGCAAGTGTGCCATGGAAGTAATCTTGCATACAAAGTGGTGAACAGTACATCTCATTTATGCTCAAAGAAAGGTTAAAGCTGGATCCTCAGTAAAATTGTGAGGGAAGTGTGTTTGTCCTTCTTTCTGCTCCTTTCTCCCTTCTCCAGGCCCTTCCCCCTCCTTAGTTCCTCCATGATCTACCTTATGTCTTCAGGGACTCTATTGATTAATATCACCATTCTTATTTAAATTTGGTGGCTCCCAAAGGATTCTCATACTTATGACCAGGACAAGGGCAATAATAGGATATACGTAATTAGGATTGCACAAATCTTAACTCCGGTGGCCAGAGGTACAAAACACAAAGAAGAGATACCCATCTGATACAAAGTGAAAGAACAGGCTAAGAATGAACCTATCCAAAGGCAATTAGTCAGAATGCACTACTTATCCTCTACTCTAACAGGCCACAAAGATCTCCCAACCTGTATACCCATCAAAATTGACTTGCTGCACCAACAGAATGAGAGAACATATTTCAAATCATATACCTGATAAGAGTCTAGTATCCAAGTATATAAAGAAACCTTACAACTCAACAATAAAAAGACAATCTAATTAAAAGATGGGTGAATGATTTGAACAGACATTTCTCCAAAGAAGATACACAAATGACAATAAGTACTCGAAAAGATGCTCAACATCATTCAGCATTCAGAAAGAAAATGCAAATCAAAAACAATGAGATGCCACTTCACACCTACTAGAAAGGCTATAATCAAAAGACATACAATAGCAAGCATTGAGGAGGATGCAGAGAAATTTAAACTTTTGTATCTTGATGGTGGGAATGCAAATGTTACAACTGCTTTGGAAAACCATTTGCCAGTTCCTCAAAAAGTTAAACATAGAGTTACCATATGTCTGAGCAATTCCACTCCTAGGCATATGCCCAAGAGAACTAAAAACATATGTCCGACAAGAACTTGTACACAATTCTTAATAGTAGCATTATTCACAATAGCCAAAAAAATGGAAACAACCCAAATATCCGTCAACTGATGAATGGATAAACAAAATACAGTATATCCATACAATGGAATAAAATCCATAAAAAGAAATGAAGCATCGATACATGCTACATGGATGAGCTTTAAAGTATGCTAAGGAAAAGAAATCATTCATAGTAGGCCACATAATGTATGTTCCATTTATATGAAATGTCCATAACAGATAAATCCACAGAGACAGAAAATAGATTAGTAGTTTTCAGGGACTTCGTGGAGGAGATAATGAGGTCTGACTGCTAATAGGTACACAGTTTCTTTTGAGGGTAATGAAAATGTTCTGGAATTAGTGGTGATGTTTGTACAATTTTGTGAATATGCCAAAAACCACACTTTTAGAGGAAGAATTTTATGGTATGTGAATTGTATCTCAATTTTTTTAAGTATTAAAGAAAAAGTACTAGTTGACATTCCTGTGTTTCAACCCCCCTAGACTAAAGCTAGTAATTCCTCTTTTTTCCAGCTCTGATTTCAATGCAAAATAGGGTTTTAATTAAGCTGTATCTTTCTCTCCTGCCTTGTCTATAAATGCCTCATATACCTGAGAAGTCAAATTGACTAGAAAGAAGTTCTAGAAAACAATCTGGATGGTACATACCAATGTACTCAATCCTCCTTTTTTTCCTAATTCAGTGGTCACTTTTCTGGAAACCCAACCCATCATTCCTCCCTTCACTTACTTTGCTTGATTTTTCTTCTGAGAATTAATAAAGATGAGACAAATCATGTATTTATTCATTTTTTGTTTATTGCTATCTTCCTCTCTAGAATTTAAGTCCCAAGAAATGGCTTTGGTTCACTGCTGTATCCCCACGACCTGGAACAGTAGAGTGCCTGGCACAGAGCAAGGTAGGCACTGAAGAAATGTTAGATGAGAGAGAAAAAAATTGGAGTAAAAAAATTTTTTTCCCCATTAGACGATAGGGAAGAAAAATAACAGTAGAGTTATGCAATACTTAAAGTCAAGAATGTCAAGTCCTCCCTTAAGCCCTCCCTTTCTGATGGTGACTTGCCCGTAACGCTGTGAACTTCGAAACTGAGCTCTTAGGCATCCCCTGGCCCTAAATGCTCCAAATGTCAGTGTTTCTGTTTTACTCAAGGATCCCTTCAAGTGTTTCTGAACCCAGTCTAAAATCCTAGCCCTTATTCCCAATTGAACTATTTGCCTGATAGTTTGGCTTGAGAATCTAAGGTCTGACCTGGAAATAAATGCTGATTACTCGTGATTCTGTGGCCAAACCAAAAGGCCAAAGGTCTCTTCCCTTTCTACTACTGTGAATTCAAAATCATATTTTGGCCAAACAAAACATTCTATTATGCACTATAAGGGGCATGTAAGTCATAGCCTTTGGCCTTAGGAACAAGTTAAACTGGTCACAGAGATCCTCTCAGAAAGACTCTGTGGCCTCATTTCTGATATGCTTGTTTTGTCCTAAGTTTGATCTTAAAATTCATTTTTAAATATCACATTGTGTAGGTCTGTGTTGAATTATTCTTACATTTCTCCTGCCATTATGTATTTAAACTTATTTAAATTTTCTTTCAGAAAGTAGGATTTAAAGAACTAGATAAAATTTACCTTTAAAAATTATTTACCTTTGGGGCTTCCCTGGTGGTGCAGTGGTTGAGAATCTGCCTGCCAATGCAGGGGACAGGGGTTCGAGCCCTGGTCTGGGAGGATCCCACATGCCGCGGAGCATCTGGGCCCGTGAGCCACAATTACTGAGCCTGCGCGTCTGGAGCCTGTGCTCCGCAACAGGAGAGGCCGCGACAGTGAGAGGCCCGCACACCGCGATGAAGAGTGGCCCCCGCTTGCCGCAGCTAGAGAGGGCCGTCGCACGGAGGCGAAGACCCAACACAGCCATAAATAATTAATTAATTAATTAATTAAAAAAAAATTATTTAGCTTTAAAAATTAATTATTCAATTATTTCTAACTTACAATTTTGTCACTAGAATCTAACAACTTGAAGCTACTAAGGCAAAGAGCAATAACTACTCCCCACCTTTACACAAGCTCCTCACAGGCTGTATGTGCAGAGCAATTTTATGACTTATTTCTATTTAAACCTCTATTTCAGTATGATTTCAACCGAATAAAAATATCTGGGGGGAGTGTGGGAAGACTGATATTTGCCTAACCCCACATACTCCTTAGTGATGGCCCTGATGACAACGCACATCTGGATGTTTTGAATCATCCCAGTGATTGATTCGAGTTTTCCACTCTTCACCTAGACTTTTGGCATTGCATAGACAGAGCTATATCACTTTGGGCTTTAGTCCGCAACTTGCTTGCAGCTGCATGCCTTGCACTACACTCTGCTTCACCTTTCTTCTTGGCTACACTCATCCCGGCCTCCGTATGTTTTTTGTTTTTTGGTTTTTTTTTCCCCCCATATGTCATCCCAGCCTAATGGAGCACCAAGCCTCCTCTGCTTCCTGTCCAAGACACACTTCTTTCTTGAATCCTGCTCAGTCATAAGTCACTGGGTGTCTAAGTATTCTTTTATAGCTTTACAGGAGCTTGCAGTGGGTAAGGTGTGATTACAGATACCCACCCCCCTAATCCAGCAATCAAAAGCATTTATTGAACTCTTCCTTTATGTTTAGCATGTAGCTGGGCCCTGAAGTCTGAGGGCCTAAATTATGAATTTCCACTCTCTAATCCTACCTCCTCCCAGTGTGAGCTGCATGGAACAATTCAATTTCATTTAGACAAAGCTGACTTCAATGTCTATTTCTTGAAAGGCATACTGCAAAGAGGCCTCAGGGGTTACAAAGATAAATTGCATATAGCCCCTGACCTCAGGCCAGTTTCACAATACATATAAATGGGATTCTAAATTATGAAAAACTTGAAACTGTGGGATTAAAGAAATGGTTGTGCCTAATTTGAACTGATGAGAAATTCAATTTACTTATTTCTTGAAAAATTGCCTAATTTGAAAACTGAGTTAATTGCAAACTGTGTTTATGTGATTGCCATCACCAACAGCACTAGTGAAAAGAAACACAAGCCCTCCTTTGTCAGTATCATGAGACCCACTCTTGATTACTTGCCTTTGAATTTCTGAAAGTGACTTTTGGTTTTACAGCCTAAGCAAACACTGTTATTATCATTTCAAATCTCATTTTTTATAGCCTTTCACAATGTTATCCAACTTCATTCAATGGTGCTGCCAAAGCTAGTGCTGAAAACAAACCAAAAATCAATAACTCTGGAATAGAAGTAAGATGGGATAAACCACTAGAAGGAGAGCAAGCAATCACCAACATTAACTTAGAAAAGAGCCCCCAGCAAAATAATAAAGAAAATGTAAAAAGTAACTTCAAAGCAAATACACACTAAAATAATTATGAATTTTTATAAGTTCCAAAATGCATTTTCCCTTTGGGAAAATTTGTTTTGAATTACTTGAGTTTTAAGTTATACAAAGTCTCCAGTAATAACATTTCTCTTATATGAAAAGCAAGCGCCCTGTACTTAAATTTTATTTCCCACTGCTCCACCTTACAATTCCTACAGTTTAGTTAGAAAAGTCTCCTTATTATTCCACACATCCTCTGCCAAGGAAACCAGTATTATTCCTTTCACTATTTCTTTTATTATTTTTATTATGTTCCTCTTCCTGTTTTAAATATCTTCACTCTTCCTACCCACTAATCCAAATATATGGCCCAGCTTCAAAGGCCCACTCAAGCTCCACCTCATCTGCAAAGTTGTACCTGACTTAGGAGAGTCATAGGATTTTATAGTTGGAATGGATCTTAGAGATTATCTAGTTCAAATATTTTCCAACTGTGCAACAGAGAGACACTTAGGAACATTTCAAAAGAGAGTCAAAAATGGAAAGAGAAGTATAAGTGGGCAGCAGACTCTTAGGGCCCTCACCCTCTTTAATCCAACACTGCTTTCATCATTTTAATTATTTTACCTTTCCAAGAAAGGAATTGTATGAGCAATAGATTCCACAGCTTTGGGGAGGGAAACCCCACGGTCTAACATGATAAAGAAACTAAGCCTGTTAATTAAATATCTTATCCTGGTTTACAATCAGTCTAGGAACAAAACGAGGCTAAAATCCTAGGATCTTTGAACTCCCAGCCCAGCTACACTGATCTATTTTATCACTAAAATACTGAGAATTTCCTATTAAGAATTCTATGGTGTCTTCTGTTATTTACACATTTGTGTTTTGTCTGTCCAATAACACTGAGTGAGGCTGTAGCTGTCCCATGCCAAGGTATAATTTTTATTCTTCTATTCTTCTTTTAGAAGAGCTCTAGGTTCAGAGAGTACACCTTGTCTGTCTTTCCTTCCCAGAAGCATACATTCTTGATTCATATATAAACCTAGGCAAAACAGCATTAAGACTCAACCGTTAGACTATTGACTGAAATGCCATTAGCTCCATCCTTCATAGAAACTCTCTTCTATTTCCAAACTTCATTCATTAAAGTTGGCATAAATGGTATTCAGTAGAGCTTTTTTCCATAAAAAATAATGGATATCTCTGGCCTCATTTATATTTTTACCCTCTTGTGTTTAGAAATCTAAACTTAATCAGCTAAACTCCTTGTTATAAATGCACTCTTGTTTTTAACGCTTGAATCTCATTTTGGTGATCTTTTACAATTGCAACAAGACACTTTAAAACTGACCTCTACTCTTATAAAAAAGTTTTTTAAATGTTTAAATAATTTTAAAATATCCTTGATTCTTCACCCTTTGTAAGCTCTTCCTCCAGCTTGTCCTTTCTTCTGATAAATCTCTTGAAAGGATGCTCTGCCTGTGCTATCTTTGTTTCCTCCCCTCTCAGCTTCATCTTCGGGTCCTATCCTATTTACCTCTTAAATGTAAGTTCTGTTGCTCCATTTCTGTTTTCTATACACTCTATTTCCCTCCCTTGAATGTGCTGGACTAGGAAATCTACTAGGAGTGTCTTCTCATCTCTGCCTTTAGATCAGAGCAAGAGGAGCCCTCTCCTGCAATTCAGGCTGCAGACACCTGCTCTGCCCTCCACAAGCTAAGCAGTCTGCAGGCTCAACAGGATGTGCTCACCTGGAGCCTACACCCTCCCATCCAAACCACACTCGGGTACCCAGGACCTCAGAGTTCCTTACCTGAGTCTCACTGAGTCTGCTTCCAGAGCCTGCCTGTCTTCTTCTTGAATTTGGGTTACACTTTTGATGTGTAAAATGTATCCCGAGGTCCTAGGGGTGGCCAAGGAGTGGTTGTTTGTGAGAAGGGGGGATTGCAGGCAGTGGGGGTGTGGACAGGGCTTGAGCCTGCCGGTTGGGGCTTCCCATAAGTGCACCTGAGGCCTGTGCCAGGGTGGGAAGAAACAGGGATGGGGAAAGCTCTTCCTAAGGTACTGTCTCCACATTTTCGCACAAAATTCTAATTCAAACCTGGCCTTCAAGTTGATATGAGGCAATTTTGTGATGAAAGGAGGGTGGACTATGTTTTATTTAACAATCTGTGGATTGATTTATAACTTTTAAGTATTTAACATGGTATGGTATGTGGTCCTCCATTTTTACTCTTACCTGAGGACCCACAAATGTTAGGGAAAGACATGAGTCTTTTCTATCAAAGTCATCATTAATTTCTGACTTCATACTGGCCTTCTTTTGAAAGGTGCACAGGCAAGCTGAAACATCAGAAGCTAAGTCAATATCTTCCTTCTCATCCTATACCTGCCAGCCCATGTTCGTGTCTTTTCTTAGTTAATAGCATCATCATCTACTCAGTCACCAGCTAAAGGTCTTAGAGTCATCTTCAACTTTTTTCTTCCCTAACCCTCAGGATTTAATCAGAGATATGATATATCCCATGTCTGAAATATCTGACTTCATCTTTTTCCAAGCCCCATGAGTTGATTCATTATACTAGCCATTCAATTGCTCTATTTCTATCCTTCTCTCCTTAATCCAGTAACCACATTTCTACCAGAATCATCATGTTCACTTCATCACCTGTTCCCCATCCCTGCCCCATTTTCTACAAAATAGAAAACAAATTCTTTTTCAGTTTCAGGGTCTTCACCATCTGACCCCCGCCTACCCTTCCAACCTTACTTAATCCCCACAATCATTCCTGTCTCTTAACTTTCACATTCATCCATACAGCCATACACATATGCTTTATAATCTAGTCAATCAGACTACTTACTAATCCCAGATGATTTGCTAATTTATAAATCTGTCATAAACTTTCACATACATGTACATTTACTTAAGGTACTCCTTCTGTCTTCACTGCTTCCTTCCTCCTTAGACTTCTATAAACATCCAATTAGCTATCCCACTGCCATTCACTCTATGAAGCCTTCCACAATAACTCCACCAAAAGTACTCTGTCTTTTAGCTCACTTAACATTTATTTATACCACTATTACAATGCTTACATTTTTTGCAAGTTATGAATGGACGCCTTTCTATCCCTTAAATACAAATTCCTTTTATGCAGGTACTAGTCGGTACTCATTTCTGTATATTCCTCATGCCTTGCATATTGTCGCCCACATAGTAAGTGCTTTGTAAATGTTTAATTCCTAAGCCAAATTTAAACAGAGATTGGTTTTAATAAAAATACGAAGCAAACCACACACCAGATTCATGGAAAGAGGACTATCAGGAGGCCTTTGTTTTATTCCAATTTACTGTGCGACCCTCAAACATTGACTTTTTCACAAGATTCTAAGACTTCTCTCTCCAGAATGGCTTTAACATCTCCTCTAAAAGCTGGTGTGTCTGCGAAGCTGGCCAGGGAGCCCTGATGAAAAGCAACGCGGAGTTGCAAGCATTATTACAAAGACAGGTGTAGTGCTCAGCCCAGCGCCATCCACCTGCGTGCCCTGGGTTTCCAGACATGACTCGCACATGTCGGCCACAGGTTCTCCCACGTCCCTTACGACTGTGCACAATGCTCGCTGGATGGAGGCCGTCTGGGATTGCAGAGTTTTCCATCCTAAACTTCTCTAATTTTTCAATCACCCGCTCTGACATAAGCCTGGTTGTGTTTTGTGTTTATAGCGTGTCTCCTGGGCAGTTTATGGATCTGTTTCTGGCATTTTCCCTCAAATCATCTTGGGAATCACAGAATGAAGTTAGGCGGACAAAAATTCAAGTCAGGGTGTTTAATTTTCTGTCTTGGGATTTCTATATCCTTCTGGTTTGGAGAACTAGTGACAATAAAATGCTGTGATTTTACTCAGTCAATCAATATGCAAATGAAAACCAATTGAGTCTATCAAATATCTAGATATTAGTGACAGTATTACAAACCACTTGACAGTTCCAAACTGACTTTCATGTACACTATCTAATTTAATTCTTATTACAGTACTGTGAGGTATGTGCCCTGTTTTACAGATTGGAAACAATGGTTCACAGAATTTTTTTTTTCCTTTCTTGGGATCACAGAGCTAGAAAGTGGTTGAGCTAGGATAAAAGTCTTCTGAACCCAAATCCCATGAAGTTTAGCACAGTACGACATATAGGAAATAGCCAAATAATTAAAAAATATATCAGCTATCTTCCAGATAAACAATGTAATGCTTTATTTATTTGCAGAACTAAGTTATTTATAGCATAGTAAATGCTCATTCATATGTCACAAAATGTGCTTGGGAAAAAGTACAGTTCAGTGAGGGAAAAAAGTCTAAATTGCACTGTATCAAGGCAGTTTTATGACTGATCAGCATGGTTTGTATGATAAACTAAAAAGTAGATGAATAATAAGTAAAATATGATAAGTAAAAGAAAAACGATACTTTTCACCAGGCCATTATTATTGCCTTACAATTACCAAAGTCAAACATTATAATTATTCAAACTATTTTATATATTCTATGGAAAAACTGTCATAGATTTTATAATGCTAAAGAAAGCTCATTACAGCCTGTGTTTTGTTCAGCCTCCCATAATATGATATTTGGTTTCTCTCAGTGCAGTTATTATTTATACTATTTCAAATATTGTTCACTATGATGCATTAAAGAATCTGATCTTCAAATATCAATTTATCAATACTAAGCCCAATTTTTAGAGACTTGAGGTAATTTCAATGGTAACGATAGCAGTAATATCAATTTCTGGTATTACCTTCTTGACTTTGGATAATAATCTGGGGTCTTTTTGTGCCTCTATTTTTTTTTCCACATGAGTATCAGCAATAAAGTATGATTTCATTTTTCCCTGTGGGTGATAAAGAAAACGTAGAAGTGGAGAATACCCACAGTCTGTTTACATTTCCTGTGCTATGATCGTTTCCTAAATTATCTGAGGGTCTATTGATGTCTGTTAATCAAATGAAGTTATTTCACCTTCCCTCTACTTTATAATAATTTACTGTTTAATTTTTTGTGGTTTATACTTGAAATTAATCTTAGCTTCTTTTCAGTATATTTTCCTTTCTAACATAAATACCTAAGTATATAAATCAATACATTGCTTTAGCAGTATTTCACAAGTTTTGGTATGTAGTATTTTCATTGACATTCAGTATTAAATATTGAATGATTGCCATTATGACTTATTTCACTCATAAATTATTTAGACATGTGTCTTCTGATGTTTAAACATACGGGAAGGGAGTAAGGTTATATATTTTTATTGATTTCTATTTTTATTTCAGTGTGATCAATGAGTATCATCTACCTAGATACTGTCTGGTATTTGTGGCGACTTGTGTTCCAATAAAGGTTTAGGTTCTTCATATTTTAAAAACAAATCAGGAGCTTGGTATTTACATACACACACTACTATATATTTAAGATAGATAACCAACAGGACGTACTGTACAGCACAGGGAACTCTAGTCAATATTCTGTGATAACCTATATGAGAAAAGAATCTGAAAAAGAATGAATATATGTATATGTATAGCTGAACCACTTTGCTGTACACCTGAAACTAACACAACATTGTAAATCAACTATAATCCAATAAAATTTTTAAAAAAAAGAAGCACAGGTGTGCTTTTAAAAACTGTGTATTGCCAAATTATACATGGTACTATACATGTTCATTAGATTGGACTTGTTAACTATATTATTCAAACCTCTTCTAACTTTACTAACTTTTATTTGCCTGATCTATCAGTTTCTGGGAAAGTTATTTAAAATCTTCTACTATCATTCCTTTTAATGGCCTTTACTATTATTTATTTCTAGTTTGAGACTATTTTCCACGCATGTGGACATTTAAGATTACTCTATTTTCCTAGAGAAACATTGCTTCTATCATGTATGAAAGTCTTTATTTGTGAGAATGCTTTAAGCCTTGAAGTCTATCAATCTTTTTTGATATTAGTATTGCTATACCAGCTTTCTTTTAGTTAGCATTTGCCTGAAAGATGTTTTTCCATCCTTTCACCTTCAGCTTTTCTGTGCCATTACTCTTTAAAAAGTTCTCTAGAAATATTTTTTGTTATTTATTCAATATCAGAATTTCTATTTTTTAAAAGAGGTTTAGATGACTTACATATTTTTGTGAATTACTTATATATTTGGATTTATGATGTTTTTCTTTGCTTTTTTTTTTTTTTCCTTTTCTACCTTCTATTAATTCAGTTCTAGTCATTTCTTCTCCTTCCAGCTACTGGTTTATGTTAAATATTTCTGTTTCTATTCTTAATTGTTGCTCTCAAAAATTTAGCATGCATGCTTAAGTTAACAGTCTAAAATTAATCAGTATTAATTCTTCTGTTCCTATAGGGAACAAAATTATTTTTATAGAATCTTTCCCCTAAATATTCCATGTTCATGTCTATAATTTAATTACTAACGTTTTTCACAGATTTATTGAGATATAATTCACATATCATACAATTGCCCATGTAAAGTATACAATTCAAAGTGCTTGTAATATATTTATATACTTACAGAGCTCTGCAACCATTACTACAATACATTTTAGAACACTTTTATCACCCCCCAAAAGACTTCCCACATTCCTTAGACATAAATCCACATCCCCCAACCCTCAGCCCTAGGAAACCACTAACCTAATTTCTGTTTCTATAGATTTGCCCACTCTGCACACTTCATATAAATGAAATTCTACAACACGTGGTCCTTTGTGTCTCTCACTTAACATGATGTATTTCAGATTTATGCAGGTTGTAGCATGTATTAGAACTTCATTTCTCTTAGTGTGCTGAATAATATTCCATTATATGGCTATACCCTATTTTATTTATCATTCATCAGTTGATGGACACTTAGGTCATCTCTCCTTTTTGGCTATTATGAAAAATGCTGCTATGAACATTTGTGTACAAGTTTTGGTGTAGACATAGGCTTTCATTTCTCTTAGGTGTATATCCAGGTAGGAGTAGAATTGCTGGGTCACATATAACTGTATGTTTAGCCTTTTAAGGAACTGAGACTATTTCCAAAAGCAGAAAAGCCATTTTACATTCCTGCCAGCAGTTTACACTCTTACCACATCTGCTCTAACACTTGAAACTAATTGTCTTTTTGATTACAGCCTTCCTAGTGGGTGTGAAGCAGCATTTCATTTTGATTTTGATTTGCATTTCCCAGATAACTAATGACTTTGAGCATCTTTTCACGTACTTAGTCATTTGTATACCTTCTCTGGAGAAATCTCTATTCAGATCCTCTGCCCATTTTTAATTGTGTTATTTTTCTTTCTATAATTGAGTTGTAAGAACTCTTTGTAAATTCTAGATACATGTCCTTAATTAGATATATGATTTGTGTATAAAATAGACAACTGATGGGAACATACTGTATAGTACAGGGAACTCTACTTAATGCACTGTAGTGTCCTAAATGGAGGGGATATATTTATATGTATAGCTGATTCATTTTGCTGTGCAGTAGAAGCTAACACAACAGTGTAAAGCAACTATATTCCGATAAAAATTAATTAAAAAAAAAAGAAACCAGAAAAAAAAAAAAGATATATGATTTGCAAATATTTTCTCCCATTCTGTGGGCTGTTTTTTTTTGTTTGTTTGTTTGTTTCACTTTTTGGTAGTGTCCTTGAAACACAAAAGTTTTAATTTTGATGAGACTAATTTAAATTAATCTAATTTTTATTTTGTTGTTTGTGCTTTTGTGTCATATCTAAGATTCCATTATCAAATATGAGATTTACTCCTATATTTTCTTCTATGAGTTTTATAGTTTTAGATTCTATACTTAGATATTTGATTCATTTTGAATTAATTTTTATATATGATATGAAGAATCCAAATGCATTTTTTTGCATGTAGCTATCCAGTTAAGCCATTACCATTTACTGAAAGACTATACCTTCTTAATTGAATGGTCTTGGCCCACTAGCTGAAAATCAGTTGACTATAAACACATGGTTTTATTTTATTTTTTATTCTATCCCATTGATATATAGTCTATCCTTATGTAAGTACTATACTCTCTTGATTAACATTGCTTTATTGTATGTTTTGAAATTGGAAAGTGTGAGTCCTCCTACCATGTTCTTCTTTTTCAAGATTATTTTCTCTATTTTTGGTTCCCTGAATTTCCATGTGAATTTTAGGACCAATTGTTAATTTTTGCAAAGAATCCAGATGGGAGTTTAACAGGAACTGCATCAAGTCTCAATGTACTCACTCTGATAGTATTGTCATCTTAACAATATTGTCCTCCTATCCATGAACATGGGATATCTTACCATTTATTTACAGGTTCCTTAATTTAGCAATGTTTCATAGTTTTCCAAATGTGTTTTACAGTTCTTTTGTTAATTTCATTCCTATTTCATGCTTTTTGATTCTATTGCAAATGGGACGTTTTTCTTAATTTCATTTTTGGCTTGTTTATTGCTACTGTATAGGAATACAATTGATTTTTGCATTCTGATCTTGTATCTGGACGCCTTGCTGAACTTATTTATTAGCGCTAAAAGTATCTTCTGGATTTGACAGTATTTTTCATATATAAGAAAATGTCATGTGCAAATAGAGACAATTTTATTTCTTTTCCCATCTGGATGCCTCATATGTCTTTTTTTTCCCCCTAATTTCCATGGGTAGAACCTCCAATACAATGCAGAATATAAGTGGTGAGAGTGGACATCCTCATCTTATTCGTGATCTCTGGAGAAAGCTCTCAGCGTTTCACCACTAAGCATAATGTTAGTTGTGGAGTTTTTTTGTTGATACCCTTTATTAGGTTGAGGAAGTTCTTTTCTGGTCCTTTTTTCTTGAGTCTGTTTTAATCATGAAAGGGTATGGAATATTGTCAACTGCCTTTCTAATTCGTTTTTAAAACCCTCTCAAAATAATCACTATAATTTTAAGTGTTTTACAGTCAAGCATATTTATATTCACTGACTTGTTTACAAATTTTCAAACTTACCACTGCTTCTTGCTTTGGCATTCTTTCTCTTTGGGTTTAATCTTGCTGATGTTCCTAATAGAGAAGATCTTTCAACAACATTTTATGAGTTGCAAGCTTTCTCATTCTTTGAGAATTTTTAAAGTCTTTTTTTTCCCTATCACTCTTAAATAATTCTTTAATTGGATATAGAGCTCTAGGTTAACACCTCATTTTCCTCAGAATTTTAAGGATATCATTCCACTGTCTTCTTGTTCCTCTTATTGCTTATGAGAAGTAAGTTGTCATCATTCTTTATTGGTAACTTTATTTTTCTTTTTATTGTTTTTAAGATTTTCTCTTTGAAGTTGATATACTGCACCAAATTCAACTGTGCTGTGTCTTTATGTGGATTTGTTTTGTTTGTCCTACTTGGTAACTAATTTGCTTCCACAATCTGAGAAGTCAAGTCTTTCTTCAATTCTAAATAATTATCTGTCTGTACTTCTTTAATATTGTGCCTCATCAATTCTACTAATTCTTTCTTCATTTATATTCAATTTTACACGTCCATGGAAGATTTTGTTTTTGCAATGATCATATTTTTATTTCTAATAGTTCATTTTGTTCTTTTTCAAAAAACTTTCTTAGTATTAAAACCTGTCATTACATTAGGTTGCTATTTCTTCCTCAACTATTTTAATACTTTTATATTTAGTTAAAGAACTATAAACATACTTATTAATATCTTTTTCAAATTATTCTATTATTACTGTTTCTTAGTATCTTATAGTCATGCTTGCCTCTGCTAACTCTCCCTTGAAATTATTTCTTTGTACAAAAAAAAGTATATATATGTATTTTAGGTATCATCTTCAGTGGGAGATTGCTTGCTTGCCTCTGTTAACTCACTGCAAAGATTGTGTTTGTAAAACAAAAGTTATATATATAATATAAATACAGATATATGTATAATATAAATACAGATATATATATGTGTGTGTGTATATATATATATATATAATATATACAAACACAACACACACACAGAAAGAGATTAACTTCAGTGGGTAACTTACTTTTTCCTTTTTGTGTCCCATGCATCCAGGGGTACAGAATTGTCCTTATAGAGTAATTGAGGTTTTTGTTTGTTTGTTTCCTTAAGCATCAGTCCCACAGGATTCTTTTGGTCTCTGACAAGTTTTTTACTAATTTCAAAGCTTGTTATTTCTGCTTCATGTAGTTACTATAAGTTTTGACCACACACTTGTTTTTGATGGAGACTTGGGTTCTTGATTTTTCTCTCATAAAATTACTTATAATTCTGTCTAGGGCTTGGCAAGTCAGCAACATTTCTTTGCACTTGCCTGGATCTATCTACAGGGATTTCTCTTCTAATGCCCTATCCTGAAGAGACTCGAGGCTGTATCTGATAGTCCTTTGGGCATCCCTTCAAGGTTCCGTTTGGATTTGAGTCATCTATTAATTTCTGGCATTTAGACTTAGAGATTTCCTTTTCTATGTGTTTGGCTATGTGTTTTCTTAATTATTAATATGGTACTATATCTAGTATTGCTCCATATTTACAGATGAAGAGTGATCACAAAAGAGGATTCATGCAAAAATAAATTCGTTTGTGCTGTAGTGATTTAAGTTTGAGCATTAAATAGGAGTAATGGCTTCGACAACTACTTCACTCTCTGATTTTATAGTTTCAAGTACATTTTCTACAGTGCCTAACTCCCTATGGTGGCAAAATATGCACAGATATGCACAATTTTTTAAAAATACATATTTAATTATATAAAATCTATTATCCAGTATAAATCATTTTTCACATGCTTCTTTTATTCAACAACAGACTTCTGTTTGTTTCAACCTTATAAAATACTACACAGTATTCTAACATATGAATATGTCAGTTTAGAAATTACCTTCTTAATTTTTTTGTTTTTTTCTTCACTTCAGTAAAAATCCTCTTTCAGATCTTGTTTCATTTATATGTGAATACTTTTCTAAGAATTTCCTTTTTTTATGATGATAATTTTTATATTAATAATATTATTTGATATAAACAGCTGACATTTTCTTAATCTTAAACATAAAAGCCTCTAAGAATTTTTGCTACATTTGTCTGTAACATAAAATATAAGTAAATCACAGTGAGCAAGTACAACTTCAAGGAAAGCTCTCTAGCCTCCTACTTCCAATAATCCCAACCAGTTTGTGCCCCTAATCCCTTTGGTACAGAAATCTAGAGCCTCCACTGTTCTTGGAGAAGAGGATATAGTTCCACATCATTTTGGTAAAGTCTCTGAGGAACAAAGGAATAGGAGACAAGTCCATTTGCTTTCTAACATAGCATGCTAGACTAGTTTTTTTTTTTTTTGTCACTATATATATATATATTTTTAACACCTTTATTGGAGTATAATAGCTTTACAATGTTGTGTTAGTTTCTGCTTTATAACAAAGTGAATCAGTTATACATATACATATGTCCCCATATCTCTTCCCTCTTACATCTCCTTCCCTCCCACCCTCCCTATCCCACCGCTCTGGGTGGTCACAAAGCACCGAGCTGATCTCCCTGTGCTATGCGGCTGCTTCCCACTAGCTATCTATTTTACATTTGGTAGTGTATATATGTCCATGCCACTCTCTCACTTTGGCCCAGCTTACCCTTCCCCCTCCCCGTATCCTTAAGTCCATTCTCTAGTAGGTCTGCATTTTTCTTTTCTTTTTTTTTAGATTCCATATATATGTGTTAGCATACGGTATTTGTTTTTCTCTTTCTGACTTACTTCACTCTGTATGACAGACTCTAGGTTCATCCACCTCACTACAAATAACTATTTCGTTTCTTTTTATGGCTGAGTAATATTCCATTGTATATATGTGCCACATCTTCTTTATCCATTCATCTGTTGATGGACACTTAGGTTGCTTCCATGTCCTGGCTATTGTAAATAGAGCTGCAATGAACATTTTGGTACATGACTCTTTTTGAATTACGGTTTTCTCAGGGTATACGCCCAGTAGTGGGATTACTGGGTCGTATGGTAGTTCTATTTTTAGTTTTTTAAGGAACCTCCATACTGTTCTCCATAGTGACTGTATCGATTTACATTCCCACCAACAGTGCAAGAGGGTTCCCTTTTCTCCACACCTTCTCCAGCATTTATTGTTTGTAGATTTTTTGATGATGGCCATTCTGACCAGTGTGAGATGATATCTCATTGTAGTTTTGATTTGCATTTATCTAATGATTAATGATGTTCAGCATTCTTTCATGTGTCTGTTGGCAATCTGTATATCTTCTTTGGAGAAATGTCTATTTAGGTCTTCTGCCCATTTTTGGATTGAGTTGTTTGTTTTTTTGATATTGAGCTGCATGAGTTGCTTGTATGTTTTGGAGATTAATCCTTTGTCAGTTGCTTCATTTGCAAATATTTTCTCCCATTCTGAGGGTTGTCTTTTGGTCTTGTTTATGGTTTCCTTTGCTGTGCAAAAGCTTTTAAGTTTCATTAGGTCCCATTTGTTTATTTTTGTTTTTATTTCTATTTCTCTAGGAGGTGGGTCAAAAAGGATCTTGCTGTGATTTATGTCATAGAGTGTTCTGCCTATGTTTTCCTCTAAGAGTTTGATGGTGTCTGGCCTTACATTTAGGTCTTTAATCCATTTTGAGTTTATTTTTATGTATGGTGTTAGGGAGTGTTCTAACTTCATTCTTTTACATGTACCTGTCCAATTTTCCCAGCACCACTTATTGAAGAGGCTGTCTTTTCTCCACTGTATATTCTTGCCTCCTTTATCAAAGATAAGGTGACCATATGTGCGTGGGTTTATCTCTGGGCTTTCTCTCCGGTTCCATTGATCTATATTTCTGTTTTTGTGCCAGTACCATACTGTCTTGATTACTGTAGCTTTGTAGTATAGTCTGAAGTCAGGGAGCCTGATTCCTCCAGCTCCGTTTTTCTTTCTCAAGATTGCTTTGGCTATTCGGGGTCTTTTTTGTTTCCATACAAATTGTGAAATTTTTTGTTCTAGTTCTGTGAAAAATGCCATTGGTAGTTTGATAGGGATTGCATTGAATCTGTAGATTGCTTTGGGTAGTAGAGTCATTTTCACAATATTGATTCTTCCAATCCAAGAACATGGTATATCTCTCCATCTATTTGTATCATCTTTAATTTCTTTCATCAGTGTCTTATAAATTTCTGCATACAGGTCTTTTGTCTCCTTAGGTAGGTTTATTCCTAGATATCTTATTCTTTTTGTTGCAATGGTAAATGGAAGTGTTTTCTTAATTTCACTTTCAGATTTTTCATCATTAGTGTATAGGAATGCAAGAGATTTCTGTGCATTAATTTTGTATCCTGCTACTTTACCAAATTCATTGATTAGCTCTAGTAGTTTTCTGGTAGCATCTTTAGGATTCTCTATGTATAGTATCATGTCATCTGCTAACAGTGACAGCTTTACTTCTTCTTTTCCGATTTGGATTCCTTTTATTTCTTTTTCTTCTCTGATTGCTGTGGCTAAAACTTCCAAAACTATGTTGAATAATAGTGGTGAGAGTGGGCAACCTTGTCTTGTTCCTGATCTTAGTGGAAATGGTTTCAGTTTTCCAACATTCAGGACGATGTTGGCTGTGGGTTTGTCATACATGGCCTTTATTATGTTGAGGAAAGTTCCCTCTATGCCTACTTTCTGGAGGGCTTTTATCATAAATGGGTGTTGAATTTTGTTGAAAGCTTTCTCTGCATCTATTGAGATGGCTTTTCTCCTTCAATTTGTTAATATGGTATATCACGTTGATTGAAGATATGTACAATTTATTCAATCTTGATTAAGTTCATACTCATGCCTTGTTTTTGAACCAAAAGCCTGTTATTTTCACTATGTATGTGAAAAATCAGCAAGAGGTGTCTAAATAAGAAAAAAAACCTTCACTTCAATATTATGCCCAAAACTTTTGCTTTTGCTTTCTTGTATGCACAAGAGATGTAGACCACAAAGAGTGTTTTTATGGACCATAGTCTCTCAAACTGAGTGAACAATTTCACTACTTTCCTTCTCACTATAGCCAGCCAGCATGCCTGTCTTAAAATTTAAATCAGATCACATCTCTCTCAATGGTTTCCCATCTCAGCAAACATAAAACCTAGTCCTTCTTATGAGCCTGAAAGGGCCTGCAAATCTAGCCCCTTAATACTTCTTTCTTCTCATCTCTTACTACCATCCTAGCTCATGTCACTACAGCCACTTTGAATGGACTGAATGAGCCATTCACTCCCTAACTTTCCTCAGTACTCTGATCAGAAGTTCCCTTCCATAGCAACCCAACATAAAATAGAAATTAACACACATTCGCCATTCCCCTGACCCTGTTTTATTTATTTATTTTTTCCCTTTCACAGCACTTGTTAGCATCTGACATAGGATCCATATACTTGGTTATCTGTTTATTGTCTGCCCTCTTCCCATAGAATATACAATCCAGGAGGACAGATTTGGTTTTTCAGGTACTTTTTTTTCTGCTCCTGTAATCTCCAGTGCCCAGAAAATCACCTAACATATAAAAAGGTTTAATCTGAGAGTTAATAAAGGAATACTATAATATACACTTTTGACAAACAAAAAAATGCATGTAAACAAAATTTCTTTATTGAGACTATTTAAAGGATATACATACATATATATTAAAATTTATATGTATATTTAAATATATTTATTTCATTTAAATACATAAATATATATTTAATATATTAAAATTTTATATATGCATATATACATATATATGTATACATATTATATATACATACATACACACATATACACACACATATGCTCATTATCTGATTCAGAAGTATGGACTTATGAATTCAACTGATTAAAAATTCCTAAGTTAAATAATAATGGAGAAAAAGAGTTCTTTCTTTGCAATAATTTCTCCAAAGAACATTCCACCTTCATCTAATACACGGAGGAAACACAAATAGCCACAATAAAGTCTCATTATCTGAGCCATTGCTAATACCCTCTCAGAATATGGAAGATAATGGTCCAGGGCAATGATCTCAGTGTAATCCCAGGAAGGAGAATCTATAGGAAGGGAGTATTACTGCAGTGAATACTCTGATAAACTAGTCCATGCTGTCTGTGAGTCAGAATAAGAATTAAAATGAAGATCAGATGTTAAATATTCTGAAGTTTTTAAGTAAAGTGATGATGGCTGAGGAAAACAGACATTCTCATGCCTTAATACATCTCTCAGCTATGAGTTATTATTAAGTGTCAGGGGAAAATGCTGTTGAAATACCAGCTGTACTGCCAAAGCATTAAAACTTAAATAACAATAAACAGCAGCAGATGGAGGGAGAAAAATGTAGAAATAAAGTGATTTTTAAACCCCTGATTAGCTAAGAGCTCATAACCTTTATTTAGCATTAATTAGAAAGTAGTACTTTCAAATAAATGGTAGGTTTTTTTGTTTGTTTGTTTTGTTTTGTTTTTTTACATCTTTATTGGAGTAAAATTGCTTTACAATGTTGTGTTACTTTCTGCTGTATAACAAAGTGAATCAGCTATACGTATACATATATCCCCATATCCCCTCCCTCTTGCGTCTCCCTCCCACCCTCCCTATCCCACCCCTCCAGGTGGTCACAAAGCACCGAGCTGATCTCCCTGTGCTATGCAGCTGCTTCCCACTAGCTCTCTAGTTTACATTTGGTAGTGTATATATGTCAATGCAACTCTCTCACTTCGTACCATCTTACCCTTCCCCCTCCCTGTGTCCTCAAGTCCATTCTCTACATCTGTGTCTTTATTCCTGTCCTTCCCCTAGGTTCATAAGAACCACTTTTTTTTTTTTTGATTCTATATATATGCGTTAGCATACTGTATTTGTTTTTTTCTTTCTGACTTACTTCACTCTGTATGACAGACTCTAGGTTCATCCACCTCACTACAAATAACTCTATTTCATTTCTTTTTATGGCTGAGTAATATTCCATTGTATATATGTGCCATATCTTCTTTATCCATTCATCTGTCGATGGACACTTAGGTTGCTTCCATGTCCTGGCTATTGTAAATAGTGCTGCAGTAAACATTGTGGTACATGTCTCTTTTTGAATTATAGTTTTTTCAGGGTATATGCCCAGTAGTGGGATTGCTGGTCATATGGTAGTTCTATTTTTAGTTTTTTAAGGAACCACCATACTGTTCTCCATAGTGGCTGTATCAATTTACCTTCCCACCAACAGTGCAAGAGGGTTCCCTTTTCTCCACATCCTCTCCAGCATTTACTGTTTGTAGCTTTTTTTGATGATGGCCATTCTGACTGGTGTGAGGTGATATAAATGGTAGGTTTTTGAGTGAGAAAAATTTTTTTAAAAACTGAAAGAAGAGGTGCATTTTGATAATCAGCTCCCCCAACTCAGGAGGATTATCAATGGCATATGATGGAAAAACATGGAACTTGGCGAGGTAGGTTCACCACTTTCTAGTGCAGGGACTTTAGTTATGAATATATCACACAGTATATATCAGGTCAGTATATTAAGTTTGAACCATAAGAAAAATCAGTGGATAACTGAACCTTTCCTTTTTTCTTCAGTTATTTTCATATAAATATATCAGCAATCTTTGTACTCCTCCCTCACTTGATTAATCTGGTTGTTGACACAAGCCAGAGAGCAGCCAATCTATTACTTAGTTTGTCTTCAAGAAAAACAGAGTCTAAGCCAGAGTGAAACAATGAATAAGCAATCAGATTGCCTTCAGAGGCCATTTAAAAAAAAAAAATGAAGATTCTTGCAGCTCCCTCTTTTGCATATCCACTCCCTACCCTTATCTACTTCACTTCCTACACATTTAGGATAGATAAGCTATACTACAGACAAGTCCAACAAACTGTCTCTTTCATCTCCAAGGGAATAACAGTCAGAATGAAAAATTCTTGGTTTTCATCTCAAAATGAATTTCCCTAGGTTACTCCTGTGACACTTCTCCCTCTGTTTCTACAGATTTATACTTTGTGTGCCTAATTTTCATGGCTCTTTAGGTCACGTGGAAAACACTAGTATTTTTAACAAGAATAATTCAACTGGTACCTGGCAGCTGAAATGAACACTTCTCCGTTAACTCTCTTTTATCATTGTACTCTCAAAAAACAAATCCCTGTTGACAGAGAAGTTTAATTTGATTTGGGCACCTGGCTACCATTTATAGAACCCTTGTTATTCCTCTCTTCTGACAGAGTTTGAATTGCTGTGGCTTGGTAAATGTCTCCATCGACTACAAGAGAGATGAATACGAATAATTAATACTTATCTAAATTGCTTCTTGTCAAAATGTTCTTGTCAGAATGTCCTCACAGCTCTATTTCACTTAAATTTGAATGGACCACTTAAGGCACTGAAGTATTCTGCTGTGGGAAAAGCCAAGAAATAAATAAAAATGCCAGTAATGTTTGATTTGACACCAAACATATTAAAGATTAGATTAATATATATATAGATATATATGCATTATTGGTAGAGTAAACTTGCTATATCAACAAGAGTACAGTTTTTCCATTGCAAATTAATAGATTATAAAATCAGTAGGCTTTTCATGAAAGCAATTAAGAGAAATGGGGGCAGAAACAACTTCAATCTTTTAAGAATACTTTGTCTTTAAAACAACTTCATGTAAAATCACCTAAAATGAAATATAAGTTAGCTCTGATTCCATGAGTTCCGTGGAGTCAAATTAAACTTGAAAACGTCTTTCATTTCTATAGCTACTTTATTATATTTATACAAGGCTACAAAAAATTAATTGGGTGATTTAAGTGAGGCAACTGTCACATATATTATGAGGTCTGCATGTATGTGTTATGAAGCAATACTGACTATGAGTTTAGCCTTTTACCAATTTATTTAGCCAAGGTTGTTAGAAGTTACTTAATGAGCATGAACACACAAACTCTCAGTAAACCTACAGAAGGAAAAGTGGCCCATGACCTAAAAGGACCCCTCTGTTAGGCCAGGGAGATGATGAAGGATGTTAAGTCACTGGTCCCTGTGTGTGGTGCTTGTTTATGCTGCCAAGGCACGTGTGGCAAATTTGCAGAGTTGGGGTGGGGGTAGTGTAGGTGGCTAGGAAAAAAATCAGTTTTTAAAAAGTCATCTCACAGCATGTATTTTTTAAAAAGCCTGGGAGAAGTACTTTTTCCCCATTAAAATTTAAGAATGTATTCATATCTGCAGCATCTAGTCTTTGACCTCTCAGAACCTGACCTATTCTTTGGCAATCAGTATTAATTCTTTCAGTTTATAGACTATTAGAGTCAGGGGGGAAAAAGCTTAAAAATTATCTGTTGGCTATATGGAATGGTTAAGAGGTAGCAGTTCAAGAATCAGGCAAAGCTGGCTTGCATCCTGGCTCCACCATTAACAAGCTCTGTAGCTTTGGGCAAGCTCTTTAAACCCTTGAAGCCCCAGTTTCTTTATCTGTTAAATAAGGAAAATAAATAATGCCTACTGAGAAAAGACTTGTAAGGTTAAGTGAAATAAAATAGACATTAATATACTGTAACTCCCTCAGAAGTATTACCTTTTTACACTTGTCAGGGTTTTCAGTTTTAAGCAAATAGAAACTGACTTTGGTTAAATTAAATAGAAAAGAACTGAGTTAGCAAGATACCAATAACTTAGAAAATCAACTGAAACAGTAGAGAGCAAGGCTCTGGCAGAAAATCAAGGGAAGCTGGTTATACACACATAGTCTGCTTAGGACACAGGAACTGAGTCTGCTGCTATTGGATTCTTGATGCCACACCACTGGCCTCTCAACAACTCCAAATTGGCTGAGAAAAATCTCTAACTGACCCCACTCCTGCATTATTCAAAGCCACAGGCAAGAGAATCTTACTAGGTAAACTTAAGACTTGTACCCACATCTACAGACTAGAGAGTAAATAGAGACCCCTTGTGTTTCTATAGTGGGAGATGGGCCTGTCTCCCCATCTTATAACTCCTCCAAAGAGGAACAGAATGGGATATGGGGCACACCACTAGACAGTAAAGCAAGACTCAGTAAATTTCAAAGAATCAATATCAAGCAGAATGCATTCTCTGACTACAATTCCAATTCCATTAAATTAGAACTCAGTAAATAAAAAATAAATTTCAAATAACCTCATGTATCTGTAATTTTTTTAAATGTGCAGGTAAAAATAATTCAGTCAAAAAAGAAATCACGATGGAAATTATCAAATTCTTAGAAGTGAATGAGAATGAAAATATCAAAACAGGGGATGCAACAAAACTAGCATTCTGAGGGAAATTTATAGCCTTAAAATGCTTATTTTAGAAACAAAGTCTGAACATTAGTGACCTAACTGTCCCGTTAAGAAGTTAAGAAAAAATTGGTAGAATAAACACACTAATGGCAATCAATGACTAGAAACGATATAACAGGGAGTAAGAATAAACTAAAAATTGGCTACTTGAAATAATTAATAAAATAGACTTCTGATAATATTTATCAACAAGGGAAAGAAAACTCTTAAATAAACAATTTTTAGGAGTGAAAATGTAGATATGTCACAAAATAATAGGGATTTTAAAAACTAAGAAAACAAAATCAATAAAGCCAATAAATTTAATAATTTAGATAAAAGGAATCAATTCCTAAATATTAATACCCTCCCAAATGGACTTAAGAAACGAATTGAGAGCCAATAAAGTCCTATTCATATTAAAGAAATTGAATCAGGGGTTGAAACTCCTCCTACAAAGAAAATACCATACTCAGAGGATATAACTGATTTTCAAGAAGCAGGCCACTCTACTGTGTTGCAACTCCTCTAGAATACAGGAAAAGAGGGCCTATTCCCCTACTCATTCTATGAGTCCAGCATCTCCTTAGTACTCAAAGCATAACAAACACAATAGGAAAGCCAATTATGAGATTTTCTAACTCACAATGAGATTTAAACTTCTGTTAAAAAAAAAACTACCAAACTGAATGCAGCAAAATACAAAAAGACAATCACCCATAACCAAGTTGAGTTCACCAAATAAACAGAAAAAGTTGAAATATATCCTCTATGAAGAAAACAACTTATAAAATTTAACTCATATTCATGATAATGCCTTTTACCAAACAAGAATGTTAAAGGACTCCTTCGTCTTAGAAAATGTGTCTACCAAAAACAAGACATCATTCAGTGTGGGAAAGCACTGGAAAAATTCCATTTAGAATCAAGATAAGTATATCCTGTATCACAACTTTCGTTCAACATTTTCCTTGAGGTACTAGCCAGCACATAATACAAGAAATTTCAAAGAAATGCATACATATTAGAAAGGAAAAAAATACAAAATTATCATGATTTTTAAATGATATAATTATGTGCTCTCAAAATCTCAAAAAATCCACAAATTATTAGAAATCATGAGAACTTAGGAAGAGAGCTAACTATGAGATCAATAAGCAAAAAATCAATTTTATTTGTACATACCCCTCGAGTTAGGAAGTGTTATTTGAAAAGGTGACAGCTTTCACAACAGCAATGAAAACCGTATGACACCTGAGAATAACCTAGTAAAAGATATGTGAGACCTGTATGCAGAAAATGATAGAAATCTATTAAAAATATATTTTAGAAAACATTGGAGAGATACCAGTTTTGGGATAAGAAGACTTAAACTGTAAAAACATTAATTCTTGCCAAATATAGAGTCAAGTCAAGTGGAATTTGACAAGCTAATTCTAAAGGTTATGTGGAAGAATAAAAGATTGAGAATAGCCAAGACATTCTGAAACAAAAGAAGAAGGTAAGCGAATTTCTGCATTAGATATTTAGAAATATTTCTATAAAACTATGAAGTAGGACACTGGGGCAGAGAGAGATAAATTTACCAGTAAAGAAAAGGAAGATGGGACCTCAATATTTATGAAACACTGATCTATGAGAGATATATATTGCAGGTCAGCAGAGAAAGGTGGGACTTTTCAGTAAGGGGTACTATGACAAATCATTATCCATAAAGGAAAAAAAATAGAAAACAATTCTAGGTAGGCAAAAAATTCAATGTAAAAAGCAAAGCATTTCATTGAAAATATAGGATAATATTTTTATGACTTAGTTAAGAAAGGCTTTTTACATACAATACAAATTCACTAATCTTAAAAATATGATAAAAATTAACTATGTTAAAATAATGAACACATGTTCATCAAAAGATATAGAATAGAAAAAAAAAAACTAGCCACAAACTGAGAGAAAATATTTGTAACACATACTCTTTTCTTGACAAACAATTGGAGTCCAAAATCCATAAAGAACCCCTACAAATTAATAATAAAAATAAACAACTAGAAAGTCAAAAGAAAAACTGATATGAACATACATTTCACAGATAAGAAATGGCTAAATATATGAAAAGATGCTTAACCTCATTAGGGACCAGGGAAATAAATATTCACACCAGAATGAGAAATCTTACATTCAATAGATGGGCAAAAATTAAGAAGTGTGACCATACCAGGTGTTGGAGAGTATTCATATAAATCGCTCTGGGGAGTGTAAATTGGTAACTTGTTTAGCATTATCTTCCAAAATTGAGCACTCCACACTCCACTACCCAAGGATTCCACTCTTTGGCTTATATCCTAGAGCATCTCCTGCCCATGAATACCAGGTGACTGTGCAACAATGTTTATAGAAGCGCTCTTTATAGTATCAGAAAACTGAAGGTCACCCAGTGTCCAAAAGAAAAATAGATATAAAATTGTGGTAGAGTCACATATTTGAATATCATATAACAATGAAAATGAAAGAAATGTAACTGCATGCAATAACATAGATGAATCATAGAAGCATAATGTTGGACACAAAAGCAAGGCCCAGAAGACCACATACAATATGATACCTTGCTTGTAAAACTGTAAGGCTAAAGTAAAAAAAAAAAAAAAAAAAAAAAAAAGATAGTTTAGGCATACATATTAATGCGATAAAAGTATTTTTAAAACGGAAGGATAAATATAAAATTCACAGAGAACGTTGGGAAAGCACAGAAGCTATGAAAGAGACTCGGATATATTCAAGATATGATTTTAAAGCCCCATTATGATTTCTCTAAATTAAGTGGCATTATCCAGTAAAAATGTTTCATAATCAAGCAATATTCCTATAACATATTCTTCCCATGCACCCCAGTGTCCTCTCTCTCCTCTTCAGGCTACTGTTGCACCAGGGAGCTGAGGCTGAGACAAAGGTGAACATAACTTTAAATGCTGGAAAACAATAAGCAAGAAACAAAGAGTTAAAAGAAATATAGTTGGCAAATAAACCATCTGGCATGTGGCTGACTTTGGGCGAATTGTCCTAGAACCACGTAAGAGAAGAAGTAGAGTTATCAGTCAGGGAGCTACTGCAATGTTCCAGGCAAGAAATGACGGTAGCCTGGAAGAGGCTAGAAGGGTGGACATGGAGAAAAATGATCAGATTCAAGAGGTGTTTTGTAGTTGCCATCATCTTTGTCATCATTATCACAGTGGTAGCAGTAATAAAAGTAGAAGTATTCTCATCATAGTAATCATCTAATTCGATTGACAGTCCCCAGGTACTGACAGAGCCTAGATCAGGTGAACAGCAATTTACATCACCCCGCCAACAGGATGCTTAAGTCATTTGGTCTTTGGATCCTGTACTCAATCTCCACAAAGCTGCTGTGATCTCAAAGTTCCTTATACCTTTTTTCTTCAGTTGCCCCCCTCTCACCATGCTCCCCCATATTTAACTGACTTTCCTGACCCTGACCCTGTCCTCAATGTCCCTACTCAGCTCTGAAACCTCAGAACTGCTGCTTTGCGGTCAACCAACTCTCTTAATCCCCTACCTTTGTTCAGAATATTCCCTTTAACTCTTTACCTTAATGGAATGATTCCCAATCCTGGTTACATATGTGAACTATTCAGGAAAGTTTAATATACTATTGTCTGTGTCCTAACCCTAGACAGTACAGTCATTGGAATTTCATTAAGCATCTTCTGAATTTCTAATGGGCAACCATAGGTGAGAACTATTGTCTTAATTGAAACCTGGATGGATCTCTCTTGCAAACTTCTAGATGACTACTGATCCTTTCATGTCTTCATACCTCAAGGTTGTATTCTTGACCTCCTTGCTTTTCATTGCCTCTTTGAAACCACTACTCCTGATCCTAAACATCCCTGCCCCCAATAAGGCTCAATCCATAGATTTCTTAGACATGACATCAAAAGCACGATTCACAAAAGAAAAATGGTAATTTGGACTTCATCAAAATCTAAAATTTCCACTCTTCAAAAGACATTATTAAGTACATAAAAAGACAAGCCACAGAGTATGAGAAGATATTTGAAAACGAAATATCTGATAAAGAATTTATATCCAGAATATATAAACTCAACATTAAGTATACAACTCAACATTAAAGAATAAAATGACCCAATTTTTTAAATGGGCAGAGGATTTTAACAAATATCTTACCAAAGAAGATATATACTTATTAAATGAAAACAGAAATATATGCAAAATCATTAGTCTTTAGGAAAATGCAAATCAAAACCTCCACAAGATACCACTACATACCTATAAAAATGGCTGGAATTAAAAAGACAGACCATACCACAAATTTTTAGTGAAGATATGAAGAAATTTGTGGGAACAAAAACTGGAAAATCACTTTGGAAAACAGATTGGCAGTTTCTTAAAAAATTAAAACAAGTATACAGTTACATGTGACCTAGACATTTCACTCCTACATATTTTCCCAAGAGAAAAGAAGGCATATCTCCATGCAAACACTGGTACAACAATGTTTGTAGCAGCTTTATTCATAATAAATCCAAACTAGAAATAACTACATGTTCATTAACAGGTGAATAAATAAATTACAGAATATCCATACAAATATCAATAAATATTATTCAGCAATAAAAAGAATGGCTAACCATACATGAAACAACATGGTTGAATCTCTAAATAACTATGCTGAGTGAAAGAAACCAGAAAGAAAAAAGAATAGATACTAAATATATTTGTGTGTGTATATAATGCAAATGACTCTATAGTGACAGACAACATCAAGTTGGTTGCCTGGGGAGCGTGGGACAGAGATTACAAAGGGTCATAAAGCGACATTTGGGAATAACGGATATGCTGTATTCATATCCTGTTTGTGGTGATGGTTTCATAAGTGTACGCATATGTCAAACCTTATAAAATTATACCCTTTCAACTTCTTCAGTTTATTGTATTTTTGTTACACTTCAATGATGCTATTAAAAATAGTAATTATATAAGAAAATGACAAGTAGCTCCATTTTAGATATTGGTAAAGATAACCTCAAACTCCAAGTTACCCAATATCCATTAAAACTCAGCTAAGGATATGATGGCTGCCTTTTTCATTTTCCATTCGTTCAATCAAGAAATATTTATCAAGGATCCAACATAGAACTGGGGATATAACAGTTAACAAAACAAGTTGCTTGCCTTCATGGAGTTTACATTTTCGTGGAGTGAGTTTGACAGCAAATGAATAAATGTGTGCTATGTCATGGTGACAAATGCTAAAGAGAAAAATAAAGTAGAATCATTATTCCTGACACCATCAAATTTCCTCTGAATTCATTTATTTGCATTCTTTTTACCCTTAGTTGAATTGCTTTCTCAATGCACTTTTGGAATGATGTGATGAACACATACTAAAGGATCTATAAGAAACAACTTCACAGAAGTCATATATAGAAGAAAAATAGGACATAAGCTCACTTCTAATTGATTTTTACAGTACAAAAAATTTATTTACCAAATACTTATATGGTACTTCATATGTGCCAGACACTGTTCTATATGCTTTATAAAAATTTTCTCATCTAATTCTCACAATGGCCTTATGAGATAGATACTACCATTATCCTCATTTTGAAATGGGTAAGTTGAAGTGCACAAAGATTGAGTAACTTGTCCAAATCCCCCATACCTAGTAAATGCTGGAGGTAGACAGCTGCCTACAGAGCCCATGCTCTAAACCATTATTTTGTGGTACCTTCCTTGAAACAAGAAAGTTTTGATAGGGATGACCACATTTTCGATAGATTTCAACTGTGATGTGTAGAAATAGGCATATTCTGGGAAAAGTGATAAAGAGGAATAATGAAGGTTAAGAAAGGTTGTTGCATAGAAAAAGAACAGTTTGAGCAAAGAACACAAATAGGAATTGCCAAAAACATTTAATTTTTCAAACAATATTTAGTAAAAGGGGATAAAACCCATGTGCCAGAGGCAAATCTGGCATGCAGACAGGGACAGCTTCTCACATTTATGTTACCTGCCTGGCCATTGAAGGCATTATCTTCTCAGTACCTGACCAAGAAGACCATTAACTGCTGGGAATAGAGTGAAATAAGATCCAGTCCCTGTCCCCAAAAAGCCCCTCTAGGCTCATTCATTCATTCATTCATTCATTCTTCTACCCATCAAATTTACTTCAAGTGTCTATTATGTGCAGGATCAGAATAGGCATAGGGCTATGCGGTAAACTAGGCAAACAGTCTCTGCCTTCCTGAGGGTTACATTCAACTTTCTACTAGGAGAAGCAAACTCTAAGCTATTAATTTAATAATTACTAAATTATATTTCTTATAAATTGTCATATAGGATAAGTTCAATTGCTGAGGAGACACAAACACGATCACAATTTAAAGAGTTAAACACTAAGTGTAGTAAACATAGGGGATTGAGGGAGCACAGAAAAGAGTCACCAAACCCAACCTTTGTAAGACTGGGGAGATTTGGTGATTGGCGGGAGGGCAGGTGAAAGTCAGGGAAGAAATTACAAAGAAGCGATCCATCTTAAACAAGATATCGAGATAAAGAAGAAGGAAAGGGATTGTGGCTTCCGTTTTCCTCTCTCCATATAGGCTACAGGGAGAATTATAAAAACAAAAAACAGTTATTTTCTACCCCAAATTATTTTGTTTTCCTGACATATAGGTTTGTCCCAATTTTTATATTCCATTCATCTCCATGTGAATTCAGAAGGGTGTGCAGCTAAATGTGCAGTAATGGCACCACCCTTGCACCATCTGTTTCTAATTAGGTAATTCCAGCTCTCCCTGGGTGAATGACTTAGCATGACTCTGCAGCCTAATATTTTTTAAAGGAGCCTGATTATTTTATGACACAACCAAGCTATACTAAACAAAGCTAACCCGTACTCTGTTGATGAAAATATATATCTCTTGGCCATGAACAGTGAGGTTAAATGACTTATGCAAAGTGCATGCACTGACAGCTGGATTCTAGATTTTTTAATTTACCTTTAAACTAAGAGCATGCTCTTTGATAAGTCAAGTCTGAGTTTGCATTTTTGGAGGCCTCTTCCTGTAGAACGATTCCTTTCAGCAGCCTCCGCTGTTCATTTTTATGAGTTAAATCCAAGTTGCAAATAAATGGATCTGTCATCATTTCTCAGAACGTGTTGTTTTCAACATGACCTGCTGATTTTCCCAAGCGCTCACTGTTACTGCGGAGTCATGGTAGCATGGCCCATCACCCCTTTCGCTTGCTTTTTGGCCACTGAATCCCTTGCCTTTCCTTTGACCTCCACCCAAGTATATAGTCTTGCACCACTCTCTTCTCCAGATGTCTCTACTTTTTTTTTGATTCAAGTCCAAAGTATTTTAACTTGAATTTCTTGACTTATCCCAAGAATAAAAATGCTGCTGGAAAAAAGCCCAATCTTGCACAATGAAATCTAGGTAGCAGCACTCCCTCACGTGCACAGCAACCTCACTGTCATATTTCTGAAAACAGCCCCTCCAATGTTCTTTTACTCCCCGTGGTGCTGTTGAGAGAGTCAAATGAGATCAAGTATGTGAAACTTCTTTGTACACTGTAAAGATATTTGGGGGGATAACTTTCTATGGCTTTATTCTTTGAATTAGCTCTGTTAATCTGGTAAACAATAAATTCAATGAATGGCTTAGCTTGTTAGATTGTGATATGGATCGACTGATGGATTGTGACACCTGCTTTATCTACTTGTGTCTCAAGGTATCACCTCCTCTAGGAGCCTACTGTGAACCTTGATTCTCAACTGAGCTGCACAGTAGAATCAGCAGGGAGATTTTTAAAATCCTGATGGCCAGGCCACACATCTCAGAGCAACACATTAGACATTCTGGAAGCAGGATCCAGGCATCAGGGTTTTGTTTTTAAGCATCCCAAGTGATTCCAGTGTGTGGTAAAACATGAGAGTCATTAGTTTACATGCCTAAACACCATATGCAGACCTTGTCATAGCCCTTAGCACATTGTATCAAATCTGTCTGTCCTTGTGTCCATCTGCCCTCCTGGATAACAGCCTCCTCCTTTATTTTATTTACGTCACTTCCTTTCATGTCTAGAGCCTAGCACCATGACTGGTACACACTAAGTGTTCAGTAAATGTTAAATTAAATGGAAGAGAACTATAAATTGCTCCAGATTCCTCTGGATATTTTCCTATTATACTGACCAGGAAAAGGCTCAAAAGTGGTTAGGAAAAGATGACTGGGTAAAAGTTGAATTTTTGTTTGTTTTGAATATTTAAACTATTGGCTGTGACGTTTAGAAGATAGTTGGAAAAACTATTAAAATTTCATCTCTGACAGAAGAACAACATCTTTTGATATGCAGTCAGCGTTTAACTTTTAGAGTGAAAGTTATTGAACTGAAAACCAGGTGGTGAATTTATTAATAAATTTTAACAATTTTAACAAAAATTTATTAGAGTTCTCTAAAAATAATTTTCTTTCAGTATTCTAAAACACTGGTCCTAGTACGTTAGTATACTTAAGAATAAACTTGCAACTTTGTTAAAAATTCAGTGTCCTTGGCATTAATCTCAGAATTTCAGATTCAGGAGGTCAGGGATGGAATAAAATGTTTGTTTAGATAGTTTTGGTTTTTTACTGTGCCTGAAGAATATTTTATTCTCTACACAAATTTATACTATCTCAGTCTCTAGTCAATATATTAGAGAAGCCATATCAGTCAGAGATTACCATTTCAAAAAATAACATACCACTATCAAAATACTAATGCCAGAATATCTCTATAGTAAAATATTTTCATGATCAGTATCACATCAGGGGCCTTATTTTTATGAAATTAATAAAAGACATCATCATTCAGATGCTCAAATAATATTGTTGGCCACATAAGATTAAATTAATACAGTCATAACTAGTTAGAGCTCTCTGTCTCCTTTAAAAACATTTCCCTTCATGCCTATGCTCTTGTTATTATACGATCTGGTTTGCTCCTAGTTGAAACTGGCTGCCAATGTTGTCAATCCTACAAGAGCAATTATCAGATATACTAATATTCTAAGTTGTGATAACAGAATCCACTCTACTTACTTTAAGCAGAAAGGCTTTTATTACGAGATTTGGGTGGCTCACAGAATCATCGAGAGGCCAAGGAAACAGACTTCAGGCTAAATTCCAGGAATAACTCCCAGGATCGCACTCCCAACCGGCCCACCCAGGAAGCTGATGTGTCTGCCAAAATAAGGAAGCTAGAGATTCAGGAGGCCACTATTAACAGCTCTGTCACAGTGCACTCTGAGAAATGGAGGCATCATATCCACCGGTTGTCAGGTCCAAACCAAAATCTTTCCCAGGTGCATTTGATTTCTAGAACCAAATTCAATGTTTGTTCCCAGCAGGAAGGGATTCTACCTTGGAAAGTGGGATTTACATTGTAGGGAACTACACAAGTATAGAAATGGTGTTCCAAAGTTTTGAGGTAGCTGATGCCCCTGTACCAGATAGGCCATTAAAATAATTAACTTCTTGCATCCCAAAACACTCGTAAATGCTTTTTGCTTTTTGTTGCAATATCCTCAAATAAAACATAAAAATTTCTAGTGTTCCTCTAAGCATCTCGGCTGCTTCAAAATCAATGATTGCAGTATTTTTAGTTTCACTTGGACTATTCATTTCACCCGTAGAGATGCATTTATTTTCTGGTTTTATATGGGTAACGAAATGGATTTTGATAGAAATGTTTGAGCCAGAGGCTCCATGTAGATATAGTTTAGGCTGATACTTCACCTTTGAAAGTATACAGATTTTTTTTTCTTATTTGGTGAGTATACTAAAATGTTTAATTCTTGGGAGGAAGTAGGAGACAAAAAACTTGCCTAGGGGCTGGGCTGGAAATAGAATAGTCAATGTCATTTAATTTAATAATGTATACCTATGGAAAAAAGGAAAAACTATGTCAAATGTGACATGATTACCAACATTATCCTATGTTCACCAGCATACAAGTATGATCCATAAATAAAAACATGAAAGAAAGAAAGAGAGAGAGGAAGGAAGGAAGGAAGGAAGGAACAGAGGGAGGGAGGGAGGGAGGGAGGAAGAAAACAAAGAAAAGGCTATTTACCTTAGTTTAGATAAAGCCACCTGACATTTGGGATGGATGCCAAATAAAGAAGTAGACAAAATTCAGCCAAATTTGACAATTACATAAAGCAGCAAGAGTTCCCTTTAAACAAAAAGGGAGGTGGCTTGAAATTAATACTGGGCTTAGCTCATTGCCTCTCTCTCGTGTGAATTATCTAGTACAAATACAATGCATGTGCAGAGCTTCTAGGAGTCCATTATCACTTGCTATTGGAATCTCTGCATGTGCACTTAATGAAAACTTGCCAAATCATCTCATGAAACTCAATTTGCTCAAACTTCATTTTTGGTGAAAGTTTTTTTTTTTTTTTTTTCTTTGTTGTATCATCTGGTCAAGACTTTGAAGAAGCCAAAAATCTTTATTCTCAGTAATCTTAGTCTCCGTATCTGGGAGCATAACTAGCCTCTTTGCTCTTACCTAGGGGGCCAGGATCTTTATACAGTTACCTTATCTCTCATTACAAATGTTTTACATGATTTAATTCACGCTAAGAAAAAAAAAAAAAATGACTGATAGCTTAAGGTTCGATATCCTATTAGGAGCTAACAAAGCCAAGTCTTACACTTAAAAAAAAAAAAGACACTAATGGTAGTCCAGGGCATCACGCAATAAACAGAAGGATTTTAATATGGGTTAGGAGAAAGACGGATATACACATATAAAGAAGACATCTCTCCATTTACATGTGAAGCTGAATGTGTCTGTAAAAGAATACATGTAATGCAATTGCCTTTTCAAAAAGTCTTAAGCCGCATTTTTTAAGAACAAATAATTCATAAAGTAACCCCCTATTTCCACACCCGCCCCCAAGTCACTAACTCAATTCAAACCAATACTACATATAATAGTAAGACAAAAAGCCTCCAGATGGGATTCCAAGTTTCCAGGGCTTCCATATCACCACCACAGTCATCTTCCAAAAATAAATATTACGTTTGGTCACTTCTCAAAATTCTTTAAAGATTCCCAGTTACCCAAAGGATAAAGCCCAGATTTCTTACAATGAAACAACAGACTCTAATCAATAAAACCACCGTCTATTCAGGCCCTATTCAGCCACAGGTCCTAGGGATTTTTCACTCCAAAGATTCAGCCCTGCCCAGGTTTAGAACTGATCCTCCATGAGCCAGTTATGCCTTTTGGGAGGATAGGACTGTTAGGGTCTGGAACTAGTCCTGCTGCCCTAAGATTGGTGTTCTGCTCTGTTCCCTCCAATAGGTCAGATTCTTTCGCATGTTGACTCCAACGCAGATAACACCAACTGAGCCTTGTGAAGCCAACAGTATGGGTGATTCCCTGAATCCCAGCCCTACCTGTTCCAAGATTACTCCAACTTTACTGGTTTGTACCTAAGAGATCCTAATATGCTTTTGGCATACTCCACATCAGTTATGGCTCCACAGTCTAGCCACTGATTCTTTAATACAACGTGATGCTCTTTTGTACATCAACCCTGGCCCCTGTTATATGCTCTTCTTAGGTTTTCCTTACCTTTGGCCAATCATCCAAACTCTACCAACCTTTCAAATGCCACTCCTATGAAGTCTTCATTAAAACCCTAAAGCTTGCTCCCACTTGGCACACGTTTTGATTATAGAACTTCTCAGGTTGCGTTGTAATTTTTTTGTTCTCACATATGTTTACCCCAAGAAGACTGAGACCTCCTTAAGGACTAGCTTAGCCCTTAACAGCTCCTTCCTCACTCACAGCTGAGACCATATGTGCCCTATAAAAATGTCCCTGGGGCGCCTCCAACATTTCATGGACTATGTCCAGGATCCACTCCCACTCTTTTGTCCAAATCCCTTGTCCTAGTCTAGTACTCACTTGCCTCATATCCAAATGCCTTATTCTTGGATAAACTGGCGGGTTCTGCCCCTCTGCTTTGTCTCCTAAGGTTGAGCCCTTAAACTGTCTTCCTGGCTTTTGGTTTTGGTTCCATCCTTGGAGCTACTTGAGCATCTTGCTCTTGCACCCACTGGCCAGAAACACACCAGACTGTGTCCAGTCCAGCCTCTAGAGACTCTAACTTAGGTCCTGCTTGTTCAAGTAGAGAGTTTGGACAAAATAAATTAAGATGTTCGAGTTTTATTGAAGGAGTTCCTAATGAAAGAGAACAAAAGCTTCCTCCTCACAAGGAGCAATTATTGATTAATGTCTTGAAAAGTAGGATGGAAAGATTTCTGCACTGCAACCCATGATTTCAAGCCAAGCCAAGGGCTCTAGAGGTTCCACAGATGAAACCCGAGGTGACATGAGGTAAAAACAAAGACCATATCAAATATTAATTTATTCAGTGAAAAAGATGACCACAATATGAACAGTCATAGAAACACTTTAATCATCACTTCGTCCTTCATACCTCCCACCCCTTCATACTGACTTTTCTAAGTTTCTCAAGCATATTACGGTTTTCTCATGCTGTTGAGTCTACTCTAAACTCTACTTCATAGGGTCTTGCTTCTACTTCTTTTTCCCCCAATCATCATTTTCACCTTTCAGGTTTTAGATAAATACCATCTCCTCCTGGAATCCTTTTCTGACTTCCTTATTGCACACAGGACTCCTCTCATGAAAGACATTTCTTATTAGTTTGTTTGCAACTCCCACTAGACTTTAAGCTCAGTTAAGACAGGGATTGTGAGTCTAGATACCAGAGTATCTAATACAGGGTGTTCATTTAATTTATGTTCAATAAAGTATTTGTTGAGTGAAGGAATGGACAACAGCCCTTGCTATCTCTTTTTATATGATGTGGCTGGTCACAGGTGGAAGGATGGCATGTGTACAGATGAAGCTAAAACAGATTGGAGGAACAATGGGAAGGTGGGGGAGAATAGGCAAAGGCCACTGATCTGGTGACGACACTAAGCAGAGACTGATGGGTGGCAGAAGACGTCATGGCCAGAAGAAATTGTTGATATCAAAAGGTATAGCTGAGAGAACAGAAGGTACTGGTAGATGGGAACACAGCAATAATGAACCTTGGATCAGGCAATGTTCATGAATGTAGTTAGGTAGTTAACCTTAGAGGTATCTTTGGGAAAGCAACAAGTCCATAGTAATGAAAGTGGAAAGTCAGGACACTTCAGTAATCCTGTAGGGAGCCCACAGGTGCAATACAGAAAGACTGGGAAATTACACAGATCAGCAGTGTCTGTGTACAGGAATGGGAGGGGGAAAGGCAAATATCCAGTTATAATAACTCTGTCATAAGATAGTGATTTCATGTTAAGAGCAAGTTAGAAGTCCAGTCATTAGTGTTGTACAGAGACAACACCATGGAAACTCATCTTCCTGCTTTTCCTCTTTTCCTTAGTATATGCTGGACACAGAAGGCTGAGTTATCCTTTTAAAATGTAAATCAGATCCCATTACTTTCCTGCCTAAATGCTTCTAATGGCTTCCCATCATACTTAGGACAAAGTCCAAAAACTCATTAGGGCCTACAAGACCCTTCATGATCTGACTCTTGCCTGCTTCTCTGACTTTATCTTGTAATACACTTCCTCTTCCAATCTCAGCTCCCTCCAGTCATCCTTACTCTCCTCTATTCCTCAAAAACATCAAGTTTGTTCCTGCCTCAGGGCCATTACACATACTGTTTTCTCTATCTAAAATTCTTTTCCCTAAAAATATTTGAATGACTTGCTTTCTAACTTCCTTCATGTCTTCAAGGAAAAGTCCTCTCCTCAGAGAGAGCCTTGCTAAACTAAATATCATGCCATACTTACTCTTTATCCCCTATCATGCTTAATTTTTATAGTCCTTAACATTTCTTAACATCACACTATGTATTTATTTTGTATCTATTCTCCCAGTAGAATGTAAGCTAATGAGAGCACAGACCTTGTCTGTTTAGATGGTTACTCTATCTTCAGTACCTGGTACTGTAGGTACTCAATAAATATTTATTAAACACCGATATAAGTTTTCCTACTTCTTCCATTGCCAATTTGGTTGTTTTCCTTTTCTTCTAATGCTGCATTTGGAAAGGGATAATCATGATTTTTTAAAAACTCATTTCTCACTTTAAAGAGATTCCACAGGAAAACAGCAGCATCCTAAATCCAAATATTTGCACAAACTCTCCTCAAAAATCTATAAGGTCAAAATAAAGAGCACAAATAAAACCACACATGAGCTGTGCTTTCAGCTATATTAGGTGATGGCAAAGACCATGAATTTTAAATCCCTGTAAATAGAGAAATAAAACTGATATTCCAACAGAACTCCCACTGGAATGCCCACCATGGCTTCCAGCCTGTGGATGCAAACACTGGCAGAGGGAGTTTTAAGAGGTTGTAGAAAAGAAGAGAGGAAGCAGTTGCGGACAAATGTAAAGCACAAAAAATCTTTGCTATGAAAAGAAAGACTATCACTATGTACTAAACTACAGGTCTGGTTTGACAGTTTACAGCAACAGCTATAGGGAGGCATCTTGAAAGGGAGCAAGACCCAGAGAAGGCAGCACTGAGGATGGGGGGCTTATAAGGGATAAGGAGGCAAAGACAGAAGGGTACCTTCGTGCAAGCAGCAGTAAGACGAAAATAAAGAAATAAGAGGAATATTAAGGATCCTATAGAAACAAAATAGAATCACAAAATATGCCAACCTCTACCCACTCCTACCACCAACAATGTCATCCATTAAAGAAATTATGCTTCACTATTCTGAGAGAAAGGTTGCTATTGAACTAGGATGTCTATTTATAACATTGCTATTAGTACAAAAAAAAAAAATAAAGCAGTCAAACTGCATACAAAACTACTGTTGGAATAACTCAGAAAATTTGAATCAAATTATTTTACTGGATAAAAATTTCTAGAGCAAGCAAAAACACATGAAGTATTGTACCACAACTCTCCAAGCTGAATTAAAGAAACTCAAACAACCATTTAGAGACTTAAGTCAGAAATATAAAAACCAATGGCAAAATCAACAAAATATCAGAAAAACATCTAACATCAGTTGTATGGTTTCCTAAAAGACATTAAGGTAAAAGACAAAATGATTTCAGAAATTGAGAATAAATTCAAGGTACCAAAGGAAGATCTGAATGGAATCTGAAGGAAGATATAATAAGGAGCACTGACGAAAAACAAAACAAAACAAAAAAGTACAAGAGAATGAAAATAAAACAAGGAAAGCATAAAAATGGTCCAGTGGAAAAATGGCTGAAATGGAAGACAGCAATAGAGAAAAAACACACAGGCAACAAATTCATGGACCATACCAACATTTAATATAATAATATGAGAAAACGTTCTACAAATAAGAGAAAACCTGTATCTATCTATTGAAAGAGCTAACCATGAAAATATCAGGAAAACTGATCCAGAATGATCAACTGTAAAACAGATTCCAGTAAACTCTAAAACTTATTTAAAGAAAAAGAAATTCTTCAGGACCTTCAGGACAAAAGAAAAAAAAAAAAAAACTTACATGGCCAATAAAATTACACTGGCAGAAGGCTTCTCAAAAACAACAGGCAAAGCATAACACTAACGGTACAGCATTTTTAGGAATTCAAGAAAAAATAATGTGAACCAAGGATGTTTTCATTTATAGCAGAACTCTTCTTCTAGTATCACAGAGACAGAAAACAACTTGAATATGTAAGAGACAAGGTAATACTTTATTCACAAATTCTTTCTGAAAAATCTATAGGAGAAATGGCTTTATCTAACTAAAAGATGATTGGAGAAACTTTGTAAAAGGACTGAAAGTGAGAATTAAATATGTATAAATGCAGATCTAGAATGAAAACAAGGATGAGTCCATGGGTGCAAGAACAGTATAAAACTGTTATATGTTCTAATAAAGTAGCAAGTAGAATATGATCATTGAGTGGGAGTCAAAGATATAATTTAAAATTTATAAACTAAACAATAAAATGAGGAGTAAGTCCACTATAAAAGACATGGATACAAAACTAGCCATTAGGAAAATAAAACAAAAATTCTTCTTATAATATTTTTAAAAAGATAAAAAAGACATCCTTCATAGAGAAAGAAACATAGTACAATATAATACGTGCTGAAATTAAAACAAAATTAGGATATACAACAGGAACTGAGACCTAATATTATCAGTCAAATCAATAAATGTGAAAAGGATTAACTCACCTATTAAAAGAAAAGTGTTTTCAATTTGACTCATTAAGTAAAATTGACCTCTATGATATATAAAAATGACACTTAAAGGGATTCCAAAAGGCTAAGAGATGAGCAAAGTACAAAAAAAATGAAGTATAAATAGAAAGAAACACACAAATCACAGAAGACTTTAATATATCACTCCCAGGACATGACAGGTCAAGTGAACACAAAATAAGAAATTTAAACAACATAACCAATAAAGTAGATTCTATTAATATATAAAGAATATATCTTCTTCTACCACCTGGTAATACAAATATCCCTTCTTCTCAATGACACAGGATATATTTACAAATATTGATCATGTATTAGATCACAACGAAAATATCTATAAATTCATAAAATAAAAAATCACCAATAACACTCTAATCCAATAAAATTAAAAATTATGAACAAATTCAAAATCAAAAGGACCTTCACCTGGAAATTTTAAAACCTATTAGAAAAGACTTTGAGTAGAAAGTGAAATACAAATAGAAATTATAGATATTCTGAAAAATAATGAAGATAAAATTACCACATATCAGAATCTATGGGTTACCATTTAAAAAGTGATGAAAGCAAGAGGTATCACCTTAAACATCTTTAACAATAAAATGAAAGAATGAAAATGAAATAAACTCAACTCAAAAAGCTAGAAAGGACAAGACAAAGTAAACAAAGAAAGCTCAAGAAGACAAGATTGGTTCGATATACGGAAGTAGAAGGACGTGGGCTCACTCCCTCTTGCGAGATCACCAGAATCACAACTAACTGCTGAACAATCATCGACAGGAAGAAACTGGAACTCACCAAAAAAGATATCCCACATCCAAAGACAAAGGAGAAGCCACAATGAGACGGTAGAAGGGGTGCAATCACGAAAAAGTCAAATCCTATAACTGCTGGGTAGGTGACTCACAAACTGGAGAACACTTATACAACAGAAGTCCACCCACTGGAGTGAAGATTCTAAGTCTCACGTCAGGCTTCCCAACCTGTGGGTCTGACAACGGGAGGAGGAATTCCTAGATAATCAGACTTTGAAGGTTAGCGGGATTTGATTACAGGATTTTGACAGGACTGGGGGAAACAGAGACTCCAACTCTTGAAGGGCACGCACAAAATAGTGTGCACATCAGGACCCAGGGGAAGGAGCAGTGACCCCATGGGAGACTGAACCAGACCTACCTGCTAGTGTTGGAGGGTCTCCTGCAGAGGCAGGGGGTGATTGTGGCTCACCATGGGGACAAGGACACTGGCAGAAGAAGTTCTGGGAAGAACTCCTTGGCATGAGCCCTCAGGGAGTCCGCTATTAGCCCCACCAAAGAGTCAGGTAGGCTCCAGTGTTGGCTCGCCTCACGCCAAACCACCAACAGGAAGGGAACCCAGCCCCACCCATTAGCAGACAAGCAGATTAAAGTTTTACTGAGCTCTGCCCATCAGAGCAACACCTAGCTCTACCCACCACCAGTCCCTCCCATCAGGAAGCTTGCAGAAGCCTCTTAGATAGCCTCATCCACCAGAGGGCAGACAGCAGAAGCAAGAAGAACTACAATTCTGCAGGCTGTGGAACGAAAACCACATTCACATAAAGACAGACAAAATGAAAAGGCAGAGGACTATGTACCAGATAAAGGAACAAGATAAAACCCCAGAAAAACAACTAAATGAAGTGGAGATAGGCAACCTTCCAGAAAAAGAATTCAAAATAATGATAGTGAAGATGATCCAGGACCTCAGAAAAAGAATGGAGGCAAAGATCGAGAAGATGCAAGAAATGTTTAACAAAGACCTAGAAGAATTAAAGAACAAACATCTAGAAGAATTAAAGAACAAAGAGAGATGAACAATACAATAACTGAAATGAAAAATACACTAGAAGGAATCAATAGCAGAATAAATGAGGCAGAAGAACAAGTAAGTAACCTGGAAGACAGAATGGTGGAATTCACTGTCACGGAACAGAATAAAGAAAAAAGAATGAAAAGAAATGAAGACAGCCTAAGAGACCTCTGGGACAAAATTAAGTCCAACAACATTGGCATTATAGGGGTCCCAGAAGAAGAAGAGAGAGAGAGAAAGGACCCGAGAAAATATTTGAAGAGATTATAGTTGAAAACTTCCTTAACATGGCAAAGGAAATAGCCACCCAAGTCCAGGAAGCACAGAGAGTCCAAGGCAGGATAAACCCAAGAAGAAACACGCTGAGAAACACAGTAATCAAACTGACAAAAATTAAAGACAAAGAAAAATTAGTAAAAGCAACAAGGGAAAAATGACAAATAAGATCCAAGGGAACTCCCATAAGGTTAACAGCTGATTTCTCAGCAGAAACTCTACAAGCCAGAAGGGAGTGGCACGATATCTTTAAAGTGATGAAAGGGAAGAACCTACAACAAAGATTACTCTACACAGCAAGGATCTCATTCAGATTCCACAGAGAAATCAAAAGCTTTACAAACAAGCAAAAGCTAAGAGAATTCAGCACTACCAAACGAGCTCTATAACAAATGCTTCTCTAAGTGGGAAACACAAGAGAAGAAAAGGACCTACAAACACAAACCCAAAACAATTAAGAAAATGGTAATAGGAATATACATATCGATAATTACCTTAAACGTGAATGGATTAAATGCTCCAACCAAAAGAAACAGGCTCGCTGAATGGATACAAAAACAAGACCTGTATATATGCTGTCTACAAGAGACCCATTTCAGACCTAAGGACACGTATAGACTGAAAGTGAGGGGATGGAAAAAGATATTCCATGTAAAAGGAAATCAAAAGAAAGCTGGAGTAGCAATTCTCACATCAGATAAAATTGACTTTAAAATAAAGAATGTTACAAGACACAAGGAAGGACACTACATAATGCTCAAGGGATCAATCCAAGAAGAAGATATAACAATTATAAATATATATGCACCCAACATAGGAGCACCTCAATACGTAAGGCAAATGCTAACAGCTATAAAAGAGGAAATCGACAGTAACACAATAATAGTGGGGGACTTTAACACCTCACTTACACCAATGGACAGATCATCCAGACAGAAAATTTATAAGGAAACACAAGGTTTAAATGACGTAATAGACCAGATAGGTTTAATTGATATTTATAGGCCATTCCGCCTGAAAGTGGCAGAATACACTTTCTTCTCAAGTGCTCACGGAACATTCTCCAGGATAGATCACATCTTGGCTCACAAATCAAGCCTCAGTAAATTTAAGAAAATTGAAATCATATCAAGTATATTTTCCGACCACAAAGCTATGAGATTAGAAATCAATTACAGGGAAAAAATGTAAAAAACACAAACACATGGAGGCTAAACAATACGTTACTAAATAAGTGATCACTGAAGAAATCAAAGAGGAAATCAAAAAATACCTAGAGACAAATGACAATGAAAACACAACGAACCAAAACCTATGGGACGCAGCAAAAGCAGTTCCAAGAGGGAAGTTTATAGCAATACAATTCTACCTCAAGAAACAAGAAAAATCTCAAATAAACAATCTAACCGTACACCTGAAGGAACTAGAGAAAGAAGAACAAACAAAACCCAAAACTAGTAGAAGGAAAGAAATCATGAAGATCAGAGCAGAAATAAATGAAATAGAAACAAAGAAAACAATAGCAAATATCAATAAATCTAAAAGCTGGTTCTCAGAGATGTTAAACAAAATTGATAAACCTTTAGCCAGACTCATCAAGAAAAAGAGGGAGAGGACTCAAATCAATAAAATGAGAAATGAAAAAGGAGAAGTGACGATGGACACTGAAGAAATACGAAGCATCTTAAGAAACTACTGAAAGCAACTCTATGCCAATAAAATGGACAACCTGGAAGAAATGGACACATTCGTAGAAAGGTATAACCTTTCAAGACTGAACCAGGAAGAAATAGAAAATAGGAACAGACCAATCACAAGCACTGAGATTGAAACTGTGATTAAAAATCTTCCAACAAACAAAAAACCAGGACCAGATGGCTTCACAGGTGAATTCTATCAAACATTTAGAGAAGAGCTAACACTTATCCTTCTCAAACTCTTCCAAAAAATTACAGAGGAAGGAACACTCCCAAACTCATTCTACGAGGCCACCATCACCCTGATACCAAAACCAGACAAAGATGCTACAGAAAAAGAAAATTACAGATCAATATCACTGATGAAGATAGATGCAAAAATCCTCAACAAAATACTAGCAAGCAGAATCCTACAACACATTAAAGGGATCATACACCATCATCAAGCAGGATTTACCCCAGGGATGCAAGGATTCTTCAATATACGCCAATCAGTCAATGTGATGCACCATATTAACAATCTGATGAATAAAAACCATATGATCATCTCAATAGGTGCAGAAAAAGCTTCTGACAAAATTCAACACCCATTGATGATAAAAACTCTCCAGAAAGTGGGCATAGAGGGAACCTACCTCAACATAATAAAGGCCATATACGACAAACCCACAGCAAACCTCATTCTCAATGGTGAAAACCTGAAAGCATTTCCTCTAAGATCAGGAACAAGACAAGGATGTCCACTCTCGCCACTATTATTCAACATAGTTTTATAAGCCCTAGCCATGGAAATCAGACAAGAAAAAGAAATAAAAGGAATACAAATTGGAAAAGAAGAAGTAAAACAGTCACTGTTTGTAGATGGCATGATACTATACACAGAATATCCTAAAGATGCCACCAGAAAACTACTAGAGCTAATCAATGAATGTGGTAAAGTTGCAGGATCCAAAATTAATGCACAGAAATCTCCTGCATTCCTATACACTAACAACGAAAGATCAGAAAGAGAAATTAAGGAAACAGTCCCATTCACCACTGCAACAAAAAGAATAAAATACCTAGGAATAAACCTACTTAAGGAGGTAAAAGACCTGTACTCAGAAAACTATAAGACAGTTGATGAAAGAAATCAAAGGTGACACAAACAGATGGAGAGGTATACCATGTTCTTGGATTGGAAGAATCAATATTTTGAAAATAACTATACTACCCAAAGCAGTCTACAGATTCAATGCAATCCCTATCAAATTACCAATGGCATTTTTTACAGAACTGGAACAAAAAAAATCTTAAAATTTGTAATGGAGGCACAATAGACTGGGAACAGCGAAAGCAGTCTTGAGGGTAAAAAAAAAGGAGCTGGAGGAATCAGACTCCCTGACTTCAGACTATACTACAAAGCTACAGTAATCAAGGCAATATGGTACTGGCACAAAAACAGAAATATAGATCAATGGAACAGGATAGAAAACCCAGAGATAAACCCACACACCTATGGTCAACTAATCTATGACAAAGGAGGCAAGGATATACAATGGAGAAAAGACAGTCTCTTCACCACTCTTTCCAGCAATAAGTGGTGCTGGAAAAACTGGACAGCTACATGTAAAAGAATGAAATTAGAATACTCCCTAACACGATACACAAAAATAAATCTCAAAATGGATTAAAGACCTAAGTGTAAGACTGGACACTATGAAACTCTTAGAGTAAAACACAGGAAGAACACTCTTTGACATAAATCTCAGCAAGATCTTTTTTGACCCACCTTCTAGAGTAATGGAAATAAAAACAAAAATAAACAAATGGGACCTAATGAAACTTAAAAGCTTTTGCACAGCAAAGGAAACTATAAACAAGACAAAAAGACAACCCTCAGAATGGGAGAAAATATTTGCAAATGAAACAACGGACAAAGGATTAATCTCCAAAATATATAAACAGCTCATGAAGCTCAATATTAAAAAAACAAACAACCCAATCAAAAAATGGACAGAAGACCTAAATAGACATCTTTCCAAGAAGACATACAGATGGCAAAGAGGCACATGAAAAGATGCTGAACATCAATATTATTAGAGAAATGCAAATCAAAACTACAGTGAGGTATCACCTCACACCTGTTATAATGGGCATCATAAGAAAATCTACAAACAACAAATGCCGGAGAGGGTGTGGACAAAAGGGAACCCTCTTACACTGTTGGTGGGAATGTAAGTTGATACAGCCACTATGGAGAACAGTATGGAGGTTCCTTAAAAAACTAAAAATAGAATTACCATATGACCCAGCAATCCCACTACTAGGCATATACCCAGAGAAAACCATTATTCAAAAAAGACACATGCACCCCAATGTTCACTGCAGCACTGTTTACAATAGCCAGGCCATGGAAGCAACCTAAATGCCCATCGACAGATGAATGTATAAAGAAGATGTGGTACATATATACAATGGAATATTACTCAGCCATAAAAAGAAATGAAATTGGGTCATTTGCAGAGACATGGATGGACCTAGAGACTGTCATACAGAGTGAAGTAAGTCAGAAAGAGAAAAACAAATATCATATATTAATGCATATATGTGGAATCTAGAAAAATGGTACAAATGAACCGGTTTGCAAGGCAGAAAGAGAGATACAGATGTAGACAACAAAGCGGGGAAAGTCAGGCGGGGGGTGGTGGTGGGATGAATTGGGAGATTGGGATTGACATATATACACTAATATGTATAAAATAGATAACTAATAAGAACCTGCTGCATACAAAATAAATAAATAAAATTAAGTTTAAAAAAAAGAAAGCTCAAGAAAAGACATGATAATAATAAAGCAAAAATTAATGAGATGATAAGGAAAGGGGAAAAAAAAGAGTAAAGTAGATTAAATTAACAAACAAAAACCTGGGTTGTTAAGGGAAAAGACATAAAATAAGCACATCACTAGCAAATTTAACTAAGGGGAAGGGAGAGAACACCCATATATAAAGTAAGAAATTCCACTGGAAAAAAATTTTTGACAGAGAGAAAAGTTTAAAAAGTCATGGCAGACTATTTTTCATATGTCAATGCAAATAATTAGAAAACCTAGATGAAACAAATAATTTCTTAGGAAAATACAGTTTATGAAAAGTATCTCCAGGACATAAGAAAAGATTAATATGGTCAATTTGCATAGAAGAAATAAGAAAGCTGTCAAAGAATGACTCCACAAAAATATAACAGGATTGGATAGTTTCCTAGGAAAATTGTACCAACCATTTAAGAGAACGGTATTGAGCAAAGCATTCTGCCAAGGGCCCTGGAGCTTCTCTGCACTTTATTGCTGGGTGTGCCAAGAATATAAGACTCTGACCACTCTTTACCTGGGCCATTTCTCATGACTGCGTCTGGAGTGACCAACTTTGCTGAAAGAAGTAACTTCTTCTTCTAGACAAAGAACAGGTTTGTTTCTGCTTAATTATAAAAGCCATGGATCTACCTAGCTCAGTGTTTGTCTCCTATAACCTAACCCACTGTGATTGCAGGCATCTATCTGAACCAATCAGCATTGCCCTGTGGGACTTATATAGGACTGATGGGAAAATGAAACTCTAGCTGCTGCTTTTACCAATAAAGTCCTTTGTCTCTGACTCAGGAATCTCATCTACTAGTATCCATGAGACAGTAACAGGCTAACTTGTTAGCTTATAAATACAGAAAATCTCAGACTTATACAGTTGTTGATAACCAGATAGTGCCAATACTACATAAATTATCTCATAGCATGGAAAATGAAATAAAACTTCTGAATTATTTTTATGAAACAAATGTAATGTCAATCACTAAACCTACCAATGATAAACAGCACAAAAATGAAAATTACAGACCAATACACATTAATATCAATGCAAAAATAATAAATGAAAATTTTACCAAGACTTCAACACCATATTAAGAAAATAATCCAGTGGAACCAATTTATGGGATTTATATCAGAAGTGTAAAAATTGTTCAATATTTGTAAAATAATAATTTAATTTACTAAATTAATAGATCTAAGGAGAAAGATCATATAATTATTTCCATACATGATGAAAAAGTCTTTAATAACATTCAATATCCATTCCTAATAAAATAGTATTGGTTGGCTATTTCCTTGACGTGAAAGAATGTATATGCCTCTTTCCTAAACCCAGCATATTTCTTAAAAGGAAAAGCAAAAAACAAAACCAAAAACTAGAGGTATTACTATTAAGGAGGAAAAAAAAGGTAAGGATATTCACTATCTCTACAACTATTTAAAAATGGTATTAGAAGTACTAGCCAATGCAACTAGATAAGAGGAAACAGCTAGAGACATAAAAATTGGGGAAAAACTATTTGCAGATAACATGAGAGTACAGAAGATGGATAACAAAGCTAACTACAATAAAATAATTTAGTCACATAGCAGAATATAAAATAAACATGCAGACAGTAAAATTCTTCTTGTATACAGATAATAACTAGATAGAAGATATAATGGAAGAGACAATTCCACTTAAAATATTTACATAAAAATGAATAATCAGTAATGAACTTACAAGGAATGTGTAAAACTGACATGAAGAAAATCATAAAACAGTTCCGAAGGACCAAAAACAGACATGAACACATGGAAGGCTCTCCTTTGTTCTTACACAATACATCTCAACATCATCAACTGTATTAGGTTCTTCCAAAGTTAATTTATAAATTGTTATCCTAATAAAATATCAATGGGCTTTTTCCTTGAGCTAGGCAAGGTGATAATAAAATTCATATGAAAAAATAAGCACATAAGAATAGCCAGGAAAACATTTAAAAGGAAGAGAGATGAGGGAGAACTAGCCATAACAGACATTAGAATATACTATTGTACAAAGCTTCTTTAATAGCACTGTCCAATAGAATTTTCTGTGATGATGGAAATTTTCTATATCTGAACTGTCCAATATCATAGCTACTACCCATGTATGGCTAAATTATCACATAAAATGTAGCTAGTGTAACTAAAGAACTGGATTTTTAATTTAATTGTAGTAAATTTAAACTTACATAGCCACATGTGGCTAATGACTACTGAATTAAATAAACATAGCTTTATAATCAATTGATTATAGCACTGGTGCATGAATAAACAGACCAGTCAAGTAGAATATAATGTCTAGAAACAGATTCTCTCTTGCTCTTTTATTATATATGTATGAAAATTTGCTATATGAAAGACATTATGTCAAATCAATGGGGAAAAGAGGACCTTTTAAAAAAATGGTGCTGGAACAAGTGGATAGTCATTTAGAAAAAGATAAAACTGCATTTATTCCTCACACCATAATCAAGAATAAAGTCCAAATGTATCAGTGATTTAAATGTAATAAATGAAACCATAAGTGATCAATAAGGAAATGGGTGAATTCTTCTTTATTAACTTTGGTATAGAAGAAAACTTTCTAACTATGACTCAAAATCCAGATGCAATAAAAGATTGATAAACTTGATTATACAAAAAAAATTTTTTTAACTTTTGAATGGCAAAAAAATTATCTTACGCAAAATCAGAGACAAATGAAAATAGGAAAAACTTGCAACAAATATCAGAAAAATACTAATACTCCTCTTATATAAAAGGCTTTGAAAATTGGGGAAAAAATTTATAAACGCTATGGAAAAAGGGTAAAAATATAAAAATATGATTAACCAAAAAGTGGCTCTTAAATGTATGATAGATGTTCCACTTTATTCATAGGAAGAGAAATGAACATTAAAACACAGTGAGATAACCTTTCTCGTCTCCTGTATTGGCATAATGAGCTTACAATACAGTGTCAGTAAGATCTGCCCAGATGTTACTGATGAGAAGGCAAAATGTCACAACTCTTTGGTGGGGGGGACAGATTTGGCAATATTTAACAAACTGTATATGTATTTGTCTTTTGATGCAGCAATCCCACTTCCTGGAATTTGCCCTTTGCATATGAAGATATATGCAAGAGATTATTCATTGCCGCATTATCTGTAATTGCAAAATATTGGAAACTACCTCAGTGTTCAAAAATAGGAGACTGGTTGAACACACTGTTACATGCACACAATGCAGCAGCGTAGGAATGTATGGCTGCAAAAAGAGAATGCGGAAAACCTCAGTGAAGCAATAGGGGATTAAATTCCAGACTATATGAAGTGAAAAGAGCAAAGCGTAGGAGTATATACTATAGCAGTTGAACATTTCCTAAATTCCATCATTTTAATGTGGCTATATGAGAAATATCTTTGTTCTTAGGAAATACGCAGTGTATTAAAGAGTAGAAGGCAATGATGTATCAACCTACTAACAAGTAGTTCAGAAAAAGTAATGAGAAAGAGAGAGAAAGAAAGGAGGAAAGCAAATGTAACACAATGTTAAAATTGGTGAATCTGGGTAAAGCTTATAAGAGTTACAGGAGAGAGTCAGGACATCTCTTAAGCACTCCTAGAGCATCCTCTGTTAGTTTCCATCTTTGTTCATCGTCGACTGTGAGTAGCTGAATTCTCACTCACCTTTGTCTTCCCATTACTTCCAGCAGGATCTGGTACAAGGGAAGCTCTTGGTTATAGTGTGAATGACTAATAAGGAATTAGAAGAGAGAGATCATGTGAATTGGCTTCTCCAGAGAAGGTATTTCACCTCAGAGGAGGTGAAACTTAAAAACGTATTTTAAAAATTGCTAAAACTGGAGGGAAAACAGAGGGTGAATGTGGGCAAGCGGAACAACTTCTCCTGCCCAGAAGGAGTGAACGGATAGGGCTGGAGACAGGGCCATTATGACAGAACGGAGGCCTTGGACTGGAATGAGCGGGAAGTAAGTTTGGAGAGCTAATGAAGAAAATTAGACTACAGAGACCACAGATGGAGGCAGAAGTTTAGGGAGGCACTAGAAACTCCCCTTGGGCTCCTGGGTAACAAACAACACAATATCCAAAATACATAGCTCCTCCCGTTGGCCGGTTCACGCTGGGGAAAAAACAGGCCAATGGTGAGGACTCTTGCTGTTTCCCTCTCCAATGCTAGTCACTGATCAAGCAGGCTTCCCAGCTGTTCAGATCCCTTCTTTTGAATTTTAAGACAGGAATCTAGACAGATGGCAGCTTAGTTTGACTTTGCCATTACATAGCCACAGGAAAATGTTGCCATGTTTTCTAGTTCTGTTTTTTTTTTTAATCCGCTGCCCTAACCACATTGTTTCATGCTCTGAGAGTTTTGCTTTGATGAAACAGTATGAAAAAAGAAAAGATAATCTTAAATAGGTTTGGGCTTTAAAGGGCAGAAAGTAAGAATTTCAGCTCCCAGGATTATCTAGGCACAGCTTATACTCCATGAGGTGCCAGAGCTTAGCTTGAAAGATGTTAAATGCTTCAAGCTGCGCAAGCATGTGTTTCCTCAAATGGGCAGAAGTGATGATCATGAACACAGGCAAAACTTTAATTGAGGGGTATACACAGTTGCCTCAGTTACATAGGTGTTACCAGGTCTACAAATTATGTATTCATTCATTTTATTTTTCCTGTAAATATCAACATTAATCCATGGTAGGTATATGTCTGTAAGAGATTCAAGATATAAAAATATAACTATAGAATACAGCCAGTATTCAGACTGACTTCACATTGGGTAATCATTTAGAAATAAAACAGCAAACTGCTACCCTTTACTCTTGCAGGCCCAGGCAGGGGAGAAAAAAGATGAGTTGAAATTCAGAAAAAGATCATCTATATGTGGAATCTAAAATATGACAAAAATGAGCATATCTACAAAACAGAAATAGACTCACAGACATAGAGAACAGACTTGCGGTTGCCAGGGCAGGGGGAAGGGGGAGGGAAGGATTGGGAGTTTGGGATTAGCAGAGGCAAACTAGTATACATAGGATGGATAAACAGCAAGGTCCTACTGTATAGCACAGGGAACTACATTCAATACACTATAATAAACCATAATGGAAAAGAATATGAAAAAGAATATATATATGTATATCTGATTCACTTTGCTGTACAGCAGACATTAACACAACATTGTAAAACAACTCTACTTCAATAAAATTTTTAAAAAAGACATAGCCATTCATTCTTTCATTCAATGCCTAGTTATCAGCTTAACAAGGTGCTTATTTTTAAGCATGTCTAGAAAAATATATCCTCAAAATATCAATAAGCATCTCTCTAAAAATTCCCATATACTCAGTTGTCTACATGCCAATGCATTTGTAAATTAATTATATAATTGCTCATTCAAAAAATATTTATTAAATACTTAGGAAGTATCAAATACTTTTCTGTGCACCCGGGATATACGGAGGGGGATAAAAGGCAAAGATAGAATCCCAGCCCTCCAAAACTTACATTCTAGTAGGGAGAGATAGACATGGAACAACATAACTAAGTATAAAATACAATGTGCTGCTGGAGTTAAAGGAAAATGAAGCACAGGAGGACAGACCGTGGCGAGGAGGTGGCAAGTGTAATTCAGGCTTTTGAGAAAGTCTCTCTGAGAAGATATTTGAGAAAGGACATGAAGGATGTGAGGGGATGTGAGCCATGGGGACAGCTGAGGAAAAGCATCAGGAAAGGCAGGGAACACCCAGGACCCGCCTGGTGCGTCCTCAGAGAGCAGGAGGGTGGTGTGCTTGGAGCAGAAGGTTCAACTGAGAAGTCAGCGAGGAGCCTGACCAGAGCCGTGGGCGTTTCAGATAAGGATGTTGGCTTTTCCTCCGAATAAAATGAGAAGCCAAGAAGGATTTCGAGTAGAGGAATGACCACTTGACTTAATTAGAAAATCACCCTGGTGGCTGCAAAGAGAACAGAGCACAGGGAGACAAAAACAGGAAAAAAAGAGACCAGTTAGGTACTGAAATAGTCCATGAAGGAGACGATGCTGCCTGCATAAAAAGGTGTGCAGTGAAGTGGATGTGTTTTGAAACTAGACAGATTTTTTTAAATCAGTTTGCTTTCCTCTTAGATAAAATATTTACACTGAGGGAAGAGGTGTTTTTATGAAGTGATGGAAAGGAAGGTATGTTCTAAGTAGCGTACTTCAGGAAAAGGATGGGTTTGGATGAGCTAAAGTTAGGAGGAAATGTGGATATTGGGCAAAATAAAGTTCCAGGCTGCCTAAAAGACAGCCTAAAATGGAGCATCCTAGAAGGGAAAAGCTATGAAGAGATAAAAGCGCTTCAAAGATAAACTGGCCTTTTGTATAGTTCTTCCTAGAGCCTGTGTGGATTTTTCCACCGTCTGGATATCAGCACCCCAACTTAGCACCAACTTAAATCCTCTGGGAGACCATAACTAGGTACTAGGTTCATTGGAGCTCTAAGTAAATCAAGGAAACAGAGAGAAGCCCAGAGAAAAGAAATAGATAGAGGAGAGAGAAAGGAAGGAAAATGTTCAATAAAAAAAAACAAAAGTGACTATCGAAAATACTTTAATAGTGTCACAAGCCATTGCCCCAGCCACTGTTCTGCAACACTCATGGTCCCAGCAGCAGACATATGATCAAGGACATGCTAGAATATGACTGAGCAAGGAGAAAAGATTTCTTACTACATGGATTTGATGAACTTTGTGGATCTAGGGGACACACTGTCTGGGTATATTTCAAATATAATCACTGACTTTTTTTTGTAACTGTTATATAAAGATGCTTTATATTATCACTAAATCATCTCAGATTGTTTTAATTCCCTTTGTACTGTTATCTTCAGCTCGAGATGTAGAAAATAATTTATTACAAAAATCAGAACTGGATGAAATTCCAACAAAAATTTCATTGGATTGGATTAATCTGATCAAGTTAGACAGCTAAACTAGAAAATTCAAGCCTCTGAGTGGATTTTTTGGATCAAGTAATCATACAAAAATGAGTAATCCAGTTTGGCTGTCTGAATTGATCAAGCAAACCAGGTAATTGCAAAATTTCTCCCTTGTTTGTGCTATGTAGATACGGTTCAATTGCAGAAAGGCAGCTTTGAAAAAATTCTAAGAGGATCATATTGGCCGTGGAGTTTTCCATGTTTTAATTCTCAGCATCTTCTCCTAACAGCTTGTTTGAACAGAAATGTGGTTTGTGATCCAGGGTTGAGGACAAACGGTGCTGGACTGTTTATTATTATTTTGTGGGCTCTTTCAGCTTTTTTTATCACAGTTCATGTCCCTGTCATGATCCTAACGTCAGGTTGCTGGGTCATTACTTTCCTTCCTCCTCTTCCTGACACACATCTGGAAACTCACCAGCCCTTTTTCCTATCCAACCGCTGAGTAGGCCTATTTAGAAAGTCAGCACCAAGCAGCAATTCTGAGGAACCGCCCTTCTCCCTGTTCTTTAATTTCTCCCCTTCCCGGGCCCCAGCGCAAGCTGTGCACTCCTCCACCTGGCAGCACTTTGGCTTAACAGAAGTGCATGCCATCAAGGCCATGCAAAGCAGCGTCAGGAACAATGGTGCCTCTACACATCCGACTACATTACACACTCCCCCTCTACCACCTCTTTTCTATTTCATATGGGTCTTACATCCTAAATCCCATTTGATTCCTCCTCCCCCCTTATATAAATAGTTGCCTTATGGTAATAATAATAATAATAATAATAGCCAACACATAATGCATAATAATTGCCAGGCACTGTTTTAGCCACTGTGTGTATGTAAACAAAGTAGCTACACACACACACACACACACACAGACTCATTTGATCCTCATTCAAGCATTATGCAACAGACACTATTAATGACACATTTTATAAACAAAAGGAACAGAAGTACTGTTAAGTAACTTGCCCGATGTCACACCGCTCACAAGTAGGAACTCAAGGCCAGGAGGTCTGGCTGCAGAGACCAGGCTCATAAGTGCTCTGCCCCAACTGCCTCTGAGCACAGCCTGCTACAGCAATGTACACGTCTCCTGGCCTGGCAAACAGTTGAGGGGTTTTCCTCTACTGGTTTTCCTTTAATAGTAGAATAGCACTCATCCACTGCATTGAGGGAACGTGAAGGTTTCCTCTCTTCCCAAGGCTGGGGGGCAGTCACAAGTATTGCCCCCCCGGAGCTGTGGCTGCAGAATTAGGACCAGTATTGATATTGCTGAGCCCCTACTTTCACTAAGTTCTTCCCTCCCTCTGTTCTCAAAGGCTGTGGAAGCACCAGAGGAACTAAAAGCAATTATAAATTGCTAAATTCCCATTCTAGTGGCCAAAAAAGTCACTCGTTGATGTGTGGATGCAGATTCAGAGGTCTAGTTAAAAGGAGGCTTACAGAGCTCATAGGTTCATTCAACAGCACCTGTATGTTTCATTCCATGACAATCATCAGTCCTTCTTTCTTTCATTTACCTTGTTTTAGTCACATATTAATTTGTTTGACTTTCATTAAACACCTATTGGATAGCATCAAACAATTTTCTAAATTGGAGGATTTAAAGTTGAAATATAATCTCTGGGCTGCATTTCCTCATGTCAACTGAGGAATCACTGAATGATGACTCTCACCATACTCTATATCCTTTTTCATGGTAAGGCATGTGACTTTGTTCAAACAGGCTCAAAAAAAGGTAACTTCCTGAGTACCAAACCTTTGACCATTAAAAGGTCCTTTTAATACTAAACTATAGCCAATACTTGTATGGTTTATCAGTTTGGGGCTTTCATCTCTCTGACTTTTTACAGACTTCTCCACTTTATTGTTGTTGAAGCACGAGAGAGAATAGAGGGTATCTGTGGATATATATGTCTTAGTGTTTGTCCCAATCCAGTTTCTATCTGAATCAGTTTGAGAAACTAACCTTTGAAGTCTCTATTTCCTAATTTGAAAAATGGTATAACATCTAATTTGAAGATTATAGTGAAATTTAAATGAAATAATGTGTGTAAGGTGCCTATATGTAATAGATACTAAAATGGCAGTGGAGGAAGAAGAGAGAGAGGAGGAGGGAAGGAAAGTTTATGTCATGTGATTTTTGCAGGAGTAAAATAATGTAATAGTAGAGAGTAACCTCCATGACAAATAAAGTACCAGGATGATGACCTTCTTAAGAAACAAAGTTTTTGGTTGTTGTTTTATTTGTTTATTTCTTTGTTTTGTTGTGCTTACTTCAGAGACCTTTTTAGTGAAGTACAAGAATCTTTATTATATTTTTAAGTTCTTAAGTTATGCTCTTTCTTGGCTTTCTCTTTTCTTTTAGCCTAAATCTGATTCCCCCCTTCCTGTTATTTGGGAAATTTTCTGTAGTCATTGTCTTCCCAATTCCCTCACAACATAAGTGCTTTATTTTAGCATGTGATGATTTTTTTTTTCATTTTAAAATATCCCTGGAATAAGAGATGAGACCACATATTTCTGCTCACTAAAAAAGCATTTCAAAAAGCCACGGTAACAGCTAGATGGAGAAAATGCAAGTTTCAGAGGCCGAATTTTATATTATGTAAAAAGTATTTGAGGTCAAGAAAACACAAGGAAAAAGAGAAACATAAATATATTTTATCCAACTTTTAGGAAAATATACATAAGATAACTAAGTATGTGTCCAACAGCCAGTTCCAAACATGGTGGGAATAATTAGAGAACTGACTTTGAAAGAAAGACAAAAGACCCTGATCTGGTTTTCTGAGGACTCGTGGGAAGCCTACTATACAAAGATGAAATACAAACTGTTAAAGATCCAGCATTTGAAAATGTATCAAGTTAAAACTAACCAGAGTAAGAATAATATAGGCCACTACAGTAAAGTGGGAAAAGGGATATAAAATTTTTACATGCAGAAAGCCTTCAAAAAATATATAGAAATCTAGTACAGGGGGCTTCGAGGTGCCAGGCTTCTACTTAAAAATAAGTAGGAGCAAGGCAAGAGATTTTAGCTTTAGCAGTGAGTAAAAGGATTATATGCCAAACCACAGGAAAATATTTCAGTGAAAAATAATGGGCTCTTGAAATATATTTTCAGAATAAAGGAGCAAAGGTAAAAGCTGTTCTCCTGACAAAATACTAATGAGAAATTAAAGACGGGGGGAAAAAAAATGACATGAATACCAACCCCAGTGATTGTTACTTCCTTGAGAAGGAGTATCAAGAAAAGGGGAGTTGGCCAGCGCCGGGAACCCATTTCCTGGAATAACTGGAAAAATGTTTTCAAGTGAGATGGTGGAAATTAAAACAGCAGTGAAAAGGCTAGAAACAGATAAGACAAAATACACACCAGGTCTCAATAATATATCATTATTATTACTAGATTGATAGCATACTGTACCACTCCATCAAAACCTTTTGTAGCAAAGGGATCGTATAAAAGGATCAATAAAACAACCCTTTTAAACAATAAAGTAAACATATTCCACATGTTTTAGAGGAAATGAAGAAAAAACTCGTTAAGATTTAAGCTTGTTTAGGTATCTTATGCCAGCTTAGATTAGTAAAAATTCAAACCAGAAGTAAACATTATTTTTCCAAAGGTTGAGAATTTACAATCAAAGGAGGAGCCCAGGCAAGTGTGTACTGAAGATCTGGCAATTTTCTAGTTAATTTGTTTAATGTGGATAGCATCCAAGTCTTTTATTTTTTAACATGTACTATTAAAATTATCTTTCTATAGTATTAATTATGTATTACTAGGTTCCCTCTTTGTGCTTTCTGAATATAGCACAAGAAGTATAGGTATATAATTAAGATTTTCAGTAATATTTATTCGAATAAATTATGAAATAAATTATACAAATATTATGTATTAAATTCTGTAGATACAATAATGAATAAGAGAAACTACATACAAATCCAAGTCTTTACATATATAGTAACTCATTTATTCCTTACAAAAAGCCTGTAAGGTAAATTTATTATCATCCACATCTTATAAGTGAGAACACAAAGGTCCCAAGATTTGAGTGAGTTGCCAAAGATCACAGAGCCAGTTGCTCTGATTTGAATCTAGGCTATCTGGGGCCATGGTCTCTCAGCACTATATTATGCAGCCATCAAATAAACAGGGAGGTATATATCCTTATGAAACTGCACTATTAAAAGTATGAAAAACATGGTGTGAGAGCAAAGGAAGGCATATCTAATTGTGTGGTGGAAGGCAGGGTTAGGAAAGTCTTCTTTGAAAGGTAAGTAGGAATCCACTTAGGTAGTAAATTGGAGGCCATCTCTTGCAGAGATATAAATACATGGTGTGAAAGAACATTCATTTGGGGAAGGGGGATACAACTACCAGTTAAATGTCACTAGTACACAAAACAGAAGCATGTATTATACATTCACTAACTCTTGTTAATTTATTTTTGCAAGTTCACTGCAAAGTAATTCTTCATATGCTAAATGTATCCTCCTTAATCTGTAGCCAACAATTTATTCCCTTCAAGTAAAGTAAGCTTCCATATTAACTTCAAGAGATAATAACTAAGCAATTGATTGGTGTGCTGGAGGTAGATAACATTTCATCAGGATGGCTAAAGGGACTGGCTGATCATTTCAAGTTCCAAGTATTGTGGTTTTACTGAAAAGCAAAATAGATAAAATATTTGATTCAGTTGTTGGTCAGTTTAAACTGTACAGAAACAGATAATTCAAAAGAATCATTTTTTACACCCTTATCTGTGGAATGCAATCTTAGAAATATTCTATCTTCCTACAGAACATAGGTCTCTTTGTTTCCATTAGCATTAACTGGTTTTACAATCCCTGTTTTAAAGTTATTTGAGAAATTTTTAAAATACCACACTATGGTCTGTTTTCTCACAGAATCTTTAGTGAAATAAGTAAGAATACAAATATAGACAATGCTATAATGAAGTGGCTTCATCTATTATAAGACAGACTGGCCTGTTAACAATTTTAAAATCTTTCTGTTAGTCCCTCCCATCCTTAAAATCATTGGGTTTTTTTTTTTTTTTAATATTGTATTCTCAATGAAATAGGTTTCTTAAAATGCTTTAGAATTTTCTCTGAGTTAATGTTTAACTAATGTTTTAGTGCATAATTGGCATCTTAAATAAACAGAATTAGACAATTGAGACTGACCAAATTTCATGTCCACTTCTCACTACGATCCCAATACTCTATTCCTATTTGAATTCCTTGCCATTTTCCTGGAATGAAACTGGACCTTAATGTTGAAACTATGATTGGGCCTCTTTGTTCCCACCACTATTTCCACCACTCCCCCAATCCTACCCCACCACAACAACTATTTTGCTTGCAATGATTCACACAGGTCTTCCTGATTGATAACACCCAGGCTTGCACTTCTGCCAAGAACCAAAGATCCTTGAAGATCCAGCTGCTGCACTTACTCATACCCACTGATGAGATCTCAGTACTGATGTCAGACAAGCCAGAATCAAGAGTCAGTCATGCTCTTTAAAGAGCCCACAGTTTCTGCTACACAGTTCATTCCCCAAAACTGCCCCTAAACATCAATTTCAGAAGGCCCTCTAATGACATGCTTTGTAGCTGAAAACATACTAATCATGAAAAAAACCCAACACCCTTCATGATTCCCACCATAGACTGGGAGCTCTGGGACTCCACTCCTCTACTCTTCAGGGCCGCCCACAGCACTGTAGCTGCTCCGTAACTTCCTAGTGTACACGTGGTCCCAGCTGCCAGCCATGACAATGAGGTTTTCATGTCATGACCATCTCTCCAATGGGGTTGGACTCAATCAGAACATCTATTTCAGGGACCCTAACTGCCTAGACACCATCTAATGGCAGGGACCCTAAATTACCATCACTCCAGGAGCTCAGATGGAAGGAGTTGCCTCTTTCAAGGACCACTTGTAAGAGGGAAGAAGAAATCTGACTCCATATTAGATCTGTTCCTTTTGCTTTAACCTTTGTGCTTTGTTGCCTGTGTTTAGTCATGCTGGCTCTGCAACTTTTGTAAAAGAATGTTGCCTATAGCCTGAAATATACAGGACAGTCTATTCTCAGGGCTCTGACCTTTAAGAGTCCATTCCTATAGAGATAAGAAGTTGGAGAATGGAGAATAACATTTGCCTTGTTGAAGGTTTACAGGAACATCATGACCTGACCTACAGGGACAGCTGCAAAAACAGAGGATTCCCACACCAAGAAGTTTGCAACAGCTAGCCACGCCCCTCCCTCACCTTGCTTTTAAAAATGCTCTGCTGAAACCCTTCAGAGAGTTTGGGGGTTTTTGGGCACAAGCCACCTGTCTCCTTGCATGGCCCTGCAATAAACCTTTAAACTCTGATATTTCCATTTGTTTGGCCTCACTGTGCATGGGGCACACAAACTTGCATCCAGTAACACACTTACTGATGGATATTGTCAGCCTAGGATGTTGCCTTTTCAAAAAAAAAAAAAAAAAAAAAAAGAGGTAAGAAGGAAAACGGTCTTTCCAGGGCATCTGGAAAGTCTGAAAATGATAAACACCATGATAACTGTATTTTACGTTGAGGTAAGTCCTTCAGTGGATATACCGACATAAAGTTTAAATCAAAAATATAGCTTGATGAGATGCTTTTTTAGAGTTATCTTGTATTAATTTCTGACACCTAAGTGTGGATTTCCTCTTCTGTCTTTTTATGATTTGCATAAAACATGGTTCTGAGTGATTTTACATTAATATTAAAAAATAGATAAGAAGTTAAGTTGCCCTCTTTTCATTATGTATTCACTTCTGCATAATATTCTTTACTGGAATTAGGGACTGTCATTTAGGAGTACTCTAAAATGCCAATGACAAAACCAAAATTAATTAATTAATTAATCCAAACTTTCACTCAGATGACTATTAATTAAAAAGTCAGACTATCTTTAAGAATTTCCTATAGAGGATAATTTCCACTTATTTCTAGAGTGAGAAAAGATTATCTTCTGTAACATGCTAAATTACAAAAATATTAACTATATGAAATTTTGTCACTTCTGCACATGCTTCTTTTGGGCAATAGACCCTTCTGCACTTTAGAAGAGTCACTTACAAAGAAATCCTATCATATTGTTTTAAGCTGTGTAGCAGGAATACCGTATCTCTGAGTTCGTGACAATTTAGCATAGGCCAAGTCTTGTATATTCCTTGAGAGCATGATCCATGTCTGATTTACTTACTTTTTAAAATTTTCCTGGCCCCAAAACACCTAGGGACAGTGCCTTAAACAATACTAAATACCGATGCTGAATTAAAACAGTTAAGGTACTTGAAATGATTTAAGTTCAATATATTACCTTGACTTCCCCATTTCACAATGTAGCCTCTTTGTAATTGACCCAAATTCCCTAGAGCTTTCAATATATTTGAATTATGTCAAACTGCTGCATCACTAGGTGAGATAAATTTCATTACATGGGATTAATATAAGGAAGGAGATGGGTAAATTCACCGTAAGATATTTATTTATGGATCTATCGCATCACATGGAAATGTGAGTTTAAAGCAATCGAGAAAATCCACTATTAAAGAAGAAAAAACTGGAACAGACTCACCAGAAAATGTTAAGCTATTTTGGTGGATTTTGGTTTTGTCAAATTCTTAAATATGTTTGGCCTAACACATTTCCCTTTAATTCCCTTAATATACCCTGTGGATTTCCACAGAAATGTGAACCGTATGTTTCTGATTCATTTATACTTAACTCATCAACATGTTTGGTAAGAATGATTTCAAGCACAAAGCCTCAGGAACAGTTTCTGTGGGCTCTTTTATTTTAGTTAGTAAACAACGAGAACCTGAACCCAGAAATCCTGGGGCCTCATTTAATACTCAAATTCCATAAAGAATGAGAGGGTTCTTAACTGGATCAGGCACACTTTGCCTTTGACGGCTGCTCGCTCCAAATCTTGCAGCTGGGAGGAATTATTTTGATATTTCCCTCTATTTCTCGTCACTTTTATTTTAGAGAGCGTAAGCCTTTGATGGTGCAAAACTTGTTTGAGTTGGGACCAGCGGACACCCCATCAGCTCTGTTTGTGCAGGATGAGGCTCTAACTGCCAGGGGACCCTGCTCAACCAGGGAGTCTGAAGAGGAGCCTTTTCTCTCCCAGTAGTAAATTCAAGAGGATCAAGTGGTGTAATTCCATAATCTCTCGCGACCCACCCGCTACAATTTGCTTATCTACATATAGAGAGAAATTTTTACCTGACTCTCTCCGGGATATGAGTGAACAAGTACAAAATTATCTATTTAATGATTCTTCATCAAGCTGATAATTCCTCGGTTTTCTCATCTAATCCCAGTATATTTGATAAAGCATGGGGACACATGCATTTCCTTTCTCTACAAACTTGGGAAAGCATACACTAAAGGTCTATGTCTGAGTATTTAATGAAAGGTATTTTGTTCCCACGTTCGGCTAGTATCTCTCTGCCATTAGCCTACCATCACGTGGGATTTTATATTTCTCATTAAAATGGCTGACATCTTGGTTTAGGAAATTAGCAACAATACCTCCTGTTCCTCCTCCTTCATGGGCATTCCTCCAACAGCTGTCAGATTCCAGTTTCCCTGTGGTTTGTATTTATAAAGACCCTTAATGCTCTGTAATACATTAGAGATAATCTGCTTATACTGATGTCTACTTTTCCCTCCACCCACCCCTGCCATGTCCTTCATCACCAAACCCCACTCCTTCCCTGTTACTTCTAAGGACTCCTTTGGTGACAAAATCTTAGGTCTAGAGGCGTTCCTTTCTTCTGCTCCTCACTGAAAAACAGAAATAAAAATCCTCTGGCTATGAGATATATGTAATTTCTGTAGAAGAAACTTAAAAACAGAGGATTAGCATACTGAAATAAGAATAATCCAAAGGAAATTCCTAGGGAGAAAAACAGCTCTCTTTCATCAACCTTCTCTGGAATTAAAGAGAGATGAAACAGATATGTGTGGTATTTGCAGAAAAAAAAAAAAAAGTGTGGTTTTCAATACAGCACATAAAATGTACCTTCTGAGTTTCATAAATGAAGGCCCTGAGCTTTTCTTTTATCAAACGAGAGTGGAAAAAAATTTTATCAGGAAAAAAACACAGTGAAAGAAAACCATGCGGAAATTGGGTCCTGAGCCACTCGTTTAATAAACATTCCTGGACCAAGGTGTTGTGGAAAATAAGGCACTAGGGATGGAAGTGTTTTACCCCTCATTTATAATCATTAAGGACTTTTTATTTCCCTGCTTACATAAATCATTCCACTCTATTAAGATAAAAGTCTGAATGGCCTCACTCCAAAGTGGGGAGAAGAAGAAATTCCTAGGACTTCTATATATTATTCATTTTTAACTTCCTCCTTTAAATTTTCTTTTAAAAATATAGTGTATAATGTGAACAATATACTAGTTGAATAGTACATGTATACATTTTACAGATAAATACACAGATATTGGAAGAACAGGCTCAAAATGCCCCTTTGTTTTGTTTTACTAATAGGGATGCAGAATCAGAAATAGGTTTGGAGCCCACTGACCTATTAAAACGAATCCTGTCAGACAGAGAAAGATAAATACTGTAAGATAATCACTTATATGTAGAATCTAAAAAATGCAACAAACTAGTAAATATAACAAAAAGCAGGGTCACAGAGATAGAGAACAAACTTGTGGTTACCAGTGAGAAGAGGGAGGGGGGAGGGCAATATAGGGGTAGGGGAGTAAAAGGTACAAAGTATTAGGTATAAAATAAGCTACAAGGATATATTATACAACACGGGGAATACAGCCAATATTTTATAATAACTATAAATGGAGTCTAACCTATAAATATTGTGACTCACTATATTGTACACCTGTAGCTCATATAACATTGTACAGCAACTATATTTCAATCAATCAATCAATCAATTGAATCGAATCCTGAGCTGGTAATTCTGGACCCGATGCACAGCTCCTGACCTGTGTGTGACTATTCAGCTGCTTTCCCTTGGACAACTCACTTAGGTCTCTGAATCTCCATTTCAAGGTCCAAAATTAAATTAGATACTGCCTGTGGCCCTTATTGGCAAAATGCCAATTGTACATTGTACACGTGCTTATTAAAACCAGTAACCTGAAATTCACAGTGACTTGCAACTGAACAGGTTATGAGGGTGAATAAGACTGTCATCAAAGAGCTGGGAGTCTAAGAGTAGAAGAAAATTTAAAAGCTTATTCTGTTGTAATCTTTATAATGAGGGCACCAAGAAGGGCTGTCCTACTGTCCTAGACAGTTATATGTCGGATATGACACTGTCTCCTCAGGATTTTCCTGTTTTTGAATTTAAAGGCAACGTTTATGCACACAGTGGAGTAAAGTTCTTAATGGTTATAAACTGAGAGCAAATAAAGGCTCAACTGTTAAAACTGAAGAAAGAAAATAGTTAACATAATTTAGAGTCAGCTTTGGTTAAGTATTCTTCTAAAACTTCCTTAGTTACATCCTCATATTTCTACCACAGAAAACTTTCTGGGTTGTATGGTTTATTCAAGGCCCATTTTCTTAAAATATTATGATTCATGTTCTTAAATTAAGATTCTTGGATGTGTCCCTTTGGAGTTCAGAGAGTCAGTTCTTATGTTCACCCAACCGACAAGTTCAACCCTCTAATTACACTGCTCAGCTATAAATAATATGGAGTATTTTTCATTCCTTTCCTTTCAAAATTAAAAGATCTTTATGTGACATACCTCCCTTACTATATTTTTGATCTCTTGAAAAAACAAAAACAGTTTTTAATTCATCTTGGATTCCCCAAAGCACCAAGCATGATTTTTTTGCACAGAGCATGTGCTCGAAACATATATTGAATGAGTGAATGAATGTGAGAGAGGAAAGTAGTAGTACCTTACCAAAATCTGGAAGAGCTTTCCCAAAATGTAATCCTTGTACCGTTTACATCATTCACTCTTCTGAGACTTTGTTTAAACCCACTGTAGTGGACTCCACTTCAAATGTGTTGAGTCTCTCATATATTAATAAGCTCACCAAGAGATTCTGGGCATGCAAAGTTTGAGAAACATTGACCGGGAGGAACGTCAATTCCTCACCCTTTTCAGTTTCCAGTGAATATCAGGGGCGTGAAGCATGGCTTCAATTCTGAAATTTTTTGAGACCTAAACTTTCCCTTTGCTTCTGAGTTTGTTTTGTTTAGAATCCCACCTGAATGCCCAAGACTGCATGTTTGTCGTAACTTGACAGTAGGGATCTTATTGTAGGAGTGGGGGTTAGGGGCCCACTGAAAGTAGTGACTAATAATGACTACGATGTATTGAGTACTTACGACATGCCAGGTTCTGTTTCAAGCATGTTTTATATAGATTTCTTTATTTAATCTTCATATTAGCCCCTATTTATTAGGTACTATTATTAGGTCCATTTTACAGGTAAGAATACTGAGGCACCTAAACAGATAAGTAACATACCCTTGGTCACACAATTAGTAACTGGTAGAGCTGTTTGACAGCAAAATAAATTCGATGGGTGGTCTGGTTCAGGCACCTGTCCAAGTCCAATCACATTACATTTTCGTAGCATCGACACTTAAGAGCTCTATCCCTGTTGCATCAACAACAGTGCATGGGAACATCTCCCAAACTCATGGCAACCAACATGTTATACAAACACATTTGCTTCATGAGCTAGACTCTGTTGTTTTCCAGAAAACACAAACTCAGCAAATGAAGAAGGGATTCGCATGTTACAACTCAAAGCTCTACCACTTGAAATACACCACATGGACTTTGGGAGTGAGGATTCATCTCATGAATAGTCAGGATACTTTGCAAAAGCATGAACATCCTTTTCCAACTCAAATGGCAGAGAAGAAGCTAAAATGCAAGTTTTCTAACTTTTAAACCAGTATATTTTCCATTACACAGGATGCTTCTCAGTTCAATTTTCCATATCATTGAAGTCTGGAATAGAGTTATTGAATATCCACAACTTTTTCCCCTCTCTTTAATATTTAAGGTGTGGCCAATAGGTCATATAACCTAGATTTCGGCGCACAACTCTGCCATTAACTCGCTGTACTGAACAAATCACCTAACTTCATGCAAGTCCATTTTTCCAGCCTACAACTATATTGACTAAATTGAAGGGGCTTTGAAAGAATTTTAAGAGGAGTCTTACAAACTATAAGCACCATGCAAGTATGTTTGTATTAATAACAATAATCTCCCTGAGGTTGAGGATTATATACACATTTGTTCAACTAAAGTACCTTGTGTACAGTAGTAACAGTAACTGAACATTATCAAATACTTGCTATGTGTCAGGCACTGTTCTAAATACTTCACTTGTATAAACTGATGGAATCTTTACCACAAGCCTACAAAGGAGTTCTTCTTCTTTTCATTCTGCATGTATAATATCTGAGCCTCAGAGAGATAAATGGGGGAACTGAGATCCCAGCCCCAGAATCCCTATTTCATGACCACTAATGCATAAGGTGTACATTATAATTAATAGCACTGGACCAGTGGCCAGCAAACCTACACTGTTTCTGCTTTAGGGACCTCCTAGCCAGAGCAAAACACCTGCTAAACTCACTGATGAGCAATGTGTTCTTTCACAAGTCTGTGAATCCTGCATCCCCGCCTACCTCACTGACATGCGTTGAGTCTCAAGGAGAAAACACATTTTATACAAGTGTAACGGGCTGTCAACAATATTTGTTAAGAAATAAATGATAGCCTTGCATAGATGGCTAGACTAGTTTGCTCCTCTCTCTTATTTTCCCCTTCTTTGGTCTAGTCTAGTATGTAGTGAATTAGGTTTAGCTATCAGAGTAGAAGCTGTTGTTTATGTGCCCATGTATGGAAGAGTCAGGAGACCTTAGAAGACTTAACACAAGGTCAAAGATCTTGCTGTGGGTCTATCCAATAATTCTATCATGGAACATGCAAGGCCCAAGGGATGGCTCCATTGCCAGATCACTTCCTGTGCTATATCCTGAGGCCTCCACATTTTTGGCTTCTCATCCTAGCAGACCTTCTCCTCTACAGCTGCTCTGGCTGACCACTTTTAAGATGTGAAATGATGCAAGCCTGAGACATTATTATTACCACTTATAGTGGATTGAATATTATCCCCCCAAAATTAACATCTATCCAAAACTTCAGAATATTACTTTACTTGGAAGTAGGGTCTTTACACATGTAACTAGTTAAGGATCTTGAGATAAAATCCTCCTGGATTTTGGGTACCCACTAAATCCAATGACCAGGGTCCTTATGAAAGAAAGGAAAGGGAGACTTGGGCACACAAGACACCTAGACACGGAGACAAAGAAACAGAAACGAAGGCCATGTGAAGACAGAGGCAGAGACTGAAGAGCCTCAGTGCAAGCCAAGAAACACCAAGGATGGTTAGGAGCTACCAGATGCTGGAAGAATCAGGGAAGAATGATTCCCTAGAGCCTTAGGAGAGAGGATAACCCTGCTGACACTCTGATTTCAGACTTCAGGTCTTCAGAGCTGTGAGAGAAAAAACTTTTGCCTTTTGAAGCAATTCAGTTTGTGGTAATTTCTTACAATGGCCCTAGGGAACTAATACACCACTTATTTGCTTATTCTATAAAGAATCAGAAAAGGTCTTTCAATGGGTTTAGAATTCACTGAAGAATCAGAGATTTTGACTCTAGAACTAAATTAAAAATTCTGTAAATCACACTCTATGTGGGGAGAAGATTCTATTAATCACACTCTACATGGAGAAAACAGAAGTCATTACTGGCAACATTTATTTTCACTTTTGATGGTCCAATAATGAGAACAAAATCTACTTATAGCTGAGGGACTTTTTTCTCTTGTGTAGCATACTTCCATGCAATTATAAAATAGCATGTTATTAAAAGACACAGTCTATTAAAAAAACCTTAAAGGAAATATTTTAGAAAAAAATGAATTCCAAAAATATAAGAAAATACTGTCATATTTCTGCCATCAAACAACCACTTCCAGAAATATTTTCATTACTCTTGGTTACTAGTGCTCTATCTAGCCCAGTTTTAAACCTATTATATAGTAAAGTTTATTTAAAATATTCATTAATCCACATTTTTCCATAACCTAAATAACTAGGGACCATCAAAGATGATTTTTTATAACCTATTTTAACTGGGCTCATTTATGCACTTTTGACTATTTTGTCCTAGATTATTATCCAAAGTGTAACATAGAAGAGACCCCAAATTTTAACTTCGGAGGAAAAAAAAAAAGCCTGTAAAAATTTTTATGCTTTTCACTCAAAGGTAGTGCTCCCAGCATGGTGCCTGCTACCCATGTGCAGCTGTGACTGAAAAAACTCAAGGTGTGATTAAACAGTCTTTTTCATATAATCCTCCCTTAAAGGTTTTTTAATTGGAACACAGCCACTATTAACAGAGCCTGTTCACCAGAAGTCTTTGCTCCAAGTGACGAAAGGAGCCACCCAACTTCTGACTCCTTCATGCCAGGCTGATGCTTGCTACCGCCATCTCTCAACAGTGCACTGCTCTGTCACACGTCAGTTTTAATAAAGCAAATAACATGATGATAACTATGTTTACAAGCCTTTGACATTTGGTGGCTTCATAAGAACCTTATTTTTTCACAGCACAAACAAGAAGCACTGGGGCGGATCTTCTCGGGTGGAAAACTCTCCTGTGTACACATGCCCGCCTCTCCCCATCCCCATACAGCCCCCCTTTTTCAGTTTCCCCATATCCTCAGCTGTAGGGTTATTTTCTGGTGTCCTAGCCCAAGAACTTGAGGACCATTTCAGCTCTTCCTTCTGTATGTTCCCTGCATCTAATTTGTCATCAAATCCTTTCACCGTTTTTTTTTTTTTTTTTTTCTTGGCCATTCTGTGCTGCTTGCGGGATCTTAGTTCCCTGACCAGGGATCAAACCCTCGGCAGTGAAAGCGCCGAGTCCTATCCACTCGACCACCAGGGAATTCCCTCCTTTCACCTCTTAACAGAAGCTGCCTCCATTCATGTCATGGTTCCAGCTCCTATCACCTGAGCCTTCTCGAGGACACTCTTGGGCATGCACTCCTCCCCTCCGGAATCCCTTCCACAGTCTCCATCGAGCTAAATGTGCCTAAAACATCACTCTCTTCGTGACATTCCCCTTCTCAATATTTTGTTATGGTTCCCAATTGTCCACTAGATTAAGTGCTAATCCCATAATGGGTTTTCAAACCCCGCTATAATGTAATTCAATTTATCTGTCGATCTGGCTTGTTCTTGTAAACTCCAGGACAGCAGTGTTCCCACTGCTTCCTTTCCAGCTGGACCTCCCCATTCTCTAGGCCTCATGATGACTCTTTCACCCTGTCCCTGGTTCTTCTTTAACGTTGGGCACAGAATGTCCTCCCTCTTCCCCACCATTTAAACCCGACCCATTCTTGAAGATCCTGCTCAGTCTACTTCTTCAGGGAGTCTTCTCACACTACTATGCGCTACACAGTAATACTCCACCTCTGAAATATTAACTCTCAAGGTCCTTTATTATATGTAGCTTCCTGTCCTTCCATCTCTCTCAGTCCCTCATTCTCACGAAATTGGCTCAGAGACCTTGTTGGGGACCTGCAGGCTTTATCCTCTCATTATTTTTCTGGTTTACCTGCCCTTTCTTAGCTTAATGCTGTCCCCACTTACCCTATACATTATTACATTCTCATCAATTCAATCAATAGTCCCATCTCACCTTGACCCTCTGCCTTGCCAACTCCAATACAAGATCATTAAATTGTTCATTTCTTCAGTGTCTTTTCAGTACCTACTGGTACAAATTTGATGACAACATAGACTAGCTCCTTTAAATTTTCTATATGGATTTATGACTACTTAACAACTCTTCCCCAATCTTACCCAGCTTCCTTTTCCTTTAAGCCTTTATAGATTTTCTTAAGTCCTTAATCTTTTTCTTATTCCTTTCATTCCTAGAAAATGTCCATTACTATGTACAGTCGTGCTCGGCTTCACTATCCCCACACTCAGATTTGCCTATATTCTTTTCTAGTCTTAGAGGAAGAGCATCCCTACTCTGCCAGCCTCTCGCTTCCTTCCCCTTCCGTCTTCTTTGAGTTCTTGTTCAAGCCATTGTTCCAGTTCTCACTCTCCTGGATTCTCTTGTCAATTTATAATATGCTCAAATCACCCCCATATTTTCAAATACCCCTTTTCTCAGCTCTGTCTCCTTCTTGACTTCACAAGTAAACTTTTTAAAGGCTACCCTTGCTGTGCTCACTTTTTTACTCCAGATTCCCAAACTGAGTCACAGCAACTGGATGCTTAGCCCCACTGCTCCACAGAAAATGCTCTCCAAAATGTACATATGTACATTAGAATACTATTCAACCACAAAAAAGAAGGAAAGCCTGCCATTTGAGACAACATGGATGGACTTTCAAGGCATGACGCTAAGTGAAGTAAGTCAGACAGAGAAAGACAAACACTGTATAACCCCTCTTATATGTGGAATCTAAAAACAAACAAACTCATAGAAAAAGAGATCAGATTTGTGGTTACCAACTTCCGGTTATAAGATAAATGAGTACTGGGGATGTAATATACAACATGATGACTATAGTTAACATTGCCGCGTGGTATATTTGAAAGTTGCAAAGGGAGTTAAATCCTAAAAGTTCTCACCGCAAGGAAAAAAAATTTTTTTCTATATCTCTATGAGATGATATATGTTAACTAAACTTATTGTGGTAATCATTTTACAATATATATGTCATTATTCTGTACACCTTAAACTTATACAGTGCTGTATGTCAATTCTATCTCAATAAAACTGAAAAAAAACCATTGCTGGTCACCTCCCTCCTACCTACCAAATCCAATGGCCTCATTTCATTCTCATATAGCACCCACGGGTATTTACCTAAATAACTGTCTCAAAATAATTGTCGTCTTTGCTTTCATGACATTCCTCCATATTTCCTTCTACCTTCATGATTCCTCCTGAGAGGTTTTCACTGATTTCTCTTCTTTGGCCTAGCCTTTAAATGTGGGTCTTTTAAAGAAAAATTATTCTTAGTTTCTCTTCCCTCCTACTACTAATTTTCTCTAAAAGTGATTTCTTCAATTCCTATGGTTTTATCTGATTCCTAGATACTGATGACTCCCAAAATTTACTTCCACCCTCAATCTAAGCTTTAGACCCCTATTTCCAACAGTCACCAACTTCTGCTGACACCTCAAATAACCTGGGAAAAGCCGGGCTCACTATCTTTACTCTATACTTGCTCCTTCTTCTATATTCTTTACCTTTGTTAATAACTTCACCAGAACACTTGGAGACAGTCATTTTAGACTTTTTCTTTCATCTCTAAGTCCCGTGGGTAACCCAGTCCTAACCCATTCCAACTTCCCAATCTGCCCTCACCTCCATCCTGAAAACCACTACCTAAATTCAGGTAATCCTTGTCTCTCTCTAGTCTGTTGAAAAAGACTTCTAATGAGTCCCTTCCCATAGCCTCTTTCAATCTACCCAATATATTGTCCCTTAAGTTATTTCTCTGTTGCCAGAGCTAGCTTGTTACATACATGACCATGTCACTCCTCTATTTAAAAAGAAGAATCAACTCGGATCTGAGATATGTTTCTAAAAGCTAGCTTGTCCTTTGTGTCTTCCCAAGTTAAAATATGGTCTACACATAAAGGCTGGTTGAGAAGACCAGTGTATAACTTTGGCCCATGTGGTTTTTACTTGAGAGATGCTTCCTATTTTCTTCTGTTGCTCAAAGTACCAGGTGACATCTGTGAAACCATTTCTTCCTCTTTCCAGATGCAGTTCGCTCTGCTCCAAAATGGGTTTCTCCATGTCAGTGGTGACATCCCATCTTCATTTGCCTGCTGTTGCAGTGTCCTTGTACTTCAAGGAAACCATGGTCAAATGATGGAATGTGGGCTTCAGTGACCTTTCTTAAAGATGTCTGCTTTATTTCTATAGAATAGTCTTTCCACTTGGCATAAAAATTAATGTCACTTTTATAAGTACTTGGTGAAATGGAAATGCCCAGTGTCCTGGCTTTCCATCTAGAATAAGATTATGATTAGGATCAAAAGGACTCACCTAATTGAAGATGGCTCTGAATTTTTTAGATTATTTTAGAAGATTTCCTGTTGTTATTTTGCATTTTACATGTGCAAACAAAGCTATGACGCCAATTAAAGCTGCTTCCGGTTTACTCTGACTACACATGAAGGTGCTTATTTGCTGTCAGTGCCAGCCTGGGCATTAACCAAGTCTTGATGCATGAATCTCCCTGTCCCCACCACCAACAGCTGTGGCTGGGAGAATTTAAGCATATTTTTCAAGTCTTGTATAGGATTTGTAAAGGTTCTTCTACTCTACCTCCCAATGTAAAGCATTACTTCATAGAAGACTGAAAGTCTGATTTTATGTTGATTTTTAAGCCTTTCACACAACATAAATATAAAAAGCTTTATCTGAGTTTACTTGTACTGTCTCACTCAAGACGGATCTTAAAAATGCTTTAAGAATCTCCCCCTTACTCGTCACGTGTTAGGGTGTGTGTGAGAGCAGGAAAGAAAAAGCCAAGGATTAAGTTTGTTTATCTTAAAATTTTTAGCTTGTCGTCAATCATTTCATTTTAATGTGCGACATCATGCTACAGTAATTGTTTTAACCCGTTTCCTGCTGGCCATACCAAACCTTCTGTGAAATCAATTTAAAGTTTTTCTTTTGAAATTTTTCTCCAGAAAATAAGGGAAATAAAGATTTGAAGTGATTATACAAATAATTACAGCAAAATCTAACTATTTAAGTAGAGTTTGAACATATTTTTCACTACTGGCTCACAATTTTTAGCATATTTGTCATGCAAGGCACTGGGCTATATATATTTTGCAGCATATAAAAACACCTAGATTAAATGGGTCAATCAGTTCATCAACTAATTAATTAACTTCCTGCTTCACTTTTTCTCGAATTACATAGCTGTTAATATTTGTTTAGGAGAGCCAAACATGATATAATCATTTTCATAAGCTATTATTCCATGTTATAGAAGTTCTGTGATACAAAAATCACAGAATTATAGTATCCTTTAAAAAAAAACACAACCCTTCCCCCATCCAAAAGAAAAGTTATAAATTTAGGCCAATATAAACTTGTCAGAGTTCTCCCTCTCAATTTCATACCAGGGCGTGGTGCTACACAGCTGGGGAGCTGAGCTAATAAGTGTTGAAAAATGAAAAATGCTGCTTTATGCCATCACATAAACTGGCGAAAATAATACTTTTACCTCAACCCCAGTTTTGACAAACAAATGCCAAAATGTAGATGCTGTAAGAATGAAACTTTATGGTATTAGACTTGTGGGACAAACGGGTCTCGTGGGATTTTCTTTTTATTGAATACTATATGTAATAAGAAGTGGCATAACATTTATAAAATCTAATCATTTTTTGTTCCTTTTTGAACCTCAAAGCAGTCATTTCCAGAAAAGCTGTTGGAAACACTGCCTAATGATCTATTTATCCAGTAGCGAAACAGGATTATACCTTTTACAAGGAGACTGAGCTTTCCCTAACAATATAAATACTGTAATATGAAGGCACACTTTGAAGATTTTGAGGAATACCATGCTCAACAAACATTTATCGAACAACTACAACAGAATTCAGAGTGAGGCTAAGTGCTCTCATGTAATTTACATTCAATACTGAAATCAGGATCCAGCTGATTTTCTTGGGCTGCTATGTTTCCTATCTGATGGCCATTCACTCATTCTCACTTACTCACCATTCATTCAGCACTCAATCTGCAAACATCTAGTGCAGGTTTACCATGTCCAAGTCACATAGGCCTACTGAGTCATGAGAATTTCACCATTATAGCAAGATGGCCCAAACTGATCATGAGGAGAAATCCCTTCATTCAGGGGCTAGGAATCAACCTGATGGAGCCAGAACAACGTAAGCAAGGAAAGAGAGCCAAGAGCGTACACTGTTAGGGTACATTCCTTCCCCACAGAGAAACACTGAACTTCAGTGAAGAGAGGAGACAGAGCAGCTCACGACCCTCTCCTAAGGCTCCTAGGTGTTGTTAGGGTCCAGTGGCTGGGAATTTCTGATTATATTTAAAGAACTGTGATTGTCTATTCTATACATGCCTTCCCTGATTTTCCATAGCTAGAAATATATTCTCTTTCCTCCGAACTTATTAAAATTGTATCTGTAACCTTCTTATAGAAGTTACTAGTATGTATCTTACATCATAGATATGTATACCTCTTGTCTCCCTACAAAATGTAAACTCCTAAGGGTAGGACCAAAGTCTGATGTATCTTTCATTCACCAACAGTATTTAGCATGGTGCATTTTGAATATTCTGTCATTTGGTTGAATAAATGTCCTCAATGGAGTCAAACAATACATAATCTAATACTCACAGCATCAGATAATACTTACTGCAGTAGTAAAATAAAGACAAAAACATAAATACTAATTGAGAAAACTAAAAAGCATGCCTAATATTTGGGAGAAATACCATTTAGGCAGTCTAAATCATGTGCCGATCAATAAGTGATAGGAGAAATGAGGGAACTCTGATTACGGTTTTTAAAATGTGGAATTACATGAAGAAGCCACTGAAAAGTGACTTTTCCCAAATTCCCCAAAGTATTTGAATATATTTTATAGGACACAACCGAAGACTACAGTTACATGAGCAGAGACATATTACCATTTTTATGTTCCATAATTTAATAAAATGCATCACTGGAGTATTTTCCTCGCAAACAAATGCAAATTCTGCAAATGGCAGATGGTTTCCAGGAACAAATCTATTCCCCCCATCACTATTATTAATCTCAGTGTTACTACTACTGAGTTACTACTCAGTTTACCATTACATACGCTGAAATTGGTAAAAACAAGAAGGATTTTGGTTCATTGTAGTAGGTTCTAACTATTAAGCAGATGGCTTTAAAATGTATTTCTTTTCTCATCACCCTGCTGCTATACTCTGAGCTATAGAGAGGAACCATGAGTTCTTTAAGAATATAGACTTGTCAGTTATCTTTGTTTTAGTGCACCGGATATAGCTGGCAATCTACCAGTGCTATTGACATTTTGTCTAACTTGGCTAAGTAATTTCACTCTGGAAGAGAGGATTATTTTAAATAGATAGATAGGTGTGAATATCTATATATGTGTTATTCTAAGACTCGGAATGTTCACATTGGGGAAGTGGTGAACACCAGAAAACTTTAAATTAACATGAGACATATGGATATGTGAGAAATCACTGATTTTGTATCACTTACTATGAGATTTTTTTTCCTCCACTTGAATTCAAATGATGACCATCACAATACAACTTCACTGGACTAGGCACAAAATAACCAAAAGGCTTAAGTGAGCTTCAGTGAATCAACAGCAAAACAGCGAGGCATGACAAAAACACTCTTAGGGGTGCAATAAAGCACTTTTTTCAAACAGTGTGGGAGGTGGGCAAGACACTTCAGCAGAACAGCTTGGACTACAGCCATGTGGCATGTGGTGACATCTTTTGAGGAAAGGATTTAGTCAACCACAGGTCAAGAAAGGAAATAATTATAAACAGTGACAATCTCGGAGAACAACAGCCATAGCCACAAATTAAAGTTCACTCTTCAAAGGACTTCATATTAAGCTTCAGATCCCAAAATAATTGGCATGATTAGCATAACCTTTGAATATAAAGAACAACCTTTTTTCTAACCTGTGATACGGACCACTACAGAAAAGGAAAAAAAAGAAATAGTTGTTTCTTGTTTCTTTACAGTATCTGTGTGCCTTTTTTTTTTCCTGTTTTTTTTTTTTTTAACTCATATGATCTTTTAAATGAAATCCCTAGAGAAGCTTCTTGGATTGTCCCTATTGAAAATGTCTTAGAGATGCGTGGAACACAGTTAAGAAATGGTTGCTGTTGAGTACAAAGAGTCTGACTGAACTTTTAATACCGCATGTTCTATTTTTCTTCTCTTCTTTTCCTTACTCAGAAATGAACAAGCCCCTGAATGATGCGATGAGGGAAACTTGGTGCTTTCCACAATGCACAACTTGTAGGAAAAACTGCATGTACCTTGTGTTTATGACCAGAGCCATGGGTCAAAATGAAATAATCAAGAGATTTCATTTGCAGTGCATTTTTATGTTTTCTGGAAGTTTGTTTTAAAACAAGGAACATATTTATTGATAGTTCAACCTTTTCATTGGTCTAATGAATGGCTTAAAGACAATGATGAGACTTGAGTCTGTGTGTGTGTGTATTGAAGAAAACATGGAATTTACCTTCTCTACTCCCATTCTAGTATGTTCTCCCTGAATAAGCAACAAATTGGTGGTAGCTATTACCCCAAGTGCTTTCCAGATGTTAACCACGTGACTGAACAGAACTATTCTGACAAGAGAGGCAAGTGATGGGAATTGTTAGTACATGTGATGATTTTAATAACCATTAAGCACACTTTTTTGTCTATTAACTCCACCTGCACAATGTAAAAAACCTACATAAATGGGATACTTTTTGTGGGAAAGAGGAAGATTTAAATCTATATAACATATGTGAATCTTTCTTTTTTTAAAACAAAAAATAAACTAACTTAATGAAAGCTGGTTATTATTTATCTTTTAATGTTTTAAACTTTTTTAAGACTAAATTTTGTGCTTATGCTCTATAGAAAGGGATGTACATTCTTACAGTCTATGTTAAGATATGACAAGCCCTTTTGATGTCTTATTACATAGTCTAGGTAAAAATCTGCTTTTAAATTGTTTTCAGCTAACATTGAACACTGATGCACTTTCTATTTTTTTGTTAAGAAAAATAAATAATTCACACTTTTGCAAGTGAAGGTATGTACTTTTTCTGGCTTTCATTAAATTATACTATTGGAAGCAAGTGCCAGCAGACTTCGTGGGTGGCATTTCTCACTGAGACGCAAGACATGAATCAATATTTTTATTAGAGTCAACCCACTTGTCTTCATAAACAAAATATTGTTAATGTTTTCCATTTAGACTTCAATGCTGGTAAGAAGAACATACAAATTGTTAGAAGAAAGAAATAAACTACTCGGATAAACAGTTTTTCAAAGACCATCACTGGTACAAATTGAAGCAAGAAGTTGAGTTTTTTGCCAATGGAATTTCCAAAAGCTAATGTTTAGTGAGTTTTTTAAAAATGTAAATTATTGAATAGATTGCTTATTTCTCTCTTGTACTTTTACTATTGACACAGATGTAGCAAATGATATTTTTTGAACGTCCTTTGGCTATTACACATTCTATAACAACCGCGTAAATATAAACTAGTGGGGAGTATGGGAGAAAAAAGTAAATGACAATTCTTTCTCCACACATGTGCGCGCACACACACACAAATACACACCTGCAGCTTGCCTTCAAGTGAGAGAATCATTGTAAAGTTTGTAGCATGGTGGCAACATTAAATGGAAGCTCTTTACTTTTGTTGGTATTGTTTTTTAGGGCCAGAGTAGGGGAGTGGGAAGTGGGAAAGACAGAAATGTAAACGGTCAAATGTGCATATGCAGTGTTTGTAATGGCCATGCGTGCTGGAGGAACAGGTAAGAGGGGCATTTGGGCTCAATAAAGACTAGACAAAGGAAGAGAAGATAGATTTGAGATTTGAAGAATGAATAGGTTAGTAAAGGAGGGGAGAGCTACGCCTGGCTGAGAGATCAGAATGGGCAAAGGCAAAGGGGCCCAGGGTGGCACAGCACATTGGGAGAACTCTTGCTGTTCAACATCATGAAAAGAGTAGAACAGATTGGCTGTCTCCAGAAATAAACAGGAAAAATAAAGAGGTATGTTCCTGAAGAGTGTTTTGAAAATTGCTTTGTAAAATCAACATTTACATCTGATGTAAAAGCACCTAAAAAAAAGGACTGTGAAGAATCCTTTTATTGTCTAGGCGCTGGGACTGCAAAGATGGAAAAAATCCAATCTGCCTTCAGAAAGGTCAACGAAATAGATACTCACTGAAATATAAATTATGCCATATTTAATTTGTCTTGTATATATAGACTTTGAGATGTATATCATGCTTTCTTAAACTGAGGCACTCCCATAAAAATGACCTCATTTCCTTGTTCTTGCCATGCTCAGATCTGCAAGTATCATCTTCAGGAAAACTGTTTTCTAAGTAGGGTAACTTGACCTCAAGAGTGTACAAGACAGTCCTTTGGAATGTGGAAAGAAGATATTAAAACCTGTTTACATCTTATTTTTATCCCAAGCTTTTAAATTTCTACTTTTATTTATGTTTTGTGTACATAGAATATATTACTAAATAATGCATTCACATAACTTATAAGTAAATAAATATACATAAACAAGAGATGTGCTAAAAACTTTTTAGTGATAGGGCATATATAACAGAAAAATTCTGGAGACGATCTCTGTAGAAGTTAATTATTTTTCTCCTACCAATTAAGCTGGATGATACGGTCGCTAGCACCAGGTGGAGAGTGCTGCTTTGGTTTAGCTGAAGATATAAAGCACGGGGCTTCTCATAAGCTTTGCTTGCTGGGAATCAGAATGATGTTGTCACCAAAAATCTTATATGTTGTTGCTTTCAAAACTATAAAACTATGGAGCAAGGTAGTCACACCTGAGGTCCCTATATTTCTAGGAAGTCCTTTGGTGGATTCAGAAAACCCCCAAAGTGCACTGGGGTGTGTGTGTGTGTGTGTGTCTCCCTTTCACTTGAAATGGCCCATAACTTTAAGCTGAATCTTAAGGAGACCATGACCAGCCCCTACCCAACACCACCAACAATTTAATAGACTTGTCACAGGACAAAATCTTATCTTCGTGGGTTGGCTGACCTGTGTGCTCCAATCACATATGCCACATTTTAAGCAACCAGCCTTCCTGGATTATGGCTCACTCCTTGTTCTTATGACCTATTTCTTCTTCTCATTCAGGGTTACGTCCTAGTTTTGTTTTATTCTCACTACACTATCTCTTGACAATGCGCTCTCTGATTTTCAAAAAATTCTGCCTCCCAAGTGAAGCCAGAACCGGTCCTAATATTGTGACCCTGGCTCTGCCCTTGTCTGGTTTTCTCCAAGTTTTGGCCTGTCCACCTCTCTGGCTCTTCCTGGCTACTGCCAACACGACCAATGACAGGTAGATGTCTGAAGGGGTGTAGAGTTTCACTCTTCCTTCATGCTTTTCCTTCAAAATATAACTCAATTAAAAGCATAATTCAATTCCAACAAGTAATATTTACGATTCCATTCTAGGCATCTCAGGAAGATACAAAAATACGTAAAATAGGTCCTGCAAGTAAAATAGGTCTTGCACTTAAGGAAACTACAGTTTAGTAGATCACAGGGATAGCAGGAGAAGTATTTAAACTTAGGTTTCATACCTCAAAGCCACTGCGCCTTCCACCATACAACACTGACAATTTTGTCCAAACCAGGTGGGAATTGTGTGTGGGTTTGTAGATTTTCAACACTGTTTAATAAAAACATTTCTTTTCACTTATATTCTTTTATTCTCTTAAGCTCTGTGAAGGCAAATGAAACAAATGTATACAAATGAAAATATGTGATGAGTGCCAAATTAACGTTCTGAATTATCACTGCCTTAGACTCCTGCTTTGTCCCTTGCATCCATTTATCTATTGTGATAGTAGCACATAACATGGAATTTATCATCTTAACCATTTTTAAGTGTACAGTTCAGAACTGCTTAGTCACACTGTTGTGAAACAGATCTCCAGAACTTTCTCATCTTTTAAATCTGAAGCTCTATCTGAAAACCTATACTCATTAAACAGCAACTCTTCTTTTCCCTCTTGCCTCAGCCCCTGGTAACCACCATCCCACTTTCTGTTTCTATGAATTTGACTACTCTAGACACCTCGTATAGGTGGAATTATACAGTATGTGTCCTCTTGTGAATGGCTTATTTCACTCACCATAATGTCCTCAAGTTTCCCTCATGCTGTAGCATGTGACAGGATATCCTTCCTTTTTAAGGCTGAATAATATTCCACTGTATCATATACCTCACTCTATCCACTCATCTCTTGATGGACATTTGGGCTGCTTCCATCTCTTGACTCTTTTGAATAGTACTGCTGTAAACATAGGAGTGCAAATATCTCTTCAAGACCCTGCTTTCATTTATTTTGAATATATTCGCTTGCATCCATTTTTAACCTATACAAAGAAAATTTTCTCCTAAAGACTTACATTTTGCCAGCATTTTATAAAAAATTCTCTGAAAGTATAATTAGACAAAGGAATGGTATTTGCCTTTAAAATATGAATTAAGGAGAATTTACAGTTTCTGTATTTTCTTAATGAAATACAGAGATGACAATAGAAAATCCATTGTCATACCTTTACATAAAATATTTTCCATTGGTCAATAATACAGACAGATAGATAGATAGGCAGAAAATAGTCCACTTCAGAATAAATTGCACTTACTTTCTAAATTGCAAAGATTGATTCATATGATCTGATTGTCTTCTTAAAAGATCTTTTTTAATTCTTTTTTTCCTGGCTTTTAGAAACCATCAGGAAGAGAGTAGAAAGAGAGAGTAAAGGTACTAAAATCAGCCACACAAGAAAGGAGGAGAATTATATTTGCTGATATTTCTGATACTACTAAATAAAAGTTTGTGCAGTACAATTAAGAGTTTTGAGCCGAGCATAATTAAATATCAGAGATATACTTATAAAAGTGGCATGTGTCACAAATTTAAACTCCTTCATGATCTTAGAATCATAGAACTTGAGAGCTTATCAAGCCCTACTCCCTGATTTCACAGTTGGATAAACTGGTTCAAAGAGACTAATGGTCTGTTTAATGTTGCATAGCTTGTTACTCCTGAAGCTGGAACATCATTTCAATATTCTGCTCACTGCATGCTATTATGCCATTATGCTATTATGATTACATATATATTTCATCTGCTCTTAAATGAATGTAGCAGGACATAGACATTCAGACTGTATTAATAGAGAAATTACTCTTTTTGCTTTTCTTTTCTTTTTTTTTTTAAAATATGTGTATGGAATGCATCATCTTCCCCTCAGCCTATGGGATGGTTTGAAGATTGAGACTTCCTTGCCCTCAAGGGAACAAGATCTGGTTAGGCGTTGCTAATACCTCTTGCTCTGAATTTGAAGAGCCATCAAGATCTGTCATAGAAGAGCAAAGAATGGATGCTAGGGTACATAGACATTCCAAAGATCAATGGAGGGATTCCCATGAGGGATGTGAGGACACAGAGGAAGTTGACTAGGAAGCGTTTCCAGAAAGTATCAATAGCTTAGGAATATGAGAACTGGTCATGGGAAGTGCTCAAAAGGGAGGTGATCCCTTTCCTAAAGAAGAGTCATGTCACAAGGCAAACAACATTGTTGCAGTTTCCAGTCACATACACTGACCACCCAGCCTACGTCTGAGGCAGAAACTTCCACCGTCCTCAACCAAGTCCTGTACACTGCTTTGGTGTGAATCACTCTGTTACAGGCCAGCAGGAGTGACAAGTGCCCATGCTCCAAGATTGTATTTAGTCCGTATCTGAGTAACTCATGTGTCATCCCCCCATGCTGCCTCAGCCTAGCTCACAATACCCCAGGTGACCCATCTGCTGTGAAATGGCCCCATGTCTGCCATGCATATCTAGTAGCAGTAGTGGGTTAAAAAAGGAGGATTCCCCACATCTGCATTTAGAAGGACTGAACTGAAAAAACTTAAGGTCCCTGGAACTGAGGAAATGGCTATACTAAAGTTTATAATCTCATATAGCCATTCATTTCTAAAAAGTTCATTCTTATTGTTTAATAAGAATTCAGGACCTTTAAGTATTTTCTAATTTTTCTTTCATAAATGGATAAGGGGAAAGTATAAAGGAACTTACTTTGTTAGTTTATAAAATTTTAAGTATTACCTAACACTGAGATATTTTGTCCAATGTGTACGTACTGTTAATGTATATGTGTTTCTCTCTTTGAATAATGCAACAGATAAAAATCAACCAACACAAAGAGGGTAAGATTTGATGCTCAAGAATGAGGAAAACAACAAATGCATAAACTGTGTATTGTCTGATGACTAAAGTGATTCCAATTAACTGTGATCATTTGAAAGTACCAAATATACTACTCTAAATGGCTTATCTTACAATCATCTTTCTGAAGCCAATAAGTGTGTCCTAAAGGATTTCTAAACACACAGTGTCACAGCAAACTAAACTCTCACCTTACCATTTATCTTTAGATCCCAATAGATATTGAAACACTGCAAAAAGGTAGGGTTTTTGTTTTTATTTGTTTGTTTGTTGCTTTTATTTTATTTACTTGTTTTTCTGAGGTTAAACACTGAAGTTACCAAAAGGGAGTGCATCAATAATGGGCATATAGATTGGCTGAAAGGAAACGAGTAAAAAACAAAAAAATTAAGAGATACACAAAGAGTAAAAGAATGTATGAAGAAAAATCTTCCAGGGATAACTCTTCCCCCAAGTTCAAAAGGGCAAAAGATCCACGGGAAAAGAAGCAAACAACCATCCTGGGACTTAATTACATTGCAAAGTAATGCATGAAAGGAACATGAAAGTTACAAAACAAAGTTACATGAAAGGAACAAAACATTTTTGTTCAAGAGTTTGCCTACCAGCTGGCATTTCTAAATACAGTAATCTAAAACCTTCTGTTTGTTCTATGAATAAAGATGAAAGGAATAGCAACAATAGCTAAGCATTGAAATCACTGGAAATAAAAGAGTATTTTGATTAGGTTTATGAGAATCTGGCTTATTCCAATAATGATCCTAAATGTGGGAAGGCTCAAGTTCTAGGTGCAACTCAGAATCCCAGCATTCAGGTACTGCTTATCCACCTGCTCAAAGTGATGCTCATTCAAGGTGAACTGGTGCTCATTCAAGGTGGAGGAGCAAACCAGGAATTAAAACCAGGAGACTCGGGGATAATCTGAAGAAACACAGAACTCCTAATCCATAGAGACTCTAAAGGGCTACAGTCTAAATCCCAGAAGCATTTTTTTTCCTAAAATAGAATAGTTGGAACATACCCTAATTTTTGTGAGCTACTGTGTAAATGTGTGTGACTGGACTTTGGCGTCAGATAGAACCAATACACAAATCAAGGCTCTACAAATGACTGGCGGTATGAGCTTGTGCCAAGTTCTTTACCCCTCTGAGCCTCATTGGCAAAAACAGATAGTAATAGTGCACAGTTTTCTTACCGACCAGGGTTCTTGGCCTCCTTAATCAATAGGAATTGATAAGAGACCAGACAAGAAATTCAGGCAAGGCTTTATTGGGGCCCCTGCTGCAGCCACAGGGAGCAAGAACAAGCAACAGGTCCCCCTGCTTGCTCCCTGGAGGCGGGGGAGAGCTAGTTCCTTATATGGGGTGAGGGGAGGGATGTGTCCAAGGGTCAGGCCAGAGGGGTGCCTTAGATGGTTTGCCTACCCCTTTGGTGGTGCTGTGTGCAGGGGGCATGTGCAGTCCCCTGATTTTGCTCCTGGCTCTTCAGAAGTGGCAATCGGGTTTTTGGTCTTTTTGTATCTTGTTCATTATTTGCCCCAACTGCGCATGCATGCAGTTATTTTTAGTCCCTTATAGTTTCTTTGTATTTTGTAGGAGACGTCTGTCCAGGTGCAAGTACTGCAGCAAAGGGTCCCAGGTTCCAGCCTGTCTCAGTTTTATGGGAATTTACTTATGATACCTAGTTAAGTCCCAATGTTTTACTGTTTTTTACTATTACTATTTTACTATTATTAGCGATAATAATCATAATAATTATGTTTCTGATTTTTTTGCCATTTCAAAAGCATGGGGTAGTGCACAGAAAAGTTTTTCTGGCAGTAAATGGAGTTCTAAGAGTAGAACTCAAAGCCTTACCTGGCATATCTCCAGTGGTCACTCTTCCTATAGCACTGCCCTCTTCTCACCTGGCTCTTGAAAGTTATCGAGAATTCAAGTGGGGAAGGCAGATCTAGAGACAGAAGTAATTTTTTTTTTTTTTTACTTGGAGTATAGCTGCTTTACCATGTTGTGTTAGTTTCTGCTGTACAATGAAGTGAATCACCGATATGTATACATATATCCCCTCCCTCTTAGACCTCCCTCCCAGCCCACCCCCCCATCCCACCCATCTAGGTCATCACAGAGCACCAAGCTGAGCTTCCTGTGCTTTACAGCAGATTCCCACTAGCTATCTGTTTTACACATGGTAGCATATATATGTCAATCCTAATCTAGTAGCAATTTCTGAGAATTGGCTATCAGAGCTCAGCCCATCCCAGCCTGTCCTCCTTAATGACTTCATTCTCGGTACTCTCTGCTGAAGATCTAGAGGCTTGTGAAAGAAAACAAGAGTTCCTTTTTGATCTGGTTAACTAATGGCATGTAGGGCCATTCCCACGGACAGCACTGGTATAACACTGATAGCATAGAGCTTATCTTGGCATCTGAAGATAAGCAGTTCAGTCACCTGGGAGTAGCATAATTACCTTGAACAAATAAAAGATAAGTTGCAATTGCTTAAATATGGAGCAGACTACAGTGAATGGAAGGCTGGTGTTTAATGGCTCTTAAAGTTCCACTGGGTTGTTTGCTGAATTTTACATGAGGAGTGAGCCACCTGCTGGGACTGAAGCCCTCAGTATTAAAAGATGTCTATGATTAGGCCTTGATATAGAAAGCAATTCCTTTTTTTTTTTTTGGTACTTTAAAAATTGTGATAAAATATACATAACAAAAAATTTACCACTTTAACCATTTTTAAGTGTATAGTTTCAGTGGCATTAAGCACATTCACAATGTTGTATAACCATCACCATTTCCAGAAATTTTTCATCATCCCAAACAGAAACTCTGTACCCATTAAACAACAACTTTCCATCATCCCCCCCCCACTCCCGCCCCGGCTTAAAGTCCTTGGTAACCACTATTCTACTCTACTCTGTCTTTAAGAATCTGTCTATCCTAGAGACCACGTATAGGTGGGATCATAAAATATTTGTCTTTTATGTCCAGTTTATTTTCAAGGTTCATCTGTGTTGTAGCATGTATCAGAATTTCATTCCTTTTTAAGGCTGAATAATATTCCATTGTATGTGTATACCACATTTTCTTTTCCATCCACCCATCCATGGACACTTCGGTTGTTTCCACCTTTTACCTATTGTGAATAATGCTGCTATCAACACTGGTGTGCAAGTATCTGAGGCTGTGCTTCCATTTCTTTTGTATGTATACCTAGAAGGAGCATTGCTAAATCATATGGTAATTCTGTTTAACTTTTTAAGGAACCGCCAAACTTTTCCACAGCTGCTGCACCATTTTACATTCCCCTCAGCAATCTACAAGTGTTCCAACTTCTCCACAAACACTTACTTTGTTTTTTCAATAATGGCCACCTTCAGAAATAGAGACACAGAGGTAGAGAACAAATTATGGACACCAAGGGGGTAAAGTGGGGCAGGGGGGATGAATTGGGAGACTGGGATTGACATAAATCCACTAATATGTATAAAATAGATAACTAATAAGACCCTGCGGTATAAAAAATAAATAAAATTAAATTTAAAAAATTAAAAAAAAAGGCCACCTTAATAGGTATGAAATGGTACCTCTTTCAATCAGATTTTCCTAAGCAAACTATTTTTATAAACTACACGAAGAGTTATTATTACATGGCTGTCTTATCCTGTATATAAAATGCTACAAACATCCTGTGTAAGTCTCACAGGAGAAGGTAAAATATGGTTATTATATGTTAAATTTTAAACATTATAACACCAATATTTCTCCAAATCAAAAGCAATCCTGAGTTTTCGGACTGCAGTTGAAAATCCTACAGCAAATAAGTATATCCGTGCCTTACCGAAGGGGTCACCTGTATGATACCAGTCTTGGCAAAACCAAAACCTCAGCACAGCCTAAACTGCCTCAGACTTGACCCGGAGGCAGGACTGCGCAGCGCCGCCGCGCATGCGCCTCTCGAGGCGCGCCCCCTGCCAGCCTACGTGCGCGGGCCCGCGGGACAGCGTAGGGGCGGGGCTTGTGAATCTCTAGTCGTGGCGGCAGTCATGGCGGCTACGTTGGGTTCAGTTCGCCTGCAGCGCTGCATGGTGTCGCCGGCTGGGAGGCACAGCGCCTCTCTGATCTTCCTGCACGGCTCAGGTGGACTACAGTTTTCCGTCCCGGTTACTGCAGTATGGGAAACGCCCCCCCCCACTCGGTTCCCCCAGTGTTGCCCTAGTGGGGGAAGCGCTGGCCCCAGTGGGGCGCGGTGGACTCGGAGAGGGTGACTGTCCCTTCGGTAGCCCCGCGGCTGTGGACACACGGGGGGTCTGGTAACCTGTCTCCGGCCGTCCTCCCCTCCCCCCTTGTCTTCCTTTTGCCTGTCTTGCAGTCACTGGCCCGCTGTTCTGGCCTTTGTGTCCCGTCATTCGGCCAGCCCTCTGTTTACATTCTCTCCATTGCAACCATTGCCACACATTCCCCCGCCCCATGTCTCTCCCCCAAATTTAAACAGAGCAAGTTAGAAAGGTAAGTCTTTTGCTAGAGACAAATAACATTATCTAGTACTTTTCAGAGTCAGCTACTAGTGATTTGAATTTTCAACCGCAGTGGATTATTTATCTCCTTTCTGTGAGGGACCATGCCAGGGCTGGAGTGCCTTTTCCCCTTCACTCTTTCCTGCTCCCCCTTCCTTCTCTTTCCCCCACCCCCCTTGTCTTTCAGACCCCAAGATAAAGCACAGAGTCAACTCTGAGTCCCAGGGACAGGTATTCTCCTTCCACTGCCTGCCTTTAGTGACGTGTTTAATTCTGTATATCGTTTCTTACACTTACCTGTAGTTACTTCTGTCTTCCCCACTTCACTTCTTCCTCAAGAGTAAGGACCCTTGTTTGAATCTTTGCATCCCTAGTGCGGCCCAGGGTAAGTTCTTGGGAAATGTTTTTTAAAGAAATGAAATGCAGCCTGTGTCCTCAGGGGGCCTACCTAAATTTAAAAACAATTCATTTAGTTTGACTCAGCAGTGGAGATCACAAGAGATCACAAGATGGTGCATGATTTACTGCCAAGTGAATTGTAAGGAAAACAACTTTGGATAGGCATTATTAAGGCTTTTGGAAAATGAAGAGCTTGTTAGGTTTGCCAGAGGACGTGGTCTTTGAGCTGGGACTTATGTAGGCTTAAAGAAGACAGTGATTGGATAGTGGAGAGGATTGTAAAGGTACAGGGTGGAAACCTGGAAATGGGCAGTTGTAGGAAATATTCTCATTTTAAAAATGAGTCTGGGTAGATTGAACAGTTTGTCCATGGTCACTTGGCTATTACTGTGAGTGGTGGCGGCATTGGGATTTGAACCCAGATCTCCGACTCCAAAATCAGTGCTCTGGAGAGGTAAGTTGAAAAAACTCTGAACTAGGATGTATCATTTTGGAAATAGGGAAGAAAAGGACCAAAGATGTTTGAAGGGAAAGACTTGACTAAGGAAATATACTTAGCAGATGAGGGGTCTAAGATGACAGCAATGCTTATAACTCGGAGACTAATACTAATATTATTTGGGGCTCCAAGGGTGTTTATAAGCACCCAGAAATTCCCCAATACCATAGTCCTTTTAATAAATAAATAATTTCATAAAAAGTCTGAGACTTTTCTTCTTTTTTCCCTGGACAGCTTTGCTTAAAGTTACTATTCCTCACTCCTGTCAATTTCAAATTACTGACATTTTAAAATTTGTAAGCATATGTCTCTGAAAGCCAGAGTTGTACGTATATATTTTTTCCCTCTGTGCTTTGAACGAAGAGTTTATGCAAAGAATCCTGCCAGTTATGCAAGTATAATGCAGTTCCTGTGTATTCTGAGCTCCAACTTATGAATATGATTTTACATTAGACAATAATATATGTGGTTATGTTATAGGATATGTTTGGCTTCTGGTTAATACAAATGTGGGCAAACCAATTTTAACAGTTTTACCATACTCTTGGAATAAGGTGCTGGCTTTTTAAAGAGCGGACTTCATGAATGGATGGATGCATGTTGTCTTGTAGCATTTAGTTTTGCTTTTCAAGGTTGAAAAAGTGTTTAGAGGCAGATTTTGTTTTTTTAAAAAATCTTGAAAACTTGAGGTTCTCTTCTAGGCTGTGGCAGCCATAGAACATCATATAGGAACATAAGTTATATCTAGCCAACTTAATTTGAGTGTTTCCAACTACTAAAATACCAAAAAAGTACCTTCTTTCAGGATGATGAAAAACAAATGATAGCTTAATTAGCTTTGCTCAGCGTCTCAGATTAGATAAATTCACTATTATACGCTCCATTAGGACACTGTGGTTCTTCTTTCAGTGGCATTCACCGTATTTGTAATTACGTAATTTAATGTCTGTATTCCACACTGAGCTCTAAGGTTCACACAGGCCCAAATCATGCATGAGTTGCTTTCTCCCCATATAGTAAGTCTCAGCGAATTGACTGAGTTGGCTCTTACTAAATTCACCAGTAACCTCTGTGTAGCTAAATGTAATGGACATTTTTCAGTCATCATTTTATTTGAACTGTCAGCAGCATTCACCTTTCTTCTTGAAACACTCTCCTGGTTCTTTCTACCTGTGTATGTATTTTTCACACTCATTCTCCTCTCCCTGGCCATTAATGTTGGGCTTCCTCAAAATTCGGTCCTAGGGCCTCTTCTCTTCTCCCTCTACATTTTTCTCCTCAGGCTAAATTCCATACAAGCCCACAGATTTCTATTTTTATCTCCGTTCATGTGACACAAATATGTGTCTCCATTTTAGATCTCCTTTGAGCTCTAGACCTGTTTATCCAACTGCCTAATAGTCATTCATGCATTAATCTATTCATTCAAGAAATACCTATTACGTGGCCACTGTGCAAAGCACTGTTCTACGCTCTCAGCTCTTAAGAACCTGGATTTTGTCCTCCAGCTGGTTGTAGTTTACTCAACCCTTCATGTAGGACCTAGAGACATATATACACTACCAAATGTAAAATAGATAGCTAGTGGGAAGCAGCCGCATAGCACAGAGAGATCAGCTCGGTGCTTTGTGACCACCTAGAGGGGTGGGATAGGGAGGGTGGGAGGGAGGGAGATGCAAGAGGGAAGAGATATGGGAACGTATGTATATGTATAACTGATTCACTTTGTTATAAAGCAGAAACTAACACACCATTGTAAAACAATTATACTCCAATAAAGATGTTAAAAAAAAAAAGGGGTACCTCACATTTAGCATGTATAGACCTGCTGCTTCCTGTGTTTCCCGTCTTGGTGTATATAGCTCTGGCCAGAAACCTCGCCGTCACCCTTGAAACCCTTCATAATTGACCCCTCATAACTAATCTGTTGCCAGTTTCTTTTCATTTTATCTCCTAAATATCTCTAGTATCTATTTCTGTATACTCCACTGCTGTCACTGTAGTCTAAGCATCTGTCATCTGAACAGCAGCCTCCTAACTATCCTTCCACATCTATCTTTGTCCTCCTTCAGGTCTATCTTCACATAGCTTCCAGAGTAATCCTTAGAAGCATGCCCCCTTTCTGCCCCCAAAAAAACCTTCATGGCTTCTCCATGCTCTCAGGCTTTGTCGGGATGTTAACGATCCATCCTGCATTCACTGCTTTTCCTCTCATTTTCTGCTTTTCACTTCTTCAATGCCATACTGCTTCCTGTACAGCGTTTCAGCATTTGCCATATCCTGTCTGAGATGCTTTTCCTTGTGCACTTCAGTTTTTACCATCCTGTAGATTGCAGTTCAAACCATTCAACAACTATCTACTGGATGCCTAGTTTGTGTCAGCACTGTCCTAGGCATCAGATGAACAAGTAACTCACTGGCTGAAACACAAAATGAACCTTGCCTTGTGGAGTTTATATTCTAGTGAAGTTATCCCTGAATCCTGAACGGCATCAATTCTGAATCTAATAAACCCTTGAAGTGCGAAGTGTCTTACCTTTGCGGTGGTTACATTTGTCTTTCACATTTATTTATATGATTATTTGACTAATGTCTGTTTCTCACAATAAACTATACACTCCATGAGTATAGGAATTCTTTCTCCCCATCACCTTCCCATCACTGCCTCTCTAGCAGTAAGCACAGTGTCTGACACATTAGTAGGTATTCAGTAGATACTTTTTAAATTGCTATCTTAATGAATTGATTGATTAAAAATTAGAGTTGTTAACTTGAAAATTTTCTCTTTAGGACCACATAAAATGAACCTATAGTTCCTTCCATTTTTTTATGGAAATACACATATATTAATTCTTGCATGAGGCTTGGTTGTTTTTCAGCCATGGGATGTACAGTCATTATTTTAGACTCTGTAAACATATTGCCAAAATTAAATTCTCATTTCTTCAAGTAAAAAATAAAAGTATGCTGAGTACCCCTTTTGAAGAAATTTGGTTTTTTAACCAAGAAAATTGTTTTAGGTTGTTACAATTACAAAATTTTATAAGCACTTTAGGAAGTTACTATTTTTAAGAGTAAAAAAAATAAATGACAGTGTTTAAAATCAGATATGGAAAGGATTTCTTTTTTAGAAAAATCAATTGATTTATTTGTTTCTATTATATCCTTTAAACAAATGAGGAAACTTAAAACTCAAAGGTAAACAGGTCTTTAAAGTGAAGTCAGGAGTAAAATAATCAAAATTATTTCTAACTATTGATGCCTGATCAGTTATTTCCCATTAATAAATCGGTTTCTATACAGTTATTTTTATTTATGAAGACTTTTTTATTCCGTGTTCCAGCCTGTGTGTGACATGAAAGTTATAGACTGCTTTTAAATACACTGTATTGTCAAACTGTTTTAACTTAATCTAGATTTTGTGATTCATCAGGTGATTCTGGACCAGGATTGAGAACGTGGATAGAGCAAGTTTTAAATCAAGATTTAACATTCCAGCACATAAAAGTTATCTATCCAACAGCTCCTCCCAGGTATGCAGTAATTTAAATCATTACTCAGTATAACTCTGTGGCATAAAATATATATAAGTGTACCAGCTAGATGGTTTTTCAGCTTAATTCTGTATTTAAAATATTTTAAATTGGGATTCTTTTTTCCAGAACTTTTTTTTTTTTTTTTTTAGCAATTACTCTGTTAGACCAAGTTTTGCTAGGTGAGTAATTTATTCTTTGAAAAGCATTCCCTGAAGCTCTTAACTTAAACTTTGTCCCAGGCATGGTTTACAGGACTCTGCTTTCTGTGGCCCTGCAGATTGCTCATCTTTCAAACTCTTTTCCCCTTCATTCACCCCCTAAAGAAACTAATAAGTCAAACAAGGATAATCTTTCTAATAATTCAGTTAAACCAGAGTTCATAATCTCTGGAAAAAGGGTTTTGTGGCATTCTTTCTACACATAGAAGGTTTTAGAAATAATTTTAAGCTTTTTGAATCAGTAAACCAGAATAGGGACATGGAATCAACTACTAAATACATATTTATACAACCTGTAGACATGTTTAACAAAATGCACAATCATAAGACTGGTATAGTTTTGAAGTCAAACTGCTTTTTTATGATTATTAAATTAACATCTACATGGTCTCTTAAACTGGGATTTACAAGTTTTTTTGTGTGTGTAAGTGAAATATTGTGCTGAACTATGCAACCCAATCTGACTTCCCATTATCTGTTCTTGATTTGTTTTTATTAGCACACTGTGTGCTTCTGCAAATGCTTTGACTTATTTTTCTGTAAACTTAGTATTAAGGAGAAGTATTGACAGAAGCAGAACTTCAAGGACCTTTTCATATCTACTGTTAAAAATTTACTTACTTGAGTTGATAGAATTGAAAAAGGTAGAACAATAAAATGGTAATTTTGTTGTAAGATTTAAGATTCAAAAAAAAGTTATTATTTTAATATAATTTTGGAGCAGTTTAGTATTTTGGTAGTGCAGATAAAAGACCTAATGGCCAGTGGGTTATTTTTGTGCTGTAAATTGAAGGTCTTTGAAGATGTCCAAAGAGATTATTATTTACTATTGGTTTTTAGGGTGAGTGAAGTTAAGAGGGAGGAAGACAGTGGTATTTCCCATGGGAATGGGAAAGATAAGTTCAGTTTTGGCTAAATATAAATGTAATTGGCTGATAAAATTGAATGGAATATCATTGGAAACATGATTCTAGGAATTACTATTTTTCAGCTTATGAATATCATGTCATCACCAATTATGATATGAATTCTAGAGCAGTGTACCTCATACTTAGGCCACAGATATTTCTGAGAGTCCAGAAATCTCCATGTGCTCTAAAGCATTATTTGTAGGTGCTGTTGTGATTTAATAAAATATAAAAGCATTGAAATTTTTTACTGAATTCATAGTAACTTTTTATTATATGTTTTCATAGTCAATAGCTATTTAGACAGATCAACAGACATTTTAGACCATGCTATCAATGGAATATACTATAAGCTACATATATACATTAAAATTTTTGGCACCAAATTTAAAAAAAAGGAAGAAGAAACAGGTAAAATTAATTTTAATAGCTTGTTTTATTTAACCCATATATCCAAAATATTATCATTTCAACATGTAATCAATATGAAATTATTAAAATGATATTTTACATTCTTTTATTTTCCTGTCATAGATCAGTTTAGTTTTTATCCTCAGTTTATCACTATGCATACCTATTTATCTTATTTCTTATTTTCCGTCAGGAAAAATTCCTAGAAAGTGCTCAGAGGTCTTAAAGTCAATTTCTTTTTGTTAAGGGGATTAGCTTTTCCAAATTGTTTTCCAAAAATGGAACAATTTGCATTATTTAACTTAGCCTGTTATTAATGTAATGTGGTTAGGTTAAAAAAATAGTAGATTGGGAATTCCCTGGCTTTCCAGTGGTTAGGAATCAGTGCTGTCACTGCCAGGGCTCCAGGTTCGATCCCTGGTTGAGGAACTAAGATCCCACAAGCCACGTGGCACGGCCAAAAAAAAAACAAAAGTAGATAGATAGATAGTTAGATAAATAGATAGGTATAGATGTGTGATTTTTTTTTTTCTTGTACACTCAAAATTTTTTAATTATTTTTTCTTGATCACAAAATTAATTGTTGCCTTTACAATGATACCTGCTTTTTAATTTAACAACCTCTCAAAGAAGACTGAAAAGAAAAATATAGAGTTGTGTCAAAATAAGAGCAGACTACTAATTTGTTGATCAATTTTAAGCTTAGTTAATGGGTATGTGCTTTGGAAATATATTTGAAGTCACTTTTATGTTATATTTAGACATTTTTAATGCCATTTATATTTCAATATATCATATATTAATAAGAGTGAAGCATATGTAATACATATCTAAAGTGACAAATATAGTAATAAATCAACAATAAATCCACTTGTTATTCCTTGTAATTAGTTTGAATGAAAAATCTGGTATGTACTATACAACGTGGAATCTCTGAGAAACCAGTACTTCAGTTAAAGAGGAAAAGTGAAGACTTTTAGAAATAGGTCATCTAATTCTTAATTAAAATAAAATTATAAGGGCCATTAATGAAGAATTTGTCAGTTCTGTGTCTTAATTTTCACGTCAGAAATTAACAGATTTGACTAGATCTCTAAAATCGCTTACAATGATTAACTTTTTGGATTTGGGGACCCTTCAGATTTTATCTAGTAAAGATAGAGTAAGAACCAGTAGTGTGGGACTTCCTTGGTGGCGTACTGGTTAAGAGTCCACCTGCCAATGCAGGGGACACGGGTTCAAGCCCTGGTCCGGGAAGATCCCACATCCCGCAGAGCAACTAAGCCTGTGCACTACAACCACTGAGCCTGTGCTCTAGAGCCTGTGAGCCACAACTGCTGAGCCCACATGCCACAACTACTGAAACCCACGCACCTGGAGCCCATGCTCCGCAACAAGAGAAGCCACTGCAATGAGAAGCCCGTGCACTGCAACGAAGAGTAGTTCCTGCTTGCCGTAACTAGAGAAAGCCTGTGTGCAGCAATGAAGACCCAACGCAGCCAAAAATAAAAATAAAAAGTAAATAAATTTCTAAATAAATAAATAAAATAAAAAGCAAACTGGGTTTATATGAAGTTCAAAACCAAGCTAAACAAAAATCATTTAAAAAAAAAAGAACCAGTAGTGTAATACTCATCATCTTTTTTGCTGTACTTGTTAGGCCAATAGGTCAGGGAAATACCCAAGATGATAATATTATTCAGTAGGAGATTGAAGATACGTGGAATTATTGTGGTACAGTATTTAAGAATGCAGTTTTTGGATTAGGCAGACCTGTGATTGAATCCTGATTTCTCTACTTAATGCTGTAAGGTTTTGAGCAAGGTATATTGCCTCCCTAATGGTGTCCCAATTTCTTGAGCACTAAAGTAGAGATAATTGTATCTACCTCAGAGTTGTGAGAATTGAACGTATAATGTGCATAAATTCTTCAGCACGAAGTCTGACATAAAATAAGCACTCAATAAATGTTAGTTACTTAGAGTAGTCTTTGATATCCTTGTGGGCAAGATACAGAAATATCCAAAGAATTACCGATAATCCTTGAGGAAATTTTCCAGAACTGTGTTTCTGGGTTGTATTCTTAAGCCTTTTTTGGGTTTGCAGTTTTATTTTAATTTAGGTGAGGAGACAGTGCTCAAATTTCTAGATGATATCCTCAAAAGAAATGCCCAGTCATGTTGTTTGCCCATGTTTTTATTTGGTTGTCTATCCTTTACTTACTGATTTGTTAAAGCTCTGTATTTTTTTAGATACAGCTGTTGTTGTTGTTAGATGTATGAATTCAAATATCTTGTCCCTGTCTGGTTTGCATTGTCACTCTCTTAATGAAATCCTGTGACCAGAAGTCCTAATATGTTTCTTTAAAAGTAAAATTTACAGTGAAATGCAAACATCTTAAGCATACAGGTCAATCAGTTTTTATGAATATATGCACTTGTTTACTTCAAACTTAGAGAATGTTCCCACCATCCCAGAAAGTTTTCTTGTGCCTCCTTCCAATCAATTCCTACCACACATGGATTACCATTGTTCTGATTTCTATCACTGTAGTATAGTTTCGCCTGTTCTTGAATTTCAACTAAATGGGATAATTTAACCTTCTGTGTCTGGCTTCTTTCACTCAACATAGTGTTTATGTGCTTATCAGTAGTTCATTTAAAAATTTTTGAGTAGATATCATGTGTGAATATACCACACATTTATTTATCCATTCTACTGTTGATAGACATTTGGATTATTTCCAGTTTTTGAAAGTAATGCATGTCACTGCTATAAGTACTTTTGTGTTTTTGTGAACATATTTTAATGGATTCTTACCTGAACTCTGTTCTGTTTCATTGGTCTATTTTTCGAATTTTATGCCAATATAAAACTGTTCTGATTGATATAGCTTTATAGGGAATTTTGAAATCAAATTGTATAAGTTCTCTTTAACACTTTTTCATCCTAGGTTCTTTGCATTTGTATGTAAATGTTAGAATCCACTTACCAATTTTACGAAACACCTGTTTGGATTTTGATTAGAATTGCATGTAATCCATGGCAAGTTTATTTACAGAAAGTTGATGTCCTCCAGTCCATGCACATGGTGTGTCACTGTTTATTTAGATCTCTATTCACTTCTCTCTGCAGTGGTTTAGAGTTTTCAGTATAGAGGTCTTTTGCCAAATTTATTCACAAATATTTTATGTTTTTTTGTGTTACTGTAAATGGAATTTTTTTTAATTTAAATCTCTAATTTGATTGTTACAAGTACATAGAAACACATTTTATATTTGTATCTTGTTCTTATATCTTGCTATCTTCCTAAATTCACTTATTTCTAGTAGTTATTTAGTAGATTCCTTATGATTTTTGTGTAAACAATCATATCATCTATGAATAAAGGCAGTGTTACTTTCTCCTTCCCTGTCTTCCGTTTATTTTATTTTATTGTCTTGCCTTATTGTGCTTGTTTGAACTTCTGATAAAGTGTTTAATAGAATCAGGGAATGCCTTCCTGTGTAATCTTAGAGGGGAAGTGTCCAGTATTTCACCATTAAGTATGATGTTAGTAGGTTTTTTCTTTGCACCTTTTATTAAGGAAATTTATTTCTTTGCCTAATTAGCTGAGAGTTTTCTTTATGAACTGGTTAGATGCTTTTTCTGTATTGTTTTGAGATAATCTTGATTTTTATGTTTCAATTTGTCAGCATGGTGAATTACATTGGTGGACTTTCAAATGTTAAACCAACCATTCATTCCTATTATAAACCCTGCTTGGTCATAATGTATTATCCTTTTTATATACAGCTGAATTTGATTTGCTATTATTTTGTTGAGAAATTTTGTGTCTGTGTTCATGAGGGATATTGATCTGTAGTTTTCTTTAATGTCTTTATAAAGTTTTGTTATCTAGGTCATACTGTCTTTTAAAATGTGTTAGGAAATGTTACCTTCTCTGTTTTCTGAGTTTGTGCTATTTCTTCCTTCAGTGTTTGATAAAATTCACTAGTGGAATTATCTGGACCTGAAGTTTTCTTCTGTGAAGGTTTTGATAATAAATTCAATTTCTTTCATATAATGAGAATATTAAGATTTTCTGTTTCTTTTTCTGTCAGTTTTGATCGTTTGTGTTTCTCATGGAATTTGTATCTTTTATCTAATTTACAAAATTTATTGGCATAAAGTTGTTTGTGATATTTCCTTTTAATGCCTTTAGGATTTGTGTTGATATCTTTTATTCCATTGCTGATATTAATAATTTGTATATTTTTCTCTTTTTTCTTGCTTTATCTTGCCAAGGGGTTATTAATTTTATTAATCTTTTCATAGAACCAGCTTTGGCTTTGTTATTTTGCTCTCTTATTTGTTTTCTATGTCATTTATATTTGCTCTTATATTTATTAGTTCCTCCTATTTATTACATTAAAGCTCTAAATTTCTCACTAATTGCTGCCTTAGCTAATTCCCACTAATTTTCTCTTTTGTATTTTTAGTATTATTTATATTGAAATATTTTCCAATCTCTCTTATGTTCCCATTATTATTCCTGTGTAACAAACCGCCCCAAACAACTTTTATTATGGTGACACATCTGTGGGTTAGAAATTCAGAAAGGGCACAGCACTAATGTCTTGATTCTGTTCTATGATAATTGGGGCCTCTGCTGGGAAAACTTGGAAGGCTGGGGATGACTGGCAACTGCTAGGGACTGGAATCATCTGAAGGTTCACTCATATCTGGCACTTAATACTAGATATTAGCTGGGACCTTCCTTTGGTCTTGTTACTGTAACACCTGCATGAGTTCTCATTATCTGGTGTCTTGGGCTTCCTGGCAGAGTGGAGGCTGAGTTCCAAGAACAAATGCCCTAAGGAGAACCAGAAAGGAGCTGTATTGCCTTTTAAGACATAGTCTTAGAAGTTACATAGTGCTATTTCCTCAAGAAGAGCATGTGGGATGAAAGATATTGTTCTGGCCAGATATGGAAAACAGAGTTCTGCAAGCTTCTTTAACTTGTAAGTTATTTAGAAATATGTTGTTAATTTCCAAATATTTGGGGGTATTCGCAATCTCTTATTGCTGTTGACTTCTGATTTCATTCTACTGCTGCCAATACTCTGTACAGTTTCGGTCTTTTGATACTCTTTGGCACTTGTATTATGGCCTTGCATAAGGTCTTCTTGGTGACTGTTATTCTGTGCCTTTGTGTATAGGGTTCTATAAATGTCAGTGGCTCAAGGTGGCTATAGTATTACTCAAGTTTTATATTTTCTTAGTGATTCTAAGTCATTCTATTAGTAAAGAATGGGTATTAACATCTCCAACTATGATTGTAGATTGGTCTATTTCTCCCTTTAGTCCTGTCAGTTTTCTCTTCATGGTTTTTAAGCTATATTATGTACATTCCCAGATAGGATTATTGTCTTCCTCATTAATAGCTACTTTTATATTTTAATGTTCGTTTTTATCTCTGGTAATTCCTCAAAGTGTACTTTGTTTAATAATAATATAGTATATATCAGCTTTTATGTTTACTGTTTATATAGCATATCTTTTTCATCTTTTTACTTTTAACATCTATATCATTATATTTAAGGTGGGTTTCTTATAGATAACATATATTTGGGCTTTGTTTTTTCTTTAACGAATCTGTCAGTTTCTATCTTTTAAGTAATTTGTTTAGACCATTTGCATTTACTGCAACTATTGATATGTTTGAATTTAAATTTATTGCTTTTTGTTACTCTTTTTTCCTTTTCCATCGTTTTTGGCTTTAAGAAAATTAATTCTCTATTTTCATTTATTCTTTTTTCTCCTGATTGTTCTGGGGATTATAAGATACATATCACACCTTTCACCTATTTACTTTTTACCACTTTACACAACATGTTGAAGCCTTACAACCATATAGTTTCCTTTATCCTCCCCACCTTTATGTTATGCTTGTTGTATATGTTTTATCAATGTACATTGAAAACTCTCTCAAACAAAGTTATAATTTTTGCTTTCAAACATCATACATGTTTTAAAGAACTTAAGAAGAGAACAATAGTCTTATGGTTACCCAGTTGTGGCCTATTACAGCATATCAGTATGTTTTGATTAAATTGTGAATTGCCACTTTGGCTATAAGGTATTCCTTTTCTCAACCCTATTTAATAGATGTTTTTAATCAGCTGAGTGAGGGGCATATTAAGTAAAAATCAGCATTTAGTTGCTGTGTTGATTTAAATGGAAAATATTGCTTCATTGTTTTATTTTGTTAATTTAGACTATATTTAATTGAAGTGCTCAATAAAGATTTTTATTTTGTGACATACTTTAGCTGTATTTGTAATTAGAGGTTTTCTTGGTTTGGGTTTACTAGTAGAATTTCCATTTAAAAAATAATAATAATTTTTAACGGGCCATCAATAATTTATATGATGGTATAGTTTCTCAGTGTTTTGAAAAATTCTAAAAGTAATAAGATTCAGTCAGTAGTGCCTCTACTTTTCAATTCACTGTTTTTCCACATGAAATGCATGTTTATATTTTTCATTAAACATATATTCTGAAACAGGGTTAGGCACTCTTGATCTAGGTTTAGTAATGGGTTCATCATTACTCCATCACTTAGGATTCATACCTGAAGCATGATATTAGGAGATCTCTCTCCTGATAACAGTGGATCTGTACTATAAGTACACTCCACTGGCAAGGAACCCTCATTAAAAAATGCTATTTTGAAGAAATAGTATACTTCTTTGGTAAGTATTTTAAATGGTACATTTAAATATCTATTAGTATGTTAAAACTTATTTTCTTAGAAACATGTTCTTTCTAAAACAAATCAACGAAAGAAAATTTTGACCTTTTTCTAGAAATCACAGAATGGATATTACAAGAATTAAAGTCAAAAGATATTCAGAGCAAAATAAAATAATTTTAGGTATTCTGTTAGGTATTCTGCTGACAAGAATTATTCCCAAATCACAAATGATTATTGGCATTCATTGTTCAACAAATACTTGCTCTTGGCACTGGGGGTATCACTGTGGCAAAGAGCATTACAGGGAGAGGGAATGTCAGGTGCTAAGTCCCTGGATCAGTAGTGAGGTGGTCCTGAAGAAAAAGGATGGAAATGTGACTGGAACCTAGTGAATGTTGGGGGAAGAGCAGTGAAACGAGGACAGAGAGGAAGCCTGGAACCCGATGGTGTTATCTGAAAGGTTATGAATGACCTTTCGATTTTATGACTTACAGGGAACAAAATTTGGTGTCAAGCTGAAATGTCAACTCTTTTTTTAGACCTTGGACATTCATTCCCACTTAATATTTTACCAGTGTATAATGGTTTGATTGATTGATTGATTGATTGATTGATTGAGGAGCCACACAGATGTTCTTTGCCAAACATATTTATTTATGGTGGTAATGTCTGAGCTGTTTTATACCAGCTAATAAAGTGGTTTATTTGAGGAAGAAGGTGAATGAGTGTAATATATGTGCCAGTTTGTTTAGCTGCTTTAAAAGACAATCTTCCTTTCATGCTTTATTGAAAGGTTTTTCTAACATCTTAGGAAAATTATGCATTCTTGATTGTTTTCTTAACAAAAAAAGTTCAAAATTATTCTTTGTCTCAGCACATTTTTCCTATTATCTCCTTTGAACAGAATTAATTTTCTTAGAGAACTGAGAGAACAGAAGGCTACTATATTAGTAAAACTTATATTCTATGGAGCATCTATCTCTAAGTAAGGTACTGTCAAAGACAAAAAGTGAAGTGAATGTCATTTTTTTTCTATTAATGGCTGAGTTCCCAGAATGATTCATATTTTAGCCTATGATATCATCCTTATTTAAGTGCTTCGACAGGCAAATAAACACTTAGAGAAACAGAAGAAAATGAAAAGGGAAGTAGAAACAAGTCAAAAAAGTACCAGTCTAATTCAGGCTTTAGTATGAGTGTTGTATATTGTTTCCATTCAGAAGATCACTGTGATTTAAGTGACAATTTCAATAGTTTGAGAGTTCTTTTTCTCTAACAGTGACATAAATGCTAAATGGAAAGCACCTGCTTTCATTTTCAGAGTACTTTAAGAAAGTTAATCCTGAGAAGGGATTCTGGGAGGTGGGAGGATAGAATGCTTTCTGTCTTCTCTCCCCTTCTGATTGCAATTTATCTACCTCTCTTGAGCCAAGCAGCTTCTGAAGTCAGAAGGCCTACAGGAATGAGGGAGAATTTAAGCTCTGTGGGGGTCCCCATAGAGAGCTGGGGCAGGATTTTATCTTCTGTGCACCCAGTGTACCCACTTAGAGCCTGGGGGATGAGGCAGGAGAAGCCTTAGGTAAGGCCCAGAATGTGGCCAATCCTGGGAAGAGCACAGTCTGCAAAAATCTTCCCACCTCCCAGATTCATGTCATAAAATGTTAATTCCCAGGCAATAATGCAATACTAGTTAAATCCCACAAGGACTTGTTTTTTTTTTTTTTTGGTTGCGTTGGGTCTTCGTTGCTGTGCACAGGCTTTTTCTAATTGTGGCGAGCGGGGGCTACTCTTCTTGCGGTGCTTGGGCTTCTCAATGCGGTGGCTTCTCTTGTTGCAGAGCACGGGCTGTAGGCATGCGGGCTTCAGTAGTTGTGGCTCGCGGCCTCTAGAGCGCAGGCTCAGTAGTTGTAGCACACGGGCTTAGTTGCTCCGCGGCATGTGGGATCTTCCCGGACCAGGGATCGAACCCATGTCCCCTGCATTGGCAGGCAGATTCTTAATCACTGTGCCACCAGGGAAGTCCCGAAATCCCACAAGGACTTTTAAGGGGAATTATTTGAAATTATTTAAGAATTTACTAAATATTTGATTAATTTCTTAGAGAGATAAAGAAGATTAGATACCTGAGAATAGGCAGGACAAGTCTGAAAGACATGTGGTAATGATGGTAGGGAGAGGGGGCCCACCTGACTCCACCTCAGAACATATTCTAAAACCACTGTAAATACAGTCGATATGATCCTAACACAGGAGTAGATAAATAGATCAGTGGAACAAAATAGAGCCTTTCCCAACCAGAATTTTCCACCTGAATCACAGAACACACAAAATGACTTGTCATTTTCTTGATTTTTGCCTAGGATAGAACAGAACTAGTACCATTCTAGATGCTTTGGAGAGAAGCCCATTCATTATAGGTAGTAAATGTATTAGGTATTAGGGTTTAATTCTCTTATTTACCTAGGTTGGCACAGACTAGATAATTCAGAACTATAATATGGCAAAGGTAGAATTTCACCTTTATGAGAAAAGTTTTTGTTTTTTTGTAGTAGTGCAGGCACAACTGGCTATCCATTTGGGAGAAAATGAATTTGAATCCTTAGGTCACTTCATGTATGAAGTAAATTCCAGAAAAATTCAAAACTTAAATGTAAGAATGAAAACAAAAATCTTAGAAGAAAATCTTGGATTCTATATGTAAAAATGTATGGATTGAGAATACCTTAAATAAATCGGAAGACCCAGAAATTTAGTTTAATACCAAAAAAAAAAAAAAAGGACAGATTATATCAATTGTAAAAGTCTTTTATTTGGCTTTTAAAAAAAAGATAGATACTTTAAATACATTATGTCAATATACAGAAATTGATTTGAAAAAAATACTTGAAATACAAATGAAAAATATTTATGGCAATAATATACAGATGCAGTTCTAAACTAATAAAAAAAATCAAAACCCCAATAGAATAAAATAGCCAACGTTATGAATAAATAATTCCTTTATGTGGAGTTCTGGAAAGGCAGCACTAATCTACAGTGATAGAAATCAGTCAGCAGTTGCCTGGGAAGTGAATGGGACTTGCTTGTAAGTGGGCATGATGGAATTTTCTGAAGTAAAGGAAATGTTCCGTGTCATAATGGAAATACATTGTCAAAAGTCTTTGAACTTTGTATTTAAAATGTGTGCATTTATATATGTAAACTATACCTCAGTAAAGTTGATTTTAAAACTATAGTTGGTACCCTTCAATGGTAATATTTTAAAGTATGTTAGTACCTATTGTAATTAGGGTAGGGCTGTTGGGCAAAAGGATGTTCTCAGACCTTTCTTGTAGAAAGGTGAATTTTTATAGCCTTTGTGGAAGCAACTTTGAAACATCTATTAAGATAAAAATCATACCTCTCAATCCAGTAGTCCTATTTCACAGACTCTGTTCCATAAGAATAAAAGTCCCAGTATGTAAAAACATGTACGTGAACATGTTTGATGCAGAATTGTTCTTAGTGGCTAAAACCTGGGTACCAAATAAATGCCCATTAGTAGGTGAAGGGCAGATTAAGTTGTGGAACACCTTTATTATATTATATAGCTATATAAAAGGATGGGTAAGAGCTATATCAGATGAAAGGATTTCCATGAGGTATTGTTAAAGGAGAAAAGCGTGACACACATAAGAAAACCAAATAGGCTTATTTCATTTTTGAATAGCAAATGCTCTAAAAAATATAATGTAAAGAAACATGTTTTAATGTATGTGCAAAGAAAAACATTCCAGATCATTAACATAGTTTACCTAGTGTGAAGGGCAGGATGTGCAATGGGGTGGGAGAGGAGAGGAGGAATGGAGAGTTGAGCAAAAAAATAAAAAGGACTTAATTGAAAGACATCAAAACAATACACACACAGACAAAATAGCCTGTATTTGCAAGATTTCATGCATGTGCATAAACTAGGAGAAAATGTTAGGGTTTTATGTACTGACTTACAGAGATATTTGTAATACACATTCAAATTTTAGAAAGTATGTTACCAAGTAAAGTTTATAACACGATTATATTTTAGTAAATACGAGGTTCTCTGAAGATGAGTTCTTTTTAAATCTGAGTCGGAGCAACTGTCTTGTTTCCAGATTTCTTTCACTTTCTCTGAGAAAGTTTCCAAAATATTTCTCTTGACTTTTAGGCTCCTTAAGTGGATATCCGTTTATTAAGAGTGTTAAGACCAATACAGAACAACAGTTGTGTAGTTCTCCTATTCCCTTCAGCGCCACCCTTTGGTCCTAACAGTTGGATGTTTCTGATGGTCAGATCTGCACAGACTGCAGAGTCCTTTTGCTACGGTGGTTGAGAGAATGAGAATTGAATAGTTCTAGCTCCTTGGGTTTGTCAGGATTCCACTTGGTTTTTCACTAAAGAAAATGCAAAGAAGCACATTCAGATCTCAGCTTGTGTCTTTCAGCCCTCCATTTTTTTGTTCTGGCTGTACATTTTATGCTTTTATTTCACTGACTGTGGAGGGTGAGAATATATAGCTAAATTTGAGATGGGGCAAAGTAGTAGAGGTGTTGGTCTAGGAGAAACCCTGCATCTGTGGTCATCACTGGTTTAGATTTCTTTCAAATTATAGTGTATACTTTTGTCACTGTTTGTGTTTTCTGTCGTCTTCTTACTTATAACATAAAACTGTTTATCGCGGTCACATGAGGAGAAAGCAAGATTTGCTAAGTGAAAAGCTGTATCTTTTATTAAACTTTCCTATTCCTCATCTTTGGAAAACTATTGTTCTCCATGTGTGTCTTATATATCCCCATAAACTTCTGTGTGTTTGCTACAGGAAGCTCTAAGAGTGTTTTCATTCCCTTCATTTACCTTTACCAACATAAGACTTGATACAGGACCCTTTAACCCCATTATAATTGATTAAAACAGAATATTTGGAATACCTTGGGATACACACAAACGTGTGCATACACACATGTATACTTAAAGTAACAGAGCATCCAGAGCAAGATTCAGTAATACTGTAACCACCCCATCTCATACTTAAATGTAAAGCATCTTATAATATCAGTCTTGTTCAACAAGACACCCAGTTCAGGGCATCTTATCACATAAAATGTTTTTAAGTCCAACAAGGCACCCAATTTGAGATCCAAATGATGCAAACAGTGTGGAATATCTGTATGATAAGCACTTCCAAAGATTATTTGTATCCCATTAAACTCTCTCATTTCAAGGTTCCTGAGAAGATTTTAAAATAAAATAGCTCCAACTCTTGATTAACAAAACAAAACAAAACAAAAATACTGAAGACTCCTATTCTAAGGATAATCTACCTGGATGTGATCAAGAAACATTTAAATTACTAACGTAGCCCTCATACTTATGTGCTACAAACTAACCACCTTTTGAAAAGCATTTTGGTAAATCATATTTTCTACTCTTGAGGTATTGACTTTTTGCATGGCCAGACATTATTTATTTAGCTGTAAATATTTAAATAATCATTTAAATTGAGTGGAAAAAATAACATGCACACACAATAAATAATTACCCTTTTTTCATGGGGATTTTCTGGAGAATTTATGAAACTTAAAAGATGGAGAAACTAAGATGATGAACTGGCATTAATAAATGTTAATAGAACCAAGGTAAGTATAGGAGAGTTAAGGCAATCAGCATGGGAATATTTTTAATGTGAATTATTTAACTTTTAAAACTTGGAGGAAATTGTAATTATTCAAAACACTAATTTTTTAGAAATTAAAACATCTATTTTAATTTTTTCTTTTTCTTTTTTTGGTTTTAAACAGGCCATATACTCCTTTGAAAGGAGGATTCTCCAATGTATGGTTTGACAGATTTAAAATATCTAATGACTGCCCAGAACACCTTGAATCAATTGATGCAATGTGTCAGGTGCTTGCAGATTTGATTGATGGTGAAGTAAAAAGTGGTATCAAGAAGAACAGGATATTAGTAGGTAAGATCTTTAGATGTTGAGAATTTAAATATTTTTTTCACTTTTGTTTAATTCTATACATTGAATTTTACTTGGAACGTTATTTAGAAGCACTTTGTATATCATTTGACCTATTCACAGTTTTAGATAAACTTTACATATTAAGAATTTTAAGGATAATAGAATTATAAGCAAAAGTTCATGAACCTTTAAATGATTTTCTTTTTAATAATAACATACTTTAAGACTCCCATGGTGGTTAAAATGTTCTTTCTACTTTAATTTTCAATTAAGAGATTATTCATTCCAGTTTTTAAAACATTTTATTTTAATTAGCTTAAATTTTATATGTTTAAACTACTATCGCCATAATTAAGATAAATTAAAGTACATAGTCAAAATATAACATCAAATTCATGAAAAGTAAACTCTTCGGAGTTAATATTGTAGGAATAAGGTATTCATAAACTTTTGTTAAACATGTCTTTAGCAGTCTCTCTTCCCAAGAGGATATATCATGCCTTTATATAGGCTTTATTCTACTTATACCCCTTTCTTTTTCTGCAATCATAAAATACATAAACTATTTTATAATACATACAAAAATAAGATAAACTGTATAGAATGTGAATGATACAGGATAGATTTTTGTTAAAGAGTTATTTCCAAATAACTATTTAATTTATAATGAGTTGTATTTAATGTTGAAATTATAAAGCAAATTAAGTATCTTCATCATGTTCTAAATAATATTAAAATGCACATTGAAATCCTATGTAGACAGGATTTGGGCAAATTAATAAACTTCCTTTGTGTTTATTGAAGTACTAAACGATTCATTGAGTTGAGAAGCTATATGATATAATGGATGGAATCCATTTTTCTGTCTTGACTTCAGCATTCACTTTTGTTAGTTAAAAGCAGTGTGCCCTCCAGTGCAGTAACATCACCTTTCTGGGCCTCTGTTTCCTCATCAGTGTTTAACTCTATATTTCTATGTTTCTGTGTTTAACATCTGTGTCATAGAGATAAATACAGAACGTTATGGGAGTACTGGGAAGAGCGTAGTGAAGGGGCACCAACTTAGTCTAGGGCATCATGAAACAGTTACAAGATAGAATTCAAAATATGTGAATGTGTAACAGATTCTGTCATTCAATGATTTAGCAAATATTTTCTAAGTTTCTAGGTACTGTGTGTCTGGCAGTAAGTTAGATGCTCAAAGAGACACACAGATAAATAGAACAGGAATGCCACAGTTGCTTACAACCTAGAAGAGGCCATGAGGTACTTAAAATGGTAACTGTAAGGCCAGCCAGCCTTGATGATTGCCCTAAAGCAATATAACTGACAGGTCTTCAAAGGGAGTGATCATCTGTATTTATTTTTATTTCTCAGGACCCATCGCAATGCCTTGCACAGAGCTAAACATTTATAATGAGCAGCATGACCTGATCTGTAAATTGATGACTTAAGTATCACAGGAATTCAGATGAAAAGAGGTCATAAGTATTTGGGGCTATTAGAGAACAATTTAATAGGAAAGTATCAGAGGCATTTGAGATTTTGAGATTGCAAATAAATAAAATTTTAACTATTACAGTGCAGAGGTCTAAACATAGAGAGTAATATGAATGGTAAATAGAAGTAAAAAAAAGTAGTGCTTGTTTTTGTCTGTCTGGATGTTAGATGGCTTTAGCAGAAAGTTTGTTGTCTGACTGGAAGATGCCTATTGATCTGATAGCTGGACTAACAGCCTGAAGAGCATAATGGTATAGTGACCAAAGTGGGTCGAATCTAAAGTCCACCACTGCCTAGCTGGTTCATCACTTAATTGCCTACACTGAATTTCTGCTACCTCATCTGCAAAGTGGGAATAATAATACTATAAAAATACTATTTTACTGGGATATGATGTTTGTAAAACAGTTGGCTCATTTTACACTCTCAATAAATACTTTCTGGTTCCCCTTTTATCCTTTATTCTATAGGTAATTGAGGAGAGATGATTAAAGTATGTCTTTGAGTCATATAGTTAGTTAGAACTGTGCTTTAGGAAAATTAATCTGGCAGAAGGGATAAGTGAAGAGATAAAAATTTGGGTATGGGAAAACCAGTTACTGAATTTATGATTATAGGGTAATGAGATCCTGAAGTCATGTAATGACAGTGGGAAAACAAAATATTAGTACTATAAGAAATTGCTTTAAATTAAAATTATAAAATCTTCATACATAAAAACGTAGAAAATATACTAATCATACTTCTAATGTATATGTGTTAAAGAACGTATCGCGTTGAATTGTAATTGCTTATCTGCTTGTCTCTTGCCCCATCCCTTCTCCTTGCCCTTCCCTGTCTCCATCAGTTACTTCATCTTATTCATCTTTGAAAAGAGGTTATGGATTGTTGTAAGATCGGAGAGCTGATAAGAATTTTGAATCTAGGTTTACTTCATTTCAAAGCCCATGGTTCTTCCATTTAACTCAACGTTTGTAAAACTCTTAATACATATTGTCAAATTCCTTTCGTGAAAAAACTGTACCAATTGATACTTCTCCCACCTATATTAGAATGTCCATCTTATACCTCGCTGAATAATATTGTCTTGAAAAATATTTGCTAAAAATAAGTAAACAAAAGTGGTAATTAATATGCACTTAATTTGTTATTTTCCTTTTAATTCCGTTTATGTTTTGACACAAGAAAGCTATTTTTAGTTGTCTATTTTTTTCCAAATAATTTCTCAGTTTAAGAAGGTATTTCTCTAGAACTTGAATAAATATTCAAATAGGTGTTCTACTGGCTTTTCTATAATTTTTTAAATATTTAATTATTTGATTCATCTGGAATTTGTTTTAGTTTCTTTCTACCATATCATGGAAGGTTTTAATTATTTTCTGAAGTACCAAGAGAACCTTGTTAAAAGATGATCTTATTTATAAAGCAATCAGTAATGTGGTCAATATTTTATCAAAGCTCCACTGAATTTTTAACAAAATTTCATTTTGGAAGGGTTATAAACTATTATATTATAAAATTATAAAATTTGAAATTTATTACAAAATGCATATAATAGGATATTTATATACACTTATGAATAAAAAAATTGGGAAAGAAAAAAATGCTTTTTTAGAATTTGTGAGATGAGCTTATGAACTTCTATAAAGCCTCTTTCCTAGCTTGAGATATGAAAGAGACGACAGAAGTGCAGATCCAAGGTTGTTTGTCCTTGTTACTTTACTGTTAGTTATTTAACCAGTCAATGAAAATAAATCTTCAGTTACATTTCTGTAGAGTTAAACAAGTGTGCCAAAATACACGTGATTCTTGACCTTCTTTTATTATGACAAAACATTACTTTTACTACCTCCTTTTTCTTTACATGGATTAGCTATTGATGCATAGAGGAAATAGCATTCTAGTCCTATAGGGATTTTCTCTTGTAGTTGTTATTTTTTTTGTCTTATTGATCTAACTGAACTTCTCACTTATTTGAAAACATGGCACATGAAGCAAAATATCATTATGTATTCAAATATTTGTACATGCATTTCCTGAGTTGTGAATATCATAATTGCAAATGCATGAGTGCAACTGACAGCAGTATAACATGGTTAAGAACTTGGGCTCTGGACTCAGATTGCAGGTTTCTAATCCTAGATTCACTATTTTGTAGGTATATGAGTTTCCTTAACCTCTGTGTATGGATGATAATAATAGTACTTATCTTATAGAGATGTGATAATTCAATTAGTCAATTCATGTGAAATACTTAGAAATGTGCCTGGCAGGTAATGTTGAAGAAATTTTCTTGCTGTTATTAAACACTCTCTATACCACCTTCCCCATGGTCTCTCCAGACAACAGAAAGGCCGTACTGGACCAGTGCTGCCCTGTGGAGACTCAGGGAGCTCATGGTTCCTTCTCTACCAGCTGTTTTCTTTCCTCAGTAGTATACGTGCTGTGCTTCCCTCTTTCTTTTTCATTGCTTATAGATTCTTTAAACAGAAGTTACTGCTTCATATTTTTCTACTGGTTTAATCCTTTTGTCAAGTGTCCATTCTAGAACATTTTAAATTAAGTAAGATTTAAATGCTATTTATAACATTTTAATGAAGGAGGGATCCAATGGGACATCAAAGCAAAGTGCATTTGAGATGCTAGACACACATATACAAACAACATAGGTTATTTTAAAAAATTAATTATAAGAGAAAACTAGAAAAATTAGAAGATTAAAAAGGAAAGGGACTTCCCTGGTGGCGCAGTGGTTAAGAATCCGCCTGCCAATGCAGGGGACACGGATTCGAGCCCTGGTCCGGGAAGATCCCACATGCCGCAGAGCAACTAAGCCCGTGCGCCACAACTACTGAGCCTGCACTCTAGAGCCCGCAAGCCACAACTACTGAGCCCGCACGCCACAACTACCCACACACCTAGAACCCGTGCTCCGCAACAAGAGAAGCCACCACGATGAGAAGCCTGCGCACCGCAACGAAGAGTAGCCCCCACTCGCTGCAACTAGAGAAAGCCCGCGCGCAGCAGTGAAGACCCAACGCAGCCAAAAATAAATAAATACATAAATAATTTTTTTGAAAAAAGGAAAAAATAGAGATAATAGTACAAAATTGTTATCCTTGTTGATTTTGTTTAATATGTGATAAAATTTCAGATTTAATATCACACATTGTGTCCTCATGGAACCCTTTTCTCTGAGATTGTAATTTTAACCAATATAGCTTTGTAAACAAAACTATTCTCTATATTTGAGTAGGTGGCAGCCCATTCTTTTTCTGTGGTTTCATTTTGATTAGTGATATTTTATTATATTAAACTTAGTTTAAAAATAATGTTTTTATAGAGTATGATATACCACCTTTTCTAGGTAGTTTACACAGCTTAGTCAGGTCAAAAATGAAACTTCTCATACTAAATTTAATTTCCAAATTGTTAATAAAACTTTTAAGTGCTGGAGTACCAAAAACTATCAAAAGCTTTACAGTATAATGAGGGAGATAACAGAAGTAAAGTGTTCTAAAGAACAAGTCGATTTTGGGGGGAGCTAGGAACTGCTTCTTAGAAGAGATAATTTCCAATTGAGTTTTAAAGAATGAGTGAGAATATGACTGGTAAACAAATAGGGAAACACATTCATGAAAGAAAACAAGGGACACATTAAAATCTCTCAGGAACTACTAGTTTGGTATGCACTTCAACTCCTAGGATTATTGAATTATATACAGAGAATGACATGATCAGATGAGCATTTTAAAAAGATTACACTGACAACACTGTGGAGGCTGGCTAGTCTGAAGTCCAGGAGAATAGGAAGATGGCAAATGCAATAGATCCAGTAGAATGATGAAAGACCAACACGTACAGTGTTTCACGACTTTGGAAACACAAGGGTGAGTAAGATTACGCTTAAGAACATTGCAGTCAACTGTGAGTTTAACTAAGAAAAATCCTTTGTTTTCTTGTTTTCAACAATGGAAATATATTTCTTTCTTAATGGAAAGAATAAACTTTGGTTAGAAAGGAGGAACTGGGCAAAAGCTTTAAATGTGTTCCTTGGAGACATTCGTGAATCCTTACTATGCATATTAAGATCGGATATAAGAAAGTTTATTTTTATATAATAATACCACACATGATTCTACAGAGGGTATGGTAAAAATTAGGGGAAACACAGGCAATAAAATAGTGATTTTTAAATTACTTTCTGAATTTGGCAACATAGCTATTGTTAAAACCTGGATTCAGATTCTGTATTCTGAGAAAATTATTAAGAATATAGTTTAACACTATAATGTGTTTAAATTATACACATTTTTTCATATACAGTATCTTTCTTGACTCTTGTAATAGGTGAAATAGGAAATTATTATTCTCATTTCAGATAAGAAGAAACTAAAGTTCAAAGAGACTGCTGGCTAAAATAGAGTTGGGACTAGAACCCAGATCCTATGCATTGACTTAGGAACTTTGTACCATAATGAGATTCCTTTTTCTAGCCACTAGGTGGTGATAATTTGTTGTTAAGAGAAAACTGAAGTAATTTAGATTTAACTTTGATCTAGGATGTATAGAACCTGACAAATGATAATGACCAGATTATTGGTATAGTTTTTCATGTTCTCTGATAATATTATCAGAATTTTGAAGCAGGGATAATCAAGTGCTTCTCGAATTACACCTGAATAATTTACATGGATGCTCTACATACCCATTATGATGCTCTAAATACCCATCATGAGGAAAGCGGTTAAGGGAGTAATGGTCTATTAATACAACTGACTATTATGTAACTGTTATATACTATATACATACATTTAGAAGGCACTTAGTATACTTAGTATGTGTTCAAGGAGTAAAAAAATAATTGTGTAATTTTGTAATTCTGTTTGAAGACATTCAAATCAGTATTACATGAAAGTAAGGTATAAAATTGTACATATAGAGTGAGTTTAACTGTTAAAATGAATTTTTAAAAACATGTCAAAATTATATGTGAGTAGTGAGATTTTGGATAACCCATTTTCTTTATTTTTGTATGGTGGAAATACTTTACACAGTGAGCATATATTAACATATTAATTTTATAATAAGATTTAAAATTAAAATGAAGGGATAGTTGCAGTTACCAAGATGAAACCTAGCTCCACAATTTCCAGGCTGACTTTCCTGACATTATATATGTTTCTTTTGAAGCTCTTGGAGGGAAAACCGGAAAATGATAGCATCCTTCTACTTTCTTTTAACATATATATATATATCTTAAATAACGTACGTTTCTTCAGCAACAACTATCAGAACTTCTAAGGCTTGGGACTGCTGTTTTAATAGCTTTCCATAGAAGATAAATATTTTGTTTACCCTGTCAATTTTATATGAGAGAAAAAATACAAATATGGTGGGCATAATTTATATATTCCCAAATTTTTGAGACTTTATCACAGTTTATTCTGAAAAATAATTATATATAAAGTGGAAAAATTGTTGAAATTTGGTCGGAGGGTGGATTTTATTCCATTTTTAAAATCCTATTCAATTGACGGTAAACTTGAAATGTAAGTTCCCTGCCTCCCCCCCGCACCCCCCCCCCCACCCCCGGACTTTGTTTTCAGATAGATTAGCTTAGTTTTCCCAGTACAGTTTTTATACATTATTACTGTTTTATTTAATTTAAAGAGTTCATAAAATCTAGGTTATTATTTTTTTTAACATGTTTTATTCAGCCTGTTAATCTTAAATGTATGTTGAAATGTTAACTCTTGACATTTTAATGCTTCACCAGCGACTATAAATATACACCATAACTATTACCTACAATGAGTTTACTCTTTGGTATTTACTTATTGAACAGTATATTTTATATTGCATTTTAAACACTTAGATGGAAATTGAATTGAAATAACTAGTCTTTTGTGTTAAATTTTCTTCCATTCGAAAAAAATACATAAAGTCCCTTTCACACCGGTGTCCACAACGTTAAAGGTGACTGTATTGTCAAAGATCGCTGGTGAGGAATTGCAGGCTACCTCACAGATTATAAATGGACAAGGAACTTAGATTGAATCTTAAAATAATGAGTTTTCAACGAGTACATTTTTCTTCATTATAAATTAGGAGAATTGAACATGAGGTTAAATGTCTGCAGGATGCCTTTGTTCATAATGGCATTTCATACGTGGGAAAGTGTTTTCTTTCTTAGTTTTGTTGCTGTTCTTGTTGCTGTTCTTGCTGTGACGCTGGACCCCCCGAGGGGCTCGGAAATCCCATAACGTGATTAAGTTACCCTAGTCAATAAAAATGCAGTGATGGGGTGGGTGCATTTAATGTGTAAAAATTTTCTCAGTAGGTGTGCTTTTATAATAATTTTTAAATATGTTTTTGCTCACTGGTCTATTTTTATTCACATTTTATCTTTGTACAATTTTTTAAAAATCTTTATCACATTAAAAGATCACATTTAATGATATTAGCCACATTATTTTTTTTAATGGAACATTAATTTCATTTTGCTCCATTTGTGAAATTTAAAGCTTTTTTTCCATCATTGGTGCAGCTTAGATTATCTAGAACTTCATTGTCCCATATGATAACCCCTAGCCACATGTATTAAAACTCAAATTTTAACTAGGTAAAATTAAAGTAAACGTTTAATTCCTCAGTCATACTAGTCACATTTAATATGTTACTTAGGTACATTTGGCAAAAATATAACTCAAGCTCTTGAATTTCTCCAAAAAATAAAAACTGTGTTCCTACAGCCTTGTTATCTGTAACACATGGATTTCTTTTAAATCATGAGGTGTCTTTTAACTCTCAGTCATGCTGGGGAATATCACACCGAGTCTCTAAGCTGAAGCTGGGCCATCCTCTCTGCTATGTCACGTCAGGTACCTACCTCCATATTCTGTGTTGTGTCTGTTTTCACCTTTGAACAGAAGGGTCCAGGTATTTTAATCTGCATATCTCTGGTGACTAGTGTCACTCCAGTGACAGTGTTTGGCACATAAAAGACAATAAAAGTTTGTCAAGTGAATATTTTTTCCCCAAACTCTTTTTTAAAAGGACATATGGGTATATATGTTTGAATTATACCATCACAAGTCAGTTTTCAAAATAATGTTATAATACAAAGATGTTTTATCTTTCTCACCAAATGTTTGATCATCCTTCCTAATTCAGACATCACTAAGCATCTATTATATGGCAAACTCTAGAAATGTAATCCTCATGGAGCTTATAGCTTGGCAAGTAAGACAGAAAGGTGCATGTTATTAATCGTAGCTGCAGGTGAGGACTCCTATAAGTATAAACAAAATGTAAGTAGACACTAGAAGTTTAAATAAATAACACTTGTGCTATGACTCATATTTTGAAATATAATAAATATTTTTACTTGATGACCAAGATTTCTTTTTTCAATTCTAGCTCCTTTTATAACAAATTATTTTACCAGTGATGACATAGATAGAACAGTGTTATTTACTCATAGTTTTTTTTTTTCCATGAGATCTAAAGTAGGCTAAATTTCTCTTTAGCATAGTATCTCTTTTAGGTCTCCAAATATTTATGGAAGACTGGCATAGCTATATCTTGTTCTAAATTATCGTTGCATATATTCTGCTTTTTCTGATAAGTGAGTTTTTGCTTCTTTTAGGAGGATTTTCTATGGGAGGGTGCATGGCCATGCATTTAGCATACAGAAATCATCAAGATGTGGCAGGAGTATTTGCTCTTTCTAGTTTTCTGAATAAAACATCTGCTGTTTACCAGGTAAGTTCCAGATTTTAAAAACAAAACAGAAAAAAAAAAAAATGAGACATTCACACATTGAAACTAAAACAACATTGATAATTACACAATAACAGTTGATTCACAAAGCATTCCTGGGCATTCAAATTAGTTATATTGATAAATTCCAGCTGATCATCCATGTTTAGGAAGTGCCTTGTACAGAGATTATTGTTAAGCAAAGTGTCAAAGAGAAAAGGATAAAAAAAATGTGTATGCTATATAATAGCATACACATTATTATGTTATATATAATATAACATTATTATATATATGCTATATATAATATAACATTATATAACATATATATAGTATAACATTATTATATATATGCTATATAATAGCATATATACATATATATATGTATCCTGCATACATATTAAAAATATAGATGATTATAACTAGGTTTGCTTATTATGTCATGAACATAATCAAACCAAAGAATCAGTTACATGGCTGATACCTATTTTGCAGCAATATCCTAATTTATGAGTATGGTATATTATAGTGCTGCAGCCTCATTACCAGAAGTAGAACCAGCAGGTATGGAAATGAGAACAAGAATGCTATTTTTTCCTTGATTGTACCTGAGCTCTGTGTTCCTCCCTCTTTCTACTCCATGTGAAGAGGTTTGTCTTCCCAAGACACAAGGTTTCTTCAGGAAATGCTTTGACTATTTTTGAGACAGTCCTCTATGGAGTAAATTCAGGTCACGTACAACTGCAGCTCCAGTGGTGCCAGCAACCAGCTAAGCTCCTGGTCCTGGCCCATCAATATATACCTCAGAGAGCTCTACCACTGCCTCTTTTTCCCCTTTAAATATTGAAGCTTTGGTTAAATTGGAATTTTTCTGCCCCCTCTGATTTCTAAGAATAATGTTCTTAAATGAACTTCTTAAACTTCTCCGTTTTTATGTTCTCTTGTCTAGGCTCTTCAGAAAAGTGATGGTGTCCTTCCTGAATTATTTCAGTGTCATGGTACCGCAGATGAGTTAGTTCTTCATTCTTGGGGTGAAGAGACAAACTCAGTGTTAAAATCTCTAGGAGTGAGCACAAAGTTTCATAGTTTCCCAGGTGTTTACCATGAGTTAAGCAAAGCTGAGCTAGAAAAACTGAAGTCATGGATTCTTACAAAGCTACCAGACTGAATGAGTCAAGATTGATTTGTTAGTATATAAGTAATGTCTTTATGAAGAGTGATTTTTACTGCCAAATTCTAATTTGATAAACAATAATTAAAATATTAAAAAATATCAACAGTTTGCTGACTTATTTATTAGTTATTGAAATGATTAGCACCATAGAGAGTAGTATAATCTTATTAATGGTTAACATTAATTTAGGCAAACATCTGTGTATTATTTGTCAGATACATTTTTATAAATATTTGAAGGCCTTGTAAGTAAGTAAATACTGAAATATTAGAAAGTAATTAAACTAGCTTAAATAAAGGCAATGAGAAACCAGGAAAAGTTTTAACATGATATTATTTTATCTTTGTTATCACTTTCTTTAAATTGCCTTTCCGGAAATATTCATGTTCGTGTAGTTTTTGACAGAATAACATTAGTCCCCCACATTTATAAAGTAGTTTCCCATTACCTCACCTGATCATCACAAGAGCTTGATGAAATAGACTGAGTAGTTGTTACTGGTATTTTATAATAGAGATAGAAGGATTGAAGACTTTCCCAAAGTCTCAAGAGTGGAAACTAGAATCCAGACCTTCTGGTCCCGGTGGAGCTCCCTTTCTCTGAGACCAGATGGCTGCTCTGCTCCAGTCCTAGGGTTCCGTTTGCTCTTCAGATCCTTGTCAGCACTCAGTATGGCCAGTCTTTTCAATTTTATCCATTCTAGTGGGTATATAGTGGTAACACTTTGTGGTTTTAATCTGCATTTTCCTAAACTAATGATGTTAAGCAATTTTTATATGCTTATTTGTGATCTGTATAAATTCTGATGATACCTCTATTCAGATCTTTTGCCCATTTTTTTATTAGGGCATTGTAAGAGCTTGCATTGTAAGAGCTGTTTACATATGCTGGATAAAAATCCTTTGTTAGCCAGATGTTTTACCTTTTTTTTTTCTTAGTCTGTGGCTTGCCTTATTTTCTTTACAGTGTAATTCAAAGAGCAGAAGTTTTTAATTTGATGACGTCCAGTTTATTCATTTTTTTCATTTATACTTTGTGCTTTTGATGTCATATTTAAGCAATCTTAAGAAATCCTAGGTCACTAAGATTTTCTCTTATATTTTCTTCAACTAATACACTCCCTTAGTGCTATAAATCTTCCCGCAAGTATTATATTAGTAACTTCCCATGATTTTTTATATTTTGTGTTTTCATTTTCATTCAGGTCAAATCTTTCTAAATTCCCTTTTGATTTCTTCTTTAACCCTTGGGTTACTTAAAATTGTGTTATTTTGTTTCAGTATATTGGGAATTTTCTAGAGATCTTTGCTATTGATTTCTAAGTTAATTCCATTGTGGGTCAAGAGAGCATACTTTGTATGGCTTGAAACCTTTATAAGTTTATTGTGACTTGTTTTATAGCCCAGAATATGGTCTATCTTGGTAAATGTTTTGTGTGCACTTTAGAAAAATATGTATGATGCTAGTGTTGGGTGGAGTGTTCTGTACATATCAGTCAGATCAAGTTGGTTGATATCCTTGTTCAAATCTACTATATCCTTGCTGATTTTCTGCCTACTTGTTTTATAAATTATTGAGAGGGGAATATTGAAAGTTCCAAGTATAACTGAATTTGTTTCACTTTGCCATTCCTTCAGTTTTTGCTTCATGTACTATGAGGCTCCATTATTAGATGCATAAACATGTAGGACTATTATGTTCCCCTGATGAACTGGCCTCTTCTTTATGAAATGATCATCTCTATCCCTGATAGATTTTTTTGCTCTGAAATACTCATTGTGTGTTATTGATATAGTCCTTTCAGCTCCCTTTAGACTAGCATCTTTTTCCATACTTCTCTTTTAACCTATTTGTGTCTTTATCTGTAAAGAGCAATTCCATCAGGCAGAATACAGTTAGGCCTTCCTTTTCTATCCAGCATGGTCATCTCTGCTTTTTAATTGATTATTTAGAACATTTTAATGTGATGGCATGTTTGGATTTCAAGCTACCATCTTAACTGTTTATTTTCTCTATATTCCATCTCTTCTTCTTTGCTCCCTTATTCCTCTCTTTCTACTCCCCCAGTTTTTCTTGGATTATGTGTTTTTTTGCTGGCTTTTTAGTTATGATACTTTGTACTTTTATTTTAATGATTACTTTAGGGTTTATAGCATATAATTTTTATAAAATTTTTTAAATTTTGAAATAATTACAGGCTCACAGGAAGTTTTAGAGATAGTACAGAGGAGTCCCATGTACCCTGCGCCCAATGGTTACATCTTACGTAACTATAGTATAATGTCAAAACCAGGAAGCTGACATTGGTACAATGTGTGTGTATAGTTATATGCCATTTTTTCACATGGCTGCATGGATTCATGTATCCACCACTACAATCAATATGCAGAACTGTTCCATCACCACAAAGATGCCCATTGTGCTGTCTATAGTCATATCCATCCCTTCCTCTGTCACCATCTAACCCATAACAACCACTGATTTGTACTCCATCTCTATAATTGGACATTTTGAGAATGTTATAGAAGTAGAACTATACAGTATGTGACATTTTGAGATTGACTTTTTTCACTCCATCCAAATTGTTGCAACCATCAATAGTTTACTTCTTTTTATTGCTGGGTAGTATGTCATGACATGAATGTATTCAGTATTATAGTTTGTTAAACTGTTCTCCAATTAAAACACAGTTTTTTTGGCTATTACGAATAAAGCTGCCATGAACACTCTTGTATAGATTTTTGTCTAGACGTAATTTTTTTTCTCTGTGGGGTAAATACCCAGGAGAGTGATTCCTGGGTTGTATAATAAGTGTATGTTTAAGAAACTACCAGACTTTTCCAGAGTAGCTGTGCCATCTTGTATTCCTACCAGCAAGGCAGGAGAGAGAAATATTCTCTACATCCTCATCAGCATTTTGTAGTATCACTATTTTTTTTAATTTTAGCTGTTCTAATAGGTATATAATGAAATCTCATTGTGGTCAAAATGTGCATTCCCTAATGGCTAGTGATGTTGAGCCTATTTTCATAAGCTTATTTGCCATCTCTATATCCTATTTGGTAGATGTTTCTTCATGTCTTTTGTCCATGATCAAATTGAATTTTCTTTTTTGTTTGCGTTAACTGTTGAGTTTTGAAAGTTTCTTTTAATATCTTCTAGATGTGAGTCTTTTGTTAGATATATAGTTTTCAAATATTTTTTCACTGTAGCTTGTCTTTGCAACTTCTTAGGTTCTTTTATGCAAAAGTTCTAAATTTTAATGAAGTCCAGTTTACTGACTTTTTCTTTCATGGATTATGCTTTTGGTGTTAGTGAGCTATTGTGAGTTAATTTTTGTATAAGGTGTGAGATTTAGGTTGACATTCATTTTATTTTTTTTGCCTATAGATACCAAATTGCCCAGCACTATTTGGTGAAAAAACTATCCTTCCTCCATTGAATTATTTTTGTACCTTTATCAAAAATCAGTTGTCTGTTGCTTGTGTGTCTGTTTCTTGTTTATCTGTTCTGTTCCATTGATCTCTGTGTCTGTCCACATAATGTTAATTACTATAGTTATATAATTCTTGAAATCAGGTACAGTTAATTCTTCCTAATTTATTCTGCTTTTCAAAATTGTATTAGCTATTTTAGTTCCTTTCCTTTCCATATAAATTTTAAAATACACTTATCTATATCCACCCAAGAAATCTTGCTGGAATTTTGAAAGGAATTGTGTTAAATTTGTATAACAATTTAGAAAGAATTGACATCCTTTCCATATTGAATCTTCCAATTCATGAACATGATATATTACTCCACTTATTTAGGTCTTCTGTAGTTTCTTTCATCATTTTTTTGTAGCATTTAACACACAAGTTCTGTACATGTTTTGTTAGATTTGTACCTGAGTATTTTATTTTTTGAGGAATTATAAATGGTATTGTATTATTAAATACAGTTTCCCTGTGTACATTGCTAGCTTATTGAAATAAAATTTTTTGTGTGTGGGTGTCTTATATCCTATGATCTTGTTTAGCTCAGTTACTAATTCTAGGCGGTTTTCTGTAAATTCCTTGGGATTTTCTACAAAGAAAATGTCACTTGCAAATTGGAATCAATTTATTTCTTCCTTTCCAAATGAAGTCCTTGTATTTCCTTTTCGTTGCTTATTACACTGGCTAGAACTTCCAGCACCATGCTGGATGAGAACAGTGAGAGCAGACATCCTTGTCTTGTTCCCAGCCTTAGGGGGAAAGCATTCAGTCTTTCATCAGTAAATATGTTAGCTGTAGGGTTTTTTGTAGATGTTCTTTATCAAGTCAATGAAACTCCTCTCTATTCCTAGTTTTCTGAGAGTTTTTATCATGAATGGTTGTTGAATTTTGTCAAATGCTTTTTCCACAACAAGGGATAAAATTATGTGGTTTTTCTTCTTTAGCCTGTTAATAATATGTTCTTCTATATCTGATATGTGTTTTTACTCTTGCTGTTTTTAAGAGTTTCTCTTATCACTGATATTGAGCAATTTGATTATGACATATATTGGTATAGTTTTTCATGTTTCTTATCCCAGGGGTTCCTGCTAATCTTTTTAGGTGGTTCTTTCTGGCCCCAGATAGTTTACTCTGCTGAATACTCCGGGTGGACCATCTCTAGATCTCTGGAGTTCTGTCTCTGTGAAACTTACTCTTCTCTGGTACTCTGTCCTCTCAATTCTAGCCAACATCATCTACTCAGACTCTTAGCTCTGCATGTCAACCCAGGGAGTCCACCAGGCTCTGCATGGATTTTTCCTCTCTGTTCTGCAGTCTGGGAACTCTCTCAAGGCAGTAAGCTAGGGACATTATAAGGCTCACCGTGTTTCCTTTCCTTCTCTCAGTGATCACTGTCCTTCATTGCCTGATGTATGCTGCTTTGAAAAACAGTCTCCAGTATTTTGCCTTTGTTTGTTTGTTTTGTTTTTGTTTTTGTTTTCTGGTTGTTTCAGGTGAAAGAATCTATCTAGTCCCTGTTTATTAATTACATTATGTCTGAATGCTAAATTATCCTTTAAAGAGATTTTTAAAAAGTTTTTTAAAGTCTTTTATATTTACCCATATTCTTTCCTTTTCTAATGTTCTTCATTCCTTAATATAGCTTCAGATTTCCATATGGTATCATTTTCCTTCTGCCTGAAATACAGTAACATTTATGACAGACATGTCTGCTGCTGTTAAATTCTTGCAACATTTTTCTATCTGAAAAAGTATTATTTTGTTTTTATTTTTGAGAGCTGTATAGAATTCTAACTTGACAGGGTTTTCTTTCTTTCATTACTTTAAAGATCTTGTGCTGTCATCTTCTAGTTTGCAATTTTTCTACTGTTGTTCTAATCTTTTATCCTCTGGCTGCTTTTACAATTTTCTCTATTTTTAGTTTTAAGCAATTTGATTATGATGTGCTTTGGTGTTGTTTTCTCCAGTTTGTTTGTGCTTGGAATTTCTTGAGTTTCTAATCTGTGGATTTATAGTTTTCATGAAATTTAGAGACATTTTGGCCATTGCATTTTCAAATATTTGTTTGCCTATCTCCTGTCCCTTTTTTGTTGGATTTCAATTATACTTATATTAGACTATTTGAAGTTGTTTCACAACTTACTGGTACTTACTTTTTTCTTTTTTTAAATTTGTTTTCACTCTCCATTTTATTTTGGATATTTTCTATTCCTGTTGTGAATTTCACTGATCTTCTCTTCTGCAGTTATTTGTCATTAATCCCATCTTTTTTATCTCAGATATTGCCTATCTCTAGAAGTTCTTTTTTTTTAATTTCTTGAATTCATGTAATTAATATGCTTAGTCTTTTCTCCACCTTCTTGAATATATGGGATATAGTTTTAATAGCAGTTTTAATATCTTTATTTGTTGAGTCTATCACCTCTGTCATTTTTGACTTTGTTTCGATTAATTTTTCTTTTTATTAAGGATAAATTTTTTTGCTTCCTTTGCCTAGTGATTTTTTATTGGATTTCAGACATTGTGAGTTCTACATTGTTAAGTGCTAGATCAGTTTGCATTTCTATAAATATTTATGAGCTTTGCCATGGAATGCAATTAAGTTACTTGGAAAGTACTTAGAAGTATTTTGATCCTTTTAGGCTTCCTTTTAAGCTTTCTTAGGTAGTACTAGAGCAGTGTTTGCTCCAGGACTAATTTTGTCCCACCATTCAAGCAACACACGTTTGAGTACTCTAGCTGATACTCACTGGATTGTGAGGTTTTACACTCTGACTAGTGGGAACTCAATTTTTCCCAGTACTCTCTGAGCCTCAGTGATCGTTCCTTCTGTTCCTTCTAGGTAGTTCATACTTTCCTTACACAAATCTGTTGGTTAGTACTCTGCTGAAGATTTGAGGGGGACCCTCTGAAGATCTCTGACAGTCTTGCAGCTGTCCAGTACTCTGTCATATGAACTCGAAGCTCCTTGACTTTCTGGACTCCCAGCTCTGTCCCCTCCCTCAGCTCCATCTGGGTCTCCGTCTCCATGCTGTAGCCTTGAAATTCTTCACACAGTAAGCTGGGCATTTGTAGAGCTCACTGCATTTGCTTCTCCTTCTTAAGGGATGACTCTCCTGTACTGCTAGTGCCCAATATCTGAAAATATATATGTGGCCCACCTTTTCAGTTGTTTCAGGTCAAAAAATAAATCTGGTCCCTGTTCCATCTTGGTCATAAGTGGAAGTCCCTTCATTCCCCTTTTATTTGAAGCTATAAACTGTAAATTTGAAGAGGGAGGGAAGGAGAAAGAAAGGGTAGGAAGGAGAGAGGAAGAGAGACAGAGACTGAGATTTTAACTAATAAAGTCCAGATCCCCTCAGAGAAGACTCAGTTCGTGCAGTGTTTTAATTATCTTAAGCTTTTAATGACCTTCAACTTCTTGAAATTTTAAATGCCCTGGCTTGAATATACATGGTATCACTCATGTTTAAAGCCCTTATGGCTGCAATTTGCCTTAAGAGTAACATATCTACGTATCATAGATAAGGGTGTCAGGCTTATACGTGTTGAGTATATACATACTAAATGTAAGAGAAAGGAATCCAGATTTTTTTGGTGAATATTTGTCCTATCACTTGATAATTATGTATTCTTGGATAAATCTCAGCTTCTGCTACAGTATATTCTTGTGAAATTGTTGTATGAGGATCAAGTTGTATAGCGTGTGTAAAAGCCTTTAATAAAATGTAAAGTTAAAGAAATTGAAGGTATTACCTGTATTGTTTTGCCAGAAATGGAGGGATGTATGCGTGTAATGGTTATAAATCTTTCTCCACAAACTGATCTATGCATGGAAGATATATCTAAATATTTTATACGATAATCTTTGATCCAATTCTACTCCCCTACCCATTGGGCTGATAGGATATTCAGTCTTAGTTATCATTTGCTGCTTTACCTCATTCCAAATCATGCCAGTCTGGGCCCGCTTGCAAAGAGCAGTATCTTTAGGGGAGGCCCTCCATTATCCAGTGCTCACTTACCTTGAGACACCTATTGTCCATATGCATGTGGTCTCTTAAAGCCAAGTATTTGAGCCTGAAAAGTCATTGCTAAGGCTAGGCACACGAGGGTTTAAGGTTTTATCCTCCTAAGGAAACCGCTCAGCCATTTTCCTCATGTTTTGTTGCTTCACCCACATAAACATTTCCTAAGGCAAGAGAGTTGAAATAGTCTTGATACTTTCTAACATGGGAGAGGAAGAATAGCAACAAGAAGAAAGCATAAATCAGTATCACAGTAAATTATATATGTTTATATGTTGGGGAGACTGGAATTTTGCAAGAGAGGAGAGAGAAAGCTAGTATGTAAGTGAAGGGAGATGTTCACTTTTTAATATATATTTCTTCTGTTTGAATTTTTATAATGAACTTTATTGGTTTTGTAATCCTTAAAGTGAAGTAAAATGTTTATTGATGGCAGTTTTTCTCAACTAAGGACTGAATAGGAAAGATCACCATCAGTGGTAGGAAAATTAAATGTATTCTTTATAGGAAGTTAAGAATTTCAATTAACAAAATGAACTGAGAACAAAATATGAAACAGACTGGCAATTTGGCTATTGAGAATTTAAAGCACTTTAATACGTTAAAAAAAAAGTCCAGATATCACTTAGACAGAATATATTTAAACAATACGTCTTTATCATATAAAAGGAATTTCTTGATATACAATAAGAGAACAGAAAGCCATGTAAACATTTCAAGAAAAATCAGATTATATGATACACAAAGACCGCTGGTTCACAAGACTTTGTATATAATTTTAATGCATGAAAAGCTAGAATTATATTTACAGAGAACAAATGTACTGTTATGTACATTTTGATTCTACTTTAAAATTTACCCTTTAGAAATATGTTTCTGTGAGTATACACATGTACAGTCTTCTGAAGGGAGTGTAGCCTCAGCATATTCCTACACTGAGGCTAAGATGCAGACCCATGCATGTGTTATCTCTGTCATATTTGTTAAATTCTGCCGTTTAGCTGCAACCAAATCTGCTCAATTTGTTTCATACAGCAGTAAGACTACAATGAACAGGACTCCAAGCACCAGAACGAGGTCCGCCTATAGCCCTGCCCTCAGCTGTTCTCCCCAGGACCCTGGTGCCATCCAGCTGAACAAATTGCATGGCCTAGTAAGGATGTGCCTTAGGAGGCCAGCTGTCCTTCTCCTTAAGTTTCTGTATTAACCTTCCTACTTGGACCAAAGCATTAATCCAGGCATTGCAGGGGCAATTGCACAGACCCCACCTTGGCCTGCGAGGACACAGTCTAGGACAAGGTATCTTCCACAACAACCATGGCCATGAACCGAAGTGGACCTGAATGCTTCCAGGAACAAGAGGGTATCATTGACCATTTTAGCTAAAGATACATGCAAATTTCATACCAGTTTTTCAAATTGGATGGTTCCCATTGTAAGGCCACAGCCCTTAGGCTGTACATAAATAACAAATTGGTTATCATCTCTCTAGAAAGCTTTCCCGAATAATCAAGGTAGCTTCATTTTGGAGAGATCTCCAGTCATCTTAGATCTGCATGAGCTATTTGTGGTATTTCCTAAAACACTTGAAAGTCTGTTATGACAGGTGAAAGTCACCATGTTTTCCAGCGATACAAGTTAATACCTACTTTGCCATTCTGAGGCCCCCTCAAATGGGACCTACATCAGCCAAAGGCATAGGTGACAGTGTCTCCAGCATGACTCCTGGCCAGCTGAGAAGCCTTAGTGTTCCCAGTTCAGTTCAGCAATTGAGTCTAGTCCTTGTTTTTGCAGAGAATGCCCAGGGGAAGTCACCCCAGCCTGTGCTGTTTGTCCACACCACGAGCTGTGTTGCATTTGTCCATACCACAGACTGAATAAGTGACAGTTATGGGAATGGGTATGGAGGAGATATCTGGGGAGCGTGCTGACAGATGGTTGGTTTTTGTCTTTTGTGAGGGAGGGGTTTGGTACAGGAGCTGGGGCCATCCTTTGCTGTTTCCACAGACTTAGTAAGGTTAAGAAGAATGGTGATCAAATCTTGAATCCTCTGTAGAAAGATGGCAGGCCTGGCAGTCAGTTAAATCTAAGGTGCTTGTAACAGTGTGGGAAACCTCACCGGGGTGTTTTCCAGCTTGAGGAAAGCTTCAGGGTGGTCCTGAAAGACAACAATCATTAATGTCCCTCTCTTCCCCATAAGTTCCTGGGGTCTAAGATGCTCTCTCCTATTGCTTTCTCTCCACTTATACATAATTTATGTCCTATTCCAGTAGCTATAACTTCATCTTTTTTCTAGTTGTCCCTTACTCACGCCCAGACCTTTCATCCAGAAGGGTTGGGTACAACAAGGGCAAAGGCATTTTTGTAAAACCTACAGAGACCCATTATGCCCCCCACTTGGGCCACATGGACCACCATAGGGGGACTCAGCAAACACTGTGCCCAACCAATTAGTCATGATCTTGTTTCTCCAAGATCATGTCATTGAAACAAATAAATCCATATCTGTAAACCAGAAGTAAGTTTAAATCCCCTTCCTGATTTTGGCTAAGCAACCTCCCAGAAGGTGTACCAACCAGACCAGCCTGGGTTGCCATTAGGGGAAAGAAGAAGCATTACACTCAGTGGTCAGGAGGAACAACAAATTTTCAAAAGCGCTTTATATAATCTCCCAACACTTTTATTCTGACCCTTACCCAGGAAACAGCTGAGAGGAGATGATCCCTTTCTGAGGACAGCTGTATTCCTTGACCTTTACCAAGGTGTCTGGACCAGAAGAAAGTGAAGGAGGTAGAACCAGACATCTTTTGAGTCAATTTTTGACAAGAATCCCCCAAGTCTCAACAATACCAAATCCCAGTGAATTGCAGGGAATGTTCAAAGACTACCGAATACCTGACTACCAGCCCATTGTTTTGCAACAAAAGGCACACCATTGCCAGACTGAAAGCCGTCCAGAAATATAAGCCAAAAATATAACACAGATGAGTTTCATGACCCACAATAGTGTGGCCAGTGTAAACTTATCACACTGGAATGTCAACATATAACCTGAAAAAGTGTTAATAAGTAGTGAGGCACCACCTATAACCCCAAGAAGAGGGGAAAGGTCAGATGTAATCAGTGTGTCAGGAACAAGTATGGGCAATGCCCCCTGCTATGTGGTTGCCTTCACTGCCAGACAACTGGGTCAACTTTTGTCAGGACTCAAAAGTTTGGCATGCAGTGGTAGCCTGTGTATCAAAAACAGAAGCTCTTTTACCTTGTACCCAACATGATGGTTGATGTGTCACTCTGTCTGGTCTGATGATGGTTCAAGTAAGCAACACTGGCAGCTGGGCAGTGCAGACTCAACCAGCAGCTTGATTCCAGTTGGTTTCAGTGCCAAAGGGGATAGTCTTGAATCTTCCAGTCTGTGGTTTTCCAAGTGACAGTCCAAATAATCAGGCCATGGCAACAACCCAAGAGTCAGTAAAAATATAATGAGATTTATCAAGTGTTGTATTTGTCAGAGCTATAAGAACGACCTTGGGTTTTGCCCACTGAGCAGAATGACCCTGTCCACTTTGAGTTCTGAATAAGTTGGCCCTGAGCCTGAACAATTGCAGCTGCCCAGTGGGCACCACCAGCTGTCAGCTTAGCCAAACCATCAGTGAAGCAGTCCCAGACATTAAGGGGAACCTCTGTGAATCAAGGGCCCCAATGAGCCAGCAACTTTGCTGCAGGTGGTGGAGTGGAATAGCTGCCATTTTTTCATGTAGAGCCAAGATGCTTCTGGGGCCAGGCTGGCTACATTCTTGAATGTACCATTTCCATTACCGGATCCTTTTTCACTTTGTTAGTCATTGAGTCTGAATCGATCCATTCCAAAATGGAAATACCAGGCCAGAGAGTCACAGTTGCTCCAGGGGTCAGGCACTCAGTTTCAGTAAGAGCCCAATAGTGAGCTAAGAGCTGCTTTCAAAAGAAGTAAAACTGGTAGCTGTGTCAAGGAGTCAATGAGTCTAAACCCTAAGGGGCACCTCCAAGTAGAGGCCACCTCCCTTTGCCAGAAGCTCCAACTGGCAGCATCATCACTCACAGGGACTTGTAGCTCAAAGGGATCATTGAAGATGTAGGGCCCCAGAAGCATCAGCACCTCTCTACATGCAGTTCTTCCCAAACAGGAGAATCCCTTTTGGATCTTATGGGCATTTACAGTATAAGCATATAAAACATAAATACCAATTACACATTCAGCAGTGGAAGCCAGAACAACAATACATTGCATTAACATAGAGGACTCCACTCCCTGGTCACGTTAACGTTCCTTTCTTACTGTGAACTCTGTCCCGACCCCAGCAGTTGAATTTGGGCATAAACTCACTAATGGGACCCAGTTGGATGGTAACTCAGGTGCCAGTATCCACCAGAGCCACAAAAGTTTGAATCCCTTCTCTTCCCGACATTCCCTAACCCGTTTGATAGATTATGGCTTCTCATCCCTTTTGGGAACACAGCAATGTCACCTAGCCCTAACCATCGTGCTCCTTAAACCAGCTGAGGTCAGTGAAAGGAGACAGGATGGGTCACAGGGGTATGGAGAGGGGGGTGACTCCACGCAGTAAGCAAGTCACATTTCAGTTTTGGGAGGCATGTCAGCGGCATGCAATAATTTATATAGATTGTTGGAGTCAGTTTCTCATTCTTCAGGGGATCAGCCTCATCAGCATTGTAAACCAAACCTAGGACACTAAAAGCCTGAATACCAGTCAATGCCCTATCTGTGGTTTCCCATGGGAAATTGTCTCAGGGAAATTTCCCCAGGGGGCCAAAGCTCCCTGAAAGCAGGCAGGACCCACTGCAAAAAAATAAGACAAAGCTCTGAGACTTTTTACTGCCATCTTCAAATGGATCTAAGGTTGGCATAACAGACTACAGGAGGGTCTGAGCCATAAGCCAACCCAGCTGTTCTGTTCATCCTTAAGGAGCATCCTTGCACAATGCTCTCTATCTACCAGGTGAACCAGAGAACGTTCTAAAGATTTGCCTGGTCTCTCCTCCTAGGGATTGTGAATTTCGCTCCTTTCACACTCAAGGCAGATATGTGTCTCTGTAACTGTTGTCTGAAAGAGAAAAGATACTTCTACCCATACAGAATGAATGTTAGTATCAGTTATTCTAAAGGGGTGGGCCCGAAGCTGAGGTTGACTGAGGTCCTTCCACTGAAGGAGAATTAGCAATGGATAGGGTACCAATTGGATAGTTGTCTGGATCCAGTTCCTTAGCCTGCAATGGCCCCCCTAATTGTTGCTGAACACAAGTTTGTGTACCCGACGCACAGCCAAACAAACTGAAAGGTTGGAGTTTGGAGCAGAGAAAGGTTTATTGCAAGGCCATGTAAGGAGATGGGTGGCTCGCGCCCAAAAAACTCCGAGCTTCTTGAAGGGTTTCAGCAAAGCACTTTTAAAGGCGAGGTGAGGGAGGGGCATGGTTAGTTGTTGCAGACTTCTTGGGGTAGGACTCCTTTGTTCTTGCAGCTGTCCGTGTTTGTCAGGTCATGATGTTCCTGTAACCCTGCAACAAGACAAATATTATTCTCTGTTCTGCAACTTTTTTTTTTTTAAACATCTTTATTGAAGTATAATTGCTTTACAATGGTGTGTTAGTTTCTGCTTTATAACAAAGTGAATCAGTTATACATATACATATGTTCCCATATCTCTTCCCTCTTGCATCTCCCTCCCTCCCACCCTCCCTATGCCACCCCTCTAGGTGGTCACAAAGCACCGAGCTGATCTCCCTGTGCTATGCGGCTGCTTCCCACTAGCTATCTATTTTACATTTGGTAGTGTATATATGTCCCTGACACTCTCTCACCCTGTCACATCTTTTTATCTTTATATGAATGGACTCTTAAAGATCAGAGCCCTGAGAATAGTCTATCCTGTGTATTTCAGGCAACATTGTTTTACAAAAGGTGCAGAACCAGCATGACTAAGCACAGGCAACAAAACAGATCTAATATGGAGTCAGATTTGTTCTTCTCTATTACATAATTTCTTTTCATTAAGAGTAAATACACTGGAAGACCATTTATTGCCCAGTTGACATGCAATTTCTTCAACGTGTTTGCTGCCATTTCCCATGGACTTCCCTCAAATTCTGTTCATCATCCTGCAAAGCCTTCATTCTTTCCTTTCTAGTACTTCAGCATTTTAGAAAATGAGTGTGAAATTTAATTTGAAATATTGAGTGGACTTTTACAAAAATGTAAAATATTATCTTAAAATACATTTTCTTTGTGCTATCCTCAAGTTATTATGTGCATTACCTTTGTGATTTTACTTAGGCCTTTTTGTCTTGGATTGGTTGCAAAAGCCATATGTGATTTTTATATTGGGAATAGAATTAATGAGTCTATGATGAATAGTGGACATCCTGTTTTGAAGAAATCATATTTTGGGCAAAATGCCCATAAGAGACTTATGTTTTTGCCAATAGTTTAGTTCAGAGCCTCAGGGATATTTCTTTTCTTTCTTTTTTTTTTTTTTTAAAGAAATGAGAAAGTTTGATGCTTTTGCATTCTATTTTAAATTCGTTTTAGGAGTGATTTCAAAACAGCTTGTTACTTCATTTTTTGTTATTGTAACAAATTCATACTTTTTTTGTTTTGTTTTGTTTTATTTTGGTGTTTCACTACCTACACTTAAGGGCAGAGTATTACTTTAATTAAAAATCACTCTGGGGACTTCCCTGGTGGTCCAGTGGCTGAGACTCCGTGCTCCCAATGCAGGGGGCCTGGGTTCAATCCCTGCTCGGGGAACTAGATCCCACATGCATGCCACAGCTAAGAGTTTGCATGCTGCAACTAAGAAGCCCGCATGCCACAACTAAAAAAGACGCTGCATGCCGCAACTAAGACTCGGTGCAGCCTATATAAATAAATAAATAAATATTAAAAAAAGAAATCACTCTGTTTTCATTTTCTGTTTCTCTCTTTCTTCCCACCTCAATTTTTTCTAGTCAGTTGGTGGCTTGTCCAATTGAAACTAGAGAAACACTTGACATATTAATTTTGGCCACTTCTGGCATGCTTTCTTTTGCCAATGAAATTATTGAAATTGAAAATTTGGGTTCGGGTCTCTATGAGAAATGGAAGTCTTTCCCTTAGGCATTCAGTATTAAGCCAGTTTCTCTACCATATAACAAGAGAGAAGTGTTAAAACCAAAGTTCACGGCATGCAATTGGCAGAGGCAAATAAATGGTTCTCTTTAAAAATTTAACTTCAAGAGCAATAAATCTCTAGTTAAACTTAAAAACAGGATTTTTAAATGGCAAATGAAAAATATGCCAATTTCAAATAGTAGCTGAAATCCTTTTTTTTTTTTTTTTTTAACATTTCTTAATTATCCTGTGAAATGTCAAGTGTGCTTTAGGGCATCTGGTTAACATTGTCTTAGTTCTGCCATATAATCAAACAATTTTTACTGCTGGAGGGAATTCAGAGATGATCATTTTACACATATGGCAACTGAGATCCAGAGACGGTCAGTGATGTACCCATAGTCCTGAACAAGCAGGGCTAAAACATAATTCCCCTTTCTGATGCTTTTTTCACTATGCCACATTGCCGTAGCAGTAACTGTTCAGAAAGTATAGCTAAATATTCACATAAATTTCAAATGTCTTAGATTTAAAGCCATTTCCTTTCCTTTGTAGACATTTTATATTCATGCTCCTTTTGGCTCCGTTTGTACTGTTTTGCTAAATGAATGTAGTGGTCTCTCCCTTTGCCTCAATGTAATAGTAGGCCCAGCCTCATTTTTAAGTAATGGTACAGATTTAAGAGTTTTTGAAGATTATGAACCATTTCTATCAGAATTCTAATTTCTGAATCCCATAACCTGCTTCAGTCCTTATTTTACTTGATATCTTTATAGAATGTGACACCCTGATTAACCCCTTATTCTGGAAACAACTCTTCCAGCCTGGTTTTTCTAATGTCTCTGGACTACAATTTCTCTATCTCCTTCAATGGTTTCTTTACTGTTAGTCCCTTAATGTGGAGACTCCTTTTGGTTCTATTTTTGTCTTTATTCTCTCTCTGGGTGATCTTCCACTTTTATGGCTTCAGAAAGCTGGCTTCCTATCTGCACCTCCGGCCCCAAGCTCTCTTTGTTGCTCCACATCTGCATTTTACACTTCCTGCTGGAGCTTCCCACCTGGTTGTCAGACAACCAAGATACATTTCATATATTCACAACATTGCAAAATTTTCACACTTACCAAATGTGATTTGGGTTAAAAAAAAAAACTAATCTCTCCAAGTTCCTGTTCCCTCACCTGTACAATGGATTTGTTACGAGATTAAATGTGAAGAGCCCAGCACAGCAAGTGGAGAGTTATTGCTTTGCTGTCCACTCCAGAACCTACTTCTCCTGTTGTGGTCTGTTTTCAATGACCTTCCCTCCACATAACAATGTCTTTGTGTCATACCCTACTCTTCTCCATCGCTCATCTTTTCATTACGTCAGTTAACAATTCCTTTTGATGTTCTATCAGCGAAACATCTTTCTGTTTTCGCCTCTAAACCATCCTCATCGTCTCTGCCTTAGTTCTGGTCTCATTGTACCTTTGGATCTGTCTGCCTCTGGTCTCTTTTGTCTGTTCATTCTCCAGCATGGCCTTCTCTACTACCTAACAACCTCACTGTCTGGGTGGGCTTCCCGCTGTCCTCAGAAAAAAATTAAAATTTTTTAATTAAGCAGCAAATCGCTTTACAATCTAGTCCCTACCTACTATTTCAGCTTCATCTCCTGCCCTTAACTTTGTTAAGTTAAAATATTGTATACAATGAGGTAGTTAACTTGTAAAACTAATTTAGTGTCTTCTGGTTTAGTTAATAACAAGTAGGAAGGTAGGATAGACCAGTGTATGTTTTAAAACAATTTAAAATTTATATAAAAATCAATTGCAAGTACCGTACAAAGAACTTTTTTTCCTGAACTATTCGAGAGTAAGCTGCCAACAGAATGCCCCATCATCCAGAATACTTTGGTGCATATTTTCTACAGACAAGAACATTCTGCACATCCATAGTACAACCATAGTAATCAAGAAGTTCAAAATAATACATTACTACAATTTAATCCTCATTAGACTAGACCCTCATTCAAGTTTCACCAAGTGTTCAATTATATCCTTTATAGCAAAAAAATCCACACCAGATCACACGTTACATTTATTTGTTATGTCTGTTTAATTGCCTTTGGTCTGGAACAGTTCCTCACTCTTTCCTTGACTTCTATCACTTTGATACTCTTGAAACTTTTAGGCCAGTTAGTTTTGTAAACTGGATTATTCTGATGTTTCCTCACAATTACATTTGGGTTAGTTCCTCTTGTGCAGAAATATAGAAGTGATGGTGTATACTCCTCATTGTATCCTATCAAGTGGCTCATGGATTCAATATATCCCAGTACTAGAAACGTTCATTTTGATCATTTTATCAGTAAGGATAGTAACGTAAGTATTATTCACTGTAAAGTTACTCCTTTCCCTTTGGCAATTAATAAGTATTTTGTGAGGACATACTTTGAGACTATGGCAGTATCATATTCCTCATTAAAATTTTAATTTGTTTATTATATCAGAATCAACCCATGGCTTCCTATTTTATTCAATGGATTGTAATATGCTGCTGTCATTTCCTTTTGATACTAAAATTTTCCCAGAATTGGCCAGTTAGTGCCTTTGTGAGTTGGCTTCAATGTTCTTTTCACAGGTCCCTTTCATTCTTTGAACACTGTGTTATTTTACAGCTCACAAAGATGTATCAGGTGCATCTTGCACTTTTCTTGCCCAAGCCACTGAATCAATCATTTCTCCAAAGACTCCTGGTTCCTATTTAGTGAAACATGAAATTTAGAAATCAAGATCTGGGCACTAAGTAGACTCATTCTATTAGGGTATTGCTGTTCCCAGGCCCTTAGTGGAAATAACTGGGGATAGATGTATGTATATATATATATATATATATATATATATACACACATTAACAATGATATTTAGGTATATGTATATTTATGTATATTCTATATTATATATATACATATATATGAGTTATACAATAGACATACCTTTACATGTATTTATGTTGTATAAACACATATATATATATGCATATATGGAATGAGTTCATACATGAATGAGAGATAGTGTATGATAATGGAACACCTTCTGACTTTTCTGAAACGTATTAAAAGTTAAAGTAATCAGTACAGAGTGACTTTAGCTGCAGAAATCCTGATCAACTATGACTTAAACAGTAAAAACAGTTATAAATCTCACAAAGAAAAGTTGGAGAAGTGCTCTCTGGTTTGGTATAGCTGTCCAATGCTGTCATTAAGGACCCAGACTTTTCCATTTATTCACCCTGTCATCCCCAGCATGTTGGCCTTTTTCCTGACATTTGTTATCCTATGGTCACAAAATGGCTGCCAGAGAACCAAACAGTGCATCCTCACACTGCAGCATTCAGTGCAAGAAGAAAGAGAAGGCGTGGCCAAGAAAGACCTCATCACTTGTCTGTCTTTTCTCAAGCAACATAGTCTTTCCCAGAAATCTCCCAACTGTCTCCTCCTTCCATACTAGTTTTCAGAACTATGCTACATGGCCCCAGATCCCTTAGAAAAAAAGTCATACTTAGCCAAAGTTTTCTGACTTTGTTAACAATATGTGTGTGTGTATATATATATATACATATATATATGTGTATATATATATATGTGTATATATATACATACACACATACATTTTTAGTTTGAAGTTTATACTAACTCTTCTGTCTTTCTGCTGGGTGAATATGTAGAGAAAACCACTTGTGTGCTTTCTAAACTTGTTGACACTCCAATGCAGGGGCCCAATTCCACCAAGATGACAGAATATGTATTTATTAATTCAATGAGTATTCACTGGATATTATTGTAATTGCTAGGATATGAAATTCCTGCCCTGAAGGAGCTTGCATTCTAGTGGCGTGCTTCATTAGAGGAAATCTAAATCCAGATCAGAGGAGATCAAAAGACTTTTCAGAATTACCTTTACTTACTTCCTATCACTCTGCTTTACTCTTTCAAAAACAGAAGTCGGCTGTTCATTCCTGGTGTATATTTGACTCTGACCTAAATTATATTTTTCCTGGCTGATATTTCTGAGTTTGTGAAATGAATTTGGGCTTCCTCCTACTTTTAAGTACTGACATTTGCCATGCTATTTTTGCATCTTTTTGTTCATTTTGTTCAATTACAGTGTTGAGAATTTTGTAGTCCTGCTCTTTGAACAGCCACTCTTCCTTAAATTTAGTGTGTCCCACTTGGGAAGAAACTCATACTTTAAATGGAAACTTTTGCTGTACAATATGGCTTTGGAAAATTGCCACAGGAATGTTTTTTGATTGTATAGGACTTGGCAATGAAAATAATTGGTTAAAGAACGACATTAAAAAATAATCCTCGGATTTTGACACCTTAGAGAAGAAAAGAGGGAATGTTATTATATCACTCTTTCTCCATGATATGCTTTTCTTAGAAGAGAACAGTATATGTTTAACTAAATAATAACTTACTGCTTAATGTCTATTTTAAAAGGACATATTATCAGTTTGGATGCTTTGGAACAGCATGTAATAGAAAACACAGACTCTGTCTTAGTCCATTTGGGCTGTTATAACAAAATACCACAGGCTGGGTGGCTTATAAAGAACAGAAATTTATTTCTCACAGTTCTGAGGGCTAGAAGTCCAAGATCAAGGTGCCAGCATGGCGGGGTTCTGATGAAGGTCCTCTTCTGGGTTGTGACGACTTCTCACTATGTCCTCACATGATGGAAAGGGCGAGGGAGCTCTCTAGGGCCTCTTTTATAAGGTCATTAATCCCATTCATGAGAGCTCCTCCCTCATGACCTAATCACCCCCAAAGACCCCACCTCCTATTATTATCACATAGGGCATTAGGATTTCCAAATATGAGTTTGATTGCACCAGGGATGGGGGTGAGGGGGGAAGCAAAAACATTTAGCCTACAGCATATTTTTAAACTGAGTAAAGAAATAAATGTATTACTTCACATAACAAGAAGTCCAGAAGTTTCACAGGCTCCTCCACCGTGCATCCAGGCTGTTAGGGACACAGACTCATTCCATCTCATGGCACCGCCATCCCAAGAGGGCTGACTGTGCTCTCAGGCCAACTCCTCTCTGGTCGAGCGATGGCCTCAGAAGTTCCAGGTATTCCATTCAGATGCAGCATCATCAAGAGGAAGAAGAAGAACCACCCTTTTTTCTGATTCTTTTTTGGGAGTGAGAAAACTTCCCTAAAGGTCCCCAGAAGACTCCCTCTCACATGTTACTGACCAGACTTGGGTCACATGCCCATTTCTAAACCAGTTGCTGGCAAGAAGTGGGGTTCTCCTGATTTGCTTAAATCAGGGTCCATTTCCTAACGCTGGGGACAGGATCACCTTCTCATGACACGCTTTGTGGAGCGCAGATACCTGAATGAAATTGGATTCTGCTAGGAAAGAAGAAGCTGGAAGGCGAGGAAATGGATGCTGAAGAAGTGACCACTTAATAACCGCCGAGTGGGTTCTCGCTGCTATTTGATTGGTTTAGCAATGTCAATCCATTGGTCAAAAGAAAATTAGTTTAACTAGGATTGTATTGTCCTGACCATATGTTTTCAATAGTGTCTAAAAGCAAAATATGTATAAAGTGAATCTCATGTCATTTAAAAAATCTTAGGTGTAATTGCAATTAAAGTTTAGCAGACAACCTCCAATCCCCAAATGAAATAATCTGTCTCCATCTGTGTCTCCTTTAACCTTATTCTATTACCTCAGTTGGTTTTTAATGCCTGAAGCATTATCTAAATGTTCAGCTGAGATCCACATTTGTTCACTTTAAATCCCCAATAATTGGTGCAAAGAAGCTTTTTAGGGTACTGGTGCGAAGTTGTTTTCACTCAGGCTGTTCTAGATGAAAAGCTTAATTCTGTGGGAAAACCATGCCAGGGCAAGTCTCAATCCAATCTTTATGCCAGACTCACACTTGGTCACTCACCCAAATGGACATTGTTCTGATTCAGAAGTTATTTTAGAGGCCCTTTTAAAAAATTACTTGTCAAAATTTAGTTGTATAAATCCCTGAAAATAGCTCATAAAACTACTAACAATGACAGCTAACTTGTAGAAGGCATTTCTAAAGAAATATAATTCTACTTTTAAATTAGTCCCTCTTGCCAGTATATTGAAATGCTTGGAATTTTAAGTAAATCATCCTTAAGATCCCTTAACAATTTTGTACAGATGGAAGGCCACGTGGGTGAATATCTTGCATGCATGAGGATGAGATCCAGATGACGAGAACATAGAAAGGGTTGTTTGAAACATATTAGAGGAGAACATTGAAAACATCAAACACTGTGATTGTAAGCAACTGTCCTAACTCTGAAACAATGCAAGAATATGAAGATATCAAAACCCATGGCATCTTCATTTAGTCTTTCTCTGGACTAAAAATATTTGTGTTTTCTTTCAAGAAGAGATGAAACTAGAATATATAAATATATTCAGACAAACATGCATGTTAATAAACACATTTATGCAATATGTTACATATATTACATACATTGCATGTATGTGTGTATATATATGTTTGCATGTATTCATATGTATGTAGGTTTTTTAGAGGACATATGTCACTGGTAATTGATGGAAAATGTTCATTTTCAAACCTTTATTTTCTTATTTTCTTAACAACACTACCAAAGCAAGAAAATATAAAAATAAAAAGGATCTTCATTGTTTTAAACAGATGGGAAATACACTCTCTGGGGAAGTACAACCAGACTGATGTTTTGTCTGCATCAGTGTCTTTGCAGACTATCTGGCATTCCTTGACAAGCTTGGCATGCTTCCCTTACTTGTTGAACATCAATATCTATGGGCAACTACATATATATTCTCATAAGGGTAAAGGCCATGTCAAACAATCACCAATAAATATGTATATGTAATTATTTCTATGTGCCATATACTAGCTGCCTTATTTTCACTAAATACTAAGCTGTCTCAGAAATAGAGATTTTTCTGATGTTCCCCATAACACATACATAGAGAATACTTAGTACAGAATTTTCATGACACTGTAGAAGCTGTCCATATATATGTAATTGAAATTCTGTATGTTTCTACCACAGTTATTTCCATGAAACTGGCTGTCAGCTTTCAGGAGACAAATTTTCTCTTGAAATTCTGAATTTTTATTTCTTCTCTGTCATGATGTTTGTTTCAGAAACAAAACTTTTTCTTTTATATAAGCAAGTATTACCCATATCAGCTAAAATCTGTGAGGTTTTAGGGAGATATTTATTACACTGACTTGGAATAAAGTGGTATTTTTTACTCTTTGCTAACTCAACAGTAATGCCCAAGCTCAGATAGCCTGATTACAGTTCACTTAAACACACGCACATACACACACACACACACACACATTTTTTTAAAATACAGTATAGCATGAAGTTGGACCCTTATCTTACATCCTACACAAAAATTAACTCAAAATGGATCAAAGACCTAAACATAATAGCTAAACTATAAAATTCTTAGAAGAAAACATAGAGAAAACCTTCATGACATTTCATTTGGCAATGATTTCTTGAATATGACACCAAAAGCACAGGTAAAAAAGTAAATATAGATGAACTGGACTATATCAAAATCAAAAACTTCTGTACACTGAAGGACACAACAGAGTGAAAAGGCAACCTATGAAATGGGAGAAAATATTTGCAAATTATATATCTGATAAGGGGTTAATATCCAGAATATATAAAGAGCTACAACTCAAAAACAATAATAAAAACATTTAAAAATGGACAAAGGACTTACTTAAGTAGACATTTCTCCAAGGAAGCTATAGAAATGGCCAAAAAGCATATGAAAAGATGCTCAACATCACTAGTCATTAAAGAAATGCAAATTAAAACCACAGTGAGCAATCACCTCACACCCAGTAGGATGGTTACTATCACCAAAAAAAGAAAAAAAAGGAAGGCAAGTGCTGGCAAGGATGTGGAGAAACTAGAATCTTTGTGTACACTTGGTGTAAATGTAAAATGGTGCAGCTGCTATGGAAAACAGTATGATAGTTCCTTAGAAAATGAAAAGTAGAATTACTTTATGATCCAGCAATTTCCCTTCTGGGTATATATCCAAAAGAATTGAAAGCAGGGTCTCAAAGAGATATTTGTACATTCATGTTCACAGCAGCATTATTCACAATACCCAGAAAGGTGAAGCAACCCACTTGTCCCTTGATGGATGAACAAAATATGATATATATGTACAATGGAATATTATTCAGCTTTAAAAGGGAAGGAAATTCTGACATATATGCTACAACATGAATGAACCTTGAGGACATTATACTAAGGAAATGTCAGTCACCAAACAGTAAATACTGTATGATTCCTCTTAAGTGAAGAATCTAGAGTAGTCAGACTCATAGAAACAGAAATTAGGATGGTGGTTTTCCCAGGAACGAGAGAGAGGGTAATGAGGAGTTGTTGTTTAAAGCAGGGGTCCCCAACCTCCGGGCTACAGACCAGTACTGGTCTGTGGCCTGTTGGGAACTGGGCCACACAGCAGGAGGTGAGTGGCAGGTGAGCGAGCAAATCTTCACCTGTATTTACAGCCACTCCCCATCACTCACATTACTGCCTGAGCTCCGCCTCCTGTCAGATCAGCGGTGGCATTAGATTATCATAGGAGCGCGAACCCTACTGTGAACTGAGCTTGCAAGGGATCTAAGTTGCATGCTCCTTATGAGAATCTAATGCCTGATGATCTGAGGTGGAGCTGAGGCGGTGATGCTAGTGCGGGGAGTGGCTACAAATACAGATTATCATTAACAGAGAGGTTTAACTGCACAGTGACCATAATAAATCAATTGCTTGCAGACTCATATCAAAACCCTATCAGTGAGTGGCAAGTGAAAACAAGCTCAGGGCTCCCAGTGATTCTGCATTATGGTGAGTTGTATAATTATTTCGTTATATATTACAATGTAATAATAATAGAAATAAAGTGCACAATAAATGTAATGTGCTTGAATCATCCCGAAACCATCCCCCCACCACCGGTCCGTGGAAAATTGTCTTCCATGAAACCAGTCCCTGGTGCTAAAAAGTTTGGGGACTGCTGGTTTAAAGGATATATATTTTCAATTTTGCAAGATGAAAAAGTTCTGGAGATTGGTTGCACACCAATGTGAACATACTTAACTCTACTAAACTGTACACTAAAATGTTTAAGATGGTAGATAAAAAAGTGCAACAAAATGTAATTAGATATAACAATGGAAAATGCTTTCCAAGTGAGTGATAATCTCTGCCTATAAGCACTGCCATATAAAAGGGGGACAGACTGTGAAAGGCATTTTGAAGAAGAGATGTGACATAATTGTGGGGAAAGCAGTAAATAATACAGTGGAAAGACTGTCACACCCGGGGTCAGTCAAACTAGGGCTTGACCATGCTAAGTATTGTTAGGTTGAGCCAAGGTCACTAGATGTTCTGATCCTGGGTTCTCTTTTATATATGGCAAATATACAAGCCTTGTAAGATTATTTTGAAGATTAATTGATATATATGTACTTGTTCAATCCTGGAAGAAGGAAAATACCAATATATTGTTGTTGCTTTTACTATCATTATCACTGTTCTTCAAATCAAAATGTTTTTCCTTCAAGTCAACATTGTTTTGAACTTTGGAAAATAAATAACATACCAGAGCTTATATTTAATGGATAGAATCTTACGCCTAAGTTATTAAATTGATAAATTATTGATGAGTCTAAAAATGTATAAAATATTAGATAACTTCATTAAAGAATAGTATCTTTCCGGGGCTTCCCTGGTGGTGCAGTGGTTGAGAATCCGCCTGCCCATGCAGGGGACACGGGTTCGAACCCTGGTCTGGGAGGATCCCACATGCCGCGGAGCAGCTGGGCCCGTGAGCCACAACTACTGAGCCTGCGCGTCTGGAGCCTGTGCTCCGCAACAAGAGAGGCCGCGATAGTGAGAGGCCTGCGCACCGCGATGAAGAGGGGCCCCCGCTCGCCGCAACTAGAGAAAGCCCTCGCACAGAAACGAAGACCCAACACAGCCAAAAATAAATAAATAAATAAATAAATTTATTAAAAAAAAAAAAAATAGTATCTTTCCCTAATCAAATAACAAATACTCATAGAATTCTAAGTGTAAATCGTCTCACATTTACTTAGGCACAAAGAATAAACTAAAGATAATCAGAGACGTTATAAATTTGAAATTAGAGAATATTGAAAGTTATAAAAATAATAATGAAAATCTGCACATTGAACAGGAAGAAAACAATTGCTTCTATGTTAGTAACTGTCCATAACTCCATGGGCTTTCTTCCTACCTACTGCTATAAAACAACTAGAGACAGCGGACATCTTCTTCCTGTAGAATTCTTACTAATTTTTGAAATATCTTGTATTTGGTTCCTTTATAAAGCACAGCATTTGATTACTGCTGACTTGGTATTTGTATCACTTAGAAATATTTATTGAGTCCACATTGTGGAGCCCCTAAGGAAGTTCTATCTGCAAACAGATGATGGATAATGTACATGCAGCCTCTAGGTTGGAGGTAGAATGAGGGTTATATCTTTCCTTTAAATGTTGAAGATTACTTATTTCTTTATCCTTCTACTTGATGTAAATAAGAATACGTCAAAGATCAAAGTCACTCAAAGTGATTTTTTAAAAGTACTAATTTTTCACACTGGCTTTCTATGTAGTTCTTATATAATGTAATCTGATATCTCATCTGTGTATATCATAATTCACTTTGACCAAAATGTCTTGAGGAAAAGAAAAGATTAATTTAATTAACATATTATTTGGCTTTGACTGCTGAACATATGGTTTTTGATAGCTGACAAGACACTTTGCAGAGGTTGAAATAACCACACCATTAAATCACACACTAACCGGTGTACTTGCTCACGGCTACATCGGTAAGCAAAAGTGTAAACATCTGAAACATAAAGGTGACATTCTTGAAACAGAAAACTTCTTTCACTGAGAACATACACTTTCTAAAGTTAATACTGAGGCATCTTTGATTACTACCAGACCACGCTGCATGAGAAAGTGAGGTTGTCAAGCCAAGCCTTTGTTTACAGAGCATAATCTAATTACCTAAGGATCAGTGTGGGAAAATGGACCAGGATCTGACTTGACATCAATGCGTTTTTAATATTTCAGACAATCTATTTTACATTCAGCCTTGGAATGAGTGTATGACTTGACCAAAAATGTTTTTGCAGAGTAGCACAGAAATCAAGCTTGCCCCTTCTACTATGTATGCATACACATACAGCGTGTATTCAAAAATAAAATTACCTACTTCCTACATGGTTTTCTAAGACATATTCATTACGTATGTGAGCCTCTGAATTCAAGCATAGTCTTGGCATCAGGAAGACTTCTCAAAGCCAGTATGGAGATTAAGTACACCATGCTATTTTATATAAAATTTACACAAATTGCCAACATTTCATAAAGTTCTTGTCTACCTTTGGCACATTTGTTTAGGGAGCCAAGAGAATAGGTTGACATTGTGAAGTTCCATTTTCAGGGAAAGGACCAAGGACATGGCTTTAAGGTTCGGCATTTGTTTGGAGTTCCAACAATATTGTTTTCATTATAGTGAGCTTAAATAAGTATTAACAGTCTTTCTATCAAAGAAATTAGTCCTTATGTGAATGGCCTATAAATAAAATTGTTATACAGTGGAATAATAGGAGCATGTAATGAAACTTGATTTCCAGCCAAACAAACATATGGACATTAAAAATTTTAAAAAGGAAAATGTGCACTATATGGGTCCCATGTGGGATGATTGAAGTCATCCACTAACATGTGTGTCTGGATTCTATCCACTTAGGAGTGCAAGATCCTTTCAGGCAGGGGACTGCTCTTACTGTCTGGGGGTGTTGCAAGTGAGAAGATGTGGTTTCCTGTGGAGGGAAAAAGGGGTGGGGCAAAGTTTTCAACAGTTACCACAGTTTTGTTCAACACGTTTTATTGGGTAATGGGATACTGAGATTCAGCGCATAGGAAGTATTAACAATTACAGCATTCACTATTCTCTCAAAGCAACTAATGGTGCTTTTGTATGGTATTTTGTGTGAAGTTATCTTACAAATACCTGCATGGTTTTTGTTATCTTACAAAAAAAAAAGTTATCTTACAGAAAAAGAAAGTTATCTTACAGAAACCTGCATGGTTGTCTACATCAGACTTCATGTTAATTTCATACATTCACTTATAGTTTCAGACATTCATTCATTTAAAACCTTTATCAAACACCTATCAATAAAACAGTCTCCTAATAAACAAAAATGTATAACTTTATGTATCTCTACCAAAACAGTCCATTCATTCAAATAACCCAAGTAACAGTCCTTTTTACATACCCCAGAGCTTCCCTAGTCTTCTGTGGACGTGTAAAGTACTGAAATAATGGACTTAATTACAGTTAAATAATCCATTTGAACTTTTTATGAATTTTCAGGTCAGTTAAATGCCAGTTGAATAAAAGAGAAAGAACTTTTTAGTTTTAAAACCTTAAGACTGTATGGGTTCATAGAAAATGCTAACAAGAAACTAATGCTGTTAACTGAGTATATTGATAATCAAGGAAATTAATGGCTAAAGCAACATAAAAAGGCAGGTCAGGGGCTTCCCTGGTGGCGCAGTGGTTAAGAATCCGTCTGCCAACGCAGGGGACACAGGTTCGAGCCCTGGTCCAGGAAGATCCCACATGCCGCGGAGCAACTAAGCCCGTGCGCCACAACTACTGAAGCCCGCGTGCCTAGAGCCCATGCTCTGCAACAAGAGAAGCCACTGCAAAGAGAAGCCCGCGCACTGCAACGAAGAGTAGCCCTCGCTCACTGCAACTAGAGAAAGCCCGCACGCAGCAACAAAGACCCAATGCAGCAAAAAAAAAAAAAAAAAAGTCAGGTCAGCACAAATGAATATGCACACTTGTTGGAAATTCCCTATTACACATTGCAGTTGAGAAATTTTTGTTAACTCAATCATCAGCAGAATAAAATTTCATTGTTTAAATGTTTTGTACTTTCTTTTCAGTACAACAGAAAATTATCTTTTTTCTTCAAGTAACATTATTTGGGGGACCATATTGACCAAACTATGGCTCATAACAAAGATTCAGACCCTGTGTGAGGGAGAAAAAAGTGGTAGGGAGAAGTTTCCAATGGTTAACAAAGATTTTGTCAACACATTGTACTGGGTAATGTGATACTAAGCTTCATGGCAGTATTAGTAATTACAACATATGGCATTCTCAAAGCAGCAGTGATGTCTTCATTTTGTATAAAGAGTTATATTAGTTATCTTACTGCTGGGTCCAGTTTGATCATAAACTTTCTACTATTCTTATCTCTGTTTTCTCTCTTCTCTTTGTCTGGTTTTCGTCTGTTCTTTTTTCAGTTTTCAGCTTAGGCTTCTCTTCTTCCAGGAAGCTTTCTGGGAGCATCAAGGCTGAGTTGGACTTCCCATAGGTTTTCTCATAGCTCCCTATACTTCCTCTTTTGTTTCCCCTATACTATAATTCCTTGTTTAACAGTCTGTTCCGGCCTAGCCGCCCCCTCCCTGGTGTATGCTCTACTAGGGCAGAGCTATCTCATTTACCACTTTATCCCCAGCAACTAGCACAGTCCCTGGCACATAAAATTTGTCCAACGTATACTTATTGAATGAATGAAATAATGAGTGAATGAAAAAATCAGTGAAGAAATGCATGAATGAGAATCTGTAGACCTGGCTTCTAGACTTGCCATTAACTGTCTGTACGGCTTTTGGCAAATCACTCACATCTCTCTGTCTTAGTTTCCTCAAGTTTAAAATGAGAGGTGTGGGCAAGATGATTTCTAAAACTTTACAAATCTCAATGTATATGCTTCTGTGATGAACCCTTCAGAATAATCCTTTCTTCAGAGTACCATTTCATTTGCCTTGGGAAAAACTTCAGAAATACTTCATATGCCATGTTGAGGGAGAATTGCTTCCATAAGCAAATTTGTAGCTAATAACTTAAATATGGAGCATTTGTTTAGCCTTTGAGGCAGAGTCTTTATTGCAGACTTTGTACATACCATCTGCTGTATAGTGTTGAGACTATCATAGAAAATCAAACAATAGATAATAAAATAAAATAGGACCTTATTTTACCTATACCAGCACAGATAAAGAATGATATAAACCTCATCTTATTTAAAATTTACATTTACCCATTTAAACAATAAACTTAATATAAAATGACAATTAGAGTATGAAAATGAACATATAATCTCACTACCACTATGCAGATAAATATGTTTTGTCCATTGTCTATATGCATTCAATCAGAAACTAACTAGAAAAGAGAAAGAAGAGAAGAATATGGCAGGTGTTATCTTGGGTATAGAGTGAATGACCTTGAGAAGATGTTCAAATCTGTGTAGATTATGTACTGATAAGGGTCTGTCCCAGGAAATCTGTACATCAGGAGAAATTTCTTTAATTATCTTTTTATTTATCTGTCTTAACGACTCTGGCCCTGGTCCAGCCAAAGAGACTGTCAGATAATAATAGCTAGCATTCATTCAGAGTTTGCTATGTGTCAGGCACTGTGACAGAAAATGTATTATTATCTCTAGTTTACAGATTAGGTAATTATAAAATCAATGGGAGTACTGAGATTTGAATGTGGGCTATATGAATAAAGACCAAACATGTTGTTACTCTGTGTTATCTCTGCCACCTGCTTGGTCTGCTGGTATTTCCAGCATACAACCTAGTTCCTGGCACATAGTAAGTGCTCAGTTTATGTTTGCTGAATTAATAAATGAATAAATAGTTAAATAGGTAGGATTCCAGAAGTAGCTGGGGAGCCCAGAAATGTGAAGATAGTCTGGGGAGTTGATCAAGATGGCAGTGGAATTCCCTTTATGAAAGAAGCACTATCCTAAGATATAGAGAAAGGATTTTGTCAGAAATATATGCGTGATTCACAATATGTGTGTGTGTATGTGTGTGTGTGTTTTCTTGTGTTAGCATATATAATAGTTTTAAAATGGTAACGCCTAAACTTAAAAGTGAAATTTAGGTATGATATTCTAATTTATAGCCAAACTAAATGTGACAGAATATAAACTCCTGACAAGGAAGGATTATAATGGAAATCTTGGCAGTTCCTCAAGTATGCTTCTAGAAATACATCATAATATTTTAACTCTTCATATTTAGGCCTGGAATAAAGTTAAGTTACAGCATTTTCCCTTAAGACATTTAATCCAATAATTATAATTGAATCTGTTTGGCTGCTCATTTTGAAGTGATCATTGAACTTTTCCCTACTCATCGGACACTGATCAATGGATCTGCAAAAGAATTATTAAGATGAAATATTTTAAACTGGGACAAAGAAAGGATCACAGTATTTCCACTATCATTAAATATCTGTCAAACAGTGACTCCAAATGGGAAAAGACAATTTGATTTAGTCTGAAATCTGGAGGTCCTGGTTATAAAACATATGGAAAAATAAAAACTGGTTTCTGTAGCATACTGCACTAGCAGTTGTATGTGTGTGTGGTTTTCATAATGCAGTTGTGAAAGAATCACTGCTGGAAGATATTTACAAATATATATATATATATATATATATACACACACATATATATACACATATACACATACATATATATATATACATATAATACTAGTTGTACATCTTTCTGGACCTAGGAACAGCAATGTGAGTAAATTAGTGAATTGTACCGTGGAAATAGCTTAAAAAAATAGAATTTATAAATGTGTACATATTGAAACTACATGTTTTTAAACAAGCATGAAAAACTCTTAGAATTATCAAGGCATAACTTCAATGAAACTGTCCAGGACATAATGATAGACCTAGGGTTTTACACCATTTTAAAAGATTTTCTACAAGATGCATTGGATTAAAAATGCACAATTATGACCCAAATGCTTAAACTGGGATATCTAGAAATCCTTAAGTCTATTTGCATATGGGCTACTTATCCCTTTTATTTAGAGTTATTTTAAAATACTGTTAAAATATAAATAGTCTTATAATATCAAGATGGAAATTAAGTGGAAATAACATTTTGCTCTCTGATTTTAAATTATGGAAGCCAAATTCCCCAAACTGAGTATTGCAGACCTAAGTTCTTATAAATTCTATTGTTTTCTAATGAAATTCTATTCAATAGTTCAAGTAATATTTATTAGGTAAGGAGAGGAAACTGTGAGTTGACCTCCAAGAACTTACAAAAATGGATAGTCTTATCTGGTATAAGCAGGAAATATGTATTAACAAGGCCCCTGTGAAGCAAAGTGAAAGTGGGAAATTATTTCTTAATTCTCAGTATATGACTTTGTATGATCATGGTTCCTTCTTAGTAATACTTGCTTTTTTTCATCGATGCTTTGCATATACTGCAGTGTTATTTGTATTCTATTCAGAGAATGAGATAGATTTAAATTGGAAAAGCTGTCACAAACTTGAAATTTGAAGTCATATCCACTTTTTGTTTTTAGATATTATTACTAGACAGTAAAGATTATACTTAAAGCAACAGTAGCTTTCAAAAACCCTATAAGTGAAACTTGCTCATCTGTTTCCTAATCACTAGAGTAAGATTCCATTGTAAAGAAATACCTTTCTTCCAAAGGAAGGCTTGCTCTACAAAATATCAGCTGAGGTTGACTTCTTGGTCCATGCAGTGTGGAGTTTATAAAATTCAAACATGCTTATAAAAACCAATTCAAAAATCATTTGAGGTACACTGTGGGAAAAATGTGTATACTAAAAATCTAAGAGCTGCCATTGTCTCTGATACTCTTAGATGATATTTCTCTTATATTTTCTTTCTTGTTCATGGATAAACTCATTTACATGAAAAAGCTTAATTTTGAAAATTGTTGCACATATTCCTTGTAGAAAACTTAGAAAGTACATAGACCTTTAAGAAATAAAAAGCAAAAACAAAAATAAACACTACTCAGAGATAACAACAACAAAAATATCTGCTTAGATGGGCTTAGATGTTTCCAACTCTGTTCTTTCTTCCTGTGCATACAAGAAGACTTCATTACCTTATGGGAAGTGGCCACAAATGGTGTTTATCATCTCTAGGCCTGGTCCTTAAAATGTCCCATGGGATCTTCTATGATGTTTTTCCTGTTGACATGACTAGAAGTGAAAATAGCCACGATGGCAAAGCCACAGGATAGAAGGATCCCACATCCCTGACTTCCCACTTGGAGGAAAACAACCAGAGAACTCATCCAACCTACGTAAGACTCAGACATGAGTGAGAAGTACAGTTTTATTGTATTATCCGTTGAGATTTGGAGATGGTTTGTTATGACAGCATGTGCTTCCACTCTTTCTTTTTCTGAATGGGAGATTTAATTATGGTTTATGTCTCCTTGCTCCATAGCTGTACATTGTTTGAGGGCACTTAGTCCCCACAACATTGACCCCCAATGAGTTTCTCTGTAAGAATTATTAGAGAATAATACTCTAGGAAAAAATATACAACCAAGAAGAAAAAGAGGGATACAAAAAAAGTGAGGAAATAAACTGGTAAGGATTTGTTATTAAAACTAAATAAGTATATTTATACAAATAAATTAATACAGTTCTAGAACTAAAATCTCATGATACTCACAAGATATTTGGAGATGCACAAGCAGCAGTGGAAATTAAAAGAGAGTTTGGCAGAGCTTTTTGTTGTTGTTGTTGTCGCATTGACAGTTTTTCTCAGTCAGATCTGCAGCTTGGGGCTTTAAACTGTTAAAGCGTCCCAGTCCCGTGTAGACTACAGAGCATCAGTGTGTATCAAACCGGGCATCTGCAGGTTCTGCTAAATCAACTGTCTTACATTTTAGTCCCCTGTACACTGCAGTCAAGGACAGGGAAGAGAATTGGTGGGAGAGACTGCTAGCCTCTTGGATTCGCATAGCTTGATCACAGGTTTTATGTTCCCTAAACATGTGGTCTCAATATGGCCTTACATTCATTAATTACATAAGTTCTGATCATGGCTTCAGATTCCAGAGGGCCAGACATTGGCTTCATCCACTGCAATACACTGAATGTTTAAATGTCCCCCACATTCATATGTTGGAGACTTCATCCCCAGTGTGATGGTATTTAGAGGTGGAGCCTTTGGGAGATAATTATGTTTAGATGAGGTCATGAGGGTGGAGCACAATGATGGGATTAGTGCCCTTATAAGAGAAAGAAGCCAGACCCCTCTTCCTGTCTGTCATGCGAGGATACAGTAAGAAGGCAGCCAGCCATCTACAAGCCAGGAAGAGGTTCCTCACCAGAACCTGATGGTGCTATCACTCTGATCTTGGACTTTCAACCTCCAGAACAGCGAGAAATAAATTTCTGTTGTTTAAGCCACCTATGGCTTAAATTATGCAATTTTTTACAGCAGCCCAAGCAGACTAAGACAACCATCAAAAAGGTGATGGATGTTATTTATAAACAAAAGAAATGGAAATACTTTATTTTTCAGAAATGAAGTAAAGAAACAACACAATTAAATATTTGCAAACCCAAAAGCAAAGGAGAAAATGTAAAAGAACTATATCTGGAACACTGTCTCCAGGAATCAATTGTGATCAGAAAATGAATGAGGAATTAGGGTGTTTTGAGGTATATGTTTTAATCTTAATATCAGAAGGGGAAAAAGGAGTAGTAAGAATGAAAGCAAGAAGAAGACCAGCTTTATTAAGCTGAAGGAAGATAGGGATTTCCTTAGAAATGTTGAGATTTTAGGCAGACTGATCAGATAAGACAAAGAAAATGAGATCTAAGAGGATAGGCTAGAATTTTGGAAAAGGAAAAGCTACCCATGTGTAGCTACTTTAAAATAAAATGATGTGGAGAGGAGGAAGAGGTTTTTTCTTTTTCTGATCAGGCTCAAACAAATCTCCCAGAGGTAGGCAGTCAAGACCTCAGCGAGCAGACTGAAATAGTCCCCCCAGAGGAACCATCATTAGGACACTATTGACATGGATGATTTTAAAGTTACTGGTAGAGTCAGTAAGTGCGATTGGAAAATCAGCCCTTGAAGACTGAGCATTAATTGCTAGGTGACCTTTGTAGTGACGCTGATACGGTGAGTGGGCGATAACGGTTATTGCCTATGCTATGAAGAAGCACGTCCAACAAGAAATATAAAGGAAGACACAGGGAAGTTAAAATTCCTGAAGGAGAACCAGGTATGACAATGGTTAATAGAGTGGCTGTGGGTTAGATGTTGGCCTGGTAGGAAAATTACCCAACTCCTGCCATTTGAGATAGCATAAGTTATTTAAGACCTGAACAATTTCTAAGGTGAAGGAGGAATTCTGCTTTGTGGAGCACAAGGTAGAGGTATAGTGCCTAATAAGAGAAACAGGCCTCAAAGCATCAATAGCTCTTTCAGTGATGAATGTGCCAAAGGGGCTCCTCCAACTGATCCACCTGTAGAAGAAGTCCTGGAGAGTCAGATTTTATCATTCCTACAATTCCACAGCCAGAGGCCATGGTAGCAACCATGAAACAGGTCTTAAGAGGCCTATTGGCCATGAATTTATCACTCACTCATTCATTCATTCATTCATTCAAGTTTAAATGTTTAGGAGAGCTCATCTTCAGTATCATATTACAGTTTCAGCATTACAGGATATAAAGGAGGAATGAAGTTACAACTTGGAAGCATTTGAAGACACCGGGTAGAGAAGATGAGCATCTCAGGATATTTTAGACTGCTCAGCTTCTGGAGCCCTAAAGGAACTTCATCCATTCTGAGCTACAGTTGTTGAAGGAATAGCTCAACCAAGACATTGAGTGGACAATGATAAATTGGAGAGGATGGTTTTCAGATCTCAGTGATTGTGAACTTACATTTTACTGCAGTTTAACTCAGAACAAGGGAATCTTTACCTTAATTATTCACTTATTTGATAATGAAGGGGACTCTTTAATTAAATTGGAGGCCTCTCTATGTTGATTCACTATTTACAACTGGAGAATCTGGATTATGTCATTTTGTTTATGCATTTGTTCTGGTAAATTATGTTGAGGTACATGTGTCAACATGATTTGAAATAGGAAGTAGAGTAAGGAGAGAACTTGTATCCTAGGATAGAACCAGCCTTGGAGTTGATTCGATTAGTATAGAATTTGACCCATTTCAGCACCTTATGATGACATAATTTAAACTGCACACTCTGGATTGAGGTGGATAAACAAAAGAGGGGTTAAGCCTTGATGAGGAGAGAAGCTGAACTATCCTGAGGGAATATCCTCTGTGTGTGCATGGTGGGGTGTTCTGGGAAGGGGAGGAGAGGCAGCGAGCCACACCTCTGGTTTAATTTAAGTTTAATCGTTAAGAAGCAAAGATGCTGGGCATATACCTGGAGGAAACCATAATTCAAAAAGATACATGCACCCCAATGTTCATTGCAGCACTATTTACAATAGCGAGTACATGGAAGCAACCTAAATGTCCATTGACGGAGGAAGGGATAAAGAAGATGTGGTGCATATATACAATGGAATATTACTCAGCCATAAAATAGAACGAAATAATGCCATTTGCAGCAACATGGATGAACCTGGAGATTGTCATACTGAGGGAAGTAAGTCAGACAAAGACAAATATCATATATCGCTTATATGTGGAATCTAAAGAAAAGGGTACAAATGAACTTACTTACTAAACAGAAATAGAGTCATGGATGTAGAAAACAAACTTATGGTTACCAGGGGATAAGTGGGGGCAGGGATAAATTGGGAGATTGGGATGGACATATACATACTACTATATATAAAATAGATAACTAATAAGAACCTGCTGTATAGCACAGGGAACTCTACTCAATACTCCGTAATGTCCTATATGGGAAAAGAATCTAAAACAAAACAAAACAAAACAAAGAGTGGATATATTTGTGTGTATAACTGATTCACTTTGCTGTACACCTGAAACTAACACAACACTGTAAATCAACTATACTCCAATAAATATTTTTAAAAAGTTAAAAAAAAAAAGAAACGAAGATGCTGGAGGATATTAGGAGAGCACTGCTTTTTGCCTTGCCTCCCGGTTCTCTAAAAAACTTCTGCCAGCATAGCAGGCCCAGCTGCTTGCCCCACTTCTTACTTGCTCCAAGAGAGAATTGAGTTATCTGATTGATAGATGGAGCCCATGGTTCATATTTCTCAGTTGAGTAGAACTGATCCAAAGACGGCAATGAGAGATGAATGAGAGGGAGGTATTCTATTCTCTAGCTCTGAATGTTCCTGTAGGCAGGCTGGCCCAAGGTCCAGACTTGAAATGGAGAAGGAAGACCCTTTCATCAACAGATCTAAAGTCATGTTATCCAATTGGTTTTATCAGTAATACAGCTGACATGTTCATCTCCATCTGGGTCTAATTTCTCAAATGTATCTGAACATGAGAAGAGAGGAAAAGGATATTGTTTACTGCTTCCCTGAACATCGACACTCCTCCCTATGCATCCTGTGTTGTTCACACAATTTGCTCGTGAGATTACTGAAGGGGAAGCTGGGGAATAGATCTGGTCATCTGTTAATTACTTATTCTTCATTTCTATTTCTTTGATAAAGAAATCTAAGGAGAGAACCAACAGGTTAGACAAAGCTTTGTGTGATGCAAAGATTTGAAAATTGTGCTTGGGCCGGAGGTTAGTTACAATATAACTTTGCTAAAAAAGCGAGGAGACAAAAGGGGCCTCCAGCAAAGAGCCCTTTATGCCTCTGCATCCTGTGTTGCTGCCCCAGCTTGGAGTGACTGACACCAGAACTTCCTCCCTTTATGACAAACAAATGCCTAACTTATGAGTACATTTAACCCAAATTTCCATTTTCCAGAAAGTAAAGGAACAACATGTAGTAGAAAAGCCAGAAACTTAAGATTAGAACTCTAGGTTCATCGTGACTTGAATATGAGCACAAGAAACCATCTTCTCTGAACTTGTTTTCTCTCTGGCAGGACTATCTTGAGTATTAAATTCGGCATATTTAAAAAAGCACCTAATACTATGTCCAGTACAGGAGTTGTTCAACCATAGATTATTTTTGCTAGTATTGGTAATGGCTTATTAAGCAAAAGCAAATTTTTGAGATAATGTGTCACCGTTTCTAGTACATGATAATCAATAAATATTCTTTATTGAAGTACGGTTACTGTACAATATTATATAAATGACAGGTGTACAATATAGTGACTCACAATTTTTAAAGGTTATACTCCATTTATAGTTACTATAAAATATTGGCTATATTCCCCATGTTGTACAACATATCCTTGGAGCTGATTTTATACCTAATAGTGCCAACTACAAATTGGCACTTGCCGTCTACCTCTACAAGGATTAAATCATGACCTGCTGCAGCTGCTGACCTTCAACACCCCCTGAAAGGAGTTCAGGGTGGAGATCAGGAATAAGGCACTCTGTGCTCTGGGAAAAACTGGCAGAACAGGTCTTCAGATAGTTAGATATTTTCAGGAGAAGGTTTTATGAGCCCAATTCTTGCATCTCCTCATATGTAGAAAAGCACTAAAATCATTCATGGTGACGTCTGCTCCTTGTGACTAGCTGCAACCTTCATGAGACTAACAGCAACCTTCTGCAAAAAACATGTGCCTGATTGCAGGTACTCCCCCTTCACCAAAATCACATACATACTGACCTTCCCCCTTACCTCTTTGGAGCAGTTTCTCAGAGCTATCTGAAATGCTGTCTCCTGGGCTATAATCCTCATTCGCCCCCAGTAAAACTTAATACTCTCACGTTGTGCATTTTTCTGTCGACAATAGTGCGTACCTCTCACTCCCCTATATTGCCCCTCCTCTTTCCGTCTCCTGACTGGTAACCGCTAGTTTGTTCTCTGTATCTGTGAGTCTGCTTCTTTTTTGTTATATTCACTCGTTTCTTGTATTTTTTAGATTCCACATATAAGTGATATCATACACAATTTTTCTTCCTCTGTCTGGATAGTTAATATCAATTCCTTTTAGTTCAGACTTTGCCCCTGAAGAATGAGTAATAGAATCCAAACTAAAGAAGTTTTGCTTTATTTTTTAAAGAGAAAAGTGCAATGTAAAAATCTTATAAAGAAACATCTGTCAAATGAAATTCATAAGTTTCCCTACTTGGGAAAGTTCTCATTTGTGCCCTGTTATTTATGGTGCAGGTTTAAGATCACGTTGGGTGGCCCAGCTCTTCCTCCTCTGCATTAGGAATGTCAGGCACTTCTTAAATCCAAGAGCAATAGCTCTTTCCCTTATGATCCAGCTCAGAAGATGTTAGAGTCAGTTGGACCAAAAGTTGAGTAGGGCCATAAACCAAAGCTGGGCTTTTCTTCTTCCAGTTTGCATGCTTTCTGTGGTTTATAATGTGATTGGTAACCAGGAAAGCTCAATATAACCAGCTCATTGCATCTGGGTTAAAATGTATGCAAAATTATAAACACTGGCAGCAGCCTCAGCTGAGGAGAGGCACCATGTTTATTCAAGAATATGGCATGATAGTAATCCAGCTCCTGGCATATGATTCATTTCTTAAGGCCCAAAATCAAATGACCCATGTTAGAAGTCTTTTATGAAAGCCTCAGACATGTAGTTCTTATTTGATTTTTAGGAGAAATCACAAGAAATGTTGGTGAGTAAAGGTGGAAAGTGCAGAGAGGGTTAAAAGAAACTTGTTAACGTGAAATCAATTTCAGAGACTTTTTGATCTCTGGAAAAGTGATATGACTGGACCAAATGATAGTCCCTCTATAAAGAAAACACTCCACCACTTCTCAAAGCATTTCTTAATATGCATCTAAAGTTTCGTTGTTCAAGAGTCAAATTTTCCAAATTTTTTTTTCTCTGGAAAAGTATTACTTCATGGTTCCCAAGTTTCCAATCACTTAACATATGAAACATTGAAGTTTAAGAGTCAAATGCTCCAAGTGAAAAGCATCTGTTTGATGTCGGCAAGGTCTCTGACAAATTCAGTGTTAAAAGGCTCTTTGAGCTGCTCTTTGAAAATATATCACTTTATAATAAATCTCTGGGCTCTGACACACTCAGTGATGAGGTCTGCTTTTATAGACTTAGGCAGGAGGATGTTTCCCACACCTGGCTCTCCGTGAGATGAGAGTGGCAAGTTTTAAAATCCAAATTAACGTACAGCTTCAGGTTTAGGTGTTGACCTAAGTACCTTTATTTTCTTTACATTCAGAACAAATATTCTCAGGACAAGACACCAAATTGTAAAAGATGCAAGGAACAAAGGCTGTGGAAATATTATGACAGTTGCTGAGGCCCTGTCATCATGGCTTATGGATTTTGAGATAGTTGGTACAATTATTTCAGCCACCGTGGGGACTGGTTGATTTGCACAGAGAATGCGTTCCATGTAGAATGTTCTCTTTCATAGTTGCTTCAGAGCATGAAAGCTATAGTGAAAATGGATATCTTTCTCGACATGGAGGAGTATTGTCATGATAAATTAGACACCTAAAAGTAGCACACAGCTTTTAAAAAATTGCATTATATGTTCACTATATAACCTTTATATACCATAGATAAACAAAAAGGAAGTGAATTTCACCATCTGGAAATAACCACTTTTGGCATACATTGATTTCTCTTACATAACATGACTCCATGTTATTTTTTAATATTGTTCGAGATAGTGGTTTTGTCACATAATATGTTAGGACCATCATTCAATCAATCTATTTCTCTCTCTCCCTCTCGCACTTTCTGTAGTGTGTGTGTTTATATTCATTTTAATGATTACATAATGTTCCATTATATGGATGGGTACCATCTCTTTCTAAAAGAAAGGCCAGACCTGTCTTCCCTGCACTGCTTTCAGCTACCAAAATCTAATAAACCACAGCAGAAATTGACACAACCTTGTAAATCAACTACACTTTCATAAAATAAATCATATTTTAAAAAAATCTAATGAGTCAGCAAATTTCACCACAAATCATGAGCCAGACTGGGCTAGAGGCTGGTGCTGGGCATTTTACTCTTGAATGTTAAATAAAAAATTTTAATTAAAAAGAAAGAAACCATGACCCAGCCAAATAACTAGATGATCACCAATGATTTATGTAGACCCTCAAGCTTCTCTCCTATTTTATTTCCTTTCCCTCCCACCAAAAGAAACCACTATCATTAAGTTTCTGGGTTTCTATCATTCTCTTCCTTTTTAAAAAACAAACTATACACACACACACACACACACACACACATGTGCATGAGAGGGTACAATATGTGGCCTATTTTCTCTGCTATTTGGCCTTTGTAAAAATAGGATCATCTTGTTTGTGGCTTTCTTTATCCCTTAGCATTATGAATGTTTTAGGATTCATCCATATTATTGAATGTAATTAATTCCTGTGTAATATTCCACAGTGTTGAAATATTCCTATTTATCCATTCTAATGTTGATGGACATTTGTGTTGTTAGGAATGTGTGTGTGTGTGTGTGTGTTGCTCTTATAAGCACCACCGATGTGAATATTCTTGTGCATGTGTCCTGACACATGAGCAAAAACATCAAGGAATGAAAATACTGGGTCATAGATTATGCTAATATTTGGCTGTACGATAAAATGTCAAATTATTTTCCATAGTGGATTGTGCCAATTATGCTTCCACCCAAAGTACACAAAAGTGCCTGAAAGTACTAGTTGCTCCATATTCTCGACATGGAGGAGTATTATAATGATACTGCTCATATCTTTTATTCATTTTCCACTGGGTTTTTTCTTTTGTTTATTTAATCGCAGGAATTTAAAATAACACATTCTGAGTTTGTTACTGAATAAATGAGTGGCTAATATTGTCTTCCATTCTTTGTCCTACCATTTTACTCTCTGTGTGCTGCCTTTTGATGAATAGAAACTCTTTGATTTTATTTAGTCCAATTAAAAAATTTTCCCCTTCATGGCTAGCACCTTTTGTGTAATACCAACTGTGTTCAAGAAATATTTTTGCCTACTCCAAAGTCACAAAGATATTTTCCTATGTTTATTTCCAGAAGTAAACCAGTTAGACCAGTGTTTTGTTTTAAAACTGATTTTTGTGTATGGTGTGATAGGACTCAAGATTCACTTTTTTTCCAGATGGGTATTCAATTTACATAATCCCATCAACTGAAGTAACTAGTATTTCCTCCCACACTGCTCTGTTATCTTCGTTATACTCTGGTGACCATACATATGTGAGCCTGTTTCTTTCCCTCTGTTCCACTGGCCTCTTCTTACATCAGTGCCTCAAAGTATTAATTATTATCATTTTATAATAGGACTTGAGGTCCGGTAGCATAAGTCTTCCAGTTTTTATTTCTTCTTAAAGATGGACTTGACTATTATAGGTCCCCTGGATTTCCTTATAAATTTTAGAATCAGGATGTCAATATCCAAAAAAAAAATTGGCATTTTGATTGAAACTTTATTGAAACTATAGATCAATTTGGGGAGAATTGACACCATTACAATGACTTTTACTATACATGAACATGTTATATATCATTAATAATTTTAGTTTCTCTCAATAATGTTTCTGGTTTCTTTCATTGTTTTCGGCTTTTAAAGTAGAGGTAGTGTACATCTTTTACTATGTTTATTATATGTGCTGTTTGTTGCTGTTGTTGTAAATGTAGTTTTAAAATTTACTTTTCTATTAGTTTATTCTAGTGTATAGAAATACAATTTGTTTTTATCAATCTGGGATGCAGCAAACTAGCTAAATTCACTTATTAATTATAATAGTTTGGTTGTAAATCATTTGGGTTTTCTATGTTAAAAATCATTTTATCTGCAAAAATTGCAATTGTATTTCTTCCTCTCTAATTCTTATGCCTTTCATTTCTTTTTCTTGCCTTGTTGCACAGAGGAGGACCTCTATTCCAATGTTGAATAAAAGTAACAAGAGTGGACAACCTTGTTTCCATTCCCAACATCGGGAAATCTTTCAACAAATCACAACTAAATATAATGTAGATATTTTGTAGATACCTTTCATCAGATTAAGGAAGTTTCCTTCTGTTCTTAGATTCTGAGTGTTTATCATGAATGGATATTGAATTTTATTTTTCTGTAACTATAAAGATGATGAAGATAAAAGAAAATCCGCATGATTTTTCTCCCCTTTTCTCTTCATGTGGTAGATCACATTGATTGAGTTTTGAATTTTGAACCCCATTTGGTCATGATGCTCTATTCCTTTTATGTATTGCTGGATATGGTTTGTTAATATTTTGTTTAGAATTTTTTTACCTGTTCCTAAGATAAATTTGCCTGTAATTTTCCTATTGGTAATGTTTTTATCAGGTTTTTCTATCAAAGTTTAATTACATTATAAAATAAGTTAGGAAGTGTTCTTTTTTTCCTATTCTCTAGAAGAGTTTTTATAATATTGGTTTTATTGCTTCCTTAAACGTTTGGGAGAATTCACAAGTGAAACTATCTGGGCTTAGAGCTTTCTTTTGGTGGAGATTATTTAATATTATTTAAATATTTCAGATTTATTAGCATATAGTTATTAATAATTGTCTCATTATGTTTTGAATATCTGTACAAAACATAGTGATGGCCCCTTTTACTAGAGGCTAATTTGAGCCCTTTCTCTCTCTCTCTCTCTCTCTCTCTCTCTCTCTCCCTGCTTTTAAAACTGATTGAGACATGCCTTATGGTCCAGCATACTGTTAACTTTAGTAAATGTCCTATGTGCACTGCAAACAAATGTGTATTTTGTTATTAGTTACTAGTTTGTCCATTAGATCAAGTTTCTTAATTGTTTTTTCAGATGTTCTATATATTTGCTGATATTTTTATTTGATCTGCTTGTTCTACTTTATCTTTTTAAAAATTATATTAAAGCATTTAAAGATTAAGTATTTTTTACATTTCACTTCCTCTCTATTAGGTTATAAATTATGTATTATTTTACTATTTTTAATGATTAATCTAGATAATGCAATATGTATCCTTGTCTTATTACAACTTTAATGTGGATTAATCCTTTTGCCATTTCCCAGACAATGCAAAAACTTTAGGGCACATTTATTACTCCTCTGACACCACTTTTGCTATTTTTAAAATGTATTTCCATTCTATATGCATTTTAAGCTCTACAAGGCATTATTATTATCATCATTATTTAATACAGTATTTATTAAGATGTACATATTTACCCTTTTAATTGCTCTTCACCTCTTCCTGAATTTCCATGTGTCAATCCAGAATAAGCTTTCTTCTATCTAAAGACATTTTTAATTTTTTTTCTTATTTATTTTTTTCTTCTTTTTATTAAAGAAAAATTGATTTACAATGTTACATAAGTTTCAGGTATACAACATATTGATTCAATAATTTTTTTTAGATTATACTCCATTTAAAGTTATTATAAAATATTGGCTATATTTTCTATGCTGTACAATATATCCTTGCATCTTATTTATTTTATGCATAGTATTTTGTACCTCTTAATCCCCTACCCTTATCTTGCCCCTCCCTCCTTCCCTCTCCCCACTGGTAACCACTAGTTTCTTCTCTGTGTCTGCGAGTCTGTTTCTGTTTTGTTATAATCATTTGTCTTAATTTTTAGATTCCACAGTGTTAATATATAGTATTTGTCTTTCTCTGTCTGACTTATTTCACTAAGCATGATACCCTCCATGACCATCCATGTTATTGAATATGGCAAAATTTCATTCTTTTTCATAGCTGAGTAACATACACTTGTATATATATACCACATCTTCTTTATCCATTTATCTCTCTTTTTTTCAACATCTTTATTGGAGTATAATTGCTTTACAATGGTGTGTTAGTTTCTGCTGTATAACAAAGTGAATCAGCTATATGTTACATATATCCCTATATGCCCCCCCTCTTGTGTCTCCCTCCCACATTCCCTATCCCACCCCTCTTGGTGGTAACAAAGCACTGACCTGATCTCCCTGTGCTATGTGGCTGCTTCCCATTAGCTATCTATTTTACATTTGGTAGTGTATATATGTCAGTGCTACTCTCTCACTTCGTCTCCGCTTACCCTTCCCCCTCCCCATGTCCTCAAGTCCATTCTCTATGTCTGCATCTTTATTCCTGTCCTGCCCCTAGGTTCATCAGAACCTTTTTTTTCTTTTAGATGCCATATGTATGTGTTAGCATATGGAATTTTTTTTTTTATTTCTGACTTACTTCATTATGTATGACAGACTCTAGGTCCATCCACCTTGCTACAGATAACTCAATTTTGTTTCTTTTTATGGCTGAATAATATTCCATTGTATATATGTGCCACATCATCTTTATCCATTCATCTGTTGATGGGCACTTAGGTTGTTTCTATGTCCTGGCTATTGCAAATAGTGCTGCAATGAATATTGTGGTACATGACTCTTTTTGAATTATGGTTTTCTCAGGGTATATGCCCAGTAGTAGGATTGTTGGGTCATATGGTAGTTCTATTTTTAGTGTTTTAAGGAACCTCCATACTGTTCGCCATAGTGGCTGTATCAATTTACATTCCCACCAACGGTGCAAGAGGGTTCCCTTTTCTCCACGCCCCCTCCATCATTTATTGTTTGTAGATCTTTTGATGATGGCCACTCTGTCTGGTATGAGGTGATGCCTCATTGTAGTTTAGATGTACATTTCTCTTATAATTAGTGATGTTGAGCATCCTTTCATGTGTTTGTTGACAGTCTGTGTATCTTCTCTGGAGAAATGTCTGTTTAAGTCTTCTGCCCATTTTTGGATTGGGTTGTTTGTCTTTTTGATATTGAGCTGCATGAGCTCCTGGCATATTTTGGAGATTAATCCTTTGTCAGTTGCTTCATTTGCAAATACTTTCTCCCATTCTGAGGGTTGTCTTTTCATCTTGTTTGTAGTTTCCTTTGCTGTGCGAAAGCTTTTACATGTCATTAGGGCTCATTTGTTTATTTTTGTTTTTATTTCCATTACTCTAGGAGGTGGGTCAAAAAGGATCTTGCTGTGATTTATGTCATAGAGTGTTCTGCCTATGTCCTTTAAGAGTCTTAGAGTGTCTGGCCTTACTTTTACGTCTTTAATCCATTTTGAGTTTATTTTTGTGTATGGTGTTAGGGAGTGTTCTAATTTCATTCTTTTACATGTAGCTGTCCAGTTTTCCCAGCACCACTTATTGAAGAGACCGTCTTTTCTCCATTGTATATCCTTGCCTCCTTTGTCATAGGTGGGTGGGTGGGTTTATCTCATAGTTGGTTGGGTTTATCTCTGGGCTTTCTATCCTGTTCCATTGATCTATATTTCTGTTTTTGTGCCAGCACCATACTGTCTTGATTACGGTAGCTTTGTAGTATAGTCTGAAGAAAGTCTGATTCCTCCAGCTCCTCTTTTCTTTCTCAAGATTGCTTTGGCTATTCGGGGTCTTTTGTGTTTCCATACAAATTGTGCAATTTTTTCTTCTAGTTCTTTGAAAAATGCCATTGGTAGTTTGATAGGGATTGCACTGAATCTGTAGATTGCTTTGGGTAGTATAGTCATTTTCATAATGTTGATTCGTCCAATCCAAGAACATGGTATACCTCTCCATCTGTTGGTATCATCTTTGATTTCTTTCATCAGTGTCTTATAGTTTTCTGCATACAGGTCTTTTGTCTCCTTAGGTAGGTTTATTCCTAGGTATTTTATTCTTTTTGTTGCAGTGGTAAATGGAAGTGTTTCCTTAATTTCTCTTTCAGATTTTTTCATCATTAGTGTATAGGCATGCAAGAGATTTCTGTGCATTAATTTTGTATCCTGCTACATTACCAGATTCATTGATTAGCTCTAGTAGTTTTCTGGTAGCATATTTAGGAGTCTCTGTGTATAGTATCATGTCTTCTGCAAACAGTGACAGTTTTACTTCTTCTTTTCTGATTTGGATTCCTTTTATTTCTTTTTCTTCTCTGATTGCTGTGGCTAAAAATTCCAAAACTATGTTGAATAATAGTGATGAGAGTGGGCAACCTTGTCTTGTTCCTGATTTTAGAGGAAATGGTTTCAGTTTTTCACCACTGAGAATGATGTTGGCTGTGCGTTTGTCATACATGGCCTTAATTATATTGAGGTAGGTTTCCTGTATGCCTACTTTCTGGAGCGATGTTACCATAAATCAGTGTTGAATTTTGTCAAAAGCTTTTTCTGCATCTATTGAGATTATCATATGGTTTTTCTCCTTCAATTAATATGGTGTATCACATTGATTGATTTGCATATATTGAAGAATCCTTGCATTCCTGGGATAAATGTCACTTGATCATGGTGTATAATTCTTTTAATGTGCTGTTGGATTCTGTTTCCTAGTATTTTGTTGAGGAATTTTGCATCTATGTTCATCAGTGATATTGACCTGTCATTTTCTTTTTTTGTGACATCTTTGTCTGGTTTTGGTATCAGGGTGATGGTGGCCTCATACAATGAGTTTGGGAGTGTTTCACCCTCTGCTATTTTGTGGAAGAGTTTGAGAGGGATAGGTGTTAGCTTTTCTCTAAATGTTTGATAGAACTCGCCTGTGAAGCCATCTGGTCCTGGGCTTTTGTTTGTTGGAAGATTTTTAATCACAGTTCCAATTTCAGTGCTTGTGATTGGTCTGTTTATATTTTCTATTTCTTCCTGGTTCAGTCTTGGAAGGTTGTGCATTTCTTAGAATTAGTCCATTTCTTCCAGGTTGTCCATTTTATTGGCATATAGTTGCTTGTAGTAATCTCTCATGATCCTTTGTATTTCTGCAGTCAGTTTTTACCTCTCCTTTTTCATTTCTAATTCTGTTGATTTGAGTCTTCTTTGTTTTTTTCTTGATGAGTCTGGCTAATGGTTTATCAATTTTGTTTATCTTCTCAAAGAACCAGCTTTTAGTTTTATTGATCTTTACTATTGCTTCGTTCATTTCTTTTTCATTTATTTCTGATCTGATCTTTATGATTTCTTTCCTTCTGCTAACTTTGTTGTTATTTTGTTCTTCTTTCTCTAATTGCTTTAGGTGTAAAGTTAGGTTGTTTATTTGAGATGTTTCTTGTTTCTTGAGGTAGGATTGTATTGTTATAAACTTCCCTCTTAGGACTGCTTTTGCCACCTCCCATAGGTTTTGGGTCATCATGTTTTCATTGTCATTTGTTTCTAGGTATGTTGTGATTTCCTCTTTGATTTCTTCAGTGATCTCCTGGTTATTTAGTAGTGTATTGTTTAGCCTCCAAGTGTTTGTATTTTTTACAGTTTTTTTCCTGTAATTGATATCTAGTCTTATAGTCTTGTGGTCGGAAGAGATACTTGATACGAGTCCATTTTCTTAAATTTACCAAGGCTTGATTTGTGACCCAAGATATGATCTATCCTGGAGAATGTTCCATGAGTCCTTGAGAAGAAAGTGTATTCTGTTGTTTTTGGATGGAATGTCTTATAAATATCAATTAAGTCCGTCTTGTTTAATGTGTCATTTGAAGCTTGTGTTTCCTTATTTATTTTCATTTTGGATGACCTGTCCATTGGTGAAAGTGGGGTGTTAAAAGTCCCCTACTATTATTGTGTTACTGTCGATTTCCCCTTTCATGGCTGTTAGCATATGCCGTATGTATTGAGGTGCTCCTATGTTGGGTGCATAAATATTTACACTTGTTATATCTTCTTCTTGGATTGATCTCTTGATCATTATGTAGTGTCCTTCTTTGTCTCTTGTAATAGTCTTTATTTTAAAGTCTATTTTGTCTTATATGAGAATTGCTACTCCATCTTTCTTTTGATTTCCATTTGCATGGAATATCTTTTTCCATCCCCTCACTGTCAGTCTGTATGTGTTCCTAGGTCTGAAATTGGTCTCTTGTAAACAGCATATATACGGGTCTTGTTTTTGTATCCATTCAGCCAGTCTATGTCTTTTGGTTGGAGCATTTAATTCATTTACATTTAAGGTAGTTATCGATATGTATGTTCCTATTATCATTTTCTTAATTGTTTTGGTTTTGTTATTGTAGGTCTTTTCCTTCTCTTGTGTTTCCTGCCTAGAGAAGTTCCTTGAGCATTTGTTGTAGAGCTGGTTTGGTGGTGCTGAATTCTCTTACCTTTTGCTTGTCTGTAAAGTTTTTAATTCCTCCATCGATTCTGAATGAGATCCTTGCTGGGTAGAGTAATCTTGGTTGTAGGTTTTTCCCTTTCATCACTTTAAATATGTCCTGCCTCTCCCTTCTGGCTTGCAGAGTTTCTGCTGAAAGATCAGCTGTTAACCTTACAGGGATTCCCTTTTATGTTTTTTGTTGTTTTCCCCTTGATGTTTTTAATATTTTTTCTTTGTATTTAATTTTTGATAGTTTGATTAATATGTGTCTTGGCATGTTTCTCCTTGTATTTATTCTGTATGGGACTCTGTGCTTCTTGGACATGATTGACTATTTCTTTTCCTATGTTAGGGAAGTTTTCTACTCTAATCTCTTGAAATATTTTCTCAGACACTTTCTTTTTCTCTTCTGCTTCTGGGACCCCTATAATTTGAATGTCGATGTGTTCAATGTTGTCCCAGTGGCCTCTGAGACTGTCCTCTATTCTTTTCATTCTTTTTCCTTTATTCTGTTCTGTGGTAGTTATTTCCACTATTTTATCTTCCAGGTCATTTACCCATTACTCTGCGTCTATTATTCTGCTATTGATTCCTTCTAGAGAATTTTTAATTTCATTTATTGTGTTGTTCATCATTGTTTGTTTGCTCTTTAATTCTTCTAAGTCCTTGTTAAACGTTTCTTGTATTTTCTCCATTCTATTTCCAAGATTTTGGATCATCTTTACTATCATTACTCTGAGTTCTTTTTCAGGTACACTGCCTATTTCCTCTTCATTTGTTTGGTCAGGTGGCTTTTTACCTTGCTCCTTCATCTGCTGCATATTTCTCTGTCTTCTCATTTTGCTTAACTTACTGTGATTGGGGTCTCCTTTTCACAGGCTGCAGGTTTGTAGTTCCTGTTGTTTTTGGTGTCTGTCCCCAGTGTGTCAGGTTGGTTCAGTGGGTTGTGTAGGCTTCCTGGTGGAGGGGACTGGCTCCTGTGTTCTGGTTGGTGGGGCTGGATCTTGTTTTTCTGGTGGGCAGGGCTGCATCTGGTGGTGCGTTTTGGGGTGTCTGTGAACTTATTATGATTTTACGCAGCCTCTCTTCTAATGGGTGTCGTTGTGTTCCTGTCTTGCTAGTTGTTTGGCATGGGGCATCCAGCACTGGAGCTTGCTGGCCGTTGGGTGGAGCTGGATCTTAGCATAGAGACGGAGATCTCTGGGAGAGCACTCGCTGATTGATATTATGTGGGGCTGGGAGGTCTCTGGTGGCCCAATATCCTGAATTCAACTCTCCCACCTCAGAGGCTCAGGCCTGACACCAGGCCGGAGCACCAAGACCCTGTCAGCCACACGGCTCAGAAGAAAGTGAGAAATGATAGGAAAATAAATAGTAATAATAATAAAAATTATTAAAATAAAAAAAAATAATAAAAAAAGAAGAAAGCAACAAAACCAATAAACAAATCCACCAATGATAACAAGTGCTAAAAACTAAACTAAGATAAACATAAAAATTAGAGACAGATCAGTAGCAGAAAGCAAACCCCAAGTCTACAGTTGTTCCCAAAGTCCACTGCCTCAAGTTTGGGACGATTTGTTGTCTATTCAGGTATTCCACAGATGCAGGGTACATCAAGTTGATTGTGGGGATTTAATCTGCTGCTCCTGAAGCTACATGGAGAAATTTCCTTTCTCTTCTTTGTTCGCACAGATCCTGGGGTTCAGCTTTGGTTTTGGCCCCACCTCTGCATGTAGGTTGACCTCAGGCATCTGTTCCTGCCCAGACAGGAGGGGGTTAAAGCAGCGGCTGATTAGGGAGCTCTTGCTCACTCAGGCCAGGGGGAGGTAGGGGTACGGTAGTCATAACTGGAATGTGGGGCGATCCTGGGGGGGCAGAGGCCTGCGTGACGTTGCAACAGCCTGAGGTGTGCTGTGTGTTCTCCTGGGGATGTTGTCCCTGGATCACGGGACCCAGGCAGTGGTGGGCTGCACAGGCTCCTGGAGTGGGGGTGTGGATAGTGACCTGTGCTTGCACACAGGCTTCTTGGTGGCTGCAGCAGCAGCGTTAGTGTTTCATGCCCGTCTCTGGAGTCTGTGGCTCGTGCCCATCTCTGGAGCTCGTTTAGGTGGTGCTTTGCCTTCTGTGGGCAGATGGGGAAGGAATTCCCTCTCCTCACATACCCTGAAACAATGGTCTCTTGCCTCTTTGGCAGGTCCAGACATTTCCCTGGACTCCCTCCTGGCTAGCTGTGGTGCACTAGCCCCCTTAGGCTGTGTTCACACAGCGAACCCCAGTCCTCTCCCTGGGATCTGAACTGTGTAGCTTCAGCTCCCAGCCCCCACCCACCCCAGCAGGTGAGCAGATAAGCCTCTCGGGCTGGTGAGTGTTGGTCGGCACCGCTCCTCTCTGCGGGAATCTCTCCACTTTGCCCTCTGCATCCCTGTTGCTGCACTCTCCTCTTTGGCTTCAAAGCCCCCCTCCGCCCACCCCCTGTCTCCACCAGTGAAGGGGCTTCCTAGTGTGTGGAAACTTTTCCTCCTTCACAGCTCCCTCCCAGAGGTGCAGGTCCTGTCCCTATTCTTTTGTCTCTGTTTTTTTCTTTTGCCCTACCCAGGTACGTGGGGATTTTCTTGCCTTTTGGAAAGTCTGAGGTCTTCTGCCAGCGTTCAGTAGGTGTTCTGTAGGAGTTGTTCCACATGTAGATGTATTTTTGATGTATTTGTGGGGAGGAAGGTGACCTCCATGTCTTACTCCTCCACCATCTTGAAGTTTCCCCCCTAAAACCTTTTTTAAATGGTTGCTTTCAAGTTAGGCAACTGATGACAATTTCTTTAAGTTTCTCACTTGGGAGGGGAGTATGGTAGATGGTCTGAAAATGTCTTTATTTTGCTTTTATGTTTAAGAATACATATACTGCATACATAATTCTAGGTTGGCACTTATTTGCTTTCAGCACTTTGTATAATTCCATTGACTTTTATATTCTGTTATTTCTCTTGAGAAGTCAATTTTAATTTCATTGTTGTTTCTTTAAGAAAAATGAATATTTTTTCCCCTAACTTCTATTAAGATTTTTCTGTTCATATTTTGTTTTCAGCTGTTTTAACATGACATCGCTAGTTGTGAATTTCTGCCATTCTGCTTGGTGTTCATAGTGCTTCTTGAATTTCTGTATTGATGTCTTTCTCAGCTCTTGTCTCTTCAGCACTTATTTCTGTCTTGTTTTCTCAGTTTTTTCTTCTGGAATTCCATTTTTACACAGGTTAATCCTTTTCACTGTGTGCCATACATTTGACCCTCTTTTCTGTGTTATTATTATTTTTGTCCCTATGCTTCAGTTTGGATATTTTCTACTGACCATCTTCCAGTTTGCCAACACTTTTACAGCTGCATCGACTCTTCTTTTAAACACATTTATCAAATTCTTAATTTGGGGTATGATTTTTTCAGTTTGGGAATTTAAATTTTCTTTATATATATAAAGATATATATATATATATATATATATATATATATATATATATATATAGCAATTCTCTGCTAGTATTCTTGATCTTGTAATTACAACTAATTCAACAGTGATACCCAAAAACTCCAATTTTCTCTTGTGCCTCTGTTTCTACTGTCAATTTTTTCTCTTGATTTTCACTTGTTTGGTTTTGTCTCTTGTAATGCCTTTTATTTCAAGGAAAAACTTGAGAAATAATTTGAAACTTTGGATGATGTTATCTTTGTTCAGAGGGTTAACTTTATTCTAACTGGCAGTTAATCTAGGGAAATAGTATCATAATTAAATCATATATTAAGGATATTTAATTATGTCAAATATTAAATATTAGAGTTCTCAGCCTTTCTGAGGCTTCATCTACAGAGAGTTGATGCCTAGCACTAGTGTGGATCCCTTCAAGGATCTAAGTGACAATTTTATATGTTCAACAAAGCCCTACCTCCATGGTAGTTTCTAAACTAAATGTTTTATTCCCAAACCCAGGAAGATTGAAAGAAGCTTTGTTCACCTTAGTGGCTTCTTCACTCATGTCTTTCAAATTAGCAAACATCTTAAGAGGAGACATGTGGAGATAAATGTTGTGCTCATTTCTCTGCCCCTCCCTTCTGTATTGTATCTTGGCTCCTCACGTTCCTTTGCCTTGGTAGTCCTCCAGTGTTTTAGAACTAACATTTAAATTTGTCCAGTGTTTATAGTTGTTCTCAGATGGATGGTTGTGCTGCCATAAGCTATGACTATGTTTTAAAATATGAATGAATTAATGAAACACTTCAAAGCACAGAAAAAAATGCAAAAAGAATGATATTATAAGATTTAACATGAAAAAATTGGAAAATAGAAAGCCTAAGGTGAGAATATGTTTCAGAGGAATAAATAAAACCCATGAAGGAGGGAAAATGATTTAATATGGGAAATTCATAAAGGAAAAAATGATTTTCCCTATATTGAAGAAAGAGCTGACTCTAAAGCTTAGACACACTCATTGTATTCCAGGATGGGATGAGACAAGACCTATATGGTCATATATGGAACAGAATTTCTGAACTCAAAGGTTATAAAGAAAAATATTCCAAGCTTCCAAGCAAAAGGAGCTTACCAGCCATCAAGGAATGCTAATTAAAACCACAAAGAGTTGCCACATTCTTTGATCATAATAATTAAAATAATTAAAAGGTGATTCTCTTCTCTGTAAAATAATTAAGATTTCAAGTCATAAAACTTGAAAATTAAGAAACATGCCCTTCAGGAATCCTTGGATAAAAAAGAAAACATCAAAAAAGACTATAAAACAATATAGAAAGTGACGGAAAGGAGAATACATTATATCAGAGTCCATGGAGCTCAGTAGTACTGTATTCAGCGGAAAAGGAATAGCTTTAAATGTCTTCCTTATTAGAGAAAAAAAGATGAAACATTAAGAAATTAGTTATCATCAAACCCCACCATAACATGGTAAGTAAGGTTCAAAACATTCAATTACATTTTTACATAATTATTGAAATGACCTGGATGAGCCTATACATCAGTTATGGTCCAGCCATAAAATCTAAATTCCTCATGGTCCTGTTTATGACTTGTCACCACTCCGTAGTGATTATCTGCTCAGGCTTAGATATCAATGGGGAGAATTTTCGACTGTGTTACTAGCTAGGACTCCAGGACAGGAGTCACAATTTGAGAACTATTACAGTTAGTTGGCTTCATTTCTGGAGTTGATCCAGGGAAAAATGTGTTAGGAAATTACTATGATACTATCTACTACCTCAGGAATAAAAAGATGTGGGTAGTGGTAGGGACATGGTAGTGGGACCATTTCTGAGATTTAAGTTAGAGTAAACTTTAAATTGTGAATATTCTTTAAAAGTTATAAGGGCACTGATTCAATTAATCAAGCTAGTTTTAGTCATATTGATTAGTTTTCACATATTCCAATTTTTAAGTGAAAATGATCATTTATGTATATCAGCTACTTTGTTTCATTGAGTTGTCTTCCATATTTTTCTTTTCTTTTAATCACTGCTGCATGTATCTCCAGAGCCAGAATCTTTCAAAAGCCAGCCTATATCCAGGTCGCCATCACAGTTATTGACAAAAGGGTCAGCTCTAACAGCAGAACATTTATTATTGGCAATGGTGTCAGAAAGAGAAACTGCATTTTCAGACCACCAGTTGGGTGGAGAGAGAAAGATTTAGATACATCACCATTTTTTTTTTTCCTGGGCACATCTGACAGCGTTTCTGGTCAGTTGAAAATATATTTTTTCCTGGATAGTCCTGTAAAAGCAGCTAGAAAAAGCTTTTGATTAGTTAGTCCTTTTATTTAACTTAGATTTGCATTGCCAAGGCAAATATTAACTATACTTACTAACTTTGGCAAAATCACTTCATAGACTCTCCAATGTAGAATTCATCCTCACCTGATGGTTTTATAGCTATAGCTCCAGCCTGACACCATTGTCTTTGGGTCTGTCTCCTTTGTAACACTGGATATGAATGTTTGATCGGGTTGGGGTGTAGACAGTCTGGAGTAGTGTGGCTGGGATCCTGAACAAACCCGGGATTTTAGATGTTCTTTTCTCCTATTCAGTTTTTTAAAGGTCAGTGTGTGAACCACTTTAATGCCTCCCACTGTTTTCCTTTGCATTTTACAATGCCTGTGTGAGCTCCAGAAGGGAGCACGTTTATTGTGCATGCCATTCAATTTAGATTCTCCTAGAGCAAATGATTACAACAACTCAGAGGAAAAAAACTGGAAAATAAGTCCCTGATGTAAAACTGGTCATGGGGCCAAAACAGTAGTGCCAATTATGATTTCAGTGCCTTAGTCCCGTTACTTTGCCAACAGCATTTTAAAAAATATATAATTTATTGTTGGCTTGGGCGGGCATATTAAACAATATTTTTTCTTAATCAGCCTGTTGTCTTTGTGTTAAAAGTTAATATTGAAAGTTTCAATTCACTTTTGCTAATTTTACGTGTTTTGTTCTTAAATAAAGAGTGTTAATGTCTTCCTTATTAGAGAAAAAATAAATTAGGCAAAGGGATGCCTGGCAGGCTGATGCAGCATGGGTGTGGCCCTGGGATATACATAGCACTTTCTATGATTTTCTAGCTCATGTTCCTTTCCTGATTACATGGATTAAACACAGCAAGCCAATCACTCAAACAGTAGAGGCTTATTACACTCTTCTTATGTTGAAGTCTGGGATCCAGGTCTCATGAAAGCCTTGAAATGAAGAACATGATACCTATTGTTACATCAAGGAGTTTTTGAAGAGATGAATCATAAACCAGTAAGTGTTAAGTTATGGTAAAATAGATATACAATAGTCTATTGTAAAATGACAAAAATAATTTTTTGCAAAGCAGTGCCTGACTGTTAAATAAACTGCATATGCAAGTATTGGGATAAAATTAAAAGTGTGCAGAAGATAAATAATTGTGTGAACATGGTCTCTTATTATTGGCTGTGTCAGAGAAGGATCAAAGTAGATTTATGGATGAATTACTTAATGCTGGAAAATACTACCCCAACTATTCTTTGAAAATAAACTTCAAAGTTGCAAGAAAACTATTTTTTTTTTTTGCGAAGTTACCTAATGAGCATTCATAAACCTTGGTATTTCTTCTTAAACCAGTGCATGAATTCTTTTTTTGTAATTCCCAAACTCAGAGGAATCTTCTGGGGTGACACAATCTGAGTCAACAGAACACAGGATCGTTTCAAACACAGCCTTCGTTAAGACCCCAGCAACAAACCACTTTCTTATTGATATCAAAGTGTACCCATCACATAAATTTAGGACATTCTCCAAAGAGCTAATGACATAGAAGTTCTGGCCAAAGTCAATAACAACAACAAAATAACCTGCCAGCCTGAGTCAACCCTTTTCTTCTTAAGTACTGAAATTAAATAGTTCAAGCTTGGATGAAGCCCCAGCAAGTTCAGCCTTTGCCAAACCAAGAAGGCTGAAAAGTGGACAAGATATGCCTCTGTTTATTTGTTAAATGTAACTATGCCTAGAGGCAACTAGGAAATTAAAATCCCTTAAATGCCTCATGTTAAAGTCTACCTCCTTTACTTGTGGTATGTCGTTTATAGAATATCCTTTTGAGGGCCTCTCATCCATTCATTCAATCATTCATTCACTAAATATTTGCTCCCATTTTACAGATGAGGAAACAGGCTCCTGGAGAATAAGCTTCAACAAGTCATTTGCCTGAGATCACCCAGCCAGCTAATAAATTGTAAAGAAAAGATTTGAAGGTAGACGGATATGACTCCAAACTCATGTTCTTTCAGCCATTCAGAGGCTCTGAAACCTAAGCTCCATCAGAATCATCTGGGGTCCCCATATATGTTTCTGAATCCCATTCTGGATTATTTAAAAAAGAATTTTTTGTGCTGGGGCCCAGGAATCTATTTTAACAAGGGTTCCATGTGATTTTTGTTATGTAGCTAGGTTAAGAATAACTAAAACACAACACAATATAGTTTTCCAACTCATAATACAGTAACTGGTCCAAAACACTTAATAAATAGTCATTCATTTGACAAATATTTATTAAGCATCTACTATGTCTTTGGCGTTGTTATAGGCATGGCAGTTGCAAAAATTCCAGCTCTCATGAAGCTTCCATTCTAGTGTGGGTGTAGAGGGAGGTCACAGGAGACGACAAAAACATTACAAATAAGCAAATTACGTGTTATATGACGAGATGGTAAGGGCTAAGGAAAATAGTAGTGAAGGGTAAGAGGATCAGTGGGGAGTAGGTCAGGGTTGTTTTCCCCGTCAAGGCGACATTTAAAGGAGATGAGGAATGAGCCATGTGCATCTCTGTGAATATTAACCAGGCAGATGGAACAGCTAGCACAGAGGCCCTAGGGCAGGTATGTGCCAGGGGCATCCAAGAAATACCAAGGAGGCCAGTGTGGGTAGAGGGAGGGAGCAAGAGAGAGGAGTAAAATTTGAAGTCAGAAATGCAAGGAGGGGAAAGACCAGGTGAACTTGTGTTGGCTTTTACAGGTTACTGTTAAGTACTTTCACTCTAAATGAAATGGGAAACAATTGTCAGGTTTGGGGCAAAAAAGTTATATAAATTGATAAATAAAAACCAAAGAATTCTGTTTGCAAAGGCCAGAAAAATATTTGGAAAGCTCTGTAGTCCAGACTACATTGAAAAGGCAGGTGTTTTTCTACGTTATTCCAGGAAAACGGTTACAATTTCACATGAAAGGAGGCTTCATTATTCTTTTCTTTTTCTTTTCTTTTTTTTATTGAAGTATAGTTGATTTACAGTGTTGTGTTAGTTTCAGGTATGCAACCAAGTGATTCAGTTATGTGTGTGTGTGTGTGTGTATGTATATATACATATACATATGTATATATTCCTTTTCAGATTCTTTTGCCTTATAAGTTATTACTAGATATTGAGTATAGTTCTCTGCGAGGCTTCATTATTCTTTAGTCACCTAACCACTCTATTCAACCATTCATTAGCTAAAGATTTATTAAATGCACAGCCTACCCTGTGTGAGGTGCTATGCTAAGTGCAGAGGGCTTTACGGATTTATGCTCATAGGCCTCAGTAGCAGTGGATGTGGTCCAAGCTGCTTGTGAAGCAATTGTTTATTCCCAACATAACTACTTCCATTGCAATTAAACCCCCTTTCCTTTGGCTGATTGTCAGTAGGTGATGTCATCAGTCAAAATGGTCACCAGTTCTGTGTCTGTGACAGGCTATGGCTGGCAGTCTCTTCCAAAGTTTTATAGGGAAGGAAATGTGTTGTATGCACAAGTTTATCTTAATGGGAAGACTGGAGATTATTGGCAGAGAAGAAAGAGTATCAGAAATTGGAGGGCAAGGGCAGTAGAAGGTGACAAATTTCTCTTGTTTCCTGGGGTTGAAGGTGGGGGAGATGGAGAAGGTGCTGCTCAGGGATTTGGGGGATTAGAGGCGAAACATTAGTCAAAGTAGCTGCTTTTACGTACATAGTATATATTTTAAACTTATCGCCATTGAAAGGGAAAATGCTTTGGAAGAATAGCAAAACATAGAATGAAGACATGCCAAAGAAAAAAAATCTGAACATGGTGACTAATTCTTTTCAGATGATTCAGCTTGCAGACTTCACAGGTAGTGGAAATAGTGTGGTAATGCACAACGTCACAGAATGGTAGTCACATCAGCTTTCTTACTCAGGAGGGAAAAATGGACAGGAATCAAAAATCTGATTAATATCTTTTTTGTTTTTTTAAAGATTTATTTATTTTATTTATTGATTGATTGATTGCTATGTTGGGTCTTCGTTTCTGTGCTAGGGCTTTCTCTAGTTGCGGCGAGCGGGGGCCACTCTTCATCGCAGTGCGCGGGCCTCTCACTATCGCGGCCTCTCTTGTTGCGGAGCACAGGCTCCAGACGCGCAGGCTCAGTAGTTGTGGCTCACGGGCCTAGTTGCTCCGCGGCATGTGGGATCTTCCCAGACCAGGGCTCGAACCCGTGTCCCCTGCATTAGCAGGCAGATTCTCAACCACTGCGCCACCAGGGAAGCCCCTGATTAATATCTTAACTATACTTTAATACAAGGACATTTTAGGGGCCACATTTAAAAGATTTTTCTTAGTGCTTTACCTCCAGGCCAATGCTATGCTATGCTAACCTTATGGCATAATTACTTTGTTTCATAAATATGTCAGCCTAAGGGATGATTGGAATACATCCTACCTCCCCATTCAATTTTTTATTCCTAAGAATTTAAGCTGATAAATGGAATTTTTACTTTTTGCAAGGCATACTTGATTATAAATATATCACAAATCCTAATTATAAATATATCATACTATGAAGAAGCAGAAAATCTCTCTGATATAGAAGCCATCATTTTCTAAATGTGTTCTTGCCATTTTATTTTCAAGAATAAAGAAAAATAGAGATGCAACTAAAAATCATAAAGGTACCAAGCTATTATCTTCCTGAAGTGGCAAAGGTATACATGATTCTTTTTAAAAAACAACTTAGATTCCTATCTCATAATGCTTGGTTGAGGGTTTAAGTCCAATAGCTTAGAAGTCTCAAGCTTAAATACTGTGATGGAAAATGGAACACAAAGGTTAAATTTAGACCTCCCCCAAGTCACCAGCAGAGTCCAGATGGAGGACACTTCTCTCAGCCAGAGATGCTGAGCAGTAGTAGCACAGTAAGAAAAAACAAACAAAAAAGAAAAGCTCACCCTGTCTTAGTATACTTGCGGCTACTCTTTGTTCATGTATTAGGCAATTTTAAATAACATTTTATAAAAATTCTGTTGACTTTTCAAAAAACAGTGAGACCTTGAGGAGTTTTCTCTTGAGAACTAACCTCTGCTAATCCCCACAGCATGAGTGGGGTTGAATTTAGGTTCACTGATTCATGCTTGTTAAAGTGTTTCTCTTCTGAAGGCATTTTTCCTTAGGCATTTTCTATATTCCTAGCTAGGAAGCCAGTTCCATGAGATTAAGAGATTAGAGTCTTTTTCTCTTTGACTTTCTGACTGTGCGTTAAAAAACATTTGAAAAATATTGTCAATTAAAAGACCATACGGGTAATTTAGAAATATGGAATTTGATTAGCCAATGTTTGTCTTTCACAGTTTATAAAACTGAAATGCTAGTCCCTTTCTTCCCTTACTAGACTTATATTAAGGTCACACTGGCCTGATCTGACCATTTGTCCCAGTGTAGTAATTGGTGGCCACCTGCCAAGAAATGATGCCCAGGGTCACAAGTAAACCAGTGCTAAACTTCTAAAATCTCTTAAAAAGAGCATGATTCTAGTGTCAAGAATGAGGTTGAACTTCAGGAGTGGAGGAATGAAGAGATCAGCAAACTCTCTCTCCCTAAAACAACTATAAAGCTAAACAAATTTGACAAAAACAATCATTCTAGTGATCTGGAAATCTACCAAAGCAGTCTGAAAACCAGCAGCTTTGCTGCTGGAGGGGCTGACTTTATTTAGAGTGGAAGGAGGAAGACCCACAACCAGAAGCAAATGAGAAAAGCCTGCAGCTCTCCTAATCTGAGGTTGAAGCCTTTGTTGGGATGTGAGTGGAATACCAGAGGACTAGACAGGGAGATCCTGGAAATGAGATAGCCATGGAAGACCTTGATAAACATTCCATACATCCCAGGCTGGAAGCTCATGTACTTGTGGACACCTGAGAATGCCCTGCAGAAAGTAAGAACTGGGGCAGACTTGAAAACGGCCTGTATTTGGAATGCACTCCCCAAACCAAACACAGATCCACTAACAGAGAGTAGAAGCCTTATAGACTTGAGGTGTTTGGGCACAATTTGTGAACAATTATTGACTGACCACTAAGCTGTGCAGATACAGGGGTTGCCTCTAGGAAACCAGTCTGAAAATGGAATTAAACATTGAAAAAAAAAGTCTGAGCAGAGACAGACAGTAACCACACACTACAGGGATGATAGTTTCTGTTGATTAAGTCTAGGCTAGTTAAGAAAAATTAATTTAATTTAATTTAAAAGGAAGTAAAAATTAAAAACCCAGCGAGAAAAAAAAACCCTCAGGAGGAAAAAAAAAAAACATTGGAACCAGAGTTGTATTATATTACCTAAAATGTCCAATTTTCAATTAAAAAATTATGTGACATGCAAAAAAGCGGAAAATATGACCCATACTCAGAGTGGAAAAAAAGCAGTCAATGAAAACAAACTCTGAGAAGCCCTATATAAGTTGGACTTAGCAGACAAAGACTTCAAAGCATCAATTATTAATATGTTCAAAGAACATATTAAGGAACTGACAGAGAATACGCTGACAATGACTCAATATATAGGGACCATTGATAAAGAAGTCAGATCTATTTAAAAATACCAGATGAAAATTCTAGAGTTGAAAAATACAGTAGCCAAAATGAAATAGTCAGTAGATGAGCTCCACAGCAGATTTCAGATGAATGAAAAAAGAATCAGTGAACTTGAAGATGAATCAGTAGTTTACCCAGTCTGAAGAACAGAAAGAAAAAAATTTGAAGGTAAGTTGAACAGTGCCTCAGAGACCTGAGAGCCACCACCAATCATATCAACCTATGTGTAGTGAGGAATCCCAGTGGAAGAAGAGAAAAAGGGACAGAACAAATACTTGAAAAAATAGTGGCTGAAAATTCCCCAAACTTTATGAAAAAATATTTATTAATAGATCTAAGAAGTTCAATGAATCCCAAATAGGGTAAACATGAAAAGATCCTTACCTACATACAACATGGTCAAAATGTTGAAAGCCAAAGAAAAAGAGAACATAGAGAGGAAAACAACTCTAGTGTCAGGAGCTTAAATGCCTAGCAGATGCATCATTGATCAAGGAGGCTGGGGTGGATCTCACTTTGTGAAACTGTTTACCCAGACTTTGCACTAAATACAAGTGAAGACTTGGAGTCCCACCTTTCATTCCAGTACTTTGATACATATCTTTGAGTAAAGGTTCTATTTATATCCTTAGATATATTTGAAAAATGGATTAATGATAAAGGCTATATCCAACTTGATCTTGATCAAGAAACCTGATCAATACCAACAATACTGATTATTTTAGCAATGTTCTAAGGAGTGAAAATTCTACCAAGAGCTGTACGAGAATCCTAGGAAGGATGCCTTGGTAACCACAGGCATCCTATTCTCCCACAGATGACAATAATAGAAAAATATCAATTCTGGATGGTCTAAACAGGTAAGAAGAGTATAGCCACACTTTTCCCCATGTTGTTAGAGTTTAATGACCCTGGAAATTGAAAACCTGCATCTAAATGGGTGGATGGAATATGAGAGCAAAGTGTACAGCTGGTTTCAAATAAAAAGAGAAGCTTTGTAATTAACAAAATGCTCAAGGTCAAGTCTGTACCTCCTTGTTCAATATTAACAAGCAAACAAAGAGCAAAGTTCTCTGATTTTTAATACCATGTGTTCAGATTATTTAGTATATTTTGCTCTCCACATGAGCTCACTTTCTGAATAATTGGAAGGTTAAGTAATTGCCTAGAAAAGGTAAACATTTGTTAAAGTCCATCAGAGGAGGCTTAACTTATTTGATTCAACTGCAATAAAGTAGTAGTTTGTATCAGCATAAAATCCTTCTTGGACCTATCGTATGATGTCATGTAGAACTGCCAGCACACACTTTTTTGATGTAAGGCTTTTTCAATATACTTCATTCCAAATCAGCACCCACGTTGTGATATCATTTTTCCCCTAAACTCTGAATAAATAAATAAATAAAAGTGTGTTGACTTTGATTTATTTGCGTTTTTCTTAGGCACCTGATGACAACAGCTTAGGAAGATTCACTTTCCTGTTGTGATAGAATTAAATGACTAATGACAGGAGGTGGGACATTTTCAATTCTAAACTGACAGACCTAATTCCTTTTAGTATTTATGCTTTTATTTTGGGCTCATGATGTGCCACTGAACATGTGTTCCAAAATATTCTTCCCTGTGTATGTTCTCTATTCTAAAACAGAGTTCTTTCTCTGTGAGCAAGAACAGTACATTCTCCACACTCCCTTTCTGTGCTTTTTGAATGTGTTTTATAAGCACTGCTGACTGACTAGCTGAAAAGAGATGGGGAGGAATGTAGGTGTAGAATTTGACCCAGATCTAGAAAATGGAAGAATTTTGAGTGAAAATGCAATGAAGTGGGATAGTGGAGTCAGTGATATCAGGCACTGAAAACAGCATGCCCAAACAGATGCCAGAAGGAAAGCAGACAGGTTACCTAGGGGGTCAGCAGCCCGACTAATCCATCAGAGAGTGGGGTACACGAAAAGACCCGGAAATTATACAATAGAAAATGTGGTTCTCACCATTTACCTGAGGAAAACTCGAAGCAGTTCTATTTCCTATGTTGCATTTCAAGGATACATGGTCTTCCAGAGCAGGCAAAGGGATGGATTTTCCTGACATTATTAGGTGAGATGATCCATAAGGACTCTCTAAAAGCTCACATGCCCTCCTCTTATATCAGGTTTTAAAAAATGATTTTAATAGTTATTATGAGTTTTATATACTATTCTTCACAAGGTTACTCTCCTTTCTTCAGTATTGTCCCATCAATAAGTTATTTTTCCTAAATCATTCCTATTGCCCCTTCAGTCTCATGAAAACCTTTACATAAATCTAGAGGAAAATACTGGGATTTTTAAAAACGGTTTTCAGCATATGTTCTCTATTTGGACCCCAATGCCCTTTCCTGACTCCACCCACACTTCTCTTCTTACTTTTGGAAAATTTCTTAGGAAAAGGAATGCCAGACTTTCCTGACTGCTCTTACCCACAGCAAGCTTTCCCTAATTTCAAATGTCCTTGGCTCCAATGTCTGTAACTCTACCAGACTGACTCTGCTTTCCTTGTGGGCTGCTGGGTAATTATTCTCCAAATGTTTCAGGGACATCCTTTCAGTCTCCCGTTGTGTCCCACGTTCCTCAAGGGCAAGGACTGTGTCCTCCACTTCTTATGTGTATCCAATGTAATCTCATATGGTTTCAACATGATTATTAAACAAGTGCACCAACAAGGGAAAAGCATCTATAATTTTCTACATATTCAGAAACATGGACTATATTGTATTAACTTTTACCTCTATTCTTCTCATCAGATTTAAGTAGATTTTCCATTATTAAATGAATGCAGTAAAGTCAATTTCAGAGAACATTTTCTTCTAAAAGCAAATTATTAATATTTCATAAATCTTACAGATATTTCCATAGAGTAGGTCAAGAATATACTACCTATTAAGGTAAGCTATAGGTAAATAAAATTATATGCTTCTTCTCAAGTTATTAACCATCATAAATCTTAAAATATTAATATAAAATTCAACACAATATGAAAATATAGCATTGAATATATTGTAAGTTAAAAATAATATGAAAAATACTAAACTCATCTTAAGGCTCAGGATCCCAGAATCTAGCTTTACTCTTTGCCCCCAAGACACTACTCCAAATAAAACAGAATTTTGCACACTTGCAATTTATCTTTCAGCTGCTACTTTCTGCTACATTTTAAAAAGTGAAGTTGGGTGTTTTCCATCAGAGAATTGGAGCAAGCAAAATCAAAGATATCGCCTGTGATCTTTCATCATAACTAGTAGAAAAGAATAATCCTTATGTAATTTTTGAAACATTTACGTTATAGAATATATAAAATAATGTTTACTGCAGCCCCCCTCCCCCCTTTGGAGCTGAGTATTTTCCTCCCCAATTTGCCTCTCACTCAGTCAATTCATCTTTCAGCTGGGCCCTCTTGAAGAAACAGAACATTAATTGGACTTGCCGTTGTGTCTTGGGCTATTTTGGTGACAATTTTCTGTGACAGGGAAAAAGAGTTGCTAATTCATTGCTTCAGGAAATGAAGGCCTAATAGCCTCACATCTGGTAAATTATGCCCTTCCTGCTTCTTGAGGCAGCAGCAGTACACACAACATTATTTGGAATTAAGAAAAAGCAGTGAAGGAAATCAACTTTTACATTTGCGGTGGACTCAAAAAAAAAAACGATTTAAATGCCAAGAACATTTTCTTTATAAAAGCATCCATTGTCTAAGACATAGAATTGAGTCAGCCAGAGGATAAATTTAGCGAAAACCCTTCCAGTATCATAATGAAAACTCTGAGAGGTTGCTGTGGACTTACAACACACGGCATAGCTTCTTGCCCCAGGGGGCGGGACCATGTGTAAATTACCATATTTGCACAAATGTACTGATACAGTCTTCAAGGCCTCAGAGGGAAATGACAAATAAAGACTGGTTTTGTTCTGAGTGAGGGTCATGTTGCATATTGGATGGGAAATTCAGTTCAGCCTCACGTTTCCGTAACACCTAGGCAGATCAGTTTGCAAAAGAAGTAAAGACAGCAAGGAAGATGGAAGGCAATGCCCCAGACGACATATCCAGGACATAGCAGCCTTCACTGTGAAGAATTACAAGAGCTCAGGTAGAGAAACTGAGATGTTGCACCTCACTTATTGTCCTGATGGTGGGGTTGGTGGTGAATGGCTTTTACCCCATCAATACCAAGTCGCACCGTGGACTTGTGAAATGACTATCATATTTGTTCCTGTCTAGTTCCCCAGGGAAAATGAACTCTGATAACCAGGCAAATTGGAGGACTTCAGGTGGTACATATAAAAGGTCTGGTTAAAATAAATCTAACATCTGAGAAGGGCATTGGTCCTTGGAGGCAGAGGCTTTTTCCACCCTGGCAGAAGAGTGACAGCACAGAACAGCCTAAGACTTCCTTCCCCCTAATCCTCTGTAATCCCCAATTGGAACAATTAATTTTACGAGGGGGTCAGGCTCCTTTTCTCTGGTATTTCTATTGAGAGCTTTATGAGGTGGACGTGTGTCCATTATGATACATTTTGACAGCTCCTTTCACCTACTGTTGAGAATATTCATTGACTTTGGTCAGTACATTTTGGTGTTGTAAATGGAGTGTAGCTGCAGTGTTCCCTTGGTCACAGATCACAGAAAACAGCATGTGCTTAGGGAGGGAGGGAGAAAGGGAGAGTGAGGCTGTGGATGTAGAAATCATTCCACTTGCCTAAACCTGGGCTTTGTTCCATACAGCTGACATAGACAGGAAATGAGGTGAGAAGCACAGTGGGTTCAAGTCAGGATGTCACCCTAGGATCAGCAATCCCAGTCAGAACTAAGAGATTTAGGAGAAGCACAGGCTTTTAGGCTCAGAAACTGCAAAACAAAAGAACAGAGCCTCATACACTTGCTGTATCTGATGTGATTCCTCAGTTGCTTGACTGTTACTCACTAAATGACTCATGTTCAGATGACTATGCACTTGAAGGCATTTAACAAAATGGTTTCAGTAATCGATATGTTTTATCTAACCTCATCTTTTAAAACCAGAAAGTTATCAGCATGTTTTTTAAAAAATATTTTAGCAAAGCTTTGAAAATTAACTCAATTCACTGGCCTATATCCAGGAACAAATTTAGGGACTTTGAATAAGTTAAACTCTTCCAGTTCTACTATTTTCAAGAAAAAAAAAAAAAATATATATATAGTTTTGGAGAAGATGTGAGAAGGCAGAAAGATGCAACATATATAGCATGAAACATTATCCCCCCAAAGTTTAAATCTGTGATAACAATTTTTCAAATTGTTTTCACATTTATTATCTCATTTTATCTTCCCAGCAACCTTATGATTTGACAGGTGCCAACACCCCCCTTTTGCACATAAGGAAATTGAGGCCTGGGTTGCGTGAGTCATTTTGCCAAGACTGCTAAGAAAGTAGAACTAGAACAGAGCCTAACCCTAGGCTCTTTTGCATAAACTACATTGCTGCCAGGTCTCACCTATTTGAAGGGGAACCGGCCTCTTTTTGTCCAAGGGACTCCTAATGTGTCCTAGTCATCTTAAGTGGTAGGAAGGGAGAGGAAAAAAAAGTGTCAGGCCTGTTCAAAGCACTTTCATATGTAACAATTCATTTAGTCATCACAACAAACTTATAACGTATGTAGTATTGCTTGTGGTATTTTACAGATGAGAAAATGATGCTCAAGGAGGATAAGGAATTTGCCCAAGTTCACACAGCTCCTAAGTGACAGAGCTGGGGTTTTAACTCAGGGACGCTTGCCCCTGAGTCAGTGCTCTTACCCACCAAACTTTACGCGCTTTCTAAATTCAGTCCAACTCCTTTTTATCTCCCTTGATATTGAGCACAATCTTCACCGCTTGAAAAGCACTTAATAAGTGATTTATGGATTGGGAAAGAAAGGATGATACCCTTTTGTCTACTTGCCTCTGGGCCTGGGGCTGGGCTTTCCAAACTCTGCATTATTGATGTTGGAGGCCTTTCTGTGCCTTGTAGCAGGTTTAGCAGCATCCCTGGCCTCTACCTACTATATGCCAGTAAGTGTGCTCCAATGTGATTATCAAAAATGTCTCCAGATATTGCCAAATATCCAAGGGGGGTAGGGGTGATGTTCCAATCACCCCCCAGATTGAGAAGTCCTGGCCAAGGGCATAAAAAGGAGGTATAGTCTTGAAGGGGAATATGGCTGATTGGGCCTTTCCAGGAATCCCATTTCAAGAACGCTCCCACTTGACCACCTTTTCTCAATACAGCCTTGGAAAGAGAATGGAGGGCCTTGTGCATCTTTGCCTTCTCTCCCAGCAGCTGGGAGATAGATAGTGTCTGTTGGCATGACATCCTTGGATCTAGGCAATATTCCAACTGTGTTAGGGAGAGGATGGTGGGTGGTTCAGGGATCTCTGATGGAGAGAGGATATAATGGTGGTGCTGATGCTCCTATCTGACCACATGCCTGTACCTGTAGCATCTTCCTGAAAAGAAAGGAATGAGGCTCACTGTACAGTAACAGATCTGATGCCCAGGTGAACTGAGACTCCTCCCCCAGTTAGGAGTTGACTTTGAGATGATGCTGCTTTGACGTAGCTCTAAGTGGTGTTGGATGGAGAAAACCCAGAACCTGCTTAGCTTTCAGCATGGGAGACATTTGTGTGTTTTCTGAGTCATCTGACACACAGAATGTAGGGCTTTCCTAATGGATAAGGAAACCTGATGTACTCATTTATAATAACAATGAGGTCATTGGAAGACCCATAAAACTGAAGTTTGTTATCCAAGTTCAGATCTAGTTTGTTATTCAAGTAATGATTCCAAGCGTATTTAACAAGCCAGTTTTGACAAGTTGAATTTCTTTATAGGATGTTTAATTGTGGCATAGCTATCTTATCATAAACAGTATTTCCAACTGTGTAGAGAAAACCAAAGTCAAGAGAATTTTTCACTGTGAGATTTATATTTCCTTTGAATGAAGACTTTCTAAGTCAAATTTTCATCAGTTATGTCAGAAAAGACTCCCAAATCGCCATAGACATTTATAAAAATTGCATCAGACAAAGCAAAAAAAAATAAGAGAGAAGAAATTACAGATAGGCTTACACTTTTAAGAGAGCTCAAGATATTTGAAAATCTGATTACAAATGTACCAAACATCTTAACTTCTTTCCCTGAGGTGAGGTGGCAGAATAGAATAAAAACTACTGAGACAGATGATTCCCAAGGGGAGTCACCAACAATTTTTAAAAAGTTTATAAATGGATGTTATTTTCGTCATTCACTACTGCAATATGGTATTCCATATTGTGGGCTTCAGAGATGTTCAGACAGCTGTTCAAACCCTCTGGACCTTCTCTGACCCTCATAACTTCCCTGAGCCTCATTTCCATATGTAAACGTGTAGATAATATCTATTACATAAAGCTTTTTGATGCTTCAAAAAGGATATTTTAAAATTTAGCAAACTACCTCAACTAGGCACTCAAAAGATAGATGCTATTATCATATTATTATCCCTAATATCCTTATGACAACTCACTTAGACAAGTGAATATCTGTTTTTCCAGGATTTGAAGCTCTATTTTTATTCGTCCTGTCAAACTACAACTTCGCCTATTTTTTTGAGATGTATACACATCTCAAAAGATGACTAATTTTTTCACAGTTATTGGAATCACATTAATGAGTTGTTTATTACTACTTTACTGAACAATGCATATGTTTAATTTGAGAAAAGCACACAACTTGATTTCCATAACATCAAAATACAAATAATTGCTGAACACAATCCATTCTCATATCCATCAATTTCTCGCCAACTTGATAAAACTTGTCTACCATTTTGAGGACTCAGTGCAAAGAAACTCTAACAGTTAAAAAAGGCAAATAGTAAAGAAGTGAATGAGGCTTTATTAATTAATTTTAGGGAACTACCCAGGGTGGTTGAGAGGACATTCCACTGGGATCTCCTTGATCGGGATAGGGCTGGCAGTTTGACTCATAGGATATTATACAAAAATCATGTGCAGCATCTTTTCCTTTCAGCATGAACTAGCATACAGACCGAGGCTTTTAATACCTTATGCCCTCCTCTCACTTTGCTATACAACCCCCAGTCCCGTGTCAGTAAAAAATAAATAAATAAAAGAGAGAAGAAAAGGTAATCAGTAGCTCATAAAAATAAAGAGCGCTGGAAAAAAAAGACAACAGTGGATTTAAAAAACTGGAAAACAATAGTGAAAACAGAGAGATAATATAAAACCTAAGCATCTGTTATCAGGGAAATGACAAGAATTGAGCTAATTCACCCTGCAGAACCCCAGAAAAGCTCAGAACTTGGAGGATCTAGGTTCAACAGAAGGTGGAATTCAGGGGATGTTGGATCCAGGTGTCCAAGTCTCTGCCCACACTCCATACAACCATGTACCTTCAATAATACCACCCTCCCCCCAACACACACACACACACACACACACACACACACACACACAAGGATGAACAGACGGGACCAAAGGAAGTTTATTCTCTGGAGAAACGAAAGAGGAGAGGCTCTTATCATGGAGTACCAGGAAAAATGGAGGGCGGGGAACTTCTCCCCTCAGCTTCTCATTCTCTACCTGCTTCCAGGGGGCCATGGTCAAACTTATGCTGCTCTGTCCACTCCTACCCTCTTGCTCCATCCCTGGCAGAAATTAGATTTTTTTTCTGAATGGCTGCAGGAAAAAAGTCTCTAGATAAACATTTAAGGCTCCTCCATGGAAAGGGTAGGTCATTCCCCCAACAAGGACCCTACAGTGGCCCTGCCAGTCACCACCCCTGCCCACGCATACGGTAGTTCCAGCGGTTTCAGCAGCTCAGTCTTAGATGTAAACGAACAGACAGGAGTCAGAGACATTTGAGGAAAATGTGCACCATGGAGACCAAAACCAACAAAACAAATAAAAAAACAAACAGACAAAGAAGATCTAGATGGATCAGAGTCAATGTAGAAATAAGAAGTAAACCTTAAAAAAGTTAAAGTATGTCCTCAAAAATATGCACAAAAACAGTGACTCCATAATATAGATACAGATCATTATGAAAAGGGATCAGAGAATAAGAAATAATTCCTACCCATTAAAAGTTTTTAAAAAACTGAAATTAAAATAATTAAATAGAAAGTTGTAAGATAAGGTCAAGAAACTCTCAAAAATAGAACAAAGAGAAAAAGAAAAGGGAAATGGAAGGGAAAAGGTAAGGGAAATTAAAGAATCATTCTCCAGAATTCAGCAGCTAACAACTAGGAATTCCAGAAAGAGAGGAGAGAAAATGAAGAGGTGATATAATTAAAGAAGTAATTTTTTAAGTTTCCGGAACTGAAACTTATGTGTCTCCCTATTGAAAGGGCACATGCCCCAGGTAGGGCATGGTAAAGGAGCTGGCGGGGGTGGGGGGAACCCAGTCAAATATACAGGAATGGTTTTGAGTTTCTTAACAGCAACTGGATCTTAGAAGACAGTGGAACAAAGCCTGAAAAATTCTGAGTGACTGTGATTTTCAACTTAAAATTCTATTTCCTTCCAAACTATCAATTAATCATAAAGATAAAACATTTGCTTTTTAAATTTTGTCATGCAGGAAAAATTTTTTTAAAAGTCCCCTTTATATTCTTTCATAGCAGCTTCTGCTAAGAAGATGCAGAAATTGTTACCGAACACAGGAAAGAGGTTGTGGGCAGTCCCATGATGATTGCAGAGTGGCTCTAGAAAATGAGTTGCCTGTAAAAGAGTGAGAGGAAGTGGGGCTTCAAGAAAGAGGTGAGTGGGAGACAGATGGGACTGATCTGTCTGAGTGAATAGATTATTGATAGGCCTGTGGCAGAGATGTTGGGATGTTTGGGAAATAATACTAGGTAGCACAGAGTGAGTAATTTGTCCAGTGTTACCTGTCTGGTAAATGACAGAGCTGGGATTATAACTCAGGCAGTCCGGCTCCAGAGTCAGTGCTCTTAACCAGCGCGACCTCACAAGGAAGTGATGACGGTGCATTGCTCCTTGCCACGTCATCTGTGGTGTAACTCTAACTATTGATATGATATAAATCCTGGCATAACTTGGTTGAGAGAGACTGCTGAGCAGGGTTAGGACAGAGATCGAAATCCATACCTAAAATTATCAAGAGAAAAACAGCAGTACCTACAAATTATTTAAACACATGGAGTTAAAGGCAGACGAGAAACAAATCTGTTGAGGGTATTTGCCTGAGAAGGACTCAGGTGTGGAAAGAGAAAGTGAAAAAAATCCATTTTTTATCATCGGCTGTCCAGTGCTCTTTGAGTTTTAAATTCTACACCTTTTATTCTAGTTAAAATAAAAGTAATGGTACAATTGTTCAAAATCAAAACACAACTTTAAAAAAAATAACTTTTGTAGTGATTGACAATTACCTTTCTGGCCTTTGGGCAGGGGAGAGGCAAAAATGTTTACTAGGAACTGTAGGACAGTTTAACTGTGAAATTACCTTGTATATTCCTGAACATTTTCAACTAAAATTTTATCTTGCTGCATTTGTGTTCTGTGGGTAGCACCTTACTCATTGAATACCAGGAGTCAAGATCAATTTTATCTCATTCATAATGTCAGAAGAGCAAGGATACAGTGGGAAACACACATGCTCTTTTCTTGGGCACTAGTCAGGAGATAGAGACTCAGAATCAAATTTCTCTCCTGGTTACAAGATTAGATGACCCCAAAGGACCACTCTGCCCCTTTCATCCTATTCACAAGAATGAATAATAAAAGCAAAAATTATGCATGTACTAAATACGTGTCCAGCACTGTTCTTAATGCTGTTTATATAGTAACATTTAATTTTACAATATCCCCATGAGGTAGAGACTACTTGTATTATCTCCATTTCACAGATGAAGAAACTAATATCAAAGAGACATTGAAGACCTTGCCTTGGCCCATAGCTGATACAGAAGGGAGTGTGTGTTGGAATCTAGACCGTTTGGTCTGGATTGGAAACCAGACAACATGGTTGCTGGATGTATTCAGCAAGAAAAAGGAACGAAGTACTAACACCTGCTAGTAAACCTCAAAACCATTATACTAAGTAAAAGAAGCCAGACACAAAAAGCCGAATATTATATTATTCTACTTATGTGAAATATCAAGAATAGGCAAGTCCATGGGGACAAAAGGTAGATTGGTGATTTCCAGGGGCTGGGGAGAGAGAGGAATGGGAGAGACTACTTATGGGGTAGGGGTTTGCTTTTGGGGTGAGAAATTGTTTTGGAGCTAGAGCTGGTCGTTGCACAACACTGTGAGTGAAAATACTAAATACCACTGAATTACATGGTCAACTAAAATGGTCAATTTTATGTTGCATGAATTTCATTTCTCTCTCTTTCTCTCAAAATAGAGATGATAGATTAGATAGATAGATAGATAGATAGATAGATGATAGGTAGATAGACAGACAGACATAGATAGACACACTCATACAACCAACCAGCACAGTGCACTTGGAAGACTACAATTCCCACAAATAGCCAGGTAGCTGAAGCTTATTGGGGCCAGATATCCACTGGGAATTCACCCACCAGGGTGTCTATACTGCAGCCAGGGGTGCTGTCTCCTGCACTGGGGAGCCAGGAAAGGGGGCTGGTAGAGGAGAGCTGCAGTAGGCTGGCTAGTGGTCTCCCCTGAAGTGACAAACTGGGGATCCTGGGACCTGGAGATCATTCAAAGAGCTAGAGGAAGGAGCTGTATACAAATAGTCAATGAAATATTGTATATTTTCACAACAAGCATAACACTAGCTGAATTTCAGCTCTGATTAGAACCGAAATCAGTTTATACTTTTGAACCAAGCAACATACCCTCCTTGCTCACGTGATAGGTCAACAATCACAATTTCATAACGATGGCTATTATGAAATTGTGATTGTTGACCTATCACGTGAGCAAGGAGGATATGTTGCTTGGCGGGCTAAGTCAATGTCCCTAGGAAAAAAATCAAAGGTGTTTTTGCTTAAAAATTCCTTTTCTCTAAAGTTTGCAGGTTCCTTCTGCACAATGCACTGTACCTAACTGAGGAGTAGCTCTTGCCTGAGTGAAAACAGAGGCTGCCAGGCCTCTTCTAGCACAGCCTGGGACCATATGGCCTCTGCTGCATTCTACTGGTCAGAACAAGTCACGTGACACCCCTCCTATCAGGAAGAGGAGCTCAATCGTGAATTCTGAAAAACATGCTTTACTTTCTCTGCTCAGCCACATTTCAGCTCCAGGAAAACAGTTAATACTTTTCTCCAAAGAGTTTTGCCTGTCCTTCTACGCGTGGTAACAGTTCTGGCTACTCATCTGCATTTTCGTGGCCCACCATCACTGCTTTGTACACTTCCCAGTAGCAGTTTTCTTCCACTTTTTTTTCTATTCACCTTCTTTATTGAATAAATCTGAAAAAGAATTAAATTTAGGAGATGGTGAGGAAGGAGGACACAGAATGAGAGCAAAACACACAGTATCATCTTTTCAGCTGAATGGCAGGATGTAACAGCAAAACATATCCACTGGGCATTTGCTCAGCAGGGCTATTTCATCACTGTGCTCTCTGAGGTATGAGGTTTGGATCTGTGACCTTGGAACTTCTATAGAGATGCTGTTGGCCTCACCTTTTGTACCTGTGGACACCACAACAATCCTTTCTTTCTTGTGGATGCAGGGATAGAAAAGAGGAAGAATGACAAAGACTTGCTTCCCAGACCTCCCAGTCTCCCCTAGATGTAAATAATTTAACTATTTTAACAGAGAGTTAACCAATCCACAGAATATTTTTTTTAGGATGATATCCATTGCTACCCCATGCTACACAGATGCCAGTGCAGTTGGTTCCTGGAGAAGATTTTAAGAATTACATTCATTTTAATTGGTGAGAATTTTAGTAGAATTAAGCTTTCAAATCAACTTATGCCTTTCAAATACTTCATTTGTTGTTCAGTGCCATGAGGCATGGTCTCATTTAAATCATTTTGCTTGAGTTGGGTCAGAAAATGTTAATGAGTCTCCAACAAAATGAATCTGGGTGATAAACTAAGGCTGTTTTCTTTTGAGGGAGGGCATACAAGACTGTGCTGGCGTGCGTTATCTTTTGGTTTTCTTTGGCTGTTTGAACACTTTTTTGGAGGTACAGGACCTGGGGGGTGTGTAATTGAGATATATTTCTGAGGGCACAAGGTTAGAGAGAAGAAGGAGGTGGCAAAGAAAATTTCGATAAGTATCAGAGTACATGCTTCATGCTGAAACCTGATCATTACTTAGTCTGACCAGCACCCAATCACAGTGATCTGAGAACCAAGAAAGCCTCCGAGAGGTATGCTGAGATCACATGAGGTGATGCATGTGAAACTATTTTGTAAATTGCAGAGCATAGTATATAGTGCTGTAAATTGTCAAGCGACATATATTTGTATTCTTACCATACGTTGCAGGCTCTGTGGAAAGATTATATCAGGTACTATGGGAAGAGAAACAAAATAGTTGTACAAATGATGTTACCTGACGAAAGTGAAAGTTCGTGTGCCCCACCCATAGTGAGGCCAAACAATACCGAAACTTCAGAGTTTGGAGCAGAAAAAGGTTTATTGCAGGGCCATGCAAAGAGACGGGTGGCTCGTGCCCAAAAAGTCCCAACTCCTCGAAGGGTTTCAGCAAAGCACTTTTAAAGGCAAGGTGAGGGAGGGGCGTGGTTAGTTGCAAACTTCTTGGTGTAGAAATCCTTTTTTCTTGCAGCTGTTTACATAGGTCAGGTCACAGTGTTCCTGTAAACCTCCAACAAAACAAATGTTATTCTCTGTTCTGCAAATTTTTATCTCTATATGAATGGATTCTTAAAGGTCAGAGCCCTGAGAATAGGCTATCCTGTATATGTCAGGCTATAGGCAACATTCTTTTACAAAAGTGCAAAGCCAGCATGACTACACGCAACAAAGCACAAAGCTTAAAGCAAATGGAACAGATCTAATATGGAGTCAGATTTGTTCTTCCTTATTACAATGACATGGCACAACAGAGCCCCAGACATGCCCAATTGCTATTTATTTGTTTATTTTTTGGAGCATCATTATCAAGACACCACACTTGACAATTCTGATGAGTTCTAGCAAGAAAGTCAAGGTGACCTGTCATTTCCTGTAGGTAGGCATCTCTCAGCCATCTGGCATTAGCAAGGCAGAGCTAAGTTTATCTTCAGTGCTCACTAAACCAAAGGGTTGTCTGGGCATGGAAGATTTTGCATGACTGGGATTAGTCACAAGATACTACTTCTCATTTGATTAAAGAACAGTTGATGAATAGACATGTTTCTCTAAAGTGAAATAGGGTGACCAAGTGGCTCTAGAATCAGGGAGATTTTCTTGGATTTAAACCCAAGTTTGGTCACTTAATTGTGTCATCTTGGGAATGTTTACTTAACTTCTCTGAACTGCCGTTTCTTCATTTGTAAAATGAGGATGATATGAGTTATTGTGAGCATTAAGGAAAACAATGCACTTGAAAGCTCTTGACAGTACCAGGGGCTCAAAAAAGAAAAATAAAACCAGCTGAACAAATCTAGGCCCAGGATTGAGAGTGATTCTTTACTTGAACCAAAGGCTGTTCACTCAACACAATTCTTCTTTCTGACTACTCCCACATTCTACAGCCCATTGGCATATAGATTTTTATGCACGTGATACGTTATTTTCTTGAACTAGCCTTCTTGCCATGTTTTCTCTGCTATTAATCTGTCAGATCCTTAAGCACAAGGACGGTGAATTCTATTTCTTTTATATTCTCTTCCTATAGTGTGTTTCTAGAGCTTACAACTTACCTGTGACCATACCTGCATGAGTTATCTTTGTACTTTCCATAGCACCTTGCCTGTGGTAGGTACTCATAAAGTTTTGCTGGATTTGCTCTATTCACAGAGCACTATAGTGTAGAAGTTAAGGCCATAGTCTAAGGTAGCAGAAAACCTGACATCAAATCCCACGTCTGCTACTTACTGGCTGTAAAACCTCAGTCGAGTTGCTTAATATCCTTTTCTTTGGTTCCTTATCTGTAATATGGGGAATTAATGGCACCTACTTCATACAGTTTACACTAAGTAAACTTGTATAAAGTGTTTAAAATAGTACTTGGCACATAGTAGTAAGTGCTAGATTCCTTTACTTTATACATAATTTAATATGATATGATTGGTGTCAGAAAAAAAGAAATAAGAAAAGGAAAATACATATTTAATAAATTCTTAGTACCTTATATAATACAAGACCAAATTATCTCTAATCCAGATATTGTCATTTTGTGTTTCAGTCTTCTGGGTTCTATTAGATGTGGAGGAAAATATTTATCTCTGTTTTGTTGTCTGGATGATTTGGATGTACAACAGTAAACAGTAGACAGATATGTGAAAATAAATGCCAGCTCTCAATCTTCTCTACATCCTACGTCCTTTATTCTGTTGGGAACATTTATCTTTTGACTTCCCTAATGATTCTTCTCTTAGAATAATGTTTACCATGTTTCATCGGTGAAGCATTAATGCATCTTTTCCCTAATCAGGTTTCACCGGGTCCTGACCCTTGGTGGGAATGGAGGTGGTGATAATTAAGTATATGTCACCAATTCATCTTCCTTCAACTCAAAGATAAGATCTCTCCTCCAGTCCTTACTTCTCTATTTACGTTCCAAGTTAAGCCAAGCTTTTTTTTTTAAATATAGTTTTGTATAGATGATAAATTGAAATGATCTATTGCAGGATTACAAATTTTCTCACACTCCATTGTTATGCACAGGGAAAAATGTAGCTTCTTTGTTTCATGGCAAAATGATCTCATTGTCATCAAAAGGCTCTACTTACTGGTAACAGGGTTGGAGAGTAAAGCCAAAAAAAAAAGTTTACTTCTTTTTTTTCCAGGACTGGTTATAGTAATAACTGAAACGGTCAACATATGCCAGGCAGTTTATGAACACATTTCTTCCGTTCTCCTTGCTGTTTATCAGATGCTGCCTTGGCCTGTGGCAGAGGCCCACGTGGGCTCAGGAACTGGCCTCTTGCTCCTTCGGTACTGCAGCAATGCCCTTCTCTCTCCTAACACCACCTTGCACTGCTCCTCTCTGATCCCCAAGTCTGAATTAATTAGGGCCCAGCTGTCCCCCCACTGACCTCCACACCTCTCCTGGGAGTGTGGACCCCCTGAGGTCACAGCGTGACTCCAGTTTGGTCCCCAGACCAGAGAATCTACCCAGAGGTCTTCCACCACAGAATGTTTTCCACCAACCATTGTAATCCCCTCTGGTAATCTCAGATTCTCAGCAATGTTGCATCCCCCAGTGGGCATGAGCAGGAATTGCTGAATCCTACCCACCCTACCTGGGAGCCAATCAAGAGGTTTAGAAAAAGCTGAAGAGCTCACTCTTTGCCTGTACGAGCAACGTCTTGGGCACTGACACTCCCTTCTCTGCTGGTGCCCTGTGAGCCTGCAGGGAACTCTTGTATCAGAGCCCCCAGCCTGAAATTTGGACTGAGACCCTTCTGTCCTCTTCATTTCCCCATCACAGCTTGTCTTTTACACCTTCTCAACTCTCTTCTAGCTGCATCCAGCTAGATTTAAAAACTGATTGCATCCTTAGGATATTCACAGAGCACTTTAAATGCGCTGCGTACTATGCCAGACACTGTGGTTACAACATAAACATGACACATCCTCTGCTCCTCATCTGCTGGGGAGGGGACACTTAACGGAGTTATTATAGAAATATGTGTTTTGTGTCAGTGTACTGAGAGAGAGGCAAGGATTCCTGGTCACTTATAAAAAGACTACTGACCTAGATTGGCAGATGGGGCTTCAGAGGAGGCTTCCTGGAATAAGAGTCACCCAATCTTCTCTGACTCCACCCAAAAGGCCTGGGTTGTTAATGTCTTACTAATATCCTAGTGGGTCCACTGCATCGGGACCTCTTAGGGACCCTGCCATCTTGGAGCTCTGGCTCCAAATAATTTCCATATGGTACCTAAGAGAGAACTTAAGTCCTTTGCCTCTATTTCTTTCTTGGAATATAAAAAAATCAATCTCCTAGTTTACATCTGGAATGGGACAGCTCACAGGAGACATGCTGCTTTAGGACATTCTGAACACTTAGTCAGCAGAGGAGCCAACAATGAGAACAGCTGTTCTCCACAGAGTTTTGACATTTCTGGTCTGAGCAAACTATGTAAAAGCTGAACAGAAACAAACAAACAAACAAACAAAAAAACCAGAGGAAGTGGGAGAGACAGTAAAAATGAAATGGTATAGGGTATTTCCCCCAAGTAATGGGTTCGTTATGACATTATATAGAAGAGATTCGAATAAAACAATCCTGTTATCCAAACTTGCAATTTAATTATTACACCTCTGGCTCACAGTTGAAATGTAGTCTCTCTTTCCGCATCTCTCTTCACTGCCCCCAATTCTGCAATTCAGTGCAATCATATCATTGGGGTCATTGCTTTCTTCAACTGTCACATTTTTTGTTATTTTATTTAAATTTGGAATCAGGAAATTCACATTGAAATAAAACATCTTGCTTCCTATGGCTGAAAGCCAGAAAGAACTTGTCTTGGGAAGGCTGATTACAAAGCACAAAATCGTGCTTGTGTATGTCTTTCCTACTTGATTTCACCAAGTGATTAGTAGCTGATTATGACCAAGCCACTAGATGTGTGCATATATAGAAACTAATAGCGTGGGTATCTTAATAGATAATTTATCCAGAATAAAATTATTATCTATTTAAGCAACTTGCATTTCAAATATGGCAGCTGAGGTTAATAAGAACCTGAGGTTCAAAGTAGAGAAAAATTGCCCTTGGATAAGAGGATGAACACTTGCCTTGCATTGCAGAAGTTACAACCTCTGTCCTGCCCTCCATGTGCCTTCAGTGTCTGTGTGTCACATGCCCAGCACAGAGCAGTGTGCTCTATGACACTGATTCTTGGAAAAATACCCAAACTGCAGACTATCCCCAAAGCAGCTTAACTATTTCCTCATTATCATCTTCTTGAGGCCAACATTGAAATGGAGTATTTTCTGGAGAGGATTAATCAAGAGACATTTCATAAAAGAGGAAAATTTTCACAAACTATTTGATAAGAGGGAGATGTCCTAAGATTTAACTATTTATGTCTATAGTAATATAGTATATGTTTATGTCTACTGTGAAGATATCCCAAGGAGAGCAAACATGTCACATCTCTCTGGAAGGACAATTTCTTTTCTCCTATTCACCCAGACTTGAAGTCTCTATGACTCCTACTTTTCCTTGGCTTCACTTGTTCAATTAGCCAAAAATTCTTGTGGATTTTTTTTTAACACAAAATATCACTGGTGTCTGGTACTCTTGTTCTATTCCATTCTATCCACAGATGCCTGATTGATTTTCTTAAAATACTATTTACATCATGTCAACCTTCTGTTCTTCTCAAGAAGAGGGCAAGAAAGAAGCTCCTGACCCTGGCATCTGAGAAGCAGCCTGCAGACAATCCTCATTACTGACCTCTAATAACGACATGAACCTCCTGCTCTTGTCCTTGTTCCCCAAGTATACTTTTATTTCTTTCTATTACTCCTTGCGCCTGAAGCATCTAATCTTCGTCTTTCAAAATCTACCCTTCCTTCACATTTGGCTCAAATTAGCTGTGATGACTCTTCTACTGCACGGCTTGGTAGCTAAGCACACAGGTTTTGGAGTTAAGTCTTCTCACAGCTCAGATTCCTGGGTCACAATGAGAATTATTGCAAGCTGTGCTTGGGGTCGATATACTTGGGGGAGGGAAAGAGGTAATATTGTGCAGAGGGAGAAGTTGAACTGCAGCATCATTGCCGCAGAGGCTTTGGCCAATCCTGAGAGGTCTGGAGGTGGGATGATCCTCTCAGGATTTTCCAACGGAGACCAATTTGTACCCTACTCCCACCACCAGGCTAAACCTTGGGTGAGGCTGCTTCTTTCAGCCAAAGACAATTCCTAGAGAGACCAGGAATCATGAATAGTCAACACTCCTTCCCTGCTCTTGGGGGATGAGTGCCTCCCTTGGTCCCAAAAGAAGCTCTGGGTAGCACACCACAGCATCCACTACAGACCTGGTGAGTACACACTGGCCCTCCCACTTCTAGCTGTGTGATTGCAGATAAGTTTCTTAACTTTTCTATGCCTCTGTAGCTTATTTCAAAACAGTGGAGGAAACAGCAACTTCTCTTTTTTTCCTAAGGATTATATGAGCTAATCCATGAAATGCAAGACTCAAAGAAAGAGCTCAAAAATGATTTATAATATTTATCATCACTGCTACTAAACAGTTACATAGGCTGCATTATATTGTCATTTTAAAAATTTCATTATAGCCCACTGCACAGTTGTTCATAACACATAACCACTGAAAGCCATTGAACTAGTCTATAAAATCTCTAAGGGCAGAGATTGTATCTTTTGATCTTTGTACCACCCCCCTCCTCCCACACAAGTTCATTGTGAATGTGCTTGATTTGATATGATTTCAGTTTAGCTCTGAGGTCATGCATTAGTAAAGAGAGATACAAGATAAATCCCCCAGCTACAGTTATAAATTCAGTATTTAAGAGGGATTCCCAACTCTTAGTTTTGAAACCTTTTCATTTTCAGCTACATTCACTACCAGAAAACATGTCTGTTCCAAAAGAGAAATGTCGTGAGGCCATGTTAATTTTAGCCAAGTTCCTTAATTTGTCCCATCCTCTTCAGCTTCTCTTCACTGCCCTTAATTCAGGGCTTCCACATTGCCAGAGCCTTTGTACTAACATCCTTGCCATTGGTCAGTCCCTCACTCTAGCTATTCTCCAAACTGCAGCTAACACTATCATTCCACATCATGAATTTCATGTGCTTCCTTTAGTTCTCTTTTGGTTTGCAGAATCAAGTCCAAACTCAATGGCATTTGGAAGGTCTTTGCAATGGGTTCTCTCAACACCTCCCCACAAATTTCCCCAGCTTTCCAGTTCCAGTTGGTACCTTTTATCTCCAATGAACGAATACCAAGCTCCATCCACACTGACCTGTTCATTTGCTGCAATATATCATGTAACCTTTCTTGTCTTTCTTGCTTTTTCTCTTTTTCAGTGTGCCCTTTCCATCATTTCTCCAATCGGCATAAAGTTGGTATTAAATTGGTAGCTGACAAATAATAGATTAATGTATACATATTGGAAATTTCCTAAATTCTAAAGTAGTTCTGTGTCCATGGGATCTAAGGAAGACAGCATCTGACATCTTGAAAATATATCAATAAGTAAATGAATTCATCATAAAGCAATAATAGTTTCTAAGAATCCAGTCCATACAGATAACTATTTACAGATCAACTGAGCTTCTGCAGGCTGGGCTAGGAAGAGGACTTTTGTGGTTAGGAGACATGTAGGTTTCTGGTTCATGTCTCAGTCATGACTCTGTGCAGGGCTCCTGGGAGTCTGCACCTGGGTCAATGGTTAAGTCTTCAGTCTTGGTGCGATTGAGCATCCAATTGGCAGACGTGACTGAGATAAAGAAAGGTAAGTACCATGGTGCACATTGGTTGGTTTGCTTGGGCACTTAACCAAAGGGAGACTTGGGGCCTTGGAGACACCTGCAGAGGGAATTATGCATCAACCAGGCACATAGTGAAAGGGACAAGCTCATGAAAGAAAAATATCACTCCGAAGATGTGTAGCCTAGAGGAGGTGAGGGAAGGAAACAAAACATCCTTCCTTTCTGAGTCACTTTTTAAGGTCTTGCTTGAATTTTTTGTTTTAAAAAATTATGGTTTAAAATGTTCAAACAGCCTAGAGAAGTAAACCCATGCATGCTTCCCACATTAGTTAATATTTACTAAGAAATCATAGGTTACAACAAATTAAACTTTTTGGCTCTCTTACCAAGATTTTCTGGCTGCTCATATTAGTGACTATTCCTACAGATAGTTTATAACTCTATTTTTTGCTCCTCTAGAGCAACTAAAGGGCAACGAGTCAGGAGGACTTTGGGTTCATGTGGTTCTTAAGCCAGGGTCTTAGGAAAATGGATTTGAGGTGGGGGAATGGATCAATGTGAACAGGCAGACATGAGGCATGCCCACTATTAACTGGGAAAAGTGAGTTAGATTTCTCCTTGTTTGAGGTGGAATTCCTTCGTATAAACCTGGGCACCCTCAGAGAGAAATGCTTTGTAGTCCGAAGTGATGTTTATTTTGGACTCTGTTTCTCTTTCAGCTTTCAGTTCTGACCTTAGGAATGAGCTCACAATTGGAAGCAAATCTGTCTTCTGTTTCTACTGTTAAAGAATTACCTACCCACTGAAAAACCACATAGGATTAACAATGGCCTTGTCCCAAATATATGCTTTGTGGAATCGTACAAATTGTATTTATGATGCTAGCAACTTTCGGTTTAACTGCTGAAATATTTCAATAAGAGTGACTGAATTCTTAGTAAATGAAATGCTTCCTCTGTTCAGTTTTGGTCTGTTGAATGCTGGGAGTTTGGTGGGTCTGCTCCATTCGTTACGTACATCTGGGATGATAGAAAAGGCAGGCCATTTGGTTTTGACACTAATATGTTTTTAGCTGTATCTCAGATTGAAATCCTATGAATAAAAAATGGCCCTTCAAAGTTATTCCTAGTCTCCTCGGTGTAGGCTTCTAGTCTTGAGAGGTGGGTGGAGCTTCTGAATACCTGGTCTGATCATACAGGTTATGATTTGTCATATCTCTTTTGTGGATTTTCACTGGTATTGATTCAAAAATATCTGGTGACTTCAATTTTCAGAATCACCACAGAGAGCGCTAGTGCTTCATTGATTGGATCCTTGAATAGACAAGTTATCCACATTGGATTAATACCTCACATTCTCTGGATAGGATGGAGAGAGTAGAAGGAAATGAATATTTACTGACCATTTGTTTTTCCAGCAAACTTTTATTTGGCACTAACAAAATGCCGAGCTGAATGATTTACATATAACATCTAGTTGACTCCTAACACTTCTATGAAACCCATTTTGTAGGTGTGGAGACTGAGACACTGACACTGAGGGGTTCAGTAACTTTTTAAATTTTAATTTAATTTTAAAAAATTTTGATTTTGATATTTTAATTTTTTGGCCGCACTGCATGCCATGTGGGATCTTAGTTCTCCCATCAGGGATCGAACCATCACCCCCTGCATTGGAAGTGTGGAGTCTTAACCTCTGGACCACCAGGGAAGTCTCCAGTAACTTGTAAATGGAGGAGCTGAGGTTTAAATTTAAGTCTGTCTTTAAAAGTAGCCAAGGTTTTTCCATTAAGCATGCTCCCGCATGAATGTCTCATGCATATGGAAATACAAACAGCTAAAGGAAGAGCAAAGAATCTGATTTGGGAAGGACCAATCTCTTTAGCCACTAAGTGGATTAGAATATATTGCTGTAGGAAAAACACCTTCCTCCTCTTAGTCCAGGGGCTGAACCTCTCTCTCCCCCATATTTCCTTCTTCTGTCCTCCTTTTTCCCACCACCCAAGATGTGTCATGAACTCCCACAGCAGGCAAACTAGGAAACATTATTTTGGAAGTCCTCCTCAGGCATGCCTCTGACATACTCCTGCTTTGAATAGCCTCAAAACATTTCAAAAGAGAGGATTAAAAAGGGAGTTTTAAAAAGAAGCAGACCTGGAGTTGCACAGAGGCAGCAAAGACATCTTTGAGGTCATTCTTTTTTTTTTTTTTCTACACTGATGTATTCTCTCCAGAGTGATAATAATCTTTTTTGAAATGCAGGTCTAAGACGGAAGGAATTTTTATCTGGAAGAGTAATATAAATTAGCTTTGACTGCCAGTTTCCACTGATTATTACTTTCCAGGCGGAATTCCTACAAATTCTTGAGGCATGACCTCCAATGAAAAAATAAAACCCCTTTAAAAACTTGTTGAGAAATTCCAGATAACTTTCACAAGAGATTTAATTTTAGAGCATTAACACAATCTTGGTTGGAAAGATAAAACTACAATACAGTTATTTGGTAAAAGTCATTACTTCACAATGAAGTCATTGGAGATTATTTTACTGTGCTTATCTGTCCCTTCTTTTTTTTTTTTTTTCTTTTAAACTTGGTTCCTTTCTCCCAAAACTAATTTTATTACGCATTACTCAGTGCACTCTGGATTCACCCTTATGAAAGGATAAAGTATATCAACAGATAACCCGTTGGAGGCCGCCAATTTGAGATTCAACCTACCAGGATGAGCAAAAGCTGTTAGAGGGTATTACATCTTAGTCATATGAACTATGTGTTATTGCATATGTGTGGTTTTGGAAACCATAGGGGAAGGTTTAACAACACAAAAAAAGGTGGAATCATGTGAGGTAATGGATTCAAAGAGATTTCTGTATATTTTTGAAAGAGATTTAGGTGTGGGGAAGTAAGAGCATGCATACTTGTATTTACTGAAGGCTTAATAGGTGACAGGTATGAAGGCGTGTTGGAGGGGGTGAGGGGGAATCACCCCCATTGCACAGATGGTGAAAGTGCCAATCGGAAAGGTGAAATGATTTGTTCAAGGACTCATGACTTCAAAATAGTGGGTGGGAGTAATTCAAGTCCAGGAATATCTGACTGTAAAGTTGATTCCCTTCCTAGGGCAGTGTGTTGCTCATTTTTGAGCTGACCTAAATAGAGATGGGAAAACATGAAGACCAGAGCCACATGTGCAAAGTGTATTAATGGTTCAGAACAGCCAAAGGGAAAAAGTGGTCATTTCCCACTACTTTTTGTAAAATCTTCATCTACTTCAATTTAAATAATATTATATATAATTAGTTTTATATGTAATCAAAAGTAATCAGCTTAAAGTAAAACACTATATAGATATAGATATATAATATATAGCTATATACTAAATATAATCTTTATCCTCTAACGTGTACAAATATAATCACAGGGAAAAATATAAGTACCTTTCAGGGTACTTATGTCAAGGGGTAAGATTATTCTGTGAATGTAATTGTTATTTTTAACAGAAAATTTCCCTTTCCCTTTCCTATTTAAACACTAATTTTTTTTTTACTTGTAACCCATGAACAGGTGGAAAAAAGATTTATACAAGAAGAAAGAAAAGAAGGGATTTGGTGAACCTAGGAGATTCTTGAACCTAAAATTTTCTGCTTTCTCTGAGAATAAACCAGTGGTGGAAATTATCTTTTAGATATTTAAATATTTGTTTCTTCTTTCAAGAATATTCATATTTTCCTGGCTGTTATATGAGAAATCAAAATAGGTTGTTTTTCCAAGAGTAATTCAATATTATTAATTCTTATGCAGTGAAATGTCATAGCATGATTTGTACTGTATGAATCTTTTCATTCATTAACCCCATTTATTAAGCAACTCATTTAGTCAAAGCACCAGGGTTAAAAAAAATAAAGAAACACATCTTCTTCCCCAAGGCGTTCACAGTAGTCTAGGAAAACAGGTAAAAAAATCATATAATTATGGTACAAAATAGTGAGGATTATGTGTGATATATAAACATATTAGTGAGCATAACTGGGCTTTCTAAATTCCCAGATATTCAGAAATCAGAACTGTATTGAACAAAAATTGTATTAGAATACATAGGACAATTGTGATGAGCGCATGTGAGGAAGAATACAAGTTTATTTTTATTCCATTTAGAACATGTTCCTTTCTTTTAAAATATATTTTAATAAATATTTCTTCAAAAAATGTAAAGCAATTTCAAATGCATTATGCCTTGTAGAGTTTCAGGGAAGTGGAAAGAGGCAGGTACTTTTATTATTTCTAATTTATAGATGAATGTCTATTATAACTTCCGTTACTTCCCTGTTCAGTAAAAGTCCTTAAAGTTTTACAACTTTACAAAAAAAGAAAAATCATCTATACTCTTCTCTTTATAATCTAATATAGCTCTTTATTTTTTTAACATATAATTTAACTCTCTCATTTTCCATTCTTGGTATGTATTAAATGTTAGAGAAAAAACTACAAAATAAGGATAAACAAAAGCAAAGAAAGAGCTATGACTGTGACTGTGTGACTGACTGTGTGTGTGTGTGAGTGTGTGTGTGTGTGACTGTGTGTGTGAGTGTGTGTGTGACTGTGTGAGTGTGTATGTGTGACTGTGTGTGTGTGAGACTGTGTGAGTGTGACTGTGTGTGAGTGTGTGTGTGAGTGTGTGTGAGACTGTGTGAGTGTGACTGTGTGTGAGTGTGTGTGTGAGAGTGTGTGTGTGTGTGTGTGTGTGTGAGTGTGTGTGTGTGTGTGTGTGTGTGTTTTGAGGTTAGGAATTCTAACCAGAAGAAGGTACCACAGGTGTGACAAAGGGGATATGGGCAGGGCAGTAGAGAATGGCCAGCAGAACTAAGGTTGTATTTTATTTCTGACTTAGTCCCCATGATGACTCAGGAATTCTCTCACTCTTAAAGGTAGGTCCACCATTGTTCCTATTTCTTCCTACTTCATTTGCATTCCCCTCAGATCAGAGATGTTACAATAACCATTAAATGACCTCCTTGTTTCTATCCTTGACCTTCAATCCATTCAGATGAAATTTCCTAAATTAACACTTCCAAAGAGTCACCCCCATTGGTAAGAATTTTTCATATCTTCACTTATAGTACAGAATTCCATCCAAGGATCTTAGCATATTCCAACAACAAATTAATTTCAGACTTATTTTTTACCATTTCCCTAGTGGGGATAACACACAATTCAAAGGTAAACAAATGAATAATTTAAGAGTCGTGAATACTCTGAGAGAAATAAAATAGGGTGACAGGAGAACCGATGACAGAGAAGCAGGACTGTGCCCAGGGTCTTGGAATTCCCTCGGCTTTTTGGCTGCGGGACAGATGATCTGCATCTGGCAAATGGCTGTTTTCTGTCACCCAACGGCATTGGTGGCTTCCCCTCATCTGTTGTGTACAGAGTGTAGAACGTGCAAACTGGAAGAGGACTCAGCAGTTATATAGCCCAGCAATTCTCAAACGCTATATCATTGTCATGTAACATATAACTTGTTTGTACAAGTGAAATCTCACAGAACGTCTGGATATTTTCATAGTTCCATTGGAAACCTTTGACTTGGTTTATGACATTTTCTTTTACAAATGAGGAAATGGAGGTACAGATGGGGCAAAGAGATGAATGATCAAAAGCTAGATGCCAGGCAAGTGTTACCCATATCACAGGAATCTTTTGATACCTGATAGGCTCATTTGGCCATCAGTTTCTTCTGTTTGAAGACACAGTTGCCTTCGAAATCATTTCCTAACTTAGGGATATGACTTATTGCTCCAGATGGTATTATCTAGTGTATTCATCTAATTTATTCCTAGACCTAGTTTCAGGGAGCTTTTAGCTGCTTCCTGAGACCAAACCAATTATAGGATAAGGATTTACGGTCATTGGCATTGCACAATACCTTGCAGGCTCAGGTCTAAATACCTCTTCTTCTCTTTTTGGTCCTTAACATCCTTTGTATCTCACTGTCATACCTGTCACATTTTGCCTTGTATCATCACTATTTACACCTTTACCTTATCTTCTACATAAGATGGCAAATGTCTGTGAGTGGGAATTGTGTCTGAATAATCTTTGAGGTACCCACTGAAAACAGTGTCCTACATTATAGTTCGTGCTAAATATCAAGCATTAAGTAAAAGTCACAGATTCTGACACACATTCAAAGAGAGAGGGGTATTGAAAAATTATCTTGAGCATTGATAACATCATTGGCATATGTGGATAGCCTCCCCAGGTGGCAGTCTTGCCAGGGAAAGCATTCATGTGAAAGTATAAGATCTGGGATGTCATCAAAAGCAATTAGTATGATTTCATCATCATGGCATCTATATAGTGAGTGACCATTAGGTTATTCAGACAGGATACTAGGTGCTTTGAGTAGGATTCAGGAGAAACACAAAACACAGCCCATACCTTTAGCAAATTAGCAGTTTAGACTGGGAAGTAAGAGTCCAAAAATATAAAGCTGTGTATAACTAAATTCTAAGTTGTGCAATGAAAGTAAGGGAGGCAGAAATTGAAGGAGTCATCACTAAATGATGGCTGTGGAGCGTAGGGAAGTTTCCAGACCCTGGATTGCCATGAAAGCACCAAGAACTGCACTGAGGTGCCAAATCATCTACACAGACTTCAACGGGAATCAAAGGCTGGTCCAGCAGAAGCTAACACAACATTGTAAAGCAACTATACCCCAATAAAAAGAAAGAATCAGTCTTATAAATATTCTCTTCCAGCTAACACAGTTTGTATCAGTTTAGGATATTCTCTGTCTATGAATCTTATGCTTTTCCTTTTGACCTCTATCACTGCTAAGGAGAACAGAACTATCTTTCTGTCGTGAGAATAAAATGACATTGGAGTATTGGAAAAAAAAAAAAAAAAAAAAGGTTGGTCCACACAAGGTCAAAGCACAATGAATCAGTCAGAAGAACGAAGAACCAAACTGACTTTCATTTCTCCTATCAGGGAAGAGGCTTGGCTTGACACCGTACTGCAGGTTTCGGGAGTTCCAGTGTCAGATGTTGTTCCTAGAGGAGAGACACTCTGAGAACTTGTGAGAGTGAAAAATCATCCCCACACAGGAGGACATCAGCCAGAGGGTTCCCAGACATTAGTAGTGCGTGTCTGTTACCCCCAGATTCCTCATTTATCCCTCCCCTCCCCCTTTCCCCCTTGGTAACCATAAGTGTGTTCTCTACGTCTGTGAGTCTCTTTCTGTTATATAAATAAGCTCATTTGTGTCATATTTTAGATTCCACTTACAAGTAATAGCATATGGTATTTGTCTTTCCCTGTCTGACTTCCTTCACTTAGTATGATAATCTCTAGGTCCACCCATGTTGCTGCAAATGGCATTATTTTACTGATTTTTTATGGCTGTGTAATATTCCTGTGTGTGTGTGTGTGTGTGTGTGTGTGTGTGTGTGTGTATATACACACCTTATCTTCTTTATCCATTCATCTGTCAATGGACACTTCAGTTGCTTCCATGTCTTGGCTATTGTAAATAGTGCTTAACTGTACACGTCTTAACTGATGCACACAACTTGGTAATGCAGAATAGTGACACGATACGGAATGTGCTGTTGAGTGCCCTAGATGTTTGTTGTAAAACCTAAAATTTACAGACAAAAGTTCTTGACCACTCAATATGTGTTGGGCTCTGAACCAGATGCTGTCAGAACATGAAAGAAATACAAGGCTGATTCCTCAGCTGAAAGGAAACTACAATTGGGGTAGAAAGGAGGATTAACCTATGTTGTTGGTAATGATAACCTCTTAACCTTCAACAGCACTGCCATCACCACCACTACCATCACTGTACTACCATAACTTCACTTTGTTCATACAGTATTTTCTGATTTAATCTAGGGTTGTTGATGGGTATTGTTCTCCCATTTCCAGATTAGAGATATTGCATTAGGTCAGGTTATTTCCATACATGAAGGGTATCCTAATCTTTAGACAGTCTGAGAGTCCCAGCTATTACTAGTACTTTCTAGAAGACAACGAGCTCTATACATGTAGCTGAATTCATAGCAGTCATGCAGAACATATAAATACATACAGTTGAATGTTATATTTTTCAATGTAGACCTTAAGGCTCTGAAGTCCAAAAAACTCTTGGAAAAATTATTTGGAAATTGATTTCAGCAAGTGTATTGCATCCTTTGGATTTATTAGTTCTGGCAAATATTTATCTTGTCAAAAGAAAAAAAAACTTTATACGTCGCTAAAATTTTTGGGGGTGTGAGGAGTAATTTTAAGTGTCAATATGATTAGGCCATAAGGTGCTCAGATATTTGGTCAAATACTATTCTGGGTGTGTCTGTGAAGGTGTTTCTGGATAAGATTCACATTGGACTGAGTAGACTGAGTAAACCATGTTGTCCTCCCTAATGTGGGTGGGCCTCGTCTGATCAGTTGAAGGCCTAAATAAAGCAAAAAGTCAAGTAAAAGAGATTCCTTCTGCCTGACTGCCTTCAAGCTGGGACATGATGTTTTTTCCTTTGGACTTAAACAGAAACATCAGCTCTTCTTTAATCATGAGTCTGTTGGGCAGGGACTGGAGCTACAGCATCGGTTCTCCTAGTTCTCACGCCTTTGGACTGGGATGGAAACTACAGTAAGTCCCCTACATACAAACCTTCAAGTTGCAAACTTTCAAAGATGCGAACGTGCATCTGGTTCCAGCAAGGAGCCAGAACCTGTGCCATCATCGTCAGGTGTGAGTGAAATTGCAGCTTGCCCTCCGTCTCCTATTGCTGACAATCCTTCAGCTCTGCCATCTCCCACCTCCTCTCCCTCCTCCAGTCAGTAACTCTTCTTGCCTGTTCCCTCGATGCCAGCCCCCGTATGCCAGCTGTTGTACTGTACTACTGTACTTTTCAAGGTACTGTACTGTAAGATTAAAAATGTTCTCTTTATTTTTTGTTTGTTTTTTATGTATTATTTGTGTGAAAAGGTTTATAATTATAAACCTATTACAGTACAGTATATACAGCCAATTGTGTTAGTTGGGTACCTAGGCTAACTTTGTTGGACTTACGAACAAATTGGACTTACGAACACGCTCTTGGAATGGAACTCGTTAGTATGTAGGGGACTTACTGTACACCATTGACTCTACTTGGTCTCCAGCTGCTGACTTGCCAACAGCAGGTCTGGGGACTTGTCAGCCTCCTTAATTCTACGAGCCAATTACTTATAATAAACCTCTCTCCCACCCTCCCTCTCATACACATTCATGCACATCATATATATATACACACACACACACACACATCATATACATATCTTATATAAATCTCTTCATTTTATATATATGGGATATAGGAGATAAATAAATAGATCTTATTGGCTCTGTTCCTCTGGAGAACCCTTGTTAATATGAGGGCCAAGCTCAATGAACACATTAGTTGATAAGCTGGAAATGAAATTTTTGGTCACACACACCCCAAAAGATAGATCTATAGATAGATAGAGATCAAGATAGAGATAGATATTTCACCCTTATTTTTCTTAAAGGATCAAAAGCTAGCTTTGAAAATAATTTTAAAATGGGAATTCCAAATAGATCTTGAACAATGAAGGTATGTGGCAGAGACCACTACCCGATCACCAAATCCATTTCTCCCTCTCCCTGAGACTACACCGTGACTACTTTTCCCAGTTGCCCAGTGTGTGACTGAGTTCCGATATATCTACTCCTTTTAATTATGGCCCATAAATACCTCCCACACAAGAGTCCTCATGTTCTTCTCTGCTCAGTGGTGATTCAGTTATGTATTGAAGATGGTGTGATGTGAGATGCAAGGAACCCAGGTCCCTCCTCCCAACTGAAGGAGACCTGACCAGAAAAACCCCTTTTAGATTTTACATGAGTGAAAAATAAACTTCTATTTTGTTAAGCCACTGAGATGTTGGGAGTGTGACTGCTCTGTAGTGTTTGTTAGTAGCTGGCATTACCTAAGTGATACACAGCATCATTGGAATAAAAGCAGAGGTGATAATGTTGGAGAACACGGTCATGTGAATTGATAACTTTTGGGATGTGTGTTTAAAATATCCTTCTCAAAATCTAGGAATTCCACCTTCACTTATTAGAATGGCAAAATGTACACTTGAGTCAATCTTCACCTAGCAAATTTGACTTCCTGTTTCTAAGAAAAAAAATTCCTCTTGAAAAAAATCTCATAAAATAACTCCCAAGGCTTTTTGCACATCAAACAGCTCTTACAGAACAAAATTTTATGAGGTAAGTGTAAGGAATTTAGTAACATATGGATTAAATTTTCCTTAAAATAGACATCATTTTAAAATTGAGGTAGAAAAAAAGTTCTTGGTAAAATATGAAAATATGTTTTGGTTTTCCTTGAACCCCAAACACAATTTGAAAAATAGTTCCAGATGTTCACCAAACCCCCAATACAGCTGGTTTCACCCATCTCTAGTTCCAAGATAGAACTATTGGGAGTTCTGGTAATTACAAATAATATAAAAGTATTAGCAGATATTGGCAAAATGTCCGAAATGAAGAAAGACTAAAAATTTAGAAATAAACAAGTTCAAACTTAGGGTTTCTGTCTTCAAAAGTTTAGGGATGAACTATCTGATCCTTAATAGTTGATGAAATAATTTAAATTCCTTCTTATATTTCAGAAAAAGATATTTAATAACAAATATAGATGGATAAATATTTTAAGAAAACTTCTGATTTAAAAAAGCTCCATTAGGGGACAATTTGGTGACAAGCTACATTCAGTGTGATCGTAAAGAGAAGGCTATATCACAGATCCGATAAGATCACTCTTTAGGGTTAAATGCTTCTACAAATTTTGATCATAGCCAGTGGTTCAGTTGATGAAGACTTGTACTAACCATATTAAAGTCATGATACAGTTTCTTGTTAAATTTTTACAAGCTTGCCTGCCCTCTGCAGTCAGTCCTCCTCACTAGTGCAAGAGCAACTTTCTAAAATTCAAATACTTCGTTCCACTTCACTTAAATCCTTCATGGATTCTCCACTGCCTTCTGAAGTAAGCTTGAACTCCTTAACATGGCACCAAAGTCCTTTCTGTACCTAGGCTCTCATTTGCACTCTCTCATGTTTTACTATCCCCTCAAACCCCTATGTTCTATTCCTATAAACTATTTTCTGTCCCTATAATACTTCTGTAGTGGAATGTCCTGCTGAATATTAAACTAGGATTTTTTTCTTTTTTGCTCTTCTGAAAGTGATACTGGGAGACCACTTTGATCATCTTCAGAAGAGTAAAGAATCTTTAGGCACTGGATGTAGAGCTTTCGATCCAAAGAGGGGATAGTATAGAGAGAGCTATATATATTCATATTCTGGAGAAGATGAGGTGGCCATGAGGAAGTAGGCAGCTATTCTAATTGTCCAGGGAAGAGTGAGTAAAAAGAACTTATCTATTTCCAGAATTGAAAAAGAAAGCTGTCTGATCCCTGCTGGTATCTGTCCTTAGAGAAGGAAAGAGATAAGAAATTCTAGATCTGCAGGGGATAAATGCTTGACTCAGTCCTGACATCATGCTCCTGCTGAAGCTGTCATCTCAGAGAACGGCTCTGTATGGGAGACCAAGGATTAAGAGCTTTGGACCTACGCACCCCTCACTCCACTGAGGCTGATTCTGAGAGGTGGATCCTCCAACCTCCAAGATCCATAGCAGCAGGTCCCTGGCACATCATCATCTTTGTGGACTGTAGGTCCAATTGTCAACAGTGTCACCAAGTGGCAGCAAGAAGCAAAAGCAATAACAGACTGACCTGACCCCAAGCTCATCACTCTTGGATGACTAGGTCAGAGTGATGACCTCCTGTTGGACCGTGTAAGCCTTTGGAGTTTTAGGAAGCTCAGAAAAATGAGGAATTGCAAGGTGGAGATAGTGAATGTTTGGCTAATCTGATGTGTATGAACTTGAACTAGTTTTCTTTTGAGTTAGAAAAGTAAAAGTAGATTCCTCCCTTCCCTTTGCCCAGTTCTGCAAGAACAATTAATACTTGTCATACTTCTCTGACTTTCCATTGCCTAGAGTGTTCCTCATTCCCCTTGTCTTACTATCAGCTCAAGCTCATTTCACCAGGAAGTTCTCCCTGCCTCACTGAGACTGGGAGAAGTATCCTCTTACCACCTCACACAGACATCAGTGTTACCTTTATTCATTGCAACCAGAACTACCTAAGTTAAAATGCCCAATTTGCTCATTTTTCTCCCATCCTAATCCCTCCCCACTCAGCTGTGAGCTTATCTAAAATAAGGAATGCATGTTATTCACTGATGCATTTCTGCTACCCAGCATATACTTAATAAATACTTGCTAATAATAAGAGAACCAAGGTCTTTGGTTGGAAAGAGAAATGCCCATGCCAAATTCTAGGCTCAAAGACTACAGCCTACAATAGCTCTAGTTTTGCTAACTAGCCCTTGAATTGAATGAATAAAATAGATTAAAATTTGACCAAGGTCATCAGGGAATTGTGTGTTTAGAGAAAGACAAAGCTAATGAAGGAAGTCCTAGGATTGCTCATTCCCTGATGAATTCACCATGTCCTCACACACTCACCAAGAGGAAGTGGAGAACCCCCAGTGCATCCCTGGGAAAATGAACAGGGAAATATTCCCAGAGGGCAGATGAAGGCTGACAGGTGGGTTGGCCAAGGAATTCAGTCTACTGCCAGTGTAGGGGGCCTTGGCTTCCTTTCCATGGGAATATGGTATGTGCTTTGGACCAGTGACCCCTCGAGGTTGTTTCCCATTCTGTCCTTTTTCAAATGAAACACTTTATAGTAATTAGTTTTTTTTTTTTTTTTTCCAGGCAGGGTCCAATCAAGAAAACAGAATCCATGTTTCAGCAGAGATAATATAATACAGGGAATAGGTTAAATAGGTGTTCGAGAACTAAAAAGCAAAAGGGGAACATGGAGATAACATGGAGACAGCAACTGCAGGAAGTAGGGCCTGGGGAAACAAAGGAAGAGGTTAGTAGTTAGAACCTAGAAGCTCAGAGGAGGTCTTAGAGGGGCTGGACTCAGACCTGAGGAGGGCTTGTGTCGACCCTCAGAACTTGGAGGAAAGACCTTGAAAAGCTGAGACTCAGGTCCCTAAACACAAAGTGCCATTGATCTGGTGCTTGAGGCAGGGTCCCCATGGAGCTGTACTCAGACCTTTGGTGCTACATTAGGAATGTTGAGGGGACTCATGAGACTGGTTCCGGGGGTGCTAACCCTTTAGCTGGAGACTGCAGCCAACTGTGCTGCCTGGTGGCAAAGGGCCAGTTCTGGAGGATGCTGCGGGAGCAGGAAGGAGCAAATCGTTTCTCCCTATTCCCGTCTCCCAGTCTCCCTCTGGTATCTCTTATTGGCAGAAGCCAGATGACAAAGGAGAAGTGTGTTGTGCAGAGTCCCGGCCCCAGCATCAAAAAACAGATCATGGAAGGGCTGACTGGAATGAGAGGCAAGAGCTCAATAAAAAGCATGTTCTCACCCTTTGTTTTCTTGCACTGACACATACTCTTCTGCATATATTTAAACTTTCAGAAAGGAAGAACCTCTTTATACTTTTCTCTAATAAGATTCAACCATCCTTCATACAGATGAAAACTCTGTTGCCCTCTCACCCAAAAGAGAAGACATAAAGTCCCAACAGCCAAGGTCTCCATCCCTGAGCAACGAGCATGGCATCCATCTCTGAGTGAGTCTCTATTTTCATAATCCAGTCATGGTCCCACCAGGATATACTGTAACCTAAACACTAAACTTTAAAATGACCCGACAATACAACAATCCTTACATAATATAATAGGAAGAAAAAAAGAGAAGAAAATTACTAGCATATATGCCACACAATGCAATAAAGAAGGAAGTAAATATGCATGCCTGCTACAGCTCTTGTTTTGTCAGTAGTCATGAGGCCATAGTAGATATTTATCATTCCTTCCCTCCACTCTCTATTCCTTGTTTTCTTAGCCTTCAGCTCCTTAGCAAATGTAGTTCTTTATCTGCTAAGGTGACGCAAACCTTCAGTCCTCACTGGTGCTGCCGTCTTTTTGTTGCCGCCATTTTCCATTCGCTTTTGCTATTGGCGTGAGACACGAAAAGATGCCCTGAGAATCCGCTGGAACCCAGACGTAGTCCTTCCTGTCCCCACTGAACAGAGTCATCCAATTTCCCCCGGGCATCAAGATCAAGCACGATAGAAAATAGTAAGCTCCTTTGTTTGCATGTTAGTTCAATAGCATGAGGATGCCAAAGTGGTCAGTGGTAGCATCAAATGGTTGAGGTAGGGAGAGCATAAACCAGACTCATTCAACAAGTGGTGGAGATTGGTTTTGGGGCTACTCCTAGGAGTTTGCCTTATCTCTTTGAATGCCAGGCTTCATTCAAAGAGATAAGGAAGAGGGAGAGTAAAAAGAGAGAACTATAAGCAACTATACCCCAGTTAAAAAAAAAAAAAATTCAAAAAGTATGCAGTCAAAAATCATTCTTGGGCTTCCCTGGTGGCGCAGTGGTTAAGAATCTGCCTGCCAATGCAGGGGACACGGGTTCGAGCCCTGGTCTGGGAAGATCCCACATGCCGTGGAGCAACTAAGCCCGGGAGCCACAACTACTGAGCCTGCGCGTCTGGAGCCTGTGCTCCGCAACAAGAGAGGCCGCGATAGTGAGAGGCCCGCGCATCGCGATGAAGAGTGGCCCCCGCTCGCCGCAACTGGAGAAAGCCCATGCACAGAAACGAAGACCCAACACAGCCAAAAATAAATAAATAAATTAATTAATTAATTAAAAAAAATTTTTTTTAAAAATCATTCTTGAATTCGGATTGAAAGGTAATAGGCATACATTTTAGCATTTTTTGATTAGTATTTTTATTGTATGTGAAACTGCAAAACCTTTGTTGGCTCCCACCTGTGGCATAGAGCCTGTAAACATTAGAAATGAACTGATTATGCATCTACATTAAAGCTTTAGATGCGCTAGACTAAGAATCTGTTCCTGAACTTAGGTGAATGGAACCTACTGTAAAGTCCAGTTACTATTCATTAATATTATAATAAAATATGTGTGTGTTATTTCAAAAAAAGAAGAGAACTATAATGTGAAGTGGGAATGATGGCATGGCATCATTGTGGCTGAGAAGTAGTATATCCCGGATCAAAGCGGCAGTTCCCCCAGTACTGGAAATTAGAAGAAACATTTCTTGCCGAATTGGAGTTCCAATGCCTTGGATAAAGTTGGACAGAATCTGGAGCATAACAGAAACACAGATGATTCTATTTAGCACACCTAAGTTGTATTTTGTGGAATAACAAAAACTGGCCTAGAAATATTTATGTAGAAAGCATCTTCCCAAGTTCCTCACTTCAACTTTGAGTCTTAGAATCCTCCTCTCTCTGTTGTATGACTTCCCTTGGTACCATTACGGCCAAGTTTACCCTCACTGGTGTTTATCCACATTGGGAAACCTCATACAGCCCCAAGATTATAGAACCTGCCTATAATGTAATAGTCATTTAAACACATCTGTCTAAAACCCAACCTCTAGGCGCTCTCATTAGCTCAGTTGATAAATTTATCCAGGCTGATTTTAAAAGGAGCAGGGGCTGTAGTAGTGTGTTGAATATACTGGCTTCATTAGATCAATAGATGTTCATAATAGTCAAAAGCAAAGTCTTTCTTGAAGACAATAAGGTGAATAACTTAATGAGGTGTCAAAACCCTCAGGCAGTGATTTTGGAATCAGATAACATTAGGATATACATAACGGGATGTATTTTCCTTTTCTTGCAACTTATTCTTATATCTTTCACACTTTTAAGCATTCTTCCAAAAGTCAAGCCAACCAAGGGAAAATTGTTTACTTGAAACTTCTGAGAAATAAAGAAGGCGATATTTCACATAGGTCTTCTCCAAGTTTAAATTGTATTATATCTGAGAAAAAACAAACCAGGAGTCTTAGGGTTCCTATGTGTTATTTTTCTCTTCCTCATTGAGACTGTTTTCTGTCCCAGTTATTCAGAACTCTATTGTTTCTGATCTTTTATGAGCATAGATACATGTTCCAATTAAAAATCAAACACATAAACGTTGCAGCAAGGGAAAAATAGAAATTCTGAAGTTAGCCTCAGTTTTAGATTTTAATGCTACGTTCTAAATGCCAGTTTGTTTAAGTAATGCTTTCTTTCTTTCATCTTAGGTGTTATAATAGGAAAGTTCTGCATCACATTGGCTCCTGGTGTGAAATGCAAGAATTCAGGTTCAAAGATACTAGTGAAATCCAGACCTTGTTTTATTCATTAACTCCTATATGCAAGTGCAGCTATTTAGCTAAACAATCCAAGACCTCGCTTGACTGTTTGATGTATACACAGAAGGCTGATTGTCCTTTCCTGAAACACAGAGATGTTTGGGGAAAAGTCACAAAGTACACTGTGAAAAGCTGCAAGTGAAAACATATGGATTAAGGTTTGGTCAGTCATGGAATTGGAGGTGTGCTGAAAAAAAATCTAGGGTAGAATACCTTGTGGGGAGGGAAGAGAATAAGAGAGCTCAGTGGGACTCAGACCCTTGTACTGACTGCCTGCCAATAGTCCTACTCTCTCAAGAAGCTTTATCCTCTTCTACCAAACAGTTGGCTTTGGAGGAGGTGAGAGGGAAAGGCCCTGAGACAAATAGGCAAGCAGTGAAGCATCCCTGCCCATCTGTCTGTGCCCCATGAGGTTGGCAGTAGTTGAAATGGGAAGATCACACCCCCTGTGTCATGTGGTGTAATGAAATTCCTGCCTACCGCTCTCTTGAGTATGCTACCTTGACTCTGGACTTTGTTACCACTGCTCCAAACACAACAGGTACCAAAGTGACCCATGGATGGGGAGAACTGTGGTTCCCGTGGGACTGGCGTTCGTTCAACAATGTATAATATAAGCCTCAATAATAAACGAAAGGATTTAGGAAGGATGAGAGCAAAGGCGAAAACAATCATAGGAGCCCTAGAGAAGTACAGTAGATTCCTACAGTGGCTTTTACTTCTCCCATATAACAGTATTGCTGGAATTATGGTTTCAACTTGGGGGGAAGAAATATACCCATGCCTGTGCACACACAAACACACACCTACATACATTCACACCGTAATTTTTCAAAGGCTGTGACGTAAGCCTCCTCACCTTTCTGAACATGTGTCAAGTTTGAACACATCAGTGGAGTTTCCAAGAACACAGTAACTGGCCAGTGAGGCATGCTGGCTTTACCCCCAACTCTAATTCTTATTTTATTTTATTTTTGTTGTATCATATATGTAATTTGTTTTACCACCAGCTATAAATGTGTGTTTCTCCAGGAATACACATTCATGCTTTACCCTGCCAAAGAACAGAATGTGGTCACATAGTGGTTACTAGGAAATAATCATCCTGTAAGGGAAATGCATGCCAGTTTCTAATACTTAATCCTCGCTCTGTGTGACTCTTGGGTTTAGGACCATGAATTCTAAGTTTCTTTCTCTCTGGAAGGGATGAGTGTTACCATGGTTTCTCCTGCCCTGAGACAAATGTATTGCTCTTCGATAGAATGTTCCAAGATTCCTAGAAGAACTGGGCCAGCTCACCAAACAGAACCGACTCTTGTTGCATTCTGCAGAAAACCTACCTTACCTTAACAATTGCACATCTACGCAGAGAAAAAGAACAAAAGGTAGAGACTCAGGCCCTCTCTGTCTTCCCTTCCCCCTCCCCACTCCTGTTTCCTGCATGTAATAAAAGCAGCAGCTAAAATTTAATAGCATTTGGAAAACGATGAAGCCATCTCCTGGAGTTACATGGCATGTTTTATATTATAGGGCTGGGATTAAGAAAGGAGGGAGGCTAGATTCTGTTCTTGCTCTGAAAACGGGTTTCTCGACACCAGGCTGATATTTATGGTAACTGAAAATAGGATGAGGCCAAAAAGTGTGTGTGTGTCTGTGTGCGTGTGTTTGGGGGGCAGGTTGAAGAGTAGCAAGGCTAAAAACTCAGTAAACGTGATTTTCATTATCATGGCAAAATGACTGGTTTAACTGACGTTTTTCTGAATTACCTCACGGTACACACAGTAATCTTCCTAAATACAAGAGAATTTGTTTCAGCAAAAGTCCTTATAACACAGCTCCGTGGCTTTTTTCAGATGAGGTTCTTTCGAGCTGACATGTTGTTCATCGAGTTTGTTGGTGCACACGGGGGTCTGTTCCCGAATACACCAGCCTTATCAACCATCGCTGGACTCAGGCTCTTTCCTCCGGGAAATACGAAATTTTTTGTTTTCAATAGAACATATGGGCCAAATTAGAGCGTAAATAAATGAATACTTCTCAAGAATCCATGATAACACTTGCCGAGCAGTGGGTCAGACCAGATTTAATCTAAAATCTTTCTGCTGTGTGTAAATGATTATGTCATAGCATTTGTCTTTAATTACTCACCTCTTTCCAAAGGTTTGACTCATAATATGTTTCTCGGTTAACCACAAACACTTGTACTACAAGATTTGTCATATAGATTCACTCACCCCCTACCGCCACCCCTCCGTTTTTTGTTCTTTGCAACAACATTGTTAAGTCATAGCTCCTGAAAAAAGAAATTTTGAGACATTGTCTAAGCCACCCTCTCCTTGATATTTTGAAGGTTTCCATGCTAAGAAAAACAACACCATCTCCCCTTGTCTCATGAAGACCATTAGAGCCGGCTGAACAGGAATGGAAATAGCAATAGCGTATCATCATGGTTTTGTACTTATATGGAGTTGCTCCTTTGAGAATTTCGAAGAGTTCAAGAACATATGAAAAGAATAAAAACAATGGGTTGTAACTTATAAATGAGTACAAGTCAATTAAGCCACCACATACATATTTTTTCCTTCATCACTTCGCTTCTCACCTCACCTTCCCCCTATGAGAAACAGAATGAATTCGGATTTAATCCCGAATGAATTAAATCAGCCTTCTCCTCAGCTCACTGAGTGCCTATTGTTAATCCACGCAGTTTTAGCAGAGCTGTTGGCTCTCCGTGGTGAGTGTTGCCATCTCTTTGGACTAATCCTGAGTGAAGTTTGGGATTATAGATTTGGGGGGGAAAATGTGGGAAGTGATGTAATCCTAAAGGTATGTCCATCGAGGATTTTTTTTTTTTTTGTAGGTAAAGTAATAAGTACCTAAATGATGTAATTTGGGAGTTTTAAGGCTTTCTGATTCCCAAATCTCAATCTTACTAACCTGAAATCCCTACTTTGCTTTGTTTTGTTTTATTTTTGTGGTGGGGATAGCTAAAATAAGAAGGCCTTTGTTAAAGGCACATGAATTTTTCTTGGGTTAAAGTGACAATTTCCCAGTTAAAATGCCAATACCAGCAGGGGATGGTGATATATAAGTTGTGCTCCCAGAGATTGCTGGGACTCCAAAATACCAGTCCTTTTTCAGTTTCCCATTGTAATTCCAGTAGTGGTTATTACTATACATACGGTCCCCAACTCCTTTTTATTTTTTTTAATTGAAGTATCACTGATGTACAATATTATATCAGTTATAAGTGTACAATATAGTGATTCACAATTTCTAAGGTTATACTCCATTTATAGTTAATATAAAATATTGGCTACATTCCCCATGTTGTACAATATCCTTGTAGCTTATTTTATACCTAATAATTTATACTCTTACTCCCCTACCTCTATATTGTCCCTCCCCGCTTCCCTCTCCTCATTGGTAACCACTAGTTGGTTCTCTATACCTGTGAGTCTGCTTCTTTTTTGTTACATTCACTGGTTTGTTGTATTTTTTAGACGCCACATGTAAGTGATATCATACAGTATTTGTCTTTCTCTGTCTGATTATTTCACCCTTTCTAGGATTCTTGACTCGAGTCAGGGGCCTAAACCCCTGTGTTAGCTGGAGATCCAAGCAGGTTAGTAGCTTCCTTGGCCCCATTCGTTTAGCCCGGGCCCACAAAGCTTAGACCCTCAAGGTTTTACCACTTTGACAGTGAGACGAAGCAGAAGGAAGATGAGCCCTTGAATAGGTGTCCGGAGGAAGGAGAGCTCCTTGCATCCCCTAAGCTTTCCACGCCAAGTCTGCTTTCCTCTGGGTACCACACTGACTCCCCCATGGGACTGCAATAGCCTTATCGGAGAAGTTGAGAGATGGGGAAAGGCTTTAACCCTCCGCAGGTGTTACAGAATGCAACTGATACTACAAAGCTCACTATTATCAATACAGTAAGTCCCCTGCATATGAACGAGTTCCGTTCCGAGAGCAAGTTCGTAAGTCCAATTTGTTCGTTAAATCCAACAAAGTTAGCCTAGGTACCCAACTAACACAATCGGCTGTATAGTACTGTGCTGTAATAGGTTTATAATACTTTTCACAGAAATAATACATAAAAACCAAACACACAAAATATAACATTTTTAATCTTACAGTACAGTACCTTGAAAAGTACAGTAGTCCAGTACAACAGCTGGCATACAGGGGCTGGCATCGAGTGAACAGCAAGAAGAGTTACTGACTGGAGGAGGGAGAGGAGGTGGGAGATGGTAGAGCTGAATGATCGTCAGCAATAGGAGACAGAGGGTTAGCTGCAATTTCACTCACGCCTGACCTTGATGGCACAGGTTCTGGTTCCTTGCTGGAACCAGATGCACGTTCGCATCTTTGAAAGTTCGCAGCTTGAAAGTTCGTATGTAGGGAACTTACTGTAGTTAACGTATTCTCTTGGCCCAAGCAGTCAGCATGGCTGCAAGTGAATTATGGAGCACTGGTTAGGCAAGTGGAGGCAAGAAGGATTTGAAATGGTGAGGCAGTTGAGGTCCTGAAGAAATGAAGCACATGAGGGTTGGGGAGAAGCTCAGATCATCAGGAGGCAATATTGTTCACTGGGTGCTTGGAGGGGTATGGGGTACTGACAATGGATTGCATCTGATTAACAACTTCACTAGACATGGTGTGACAAATGCGCCTGGGGCTCCGAAACACAGAAAATGCAGTCATCCCCCATTATCAAAAGGGGATACATTTCTAGACCCCTAGTGGATGCCTGAAACCTCAGATAGTATTGTGGAAATATACTACACTTTTTCCTATACATGCATACCTATGACAAAGTTTAATTAATAAATTCGGCACAATAAGAAGTTAACAACAAGACCTAATAATAAAATAGAACAATTACGTCTTATACTGTCATAAAAGTTATGTGAATTGTTCTCTCTCAAAATATCTTATTGTACAAATTTAATGCCTTTTCCATCTTAACCAAGCATTTAATACACACTGTGGCTGTAACTTTTGCAGCTTGAGGTGTGAACAGCAAAACTAGCATGGATTTCTTTTTCCCTCGTCACAATTTCACAGATAGATTATGTTCTTACCGTAGGTTTTAACACTCTCAGCATAAGCTTTGTTTTTTTCTTTTCTTATCGTCAAGAACTTCCCCCCTTTCACTTTACAGCTACTCTTTGTCATATCCAAATTAGCAGCATCACTGTTCTTGCACTTTGGGGCCATTATTACGTAAAACAAATGTTACTTGAACACAAGCACTGAGATAATGAGACGTTTGATCTGATAACTGAGGGCTGCTAATTGACTAATGGGCCAGGACAAAGGGATGGTTCACCTCCTGGGCTACAGGATGGAGCAGGATGGTGAGATTTCATCACACTACTTGGAAGGGCGTGCAATTTAAAACCTATGGATTGTTTATTTCTGGAACTTTTCATTTAATATTTTTGGACCATGGTTGACCATGGGTAACTGAAACTGCGGAAAAGGGGGGACAACTGTATTCTGTTGATGATATCCATTCTCCTAGGCATAGGGAAAATCAGTTTTTAATCTAGATACCACACTTTCAAAACTAATATCTTTATTTTTCCTCTGGTGTGTATTTATCTTTAGATAGGTATTTTAAAGGTCTTGCTTATACATGACATGTTTTGCCCTATATGCTTGTCGTCACACTCTACCCAGACAAGCTTGTATATTTCCTTGTTTCTTTCTTATCTCCACTCTGATTCCTGACTTCTGGGCTGGCAATACTTCATGGGTGTCTCTCTGATCCAGCCAGTCTTTGGTAGACACTTTTTGCCTGCCCAGAAAAATTTCCCTAAGCTGTTTTCTCCATTGTCATGCCGTCCTAGCTGTTCTACCTCTGGTGAAAGATTTTCTTGCTAGCCGATAGTAGTCTTTCAGTCTGGATCTAGCCTTCCTAGATTCTGATTCTCAGCTTCCATAGCATTCTTTTCTCTGTATGCCTGTCATTGTCCTTATCCTTTGACTACATGTTGGAAAGATTGTCATCTTCTCGTCATAAACACTTTTGTTTTCTTTTTTCTCTTGCCTGATAGAGTCATCATTCAGAAAGTAACTGACATCTCAAAAATCCTCTTATATATTTGATAAGGAAATAAATTACGATGCAATATACAGACCCTTATAAAATGAACCAGCCTTAACTTGGGGCGCAATTCCTATGGAAATCAAGCCACATTAAGAAACGGCAATCAAAACGGCACCCCACATGGGCTCCTGGTGCCAACATCATCATTTGCCAACATCAAAAGTATTCTTTGTTATTTCCTTCTTTCAACCATCCCAAGTTCGAGTACTTGGGATTGATTGGAATTGCAAAACCATTTCTATGCTTACGGTTTTTATTCATCAATAAGCATCTTCTTTTCTATCTTATTTGCAATTGATTTTTTTCTTACTACTAATAAATTAATTTTATTTCTTTATATTATGTATATTTTTATATGTTACCTCAAATCCCTTTTGGAACGAACTTATCAAGGTAAACCCTCTTTTATTCGCCTGTCTTTTTTTTCCCCTCTATCTTTCTATGGTTCAACATTTCCTTCTGAGTCTTACCATTTTTGATCTTACCATCACCATCTCCTATAACAGGAGTAAACAAATTTAGGTACTGGTCCCAATTCCACACAGCAGCTGTTACCCCAGAAAGTTCCTTAACTATACTTGCTTAAATTAGAACTGTTCTTACAATGGGGACAACGTGACAAATAGATAAAATCATGAATATGAAAGGTCCTAGCATAATTCATCATCCATACTATATCCTCAATAAATATTACTTGATTCATGTATTATAAAATATGATTGTCACCATCATGACCTAAATTTTGTCAAGCATGAAGCAATGACAATGCAAATCTTTTGAGTAAAATTTCTGAGAAACCTATTCTTTCTGGTTTAATCATTTTCTCCTGGTCCCAAATGTAAGGTCATTAATCAAACGCATATGTAAAAATTTTTAGATGAGGGCAATGATGATTTAATTAAAATCCTTTTCTTCTTGAGTGAATGAAGTATTCTCAACAGCCACCTCTATCTTACCTTTTTATTGCGTATTTCCCCAAGGACATGACTTGGTTCTCTCTGGAATGTGCAGTCAGCCTTCATTGTAAGCATGCCACTCATTTTTCCCCAACCAACTCTGATAATGCTTAATGGAAGAAGGAGGAAGGGATTGGTGTCAAAGGGAAATTCAATGTCCAAGCTTTTCCTTCTGAGAGCACATAATAAGAACTTGAGCTTCAAAGGTTTTGCCTACCACAGGAAACTATAGACCTTCGGTATTCAAGTGGGCTAACTATCTCCCCCCCAAAGTATTCTCGGTAATTTCCTCTTCACCCTCACCCACTCTGATTTATTACTGTATCTTTTGACCTTCTTTCTCTCTTCGTAAAAAGCATTAAGTTGCCATTATATAACACAGGACAGCAGATAAATATTAAAATTTACTGGAGGCCCCCGCTTGGGAATGGACTTATAGATCTCTAGGGCACAAAATGCCACGAAAGCATGTGGGTTTTGATATCCTTCAGTTGTGTGAGGAGAAATAATAAAGGGACCAAGTCCTAAGAGAAAAATTAAACCTTCCATAGACAGAACATAGCTGCATTTTAAGTAACCACTTTAAAGACATGACTGCTGTTTTGGCAAAATCTAGTAAGCCACACAAAATTAATTTCATGTTTCATTGACATTACTTTCAGGAATTTCATGTTGACATAACCTATAGAGTAAGGGTGAGATACTGCAGACAATCTATTTAATGCTGCTACCCCAACACAAAATATTTTAAATTTGAACAGAGACCCAATTTTGTAAAATATTCATGTTCTGTGTAGAAAAAGAATGACACTGTATTTTTTACGTCAATTGTTTAAATGTTAATTGCTTCTAACGCAAAAGTTTAAATCAAATTGTGAACTCTTTCCATGGTTCCCATGTTGAATGTAAGATATATCTCAACCTATTTCTAATTTTGTTTTCCATGTAGGCTTTTACACAATTGATGCTAGAAATATCAATTAATGTGATTAAGTTGCATGTAAGTTAACAGGAAGTCACCTTTGAACACACACTTATAAATACATTCAGTGAAATAGTTACTTTTCTACAAGACAAAATGCTTTTGCTTAACAGTGGAGGGGAAGGGAGGTTGCTGGCTTTGGCCACTGATGTCTGTGTTTTCCCTAACAGCCGTATGTCCGCATTCTTTGCATTGGCATCTGTCACCATGGACCCATGATCCAAGTGCTGAGAAGACCATTGCGTGACCAAAGTTCTCTTTGGCTCTGAGGCAACAGGCATTGTTTTTATAATGCAGCTTCTGTTTCTCCCTCTTGGCTTCTAAAGCTTCTCAAAGTCACATATTAGCAATTGGCACTAGTCAGGTCAGCGTTACTGCTATTGTAACAGCTTCTTAGCTAGTTTCCCATCATCTAAAGGTATGCATCAGCGCATCCATGAAGAGTTATTTTCGTCCTCTTGGCTTGTAATTTGTACCCTTTCAAGTATACCAGAAAGTCAGGAATTCATTTAGTCTGGCAGAATTTGGAAACCACTTGGTAACATAGGAATCTCAGCATTGACTAGGTGGGTGGAGTTCTTTGACTTTATGATTTCCAAATTTCATAGTGACAACCATTGCTTGAAGCCATGGGAAGATTTTCCTCTGGTGATTAAAGCTTGCCATGTGTGTTCACCAATTATTGCTGAAATAATGCTGCATAATAAGCCTCCCCAAACTCAGTGTCTTTACACCATAATGATTCCTCTTGCTCACACATCTACTGGTCAGCTGGGGGTCAGCTGGTCTAAATGGGTCTCCATTAAGTACAACTCCAATTTCCAGGTTGGATCTGGGTCTGCTTCACATGTTTGTCGTCATCTGACTGGTAGACTAGTCAGGACATGTTTGTCTGATGACAATAGCAGAGGTATAAAGAGGGGCAAGTGGAAACACGCAGAACTGGCAACCGACACTTGTGCCCGTATTCCACTGGCTAAATCAAGTCAATTGGCTGAACCTAAAGTCAAGGACTGGGAAAGTACAATCTACTTATATTGAGGAGAATGACAAAGTCACATGACAAAGGGCTGGACACAGTGAGGGGTTAAGTCCTGGGGCTGACAATCCAATCTACCATACCATCCAATGTCAAGGAAGGCGTGCAGGTCAGTGTGTAGTCTTATTCAAGGCATTAATCGTGGCACATTCAAGAGGTAAAATTCCCTCAACAATGAAGGCCTTCATCGCATGCAACACCTTTCACATGAACTTGACCTTTGGCTTGCTATCACGCTAGAGTCTCATAGCCTCTGAGGACTTACTGAGGCATCTCAAAATGGAATTCTAATTCTCTGTTAGTTAATGCAAGGTTACATAGAATCTGGACATCAGTAGTATCTCTAGCCTTAGGTTGACTAATATAGAAAAGAGGATTTTGTAGAGGTTTGTAAATTTCTTTAGGGGAAAGTCTGATGCTGCGTCAATTTGGAAAACTTCTGTTTCTGCTCCCTCTTTCTTGGAGACAGCTGCCATTCAAGCAGTCAGGGTACCCCACTGCTGGAGACACCCCATGGAAAGACCAAGTTTGAAGTGGCAGTTGGGGGGGTAGTGTTGTGGAATAAAGGAGATGCTACATGGAGAATAGTAAAGGAACCCAGCCAACAGCAAGAGCCTGCACCCAGACATATCACTCCAGTTGAGTTGTCTCAGCCAGCTCCAAGCTGTTCAAACCACCCTGGCTGAACTGTCATATGTATGAATGAAGAGCCCACCTTGGCTATTCCATCCCCAGCAAATGTTGTGTGAAGCAGAGATAAGCCATTCCTGTTGTGTCTCATCTGAATGCCTGATCCACAGAATTGTGAGAAATAACAAACACATTATTGTTTTAAACCACTAGGTTTTGAGGTAGTTTGTTAGGAAGCAAAAGATAATTGAAACGGTGATCTTCATAAGAATTCCTCCAAAAGGTGAAATTCTTATTTGACCCTTATCACTTTGCCATTTTGGACATTCTTTCTAAGGAACATGGCATTTTTATCAGAGAGAATGTCAGTGACAGTAAAAAGACTCATTTCTTCTTATTGGTTGAGTTTGGAGAGGGAAGAGCTAGTTTATTCTTTTGCAACTAAATATTCTTTAATTTTGAGGCCTAAAATCTACAACTGGATTACCTAAAGGAAGAGATTCAATAAATTAATGTATTAGTTGGTTTTCTGCCAGAAAATTAAGCCAGGTCCAAAAAACCAGCACTTATTGGAGGCTCTAGAGTAGAATTCATTTCCTCCTCATTTGGGCTGTTGGTAGAATTAAGTATGTTATGTTGTAGGATAGAGAATCAGATTTTCTTGCTGGCTGTAAACTAAGAGCTACTCCCAGCTTCTATAGGAAATTTGAATTTCTTGGTTCCTTGCCCCTGTCCTCCAGCAATGGCAGGTCATGTCTCTCTCACAGTTTAAATTGTTCCTTCTTCTACTTCTGTCTCATTTTCTGACCTACTTCCTGCCTCTCTCTTCTGCTTTTAGGAGCTCAGATGATCAGATTGGGCCTACCTGGGTAATCTAGCTTAATTTCCATATGTTAAGGTCAACTGATTATTAAACTTAATTCCATCTGCAACTTTAATGTCCCTTTGCTATACAACATAACATAGTCACAGGTTTTGGGGATGAGGACATAGATGTATTTAGGAGCCCATTATTTGTCTACTATAGCAAGACATCTGCCTCAATCAATTGCAAGAATCTCCTTTCACATCATGGTCTATGTAAATGGCACTCTCAGGATTTGTGTAATGTGCAGCCTGTGTAGCCATATGCTGCAGCTCTTAGAAGCATAATAGAGCAGAGGTGAAGAAGATTACATGGCCATGGCTCCATTTCTGTGTCAGAGATCCTCCCAATCTCAAACTGGCAAGTTACTACCTTCCTCTCATTCTAGAGCATTTCTCTTTTCATCTCCTCTCTTTATTAACCCAAGAGGAAGATTTTCTCTTAAATATAAACAAACAAAGGGAGTTTTTAAAGGAAATATTTATAACAGGAATAAAATTTATTTTTAATTGCAGAAAGAAAAATTGTAGGATAGATTATTTAGCAAGAAAATAATGGACATATGCATAGATCCATCAGCTCATTCTCAAGCCTAGCTATTCTTCTCACATATTCTGAATGCATTCTAGCTCTGCTCACTAAACTGTATCTTCTGTCCAGCTGAGTCAGCCTTTCTCGTGGGTCACCAGCTACGTATTACCTCGCCTAGGAGAGAGCTGCCATCTTGTCATCTTCCAGTTATGATAACATTACTCATGCCTACTAATTACCTCACAGTCTCATTATGAAGCCATGAGTTTGACTTGAGGAAGATTGATATAGTGCTATATCTCTCAACTTTATTTATGTGGTGGAAAATGATTTTCAAGCACATCTAATGTATGAAGTCCAATTACTTTAAAAGCACAAATGGAGCTTTCATGATTGTTAATTCAGATTCCCCTTCGCCTGTCTTGGAAACTTCTGAAACTCCATGATAGAATCCTAAAGCTTCTTTGAACTCAGTGTTGAAAATATTAGTAGAGTGGAAAGATCGTTGGAATGGGAGGCAAAACACATTTCTTAATTTTATCAGCCTTGTAACCTTGAGCGATGCTTTGAATTCTGAGTTTCCCTTCTCATCTAAGTGAGAGTAAGATCTTTTCCTACCAATTCATAAGACTGTTATGAGCATCAATCTCATCTCCTGCTGCATTTCTGCTCCCCATTTTCTACTCTAATATTCAAATGATGTAGGATTGTTTGCTTTTCCTATTTTTATGACCCTACACCATTGATCAAGTGTTCTTCCATGTCTAGAATGAGTTGGTCCTTTTTCTTTCAGTGTTATTTCTACTCTTCTGGCATTAATGACATCTTACGTGTGAAGCATTCTGGCCCTGTCATAATGAAGATATTTTGTGTCTGTGTTCTTTTTTAATCTGTGTTCACATGGTATTTTGTATGAAAAACAATTATATCACATCTGAGTTTCCATAAATTCAAAGAAATGTGAAATTGGTATCACTTATATTTGGCATTTAATAGGTTCCCAGTAATTGTTTTTTGAATGAATGAATGAATCAAAAACTAAATAGGCAAGGTATTTATTATTATTATGCTGTCTGTCTCTGTGTGAAAACTATATTTTCTCCCCCTACGAACCTTGCATTAGGCTCCCAGCCTTTTGTCACATTAACCTACAATACTCCACTCACACCAAAAGCATTGGTGGTAATATGGAAGGCCCAGAAAAGTTAATAAGAGAAAAGCAATTTGTACATTTCATAGTAAACTTTTCAAAATTCCCACTACATTTGTCTGTTCTCCCAAATCCTCTCTTTCTTTACATTTGCTAGTGGTTCTTCTTCAACGCATCTTACCTTCATCCAAACCCACGTATCAAAATATTTCTTCCGTATTTAGAAAATTCTCATAAGTCAAATCCAATTTTCTCCATCAAACTCTATTTCAACATTCATGGGAAACTAGTCACAATCATATTTTTGATTAGTTTAGTCCTTGTATTTTCTTCTTCAGCTCTAGTTTCAATTACCACCTATGTCTAAATTTGTGTATGTATATCTTAGAATATCCCGAGTCACTTCTATTGATGCCACCCCTTCCCGTTCACACCCATTGGTTTAAGTTACCAGTTCTACATACTCCATACTTCCTAAGGTAAGAACTGCTGGATTATTTATTAAGGTAACTACAAAAGTGAAAGATCCAGGGAACACTTCACAAAGTCACCATATTCCATATCTTAGAATACAAGATTTTCTCATTCACATGTAAAAAATTTGTCTAGGATGTATCTTTACACATATCAACTTCAGTTTTCCTTTTCTCTGGTCTGAGAAAAAACACCAGAATTTATAAGAAATAAAATGTGATATTTAGTTGAAAGCAGCCATCTTGGTAATAGAAGCAAAATTATTTGTATTGTAGTCCTACCAATTTTTGCTATAAAATTACAAATTGTTTCCTTATTATGTTTTGAACTCCAGGCATTTAGATATTTGTGCTGTGGCATAGAATTTTAAAATAAGGTGCACTGAGAACTAAAATCTCAACTTTTCTCTGGAATGAGAACCCCCCTTCCCCATGTAAAAATAATCTATTAATTTATTAATTTACATATTTTCTCATTCTCTTGTACTTTTATTACTAAATATTCATTAAACATTTTAATGCGCCTGAATTGTGATACCACCGGATGTACAGTTGCCAATAAGCAGGTTTCTTGATATTAGAAAGCTTGTATCCTACTGAGGGAGACATGTACACCAAATAAACATAACCAGGTAAGTGTGGACCCTACCACAGAAGAACATTCAAACTAGAGTAGAGACACAGAAGTAGAGACACAGTGAAATCAAGACGAGGTGGTGATGTCAAGAAAGGCTTCACATGGTAGTTCTAATTTTAGTTTTTGAGGAACCTCCATACTGTTTTCCATAGTGGCTGCATGAATTTACATTCCTACGGACAGTGTAGTAGGGTTCCCTTTACTCCACATCCTCACTAACATTTATTATTTGTGGTCTTTTACATGGTAGGAGAAGAAAGGGGGTAGCGGTCAGAGAAGAGTAGGGGCTTAAGAGGTACAAACTACCATGGATAAAATAAATAAGCTACAAGGATATCTTGTACAATACAAGGAATATAGGCAGTATTTTATAATAACTTTAAATGCAGTATAATCTATAAAATATTGAGTGACTATGTTGTACACCTAAAACTAATACAATACTGTAAAGCAACTCTATTTCAACAAAAAACAGAAAGCCTTCACAAGAAAGGTGATGTTTGATCATAACCTTGACAGAGGCCTGGGTTTTCACTAGGCAGACCAACAAGGACATTCTTAGCAGAGGGAACAGTGTTAACAAAGGAATGTAAGCTCTTGGCATAAGTGTTAGATGAACAAAGTGTGTCTTTGATGTCCCATGATATCCTCTTTCATTAAGGATCCAGTTCCTCTCAGTGCACCAGCTAATTTTAGATACATAGGAATGATAGCTTCAAAATCTAATTGTTGTAAAAAGTTTGGATTTTATTAATAAACATACCAAGGTTTAACTCTATTTCTATTACTTACTAACCATAATGTATTGGGCAAACAATGTAATCTCCCAAAGATTCACCATCTCAGTCTTTTCAGGAAGCTATAACAGAATACCGTAAACAGGGTGATCTATAAACAATAGAAACTTATTTCTCACAGTTCTGGTACCCAGCAAGTCCAAGATCAAGGCATTGATTTGATGTCTAGTGAGAACCACTTCCTGGTTCATAGATGGCCCTCTTTTAGCTGTGTCTTCACATGGGGGAAGAGACAAGAGAGTTCTATAGGGTCTCTTTTACAAGGATATTAATCCCACTCATGAGAGCTCTACCCTCAGGACCTAATCGTTTCCCAAGGGCTCCACCTTCTACTACTGTCACATTGGAGGTTAGGATTTCAATACATAAAATTTGGGGGGGGCACAGACATTCAGTTCACTCTCATTCTTTTTCATCATTCACAAAATGAGGGTAATTATGCCTACTTCATCATATTATATGAGGACTAAAAACAGGTAATGCATAGAAAATATTTAGATAGCATTTAACAACGGTATTTACTCAAAAAATGATTAATTTTATTACTAGTACTCATACCAATACCAATACTATTACTGTTACTAATACTATCAACACAACTACTGATAATAATAATAGCTATTTTTTACTCCTATATACCAGCAGCGGTACTAACCTTTTTTTTTTTTTTAATTAATTAATTAATTAATTTATTTATTTTTGGCTGTGTTGGGTCTTCATTTCTGTGCGAGGGCCCCCTCCAGTTGCAGCAAGCGGGGGCCACTCTTCATCGCAATGTGCGGGCCTCTCACCATCGAGGCCTCTCCTGTTGCGGAGCACAGGCTCCAGACGCGCAGGCTCAGCAGTTGTGGCTCACGGGCCTAGTCGCTCCGCGGCATGTGGGATCTTCCCAGACCAGGGCTCGAACCCGTGTCCCCTGCACCGGCAGACAGACTCTCAGCCACTGCGCCACCAGGGAAGCCCAGTACTAACCTTTTTACATGCATTAGCTAATTTAATTGTCTTTTCTACTATTATTATTCCTACAACTATTATTTCTATGAAATCATTGTAATATCAAAGTGTCCATGTATGTTGATTTCTCATCAGAAGGCACAACCTACATATAACAAGTCAGTTTGGGATATTGGGAACAAGGTTGTTGCTTTTTTCTTACTTGTTTATGCTTTTACGACTAAATCCAGTAGAGGAGAAAACAGCCAAAATAATACTAACCTTCTTAGGTATAGAACTGCATTTGTTTCCTAGAGCTGCTATAACAAGTTACAACAAACTTAGTGACTTAAGTCAACACAAATTTATTCTCTTACATTCTTGGATGTCAGAAGTTCAAAATGAATTTTCTGAAGCTAGAATCAAGGTGTCAGCAGAGCTGGTTTCTTCTGGAGGCTCCAGGGAGGAATCCGTTCCTTATCACTCTCATCTTCTAGAGGCGGCTAGCGTTCCTTGGCTTGTGACTGCATCACTCCTATCTCTGCTTCCTTCATCCCACTGCCTTCTCCACTCTTACCTCTAACTGTTCCAGCTCTCTCTTAGAAGCACTTTTGCGTTTACATTGGACCCACTCAGGTGATCCAGAATAATCTCCCCATTTTGAGATTCTTAGTCACATTTGCAAAGTCCCTTTTATCCTATAAGGTAACGTATTCAGAGGCTCTGGGGATTAGGACATGGACCTATATGGGAGTCCATTATTCTGTCTACCACAAAGATTGTCAGAAATGAAGTTAAATTATTTGGGGAATAAGAACATCTGAAGAAAGCTTGTGGTAAGGTTATGATATAGGAAATATCTACATAGTGTAGAATATTGTCTAACCCATAAACTATTCTCTCTGAATGCTTCTGTTTCTTGTATTGCATTTGGTTAGAGCAGGAGTCCATGGGGGATTTTCTGTGGAGTGGAACATGAGCACTTGGGGTTCTCATCTTGACTGGCCATTAGCTTTGTGGCTGGTGCACCTTCATCTAGTCAATAATTTTTACCTTCTCTTATCACAGAAGCTGTTCTAGCTCTGTTCTGTATGTGGAGACTGTAGCTGATCAGGATCATGAAAGGTGGGGTGCAGGGATCAGCAAATTATGGCACACGACCAAATCTGTTCCTTCACTTCTTTTTGTAAAGTTTTATAAACACAGCCATGTCCATTTGTTTCTGTGTTTTCTGTGGCTGACTTTGTACAGCAATGGCCAACTTTGGTAGTTCCATCACATGCTGTATGACTTCCAAACCAGAAACATTTATTAACTTGTTGTTTACAGAAAAAAATCACTAACCCATGGGTTAAAGAATGGACTTTGGAATTAAAAAGATATGAGTGTGAGTCTGACTCTCTCCCACTCTAGCTCTTTGACCTTGGGCATGCTCGTAACAGTGGACATCATAGTTATTTGGGTCCCTAGAATCCTTTTGCCCTCATTGTTATTTTGATAAACTCCCCTCAGATTTTCTTGAGGGACCACTCCTTTCTCACCCTCATTCTATGTGGTTTGGATAGAACTTGGCCTACCCTTAATCAAGGGTAAGCATGAAACCCAGGCTTAAACCAGAAAGAGAGTTTAGGAATCTGTTCAGGGAGGAACACGTGACCTGCCACAGCCAATACTGACCAGGGATAAGCGCATACTATTGAAGTATGAAAAGATCTAGAATTGTTGGTTATCATCTTGCTTCCATGTGGGAGCTGGGAATAAGGTCAACAATAGAGAAAAGAAGAAATAAGAAGTAGAGAAAAATCTGAGGTCTGATAATATTACTTGTGACCCAGAATGAAACCACACGTGAAGCCAGCCTTGCCCATGGAGTTTTCAGTTATGTAAATCAAAATATTCTGTTTCTGCTTAAGTCAGTTATCTGTTTGGTTATCTGTCACTTGCAACAAATAGCCTCCTAACTGATAAAATAGCTAACTTTGCTGAGCCTGTTTCTTCATTTTAAAAAATTAGAGCAAGAATGTCTATCTCCGTATGTTTTGTGACAACTAACCGAGATCATGTACGTGGCAGATGGTAAAAACCCCGTCAGTGGTTATCAACATTATCATCATCTTCATCCTCAACATCATCACTAACATTGAAGACAAACCTAAAGTTGCTTCATCTCAGGAAATTCTAGAAAATGTACCACGTCAGAACTCTGCTCTTAATATGGAAAATTTAATAACTCCATACCTTAGATTCTTTATTTATAAAATAGGGAAAAAAATTATTGGTTTTTCAGCATTTGAGAATCAAATGATATCTTGGACACAATCATTGTTAATATCATCAAGTGTCATATTAATCTTTGCCATAAATCTTTGTAATAATATTTGCAATAAATCTGTGAATAAACTGATTAGACCAAATTAGATCAAATTGGATCAGAGCAAATCTGTGGGTATGGGTAAATGTCTATACATTAACTTTACTCAGTTGTCATTGAGGCTGCTTGACCCCATATCTAGCTCAGAGGTACCCTGGGGAAAGAGGCTTGTACTTTGGCCCTGAAATTAACAAGACCCTTAGTGACACTCATATTGAGTTTTATACGCTGGGTTGCCCAATGCTGCCCGGAAGTGGGATATTGTCTCACCCTGTGTGAGTCATGGAGAGACATAGACAACGCTAAGTTCAGAGCCAGGAGGACTGGGTTATAGGACCTCGTCTGCCACATCATCCCTGTATAATATGAAGCTTCCTTGATTTCTCTGGGCTTCAGTTTCCTCAAGTATACAATGGGAATGGGTATAACTACCTTGTCCATCATAGGATTATGATGAGAAGCAAGAGTAATAATAACTATAAGAAAGTTTTAGAAAAAAGCAAAAGACTGTGCTAATACTTATTATTAAGAATTGAATCCTTTTCCAGAGACTTTTAAAAAACAAGTCTTTCTGCATCCACAGTTTACACAAGTAGCAGCTAATTGTTTCACTCTTTGTGTCAGCAGCTGAATGTGTCTGTAGTTTGCCAAGTTTAAAAATAGACGTTAGTTTTCTCCTTAACACTGGGTTCAAGAAAATTTAGGTTTGGCAATGGGCACCACGTGTATCTATCCCCATTTCTAGTTTAGAGGCCTTCTTAAGACTGTTTAGAAAACCTTGGGCAGAGAATAGTCTTACAAAACAACATTTGATGAGTTGGAGTTAACTGAATTAGAAACATATGGATCAAATTTCCCTGAAAATACATCAGGATTGGACAATTAAGGAAAAAAAAGTAGTTAATTTTATCCAAATATGTAAAGGCAAGCTTGGGAAACTTGACCAACCCAAAACCCAGTGCATTTTTGCACCATGTACTGGCAGGGTCCTGAGCTTCCTCTCCATGGACTTTTTGTATTGTTAAACAATTTCTTCCTTTCCAATGCAGGAATTTACAACTGTAACATTTCTTTCTCCAAGATTCTTAGAGTCTTTCTCCAGGATTCTCAAAGTGTATACATGAGAAACCTAACCCACTCATCATGAATATTTTTTGTTGAAAAAATATATAGCATGTAACTATCTTACAATAAAAATTAACACAATTCAGTGAACAGAACACAGCTTACAGCAATTGGTACAGAATATTCTGTAACTAATAACCGTAGTCTTGGGTATCAACACAATGATGGAAAATAGTTATAGTGTTTAGTTCATTTAAGTCTCTCTGTGACAGCTTTAGTGGCTCACTATTTAGTTGAAAGTCCTAGATGTAGATCAATTCAGTATTCCAGTGACAGAGTCTATTCTGGATTTAACTTAAGATTCAAACCTCTTTAAGCTACCTGGATCATCCTTCTGTTCTTATACAAGAATCAAGGATTTCCCCAGTAAGTGTGGTGAACACAGCCAACCAATTAAGAGTGTGGGTTACCAATGGGTGTGTGTTGGAGGGTAAGTAACATTAACCTATTTCCAGTTCCTTTTTCCCATTCTCCCCATTAAAGTCTACAATTTCTTCCTTTCACCTGGATTCTTCTAGCTCTTGGAGTTGAGTCAATGGACATTTAAAAAATCTATTCCTTTCAGAAACTTTAATGAGTTTCCCACTTACACTAAGAGTAACCTTGTGATCCTGGGAAGATGAAGCTGGGATGAGGACGTAAAGAGAATCAGCACTGAACACGGGTCTGAAAAATCATCAGTGAAACTACAAGTAGAATTTAGGTCTTTCTGCTTTCATCTTCACTTTTATATACTTGTAATTTGTTTGTTTTGTAACAGGGTGGAGGTAAAGAGTTCTTCAGCTGACCTTCTACATGTTAAAGCTTTTTCTACACCCTCCAGATCCCAGGGCTTCACCTGAACTGCAATAGTCCTTGTTGGAACTCAGTATTATCTCAACCTGTAGGGTGCTATTCAGTAATGTTCCATGCGCATGTTTCTGCCCGATCTACCTATCCAAGTTTATATTCCAAAGACAAAAATTGTGTATGTATCACAAAACCCACAAACAGTACACATGGTGTGCATTTAAGATACATCTTTATTATTATTACTATTATTATTATTATTACACTTTTGGTTTTTGTCTTGTTAATAATAGCCAGTTTGTCTGATATATTTTTCACCGAAAAGACTCAAATATTTCAGAGAGGGGAAAAAGTTAATTTGAATAGATGTTCCCATATTCTATTACTTTTAACAACATATTATATATGCTAGTTCTAGAATACACATACCTGGAGGTATGCCCACAGCCAGAAACTCCTTTGACTCTGAATTTTACAAATTTTCTTCCTCCTTAGATTGTATTGATATGGGGTATTCTGTAAGCAACATGGCTCTCTTTTCAGAAAATGTCCAATTTTTTTTTTAAAACATCTTTATTGGAGTATAACTGCTTTACAATGGTGTGTTAGTTTCTGCTGTATAACAAAGTGAATCAGCTATACATACACATATATCCCCATATCTCCTCCCTCTTGCGTCTCCCTCCCATCCTCCTATCCCACCCCTCTAGGTGGTCACAAAGCACCGAGCTGATCTCCCTGTGCTATGCGGCTACTTCCCACTAGCTATCTATTTTACATTTGGTAGTGTATATATGTCCATCCACTCTCTCACTTTGTCCCAGCTTACCCTTCCCCCTCCCCACGTCCTCAAGTCCATTCTCTATGTCTGTGTCTTTATTCCTGTCCTGCCCTAGGTTCTTCAGAACCTTGTTTTTTGTTTTTTTTTTAGATTCCATATATATGTGTTAGCATATGGTATTTGTTTTTCTCTTTCTGAAAATGTCCAATTTTATTTCATTTTTTTCTCAAAGTAGGGTTTATTATTTTGGGTCAACTTGATAAATCATCAGATTCAGTATTAGACAGTTTGGTAATGTATGCTTTATTTTGTTTTAATGTGCTGCATTTATTATACCCCTCTATCCTGAACCAACTGGCCTTTTTATTATTAAAAATCTAATGAAAACAAAGTTCACAAAGAAACATTGTTAAAGAATACACTTATCATTTCTTTATTTTTTCCTACTAGGTGGACTTACAAGAGCCTGTTTTTATGTCTGAGCATGAATGACAAGCTGTTTGCTTTAGACTTATGTAGAATTTATAATAAAAATGAATCTAATTTATTTTAAAACAAAATCTAAATTAGGTGGATTCATAAGCCATTGTAATAAAAAGTTCATTGAAATCTGAACCTTGACAATTTCTCTGTAAGGAATATTCGACATCTTCTAGTAGATTTGTTTTACTGAAGCAAAGTTTTAAAGTAAAGTCAGGCAGAGGGAAAATAACAGGGCTGTTTTCAAAAAAAATTTTTTTTAGAAAACACTTTCTACCTACATCATATTTGTTCCAATTTTTTTCAACGCATTTTTTTTCTTAAATTAGGCAACAATCACAACTGTTATAGGAGAAGTCCCTTCTTTTGGTTGACAAATCTGGAGATATTTACAAGGTCCTGTTCTTCTCTTTAAGTCTGGATATCAATTACGAATCATCTTAACCTTTTATTTCACTCCTAGAGAGAGTTCCATCATCTTCTTTCTCTGACCTTTGCCTCAATATAACTGCCAATCATTTAGCCGTCTTCCCCTTACTTCTATCTCTGTCTCTCCTAAAGGCGATCTCTCCACGGGTTGATTTTGTTTCCGTGCATATTTGTCTTTCTATGTCTTTTCTTTACCGGCGATTCTCTCTAAATATTATGGCATCTTAAATTCTCTCTTCCTGTGGAAAGTTTCTCCTCTACCTAAGATTTGCTCAGGTCAGTCCTGAGGAAAAGCAAATAGCCTTTCTAAAATCTGATACCCCTCAAAATACACATCCACCTTCTTCCTTCTCCTAATTATCAAATTTCTAACAGAATTCTCTGCCTTGTTGCTGCACTCATGAGTTAATCCACCATTGCTGGTCTTCCCTGTACCACTTGCATGAAGCTGTTTACTCTAAGGGAACAAGTGGACCCTTAGGTTTTTTTCTCCGTCCACAACCAGTTTTACCCTTTTATGGTAGTTGGAGCAGTGAGGTCTCTCCATATCTAAAATTCTCCTCCTTCGACTTCTGTGAAATGACACTATTCTGGTCCCTCTTCTCTACTCACCTCTTTACTCTCTTCTTTACTAGCTGTGTCTGCTTTCCATTCACTAAGTGGAAGTCTTTCCCCAGGTTTTCTCCTTTTATACTTTACATCTATTGTAAATGTACTTACTGTTATGGATTTAAATTGGCCCATTGCACAGATAGTTCCCTGTTTTGTTAATAGCCTTAACCACTTCTTGGCATCAGTTTCAAATTCCCATTGTCTCTGAAATATTACAGCCTCAAAGGCCCATCCTAATCTTCACCTCTATGTGTCTAGGACCAAATTTATCATGTTTCTCTCCTGCACCAGCTCTCCTTTTGTCTTTCGCAGACTTCCTAATGGTAACGTAACTTCCAGAATAAAATCCTTGGGGTCCTCCTTGTCTCCTTTTATTTCACCTGCTCCGAGGAATGATTCATAAATCCAGTCAGTCCTTCCTTTGCCATGTTTCTGAAAGTCTCTCTTTTCTTTCTAAACCTACTATATCCTTTTCACACATCAAACCTTCCTACTTCAGTGTCTTTTATTACTGGAGCTTTTTCCTGAGATGTCCTCTTCTTAACATCTTCTACCCATCAAAATCCTACCTATATTTCTTCCCTGTGTGCTTCAAAGCTCTATTCACATATCATCTTTTCCACAGTATTTTTCTTAATCACAATAGTCAGAAGTGACAACCTTTACAGCACTTCATTGTAAAACTCAAATTTCAATTAATAGATAGAAATATTTCCTTTTTATCTATAGCAGTATCAATTGCAAAGTATCTTTACCTATAGTATATCACGGAACACTTCCTCATTGGTGGGGATCACGTATTTGCATGCATAGTTAGTTTCACCTCTATTGTAAAGTCTCATGAGGATTAGTTTCTTGTATTTCTCCTCACAGTACCACAAAGTGTCTTTCATGGAGTACGTGTCTTAAAATATTAATCCAATGTGTAAATGAGTGAAGTAAGCGGCAGGGTTCTGAGTATACACCTGGGAAAAAAATGACATGAAGCTGACTCCATTTTTCCCTCTCCTTTACTTCTGCAGCTTCTGTTGCCCATGATAAGTAGATTTTTGTTTGTCTGGTTTTGTTTTTAATTCATAAATCAACTCATTCTAAAATATAAGTAAAGAACTCTAAACAATAATTAAATATCAAGAGAAAGTATGTATGTATGTGCTCATGAAAACACATTACTAAGGTGAGTTTAGATGAGAACACCGACGGACACTTGAACTTGACATCCTGCACAAGGTGAGCTCTGATTAGGCTGGGAGGGGGGTGGGCTGGGATGGGGAGAAATCCCATTCATTTCCCTCCACCTGCCCTCCTTCTGCTTCCTCCGAACGCAGAGGGTGGTCACAGGTGTTCAAAAGAAGAAAATAAGGAAGAGAAAGGAACACAGCATTAGAAAGACACAGCTCTAGCAGGTCCCAAAGACAAACTGTGACCACTTCATGGAAGTGTTGTTGCTGTCTTCCAAAGCCCTCAACTTTGTCCTACAGACTCACTATCTGTTCTGCTTTGTCACCTTGAAGGTTTGTCCACCCTGGTTTACATTTGTTAACTCCTTTGGACCCCAGGATCAGGGAGAAGGGGGAGGGGTAGTGAGCAAAGTCTGGCACATGGGGTTGTACATGGCAAGGCTGCCCCCCAGGGAGGTCCATGGAAGACAGTCCAGGGAGGGTTTGGGGCTGAGCATCCATTTGGTATACAAACACGTACACAAGAGATGAATAAGAAATGATAAGGTTGATGTCAGAGGAAGACCCCTCATTGGACCCCACCCCTAGACATCTCCCAGGAGACCTCATGAGCCTGGGGAGAAGCTGTAAAAGCAGGAGGTGGGGGGCACTCACAGATTAACAGAGATGTGACCATATTGGTAAACTTAGGTTGGTAGTCACATAAGTGGAAATCCAGAGAAGAGAATTTGTAAAATAGGAAATAAAGGGTGAGTAGAAGCTGGAGACCCAGGATCTCAAACTCAAAATGCCTGATCAGAAAGGAAACAGAGCAACCAGGGTTAAGACAAGGGCAGAGAGAGCTTCCCCCTGGGAAAGGCTGTTGGAAACATCTTTTGACAAATACCAGGGCCCTTATTTTGTTTCTTTTATTGGGGCTTTGACCAACTTTTTTTATTATAGCTAAGATGTGTTCTTATATCACAAAAACACCTCCAAAAATACTTTAATTTTGCTTCTTGTTAATCATTTTCCCTCTTTCATCCTCCTTTGTATTTTTCATCCTCCTATATCTTTATGTCTTTCACACTTCTTTTAAATTGACACCATCATTTTCGTTCTTATTATGATTTTTCAAAAATCTTTCTTAGTATTTGACCTTGTTACCACTTTTTCCTTTCTTTCAGTCCTATTTCTGGACAAGCTTCTATGCCCAGACTTTTAATTCATTCACTTTTTGGCCATTCTTAAAAGCAAAATAAAATTCAGTACATGTACTATTCAAGTCAGCATCCTTGACCTTGCACTTGGTCACTGACATCTGTAAAGAAGTGAAGACATATCCCAATGCTTCCACAATTATCAGGATTCAAACTTTGCTCCCCATTGGAGCTGACATAAATATCCACCCCCCAGAATTCTGCCTGTTTTTGTTTTCCCTTTTATTCACAGCAAAAAAAAAAAAAAAAAAAAAAAAAAAGTCTGTCTGCCAATAGATGTTGTGATCCACAAAATATTTGCACAGCATAACTGATTTTTTCTAAACAAGAGGTGTGGCTGGGATGATTCAAAGAACCCATTACCCCCTCAGATGTCCTGCCACTCCCATCAAGACTTTAACGGATTCAACTTTACCCTTGAAGCCTAGCTCACTGGAGGAGACAGGTCAGTTAGGTGCATGAAGCATATTTCCCTTTTTTTTCCACGAAAGTGTTCAGCTTCCCCTTGATACATAGTTAAAAAAAAAAAAATTACCAGGCTCTTGAGCACCCCTGGGAGCAGCTAAAAGCAAAGTCTAAACTATGTCCTTTGGCAGGGAGGCAATTTTATTCCCATGGAAGATAAAATAAAATAAGAAATCTGTATTATTGCTCATCTGAGGGCCATGTGAGTCTCCAAGGAGACTTTGTAGCAAATATGTGCTTCCTGTGATCTAGGGGTGACCACTGTTCAACTGGCCAAGTCAGACAAGAGGGGAAAGTCAAATTTCACATAGGAGGCCTGTCCCTAAAGCAAACCTGGCTCTGCTGCCATTGTGTGTGTTGCCCAGCTGTGGCCTTTATGTACAAGCTGGGCACATCCCACCTCCATAGTGCCAGCTACTCCCTCTAGGTGATGGGACAGGGGTAAATTTCCAGCTGCAGAGGGATGAGGGCAGGAGGGTCTGGAAGGAGCTGCCCTAGTGAATGAAGTGAGAAGATTGGTCAAAGTGGGGGAAAAGCAGCAAGCCAAGGCTCGGTTGGGGTCAATTCACGTGGGTCTGTAAATCTCCTTCATTGATTAGTGCTGAAAGGAGTCTCTGGAGGTTATTCAGTACACCCCTCTGCTTCCCCTGGGTCACTTAAACACATGGTTTCCTTCCAGGTCTGATAGACTTTTCAAGAAAGAACATGTCTTTCATCTTCTTTTTTTTTTTTTTTTAAATCTCCTACAGTCTCCATTTCATTTTTCTTGAGTATTTATCTACTCTACTAATCAGGTCAATCAGCCAAAAATTTCAGGGTGTAAAATCATTGGGTTTGGTTACTGTACAGTCCCGGTACTGTGTTAAAACACCATCCAACTGTTGTATGAATGTTCAGAAGAACCAGCATACTTGAAGCTGTACAATCTGTCACCACTCCTGGGAAAGCAACCTTTATTCATGTATTTATTCAACAAATATTGATTGAGCTCTTGCTATATGCCAGGCACTTCCTAGGCACTGTCTCTAACAGCTGGGAATAAAAAAAAGACAAAAATCCTCACTTTATGGAATTCAAATTCCTGGTGATGGAGTGAAAACATCTCTAAAAACAAGGGTGATCTCAATAATCACCATCACAGCTATCATTGACTGCTACTGTACTGCAGAAGAATTATTTCATTTTAGCCTCACAACAATCTATTTGGTAGGTAACATCATTATTTATACTTTATAAATGAGAAAACTGAGGTTTAGAGAGGCTAAATTACCCAAGGCTGTACAAAATGAAAAGAGGTCTGCCTGGCTCACCACTAGACTGAATATTGACCTAGAGAAAAATCATTGACCTAGAGAGTCCCCCAGATTTGACCCTTAGTTCTCTTGAAAGAGTTCCCAGAGAAATCTTTCTTAGAGTGGTTATAGTTTTATAGCTTACTCAGTTCAGCATTTACTGAAGCTTCCTATGTGTTAAGAGCTACTCTAAGAGTTAATAACACAGTGAGATGTGGTCTCTGACTTCACAAAACTTTTAAGACAGGGGAGAGAGATGTAGGCAATATGATGGGGTAAATGCTACTAGAGAGGTGTGAACAGAAGGTTAGAGAAGGATAAAGTAGGAACAGCTAAGCCCATCCTGTGGTAGTCAGGGATAACACCGCAAAGATGACAGCATCAGGGAAAACTTTCGTGTGTGTGTGTGTGTGAGTGAGTGAGTGTGTGTGTGTGTGTGTGTGTGTTTGGGGATGGAGGGGCAACATGACAACAAAATAGAGAGAATGGGGAACATTCCAGGAACAGCATAGAGTCCTAGAATAATATGGCATATCTGGGGAACTTCAAGGGACATATTTCAAACCTAGATTAGGAAAAGCCCTTCATATGTGATCTTACTCTTCTCATTGTTTTTATTCAAACCTCTCACTACTTAGGTAGCTTTGCTTTCATCTCTAAAACAACATGGGGGGAAATGGTGACAAGATCTCATGACCTTAGAAACACCTTTACCTCCACTCCATTCACAGAACAATTAGATTTTCTTTGGAAAAGAATAAAGTTGGTCATTACATTATCCAGCAATGCCTCTCATGTCACTGCGTGACCCCCCAAGACTAGAGTTGGGGTGAGGTTCCACTGCGTGTCAAAACCAAATCGTTTTCCACAGTGGAATTTTTACATGTAAGCTGACAATCCTTCAAACTAATTTATGTGGATAGAAACAGCTTCTACCTGCTGCCATAGAGGAATTAAAAGAGGTGTCTATTTTTAAAATAATTTTTTTGTAGCACCAGATGCTGGTGTTTTCTGTTCAAATCTATGAAGCCACAGGCTGAGATCCGCATGCATGCCCTGCCACACTGTATATGTTTTCAATCAGTGCTACAAGGTTGTTATTTTTTTTTCAATGTCAAAACTTAACCCACACATGGTCTCATGAGGCACTGAGATGCCTAAGCCACAATGCTGGGTTGCAGGCCCTAATATCCATGTAATGATGGGATTGGCTACAGGGCACATTTGGAAATAATCTTCAGCCTTTAGGATTGAGACTGAGGGCAGGAAATAATAAAACTGTGTGAAGTTACACTGCCTCCTCCTTCTGTTCCCAACATTCTGTACTTTGGGTAGAGAATATCAACATTCCGCTGGACTCAAGGAAATGTTGAGAGTTGCCAAAAGATAACAAAGTGTAGAGGTGAGCAGAGCAAGTAAGCACCTTGGAGAAAGAAGGAGAGCCAAGGGAAGGGTATTTGGCAACAGTGGAACAGGGAAAGACGGGCTCCAGCTGAAATGTAGATGTTGGAGGTCTTCAAACATCTCACCAAACAAACAGACAAAGGGAAATGCTTTTCTAAGTAGCGCACTTAACCCAGGGAACTCGATGACACGATTTTTATTGAGCCAAGGAACTCTGTAACTTTTGTCAAAGGGCTGGACACTGTGATGAATATGAATAACATCTGTAGCTCAGCTTAGCGGGGTGAAAGTGACGAGCCTGACCCATATTCTGGCATTGGCTGTGGAAATCGACTCCTGGCAGGGCTTCCTCAAGAGGGTGAGGAGCCCAGTGGGTCAGGGGCTATTTTATGAAATATTTGTTCATCTTGCTCTGGAATATCACAACAAACCATAGGTAGAAAAGAAAGAGATCAGGAGCCTTGTTCATCCTCTACTGTGTCTACCTAAGGCCATCAAGATCTCCCTAGTATATCTGTTAGTGCAGATTCTGTTACGTCATAGCCACTGATTTGCATTGTTATCTAACATTTATCAAATACCTCTGGTAATACTTTCAGAAAGAATATAGTTGACAGTTCTCAGATTAGATAAGACAAATGTAGTAGACCAACATACACATTTTCTCTCAGGACCTTTACATTTGCAGGTCTCCAGCTGTTGAAAGAACCTACCAGTAGCTAATTGTTGGGATGAGAAGGTCCATTCTGACCCAGCAGCACAAGTGGTATAGAAGAAAGGAAAGGGATCTTAAAGAAGAGAGATCAAAAGAGTAATTGAGGATACATACTCAAAGAGAAATCCCTCTATACAGTGTGCCACTAAGCCAGTCTGGTGAGGATGAATCTAATTACCAGTCTAGTGTTAAAATAGCAGAGGTCAATGTCATAAAAGTTACTAGTTTATGTCTGATAATAACCAATTGCTTCACAGAGAATGCCCATGTAGGTCTCTTTATCCCCAGCCTATCCATTTCATAGATGGTTAATGTTCTTGTAAAGATATACAAACACATCAAAAAGTTGTTGCTAACTTTGGTAAATTAGCAAACCATGTCTTTATTACCTTTTTTCTTCCTAAAGTCATTCTGAGGCTTTTGAAACAAAACAGAAGATGCTTTTGATGTACTAAGAAACCTTATGAAAAGCACAGACCATCACACTAATTAAGCAGTTAATTAGAGAATTAAACAAATCTTAGATGCATCATCTATTTATCTGCTGTTGGCGATGGGACATTTTCTGGTAATTGGAGTTAGGCCATAATATCTACAATGAACCAGTCTCTCATATAGATGGTAAAAAGTCACCTCCAAATTCCACTTGGGTAGAGCTTTGTAGGCGATTTCAGGACGTTGTAAGTTCTAATTCTAATTCTATTTGGGTAGAATATTTTAGATTTTAGTAAATTATAATCCTAATGTTGCAAATATTTCACCATTATTATAAATACAGCTTCTAAGAGCTACATCTGCTTCACTCTATAGAGGAAGCATGACTAAGGAAAGATCTTCCCATCCATAGACAACCAGAGCTGAAGCTCTATCATTTCTAGCTGATTTGACTTATTCCCCTTCTTAATCTCTTTGAGCCTCAGTCTCTTCACCTATAAATTTAGTATTACAACATCCAAGGGTTATTTTGAATAAATAAGATGAAATATGGAAAACATTTCAAACATAGTAGGTGCTCAGTAAACTTTACCACTTGTTAATATTCTCCCCTCTTTCAGATGTCCTCTCAGAAACATTTTAACAGGTGTTTATACCTCCCCAGCCCAATCCTTGCTGAGAAATAACTCTAGAGACAAAGCTTCCTATCTGTACAAATACATTCATTGTCCTCGCCACTAATCCAGATTAGTCTCTATTCAGCCTATGTCTGACTTACCACTCCCTAGATGGTTTTCCTTATCCTACTTTGTCCACCATATAATTCATCTGTCTTCTCAATACTGATCCTTCTCAACTACAGTATTTCTCATGCCTCTGTTTTTCTCAAAACATTCCATTGTTCTTTATTTTATATAGTGTCAAAACTAAATGTTGACTTCTGATCTCAGCCATGATGGACTAATTGGCACCAACTAGCCTTCCTGCTCTAAGCAACTAGAAAACTGGACCAAATATATGAAACAATAGTTTTAAGACATTGAAAAGCTGTCAACATGAGAATATATTGTCTAAGAGAAGTGAAACAAAAGATATAAGTCTTTCTATTACTCCAGGTTTTTGCCTGGAGGCATTTACTAGATCACTGTGGTCTCCTTGAGCTGCAGAGACAGAGATTAAATTCAGAGAGGCTGAAACCACTGGAATTTGTGGTGCAGAGCACCAGTTAGGAGGTAGCAAAGCAGAGCTAGAGTTCCAGAAATCTGCATAGGGTTCCTTAAGCGTTTGTTGGGATACCAACCTTGAATGTCACACACAGGGTAAGACTCCATGAGTCCTGGAAAAGGACAACCACTAAGGAAAGATAAACTGTTGGAAAGCTGAGCAATTTCTAAAAGTGCACAATGTTGGGAAATATTTGTGTTCTGACTAACGGGAGTAGAGATACCTTGTTGAACACTGGAAGAATTTGGTTGAAACCGCAGAAAGATATTGTCTCAGAGTGAGCTAAACTAGCTCTAGAGTAAAGGTTATATTGGACAAACCCAAACAAATCTTGAAAATAGACATCAAAAGGATAAACTGACCTCTCCCATGTGACTTAATTGCCTGCCAAAATAAAATTCAACCCTGTTTAAAGGAAGAAAACAAAATCCAGACTCTCAACAACACAAAAATAAACCATAGATCCAAGATGATCAAGATACCCAAAGCAGGATAAAACCAAAGCAATTACACTAAGGCATATCATAATCAAATGACAGAAAATAAATCACAAAGTAAAGAATCTTAAATGTAGCTAGAGGAAAACAAAACACTATGTCCTAGTTTAACAAAGATAAGAAAGATCACATGTTTTTTAGACAAACCAAAGTTGAGATCATTTGGAGCCAATAGACATAGACTATAAGAAATGTTAAAGGATGGTCTTCAGGCTGGAGGAAACCAATTACAGACAGAACTCAAATTTACACAAAGAAATGAAGAGTACTAGACATGGTAAGTGTGAGATTATATACAATACTTTTGGCTTATTTATTAACTTTTAAAGAAGATATTTGACCATTTAAAGCCAAAAAAATAACGTGTTGTGAGAATTAAAACATATAGAGAAGTAAAAGGCATAACAAAGACACAAAGGACAAGAATACAAAAATAGATGAATATTGTTTGAAGAGTCTTACATGAAAGGTAAAGTGGTACAATGTTATTTGAATGTAGACTGTGATAGGCTAAAGATGCATATTGTGAATCCTAGTACAGAGCTATCTCATAGAAGATTTTTCAGTGATGGAAATGTTCCATATCTTTACTAATATAGTAGCCCGTAGCCACACTGGGGTAATGAGTACTTGAAATGTGGCTAGTGTGACTACGGAATGCACTAAGGAATTGAGCCACATATAGCTAATGGCTACTGCACTGGATATCACTGCCTACAATAACCACTAAAAACAAACAAAACAAAACAAACATACAAAGATCTATTAGTTAATAAGCCAATAAAGGACATAAAAGGGAATACCAAAGATAGTCAAGTAGTCCCAAAGAAGAGGAAAAAAGAATAAAAAGGGAACAACAAACAGGTGGAATAAATAGAAAGCAAATCAACCAATCATGTTGACAATTATTTAAATATAAATGGATTAAACACTCCAGTAAAAGACAGAGATTATTGGACTATTGAAAGAAAATCAAGACCCTACTGAATTGCCTGTATTATTTTAGAAAAAGTAGGCATCAGAACAAGGAATAGGACCAGAAATATAGAAGGACAAAATTATAATAAAAAGGTCAATCAAGAAGATGTATAGAACACTACACACAAAACTGGAGAATGTAACTTCTTACAAGAACACATGGAACATTCACCACGATAGACCATATGGTGGGCCATAAAATATGTCTCAATAAATTTAGAAGGATTGAAACCAGAGTATGTTTTCTGACTACAATGGTATTAAATTAGAAATTAGAAAGATTTCTGGAAAATCCCTAGACATTTGGAAGTTAAACTGCATACTCCTAAATAATCATAAGACAAAGAAGAAATCAGAAAGAAAATTAGAAAATATGTTGAACTAAATGTAAATGAAAATTCAAATATATCAAAATTTATTGGAAGATGCTAAAATAGTGTTTAGAACAATGATTCTCAAACTTTTTCATCTCGAAACCCCTTCCACTCTTAAAAATTATTGACAACTGTAACAGTTTTCTGTTTATGCACATATCTATCAATAATTACCCTATAAGAAGTTGAAACTGAAGATTTTTAAATATTTATTAATTTTAAAATAAAATAATAAATCCATTGTTTATTAATATAACCGAACTGTTTTTATAAGGATAACTATATCTTCCAAAAAATTAATTAAAATGATATTGTTTTACTTTTCACAAATCTCTTTAATGTCTTGCTCTTGAGAACACAGCTCAATTCTTGTATGTGTTTCTGCAGTCAATCGTTTACCACAGATTGTTTTAATTGAGATATATAAGAAAGTCCAGCCTCACAAAGACTTGTAGTTAGAAAATGATGGGGTATTTCAATGGCCTTTACAGGTAATTTTGGATATTTTTATTTGACAGTATGCCAGAACTTGAAAAGCAGTTGTTTTTTTAAAGGTGAGTTGCAATACGAAATCTGAAGTCATATCAACAGATTTTTCTTAAACTAATTACATTAAAATTCATTAACCTATTTTGCACTTTGAATGGACCTTCTATCCATACATAATTTTGTTCACTTATACATTGGTCACTTGGAAAATATTGGTTCATTGAATTAAACGGCTCTTCAGAATGTCGATTCATTATATTATATGCTATCAAAAATTCCATTTAATATCACTACCAATGTCATCATAAGAAAGAAGTTTTTAAGCCCATTATAGCAGAGTTTTCCAAAGTTCTAATTTTCACTTGAAAGTTAAAATATTGTCATTGGCAACAAAAATATCAGTCGATTTCTTGAAATTATAGGTTTCTTCATTAATTTTTGAGACAATGACTTCCGATTACGCAAATTTTTTGTTAGTCATTTTTTTTCCAAGCAAAACTGGTATTGTCCGAAAAAAGAAAACAAGCAGCTAGTTCAGCTTACAACTCAAACAATCACACAAGTGCTTAGCCTTCAGACAATCACTAAACTTTAATACATGGCAGCAGTGTTCTATACATGCTTTCCATTTCACCACAAAGAGTATTAGAAAGACATAAACTCAACAATAAGAAAACAAGCAACCCAATTTAAAAAAAGGACAAAATATTTGAACTAACATCTCACTAAAGAAGATATACAAATGGAAAATAAGTATATTAAAATGTTCAATATCTGTGATGTCATTAGAGAAATGCAAATTAAAATATTATAAGGTACTAATACCCACTATTAGAAAGGCTAATTGCCAATTGTTGGCATAGATGTGGAGCTATAGAAACTACATATACAGTTCATTATTGATGGAAATGAAAATTGTTATAGCCACTTTGGAAGTAAGTTTGACAGTTTCTTACAAAACTGAACATAGTTTTACCATACAACCCAGCAATCACACTCTTGGTTATTTCCCCAACTGACTTGAAAGCTTATGTCTACACAAAAACCTGCATGCAAATGTTTAGAACAGCTTTATTTATAATCACCAAAAAACTGGAAGAAATCAAGATGTGTTTTGATAGTTGAATGAATAAACAAACTTTGGTACATCCATACAATGAAATACTCTTCAGTGCTAAAAGGAATGTGCCATCAGGCCAAGCACAGACATGGATAAATCTTAAATGATGGTGTTAAATGTAATAAGTCACTGTGAAAAGCCTACAGACTGCATGTTCCTATTTATTTGGAATTCTGGTGAAGGCAGACTATGGACGTAGTGAGCAGATCAGTAGTTGCCAGGGGTCTGGAGAGAAGGGTTAAACATGTGAAGCAGGGGCCTTTCTAAGGCGGTGGAAGTGTTCTGGACCATATTATAATGGTGGGTACATGACACTATGCTTTTGTCAAAACTCATGGAAATTTACAGCACCAAGAGTTGACTTTAATGTATGAAAATTAAAAAAAAATAATTTAGGAGATTGGGGAATCCCGGGATGAAATGCAGAATATGACAAAATCATTTAACTGTATCACAAATATATGAAACAATCTCACTGAAGGGGTTAGAGGGCAAAAGTTGTGACTAGTCAGAAGAAACTATACACAAGCACTGTGCATAGTTTCCTATGGGAATACAGGTTAATATTTCTGAAATTACTATAAGAGTATACTGTTCAGGGGAAACAATAATAATTATTAGTGTAGTACATATAATATATAGTATATATAAACTAAATTACATATATAGTTTATATATAGTATATATTATTATATATAATTATATGTAATTGTGTTATATATAATAATGTATAGTATAATATTTAATATATATAATTATTATTACCATATATCATATGGTAATAATAGTAATAGCAGAGTGTGATATATTTGAGAACTCTCTGTACTATTTTTGCCATTTTTCTGTAAACCTAAACGTATTCAAAAATAAAAAGTTTACTTAAAAAAGACATGTAATCAAAAGTAGATATTTAATAAAGTTAGTAACTGTATCACTTCATCAAAGCCATCTTTAAGTAAAACTGGCATGTTTTACTATGAATGCATGGTTGTAAAGACTACAATGTCTACTCATAGCTTGATGTAACTGCTCTGAATCACACTAAGGTACCCATGCTTTTATCCACCATTGCTTTTGTATCATCAGGGTAAAAGTCAACACAGTAAGAAAAAAAGTCAGTTTCTCAATATGGTCATGAAAATTGTTTGAATCTTGCAGACCCCTGAAATGGACATAAGGGCTCCAGGGGTCTGTGGATCACATTTGAGAATTAATAATTAGAGGGAAATGTATAGCTTTAAGTAATTATATTTAAAAGTAAAAGGGTTAAAACTATATTTAAGTCTTCACCTTAAGAAACTAGGAAAAGAAGACCAAATTAAATCTAAAGCAAGGAAAAGTAAATATAAAAGAGATCAATGAACTAGAAAACAGAAAATAGTAGAGAAAATCAATGAAACAAATAAAAATTGATAAAATTGGTTAACTTCTGGCTAGACCGATTAAGAAAAACAAAGAAAAACAACTTACCAATATTATTGATGAAAGAGGGAATGCTACTACAGATATTACAAGCATTAAAAGGTTGAAAAGAGAAATATAATGAACAATTTTATATCAAGAGTTCAAACAATTTAGATGAAATGGACACATTCTTTACCAAAGTGACCCAAGGAGAAATGGAAAATTTGTACTGTCCTGATGCTACGATTCTCTGCAGGTGATTGTAGGGGTGTACCACTCGCATCCCTCTTCCGCTACTGAAGCCCTCACTCCCCCAGCACTACCGGCTGACAGCTCTCAGCTGAGTCCCTCTCTGGGACTTCCTTTGGCTGAAGAAGCTTGCCTTGCCCAAGGTCAGAACCCCTTTCTGGAGACAACTTGCCTCCAGGGACTGGTTGAATTGCAAATATTAAATCTTGGCATTCTCACCCCACTATGGGAAAACCTTGAGTGACTATCTCATCCCCAGAGCTCCCCAAGTGCTTGATTAGCTGAGACCTGTGTTGCAACTCATGGCAATTCACCCTCTCCCTCTGCCCAGTCCTCATCCTGCTTTCCTCCCTCCTTCACAGGTGATGTTCTCGAGGGCTTTCCCTGATAAACTTCCTGCCTGCATCTCAGATTCTGCTTCCCAGGGAATCCAAATATAGACTGTAAACCAGTTGAAGGCAGAGAATCATAATTATGTGGCTTCCAGACCCCTTAAAATTTATGTTAAGCCCCCAGTGAACACATTATTATCACTGGGGGTCCTGAGCAGAGAGTGTGTGGGCTGGGTGTCCCCTGGGTCGGGAGTTTTGCTGAGAACAATGCTTCAGGCGACACCTGGTCTAGGACTCAGCCATAGATGTACTGCCCTAGACAAATTCATATGCTGCATCTCTGGCTGAGCTCTCCCAGAACTGAGTTTATTTTTATGGGTTATACCATCCCTTTAGAGACAGTGTAAGGAAAGGGCGGGTGGGGAGAATCAAAATTTTTTAGCATCACCTGTAGGATGTTTTACTTCACTCTCCCCAGCTCCATTTTTTCTCTCCCACTGCACTATTAAACCAGCTTGCTTTGTTCATATGTTCATCACACTTACATGTCTTTCACTTGACGGGGACTCTGTGGCATCAAATAGATTGCAATTTTTTAGCATTCTTTTATATACGCATGCACATTTTGTGTTTGTATAGGTTCCAAATACAAAGGGTGCTTCCTAAATGCCATACTTCGATATGTATTTCCCAAGGTGACACCCGAAGCATGAATGTCATGGGGGTGTGGGATGCTTCAGGGCCCCTTTAGGAAGGAAACTCGCTCTGTGTAACCAGAGGGATGAGTTTATTTCTTCTCTGGGAAGAGCATGTTATTTTCCTTTTCTTGAGCATCTGCTGAAAACTGGTACTGCGGATTCCCAAAGCAAATATTAATCATCTGCTTAGAGTCCCAAAGAAAAGCATATTCCTACAAACAAGAAGGAATTGCCCTGGAATTGGGGAGATCAGAGAGTACAACTTTTATCCATGTATTTGACGGCTTATGATAGTTTTAATTTATTAAAGGGCCATTTACCAATACCACCTGTGGATGTGGACAGGCAGGGAATGAAATAACCTATCAGAAGGAGGTGAAACGCATCCCATTAAATCTTTATTGCAAAGTAGCAGCTATAATATAGCATATTTCAGTTGCCTAAGAGAAGAGCAGAGAACATGATCATTAGTAACCAGACTTTCTGTGTTCTGTGAGACATAGTTGGTCATCTGGTCATCCTGTTTCAGGCCCTGGTTGATAGGAAGAGGTCACTTATGGGCACAGCAACAAGATTCTACAGCCGTGCCAGGAGGGACCAGGCCAGTCTTTCCAGTAGTTACAAAATGAGGATTTTACTGATAAAGGCAATTCCTCAGTGGCACAAAATTAAGGTAAGAAACAAAAGCCAAAGCTCAGACAGCCTTATAAACTCCATGTAAGTCAGCAAGTAAGGGATTTTCCAGTTGGAGAAATCTTACATCATACTTAAGAAAGCGAAGAAGCAAAACAAACTCTTGGCAATTAAACTCACTCTTAATATAATACAGAGATGTGCTGAGCTACCATTTACATTTCTGGCTAATTACGAATCATGCTGTGGGTATCACAAGATCACTGTAGAGCATTGTGCTTACCTCAGCAGTGTAGCAAATACCTCCGCACCCTCGAGCATCTCCGCGGTCTTAAACTCTTAAAGGATAGACAAAGTGAACTGTGTTTTCTTACATCAGGGATTTATCCCCTTTTTATTCCAATCGTTACATCAGCCTCATTATTTGGGGGTTCGAGCTCTTTAGAGCCTAAAACAACCACTACTTTAGAGATCAGACAGGCAGTTTTTTGGTGAACAATGGAGGGAACAGAGGCAGATACTGCAAAATTCACCCAGTATGGTCTTTCACAAAGCTTTCCTTTCTTCTTAAAAATAACAGCCTTCACCTCATTTTATACTTGAAGGTCATTTGCTGAAACATGGGATGTGAATTTAATGATCCAGTTTCTTAAAATAAACACGGAGTGCATAACAAATAACATCCGTGTACTTATGTAGGGAAAAAAAAATCTACAAACAGACACACACAAGTAATGAAAATGTCACTGAAGGGATATAAACTGATTGTAAAGAAAAAAATGCAAGTCCAAAATTTGCTATTACCTGACACACCTGGAATCAAAACCATCGTTTCTGTGGCATGGTGGTCAAAGACGGCTTTATTTCAAACTTTACGCATAAAAGGGCTGGTTATGAATAGTCCACAAGACTGGAACTGAGCATGACATCTGGTTATATAATGTGTAAGTGTGTGGGTATCTACCCAGAGCAGCTGCATCAAAATTTCCTCCCTCTGAGAGTCAGCCATTCTTGTTTGCCCAAGGTCTTAGAAGTCTCAGTTAGAACTTTCATGGCATCCCCCCAAAAATGCAAAACAATAACTTTGGAAAACTCATTCAGGATTGTCAACTTGTCTCTCCACATGTAAGAAATTCCCAAAGAGCATTGCTGATAATGGAACGGAGCCAGCAAGAGCTTGCATAACGCCAGGCAAATTGCAAACCATACCAGGTTCAAGTTCAGAATCTTTAAAGCTTATCTAAAGCCTTTCCAAAAGTTAGTGAGCTCTTAGAATAAAACTGGAAAGTTTGCATGATGAGACTTTCTTGGTTTTACATTTTAGTTATCCTTGCTTCTTCTTAGTGCAGAATTTATTGATTACACCATCTCTTCTTAGAGTTTGCCATTTTGCTCTTCAGATTCATAGCACTTTAAGGTTTGCCTTCAAAACATTTATTGCAGTTTTTACTCACTAACATTGGTGTAGTCATTTGACAAACATCTGCCCACATATGAAAACACAAGTTCCATGAGTGAGAAAATCATAATCAAAACGCAGCAAAGTCCCAGACCGAGAGTAAACTCTCAAGTATATCTATTAAATCAATACAAGCAGAAAATAGAGGATTCATGTATGCATGTTCATGCATGTGTACATGCCTGTACACATATGTACTCATGTAACATATTTCAGGATCAGAAAGGGAAATAAAGAGGACATTTTCTGCATGGATCCATACCACTTCTAATAAAACCAGACCCATGGATCCCTTATCTTCACATAAAGGGAATGTATCTTCACACAGTAAGCCTGTCTTTGAGAGCATGCCGTGATGGCCAGAGGAGAGGGTTCTCGTGGAGAAAAAACACACAATTATCAGGTCTGAGCAGGTTTCTCTACCGGGGATGAGCTTTCTTTTATTTTTTTTTTTTCTGCCAGGCACATAGAAAAGAAGCAAAAGATGATTAGAATCCAAAATGAGAATTTATGATAAAAGAGAAGAAAATGTTCTAATAATGAAGAGTCAAAAATTAAAATTCACATTTTCTTCCTCTTTCTGCACAGGGAACAAAATACTTAAAAAAAAAAAAGGACATGTTTCTCTTGTAACAGCTTAATTTGGGCTCTGTGCACAATGTATGTGCACGCACACATGCGAAATATGAGTCCTAATTCTCTGATACAGGTGGAAACTAGCAAAGGGTCCATTTGGTACAGGTTTACAGCCACCAGCCCTTTGACTTCTTCAGTTAGAGAATAGGCTGGTAGGGGACTAATGCCCTGTGTTCTTTTCTGCGAGGACTGCCTCCTGCTTTCAGACCTCTTCCAGGTCGTTGGTTGTTTGATTTATCTGTCAGATGTTTGTCCTTTCACTGTGAGAGTCTATCTGGGGAGAAATTTTAAAGCTGACCTTTCTTTCAAACCACCTATTAGAATAGCTTTATTTGTTAGGGAGCGTGTGCATGTTCACATTTCCAGTTTGCTTCACAGCTCAAGCTATTTCTCGGTGTTGAGAGCTCAGAGAATGTAGGAATGTGCTTTACCATGCACTTTCCCCTCAGCTTTTAAATCCAGGCTTTGGGGTCCTTCACACTCAATTTAGCAACATACTTGTAAAATATATGCGCAGCAAAGGTTGGTTTGATGTCCAAGAAGTCGAAAGAGCTTTCTTAGGAAAGCCTTATCTCTTAGAAATTGGAAAAGTTGCTTTTTCAACAGCAACATGCAATAGCTCCAGAAGAAAGGTGTTATTAAGGGAAGATCATTATTCACATTATTTATGACAACAATGGGGGGAAAAGAGAACTTGAATCTTAGAGGGATTGAGTTTGGCGAGCATCTTTGATTTTAAAAACATTCTATTTTGGCAAAAGTGGACTTTCAGTGTCAATTTTTGTTTCTGAGAACTAAATCACACCTTCCTAAAACAGTTAATCTCTCCTTCACTTAGAGAGATAAGCATGCATGCTTTATCCCTCTATTTTGGCCAGTTTTCTCAAACCAGTAACAGACTGAGGGATAGCAAAATGAAATGGTAATCCCCTTGAAACTTCTTATTCTTCTCTGTTTTGATGGATTAATAGAACTTCAGTCTCCTGCTTCGGACACCAAGAGATGTGAAGCAACTTGTCCCAGGTCACACAGCAAGAAAAGAGCATGCATATTTCTAATCCAAGCCCCTTGCTCTTTCCATTAAAATAAGTCACCACACACACACACACACACACACACACACACACACCCCCACAAGCTTTCCATGCAACTCGCTTAATAGCCAATTGCTACATAACTTATTAAACTAGACATATAGACAGCCAAAATAAAGTTTTTAAAGTATTGGGTGTGCAAACGGAAAACTTTCAGTGACCTGGAAGATTAATTTATATGGATAGTTGATTTCCCAACACTGCTGGATAAATCTTATTTTAAAATCTTTTTTTCCATATATTTCATGCTTGCATTAGATATGTTTGTTAGTCTGTGTATCCTTTTTTTAAAATTTATTTTATTGACTTATAGTTGATTTATAATGTGTCAGTTTCTGCTGTACAGCAAAGTGATTCAGTTATACATACATATACATGTATATATATATATATATTCTTTTTCATATTCTTTTCCATTATGGTTTATCACAGCATATTAAATATAGCTCCCTGTGCTATACAGAAGGACTTTGTTGTTTATCTATTCTATATATAACAGTTTGCAACTGCTAACGCCAAGCTCCCACCCCATCCCTCCCCCAAATCCCTCCCCCTTGACAACCACAAGTCTGTTCTTTATGTCTGTGAGTCTGTTTCTGTTTCGTAGAGAGGTTCATTTGTATCATATTTTAGATTCCACATGTAAGTTATACCACATGATATTTTTCTGTCTCCGTCTGACTTACTTCACTTAGTATGATAATTTCCAAGTCCATCCGTGTTGCTGCAAATGGCATTATTTCATTCTTTTTTACGGCTGAGTAGTATTGCATTGTATATATGTACCACATTTTATAAAAACGATGAAGAACTTGATGTTGTATAGACGGAACTGGAGTTCTACAAAGACGTTTGCACAAAGGAGTAAAACCATGAGTAATAAAATGTTTCTCTGGAATATTTCTTGCATTCAACTATCTATCCCATTCCTTTACTGTCTCATTCCTGGACAATCACAATAACGTCTTGATTAGTTCTCCTGAGCCTAATGTTTCCTTTTTTTAGTCTCTGCTGAGCACTACTGAACTGGTTGATCTTCCCAAAATACCACCTTGATGTCACTCCTCTGATTAAAATAGAACAAAACTTCTCACCACTTGTACAATAAAATTTAACTTTTTAGCTGAGGCTCCAAATATTCTATGCCCTATGCCTTATCATCCATATCTTTCATTGCTCCCGATCGTCAGCCTTCATTTGGGTCAGATTTAACTACTTGCTATTTTTTACATGTGCCTTAAGATTTATTATCCTCATACTTCCTTCTGGAGTACCTGCTTTTGTCATGTCTGCCTGTATCAAATCTACTCATCTTTCAAGTCTCTGCCTAAAAGTGACTTTCCTTAATTAGTACATGCAGAAATACTCTCTGTCTCCTCTGAGGTCTTATAGTTCTTCGTTTATACCACCTTTATAGGTTTTATTTTTTTATATTTGAATTTTATTTTATTTTATTTTTTATACAGCAGGTTCTTATTAGTTATCAATTTTATACATATTGGTGTATATAGGTCAATCACAATCTCCCGATTTATCCCAACACCACCACCCCTCCCTGCCGCTTTCCCCCCTTGGTATCCATACGTTTGTTCTCTACATCTGTGTCTCTATCTCTGCCTTGCAAACCGGTTCATCTGTACAGTTTTTCTAGATTCCACATTTATGCATTAATATACGATATTTGTTTTTCTCTTTCTGACTTACTGCACTCTGTATGACAGTCTCTAGATCCATCCACATCTCTACAAATGACCCAATTTCGTTTCTTTTTATGGTTGAATAATATTCCATTGTATATATGTACCACATCTTCTTTATACATTCATCTGTCGATGGGCATTTAGGTTGCTTCCTTGACCTGGCTATTGTAAATAGTGCTGCAATTAACACTGGGGTGCTTGTATCTTTTTGAATTATGGTTTTCTCTGGGTATATGCCCAGGAGTGGGATTGCTGGGTAATATGGTAATTCTATTTTTAGTTTCTTAAGGAACGTCCATACTGTTCTCCATAGTGGCTGCATCAATTTACATTCCCACCAACAGTGCACGAGGGTTCCCTTTTCTCCACACCCTCTCCAGCATTTGTTGTTTGTAGGTTTTCTGATGATGCCCATTCTAACAAGTGTGCGGTGATACCTCATTGTAGTTTTGATTTGCATTTCTCTAATAATTAGTGATGTTGAGCATCTTTTCATATGCCCCTTGGTCATCTGTATGTCTTCTCTGGAGAAATGTCTACTAGGTCTTCTGCCCATTTTTTGAATGCGTTGTTCGTTTTTTTAATATTGAGCTGCATGAGCTCTTTATATATTTTGGAGATTAATCCTTTATCCGTTGATTCATTTGCAAATATTTTCTCCCACACTGAGGGTTGTCTTTTTGTCTTGTTTATAGTTTCCTTTGCTGTGCAAAAGCTTTTAAGATTCATTAGGTCCCATTTGTTTATTTTTGTTTTTATTTCCATTACTCTAGAAGGTGGGTCAAAAAAGATCTTGTTGTGATTTATGTTAAAGAGTGTCCTTCCTATGTTTTCCTCTAAGAGTTTTATAGTGTCCAGTCTTACATTTAGGTCTTTAATCCATTTTGAGATTTATTTTTCTGTATGGTGTTAGGGAGTGTTCTAACTTCATTCTTTTACATGTAGCTGTCCAGTTTTTCCAGCACCACTTATTGAAGAGACCGTCTTTTCTCCATTGTATATACTTGCCTCCTTTGTCATAGATTAGTTGACCATAGGTGTGTGGGTTTATCTCTGGGCTTTCTATCCTGTTCCATTGATCTATATTTCTGTTTTTGTGCCAGTACCATATTGCCTTGATTACTGTAGCTTTGTAGTATAGTCTGAAGTCCTGAAGTCTGATTCCTCCAGCTCCATATTTTTTTCCCCTCAAGATTGCTGTGGCTATTCTGGGTCTATTGTGCCTCCAGACAAATTTTAAGATTTTTTGTTCTAGTTCTGTAAAAAATGCTATTGGTAATTTGATAGGGATTGCACTGAATCTGTAGATTGCTTTGGGTAGTATAGTCATTTTCAAAATATTGATTCTTCCAATCCAAGAACATGGTATACCTCTCCATCTGTTTGTGTCATCTTTGATTTCTTTCATCAACTGTCTTATAGTTTTCTGAGCACAGGTCTTTTACCTCCTTAGGTAGGTTTATTCCTAGGTATTCTGTTCTTTTTGTTGCAGTGGTGAATGGGATTGTTTCCTTAATTTCTCTTTGTGATCTTTCGTTGTTAGTGTATAGGGATGCAAGAGATTTCTGTGCATTAATTTTGTATCCTGCAACTTTACCAAATTCATTGATTAGCTCTAGTAGTTTTCTGGTGGCATCTTTAGGATTTTCTATGTATAGTGTCATGTCATCTGCAAACAGTGACAATTTTACTTCTTCTTTTCCAATTTGTATTCCTTTTATTTCTTTTTCTTCTCTGATTGCTGTGACTAGGACTTATAAAACTATCTTGAATAATAGTGGTGAGAGTGGACATCCTTGTGTTGTTCCTGATCTCAGAGGAAATGCTTTCAGTTTTTCACCATTGAGAATGAGGTTTGCTGTGGGTTTGTCGTATATGGCCTTTATTATGTTGAGGTAGGTTCCCTCTATGCCAACTTTCTGGAGAGTTTTTATCATAAATTGGTGTTGAATTTTGGCAAAAGCTTTTTCTGCGTCTATTGAGATGATCATATGGTTTTTATTCTTCAGTTTATTAACATGGTGTATCACATTGACTGATTTGCGTATATTGAAGAATCCTTGCATCCCTGGGGTAAATCCCGCTTGATGATGGTGTATGATCCTTTTAATGTGTTGTAGGATTCTGTTTGCTAGTATTTTGTTGAGGATTTTTGCATCTATCTTCCTCAGTGATATTGATCTGTAATTTTCTTTTATTGTAGTATCTTTCTCTAGTTTTGGTCTCAGGGTGATGGTGGCCTCGTAGAATGAGTTTGGGAGTGTTCCTTCCTCTGCAATTTTTTGGAAGAGTTTGAGAAGGATAGGTGTTAGCTCTTCTCTAAATGTTTAATAGAATTCACCTGTGAAGCCATCTGGTCCTGGATTTTTGCTTGTTGGAAGATTTTTAATCACAGTTTCAATCTCAGTGCTTGTGATGGGTCTGTTCATATTTTCTATTTCTTCCTGGTTCAGTCTTGAAAGGTTATACCTTTCTAAGAATTTATCCATTTCTTCCAGGTCGTACATTTGATTGACGTAGAGTTGCTGTAGTAGTTTCTTAGGATACTTTGTATTTCTGTGGTGTCCATTGTCACTTCTTTTTCATTTCTAATTGATTTGAGTCCTCTCCCTCTTTTTCTTGATGAGTCTGGCTAATGGTTTATCAATATCAATTTTGTTTATCTTCTCCAAGAACTGGCTTTTAGTTTTATTGATATTTGCTATTGTTTTCTTTGTTTCTATTTCATTTATTTCTGCTGTGATCTTTATGATTTCTTTCCTTCTACTAATTTTGGGTTTTGTTTGTTCTTCTTTATCTAGTTCCTTTAGGTGTAAAGTTAGATTGTTTATTTGAGATTTTTCTTATTTTTTGAGGTAGGATTGTATTTCTCTAACCTTCCCTCTTAGAACTGTTTTTGCTGCATCCCATAGGTTTTGGATCATTGTGTTTTCATTGTCATTTTTCTCTAGGTATTTTTTGATTTCCTCTTTGATTTCTTCAGTGATCTCTTGGTTATTTAGTAACGTATTGTTTAGCTTCCATGTGTTTGTGTTTTTTACATTTTTTCCCCTGTAACTGATTTCTAATCTCATAGCATTGTGGTTGGAAAATATACTTGATATGATTTCAATTTTCTTAAATTTACTGAGACTTGATTTGTGACTCAAGATGTGATCTATCCTGGAGAATGTTCCATGAGCACTTGAGAAGAAAGTGTATTCTGCCACTTTTGGGTGGAATGTCCTATAAATTTCAATTAAAGCTATCTGGTCTACTGTGTCATTTAAACCTTGTGTTTCCTTATTAATTTTCTGTCTGGATGATCTGTCCATTGGTGTAAGTGAAGTGTTAAAGTCCCTCATTATTATTGTGTTGCTGTCGATTTCCTCTTTTATAGCTGTTAGCATTTGCCTTATGTATTGAGGTGCTCCTATGTTGGGTGCATATATATTTATAATTGTTATATCTTCTTCTTTGGTTGATCCATTGATCATTATGTAGTGTCGTTCCTTGTCTCTTGTAACATTCTTTATTTTAAAGTCATTTTATCTGATATGAGTATTGCTACTCCAGCTTTCTTTTGATTTCCACTTGCATGGAATATCGTTTTCCATCCCCTCACTTTAAGTCTGTAGGTGTCCCTAGGTCTGAAATGGGTCTCTTGTAGACAGCATATATATGGGTCTTCTTTTTGTATCCATTGAGCGAGCCTGTTTCTTTTGGTTGGAGCATTTAATCCATTCACAGTTAAGGTAATTATCAATATGTATGCTCCTATTACCATTTTCTTAATTGTTTTGAGTTTGTTTTTGTAGGTCCTTTTCTTCTCTTGTGTTTCCCACTTAGAGAATTTCCTTTAGCATTTGTTGTAGAGCTGGTTTGGTGGTGCCGAATTCTCTTAGCTTTTCATGTTTGTAAAGCTTTTGATTTCTCCCTCAAATCTGAATGAGATCCTTGCTGGGTAGAGTAATCTTTGTTGTAGGTTCTTCCCTTTCATCACTTTAAATATGTTGTGCCACTCCCTTCTGGCTTGTAGAGTTTCTGCTGAGAAATCGGCTGTTAACCTTATGACACTTCCCTTGTATGTTTTTTGTCGTTTTCCCCTTGTTGCTTTTAATAATTTTCTTTGTCTTTAATTTTTGTCAATTTGATTAGTATGTGTCTCAGTGTGACACCCTCAGTGTCTCCTTGGGTTTGTCCTGCCTGGGACTCTCTGCATTTCCTGAAGTTGGGTGGCTATTTCCTTTCCCATGTCAGGGAAGTTTTCAACTATAATCTCTTCAAATATTTTCTCAGGTCCTTTCTCTCTCTCTTCTCCTTCTGAGACCCCTATAATGGAAATGTTGGTGTGTTTAGTGTTTTCTCAGAGGTCTCTTAGGCTGTCTTCATTTCTTTTCATTCTTTTTTCTTTATTCTGTTCCGCAGCAGTGAATTCCACCATTCTGTCTTCCAGGTCACTTATCCGTTCTTCTGCCTCAGTTATTCTGCTATTGATTCCCTCTAGTGTATTTTTCATTTCAGTTGTTGTATTGTTCACCTCTGTTTGTTTGTTCTTTAATTCTTCTAGGTCTTTGTTAAACATTTCTTGCATCTTCTCGATCTTTGCCTCCATTCTTTTTCTGATGTCCTGGATCATCTTCACTATCATTATTTTGAATTCTTTTTCTGGAAGGTTGCCTATCTCCACTTCATTTAATTGTTTTTCTGGGATTTTTATCTTGTTCCTTCATCTGGTATATAGTCCTCTGCCTTTTCATTTTGTCTATCTTTCTGTGAATGTGGTTTTTGTTCCAAAGGCTGCAGGATTGTAGTGCTTCTGCTGTCTGCCCTCTGGTAGTTTAGGCTATCTAAGAGGCTTGTGCAAGCTTCCTGATGGGAGAGACTGGTGGTGGGTAGAGCTGACTGTTGCTCTGGTGGGCAGAGCTCAGTAGAACTTCAGTCTGCTTGTCTGCTGATGTGTGGGGCTGAGTTCTCTCCCTGTTGGTGGTTTGGCCTGAGGCTACCTAACACTGGAGGCTACAGGCCCTTTGGTGGGGCTAATGGCAGACTCAGGGAGGGCTCATGCCAAGGTGTACTTCCCAGAACTTTTGCTGCCAGTGTCCTTGTCCCTGAGGTGAGCCACAGCCACCCCAAGCCTCTGCAGGAGACCCTCCAACACTAGCAGGTAGATCTGGTTCAGTCTCCTACGGGGTCACTGCTCCTTCACCCTGTTGCTGATGAACACACTACTTTGTATGTGCCCTCCAAGAGTGGAGTCTCTGTTTCCCTCAGTCCTGTCGAAGTCCTGCAATCAAATCCCACTAGCCTTCAAAGTCTGATTCTCTGGGAATTCCTCCTCCCATTGCTGGACCCCCAGGTTGGGAAGCCTGATGTGGGGCTCAGAACCTTCAGTCCAGTGGGTGGACTTCTGTGGTATAATTGTTCTCCATTTTGTGAGTCACCCACCCAGGGGTCATGGGATTTGATTTTGTGATTACGCCCCTCCTACCATCTCATTGTGGCTTCTCCTTTGTCTTTGGATGAGGGGTATCATTTTTGGTGAGTTCCAGTGTCTTCCTGTCGATGATTGTTCAGCAGCTAGTTGTGATTCCGGTGCTCTCACAAGAGGGAGTGAGAGCACGTCCTTCTACTCCGCCATCTTGAACCAATCTCCATACCACTTTTATATGTTTTAAAGAACTGAGTCTGTTCCAGGAACTCTGATAAGTGTTTTCCATGAATTGCCTCATCCCATTCTCTCAAATGCAGGAGAGGAGTACAATATATTCCTATTTAACAAAAGAGCAACCTGATCTTTAAGAAGGTAAGTTTTTTTCCCCCCTAAATTGCACAGCTAGTAGAGGGCAGAAATCATAGCAAGCCTGATTGCATTTATAGCCAAAAAGTGTATGCATATATATATATATATATGTATATATATATATATACACACACATATATATATATGTGTATATATATATGTGTATATATATATAATGTCCCAAAGTCACTGACTTCACTTCATATTCACTGATGCTGCTATAGTCCAAGACACCATCATCTCTTCACAGAACTATTGCCAGGATAATGTATCTCTGCTTCCTCTCCTGTCTCTCTGTAGTTCATAATCTATACTTGTGCTGTCCAGTATAATAGTCACTGTTCACACACAACTTCTGAGCATATGAAGTGTAGCTAGCATAGACTAGATTTTGAAGACAATATCTAATAAGAGAAAAGGTATGCAAAATATTTAATTGATAATTTTTTCCACATTGTTTATTTTTTCAGCTTTTTTGAGGTTATAATTGACAAATAAAATTGTAAAATATTTAAAGTGTACATCATGGTGATTTGATCTATGTATACATTGCAAAAGGATTCCCACCATCTAGCATCTAATTAATTAATGTATCCATCATCTCACAGATTTATTATTATTGTTACTATTAATTATTTAGGTGATAACACTTAAGCTCTACTCCGCTAGCAAATTTCAATGATATAATACAACGTATCAACTATAGTCACTATGTTTTACATTAGATCCTCAGACCTTATTCATCTTATAGCTGAAAGTTTGTGCCCTTTACTAACCTGTCCTAATTTCCCCCACTCCCAATGGTCTGGCAACCATTCTATTCTCTGTTTCTAAGAATTTGACTTTTTTTTTTAGATTCCACATATAAGTGATACCATGCAGTATTTGTGTATCTCTTTCTGGCTTATTTCACTTACCCGAATGCTCTCAAGTTCCATCCATGTTGTCACAAATGGCAAGATTGCCAATTGGTAATTTTTTATATTGATTACATGTTGATATAATAATATTTGGGAGACAGAGGTTAAATAAAACATAGTAAGATTATTTTTGCCCTTTTCTTTTCCTGTGTTAAGGTAGTTGTTAAACAATGAAAATTACCTGTGTAATTTAACTCTATCTTTTTAAGTTTGATAATAAATACTTCTTAGTGCTTAAATCTGTTTGAAGTGAGTATTGTTACTTGCAGCCAAAAACACCTTAACTCTTATAATCCACTTATTTTTCATTTCCTTGTACACTGTTTCCCATTTTTTGATCTTTGCACTCTAGTCCCTGATCTAGTCTCGCCATAGCTAGCTCCTTAGTATCATTCCAGGACAAATTGAAATGTGATTTCCTCAGGCTATACCTTCCTTGATCAATCTCTCTAAAGTAGCCAGAGCTTGCCAGTCAGTCTTTATCTCATCTTGCTGTTTGTATCGTCTTCAGAGATCTTATCACCATCTGATATTTATTTTGTGATTACTTTTTAGTTTGTTTTCCCTCAATAAAATGTAAACCCCATAGATGCGTTAATATGCGATATTTGTTTTTCTCTTTCTGACTTACTTAACTCTGTGTGACAGTCTCTAAGTCCATCCATGTCTCTACAAATGACCCAATTTTGGTCCCTTTTATGGCTGTGTAATATCCCATTGTGTATATGTACCACATCTTATATTAACGCATATATGTGGAATCTGAAAAAATTGGTATAGATGATCTTATTTACAAAGTAGAAATAGAGACACAGGCATAGAGAACAAAGGTATGGATACCAAGGGGGAAGGTGGGGTGGAATGAATAGGGAGATTGGGATTGACATATATACACTTATTGATACTATGTATAAAATAGATAACTAATGAGAAACTACTGTATAGCACAGGGAACTCTACTTAGTGCTCTGTGGTGACCTAAATGAGAAGGAAATCCAAAAAAGAGGGGATATATGTATAAGTATAGCTGATTCACTTTGCTGTACAGTATAAACTAACACAATATTGTAAAGCAATATTGTAAAGCAATATTGTAATTTTTTTCCAATAAAAATTAAAAAAAAACCAAAAACAAACAAACAAAAAACGTAAACCCTGTAATATGCCAGACACAGAGGAGAGATTCAATAAATATTTGTTGAACAAACAAACAAACATATAGGAACTTAAATAAGAGGAAGCAAATACGTCACTTTTACAGAAGAATCACTCCTTTTTCATGGACAAATATAGTCTCTATTTGGATTTATTTGTATATGAATTTGTATTGAGTCACATAAAGTATACTGAGTCTTTAATTTTAGGTTTCTGAGCTAATCAGGGTATTATTTTTATGAATTTTACCAAGATTCAAGTTGCCTATTTCTGTTACATTTATATAAAACCACTACAACCAACTAATAGGTAAGAAGTTGAAAAATTAAGTCAAACTATGTGCTTCTGTATTCAAAAAGTGTTTATCTATTTGGATCCTTTTCCAAGTGTTTGATGGAAAATTTAATAGTTGCATCAGATATCTGATTTATTTTGGCTCAGTATTGGTACATCCCACATTTGAAAACAAGGAAGCATGATACAACAGTTCTGTAGTTAAAGTATGATGAAGGTATGTACAAGCTCCTAAGACAGTCTGGAAGAAGGACACTTCAACTGACAAAGAGTTTAGAAAGGACTCACAGAAAGGAGATTCTGGAATCTTGTCTTAAAGAACCAGTAAATGACCATCAGCTGGACAATGTGGAAGGAGGTCAGTTGGTTCTCTGAGTGATTTTTAGCCAAGTCTTAATGATCAGCACACTTTCATGCCTGAAATTAATTTATAATTTTCAAATCTCAGTAATTCATCATCCTCCATGCTAACTTGCTGCTTGAGCTGCTTCACAAAGTTAAGCATACACTTTCTGCTTTTCTGGTATAAGTGTTAATAAAGAGCAAAATGACACAAGGGAAAGCTTCATTCAAGAGGAGGAGGAGAACCTGAGTTGCCTTGGACTTGAATAAACAGCCTTGGATCACCAGGAGTTGACCTGTGTCATTTGACTGTCAGCGTCAATTAATAACAGCTCTTCCCTGGATACCTCCAGAAAGTTCAGACCTGGGAATGTTGCCAAAACAGATCCCCTCTTCTCTTTTCTTGACAGTATTCCACAAAACTAAAATTCCTTTCATGTTTAGTCATAAAAGGACTATCAAACAAGTCAGAAGCCCAGATGTGACCATGATAAATGCAAATCAGGGCCAGCACCTCCCAGGACAGCAGTGAAATTTTGACTTACAAATTTCTCCCTATTTTTAGAAAATTGTTATCTTTGTCTTGATGGTTTCCCTGGGAGCCTCAGCTGTGATCTAGTGAGGCTGTAAACTTTCAGCCCTTATGGCTAAGACTATCTATGATGATAACTTTAAACTTCAGTGTCTGGAGGTTGGGTGTGTTGACAATAAAAAAATATCAAAATGATTGACTACATTTTCAATTTTATTCCAGATTTTTGATTTTGTGTTTATAAACTTAGTTCAGGTTAGTTAATCCTCCAAAAATAAAGGCCTCATCTAGACATTTTGGCTGCAGGCTGAGTCTACAAAATGTTGCTATAGTGGGAGTGATCTATATAACCGTAAAACCAATTTTCCACTAACTTATATCTTGTCTAATAAAGATAATAGCTGTAGAACTCACTAACCTTCCAAGAAGAAGAAAGAAAAGCCTACAAAAATATTGCAGATGATAATAAATGTTTAAATGTCTACTATATGCTGCAGCTTGAGTAGAAACAATAAATCTGATATTAAAAAAGAGTTAGAAATATGAAAAATGTTGCATGGTAACAGAAAAAAAGGATCACTAAGGAGAAATCAGAAAGATTCCCCATAAATATCAACCTGCCTTAATTACTTTTCATTAAGTTATGTTTTGATAATAAACAACTCCAAAATCTAAGTGACTTAAACTGCAAAGGTGTATTTCTTGCTCATGTATCCTGTCATCTGTGGACCAGTTTGTTCCACGTGTCTTCATTGCTCTGGGATACAGGCTAAAGGAGTGACCCCTCTCTGGTACATCACATTCTCATGACAGAGAAAAAAGAATAATGGTGGAACCACAATACTTGCTGTAAAGCTTCAGCTGGGAATTGGTACATGTCATTTCTATTCATATTCCATTGGCCAAATCAAGTCATATGGCCAAGCTTGATATCATTGGGGCAAAAATAATAATCTTACCACAGAGAACATACCAAAGAAGGAACCTATGTGGATGGGCCCCATGCATGGTTGAGGAGAGACAGCATATACTTGGAACCAATAATACACTCTACTGTACAGCTTCTTCAGTTAAAGTGGAGGGCAGTACTCTTGTTTGTGAATGTCTTTACTTCCAGAAAATGGGAAAATAATATAACAATTTCTAATCACTTGGTGATGACTTTGGTAACATGTATATAGGATAACAACCATATTTAATCTGTTTATTTTTTAAGTTAAAATTATAACAACATTTGAAATAGAAGATAATTGGTTTGACTGCCTTTTTGCTTTTTAGACATTGAACAAGTTGACACTGGGCTTGAGTACATAAATCATGTTGATTCTGAGAGCTTAATTTCATGAAAAAGAATGTTAATTGTCATATTTAATTATTCATCCTTCCAGAATTCTTAATCTGGGGAACTTTTAAAATATAATTGTTTTCTTTTGTGAGCCTATGTAGCTTACTTTATTTATTTAAAAGTATTTGTCTGTCAAGGAAGCCATAGACTTCACCAGACTGACAAAGTGTTCAGATGGACAAAAACTAAGACCTCTACTTTATTTATGACTTTTTAATTTTTCATCAGTCATTTCCTGTGTGGATTTATTCTTTCCAATTAAATTATAAGCTGAAATGAGAACTATATCTTTCTACTTCTCCTATGTCTTTCTTTCTCTAGATCAGTTAACATATTTTTTTTTTATGAAGAATGAAGTTTTGTAGGTAATCAAAGTTATATTTTATGATTCTTTTTTACAAATTTGTTTATTTATTTATTTTTGGCTGTGTTGGGTCTTCGTTTCTGTGCGAGGGCTTTCTCTAGTTGCGGCGAGCGGGGGCCACTCTTCATCGCGGTGCGCGGGCCTCTCATTATCGCGGCCTCTCTTGTTGCGGAGCACAGGCTCCAGACGCACAGGCTCAGTAATTGTGGCTCACGGGCTTAGTTGCTCCGTGGCATGTGGGATCCTCCCAGACCAGGGCTCGAACCCGTGTCCCCCACACCGGCAGGCAGACTCTCAACCACTGCGCCACCAGGGAAGCCCCAGTTAACATATTTTTAGCAGCAAATAATAAATAATAAAAGCCTATATCATCTGTCTTAGACAATGAAGTATATTTTTCATCTCACCTAGCATTTAATGCTGAGGTGCAGTGAATCTAGAACGGCATAATTTGGTGCTCAAATATCAAGGATGTACTTTCTTTCCACCTTCTTGTTTTGTCATCCTCAGCATGTCAACCTTATTCTTTGGCTGCTCCAAACTTCAAAACTAGTCACCACTATGTACGGATAGTTTCTCCCTTTTATCATTTTTATTTTAACTTAAGAGTAAAGGTAATCTTGCCCATGTACTCTCCAGAAGACTACCCCAGGTCTCCTTTTCCAGAATTACATCTCGGACCCATGCTGAAGCCAATTATTATTGGCATATCCAACTTAGATTTACTCCTGGGCCTAGAGATAGACACTCCTTCTGAGTCACCTGGGAGGGGGTGGATTCCCAAGTGAAAACATGGAGGGCTGGAGGGCTTTGTCAGCAAGAAAATAATGGGATTAAAAGCAGTTAGCTAGGCCACCAAGAGTGCTTGCTGAGATTCCAAAGACAAGGTTTTCAACCATCCAAAATGAAGAGTAGAATCGAAGCAATCATGTGTATAATTCAAACTGCAACAATCCTGAGGTATTTACATTATTTAAGCAAAAATAAAGTTTGTATAGCAAAAACTATAATGACCTGGTGAATCACTTTATTTTACTATCACAAACCTGGCACTACACAAATATTTTTTTTCAGCAGGAACAGAGAGTGTGTTTCTTCTTTCTTTATTTATATTCCACTTAAGCCCCAGAAGGATTTGAGCAGGCTCATTTAACTTTGAACAAGGGTGGGCATACAAATCTCCTTAATAATGAAACCAAATAAAATGGGACAATATTTTAAAATATTCCTTTTGTTTCTTTTAGATAACCTTCCCAAATAACAGACTCAGACATTTTGAAATGGAGACATGAAAAAGATGACTTCAGACTTATAAATTGTCACATCAGCATTCTGTCTTGTGTATAAAATGAAGAAAAAATAGAGTAGAATTCTATTAACACTCTATATTCTAGTTGAATAAAATATTTTAATCCTTGTGTGTGAATGTTAGTGCATCAAAACCAGTGTACATACAAACTTGAATGTTTGTATTGGTTGGGACCAGACCAAACTGGATCGATTCAATTCAGTGCAAGATGTCCTGGTCATGTGTAACATGCAAGGCACATGCAAGATGCTAGGGATACAAATCTGGTCAAGCCAAGGCGTATGAAGAAGACAAATGTATCCCCATGTACAATAAACCAGACTGTAATAAGTACTGTAATTGAAGTAATTTAAAAACTGCCTCTAGAGTATTTAATGAGAACTGATTCCTTGGATCAAGGTAGAGTGGTGCAATGAGAACTATCCCAAGGAAATACATTTGAACTTATCCTTGAAGGGAAAGAAAACTATTGCCTGGTAGAAAAAAGAAGGGTATTTCATGCAAAGGAAAAGCATAAGCAATGGCAAGTGTGGCTCCCTTGCAGTGATGACTCAGTGGGTCAGTCCTGGGGTGAGTCATTCCAAGGAACATGCTAGGAGCAGGAATTTTTGTCTTGACTTACAGCTCTTAAAGAACATTAAAGAAGATCTAAGTACATTTTCCACATCAACTCTTGTCAAAATCACCTGGGCTGTATGTTTCCCCACTTCCCTATGACTTGGGGAAGCTCCCAGTCTCCTACCTGAGAATTCTCTCACCCGCATCCATTTTACCCCAGTCTCACTTCTGTTTTCTCCATTTGCTCTCACTCCAAGCCCTATGGATGTTAACCCTCTTTAGCCCTGGTTCCAAAACATGATTCAGGAGACCTTTCCTTCCATCTCCCTTTCTTCCAGTCATTCTGATGCACCTGCTTATTGCCCTATATCTCAGTTCTACATTCCCAAAATCCAGAAACAGAAAGACCCTCCAAAATTGGGGGATGAAAATGATATTAAGTCTCCTCTCTGCGGGAAGGTTGTGGACACCTACAGATTTAAAACTCTGCCCTATCACATAAGGAAGCATTGAATGCCAACTTCATCAGGCACCACCAAGCAGCGTAGGAAGAGGGAAGGCTGGAGATGAAATTTGGTAATTGGTTTGGAGCCAGATTTTGAAGTCTTGAGTATAAAGCTGGCACCACACTTCTAAGAAAGTGAACAGCCTCTCAAATCTGTATTTTAGAGAAGGGATGTCATAGCTGTATGGAGTTGAAGGAGGCAACAATTTCTCACATCCATCCTCCTGGGCTTCTCCATACATAACTACCTCAGCTGATGGGCTTCTGCACGGATGTAGGGAGCTTGTGCTAACTTTCCCAAACAAACACTTAAAGTTGGTAAAGGCCAATAAGTGCAGTTGCACTGAATCAGTTGCCCACTCTAACTTCCAGGTCTCTTTGTCAGGCTTCTAGCAATGAGAAGTATTGACTATAATTCTTCCCCATACAACCTTCACTTTCATACATGTGGGTAGGTTGATTACTGATTCTGTTAATTCCTGGCTGTACCATCCTAGGCATGTTACTTAATTTCTCTAGACGGTAAATACTCACTGCAAAACACCTAGAACAGTTCTGGGCAGAAAGACATTGACCAAGAAATACAGGTTCCTTTCCCCCTGCCTTTCTTCCAGTACTGAACTGGAGGTAAGCATTACCTGGAATCACAATTGAAGGGCACTAAAAAGAGGGAGGAGTCACAGACCCTCTTTGCTTCCCTACCAGGTTTTGGTTTCCATCAAGCACTTGTCTTTTGTGTCCCTTAGGAAAGAACGGGCTTCCTCAGATAGTACAGAAACAATCCCGTTGAAGGAAGCACTGCCCTCCTGGAGGCATCAGGGATGTAAAATTCTACTGCTTTTCCTGAGAACTAAACAAAGTTATTGACTAATGAACAGCATTCTATCAGTAATTTTTGGTTTCTTTGGATGGGTACTATTAAATTCACAAAGCACATCTCAACAATAATAACAACAATAATTTTAATGTACTCCCACTTTCCCAGGCTCCTCCCATCCCACGGTCTAAAGCCAACTATTTGACCCTCTCATCCAGTATCCCTGTCCTTTGAACACCTCTACCCCTGGTTCTTCATTTCCAGCCTTTGGGGATCTAGTTCCATGTCAATATATTAGTAGGAGAAAATGACTTAGTGTGATCTGACCCAGAAAATGCACAATTGCATTTCCAATCAAATCTTCTGAAGACATAACACCTGTCTTATTTCAAAGGCCAACTCTACTGGCCAAAATTCAAGCAACCCAGCAGGTGAGATAAGAAGAGCTTAAAGATTCTGGGACAGGGGACCTTTGTTATCATATTTATAGTAAAACAAATAAATGAATGAACAAAAACACTTCTCTTCCTCTGCAGAGGGTATGTCTTGATTTGAGGATTTCAGAAACATTAAATATTAGAAGCAGAAGAGACATTAGAAATCTTGTCCAATTTCCTTATTTTCCAAATAAGGGAACTAAGCCCCTCAAGTGACATAATTGGAATCTCAGCAGAAACCTCTCAGTTCAGAAGGCCATCTTTTTGACCTTTAGTATGAATCTTCATCTTTGGTTTCTAATATGAACTTTTGATTCTGAGACATCCAAAACTATTTCACACAGTATAGATGTGTAATTAGTGTCCTTTGATGATGCCTGGAAATATAAAATGATAAAAATTATTCCTACCCACTTTTTATTCTAGGAAAGCAATTAACTCTACCATTCACAGACTGATCCTTAAGAATTTTCAAGCAGTGCCCCCAACATTGTCCTAAAGGCAAAAATAATTGAGCAATGGGTGCCATGGATTAGTCTGTGGTTTAACCATCAGGCATTCTGATGGCTGAAAAAGTGAGTCACTTATTTTGACATGACAGTTGGGTGTTGGTGCACTTTGGGGTGTGTTTAGAGACATCACTGAACGTAGATAGGAAACCAGGAGATGTGCCAGCATATCAACAATAAATTAAATGATATGACACAAGAATTTGAGAGCTTACCTGCATGACATGTACAACATGTGAGAAACAATAGGAAACCTCCCTCCCTCGTCATGCCATTGGAAAGTAAAGATAAGTTACAGTAGCTGACAGAGTACTGAGTTGCGGGGCTCAGTTTCACCTCATAATGGGAATTCCCTTTGAATTACATGAGAGAAGAAACCTGGTTCCTGCTTGCTGAGTTATTACCCCAGTCTCAAAAGGAGTCTCCTGGTCTCTTTTGCTGTTAATTATGTATACTCTGCAGCAGCTTAATCTAATTATGACTCTCTCCAGTGATTGCCTGATAAGACATACCCAGGCACATGGTTTTTTCAGTTCCCTTTTCCCCAGTCTTCTCTGCCTCAACTCTCCTTCAGAAGTTATACTCAAAAAGCTTAGTAACAATTGGAATCTAACTACATTTTAGCATAACACTTACATTCATGCTTCTGTTCACACTGTAAAAGGTAATCTTTGAATGGTTTAAGCATCTGGATTCTATTACGGCAAAGTGTAGCACTTAACATGGAAGAGACTTTTTACATTTGTGTGGAATTCAGGCAGCTGCCCGAGCCACCCTTGGGCCTAGTTGTTTCAAAGAGATTTGCAACAGGCTTAAGTCAGAAATGATAAAATTGTCAAAAAACTTTGGAATTCCTTTTGGAAGACAGCTAAAAAAATAAAACCAAACCAAACCTCCAAAAGGAAAAAGGAAGAGATTTCTGCCTGCAAATTTTTAATAATATAGTTTATTGGGTCAAATACTGAAACTCCAAATAGTGTCTGCTGTGCATATCCAAGAAATATTTCCACTTTTTTCCTCTCAAGTATAACATTGGTTTTATAGTCTTGCAGATTACAAATCACATGGTTTTTTTTTTTTGTAGGAATATTGGATTTTTCTTCCATTTGTCCTATTTTATTTAAATAGTCCAAACCCCTGTGGTTTGGTCATTAAAATCCAGTTGGCAGAGAGAGGCTGAATCTTTATGTTTTCCAGCTGCATTTCTGCCAGCTACACACAAGCACTGTTAGCTATATGACCGTGTTTACATCAGCCATGAGTGGGAGTTTCTTGTGATCCATTGGGTAGCACACAGAGGTGTGGGGTGCCTGAGGTCTCTGGTCTCTCTGCAGAGTAATGACATCATCATCTCCAAAGAGTGATGTCAACCCTACGGAGAAGTACCTGCTCAAGGAAAGTGATGCCAACCTTATCTCTGATGTCTACCACTCTAATTTAGACAGTGAAATACACTGTAGGCAAATAAAAATGTCTTAGCTCTGGTTGGGCAAAAAAGGGGTAGAAGAAAAGAAAATGCTCAAGTCACACAGTGGGAAAAAGAGGGAAGCTTTTGGTTCATGCAATAATTGTTCTCTCAGAAAAGTACATTTGACCTAATGACATTTTAGAAAAATCCATCCTGAAGTTCATATGGAATTTCAAGAGACTTTAAATAGCCAAAACAATCTCGAAAAGAAGAACCAAATTTGAGGTCTCACATTTCCTGATTTCAAAACTCACTACAAGCTACAGTAAGGGAAACAGTGTGGTACTGGCATAAAGGCAGAAATATGGACCAATGGAATTGAACAGAGAGCCCAGAAATAAACTGTCACATGTATGGTCAGATGATTTTGACAAGGGTTCCCAGACCATTCAGTGAAGAAAGGACAGTCTTCTTCAAAAATTGTGCAGGGAAAACTGGATATCCACACATAAAAGAATGAAGCTGGACTCTTGCCTTATACCATATACAAAAATTAGCTCACACTGGATCAAAGAACTAAATGTAAGAGTTAAAACTATAATAATCCTAGAAGAAAACATAGAGAAAAAGCCTCAGGACATTGGATTTGGCAGTGATTTCTTGGATAAGACACCAAAAGCACAGGCAACAAAAGAAAAATATAGGTAAATTAGATTACATCAAAATTAAAAGCTTCTGTGCATCAAAGAAAACTATCAATGGAGTGGAAAGGCAACCTGAGGAATAGGAGAAAATATTTGCAAATCATATATCTAACAAAGGGCTATTATCCAGAATATATAAAGAACTCATACATCTCAACAATAACAACAAAAAACAAACAAATCGACTAAAAAATGGGAAAGGACTTGAATAAACATTTCCCCAAAGAAGATATACAAATGGCCAATAAACACATGAAAAGATGCTCAGCATCACTAATTGTTAGGGAAATGCAGTGACATGCCACTTCATAACTACTAGGAGGAACTGCTATTATCAAAGAAACAGAAATTAAGTGTTGGCAACGATATGGAGAAATTGAAATCCTTGTGCACTGCTGGTGGAAATGTAAAATGGTGCAGCCACTATAGAGAACAGTATGTGCATTTCTCAAAAAAATTAAAAATAGAATTACCATATGATCCAGCAATTCTACTTCTGGGTATATACTCAAAAGAATTGAAAGAACGGGCTCAAATAAACATTTGTATGCCCATGTTCTTAGCAGCATTATTCACAATAGCCAAAATTGGAAGCAAGCCAAATGTTCATCAATGGATAAATGAAGTTTTAAAATGTGTTATATATACATGCAATGAAATATTATTCAGCCTTAAAAGGAAGGACATTCTGGCACATGCTATAGCATGGATGAAACTTGAGAACATTATGCTAAGTGAAATAAGTTAGTCATAAAAGGACAAATACTATATGATTCTATTTATATGAAGTATCTAAAGTAGTCAAATTCATAGACACAGAAAGTAGAATGGTGGTTGCCAGGGGCTGGGCAATGGGACAATGAGGAGTTATTGTTTAACGGGTAGAGTTTTTCAATTAATATGTTTAATAAATTTGGGGGGGATTTGCAACAATTTGAAAAAACTCTCAGATGACCCATATAGCCTAGAAGTATCAAAAAATTAAAAAGTTAGTTTTATCATGAATGAATGAAATATATGTAGATACTAGTCTATCTTTACATAGGCATAAGGTGAATGATATTTAATATAAAATTAATAATGCATTAGTTTTCTTACTGTTTTAACTTTGCTTTCAAAGAACTACATTACTGTACAGTATGCCTCTCCCCTTGGAGAAACTGCTTTATCAGCCTATCATCACAGGTAAGTGTGTTTTTTTAAAATGTGACAATGTTTCTGATGCTGTATTATGAATATGAGTGTAATATTGTAAGCCATAAAAATTTTATAATGATTCATTCCTTAGTGTATAGGCTAGGCTACCATGAGGCAATCATATCAGTTACACTAGGCTACCATAACGCAATCTTATTGCTGCTTCTTCATTGTCAATGTTATTCTTCATTATCAATTATACATGTCAATAAATATAAATTTATTTTTCACATTATTTTTTGTTTTCGATGTCTAGTGTTAGTAATACATGTAACAGCTACAGTGTTTTGTATCATGTAAGACAATATTGATGTAGGTACTGACAGATAATTCATCTTGTAAACAGACAATGTAAACTTATAGATATTAATAAATACATTGCAGTACTGGTAAATGTATTTTCTCTACCTTCTGATTTTCTTCATAATGTTTTTTCTAGCTTACCTTATTGTAAGAATACAGTATTCTTGTATAATTTATACAGTATATAATACACATGACATACAAAATATGTAGTAATTGACTGTTTATGTTATCAGTAAGGCTTTCAGTCAATACTAACTACTATTATTAGTAGTAAAGTTACACTCAGATTCTCAACTGTGTAGGGGTTCAACACCCCTAACCCCTGCATTTCAAGGGTCAACTGTACTTCCTCACTTTATACTTTATCCAAAACTCAAGTCAGCCCCTTGAGTTCTGAGATATGAAAAGAATCAAATTCACAGATATTTTGAGTTGAGACTTCAAAGTTCTGAAAGTGGAATGTAAAAAAATTGTATTGAAATTGTGATAAGTGGGAAATATAGCCATATATTTAAAATACTTTAACTGCTTGGGCTGGTCTTTGTGCTCCTCAGTTCGAATGCATTACTGTACTACTGTAGGTCAGTATACTTTAGGTGGTGTTAGCAACTCAGAAAATGCACACAACATCTCTGATGGAGTTCTTGACCAATCACTTGATTACATTTCCTGATATTCAACAGATGCCTGTAGCCACATGGCAAACAGATCTCCTCCATAACAGTTCACCATAATAGTAAATTGGAACTAACACAGGGACCCATGCATAATATTTAATAGAAGCAGAAATTATGAACAGCGTAACTCCAGGGTCTATTACTGCCCGATCTGTCTCAATTTTTGTGGTAGCATATATTTGACTGACCAAATCAATGTGTATTGGGATAATGGGACTGTCAGATTCTTTTTGGCACAGCAAGCCAGTGGAATATTCTAGGTGAGCTTGATTTAGAATAGATACAGCAGACTGACTCTGTGGCTTTGGAACTTAGTAAGAAGAGAAATGAGTTATGATGTCATTCCTGTCTACATATGATTCATTTTCTGTTAAGACTACAGCATTTTCTTCAAGTAGAAAGGCTTCTTGGGATAGTATCTCACCACCGCCTCCTCTACTCTGCCAACTTTCCCCTCTTCTTCTCTACTGTTTCCCTCCCCTTCACAGCTCACACATCTTAGACAAACGAGTTTCACTTGAAAACTAACCAAAACTCCAAACAGAAGTGAGACCACAGTAACAAATAGAAACGTCCATCCTCATCTTTACCAGTACCTCCAAACTCTTTTGTGATTAATTCATGGGAAAGGTGGAAGATAGTAAAACAGAAGGGGCAGTGCAGAGAAATCTTAGAGTCCCATTATCCCAATGGCAAAGTTTTTAATGGATAAAGGAAACTATTGAGAGATGACACTCTTACCAAGTTTAAAATTTTTGTATTTGTACTGTAATTAGCAAGGAATATCCACCTGCTGTTTCAATCACACAAAATGTTCTCCTTGGTGCCTCTCAAACTGTGTTTGAATGATGTTTCTGTTGGTAATCAAGAAGCATTTGGGAGGCATCTCAGCAGTGGCTTTTAGGAGAAGATATTTGATTCCTCTCTTTATATATTCCAGTTTATTTCAAAATTTTCTCAGATCAAAGGTGATGTCAGGAGATCAAAGCAAAATGCACAGAGTAAAATCCAGAATCAGATGAACTGTCTGATTATGATTTTCAGTTAAAAAAGTATTTGACACAAATTTTATAAAATTTTTAAATGGCATCAATTATAGTGTAATAACACATTTAGTGAGAAACTTAACAAACATGAATCAGTTCAACACCTACCATCTATTTATCTGTATTTTATGATTTATTTTGGTACCATAAAATATGTACAGAAATGACATACATGGAAGTCCTAAATGACCCAGCATGGATAAAATCAGGAGAAATCCATCAGACAGAAATATGTACAGCTCATCCAGAGAATAAATAACATTCTGATGCACTTAGTATGATTCTGTTCCATCACTAAGAGATGAGAAAAGAGGCTGTATAGTAACTCTCTGTGCCCACATACTACTGGATGTACAACTGGTCCAAATGAGATTCTACTTATCTTGGATTATCTAGGTCATAATATTTGACTGTCAACTTGAATGGTGGCCTTCTCTGCCCCATAATTCCTTGAAAATGGGAGGGAGGGGGTGAATGAAACTGTGAGCTGGTAGTAAATCCCCAGAGATCTGCTGGGGATTTTAAACACTCTTGCTCCAAAGTAGACCCAACTCATTTTGAAAAGAAAGCAGAAGAAAGTTCTTATCTCACTTTATGCCTAGAGAATCCACCTTTCTTAGAGAAAGAGAAATATGCAGCCAGAATCAAATATTTATACCCAGGAATCCCATGATGTAAATCTAGTAGATACAGCCCAGAGATGGAATGACAAGGTTAAACTCATGGGCTGCCTCTTACAGTTCCTTTAGCCCCATACCCAAATTTGTGTCCCAAGGTCACTCAAAACATTGCTTAAAAGCCTGAAGTAAGCGGGTTCTAAATTGGGTCTATTCCAGAATGGTTGGCCTATCCTTGAGGGATTTGGGGGCAATATATGGTGACAGCATAACTTACTTTAAAAAGTTGTTTCATTGTCACAGCATGAGTCCTGATTTGGGCCTGTGAAAATAATTTTACATTATGTTTGCACATGTTAAGGAGTGTTAGGAAAGTGTTTGTGGTAGACCAGTAGGACAAATGTGGAAAAGAGCAGAGCTTCCCAGATTCTGCTTTAGTTTAATTTTTTTCTCTTTGCAAGGTTCATGAAGAAGGAAAGAAGAATAAAATTGTTCACAGGGACAAGAGGGTAAAGAAACAAAGACAAACAGATTTAAGAGGTAATTGTATACTATAACTTGCTAACAAAGAATTTTGTAGGTTGCCAACCTGTGTAAATTATATGCAGTTGGGAAAAGACCTCCAAGCAGAGGGAAACATAATCACTTCATCTATTTTTTTCTCAGTCAGTGTTTCTAACACTAAGTCTATTGTATGACTGAAATGTACAAAAATACATTCGTTTCACAGATAGCCTTTGAAATACGCTGTTGTAGGGTCTGTGTACTCTACAACAACCTATCACCTGAGTGGTTGGAGCCCTCTAGTGGCCAGGTGCACTCCAGTCATATGGGTTTCTGAGCTCTGTTCCTGGAACAATGTTATCTTCTCCTATTCCCATTGGGCAACTGGGGGGAGATTGCAGAGCCTTCTGGATACACTTCCATAACTCCAAATGTAAATTGGGAATTCTAAAGCCTACCTCTTCTGCCGATTGTCATTTCGTATTTCCATTCTTCCAAAGTGTTATACCCTTTCACTGACTTTCTGCCAAAGCTTTGAGAAGAACCTCTAGAGAATGGCTATTAATTATCATAGAGAAGTAAGAGTTCTGCACCAAGGGAAAGCATATTTATATGCTAGTATAACTCTTCCACAAAGCTAGCTATGTGGATGACTGGTGGCTAATTTGTCACAATCAATGTATTTCTCCATAATCTGAAGATAAGTTTGAGATCCCTCCAAAGTTCTCAAGGATTATTTAGAAATTTGCCCCACAAAATATTTTTGGACATAACAAAAGTTTTCCCAGGGGGTCTCTTCACATTCTCTGGTTATTTCTTTCCAGGCTCCTTTATTAGCTCCTCTTTTACTGGACTTTAAAAACCTGGAGCATCTTGGGGCTCTATCCCATTTCTTCTCTTTTCTTACTTTCTACAGTCTTAAGTATATCTGTTCCTTCATGTATTCTCTATATACCAATAAGCATTTAATTTCAAAATTGTACACAAATATGCTTCTCGAGCTCCAGAACTGCCTACTTGGCCTCTCCTTTTAGATGTCTCACAAGAGCTTCAAGTTCAACATGAACAAAAGTGAACTTGACCCAAACCCACCCCCTCTCCAGTGTTTCCAATCAAAGCAAATGGCACAGCCTACAAATGTGGCCATCCTTGTTGAATTTTCCTCTCTTTTGGGGATGCTTTCATCACCAAGTCGATAAATTCTACTCCTTAAATCTCCTCCATTCCCTCTTTCTCAAGTTTAACCATTATGAGTAGCCTAGTTTAAGCCATACAAACTAATGCAATCACTTTCTAACAAAAATTTCTATACCCATTCCCTCTAATGCATTGTCTTAAAATGCACATCTGATCATATCATTTCTCTGCTTTTAACATTTTGATGGCTTTTAGGATAAATTTCCAAATTCATACTATGGCCTCAAAAACCTACATATTCTGGCCCCTGCTTATCTCTCCAGTTTCTATTCCCACTCTCCCCCCTCATGCTCCTCTGGCCAACTATAACAATCTTTCACATTCCTTCTTGCCTTGGGACTTTCACTGAGCTATTCCTGCCTGACACACTCTCTGCCTATACTTACCTAGCTAATTATTAATATTAACCTAGCATTTTAAAATGCAAGTGTCTTTGGGTTAAAATAGGATGTTCTTTAGCTGTGTTCTTTAGTATGTGTTCTTTAGCAGAGCCGTAGTTAAAAGGAAAGAAATTAAGCAAAGACTCCTGCACAGAGAGGAAGCTGTCTCATCTCACCTATAACTGCTGTGTTTACACAGATGGTGTGCTCTGAAAGGTTTTGCTTTGACTTGATAAGGAAACTAAAATTAAACAGAGACATTTGATTAGCTGATTAATCAAGTTGAAGTCAGTTTCTCTCAAGACAAAATCGATGTAACTCTTGCTCTACATCCCATGTTGCGAGCTTCAGTTATCTGTACTTTCCTTTCATCTAACATAAAGAGATAATAACTTGCTGAGGTCAACTTGTTTTTACTAACTAAGTTCTGTTAAACACCTTAAATGTTACTTTAACCTCTGGGTTTGAAAGAAAGTCTTAAATGCTTGGAATCATGAATCACTGGGAGAGAGGGTTGAGAAATATGTCAATTGTTCCTCACTTTCATTTTAAATGTTGTTTCCACATTTGGTTTTCTTTCTTTGTTCTTCTAACTGTACAAATTTCCTGTGAAAAATTTTGAGTTTAGTGTGCTTCCTCCCAGCATTTGGTATTTATAATTGGGAAGCAAATTTGGCTGGTTTCTAATTCACACACAGGCAAAGCTTGTTGCTTTCATACTTTTCATCCATCAGCCTCAGCCTAAATACCACTTCCTCATAGAAAGTTTCCCCAATACCTTTAGACCAGGTCAGGTGTTATTATCATGCTCACAGCAAGTTTTGTACATCCTCAACTAATTACCATATTAATTTCTGTCTTTCAGATTATGAGCTCCATGTCACGTCTACCTTGTTCGTTTGTTCATATCCTGCACAGAACACAGTACTCTGGATATAAGAAGCATTCAGGAGATATTTGTTGAGTGAAAAAATATACTATTTCCTCATATGGACAGTGGTTTTCTGACAAGACCATGCAACAAGAGAAGAAAATTATTGCAAGAATGCAGTATTCCTTATAGATTCCAAAGGCAGGAAGTGTAGTGGAGCCTGAGAAAGGCCTAAAAAAGCAACAGAAATACAACCAGAAATCATAGCAAACCATATCTTAGACTATCCTTCTCTTTCAGTCTCTGATTTTGCTTTTCTCTATTCTCCTGCTTCATTCATATTTCTCTGTAGACTTATTCCTCTGCCTCTCCAAGCATAAAGTACAGGATGTTATCTCATAGCTCTGGAGTTTATGTGCTCTCAGTTCAAAAGACTAGTAGAGTCTAGTATGCTTCATCCCAATTCCAAACTCTAAGGAGAGGGAAAGTGTGTCTAAAATGGTTTAAGGGGACTTCGCAGTGGTTAAGAATCCGCCTGCCAATGCAGGGGGACATGGGTTCGAGCTCTGGTCCCGGAAGATCCCACATGCCACGGGGCAACTAAGCCCGTGACCACAACTACTAAGCCTGTGCTCTAAAGCCCACAAGCCACAACTATTGAGCCCACGTGCCACAACTATTGAGCCCACGTGCTACAACTACTGAAGCCCATGTGCCTAGAGCCCGTGCTCCACAACAAGAGAAGCCACCACAATGAGAAGCCCATGCACTGCAATGAAGAGTAGCCCCCGCTTGCCACAACTAGAGAAAGCCCGAGCACAGCAACGAAGACCCAATGCAGCCAAAAATAAATAAATAAATAAATTAATTAATTAATTAATTAAAAAAATGGTTTAGGACTAGTGGTTTCCTATTCCAATCAGCTATGGTGGGAAATACAGTCTCATTGAATAAACATGATTTCAGGGGTCCATATGTGTATGTGTGTTGTGGGAGAGGCATCAAACATGGCAAACACAACGTTGTCTACTACAACCATATGTCTCCTTGAATGCTTCTGGAAAGTCAGATAAATAACTATATCAATGAAAAATTTTCAAGTGTGAAATGTCATTGGTTTCTCTGCAGATGCTAATGAAACTCAGGGGAATATCTAGATGTTATAGTGATGTATTGACAAACTTTTTTTCTGTCAAATAAGGAATGTGTTTATTAGTACTCACTGTTACTCTTTTATTCAAAGCGTCTCTAATTTTTTACAGTTTTCCCTCAAAATCATTATGTGGCTTATAATGTCTTAATGGTAGTACACCCTAGTATATCTAACAGGACAATACCTGCAAAGTATTATTAACCCTTTCAAGACTTGTAGAAATTAATTTATATTCATCAATCTAATTTCTCAACATGTTTTCAGTGGTCAGATTTTAGGGAAATTATGGAGGGACACCTTCCAAGAGTTTATGCAACAGATGTTAAGATTTTGGTTCTAATTCCCCTCATCCATGAAGTGGTAAATTAACTTTCCTCTACCTCATCCCAACTCTACTTGAGTGTAGGATTCTTGTATATTCTCTTCTCTTCACTACTTCTGTTGAAATTATCCAGGAGAAAGAATTCTTTACAATTCTTATTGAATGTCACTAATCATTTTCATTCTGGTATCTTCATCAGAAGGTGGGTTTTCAAGTCACTTTTAACATGCACTTATTAGACATTTCTTTGCTTGAAAAAATATGAAGCCCCTAATTTACTGCACTCTTTTCTGGCCTTAAAGACTCATTTATACTTGCTAAAATCATGTAAAAATGAAATAATTTTGACACAAATTTTCCAAGAAATTATTTCCTTTCAAACCATAATAAAGCTTAGAATAAATGATCTGAATAAACTTGGGGTCAGAATTGCTCCATCGCTTTGGAAAGTGACTAGAATATAATTCTTATAATGCCATATCAACATTTTAATAATCCATACTAATAGAATTGACAAATAGAGTATATTTAGTTATAAGAAAGATTGAGATTTCAAAAAACTTTAAAATAAAAATTTAGAATTAAAAATTTTTTAATATAAATTTAATTTAAAATTAATTAAAATTCAATTTTAATTTGAAATTTTTGATTTTATTTTTTGATTTTAATAATTTTAAAATAAATTTAGAATTCATTCTAAATTTAATTTAGAAGAATTTATCTCAAACACTAAAGATAGTTTCAAATTTGGAGCTTTGCTGTCTATCATAGGAAAAGACTATTAAAAATAGAATATACATTTTATTATGGTTATTTTTGAAATTAATTCTCTAGAGTCTAGGCTGAATATATTTTTAAGTCTTACAAATGACATGGTGAATCTTCATCATGGCATCCAGACAAATTTTTACAATTGCTAACTCAAGAGTCATACTCAAAACTCTGAAGAGCTAACCATGGTCAGAGAACTTCAGTTATTCATTACAGAACTGATACATCTACAAAAGCATTTTATATCTTAACAACTGTGGATCATGTTATTAAAAATTGTCAAGTTCTGAGCCCATTGATGGTCTCTCAACAAAACAATTGCAAAGGAAAAGAAATTTAATCTAATACAAAGATACGGAATATCAATTATTTTAAATAAAACTTTATCTTCTTTATCTTTTTGGTGAATGAAGGAAATGGAACAGATTGAATGTATTATCACTACTAATGATTCCAAACTTTTACATATCAGGTATTATTTAATCCTTACAACAACCCTATAAAGTAGGTACTATTATTATTATCTCTATTTAAATACAAAGAAACTGGGAGGAAAGCAAATTGTAATTACATGATTTGTCAGGGTCACACAATGAATAAGAAGCAGAAACAGGATTTGAACAAAGTTACCTTTGCTCCTAAGGGTGTGTGTCTCTTAACCATTCATTATGCTCTACGCTTTCTAACAGTCAAGTGAAGAATGTTTTCTATAACAAGTTTTAGCTTAAATCTTCAAATTCTCTCATTGAAATATTTTTCAATGCCCTCAAATGAAATTTTAGTGCCACAACTTTATTTGTCAAAAGATGTTTAATTCATTAAAAAAAAATATTCAATGGGTTAATTTTCATTAAAACCTCTTGCTTTGAGGACTCTCATAATAACGATTTTCATGACCTTCATGCCTTTTTTCTGATTTTTTGAAACCCATGTATAGTCAATAATAAAATAAAACAAGCAAATCTGTATATACTATTGCAGAGGTGACATTTACCTATGAGAAAAATAGCAGCCAACAGGTGAAATATATCATGAACATATTTGATCTTATGGAGGGGAAATCTTTGGTGGCCATTTAACTAATGGCCACCAAAGATTTAATTAGTAGCTAATTCCTCTGTCATTTTTAGACTTCATGCTGGCCAGCAGAAGAGCTTATGCAAATAAGAAATGAACACCATATCTTGAAACAGATATTAAAACAGGGTGTTAAAACTGAATGGCAATGCTTGTGCCTGGAGTTCATTTACTTCTCAGATGCTAGAACAGACCCAGTCATGCCAGTATATTTCTTTTCTTGACTTAAGCCAGAAAGATTTGTTTCTTGTCATATGCAACCAAAATACTTTAATAAATATGGAGCTAGATATTTCTGGAAACAAACAACACGGTTTGGTTGAAAATGCTTTCCTTACATAGTCCGAGTTTAAAACTTGGCTCTCTGCAGGTGAGTAAGATGTGGAAGCAGCTATTTAGACAGTGGACATTATTTATTGTCCACCATATGAGGAATGCTGGTGGGGAGTGAGAGAAGTGTACTAGATTTAGCAATTTGGAGACTAAAGCAGAGGTGAAACCTCTTTCTATTTCTGTTTAAAGAAACTGAGATTTTATTCTATTTCAAGTGGAATGAAAAGAGCATGGATTCAAAAGCAGAATAGCACAGTTCTAACTTGCTTTTAATAGGGGATTGGTTAAATAAATTATGGTACATATACAAAAAAAGAGCGAGTTAGAGCCATATGCATAAATATGGGAAAATGTTTAAGCAAATAAATCAAGTTCAGAATAGTGTGTAGAGTATAACCACATCCATGTAGGCATGCTTGCACATGCATGGAACAAATGTTCCTGAAAGTATAAACAAGAAAATATAAATAATGGTTACCTGTTAGCAATGCAACTGGTTTATAGGAAGGAGTCAGAACTGAGAACTAGCAATTTCCATTCTGCATTCTTCTGAACTATTTGATGTATGTGTTTTTTATACCATGAGTGTATCTTCTATAATTAAAAAAATGAAAATAGAATCAGTGGGATTCTTTTCACTTATTAGCCATATGCCCCAGGGTTAGTTGCTTAACCTTTGTGAACTTTAATTTATTCTTCTATGAAATAGTGATAATCATAACACCTGCCCTACTTACAGTACAGTGTTACTCTTAACTAGGGGACCAGAGGTCCATACTCCCTAGAACATCTAAACTTGGCTTTGCTAAGGTGATAACCCATGGACCATCTAGAATCACAGGCAAAATTCTACATACATGAATGTACATTTTTTTTCATGGAACATCTGAGTTTCAAAGGGACCTATAAACCAAAAGCTTCTAAACATGTGTAATAGACTATAAGCTCTGAGAGAGGACAGATTTTGTTCCTAAAACTAGGGCATGCTTGGCCATTAGAGAATAATTTGAAAGCATGAATAAGGAAATGAATAAAATGAAATCTTCTTATAAAGTATTGTGAAAACACTTTATAAACTACAGGTACTATACAAATATTAGTACTACCAATTTTTTTAATTTCCTGAGCAGTTCAGTATATATTTAGAATTTCCCACAGTTGTGAATTTAATTTGCTAAGTTAAAGCCCCACTTCTTTTTTCTCTCTCTTTCATTCTTTTTTTTTTTTTGCTGTGCCACACCGCTTGCGGGATCTCAGTTCCCTGACCAGGGACTGAACCGGAGCCAAGGCAGTGAAAGCCTGGAATCCTAATCACTCGGCCACCAGGGAATTCCCCCCACTTCTTAAAGATGTTACTAAACCCTGCTCTTTGAACCATACCCTGGGTTATGAAGATCTGGTAGAAGAAACTGAAGCTACATCAAGGAAACTAGTTTATCTATTAGGTAATACACATCAACATCAAGTTAACCTGAACTCTTAATCTAAGCTCAAAGTCTAATCTGTTAGCTATACTAATACCAAATAACAAAGAGTAAGCTACCATATAGAACTGACATTTGCTGTACAGTCTCCCTGAATAGGTTATGTGACAAGAATGCATGATAAAAGTAACATCTGTAATAAAATTAATAGCATTCTCCACTGTAGAGTGCCACATTTTCATAGACTAAAAAGCAGTGAACTAGAAATCAGAAGCCTTCAGTAATCCTTAGAATTTAATTTATTATTTGATTTCACTTAATTCTTCATTTCCTCATCAATGAACTCTTAAGTGTTGGATTAAGCAATTTCTAAGGTTGGTTTGTGCTCTATGTCTCTAGGCTTTATTTTGTTTGTTTAGTAAGTCTGGAAGATAAACATAAAAATCTTATCTACTTTTTATAAATGATAAAAGTACGCTACAGGAAGATTAAAGGATTTCCAAAAGTCATACTGGGAGAGCTCATATCTTGACACTTATGTTACAATAATTCTTTCTCCCAAGGTTATAAGCAAGAAATTCAGAGTTTCCAGGAGGTGAATTATTGGTTACCAGGAAACAGCAAGGCGGCGCTTTCTCAAAACTGACCTCAATTTGAATCTCAAATCCTTCATCTACCAATTGAGTTATCTTCACCTTAGTAAGTTTCCATTTTCATTTATAAAATAAAACAAAAATATGTGCCTTCCAGTTCATTGTGGAATTAAATGAGATAATGTGTATAAAGCACCTGCTCTGGCTTATTGATTGCTTGTCCCATTCCTTCTTATCCTGGATTAACTGATTGCTCATTGTCTCATGGATGTAAATCCAGCTTCCTCAGTTAAGAGAAGACTTTTGTCGATAAAGGGTGGATTTTTTTCCTCTCTTTTATATTTGAGCATAATGCTTAGCTTCTAAAACACTTCAGGCTCATAGATTTCATCAATCAGCATTTTTCTTTTTTTTAGTAAAATTATCCTGATATAACATAGTGTCCAATAATGAAAGCCTCTTTGAGGACTAGTCATAGGATCAAATCCAGAGGTCTTAGCACAGAGTGTGGAAAGAACAATGGGTTATACCTGGAGATTTTCAGCCACACTGTACATTTGGATGACACGACAAACAGCATCAAGTATAAAAGGCAATGAACTTCATAGCCATTTAAACTCATTGAAATTCATTTTTATCCACAAAAAAAGAATTTGGTTTTCATTTTAATATTTATTTTGATGTGCTTCTTCTAAGGTGCTGCTTCTGAAATCATTTTGTGGTGACACCAGATGAGGGCTAGTGAGAATAAACATTCCCAGGGAGAGATGGGTCCCCTCTCCCAACCAAGGGTCGGGAAAGCTGACTCCACAGTGTTCAGGGAAAAGAGTTACATGAAAGGTAATGACTCTTTTGCCAAGTACTTTGGAATGAGATTGCAAATTAATAATGATAGAAAATCTGTAAAAATGAAATTCTTAAGATATCAATGAACAGGATAGAAAGGCCAGAGATAGACTCACGCACCTAGAGTCACTTAATCTATGACAAAGGAGGCAAGAATATACAATGGAGTAAAGACAGTCTTTTCAATAAGTGGTACTGGGAAAACTGGACAGCTACATGTAAAAGAGTAAAATTAGAACACTTCCTAATACCATACACAAAAATAAACTCAAAGTGGATTAAAGACCTAAATGTAAGGCCAGACACTATAAAACTCTTGGAGGAAAACTTAGGCAGAGCACTCCATGACGTAAATCACAGCAAGATCCTTTTTGACCCACCTCCTATAGAAATGGAAATAAAAACAAAAATAAACAAATGGGACCTAATGAAACCTAAAAGCTTTTGCACAGCAAAGGAAAACCTAAAAAAGACGAAAAGACAACCCTCAGAATGGGAGAAAATATTTGAAAATGAAGCAACTGACAAAGGATTAATCTCCAAAATTTACAAGCAGCTCATGCAGCTCAATATCAAAAAAAAACAAACAACCTAATCCCAAAATGGGCAGAAGACCTAAATAGACATTTCTCCAAAGAAGATATACAGATGGCCAACAAACACATTAAAGGATGCTCAACATCACTAATCATTAGAGAAATGCAAATTAAAACAACAATGAGGTATCACCTGACACCTGTCAGAATGGCTATCATCAACCAAAAATCTACAAACAATAAATGCTGGAGAGGTTGTGGAGAAAAGGGAACCCTCTTGCACTGTTGGTGGGAATGTAAACTGGTACAGCCACTATGGAGAACAGTATGGAGGTTCCTTAAAAAGCTAAAAATAGAACTACCATATGACCCAGCAATCCCACTACTGGGCATATACCCTGAGAAAACCATAATTCAAAAAGAGTCATGCACCCCAATGTTCATTGAAACACTATTTACAATAGCGAGGACATGGAAGCAACCTAAATGTCCCTCAACAGAGGAATGGATAAAGAAAATGTGGTACATATATACAATGGAATATTACTCAGCCATAAAAAGGAATGAAATTGTGTCATTTGCAGAGACGTGGCTGGACATAGACACTGTCATACAGAGTGAAGTAAGTCAGAAAGAGAAAAACAAATATCATATATTAATGCATATATGTGGAATCTAGAAAAATGGCATAGATGATCTTATTAGCAAAGCAGAAATAGAGACACAGACTTAGAGAACAAATGTATGACACCAAGGGGAAAAGGGGGGTGGGATGAATTGGGAGACTGGGATTGACATATATACACTGCTATGTATAAAATAGATAATTAATGAGAACCTACTGTATAGCACAGGGAACTCTATTCAGTGCTCTGTGGTGACCTAAATGGGAAGGAAATCCAAAAAAGAGGGGATATATGTATACGTATGGCTGATTCACTTTGCTGTACAGCAGAAACTGACACAGCAGTGTAAAGCAACTATATTCCAATTAAAAAAAAAAAAAAACCAAGCTGATATATTTTAAAAAGTGAGTTGTCTTTTTTTCCTTCCTGCTATATGACGTCTCTTAAGTGTTTTGGTTTTCTTCTATTCTCCCTTGGAGTGATGGGAGATGGAAGAGTTAAGAACCATCCTCAAGGCAACCAGCCTCCCAAGTGGAGCTTGGTTTTATCTAGCCTGGGGGAGGGGTTGGGGGCTGAAACTTTGAAAGAATAATTGGTCTTATCCTAAGGTTGATTACATCCCCAGGATAGGAGAGGACTGGGGTTTGCAAGTTCCTCCATTGGTAGTTTCCTGAACCCAGCTGGCATTAAATCATATCAACCCTGACTCCTGCTCACTCTACCTCTAAATTCTCTGGCTATCCAGACCAATAAATTCTATTTGTGCCCCTGGGGATCTAAAGACACTTTCCTAGGAGGTATATGGTGATGGATGGCGTTAAGGGAGACAACTTCTAGATCCTCAAATTCCATATGTTTACTCTTCCTTAAAACTGGTGTCTGAGAACTCGCCTGTGTTCATGACATCAGCCGGGTTCTCTTATTCCCTGGTCCCCTTACAAATTCATTATCTTGCTTGTTTACCAAAGAAAAGTCATTCTTGTCCATCCTGAATCATACTGTGCTACACTACACTGGAGTGTAAAACTCTCCAGGGAAGGAAATAAGGAACATTATGAAATATTTGTGTCTGACAAACTTCCTTTAATGATGCACCGTAAACTCACATTAGAGGTTCATATCTTTCCTTGTCTTGACTATATTTCTGCTAAGGGCAAAGCTTGTGCTTAAGAATGGGAGTTATTTGGGCCCTTGTTGAAATATTCTGAATTCAGAATATTTGTAGCGTTCTATGCTAGGATCACAATAATGTTTACTTTTGTCTAAAGACCTCACTCTTCAATTCCACAAGTATTGTCAAAGATTGCTTCACACAGAAGGATAGACATTGTGGAAGCAATGTGAATATAATCGATGAGAAATACTCAAGCATGTAGAATCTGATGTCACTCAGGAAGCAAACTCATGGCAAGCTCTGTGCCTTTATCTATCTATCATCTATTTATCTACCTATCTACCTGTCTTAGGATTAGAATAATCAAGATTCATAAAAGGTATGCTGGTAAATTCCACTTTACTGCAAAACACCCTGTCTTCATTTTCCCCATTCCTAATGAAAAGAGCTTGATTAATACTTTCATTCATCTCATGTCTCAGTTGCAAATTTTGCATGATTTTAAAGAGACAAAAAGTTTCATAATTACTTCTTACAGCACAACATTACATTTTGAAATAAAAGAAATATCTATTAGAGTTAGTTGGTTAGCATTTTGTCTTTTCTTAATCATTCACTCAGACTCAGAAAATACTTTCATTGATTTTTATCCAAAATTTGCTCTCATTTGTCAATTTTTGATCTGCATATTTATCTCTACTGTATATTTATTAGATTTGGCATACCTTAATAAGAATACATTCTGGATTCTCTTCTAAATAATGTTCGTAACAAAAAAATAATTAATACCCTTTTATTGTCCCCACGTGTTTTAATGGCCCAGTGCCTTATCTTCTCTTTGTTATTAATTTCCACTTAACCCTGCCTCCTCCTGATAATACATCATATTCATTCCCATATTCATTAAATAATTGAGTGAGGGAAATCCTGATACATCTATAAAGAGATTCAATAACTCTCCAATAACTTTTTCATTTTTATGTTTGATATTTATTAATGAAAATACATTTTAGTTTTTGTGATCAATTTTATAGAATTATTTTATAATAGTAAACATTTACAATGAGAATTAAATCTTTGGCAGTTGCTTCAAGTTACAGTGAAATATTTTATATATCAAACAAAATTACAAGAGGATTTATAGTTTCTTAGAATTCTTTTAGAAGATATGCAAGCAAAATATTTTCTAGCCCATGTGTATAACAATTCAGAAAAATTAAATAGATAAGTACTAAAATGTTTAATATGTAGCTTTGGTATACCAAGATAATATTGTTACTACTATTTCTAGTAGGAGATGTGTTTTGAGTTGATACTGTTTCTCTAGAAACAGGGATGCATTTGAACAGAGTGATTTGTGTTTTCAATCTTCTAGTGATCAGTGCCTCCATGATTTACATATTTGACAAATGCCTAGGGTGGTCAATTGTTCAACAATAAGGAAAATCTTACATGATTATATAAGCATGCTGCCCTAGAACTTGACCTCCTATTGCAGTGAGGCTTATTTCTAAGAGAAATGTACTCACTGGGTCTTTACTGGACTATTCATCATATATTATTATGCAAAGTAAAAGCTGCAATAAAAAAGCTTGGTTAGAAAAAAATGGAAAGAAAAATAGAGGATTGGATTAGTTTCAACTTTTAAAATTTAGCTTGTGTTCTGTTATTTCCAAGGTTCTGTTTGGAAAATATGAAATGCCAACATTTTATATAATGATGTCATTGCTATAAAAATCATTTTTAAAATATTTCCTTTGAGTTTTAGTTTACTTAGTTCTGCAGTAAGCAGAATTGAGGCATTTGAATCAGATCCCAGACAAAAAGAAAGCAAATTGCCCACCATCTTAAATAAAAATTTAATGTTTTATTTTGTTTTGCTTTTCAGTATCATATTTAAAACTAGAACTAGCTTGTCTAAGCATGATCAGTTTTTTGAAAAGTGTATTTTCTCCTAAAATAAGTCTTCACATCAAACATAACATTATAAAATTTCGTAAACATTAAAGTCAATGAGTCAATCAATCTTGGCCAAGTAGGTTGACTTCTAGTGAGTTTCTACTAATATGGTTTTGAATATAGTTGAGCCAATAGAAAAGGCAAATGTAGAAATATTTGTAACTTTCCGTTGTATAGCATGTATCAATTACTAAGATTAACAATTGCTGAAAGAGATGCTTTCTGTTGTCCGCAAACATATTAATCTAGGGACTTAATTCATACTAATCTCATCTAATTATGATAAGGGGGAAGAAGTAAAAATGGAAAGAAAATAAAACTTAAGAAAAGGCTTATTCTGTTCTGGGAATGAAGGATATCATCAGAAGGACCAGAGACATTCCCTGGAATCTATTCCTTTCCTGCCGCAAACTTGTATGTCAGAATTAATAGCTCCTCACACTGTGCTTATATCTGAAAGCCAAAGAATAATTGGAACTCAAGGACCAGGAGAGAGCAGAGGGGGAATGAAATCTAAGGGTCATGCAAACTAGAGAGATACAATCCTCAGGTGTAGGGACCAATCTTGAGCTTGTGACCATGAGTCATAGTAACAATAATAGTCAGAAACATCCAGCAAGTAAATGACTCATTTAATCATTTTCTCAGTGAAAACTTAAGTGCACACACATGCCAGTTTTTGCGTTAAGCTCTAGGTATACACTGAAGAGAAGAAACAGCCCTTGCCTTCTAAGGGATTACAATATAGTGACAGAGATAGACAAGAAAACAGTCACTTACAACATAGGGACCTAAAGGAGATGTTTATAATGAACTAGTATCACAGGGGACAAACATCTTCCCAGCGTTGAGGAAGCCAAGGGAGGTTTCCCAAAGAAGATGTGATGTATTGATTGATTGAGCAGACGCAATTTATTCCATAGCACTGCAGTTGAGATATTAATTATATAACTAGTGTCCTAACAAGTAATCCCCTTTTAGGGGAGTTACAAGTAATCTAGGCCTTTCACCTACAACATTTTGTAAATGAAGATAACATTGTCTCATTTCTTATCATCTTTAAATATTTTGGTGCTAGAAGATGGTCTCTTCAGGTGACCACCAATTTTTTCTTAGAAAATAGAATAATAATGTGCATAATCATAATAATAACAAACATCCCTGGAGTTATACAATGTGCCTATCCTAAACAGATAAGTATAGGACACTATGGAAACACACATACCAAAGAATTGACATAAATCCAAAGCTGGGAGTTGGAATCTAAAGGATAGTTGAGAATCTGGAAGAAGGAAGGGAACAGGAACCAGGGAGAAAGGAAGAGAGAGGAAATGGGTGGCTCTATGGCAAGTCTAGTCTGAGGATGAGGGAGAGGATGGCAGAAGCAGGCAGGAGTAAGCAGTGTAGCGTAGTGCAGTGTAGGAAGCAGTTTTCCATGGAGAGACTGTGAGCAGTCAAACTGGCAAGTCAAGGAGGGGTGAGCACATCGTAAAAGGACTAAGATGGCATTCACTTTACTTGTTTGTTCATTTTTCAACCTAACTCAACTGAGTTCTCCTTGATATCAGGGAATAAGTCCTTCATGTATTTTTCATCACTCCGTCTGGTATGGTGCTTTACAGTTTGTGAAAAACAACTCAATGTCAATGGGTAAAATCTTTTATCATCAAACAAGAAACAAATACATAGACTAATAGTATTTTTCACCTTTTATACATCTGTTTAATCATCATCTACTCAATCAACAGACATTTCCTGAACACGTCCCTATATGAGGCATTCTCCAGATGTGGTGGGGAGGAAAAGAGAACTTGCACAGCCATAATTAGATGTCACAGTATACATCTCCATCACAATGATTCTCCTCTTGTAACATTAAAAAAAAATCTGCATGGAGTTCATACTGTACTCTTTTCTTGTGAACTAGAGAAGCTTGAGCTAGATTGAGTGGATAGCAAGGCCAAATAAATTCTCTTGGGGATTAATTAAAATGTATGTCATGTCATTGACCTTGTATAAATACAGGCAAATAATATCTCCAGGCAAATGGCAAATGTGGATATTTGCTGTCTGAGGCACACCGCTTGAAAAGTCTAAGAACGATCTATCTTAGGAATAGATGTTTTTCTTGAAAGAAAAATGGTACATCTCTACCAAACAGTCAAAGGATATGTGAGTGTGTGTGTGTGTTTGTGTTTGTGTGTGTGTGTATACATTACTTTTCATTTCTGAAACAGAAGAATTCTCAAAGGACCATTTTCTGAAACACTAAAATTCTCAAAAAGTTTCCTGGAACAACACATTACTATAACTTGACACTATGTTTTAGATACTACCCAATAAATGTTTGCAAGGCAGCAATAAACCTTGTTTCTAATAGTAGGGCTTCATGCTGTGCTACCAAAGTGCAGAGGAAATAAGTGAGTGGAAAGCTCATATACAGTATGCAGAGGCAGCAGCATCAAAGACCTTCTGAAGCCAGTTTATTACAGTACCTCTGAGGAGGTTGAGAGGCTGTCCTGATTCCTTCATCCTTATAGGTCACTTGCTTCAATCCTTTCTAATAACCCCTGAATATGGAGGCATTCAGCAAGGCCACATTTGAGGTAGTCAGAGGTGTTAGTCCATTGGGTTGAAGAGCTGAAAGTTGGAATGCCTCAAGGTCTACCAATAATAAATCATGTCCCTTCAGCCTATTTTTTCTGACAGTCCGATGGCTGATGATATTAACCAGCTCTGTGAGTGCCCCCAGCTTCAGGTGCCAGCTGCAACCCAATAGGCTTGAGGTTTGAGAACTCCATTCTCTTAAAAGGTTATAGCGCATTTAGACAGCAGGCAGAAGTCCACCTTCTAAAAGGGGAAATCAGTTATTATGCAAACCATCTTCTCTGCTTTGGGGCTAGGCACTCTTAACTGATTTTAATTTACTAAAAATTAAAGCAACAGTTTGTTTCCGATTCAAGAAGGAAAAGCTTTGAAACTGAGACAGAAATTGGAGCCATTTCGCTTGGGACTAATGCCTAGAAAAATATATCGCTCAGGATTTGAAGCAAGTTTGTCTCTGTGGTTCAGGTATGTACCCAACAAAGTCAAACAACTCTACTGCTCTTGTTAATTCTAAGTAGACTGTATGTCACTAGTTAGGTTAATAAGCTTAGCAACTTAACACAATTGTATGACTTTGTTTTCTGGCCAGGCTTTCCTCACCTTTAGAAATACTCAAGGTTTCTTTTTCCTCAGAGACTGTGCTCTTCTAAAATCAAGCTGAAATGACCGTTCTGACATTTTTAGGTTGACAAGGTGTGAAGAAGGAAAATGAAATTTAAAAGAAAACATTTTTTAATTTATGATGAAAGTCTGTGCTGAACCTAGATTGTATAATCCATGCCTGTAACGATTGTGTCTTGTCTTTTCCTAGCAATTGGTACAATGCCAAGAATACAGTAGATGTTTAAGTCTGTATATTAAATTTTTTAAAAAAGCATTTACTATTACATGACATTCTTTGAGTCCCTGTTTTCTCATCAGTGAAAGAGAATAATGACATTCACCTTACAAAGCAAATCAGTGAGGTGTGTTTTCAGCTGCAAGTAACAGAAAACCTGAATGATCCCAGCTTAAAGAAGCATCTCATACATGCGCCCCGATATTCACAGCAACGCAGTTTACAATAGCCAAGACACGGAAGCAACCCAAGTGTCCACTGACAGATGAATGGATAAAGAAGATGTGGTATATATGTATATATATGTATGTGTATACACACACACACACACATACACACACACACACAATGGAATATACTACTGAGCCATAAAAAGGAATGAAATACTGTTATTTGCAGCAACATGGACGGACCTAGAGATTATCATACAAAGTGAAGTAAGCCAGACAGAGAAAGACAAATATATAACACTTATATGTGGAATCTAAAAAAATGATACAAATGAACTTATTTACAAAACAGAAACAGACTCACAGACACAGAAAACAAACTATGGTTACCAAAGGGGAAGGTGGGGTGGGAGGGATAAAATAGGAGTTGGGATTAAAATATACACACTACTAAATATAAAATAGATAGCCAACAAAGACCTACTGTATAGCATAGGGAACAATACTCAATATCTTATAATAAACTATGATAGAAGAGAATGTAAAAAAAGAATATATATATATATATATATATATATATATATATATCTGAATCACTTTGCTGTACACCTGAAACTAACACAACACAACTAAACTAACACAACATTGTAAATCAACTATATTCCAATAAAAATTTTTAAAAAAGAAGCATCTCAAATACAACTGAGTCTGGAGGTAGAATTTATAGATGGTTATAAACTGAGGGCACAATAGCTGACAGTTCTGCAATTTTTTAATCTTTCCTAATTATGTTGCCTCACAGTTGGAAAATTGCTGCTGTGATTCCAGATATCAGAGTCCATGCAAGGCAATCAAAAGGAAAAAAAGGAGGCAACAAGTGTCTGTCATCTTTAATTAGCAAATCAAAACCTTTTGCAGAAATGCTTACAGGATTTCTGCTGTTGTCTTCTCAGCCAGAACTGTGTTGTACAGTCACCTCTGGAGGCTAGGAAAATAAGAAACCGACTAGATCCTTATGACGGTTCAGAGAATTGGTGATTTATGGTCTGAATCTGGCCACGTGTTTTCTTCAAACAGGTCTGAGGTTCTAGTGGCAGGAAAAATCAGGCTAGAAAATGGCTATCGAGTAAGCACCAAATGGTGTCAGCTACAGAGGGTTATAATAAAGATTAGAGACCATATATGTAAAATATCTTAACCTTAACTGGGATACAGGGCTCAATAACCAGGAGGTATGATTTATGCAACAATAAATTTAAAGTAATAAGTAAACAGTAAACATTAAATCTAAATGCGTTTGTGAGTATGTGTGTTAGTGTAACTAGTTGCTATGTAGATGTGAGAGTTTTGTTTGGTTTTTATTTATGAAAATGTTAATTAAAAATATACTAGCATCCATATCTATAGAAAGAGATTCACCTTTGGAGCTGACTTCATTAATTGTGTCAAAAGAACTGAATGAATGAATATACATATGTCAAGGGGTTACATCTACTGTTCTGGGAGAGGGAAACTCCTTAGGCAGGTGGAGTCTTTTTGTCACTTCCACATAACCATGGGTATATTACCTTGGAGTTTGCTGAAGAGGAATGAAAAACCTCTCTTTGAAACCATGGAGGGAACTCTACTCGGGCTTTCTCTTTGTTGTTGAGAGTTAATGAAGTATATCAGATTGACTATTGCATCTTAGACAGGTAGCCTAGACTGAACCCCAAGATCTACATTAGCCGAGAGAAAAAATTGGGGGCTGATGATAGAACCCCTCTTAAATTAGCCACTTGGAAGCTGGCTGTGGTTACCCTGCAGGAAATGACTATGTGTTCCTTCCCCCACTCCCCATTACAAGCATCTTCCCTGGAAAACTAAGCAGATTTACTATTGTGTTACTAGCAAACCCTACAGAAAAACAAAATTACATAAGAAAGAGTTTTTTTTCTTTTTTCTTGTATGCTAGTTATTAATGAAAATCTAGTTTAGGTTTAGGAAGTAGATGAGACTTTTTGTTGTGATTCTGCCTGCTTTGGGGGCTGGGGAGTTTGGTGGCACTTTTTAAAAAAAATGATACCTAATTTGTGGCTTCTGTTTGGTTTGATATTGAAGAATTTCTTGCTTTCTACAATTCATGTTTGTTCAGGGATACAGGCAGGTATGGACAGAAGACAGAGTGGATCAAAGAGAGAAAAATTGGAGGGAGTGAAAGAAGAGATTTTCTCTCAAATTCTAGGGTGAAAGGCAGTATTGTGTGGAGTGTCATGGGCATGAGTTCTGGAGTCAAACTCTGTTTAATTTGATAGGTCTTAATCTCAGCTTGCACCTAACTCCTAACTCAAACTCTATGACGTTTGGCAATAATCCCTCTATACTATCACTGCTATACCTGTACAATACTGAAAACAAGAGTACATACTACCACTTCTGTATCTATCACTATCACTTCTATATCTGTACAATACTGAAAACAATAGTACATATCTCACAGGATTATAATCAAAACTAAGTAAAATACTCCAATTAAATGCATGGCACAATACCTGACACCTAGTGAAAACTCCATAAATGGGTAACTGTCTGCTATTATTTGCTCAGAGGGCATGAAAAGAGGGTGCCTCAAAGTGTCTTTAAGATTACCACAAAGAATCCATATCCTTTCTCAAATTTATACAGAACCTTCTCTAATTGGAAGGTCCTATCTCAAAGAGTGCTGTTACTTATCACCCGTATGGTGACATGAAATGAGAAAAGTGTCCTTTGGGAGTCTGCATTTAAGTCCAATGTTAACCAAGACAGGCAAGATGTACAGTAAAGACAGACTCAAATGAAGTCTCTATGCTAAGAATTTACATTAAGTACAAAAAAAGAGATAAATGCATTTTTGTGGGTTTTTTCTTGAGACCTCTGGTATCATGAGTTGGCTCATTGTGTGTTTTTTTTTTTTAAAGGAACGTCATAAGACATTATCCAGGGAACTTTTCAATCCAATCTAATTGTGATTGCATCTTTGTTTTCAAAGAAACTATTTTTGGAGTTGTTGGCTTAGAGTTCCAGCTCTTGGTGTTGTCAAAATTAACTAGATAGAGATACTGGGCAGGATGTAACTGAATCTGCTAATGGAACTCATGTGTTGAAGAAAAATTACTTGACAAAAACAAATTGAAGTTTGGGGGAAGAAAAAACTACCCTTGGGAATAATAATGTGATGTGGAATATGCCTTAATACATTGGAATCTGCAAGGATTTCATATCATCTTCCTTCCTGAAAGGAAATTATCCTAAAATAGTAGCCATCTTCTTGTTTATTTTAATTAAATTCCATCCAGATAAGGATCTTCATCTTCTTTTATAAGGGCTTGCTGACTGCCACTGCGCCATGTGCCAGATAAAAAAAAAAAAAACACCTTCCAAACTTGATCCATTTGGGATAGCTTCTTTTAAAAGCAGTGTTTTCAGAATTAGATAACCCATGGTATCTTTTGGTAAGGAAAAAGAAGCCCTATTTATTTTGGTAACTGAAATCACCTCAGAGGCCTGAGAGAAAAGTTACTAAACAAAGGAGTATTTAATCTCATTCTGAGTTCTGGCGCTAGGCAAAGTAAGCAGCCACCTAATTGTCCTTTTAAGGGCTCTGTGAGATCTTCCTACCCTTTAAAATAAGCAAACAAAGCAACAAAAACAAAAACCACTTATAGCTGTTAGCCCTGCCCAGCTGATCACAATTCTTACGTTCATTCATTCATTCATCATTTACTGAGCTCTGATAGCCCACAGGGCACTGTGTTAGGCCCTGGAAACTGTTCCTGCTCTCACAAGCTTGCATGCTAACTGCATTAGAGAACTCCTTGGTGAAAGAACACTTTCCAAAGTGTCTACTGTGTACTAGAAATTGCACTCTGTAAATAAGATAGCGAGTTCTGTGAGCAAATACACTTGGGAAACATAGACTTAAATACCATTGATACAATTTTTATTTCCTAATACTTCTTAGCATCTTTAATACACCCCCAACCACTGCTGAGTACCTCAGAGAAGGAAGGATGGATGTAGCAGGTTTTGGGGAAGGCCATAACTAGAATGGCCAGACTTCTCCATCAACCATCTCTATTTCTCCCACCATCACTGCATTTCAGTTCTGCTCCCGAACCAAATTTGGATCCGCTCTCTGGCACACAGCAAAGCCAATCTACTGACATCACGTTGTGGTGAAGGAAAATGCAGCGTTTACTATAAAGGAGCCAATACGAGGAGAACAGGTGGCCTGCGCTCAATGCACTTGCTCCCAAGGGTTTCAGCAAAGCATTTTTAAAGGCAAGGTGAGGGAGGGGCATCCCAGGGTGTGTGATCAGCTCAGCTCGTGCACAGTTCTCTTATCCATTGATGGTGAGGTCACAAGCGTTAACATTATCAATCCTTAGGCTACCATAGGCCTGGGGCTATGTGTTCATGGTCATCAAGTAGTTAACTTCTTCCATTTGGTAGGGGTTTTCACATCTATAAAACAACTCAGGGAATGTGCATCAAATACTATTATCCAGATGTTTCAGAGAAGAGCTAAAGCAGAGGATATGAGGGAGGGATATGTCCCAGGAAGGCCCCATAAGGTCCTGCTTGGTTACAGCTCTACAGTTACTCCTTAGTTTTACAATAAATGCAAATATTCAATTGTATTTTTTACCTCTTCCTGGGTGCCCATGCTATCATATTTTAAGGCTATAAAATTTCTCATTGCTTGCACTGTTTGGAGACAATAGAAATGGAGGAAAAGGCATGAGTTTGGGACTTAAAACAGCCTTGGCGCACAACTGGCACAGCATGAAGCCTTGACAATCTTTGTTAAATAAATGAACAGATAATAATAAGAGGACTCAAGTTCCAGTTTCACCATTTTGAATACCCTGAGCCCTAGTTCCTTCAACTGTAATGTGAGATAATGCTACCCATTTTAGATGAAGGTGATCAGTAAGTCAACCCTCTTCCCTTTTTGTGGAAGTACATTTTTCTTTTAACTTACAGAGATATCTGAAGGACCAATTCAAAAGCCATTACCATCCTTGCTTTCTTCATTCCTTCATTCACTCAAGCTGCTATTTAATTGAACAGTGAGTCTATGGAAGGTTCTGTGCTAGGCAGTGAGGTTACTGCAGACAAGGGTGCTACCCACAGGAATATTAGCAGTGAAAGAAACCAGTGGGACCCAGAATTAAGGGACATTCATCTCCAGACAGACTGGGTACCTGAAGTACCCAGCACATGAATGAAAAAAAACACAAGGAAGCAGCACATTATACCAGTTCAGTATGCCAGGAATCATGGGAAAATTTTAAAAGCAAAAGTATAAAAACTGGTCCAACACTAACAGTCTTCTCACCAGCAACACCCAGTGCTAAATACCTTCAAAATACTTTTACCTCCCATTACTTTTTATTAGGAAATTACTGGAAGACATGCGCCAGCAAAACAAAGGAGAAAAACAAAAATAGAGGAAGACACAGAACCCAGGAAACAGTGATTTCAATCCAAAAAGTGGAGAAACCTAGGGTGAGGATTGTGAAGTAGGTTTAGAGAGCAAAGTATCCAGATTGAAGCAAGGGGGCAGAAACTTCTAGAAGAGAGGTCTACATGAAGAGTGAGAGGACTTGAGGAAATAGATGGTCCAGTGGAATATCCTGAAAAGGATGTATATAAAAATTGTGTAAGTGAAAATCTTAGGTCAATCAGTATAAGAAAAAAAGCCAAGCACTCAAATTAGTGTCCCAGGGCTGCCATAACAAAGTACCATAAACTGGGTGACCTAAAACAACAGAAACTTGTTATCTCACAGTTCCAGAGGCTAGGCATCAAGGTGTCAAGCAGGGCCATGTTTTCTTTGAAACTCTGAGTAAAACACTTCCTTTCCTCTTCCTGGCTTTTGGTGGTGGCCAGTAATTCTTGGCCTTCCTTGGCTTACAGCTGCATGCATCCAATCTCTGCTTCTGTGGTCACATGGCCTTCCCCTTGTATGTCTCTATCTTCACATGATGTTTTCCTCTTCTTGTAAGGACACCAGTAGTTTTGGATTAGGCTCGCCCTCATGACTTCATCTTAACTTGATTACATCTGCAAATGCCTTATTTCTAAATAAAGTCACCTTCTCAAGTTAGGTTAGGACTTCCGCATATCCTTTGGAGGGGGACACAATTCAACCCACAATGGCACTCATTGCTGAATTTACTAAAATTAGTGCTATAGAGATTGAAAGAACAGAAGAGAAAAGGTGGTGCCGGTGATACGAGTTAAATCCCTACCTATCTTAATGAAATATCAATACATGATATTTAAAATATTTAAATCAAGAAATAGAACCTATTATTTCAAAATATGGAAGCAACTACTAGAAGGAACAGGCCGCTAAGAGTCTAAAGTGAGTTCTTTTCAGCAGATGGAACAGGGAGGTAAGAAATGATAACCAGGGACTGCTGGTTTTCATTATAAACCTTTTGGTGTTAGTTGAAATTGTCACTATACACAGGTATTTCATTCTCAAAGAATAGTAGAAAATTAAAGGGAAAAAGCAGAGGAAGAAACTAACGATGAAAATATTTGGATTTTTATTACTTCAAAGACTTTTAGTAAAATTAAGCATAGACTGGAATCTTCCTGTGGCATAAAGAATATTTAAGGAATTACCAAATTACCATAACAATACCTTGAAAGTAGACACCATGATATGATGGAAGAGGACTGGCCTGACTTTAGTTTGTTTTTTTTTTTTTTTTTTGGCTGAATTGGGCCTTCGTTGCTGCTCGTGGGCTTTCTAGTTGTGGCGAGCGGGGGCTACACTTTGTTGTGGTGTGCAGCCTTCTCATTGTGGTGGCTTCTCTTGTTGCGGAGCACGGGCTCTAGGCGCGCGGGCTTCAGTAGTTGTGGCACGTGGGCTTACTTGCTCCACGGCATGTGGGATCTTCCCGGACAAGGAATTGAACCCATGACCCCTGCATTGGCAGATGGATTCTTAACCACTGCGCCACCAGGGGAGTCCCTGACTTTAGTTTTAATTCTGCAGTTTACCAGCTGTGTAGCCTTGTATTCTCATAAGGATAGGCTGATAAGAAAAAAGAAAAAAAGTTGCATTTCTGTAAAATAAGAAGTGTCAAATAGAACAATTCAAAGGTAGCTTCTAAATCTAATTTTATATGGTGCTATCAAAAATAAAATACAGAATGCACAAAATCCTTACCCACTACAAAATCCCATTCTGGAGGGCTGGAGCTTTCTGACCTAAAGAAACTGTATTAATTTATCCATAGAAATGAATAATCTGAATATCCTTCTCAAAACTTTTAGGACTTTTGTGCACTATTAGGTGAAACCATTTGGACTGGTGAATTTGCCTCTGATTTATTCTGCTTTTTTTTAAAATAAACTTTTTCTGGGAATAGTTTAGATTTACAGAGAAGTTGAGAAAATAGGACAGAAGGATCCCATATATCTCATACCAGTTTCCCCCGTTATAAACATCTTACATTAGTATGGTACGTTGTCACAACTAATGGACCAATGTGATAAATTATTGTTAACTGATGTTTATGCTTTATTCAGATTTCTTTAGTTTTTACCTAATGTCCTTTTTCTGTTCTATGATACACTCAGGACACCATATTAAATTAGTCATCATGTCTCCTTAGGCTCCTCTTGGCTATGACAGTTTCTCAATCTTTTCTTGTTTTTGTTGACCTTGACAGCTTTGAGGAGTACTGGTCAGGTATTTTATAGAATGTCCCCAATTGGGATTTGTCTGATGTTTTTCCCATGGTTACACTGAGGTTATGCATTTTTAGGAGGAAGACGACAGAGGTAAAGTGCTATTTTCAGCACATAATACCAAGGGTAGGTCCATCAACATGATTTGTCACTATTATTAATATTAACCTAGTTTGCCTGGCTGAGGTAGTTCTTGTCAAGTTTCTCCACTGTCAACGTACTCTCTTTCCCCTTTACAAACTATATTTTTTGGAAGGAAGTCACTATGCACGGTACATGCTTAAAGGGTAGGGAATTATGTTTCCCCTCCTTAAGGGCAATGTAGTCACATAAATTATTAGAGAGTCTTCTACATGGAAGATTTGTCTTTTCTGTTTGTGTTTGATGAGACACTGGCCCTAGTAGTATAACCACAGTGACTATTAATATCATCATTATTGGGTTGAACCAGTACCCTAACATTTTGAAACTTTGATGGGAAAAATAGAAGCTTGAAAAAAAAGCTTCACATTAAAGTTGCAAACAGTTTTCTTAATTGCAAGCTATGAAGACCCAGTCTTTGGTGTTCCTTTTCTTGGACAAGCTAGGGAAATAGGTCTATTAGTTATTTGCATGTAGCAAAGACCGCCTTTTGAGAAGGAGGTGTTTGAAGACTGCAGTTTTAAGGAACTGCCTGTGTCACATTTCTTAAAAGGTTGTCCATGGTATGGGCAGATGTTTGGGGTAAGAATTTGCAAACAGAATCTCTAATGTGTTCTCAATGATGTATTTATTTTCTCTAAATTAATGTAAAGCTGATTCTGAATCAATTCAATCTCAGCTATTATTGGGTCTGACAAAGGTCCTAGAGTTTTAAACACCCCTCCCTGGGCACCGCTAATGTGAGTTCTTGGTCCAGTCCTGCCTGGACTGTTCATGTTGGTAGCTCTGTTGCCTCAGTCCCACACTGGGAACAAGGGATCTCTGCCATGCAGTTGTGTACCAAAGTGCAGTCTTCCAAGTCTTGCTATATGGTCATTCCTTTGGGGTCTTGCCTTGCACTCAGGAATTGCCATGGAGTACCATGGATTACCAAAGGTGCCATGACCTTTTCCCCCTTTCCAGTATCAGGAATCCCCACTTGCCACTGTCTCTTGGATGCTCTCCCCTAACTTCCCTCCTACCCAGGACACTTAACAGGTTTCATTAAGTAATTGCAATTGACAAAACAAATAGAACCCTGACTTCATCAGCTCCTGCACTCTCCCTGGCACAAATTCTTGGAGGATGAGAACCCAAAATGCCTGGCTACCTCCTGGGAATCAGAAAAGAAAGCAACAGGAGCAAGCCACAAATTAAAATCTCCAAAACAGTGATCCTGCTACATTCTCTGTTTATAAATCTATCTGCTTCGGCCAAGAGTAAGCACTTCTCATTCCAATCTCTCCCATTGAGAAGACGGACCGAGGTTTTTAATCCAGAGTTGGGGAACTCCCCCTCTCAAATGTGAGAGAAAGGAAGACATTTCCCCACACTCAAAGCTCCTAGTATTGACCAAATATCAGTTTGGGCCTCAGGGTCTCTAGGCCCTATGAGAACCCAAACCTCCCCATCCCTCGCAGCACTGGTTCCAGCCCATCCCACTGGCTCTGGCTCAGCCTTTGCTTAAAGACTGAGAATTTTTAAAAACTAAGCTGTAGGGCTTCCTTGGTGGCGCAGTGGTTGAGAATCTGCCTGCCCATGCAGGGGACACGGGTTCGAGCCCTGGTCTGGGAAGATCCCACATGCCGCGGAGCGACTAGGCCCGTGATCCACAACTACTGAGCCTGCGCGTCTGGAACCTGTGCCCCGCAACAAGAGAGGCCGCGATAGTGAGAGGCCCGTGCACCGCGATGAAGAGTGGCCCCCGCTCGCCGCAACTAGAGAAAGCCCTCGCACAGAAACGAAGACCCAACACAGCCATAAATAAATAAATAAATAAATAAATAAAAAATAAGCTGTATTTTTAAGAGCAGTTTTAGGTTCACTAAAAAATTGAGCAGGAGGGTACAGAGATATTCCATGTAGCCCCTACCCCACATATGCACTGCCTCCCCACAATCAACATCCCAAATCAGAGTGGTAATTGTGTTATAATCAGTGACCCTATGCTGACACATGATAATCAATCAAAGTCCGTAATTTACAGTAGGGTTCACTCTTGGTGTTGTGGAGTCTATGGATTTTGGCAAATGTGTAATGACGTGTGTCCACCACTATACTAGTATACAGAATAGTTTCACTGCCTTAAAAATCTTCTGTGAGCCACCAATTCATGCCTCTCTCCCCACTCTGATCCACTGATCCTTTTTTTAATTTTTATTTTATATTGGAGTATAGCTGATTAACAATATCGTGTTAGTTTCAGGTGTACAGCAAAGTGATTCAGTTGTACGTATACATGTAGCTATTCTTTTCCCTTTTACTGTCTCCATAGTTTTGCATTTTCCAGAAGGTAGTTGGAATTATACAGTCTGTAGACCTTTCAGATTTTCTTTCACTTAGTCATATACACTTACGTGTCCTCCGTGTCTTTTCATGGCTTGGTGGCTCATTTCTTTTTAGTGCTGAATAATATTCCACTGTCTGGATGCACTATACTTTATCCATTCATCTACCCAAGGGCATCTTGTTTGCTTCCGAGTTTGAGTCATTATGAATAAAGCTTCTCTGAATATCCAGGTGCAGGTTTTCGTGTAGACCTAAGTTTTCAACTCATTTGGGTAAATACCAAGGAGCGCAGTTGCTCAACCGTCTGGAGAGAGTATGTTTAGTTTTGTAGGAAACTACCAAACTATTTTCCAATTGTCTGAAGATCTTAAGATTGGCAGAAAATTCATGTACTTCCCAACCAAATCTCTAGCCATGTCTCTTCATCCTTGGAATCCCTGTCCCAGAGATTGGGAGTTAGTTCTCAGAACTTAAGAGGAAGAGCAGGAGAGTAGCTATCTTGAGTAGCCAGCCACACCACAGCCAGGCATTCATCACTCAGTGAGTGTTCCTGCCTTGATATCTCCTCTTCTTGATTATTGGAAGAAAGGAATACTCATGACTTGGCCTATGCTCTTAGGAGACCAGAGTTGGTCCATGCTCTTATTCCTCTTTGGGTTTCTGAGTCCCCATCCCAAACACACGCACACACACACACACACACACACGCACAAAAGCATGCTTTAGTTTCTGCTTCATTATCTTATACATTATTAGCTGAACCAAGAGGGTGTTTATGGATGTTTCCCATCTGAGGCTGGACAGTGGTCTCTCTGTTTATGCTGTGGCTATGGAATTCCACCTTCTGCATAGGTGCTACCAATTGATGGCAGATGAAGGGACATATAGGCAAATGACCTACAGTGTCTTGCCTCAGTTGTAAAATTAGGGAGACACTGGAAATAAATATGTGTACAACTAACTTCCCAAAATCTAAAAAGTGGTAGTTAGGGCTTTTAATTGCTATGCCAAGTCCCCATGAGCCTTACCTGATAGGCTCGAAGCTGGTACCAGAACCATAGGGCCTGTTTCCCTTGCTTAGCAAAGGGACCCACCGTCTTCACTTCCTCATCCTTTATCATCTACAGTAGTTGGACGGAGTTCACAAGGGGTCATTTTCATCAGGGAGAGGATCATAGATCTGAGCAGGGAGACTTGGGGCAAAGACCTCATGAAAAAAGAAGCTGAGCTGTGAACTTACCCCAAAGGCTTCAGAAATGTCTTTTAAAATTCAGAAAATTCAGAATTACAGTATCCAAGATTTAATTTCACCAGATAAAGGATTTGCCAACTAGTGTGAGCCCAGGTTATCATTTAAACATTTACCCTAATAACTTTACACTCTATTTTGATTGCATCCTTTACCTTTTCATAATTCTGAGCAAAGACAATAGTTGTATTACAAAATCAAGGATAGTCTTGATTTCCATGTGCTCCTAAGCTGGAGTTGGAAGCTGTTCTTAGAAAGTAGAAATCACTCATCTACTCCCCTTAAAACTGTAATCTATAGTTTAGTTCAGAGCAGTTCAAAGGTTGATGATTTTGCAAATCCCATGAGTAGCCTACCCATAGCCTAATTTTTCTTCTCCAATGACTTGCTTTATAATTTGGTAATGTTGCCTTTATATGAGTAGGTTTGCCAATTGTTAATAAAATTGCTGACCACCTGCAAAAGAAATATTGAAATATCATGGAAAAACACAACTCAGAAAAGAAAAAAAAAAAAGCACAATAATTAGAACCATGTATTTTTCCTTACTGTGGCATCTTTTTTTTTTTTTCTAACTGCAAAAAACCCTTTAGAGTAAATTCTGGGTTTCTAAGCTTCGGGAATTAATTGTAATGTGGGATTTCATCTAAGTAGATGTAGCATGCTTTCTCAAAAACCAGAGTAATCTAAATCTATTCTGAAATTTTGATTCTTGCAGCTTAGTTCTTTTAATTTAGAAATACATCAAGTATTTCTAAATGGAATCCACTTTAAACAAACACCCCTTGGGAAAACTGGACTGGTTGTGAAATTTGGATTTTTAAATAAAATTCAACTGAGAAGTAAACAATTTGCTTAGCCATTTGACATGGCCAATAAACCAGAAATACCTCCTAATACGATCTGAAATATTTCACAATTTTTGGTGAACAGAGTGTAACCTTCTAGTAATAATTTTAAAATAAAGAATTAAGCCCAATTTTTGAACTATTTGGATCATCTAGTCAATCCAGCTACAGAATTGTCAGAGTTAAATGGCATGAATACAAAATGGATTTTCAGCTATTCAATCCAGTGGCCTATAGTGTTTTTCAGGGTGAAAGTCAGTGACATCACTCTAAGAAAATTAGAACATATGTGAATAAATTGAGCACGTTACCTAAGAATCCTGCAGAAAGCATGGTGTCAGCTCCATTCACTGGCAGTTCTACCATTTACCAGCATTTGAGGAAGCCACACAATGTCCTGAAATCTTAGGTAGCTATTTCACAAGGTTGTTGAGTTTAAGATATTTTTGCTATTGAAAGTAAACAATGCTTATGCCAGACTTATATTGATTACATATTATCCTGTGACTAAAATCAAGTCTTGGGCCCTGACCACAAAGATTCATCCTCAAGGCCATCAGAAAACATCTAAAGAACATATTGTACTGGAAGACATATGAGTATTATTTGTCATGAGTGTATGCATGACAAAACAGAAGATGATGTGGAATAAGAAGAGGAGAGGGATGGCAGAAGAAAGGCAGGGGGAATTTCAGGATGGGTTAGATTTAGAGGATGACTCAAGACAAAGTAAATAAAGGAGGAATTTAGAAAGAATGGGAAACCCTTGAAAAATCAAAATGATTGCTGATTTTATCATTTGTATTTGTGTACTGCTCTTTCACCAACAAAGGTTTAATTGTGCCCCCTAAGGATGACAGAAGAATATGTAAAATAGTCTGTCCTAAAGTGGTCAGTTCACTCTGAGTTTTGAAGGAATCACTCAGTGAGTTACTACAACCTGTTCTGATTGACCTCTTAGAAATGCCCATATTCCATTTTTCCCCCAAATGAGCTATTGGATTTTAATTTGGGAAATAGTTTTATTACAAAGTCTAGAGTATGGGTCAAAAGATGTTTTCTGTAAAGGGACAAAGAGTAAAATTTAAAGATTTCTGGGACTTTGGTGCAACTACTCAACTCTGCCATTGTAGTGCAAAAACAGCCTTAGATCAAATATAAATGAATGTGCATGACTGTGTACCAATAAAAATCTATTTACAAAAGCATACAGCAGATTGGATTTGACCTATGGGTCATAATTAGCCAGCTCCTGGTCTAGAGAATCAGAAACTTTGTATTTTACCTTCACATCAACTTCCTTCCTGAAAGATAACAAGATTCACCCAAAGGCAGCAGGACAAAGTGGTAAAACAATCGCTATACACAGGATGGGAGAGATATATTACATCAAGACAAGGACACATAGCTCCATCTATATCACCTATTCCCTTTGTCCAGAAGAAAAGAAGTTGGTGATTAGACGTAAAGAAAAAACTTGAGTTATCAAAATGGTAAAAGCCCAGCAATTCTATATATGAGTCAAAAAATAAAACGAATAAATCTAAAAAGAATTCATAATAAAGAGCAAATACTGAAAACTGTAATCAATTTAAGACAACACCTAAGATGCACAAATAATTATTTTACTTCTGGAGAAACTGGGTGTCTACAAAGACAGTGGAAATGTGTTCCTGGCACTCAGACTTCCTAGTAGGGCAGAGCTATAGCCCTAAGGAAATTCTAGTAACTTACACATTTTGGTGTATATACACCAAATATTAGTCATCTTTAGTCATTCACTTATTCAGTCAGTAATAATTTGCTCTTAGTCATAAAAAAGAAAATCTATGAGCTTGCACATCATCCCTCTTTCCCACATGAACCTATAAAGGAACATGCAAATTGTTCATCAGTTCACAAATCAGGAAACCCCCAGATTGTACTTTGAGAAAGAACAGTGTAAAACGTTCCCACCTTCATGTCTTGGCTCACAGAGTTTATTTCTCTTAGAACACTGTTCTCTACTCATCACATCCTCTTTTCACTCTTCAGCTCCAACACCCACACATCTTACCATGACCATCAGCTTGCAGGCAAACCCTCCTTCTTCACAAAGCATTGCTGGACATTTCTATATTCTGCTCTTACCAACTGGAAGGACTTTGCTGGCCCTCATCCCCTCCCCAAATATCCACACCCTCTCCTCATGGCATTTTTGATGTTCAACTTTTGATGTAATGGTTCCATATGTCCATGTTTTCCTTGTAAGCTTGAAGAGGGTGGTGGTATATCATTTTGCTGTGGTAGGTCCTGTGTTTTGAGCATTGGTTTGAACACAGGCAAATATCAAATACATAAATGAATGTCTTATTGGGATATATAAAGATGTTATAACCTATCACATTAAAGCTTTATGTCATTCTCCAAAGACTAAGATTGAGTGTTAATTGTCCAACTAGACGACTTCATTCCATTGTATGTATATACTCACTTTCTAGGCACACGTTAGTAATTGTAATTCTTTATACAATTATATAGCCTTTATGAAAAAATTTTTTTTTAGATATTATTTAATTAGGGCCTCACAATCACCCTGAAAAGATACCAAAGAAAGTTACAGATGAAAATCCAAACCTCAGAGAGTTTAAAAGGCATCACTGAGACATCATACTCAGTAAATGGAGGAAAATAAAGTTGGGGCAATGGAAAATAGAAATTCTCTCTTTCTCTCTCTCTCTCTCTCTCCCACCTCTTCCTCCTCCTCCTTCTCCTCACCCCTCCTCCTCCCTCCCTCCCTCAGATAGTTTAAAAACTTTTAAGTGGAAGAAAGTACTATCCTAATAAATCCCATCCTAAAGCTAATATACTCTAAGCTAAAGTACATAAAAGTCTATTATATTTATACTGAAGATAATTAGGATCACTATGTAAAGCACCAGACTCATTGGAAGAAATTACGTGAAGGAAATTTCATTTCTGAAAATTCAGGAGCAAAGACAGACTCATGTAAAAGAATTTCATTTCAGATAATTTTTGCTTAATTACTCATCTCATTTAAGAAACTATAAACTTAGCATTGAGAATTTAGAGTGACTATCACAGTACTCTGAAAGAAAAATTGAATATACTAGGTTCTGACATAAAACTTTCTGAAATAAATTTCCAGTGGTTTAAGGTCATCTAAATTTGGTCAAGAAAGTAGTCAGTCAATATTTGAGACTTTGGTGAACTCTAGTTGGAGGACCGAAGACCATACCACATTAGCCCTCTGCCTGTCAAATCAAGTGCTCACAATCATGGTGAATTGGGTGCATTTTGTGCCCCACTGTTTTATATGGACCCACCAGGAGTGGGACAATGGAGGGGCGGTCAGAGAAGGACATCTTCCCTTCATGTCCAGGAGACATTCATGTACTGACGTCATCAGTCCCTCCATTCATAGCAACAGAAACTACAGCAAGAAGTGTGGATCTCTGCCTGCATTGCTTCTTCATCTTATCCTGGCCCCTACTTCCCGCTTTGTCCAGAAGGACTTTCTCTCCCTTTGGTTAGGGCTGATGTTTAGGGAAGAACATGACTAAAGAGAACAGGTCTTGGAATCTGATGTGGATGGATTCCAGCCTTCATTTCCCCCCATGAATAATGTGACCTTGGCAAAGCTACTTGACCTCTCTGCCTTTGTTTTCTTCTGCATAAGAGTGGAATAAAGATACAGCTAACATAGATTGAGGGCTTATTATAGGTCAGGCATTCTTCTAAGCACTTAAAATATTAGCTCATTTAATCCACACAACTCTTACCAGTATTATCCCATTTTATAGATGAGAAAACTGAGGCACAGACTGTTTAAGTGACTTAACCCAAGTTCACAGCTAATAAGTGGCAGAGCTAGGATTCAAAAGCAAGCAGGGAAATGCCAGAGTCCTGATTCTTCACCTCTATGCTTTACTGGCTCTAGCTGTTAAGTTAATACAGTTTAAAATCCTATTTTTCTGTGTGATTATTTGAAAATGTCTGTCTCCCTTGTTAGACTTAAGTCACCTAAACTTGTTCATCCTCAATCACCTCACTTGTAAAATGGGGACAATAATCATTGCACCTCCCTCTTCAAGTTGTTTGTAGGATTCAGGGAGGGAGTATACATAAAGTCTTCAGTGTAGGGCCCAGCTACAGGGAGTGCGTGTAGAATCTGTACCTCTGGGGATCAGGATGTACTTATTTTCCTATGGTTGGTTCCTCTACCATTTTGATCCTTCATGCAAAGATGCCATCTCCTGTCTAAGTATGTCATTACGCCTCATCCATCTTATTTCTTGCCTATATTCAGGCAGCCCACAAAGAAGAAAAGTTTCTGAGACAATTAAAGAAAACTCTTACCATTTCAGGAGAATTCTGTAACTCCTGAGATCCACATTCATTACAAAAGCATTTTTCTTCCCACTGATCGGTCACTTTAAAGAACAGTAACTGAATCACTTTGCTGTACATCTGAAACTAACACAACATTGTTAATCAACTATACTCCAATATAAAATAAAAATTTTAAAGAGATTTTTAAAAAAAGAACAACTAAAAATGGCTTTTCTAGTTCAGTAGAAACTTCACAAGGAGCTTTCAGGGCTCAGTATGGAGAAATGAGCTTAACATAACTGACCACCGTATCTTCTAAGTGAGGGCTTATACTCTTTTGTTTGAGCCCCGGGTAATTTTGGCTTGTTTGTAGAGAAGCTGAGACAAACGCTGAAACACAATGATGTCCATCCACATACATCTATGCTTCTGGCCGAACAACCTGGTGGATCTGTCCTAAGAGGGAAATTTTAAAAAGGGTTTTGGCATCTAACAATTTATGTTATTAGTATTTTTTTAAATATCTGAAAAAGAATGGATATATGTATATGTATAACTGAATCATTTTGCTGTATACCTGAAACTAACACAACATTGTAAATCAACCATACTCCAGTATAAAATAAAAATTATATTAAAAAATAAAATAAAAATACTTTCTTGCTAAAAAAATGCTAACCGTAAAAAACAGAAATGGTTCCTCTCACTTTGTGCTCCTAGTAAACAATCAGCTTTCAGCTCTGTCCCTTGCAAAGTTACTACTCACATTAGAGAGCGTTCATAGTCAGGAAAAAAAAAAAAAAAAAAAAGCGTGACTTGGTTTTTGCTTTTGTCATAGAGTTTCTTTTCAGTAGTTGTTGCCATTGTTGCAGTAGTAGCAACAGAATTATCTAGATGAAAAGCAGTAAGAGCCAATATCACTGCAACCCTTCATATTTTATCTCAATTATCACAGCAACTCCATCAAGTAGGTTCTTTCATGTCCTTATTTTACAAAAGAAGAAATAAGTCTTAGAGGGGTTAATTATCTTGCCCAAGGTAATATGTCTAGAAAGGACTAAAAATGTAAATCAGATCACTTCACTCAACCACCTCCTAATCTCATTCTCATAATATGCATCCTATTTTAAATAATCATTAGCTTTATGCAAATAAGTGTTAAAACATCCTCAAGTTCGTTAAGGTTTCCCACTTGGTCCTATAGATTTCTTGATATTCTTTGTCTTGTTAATAAAAATCTTCTTCATTAATGTTGCCAAAGCTGATTCTTATATGTTATTTAATAGCTTTTGTATCTATCACTTATAGTGTAAAAATCCTGGACTCAAATGGAAAAGTTTTTCTTCCTTTATAAATGTCAGGTACACTCAGATCTGAAAGACTGCAAAAAAAAAGTAGATCTAGAGATAACATAAACAGGAATTCAGTGGTCACCTCTTCTGAAAATGTCAGGTTGTGTGTGAGCTTTTGAATTTTATATGCAGACACTTAATACAACGAATATTGTAGATGCAGGTATCCTGTGAACTGAACACTGCTTTCTGAAATGTGAAATGCACTATTTTCACCCAAGTTGCTCCGCAACTTAAAAAGATGAAAGTTGGAAGTTGCCCAACATTTTCTTCATTCCCCCAATCTCCCTGCGGAGGATGCCAGTGAATCTGGTTGTCACTGTTAACCTCGAGACATTAGAGAGTGATGGTTACAGGAGATGCTCGTCAACCACCGAGCTCTGCTTCATTTTTTTCCATGATCATTTCTTTTCTGAGCTGCAAAACAGCATTACAATTGCTACTTGTATTCATGAGCTCAGGCATTTTTGAGAGTTTTATTTTCCATTTTAATTGTAGTGTGAATGTGTAGGAAAACCAGAAATGGCCAAAATTTCCATTTAAGATATTCCCGCAAAGTTTGTGACCCAGGACTGTCTCTAAACACAAAATCCCAAATTAGTTTCCTTATAACTTTGGCCCTTAGGCAGGTACCAGCTATAAAAGGCTGTGACCGTGATGAGTCTGCCTGAGAACATGCTTTCAAAAATTTCCAGATCTTCATCTTGCCATGACTGTCAGAAGACTTTTGGCATCACTTTGAAACCCATAAAACCATAAAGCAAATCTGAGCAAAACCCACAGCTGCATACATCTGATGACAGTCTTAAACTGATTTTTCCAAAGATAGGGAGCTCAGCAAAACCCAAACTCCATGATGTCAACAACACTGGACCTTCGCTCTTTAAGCCAATGGGTACTCTGTGGAAGATTTAATACATGTGTTCCTGATCTACTTACAGTTAACTCATCAAAATGCCATTTGCATAAGTGTTTCCAAAATTTCATGAGCTTTTATTTCTTGGTCTCAAATGGATACTAGTGGGAGTCAAGTTTTGCCAGGGAAACACAGCTCTCAAGGTCTAAGTTGTTTTCAAAACCAAGACTTTGTAAATTTCAAGTAGCCATTTTAACTATCACTTACAACAGTTTTTTTAATTTTCTGCAACAGCATATCTCATCATTAAAAGTGTTGTAGGAAATCAGCCTTTCACCACCCCACCAGAGTGAGAGGACCCACTCTTTGCCAAAAAACTCCTGTGTTTTCCACTGAAACTTCTAAAACACAGTCCCTGACCTTGAGGAGCTTACAATCCAAAAAGGATTTTGGGCATGGGCACAAATAACAATACATGTCATAACTTAGTGTGGCTAAAGATCCTATAGTGGCTCCCATCAACTTTTTATTTGGAGCCACCAACTACTTTGGAAAGAAAAAAAGAACAAAATGGGCTTTTTAGAGGTGGAAAAACCTAAAAAGAGATAGGACAGGAACCTTGAGGAAAAACAGAGGCAATGTATGTACACCTGGTTTGTACTTTGGATCGCACCCCCTAGAAACAGCACATAAGAGTATATATGTTATCTCTAGCCCTGAACATGAAGGCTGTACCTGTAAATCTTTGGACATTCGCACCCAGTGATGCTTGGAGTAAGAACTCTTACGCTTATCTTGGGATTGCCTCAGGGTGCTTTTGTACCCCAAGCTGAAGCCAAGGTGTGGTAGAGACCCCCTACACATAGTTAACTTGAACTCTTGAGCCATCCAACAGATGTATACTGAGTGACATTACAGATTAACACTGTACAGTTTAATAGAAAATTCCCTTACACATAAAGTATAATCTCTGCCCTCAAGAAGTTTGTACTTAGAACTAGAAACGACCTGAAAAATCCAAATATCTTCTTACTTAGATGAGAAAACTGAGGTTGGGGAGGTTATGTGACTGGCTTCAGTCAACACTCTGTGTAGAAATCAGGGTTTCTGCCTCAATTCTGTGCTTTTCCTTTATGTGATGCTTTGAGAACTTACCTTGTTGTGTAGATATTTTTTTCCCTCCCTACATGGATTATGGGTTTCTTGAAGGCAGGGAGTAATGTCTCGTAATTCTTCCACACTCAGCCCACCCAAGTATGTTATGCGTAATTGGGCAGATTTAAGCATTCAGTAAATGCTTGTTGGATGAACAAGTTAGTAAATTAATGAATGAATAGGTAATATTAGCATAAGCTGGTAAATGGGTGTGAAAACCCACATTCCTTCCCATTCCATGCCTTTCTAGTGATTGTCCTTTGGTTTGTGGCTTAGTAGCCGTTGGTGTGAAAAAGATTTAGAGGCTTAGTTAACTCAATATGACTCAAAATACTAATGTAAACTTAGGTCTCGTTAAAAGACGTGTAGTATCCAACCAGTGGAAGACATAATTCCACTCTAAAACCTTTTAAGGGGCCATGCCTTGATATTGGTTTTTAAGGGGACTTTGACAATAGTTAATTTTACACAGTTTTCTTTAAGGGAGCCTTAAAGACCCTAAACGTGTCTTATTCAATCTTACCTAATGACATTCCTTCCCCAGAGTGGTACTGGAACTGAAATGTGCATAAAGGAAAGAGACCAGAATGGTGAATGGTTCAAACCATGTCATGTCCTATGAAGGTTGATTGACAGAACTGGGGGAGGGAGGTGCTTTGAATGGCTGAAGCCCCATCCTGTACAAAAGAGGTTGGATTTGTTTTATGTGCTATCAGAGGGTAGAACTAACAACAATGACTGGATGAATGCTACAGATGCTACAGGGACGTGGATTTTGGATAAACAGCAATTTTTTTTTCAGTCAAAGAGTTATGTGAAAATGGAGTTGAGCATCTCTGGAAGTAGAATGTACCCTACACTGATGTTGGAGCAGCTTCTGAGTGGCCCCTTGTCTGAGGTCATCTGCTGTAACAGACCCTCTGCATGATTCCTGCAAACCTTGAGATTTAATGATGATGCTGGTTGTGTCTCTACCACTGACATGTTGTCACTCAATACCTTGCCTCTGTCATTTATTCTTATTTCTTCCCTGGCACTCACTTTTTAACAATTCCTAACCAATCCATAGTTGTCCGTGGAAGCTAAACTTTCACAGATTATTAAAGCACTTCCCCTTTCTCGCTTGTCCTGGAAAATTAATGTCACTAAGGAGCCCTATATATCTCTCCCTCCCCAACCAATTTGATTTTTAATTAAAAAGGCAACATACCATAGTGCCCAAAATGATCAGTAGAGTTCAAATCCTTGCTCCAACACTTATAATTGGGGCAATTTTCTTAACCCTCTCTATAGCTTGTTTTCCTGAACTGTAAAGTAAAGCTAATAGTATTATCTGTCTCAGCAACGCTATGAGGATTAAGTGAGATAATACATGTAAAATGCTTAAGTACAGTGCCTGAAATATAGTGGATGCTCACCCAATGTTAGTGACTGTGTTCCATTGTTCATAAAGGGAGACAAATTTCATTGAGCTGCTTTGATTTAAGAAGACAATACCATTTCCAGACATCTCGTTCCTGGGGCCAGCTATATTAGTATTCTGTCCTGATGGGAAGGAAGAAACATCATTGTCAGTGACTAGCCAGTTTAGAAGCAGGATGGATATGAGGGGTGGATATGAGGTAAGCTGAAATGTTACCCCCTGCCAGCTTTTTGAAATGCAGATTTACCAATCTCTTTGATGTCCTGAGCCACTTGCAATGAACATCTTTCGGCATATTATTTGCTTTCTTAACCACATCTCTTTTCACTGAGTTCAACATTCCTGTAGGATTCAAAGGATCTTGGTACATTCTTCCTAAATGAATTCAGAAGGTAAGTCAAAGAGAAGAGGAAACATCTTTGAACAGGACCCTGGGTTCAGACTGGGCGCGGGAGGAGGTAGGGGGGTGCTTTGTGAGTCAAAAGGCTGACGGTAAATTCAGCCTCAGGCTTTCCGTGTGCCAGTCTGCCCTGCCAGGGACCTGATGACTAACTGCAGCCAAGTAACTCTTTCTACTCATTTGAGTAAGTGGAGATGATGTTACTGGGTCCTCCTGAAGGGTAAGCAGGGGACCACACAAGGAATCTGAGAGTCTCCTTGGGAAAATGGGAATTAAAGGAGCCATCACTTTTAGTCTTCCTTTAATCCTCTGGGCTGTTTTAGGGGCCCATGTTCATAATAGAAATATTTCCCTTTAAAGTTAAGCACTTTACCTTTCATTTTCAAATTTATAATCAAAACCCAAATGCAAAATATGGACCAACAGTGGCCCTGTTAATACCTGCCTCTAATACTGCACTGGCAACACTGAAGTTTACTTCTGAGTTCATGGGTCTGTTTCCTAGACGCTGTGCTCCTTGAAGACAGGAACTAGTGCTTATTCATTTTGTATCTGTAGCAGGGTAGGAAGGTCCATTGGCTACTACACATTTGACTTGCTTAACTGGATTACACTTCTTGCAGAAAATCACACTGTGGTGGAGGCCAGAAAGCTAATGTTAGAGTTGTTCTGAAGACTCCCCTAGAGCCCAGGTCTACTCTGGAACCAGCTTCCGCCAAGCCGACTCACCCAAGTGAGATTTGAAAACCACAGAGTCATGGGGTAGAGCCATGCTCTTGCCACCAGCACAGTCATAAATGTACCTGGCTTTTCTGTGGCAGCTGGGGTCTCAGTTTCCAGACTTTAGCTGCATGGGGATTGACCTAGATCCCTAGCTTCCAGAGCTTTCTATTGTGTCAGCACCAGATTCCATATATTAAATAGCTTTCTGATGAAATTAGTTCCATGGTTTCTGTTATCTGCAACTGAACTTTGATTTGGTGCTCATCAAAAGTTTGTGGAACCAATACACTGAGGAAACATTGGCTCCATCCACTGGGTCCCCTTTAAATCAGTTACTCAGGGCTTCCCTGGTGGCACAGTGGTTGAGAATCTGCCTGCCAATGCAGGGGACACGGGTTCGAGCCCTGGTCTGGGAGGATCCCACATGCCGCGGAGCAACTAGGCCCGTGAGCCACAACTACTGAGCCTGCGCGTCTGGAGCCTGTGCTCCGCAACAAGAGAGGCCACGATAGTGAGAGGCCCGCGCACCACGATGAAGAGTGGCCCCCGCTTGCCGCAACTAGAGAAAGCCCTCGCACAGAAACGAAGACCCAACACAGCCAAAAATAAATAAATAAATAAAATTAAAAAAAAAAAAATCAGTTACTCACACCTGAGCTCCTGAAATCATCTGTTGATTCTCAAAGTGAATGACTCATTAAAAAGTAAAGAAAAAAAAAAAAAAATCCCAGAAATGCCTCTATTGGGATTCTAAAACACAGTAAAAAGAAAAAATTTACTGCAAAATATCACCCAGACAGAAAAGTGGTTTTTTGTTTTTGTTTTTAATCTTGCTATTATCTAGAAAACCCATAAAGTGGCTTATTCTCATCACTTAGTTCCAATTAAAATGGGGTGCTGCTGTATTTTCTAAATGACCACAAAACTGCAGATGATAAAAGATTACTTATTCAAGTTTTATACTCTGAAATAAATAGTTCGTGCGAAGTCAGGGAACTAGCAGAATGGTTAGAGTGAAGCAATTCTTGCAATTCGCAGATTTGGGTCAGAGGCTTGACCTCTGAGAACAGACATTTAAGATGCTGTTTATTCTTGTGAATCCCCGAAAAGGCCTTCAGAAGCCTCGAGCTTCACTGGATAAACTCGAGCCTTGGAGCAGTATACACCAGCCTAAGCATGCTAAGGCAGAACTTGACTGCTCCTTGCGTGAATGAGAAAGAAGGCAAAAGAGTTCTTCTTGGAATTCCTTTGGTGCAAGAACAGCAGCTGGACTCCTCAAGCTAATGCTTTTCTGTAAAAGTATTTTCTTCTTGAAACTGAAGCCTCCTAGCTAAGGCTTATGACTCTCACCCTGTCTGAAAAATGCCCTCCCCCTCAGCAATGCTGTGTTATTCAACTCTTAACGCCGACTTATCAGCACTATCCCAGTTTAGCTGAGGATTAACGTGGCTCACCCAGATGTTTCTGTGATGGATCAATGTGTTGACTGATGAGAAGAACTGCGGTCTAAACAGAGATTGGAAGAGAGCTGACTTGCCTTTCAAGAGAGGGAAGGATTAGTGAACCCCTTCGACGATTATGAAATAATCAGCGGTGCTCTCAGGACATCCCTCCCTGTTACAATTGAATGTGATGTTGTACTGGAAAGAATAATAAAGCAGAGCTCTGGACCTAAAATAATGGTCCGCTTGTCTGGATTTCATAATGCCTTATGTTGGGAGAAAGCATTCGTTCCTTCTTTCTTTCACTCTTTGCTAAGCAGATGTTTAGTGAGGACCTATTATGTGCCAGGCTCTGTGTTGTAGGCACTGGTTATTCCCGGGTGAACAAAAGATGCATCATTGCTGTCGTGGTGATTATAGTCAAGTGGGGTGAAACAGACAGTAAAAAAAAATAAACAAATGATATAAAATGACAAATCCTAGGAAGTGCCTAAAGGAAAAGAAACACCTTTAGGAAGGAGGAATGGAGGAAGGGATACTTTTACCAGTGCTGTTCTGGGAGAGAGTGCCTGTGTTATCTGGTTGTTGAGAGATGGTGGAAGGACAGATGAGGGTTTGTTCTGCTGTTGGATGAAGCTAGGAGAGGGGATGCAGAAGGGATCTTGTCCCCTCTCTGTGAATGACATCACATTGCTAAAGGCCTCCCCAGGACTGCCTGTGGATGGTTTGTGGAGCTGTGATGTGATTCTTTTTGATGCAAGTGTAGACCGAAAAAAATACACAACCTAAAAGTTGAGAATTACGCTTTATTTGGAGGACAAAACTGAAGACGTAAGCCCAGAAGACAGCCTCTCAGATAGCTCTGAGGAACTGCTCCAAGGAGGTAAGGGAGGAGCCAGGATATATAGGAGTTTTGCAAGAAAAACCAGATAGTAGGAACATCAAAAGATTACTGTTAATTAAAGAAAACCAGACATCTCAAGTTAATGAATTTAGCATTTTTCTATGTATGAGAAAATGCAAGGGTCTGGGCTCATTGAAATCATTCCTTTGATATGCACCTTAATTATCCAGTTTTTCTCCATCCTGAATCCCTTCAGGGTGAACTGCTGTGGGTGCTTGCACTGGCTCTTGGCTTTGTGGCTGCAACATCCTTTGTTTACTGATCTGACAGGTGACATTCTTCATCCACACAAGAAATAAAAAGTCCAACCAAACATATCTTAACAGTAAGAGAATTTAAAAACTGAACTACAAGGTGGTTCCAAGAGTGGTCCAGTGACTCAATGCTGTCATCAAGGATCCAGGAGCTTTCCATCTTGCTTCCTTCCTCAGCACGTTGGTCCTTTCTACTTCAATGGCTTTTCGAGATATTTTCCTAAACAGAGACAATTTCTTCTCTGAGAAAAAATTAATGGCAGCTATTAGATAAAATTCGTCATTAAATTATTTACCGAAAAATTATTAGCCTTTGTTTAACCTACATCTCTTCAATGGGTTTAAGTTTACAATGTTATATTCTTAATCTTAATAATAATAAAAGATCAATGATAATTTCCACATTGTAATGTCTATTACCACCCATCTCCACTCAAGTATTGCTGTCCACGCAGTCTGCACCAGAGAACTATCCCAGCCCTCATCTGCTCCCCTTTTAATACCCAACCCCTTTTATCACGAGCAGCCCCACACACAGATGCGTGGACACGCTAGCTCACACACCCAAACTCCAACCACGGATTCTGTAAAGAGTGGCCCCAAGGTCATGGGTGTGCTTTGGGGCACTCACACCAGTGATGCAGTCTGCTCTTAAAGGAAGAGACAGAGAAGTACGCAGACCTTGCAGGTAAGCTTGGGCCACTTGGGCATGGAGTTCTGAGGTCCTGAGTAGGGGCAGGGCCAAATGGTCTCCAATGAACCCTAGGCACTCTTGCCTTTATGAGCCCCCTTTCTATGTAAAAACTAATTTTAAAAATTGTATCTTTGTATAGAATGGACAAACAACAAGGTCCTCCTGTATAGCACAGGGAACTATATTCAATATCCTGTGATAAACCATAATAGAAAAGAATATGGGGCTTCCCTGGTGGCGCAGTGGTTGAGAGTCTGCCTGCCAATGCAGGGGACACGGGTTCGAGCCCTGGTCTGGGAAGATCCCACATGCCGCGGAGCAACTGGGCCCGTGAGCCACAATTACTGAGCCTGCGCGTCTGGAGCCTGTGCTCCACAACAAGAGAGGCCGCGATAGTGAGAGGCCCGCGCACCGCGATGAAGAGTGGCCCCCGCTTGCCACGACTAGAGAAAGCCCTCGCGCAGAAACGAGGACCCAACACAGCCATAAATAAATAAATAAATAAATAAAATTTAAAGCACCAAAAAAAAAAAAAAAAAGAAAAGAAAAGAATATGAAAAAGAATATATATATGTACAACTGAATGACTTTTCTGTACAGCAGAATTTAACACAATATTGTAAGTCAACTATATTTCAATAAAATAAATTTAAAATATTATATCTTACATCTGCATTGGCATAGAGATAAATACTATATTAAATTATATTTTCAACCTAAAAGTTCTTTTTTTTTTCCTTCTGATGTTAAAAGAAATTAAAACATTCTTGTGACCCCTAAGAGTATCATGGGCCCTTGGCACTGTGCCTACTGCACCTAATGTATAAATCGGAGTACCTGGAGTATAGTCTATAAGGAGGATGGAGGATGTGCCCCAGGTGGGCACATCTACTCTGCCTAGAGATTCACTGCCCCATGGGGAGCAGCACAGGTAGAGCAGAGCTGGATTGTGGGACCACATATAGCACAGGGCCCAGATTTGGGTTCCTTGTTCCCAAGTCTAAGGTTGTTACTGTTTTATAGTAGACGATGTGCATTCAGGTGAAGAGTGAATTTCTATTATGAAGAGTGTTGAGTGAACACCCGCTTTGCATTTGTCTTACTAAAGCACTCATTCTCAAGGCTTTCCATCTGCAAGAGAACAGGTGACCTTGAAACATGAACCAACTTCTAGGAAGTCAGAACAGGAGCTTGCAGCTTTTAAATGATAGTTTTTTTCAGCTCTCATGCATCAATGTTTAAAAAAAAAATTTAAGCCCTCACCCAGGGTTTAGTTTGAGATTGGGAACTTTGATCCACTCTTTTCTTGACAAATTAGACAACATCACATTAATTAACCAGGGCCGCAAGAAAGCTTGAGCAGATGTGGAGTTCTCTGATCTCTCTTACCTCCAGCGTATACAGTGTGGGCTGGGCACTTAGTGCCATTCTCTGCACTGGCTGTAGTTTGGGTCTCCCCTTACCATTTACTCGAGATGCTTGGTACTTCTCCCTGGAAAGGGACTGAAAATATCTTCCATTGGTTTCAAGAGTCCAAGTTCCTGGGCCTATCTTTGTATCACACATTTAGACATGGATATGAGTTCATAAATTAGTAAAAGTCAGAGTGTCTCAGGGCTGGGTAAGCTCAGAACAAGAATGTGTGTCCTGCCACCATGAGCTTTTGAGGCTTTCACTTCTTCCCACCATCTTTCCATATCCTACCCATTACCACACGCTTACAGCTCCATCAACATGTGACCCTTCCCTTCCTTCTCTATCCCCACCTCACTCCATCCCTCCTAAATGGCTCTCAAATCTGCCATGTCATCTGAATTTCCAAAGCCAATATCCCATTTAAGGCCCCCACTGTCTCTTACCTGAACTCTTGCAATAGGCCCATGCCTGGTCTCCCTGACTCTGATCCTCCCTCCCTACATTTCTGTACCCAAATGGCTGTGGCAGTAATCTTACATAGAAAATTTGATTTGTGTTGCCAGATACCCCTCCCAAAATGCAGTTCAAGAAATGTTTCAGTGAATATAGATATATACCTCCCCTTGCTCCCGTTGGTACAGTGTTTTATCCCATTGTTTTTAGGATGTGCAACACTAGAGTACCTTCTTTCCCTGAGTCAGAAGACACTCTGATTCTTTTCATCTCAATGAGAAAAAAAAGAAAGGATGGAGTTCTTTTAATAGAGACTCATCAAAGAATTTCACTTGCCCTTTATTCCCTATCAAATACAGTGACAAACAATATTTTTATATCATTGGCACTATGTCCAGTCCTCACCTGGAGATGTCAGACTTTGATAGTCACACCTCTATAGCAGACATCCAGGGGCACCCAAACCTAGGGTTAGTCTAGAAAAGTTGAAGTATAGAATCTGCCTCTTTTTATTATCTTTTCCAAGGCAGAGTTTTGGGAAAGAGGATGGGATTTATAATCCTTGTCCATCAGAAAAGTCTATAGGATGATCTTTTATTGACTTTAGGACCTCGTATAAAGTACTTGCATATATTCTTTATCCCACTTATTGAACATGCAAATAACTTATAGGAAAGGCCTAAGACAAACCAATTACTCTCATCTGCTCTCTACCAAGGAGAAGGAGACGCGATTACATGGCCTGGCCAGGTTATCATCAGGACCTACTTGAGAATTTTCCTGGGGGTTTCTGCATATCAATTATAAACAGAATTCTGACTTTGCACCTAAATGTCTTTTCCACAGACAGATCAACTAGAAGGTAAAATTAGTAATACCGCAAAGGGATCCCTCACAACACCAAAAAGATCACAAGGACCCTTTCCATAGCATTTGCTCAAGTGTCATTTCCAGATCATTAACTAATCAACAGAAGAAGAAACTAAAAAAGGAAGTGGTCTAACTTGCTGTCAATTAAATATCTATCAGAAATAAAATTATAATGATAAAAGGACATTAGTATGCCCGTGGTTGTTGTTTAGAGTTTAGATTTTACAGTTTTTTAATATCTTTCAACAGAAGGCTAAGCATCTGATAACTCTATTAATTTTATCCGTGGTTCTCCCTTGCCTAGCCAGCACGTAAGACTCTTCATCTTGTACTTTCCTCCAACTTTATTTCTCTTAGCTTTCTGACACCCTCAAACTCTATTTTTACCTTCAAACTCATTTCTGAACTATTTTGTTTGCTTGGGTTGTTTTTCATCCCATTCCTACTCAACCTCACTCCAACCTATGGGTCTACCTGACAAACTCCTACTCCTGCAAGACTCAGATCATCAGCTGCTCTGTGGGTACTTTTCTGACTTTCCTCAGGCTTACTGGACTCTGCTTCTTTCATACCTCCTTTGTACTTTTCACATACCTCCATTAGAACACAAACAACATGGAAAAATTATCTCCCCACTAGATCACAAATTTCTTGAGGACCAGAGTTGCCTTTGCCTTTTTAAAACCAGTGTCTGGGTGCTCAACACCTGCTTGTTGAACTCAGTTTCAAGTTCTACCTCTTCCAAAAGATGGTTTCCAACCTCAAGCAGCCCAAGGAATACTCCCTTATATTCCTACCCTCCTATAACAAATTGACTTCTGTAGCACTTATATATTCTGCTTTGTAAACAGCGCTCTTCATGGAAACATGTGACACTCAGTTCATGTTTTCCAAACATCATATTAGATATACCACAATGCTTAGAACAGTATGGGCACTAGTAGGTTTGGATACTACTAAACAGGAGTTATTTAGTAAATTCTTAATGGAACCAATGTGATAGAAAAAAATGCAGGGTCCGGTATTGAGGACATTTATTGTTTGCACTGAATCTTTGTTATTGGGAGAAGCATTCCTATTGTAGCTTATGGTCCTATGGTTCACATGTGACTTACTCCATTACCTGATTCCATAAATGGGCGTGTGACCCATAGGTACTAGAGTACTCACTTTAAGGATATATTGATTGGATTCGAGGAAGAGCATGGGACCCAACCTGCATCAATCAGAGTCATACCTGAAACTTTCCTACGGTAACTATTCTTGATTATCTTTTTCTCAAGATAAAAATTCTGAGGCAATGTAAAGTGAAGTTGTTATGGCCATATTGCCAATCACAATGGTGAAAGCCATTTGAAATAGGAAAAAAAGAGGCCAACATGTGAAGATAATCAGGAGCCAAGAGAGAAAAATAATGAGCCCTAATATCATCATTTGAACTCCGAGGTCCTGCTTCGAACCAGATCTACCCCTGGATTTTTAGCTGCATGAGCCAAAAATATCTCCCTTTCACTTAAGTTGACTTTCTGTCACATATGGTTTCCTTTATAGATGTCATCAAGGGAAAGGTAATAGGAAGCTTGGGTTAAGGAAAGTAGACTTGTTTTGGAATCTGTTTTTATCACTTTCTAGATTTTTGATCTTTGATTATTATAAAGCATTCTCAGTTGCAAGCAAGGAAATCTGATTCTGTATTGAGTAGGACAGGAGTTTATCAAAAAGATTCTGGAATAGAAGAGAAAGAGGTAAAATTGTCTCTATTAGCAGATGACATGATTTGGGGAAAGCCAAAATAATATACGGGAAAGCCACAGCAAACAATAAGAGAAATTAATTTTAAAAAAACAGGCTACAAAATCAACATAAAAATTAATAATCTCCACATGTATTCAAAAAGGCCATTTACACTATACAGTGGAAAAGACAACTCTATTTATAATAACGAGAGAGTGAGAGCAAACTTAGAAAGGAATATCAGCACTTTTATAATGAAAACCGTAACACTCATGAAAGACACAAAAGTAGACTTGAGAAAATAGAAAGACATATTATTGGAAGGAAGCCTCACCCTTTCCCCTTTGGTAACTGTAAGTTTGTTTTCTGTGTCTGGGTGTCTCCTTCTGTTTTGTAAATAAGTTCATTTGTACTATTTTTTAGATTCCACCTATAAGTGCTATCATATGACATTTGTCTTTGTCTGACTTACTTCGCTTAGTATGATAATCTCTAGGTCCATTCATGTTGCTTCAAATGACATTATTTCATTATTTTTTAATGGCTGAGCAATATTCCATTGTATATATATATATATATTTATGTGTGTGTGTGTATATATATATATATATATACACACACATATATATATGTCATATATATATATGCCATATATATGTGTGTGTGTATATATATATATATATACACACACATACACATATATATATATATATATGCCGTATCTCCTGTATCTATTCCTCTCTTGGTGGACTCTCAGGTTGCTTCCATGTCTTGGCTATTGTGAATAGTGCCTTCAAGAATAAGAGGTTTTACCTGCCTCATCCCCATTACTAAGAATCAGAAAGTGAGCAATTCCCAAAATATAGAAAGGAATTCAGACACTAGACACAAAAATAAATGAACAATGTTCACCTCACTAGGCAAGTAACAACCTCCCTGGGTTTCATTTTCCTCATCTGTAAAATGATTAAACACCACCTACCTCCCAAGACTGCTGTGAGGACCAAAAAGGATGCTGTGTCTGTGAAACAGCACAAAATGTTCCTCAGCTATCTTTTCTCCCTCCCTCCCTCCCTCCCTCCCTTCCTTCCTTCCTTCCTTCCTATCTTACTTCAGTTGCTACCTCCTTTATTTCCCCAGGATAATATTCTACTTACTTAAGGCACGCAAAGTAAACAAAATGTTTTGAAACTGAATTGAATTGAATTCATATTTTCATTGGTAAAAACAATGTTCCCTTTTCCCTTAGCTCTTCTTGTACACCTGGCTTCACAGGAAAAGAAAATAGCATTTGGAAAGGCACATCTGTCTCAGCCACAGGTGAGATATTAAAGCATTCCCATATGTACCAAGTCCTCAACCTTTGATCAGTATGATGGGAACTTTCATTGCCCAATAAAGCAATAGACAGACTCTCTTTTATTGAAGTCAGGACTTCTCCTCATGAAATCGCTCCCCGAGAGGAAACAGCCCTGCATTTTCCACTGGCTCCTCAGAGGCTGGTGGCCCTTCAGTCCTTGAATGCTGTGAGCTGGATTAACTCAGCAATGGTTAGCTGACTTTTAAGTCTTTTCTTCCCACCTGTCCATTCACAGCATCAATCAGAGGGCAAGAACCATGTGTCAGTCATAAAGGTAACCACGGCTGTTTCAGTCTCTCCCACTGCCAGTCAGCGTGGTAATTTTGGAAGACGGCTGGAGTGTCTGTCCGTATGACTATAGGAAAGTTTGGTGATGAATGATGATTTTTATCTTTGGACTTCAAAGATTGACTCATGCAGAGAATGAGCAATCTGTAGGTCAGATTTCCTACATCTTGAGCATTTTCTTCCTTAGGTCCGGAATTCAGAGAACTAAACACCAACCAGCTGTAAAGACGTCTATCCTGTCAACAGAAAATCCTGCTTAATGGGTCCCTAAGAGGAATTGTCTAAAATAATGCTATGCCATCTCCCCAAATGTTTGTTGAAAAATGAATAAGTGGAAAATTTAATGCCTAAACGATCTATACTTTATTCATAAAGCAAGGTTATTCTCTTACTTTTTCTTCCTGTGGTTCAGGTATTTTACAGCCACTTTAAAAAGTGTGACTACCTTTTATCTAGTAATTGGACAAATATTTATTGAGGGCTTTCTATGTGTTAGACAAATATTTATTGAGGGCTTTCTATGTGTTAGAGCCACGGGGCTACAAAGATAAAAAATATATGGTGCCAACGCTCATAATGTTAATGCTATTAATAACTTCTAATATATCTATTACTTTACTTTTTGCAGTGCTTTAATATGTCCTAAGTCATTTAATAATTCTTATAATTCATTGTGATGACCTTAAGTTTGTAAAAATCAGCTTACCACTTTATTTCATCCTCTCTTCCAGGAGATAACGTGTCTAGGATACTTAGCCCATAAGTTCAAGAAATAGTAGAACCCTCCCTCCCCCAGAGACTTCATGCCATTAGTACAATGAATTTAGAACAGTGTGTGTGTGTTTACATCAGACACATGTCACAAAGCTGTTTTCTGTTTTGTTCAGCTAGGAGGATGCCATAACTTAATGAAAACTTTGCACGGCACCCTCCTGTCTTTCCTTGACCTAGGTTCCTAGTTTCTTGATGCGCACAGGCGTTGAGTTTGCGCTACCTCACTTAATTTGAAGTTTGAAAATCTCAATCTTTCCCCAGCCATCAAAACACAGTCATTCCCTTATTCCACGATCATCTCAGCGGCCCTCTTGAACTGACTCCCACACCTGTTCATCCTATTAGGAATAAAACAAAAGCAAAGCCTGTTTAAAATCCCTCTTCTTCAACAAGGCCTTCTGTTTTGAAATTCTGAAATGGTCCCTGGTCTATTCTCTTACCAGCTGTGCCCTTTTATCTCCTAAAGAGAATAGCTGACATCACACAAGGCAAGGCCATTGTGCTTGCAGACGCCATAAATACCTCCCCTAAATCCTCCATGATAAATTTCCCTCTGATTAGTAAAGCAGATACTGTCATGTGCACAGGGGGAGAAGAGGGGATAGCTTTGAGGATGCTAAACTAAGCCTCTGGAGATATCCCAACCCTCTCTCCAGAATTTCACTGTCCGAAAACTGGAGTCACAAAAACCATAGAAAATGCATCTGGATTATCCACTCCTGTTGTTGTTTTTCTTTTTTAACTGGATTTCAATTATGGACAGACTAAAATTTACTTATACAGAATCCAAAACAAGTTGAATTTGTTAAAGGTATAAATGGGAACATGCCTCTTATACAAATCATAATATGTTTTTTACCCCACAGCCTGAAAAGAAAGAAAAAAAAATCCTGTGAATGCAGAGGGAAACAAGGGCTTTCGGTTTTGTACGAGTTTGAAACGACTTTATCTCTGACTCCCGTTCTACATTATTTTTGATTTGGGGGGAGACCTGTGCCTATACAGTGACTTTTTTAAATAACAAGTTTCTATTTGTAACTGTTAGTTGGTCTTTCCATAAATTAGGAAAGTACTGGAAGGACTGAGAAGGGAAAGAATATTCCTGGATCAAATGAAACTGGTGAGTGGAAGTATACAAACTTGAGAAGGCATTTTCAATTCTTATTGCCTGACCAAAGGAACCAGATAATTCTGTATGTTTTTCTTGGTCTTCCTAATGTACATTTATTCAAATGAAAAATGAAAAAGTAGACTGTTATCAGGAAAGGTAAAAATTAAAAATTATTTTTGTTTCTTACGACTTGGACCTTCATTTGTTGTAGGACATAGTTTTAAGAGAGTTTTTTGCCTTTGTTTTTTTTTTCTTCTTTTTACAAATTTTTTTTTAAATTTTAATTGTATTGGATTATAGTTGATTTACAACGTTGTGTTAGTTTCAGGTATACAGCAAAGTGATTCAGTTATACATATACACATATTCATTCTTTCTTAGGTTCTGTTCTCATGTAGGTTATCACAGAATATTGAGTAGAGTTCCATGTGCTATACAATAGGTCCTTGTTGGTTACCTGTCTTATATATAATAGTGTGTGTATGTTCATGCCTTTGCTTTTGTTTTTTTAAGTGACAGCCTTTTGTGATCTGCTGAAGAGAGATGTAATGTAAATAATAAAATAACCCAAAGGTTAGCAAAGACACACCCACCCAGACACTCATTCCTTCTTGACTCTACCCCATAGACAGCCAAGAAGAATTTGGACAATGGAAAGAAAGCAAATGAAGCGGGAAGATAAGTGAACCATAACGGGTAACTTTGAGGTCAATACAGAGAAGCTGAAAACTTCTACTCATTTATCTTGTCTGAGCCATCCATTCTGCTTGTAGCCCAAAGCCACCACCAATTCAACTTCTCTCCACAATACACATTTCCCCCCTCCCCATCCTGCCTTAGAATGTAACACACAGGGTACTATGCATTTCACTAAGGCATTTGAATTTATTCAAGTCCACATTTTGCAAGGGTTTGGGGTCTTGTCCACTGCTCAAAGCTGGGAGTTTGGTTGGGTTGCTCAGTTATCACTGTACTTTGTTCTCTGTATGTTCTCCGTGAACAGCTGGATGTTGTTTTTTTGGCCCAAGAGATCCAGCTTTATTCACTGACTCAAGTATTCTTAGGTACTGTGTGGAATGTTTCGTGTGTATTGGCTCTTCATGTACTACACTGAGGATGGGGGGAAACAAAATACAAGACGCTCCTGCCTGGTCCTGCCCTGGGGAAGGAGGCAGAATTCCCTGGCAAAGGCTGCCACCCTGCTGATTCAACCGCCACTCAGACTGCCATCAGAGGTTATTGGCTTTAGGCTGTAAGTAACAGGAAACCTTTCGGCCTCTACATGGTTATTTATAGAGGAGTTTATAGGATTCTTCCACAACTCAAAGGAGGAAAATCAAACAAATGTCACCTCCTATTATTGTGGCAACTAAGTTCCACTCTGAAAATAGAAGCTGGAACCTTAACCCATTAACTAGTCAACCAATCCACTGGTGTATTTATAGTTTAGCAATGCTTTTACATTAAAAAAAAAAATCTTTCACAATTTACCCTCTCTAGAGAATTTTCCCTGATTAAGCCCACCTTCGTTAGCACACTTCGACATCTCTTTGTATGGGACTAATGGTTTTTCTAATTTGTTTTATTGACGTATATTTGATTTACAATGCTGTGTTAATTTCTGCTGTACAGCAAAGTGATTCAGTTTTACATGTATAAAGACATTCTATTTCATATTCTTTTCCATCATGGTTTATCACAGGATACTGAGGGACTAATGTTTTAATAACGAACTTCAAGTGCCCAGAATTAGATTATTCATAATACTTGCCCTCCTTCCTTTATTCCTTTCTCCTTTTTCTCCTTCCTTCCTTCTCCCTTCTTTCCTTTCTGTCTTTTCCAAGGACTAATATAAAACTTACTCTGTGCCAGTCACTGCTCAAAGAATTTTAATCCTCATGACAACTCTAGGGGTCAGAAATTATCATCAATCCCACTTCATGGATGAGAAAACTTGGTTTACAATGTACTGTCATTATTGGTCTGTGCATGACTCTATTTCATTTTTTCATTTTTATTCATTGGCTCTTGCTTTTTTTGTAATAAAAACCAACCACACAACCCAAGAATTAGAAGATGAACAATATTTACATCTACTTACATGATTCTCTCCCAGCCCATTACCATACTGCACTGCTGACATACTGAATTTTGTGTTTTTATTATTTGTTGCTTGTTTGTAAAAATAATTTTAGTACAAGTATGTTTGCTCAAAAATTGTATTATTTGGTTTTAGTAATCTTTGAACATTTATGAAGAGCATCATGCTGTGGTCATCTGAAAACTTATCACTTGACATCATATTATTATGTAGCTGTAGCTGTGTTCATTCATTTTCATTGGTATAATATATCCCATAATATACCACAATTTATTTATTTGTTTCCCTGTTGATAGTCATTTATTATCTGCTCTTGCTATCACAAACAATGTTATTGTGAATATTTTTTATGCTTCTTCTGGTGGACAAATGTAAGAATTTTCTTTGGTGTATGCCTAGAAAACTGTTGGGTCATAGGGTATATGAATATTCAACATTAAAAGATAATGCCAAGTAGCTTTCCAAAGTAATTAACCAGTTCATACCAGCAATATTTAAGAAATCTTGTTGATCCACAAACTCTCTGACTTTTGGTCCAGTTTAAATTCCTAATTCTTGCCAATAAATTGAGCACAAGGTTTTGCCTGCTATAGTCTTGACTTGCTATTCTCTATCTTGATTTGCTAGTCTATATTGCTATTAAGTGGCTGGGCATCCTTCCATATTTTTTTTTTTTTAAAGTTTAATTTTTATTTATTTATTTATTCAATTATGGCTGTGTTGGGTCTTCGTTTCTGTGCGAGGGCTTTCTCTAGTTGTGGCAAGCGGGGGCCACTCTTCATCGCGGTGCGCGGGCCTCTCACTATCGTGGCCTCTCTTGTTGCGGAGCACAGGCTCCAGACGCGCAGGCTCAGCAGTTGTGGCTCACGGGCCTAGTTGCTCCGCGGCATGTGGGATCCTCCCAGCCCAGGGCTCGAACCCGTGTCCCGTGCATTGGCAGGCAGATTCTCAACCACTGCGCCACCAGGGAAGCCCCGATATGTTTTTAGCTATATATTTTTCTCCTTCTGTGAAGCATCTGTTCCCATATTTTGGTCTTTCATTTTTAAATCTTTTTTCTACTTAGCTGTTTGAATTTTCCTTAGTAGAGGAGTCTTTACATATTCTTGATACTAAACTTTGCCAGTTATATGGGTTACAAATGATTTTATCTTAGTTTGTAGCTTGCTTTTTCACTTTCTTTAAGGATTCTTCTGATGAACAAAACGTCTTAATTTTAATAAAGTCAAAATCATAAATTTTTTCTTTTATGGTTTGCACTTTTTGTGGCTGTTTAAGAAATCCTTCCCTACCCCAGGGTCAGAAAGATATCCACCTATATTTTTCTACTGAGTGTTTTAAAGTTTGCTTTTGACATTTAAGTCCTTAATCCATCTGGAGTTGATTTTTGGGTATGGTGTAAGGGTGGGATCCAAATTCATTTTTTTCCAAATGGACAACCAAATTTTCCAGCTCCTTTTATTGAATAATCCCTCCTTTCTCCACTTAAATGCCAGGCCACCTCTGCCCTCATTAAAGTTCCACATACACATGGATCAATTTCTGGGCTCTCTATTCTATTCCACTGGTTCATGTATCTATACCTGCAGTGTGGTATTTTGGTAAGAGTCAGAAGATCATATCACTTATAACCAAGGGAACTTGAACAGATCACCTGACTATTCTGTTTCATTTTCTCATTTGTAACACACAAATACCTCCTACCTCACAAGGATGCCGTGAAGATCAAAGAGATACCTGCAGAAGTATTTTATAATGTATAAAATTCTATAAAATATCCTACATTATTATTTGTTTTATAGATGTTCTCAAAGTGTTTCTTTCTTCCTTTATTTTCTTGCCTTTTGGAACCCTTTTGGTTGTTAGTAGCAGAAGACCTGGCTGACACTGGCTATAAAAATAAAATTTAATGGCCCACATAACTTAAATATTTCAGTTGTAGAACCGGCCTCAGGTGACGCTGTAAACAGTGACTCTTTAGAGATTCCTAGAACGATTTTTCCATTTCTCTTCCTTGAATCCTGCAGTGTTGCCTTCCTTTGGTGACCTTATGGTCACAATGTAGCCGTCAGTGGCTTCTGGGGCTGCATGCGTCCTTGTTCACATCCAGCCTTAAGACCACTTCCCTCCAGGTGGCTTTCAGAAAAGAGAGAGGAAACTTCCCCAGACATCCCGGGCGATGTTCTCGGTCTCACGTCTCATGGGCCTCATCTGGGCCACGTACTCGGTCCTCATCCAAGCATTGGGTGGACAAGATGGGATGTGACGGTGGGGTCCCCTTCTTCTAACACTTAGGAACTGTGTGCAGGTGTTGAAAATCTGGTTACCATTACTACAAGGAAGCAGAGAATGAATTCTTAGGCGGGGGACCCCCAGAGCAAATGGTCATTACATTCTTAATTTTTTAAATAAAATAACACATGTATGTGGTCACAGATCAAGTCATGAAGAAGACTTAGCATGGAAAAAAGCAGCAGACTCTCTCACCAACCCCAGTCCTACTCTTAGAAGGAAGTTCTTTTAACTCTTCTGTGCTGGGTTCTCCTGGTGACTGTTGCCCTAACTCTAAACTGGCTTTTTAAGCTCTCTCTGTTTATGAAATGAGCTTTATCCTCTAGAATACATATGTACTTCTCCATCCTTACTACTTATTTATTTTAAATCTGATAGCAATGTTATTATTTTAAAATAGTTTATTGTTTACCTTTGTGATTTTAAATAATATATCTATATTTTTTTCCATCAATTTTAATTAGTATCTCACCTTCCTTCTCTGAAGAGTTTTAGCCACTTTTCCCTCTTCTCCACCCCCTCCCTCCTTTCTCTTCCCCTTCTGTCGGATCTATTTTGAATTTTGCATCGTCAAGATTGTGAACATTCATATTCTGCCCTTCAACAATAAACAGGACTTTCCTGCTTCTGTATATATTACAAGTTGAATTTGCAAAAAAATTTTTCCATCAGTCCAATTTTGTGTTAGAATAATATCTTCCTTCCTGTGTGTACAGTGTTACTCAAAGTAGAACACTACAGCAATTAAAGCAAAACATACACTAGCAGCAAGGTTAAATGGAATCTGTTTATTGTATTTTTTCAATTGTGCTTTTAATTTTGTATTATTGGGATCATAACTTTCTACTACAGATTTCATTTTTCTTAGAGTTTCTAATTTTCCTTGTTTTCTGTGATTATCCCTTCATTCATAGCTTCTACTGCCTGGAATTCCTTTTTTCCCCCTATATCTTTCCTTTAATTGCTTGATTAAAGTCACAACTTCAACTAACTTCCCAAAAAAAACATCATTAAAAGGTCAATACTACCCTTCCTTGCTGTCAGAAAATATCAATATCTTTATCCTGTTCTCATACCGACTGGTAAGTTTTTTCAGAACCTTGAGGGAACATTGCTTCATTGTCACGCAATATTTAATTGCTTATGAAAAGTCCAATATCAGTCTGCTCCTTATTCCTTTACATATGGCTTTTTTTCCTTACCAGAGATTTTATGAACATTCCTTTATCCATCATGCACTATAATTCAATCAGAACATTATATATTGGTTTTCTTAAAAATTCATCTTGCTTAACAATTTTTGAGCCCCTTCAATCTAAATATTCTGGGAAGTCTCTTGTGACATTTTAAAATAAAATCCTCTCCCATTTTCTACATTTTTTTTAACGTGTCATATATAATTCAATTGGGACCACCTGAATTGATCTCTTGGTTTTACTTTTTTAAAATTTTTATTTTGTTTAACCATACATGCAATAAAGTGAACTAACCTTAAGTATATACACATGTATACATTCGCATACCACCACCCAGATGGAGATACGGAATACTTCCAGCCTCTCAGACACCAATACCTCATAAATCAAGGTATCATTGATTAGTTTTGCTTGTTCTTGAACTTTATGTAAATGGAATAATACAGTATAAACTCTTTTACTTGTCTGGCTTCTTGCACACAACATGATGTCTCTGAGATTAATCCATGTGATTTGGAATATCAACAATTGATTCTTTTTTAAATTGCTGTAGAATATTCCATGTTCCACAAGTTATTTATTAGTCTTCCTGTTGATGAGCATTGTGGGTTATTTACAGTTTGAGGCTATTATGAAAAATGCAAATGCAGTCATTCTTAGACATGTCTTTTTTTTTTTGAAATAGGGAGCATTTTCTTTTTTCTTTTTTTAAAAATTTTATTTATTTATGGCTGTGTTGGGTCTTCGTTTCTGTGCGAGGGCTTTCTCTAGTTGTGGCAAGCGGGGGCCACTCTTCATCGCGGTGTGCGGGCCTCTCACCATCGCGGCCCTCTCTTGTTGCGGAGCACAGGCTCCAGACGCGCAGGCTCACTAATTGTGGCTCACGGGCCCAGTTGCTCCGTGGCATGTGGGATCTTCCCAGACCAGAGCTCGAACCCGTGTCCCCTGCATTGGCAGGCAGATTCTCAAACACTGCGCCACCAGGGAAGCCCCTAGACATGTCTTTTGATAGACATATGTACTGATTTCTCTTAAGTATATGTCTAAAAATGAAATTGCTGGGTCACTATATTTAACTTTATAAGAAACTGTCAAACATTTTTCCAAAGTGGTTGTAACAATATACACTCCCACCAGTAATATATGAGAATTCCAGTCACTCCACAGCCTCATCAATATGTGTCACTGTCAGTCTTTAATTTTAGCCATTTTGGTGGGTGTAAAAAGGCATTTCATTATGGTTTTAATTTGCATATTTCTGATGAGTAATGATATTGATCACTTTTCTTATCCTGTGACCCTTTGGATATCCCCTTTTTGAAAATGTCTGCTCAAATCTTTTGCCCATTTTTAAATTGAGATATTGAATAAATGCATATTCTCATTTTTATGTAAGACGTTTTATATATTCTGCACACAAGTGCTTTTTAGATGTACGTATTGTGAATATCTTCTTGCATTCTGTGGCTTGTCTTTTAACTCTGGTTAAAATATTGATGGTATTTTTGTATGACTACAAGTTTTTAACTTTAATAAAATCCAAGTTCTCAGTCTTTTCATTTATGATTAGTGTTTTGTGTATCTTGTTTAATAGATATTTCCCTAACCCCAAGTTTATGAAAATATCCTCCTGTAGTTTCACCTGAAAGCTTTATTTTTTAGCTTTAAGCTTAAAATCCATCACAAATTTATTTTTGTGTGTGATGTGAGACAAAAGTCAAGGTTCATTTTTTTCCCATAAAAATATGCAATTGTTCCAGTACCATTTTTATTGAAAAAGTCACTCTCTCCGCTGAATTGCAGTAGCACATTTGCTGTAAATCAAGGGTCTCTATATGTGTGAGCCTCCTTCAAGCCTCTGTATTCTCTTCCATTTGTCTACTGGCCTATCCTTAATACTTAATCACTGTTTTTACTATGAATCATAAAATTTGATAAGTGTTGCAGTTTTGTCCTTTTATTTTTTCCAAAATTGTCTTGGTGATTCTAGGTTTTTTATATTTCCCTATATATTTTAGAAACAGCTTGTCAATTTCCACAAACTGTCTTGCTGCTACTTGATTGGGGTTGCATTAAATCTACAGTTCAATTTGGATAGACTTGAGAACTAAAAAAACCAGACTTCCCAATCCATGAATATGGTATATATCTCTATTAATCTCCCATTATTTTAGGCATATTTATTTTCTCTCAGCAATGATTTATAGGTTTAAGTCTTGCAAATTTTGCATTGGATTTATCCCTAGGTATTTGATACTTTTTTGCTACTATTCAATATGGTAAATTTTAAATTTCATTTTTCATTTATTTCTCTGTAGTGTATAAAATATCTGAATTTTGTATATTGAGCATGTATCCAGCATTCATGCTAGCTTTACTTGTTATTCCTCATAGTTTCTTTTAGGTTTTCTATATTCCAATAGAAATATATACATATTCCATATTCTTATATTCTTAATTCATCTGTGAGTAGCAATGGTCTGTCATGTTTCTTATATTTTTCTTATGATTTTTCTTTTCCTGCCACTTCTGTTTATGTACTAGGTGATTTCCTTAGCTTTATTTTGCATGAACTTTTGGTTTTGTCTTTAATTTAGATATTCATATTATTACTCTTTAAGACTTTCTTGTTCTCTGATTTTTTTTTAGAAATCCTATACTGGTTTTGTAGAAGCAATACAATTTCAAATTAGTTGAATTATATTATTTTTGTTGCTTTTGTTTCCTGAGTAGTATATGGTTTCTCTGTGATCAGGTTTTCTGTTTTGTTATTTAATCTTCTCTTTCATGCCATGTGTTCTCTATTGATTTTTTTTTAACATCTTTATTGGAGTATAATTGCTTTACAATGGTGTGTTAGTTTCTGCTTTATAACAAAGTGAATCAGTTATACATATACATATATCCCCATATCACTTACCTCTTGCATCTCCCTCCCTCCCACCCTCCCTTCCCACCCCTTGAGGTGGTCAAAAAGCACCGAGCTGATCTCCCTGTGCTATGGGGCTGCTTCCCACTAGCTATCTACTTTACATTTGGTGGTGCATATATGTCCATGCCACTCTCTCACTTCGTCCCAGCTTACCCTTCCCCCTCCCCTTATCATCAAGTCCATTCTCTAGTAGGTCTGCATCTTTATTCCCATCTTGCCCATAGGATCTTCATGACCATTTTTTTCCCCATAGATTCCATATATATGTGTTAGCATACGGTATTTGTTTTTCTCTTTCTGACTTACTTCACTCTGTATGACAGACTCTAGGTCCATCCACCTCACTACAAATAACTCAATTTCGTTTCTTTTTATGGCTGAGTAATATTCCATTGTATATATGTGCCACATCTTCTTTATCCATTCATCTGTTGATGGACACTTAGGTTGCTTCCATGTCCTGGCTATTGTAAATAGAGCTACAATGAATATTGTGGTACATGACTCTTTTTGAATTATGGTTTTCTCAGGGTATATGCCCAGTAGTGGGATTGCTGGGTCATATGGTAGTTCTATTTTTAGTTTTTTAAGGAAACTCCATACTGTTCTCCATAGTGGCTGTATCAATTTACATTCCCACCAACAGTGTAAGAGGGTTCCCTTATCTCCACAACCTCTCCAGCATTTATTGTTTGTAGATTTTTTGATGATGGCCATTCTGACTGGTGTGAGATGATATCTCATTTTAGTTTTGATTTGCATTTCTCTAATGATTAATAACGTTGAGCATTCTTTCATGTGTTTGTTGGCAATCTGTATATCTTCTTTGGAGAAATGTCTGTTTAGATCTTCTGCCCATTATTGGATTGGGTTGTTTGTGTTTTTGATATTGAGCTGCATGAGCTGCTTGTAAATTTTGGAGATTGATCCTTTGTCAGTTCCTTCATTTGCAAATATTTTCTCCCATTCTGAGGGTTGTCCTTTCGTCTTGTTTATGGTTTCCTTTGCTGTGCAAAAGCTTTTAAGTTTCATTAAGAACCATTTGTTTATTTTTGTTTTTATTTCCATTTCTCTAGGAGGTGGGTCCTAGGATCTTGCTGTGATTTATCTCATAGAGTGTTCTGCCTAAGCTTTCCTTTAAGAGTTTAATAGTGTCTGCCCTTACATTTAGGTCTTTAATCCATTTTGAGTTTATATTTGTGTATGGTGTTAGGGAGTGTTCTAATTTCATTCTTTTACATGAAGCTGTCCAGTTTTCCCAGCACCACTTATTGAAGAGGCTGTCTTTTCTCCATTGTATAGTATTGCCTCTTTTATCAAAGATAAGGTGACCATATGTGCATGGGTTTATCTCTGGGCTTTCTATCCTGTTCCATTGATCTATATTTCTGTTTTGGTGCCAGTACCATACTGTCTTGATTACTGTAGCTTTGTAGTATAGTCTGAAGTCGGGGAGCCTGATTCCTCCAGCTCTATTTTTCTTTCTCAAGATTGCTTTGGTTATTCAGGGTCTTTTGTGTTTCCACGGAAATTGAGAGATATTTTTGTGCTAGTTCTGTGAAAAATGCCAGAGGTAGTTTGATAGGGATTACATTGAATCTGTAGGTTGCTTTGGGTAGTATAGTCATTTTCACAATGTTGATTCTTCCAATCCAAGAACATGGTATATCTCTCCATCTGTTGGTATCATCTTTAATTTCTTTCATCAGTGTCTTATAATTTTCTGCATACAGGTCTTTTGTCTCCTTAGGTAGGTTTATTCCTAGATATTTTATTCTTTTTGTTGCAATGGTAAATGGGAGTGTTTCCTTAATTTCTCTTTCAGATTTTTCATTGTTAGTGTGTAGGAATGCAAGAGATTTCTGTGCATTAATTTTGTATCCTGCTACTTCACCAAATTCATTGATTAGCTCTAGAAGTTTTCTGGTAGCATCTTTAGGATTCTCTATGTATAGTATCATGTCATCTGCAAACAGTGACAGCTTTACTTCTTCTTTTCTGATTTGGATTCCTTTTATTTCTTTTTCTTCTCTGATTGCCGTGGCTAGGACTTCCAAAAATACGTTGAATAATAGTGGTGAGAGTAGGCAACCTTGTCTTGTTCCTGATCTTAGTGGAAATGGTTTCAGTTTTTCACCAGTGAGGATGATGTTGGCTGTGGGTTTGTCATATATGGCCTTTATTATGTTGAGGTAAGTTCCCTCTATGCCTACTTTCTGGAGGGTTTTTATCATAAATGGGTGTTGAATTTTGTCAAAAGCTTTTTCTGCATCTATTGAGATGATCATATGGTTTTTATTCCTCAATTTGTTAATATGGTGTATCACATTGATTGATTTGGTATATTGAAGAATCCTTGCATCCCTGGGATAAATCCCGCTTGATCATGGTGTATGATCCTTTTAATGTGTTGTTAGATTCTGTTTGCTAGTATTCTGTTGAGGATTTTTGCATCTATATTCATCAGTGATATTGGTCTGTAATTTTCTTTTTTTGTAGTATCTTTGTCTGGTTTTGGTATCAGGGTGATGGTGGCCTCGTAGAATGAGTTGGGGAGTGTTCCTCCCTCTGCTATATTTTGGAAGAGTTTGAGAAGGATAGGTGTTAGCTCTTCTCTAAATGTGTGATAGAATTCGCCTGTGAAGCCATCTGGTCCTGGGCTTTTGTTTGTTGGAAGATTTTTAATCACAGTTTCAATTTCATTACTTGTGATTGGTCTGTTCATATTTTCTATTTCTTCCTGGTTCAGTCTCGGAAGGTTGTGCATTTCTAAGAATTAGTCCATTTCTTCCAGGTTGTCCATTTTATTGGCATATAGTTGCTTGTAGGAATATCTCATGATGCTTTGTATTTCTGCAGTGTTAGTTGTTACTTCTCCTTTTTCATTTCTAATTCTATTGATTTGAGTCTTCCCCCTTTTTTTCTTGATGAGTCTTGTTAATGGTTTATCATTTTTGTTTATCTTCTCAAAGAACGAGCTCTTAATTTTATTGATCTTTGTTATAGTTTCCTTCATTTCTTTTTCATTTATTTCTGATCTGATCTTTATGATTTCTTTCCTTTTGCTAACTTTGGGGTTTTTTTGTTCTTCTTTCTCTCATTGCTTTAGGTGTAAGATTAGGTTGTTTATTAGAGATGTTTCTTGTTTCTTAAGGTAGGGTTGTATTGCTATAAACCTCCCTCTTAGAACTGCTTTTGCTGCATCCCATAGGTTTTGGGTCATCGTGTTTTCATTGTCATTTGTTTCTGTGTATTTTTTGATTTCCTCTTTGGTTTCTTCAGTGATCTCTTGGTTATTAAGTAGTGTATTGTTTAGCCTCCATGTGTTTGTATTTTTTACAGATTTTTTCCTGTAATTGATATCCAGTCTCATAGTGTTGTGGTCGGAAAAGATACTTGATATGATTTCAATTTTCTTAAATTTACCAAGGCTTCATTTGTGACCCAAGATATGATCTATCCTGGAGAATGTTCCATGAGCACTTGAGGAGAAAGTGTATTCTGTTGTTTTTGGATGGAATGTCCTATAAATATCAATTCAGTCCATCTTGTTTAATGTATCATTTAAAGCTGTGTTTCCTAATTTATTTTCATTTTGGATGGCCTGTCCATTGGTGAAAGTGGGTTGTTAAAGTCCCCTATTATGATTGTGTTACTTTTGATTTCCCCTTTTATGGCTGTTAGCATTTGCCTTATGTATTGAGGTGCTCCTATATTGGGGGCATAAATATTTATAATTGTTATATCTTCTTCTTGGATTGATCCCTTAATCATTATGTAGTGTCCTTCTTTGTCTCTTGTAATAATCTTTGTTTTAAAGTCTATTTTGTCTGATATGAGAATTGCTACTCCAGCTTTCTTTTGATTTCCATTTGCATGGAATATCTTTTTCCATCCCCTCACTTTCAGTCTGTATGTGTCCCTAGGTCTGAAGTGGGTCTCTTGTAGACAGCATATATACGGGTCTTGTTTTTGTAGCCATTCAGTCAGTCTATGTCTTTTGGTGGGAGCATTTAATCCATTTACATTTAAGGTAATTATTGTTATGTGTGTTCCTATTACCATTTTCTTAATTGTTTTTGGTTTGTTATTGTAGGTCTTTTCCTTCTCTTGTGTTTCTTGCCTAGAGAAGTTCCTTTAGCATTTGTTGTAAAGCTGGTTTGGTGGTGCTGAATTCTCTTAGTTTTTGTTTGTCTGTAAAGGTTTTAATTTCTCTGTCAAATCTGAATGAGATCCTTGCTGGGTAGAGTAATCTTGGTTGTAGGTTTTTCCCCTTCATCACTTTAAATATGTCCTGCCACTCCTTTCTGGCGTGCAGAGTTTCCACTGAAAGATCAGCTGTTAACCTTATGGGGATTCCCTTGTATGTTATTTGGTTTTTTTCCCCTTGCTGCTTTTAATATTTTTTCTTTGTATTTAATTTTTGATAGTTTGATTAATATGTGTCTTGGCGTGTTTCTCCTTGGAGATATCCTGTATGGGACTCTCTGTGCTTCCTGGACTTGATTAACTATTTCCTTTCCCATATTAGGGAAGTTTTCAACTATAATCTCTTCAAATATTTTCTCAGTCCCTTTCTTTTTCTCTTCTTCTTCTGGGACCCCTATAATTTGAATGTTGTTGAATTTAATGTTGTCCCAGAGGTCTCTGAGATTGTCCTCAATTCTTTTCATTCTTTTTTCTTTATTCTGCTCTGCAGTAGTTATTTCCACTATTTTATCTTCCAGCTCACTTATCCATTCTTCTGCCTCAGTTATTCTGCTATTGATCCCTTCTAGAGAATTTTAAATTTCATTTATTGTGTTGTTCATCTCTGTTTGTTTGCTCTTTAGTTCTTCTAGGTCCTTGTTAAACATTTCTTGTATTTTCTCCATTCTATTTTCATGATTTTGGATCATCTTTACTATCATTATTCTGAATTCTTTTTCAGGTAGACTGCCTATCTCCTCTTCATTTGTTAGGTCTGGTGGGTTTCTACCTTTCTCCTTCATGTGCTGTGTGTTTCTCTATCTTCTCATTTTCCTTAACTTACTGTGTTTGGGTTCTCCTTTTCGCAGGCTGCAGGTTCATAGTTCCCGTTTTTTTTGGTGTCTGTCCCCAGTGGCTATGGTTGGTTCAGTGGGTTGTGTAGGCTTCCTGGTGGAGGGGACTAGTGCCTATGTTCTGGTGCATTTGGCTGAATCTTGTCTTTCTGGTGGGCAGGTCCACGTCTGGTGGTGTATTTTGGGGTGTCTGTGGTCTTATTATGATTTTAGGCACCTCTCTGCTAATGGGTGGGTTTGTGTTCCTGTCTTGCTAGCTGTTTGGCATAGGGTATCCTGCACTGGAGCTTGCTGGTCGTTGAATGGAGCTGGGTCTTGGTGTTGAGATGGAGATCTGGGAGAGTTTTGCAGTTTGATATTACATGGAGCTGGGAGGTCTCTTGTGGGCCTGTGTCCTGAACTTGGCTCTCCCACCTCAGAGGCACAGTCCTGATGCCTGGCTGGAGCACCAAGAGCGTGTCAATCACACAGCTCAAAATAAAAGGGAGAAAAAAAAGAAAGAAAAAAAGAAGAAGATAAAATAAAATAAAAGACCACAAAATAAAGTTATTAAAATAGAAAAGATAAAGAAATTATTTTTAAAAAAATTTAAAAAAAAAGAAAGAAAGAAGAGAGCAACCAAACCAAAAAACAAATCCACCAATGATAACAAGCACTAAAAACTATACTAAAAAAAACCACAAGAAACAAAACAAAAAAAATGGACAGTCAGAACCCTAGGATAAATGTTAAAAGCAAAGCTATACAGACAAAATCACACACAGAAGCATATACATACACACTCACAAAAAAAGAAAAAAGCAAAAAAATATATATATATCATTGCTCCCAAAGTCCACCTCCTCAATTTGGGATGATTCGTTGTCTATTCAGGTATTCCACAGATGCAGGTACATCACATTGATTGTGGAGATTTAATCCGCTGCTTCTGAGGCTGCTGGGAGAGATTTCCCTTTCTCCTCTTTGTTCGCACAGCTCCAGGGGTTCAGCTTTGGATCTGGCCCTGCCTCTGCATGTAGGTCCCCTGAGGGCATCTGTTCTTCGCTCACACAGGACGGGGTTAAAGGAGCAGCTGATTCGGGGGCTCTGGCTCACTCAGGCAGGGGGGAGGGAGGGGTACGGATGCAGGGCGAGCCTGCAGCGACAGAGGCCAGCATGATGTTGCACCAGCCTGAGGCGCACCGTGTGTTCTCCCGGGGAAGTTGTCCCTGGATCACGGGACCCTGGCAGTGGCGGGCTGCACAGGCTCCCGGGAGGGGAGATGTGCATAGTGACCTGTGCTTGCACACAGGCTTCTTGGTGGCTGCAGCAGCAGCCTTAGCATCCCATGCCCATCTCTGGGGTCTGCACTGATAGCTGCAGCTCGCTCCCGTCTCTTGAGCTCCTTTAAGCGGTGCTCTGAATCCCCTCTCCTCACCCACCAGGAAACAAAGAGGCAAGAAAAAGTTTCTTGCCTCTTCAGCAGCTCCAGACTTTTTCCTGGACTCCCTCCCGGCTAGCTGTGGCGCACTAGCCCCCTTCAGGCTGTGTTCACGCCGCCAACCCCAGTCCTCTCCCTGGGATCCGACCTCCGAAGCCCGAGCCTCAGCTCCCAGCCCCGCCCGCCCTGGCAAGAGAGCAGACAAGCCTCTCGGGCTGGTGAGTGCTGGTCGGTACCGATCCTCTGTGTGGGAATCTCTCCGCTTTGCCCTCCGCACCCCTGTTGCTGCGCTCTCCTCCGTGGCTCCGAAGCTCCCCCGCTCCGCCACCCACAGTCTCCGCCCACGAAGGGGTTGCTAGTGTGTGGAAACCTTTCCTCCTTCACAGCTCCCTCCCCGAGGTGCAGGTCCTGTCCCTATTATTTTGTCTCTATTTTTTCTTTTTTCTTTTGCCCTACCCAGGTACGTGGGGAGTTTCTTGCCTTTTGGGAGGTCTGAGGTCTTCTGCCAGCGTTCAGTAGGTGTTCTGTAGGAGTTGTTCCACATGTAGATGTATTTCTGATATATCTGTGGGGAGGAAGGTGATCTCCACGTCTTACTCTTCTGCCATCTCCTATCTATTGATTCTTACTTGTCCATTCATATTTAAGGAATAACTGCTTAGCTAATAAGGGTTTCCTCTGCTGTTATGTCTCTTTTTCCTTCAGTCTCTCTCTTGAATAAAAATATGCCTGGCTACCAAGCATGAGATAGAGCAGAATATGTAGCTGGTCAACCTTCCTTCACGTGAGTTAAGGGAAACACTCTCACACTATTTCCCCCTCTATTGTAAGAATGTAAGAAGAAGGACTTAAATCTGTGAAGTCAACATCTATACTAGGCATTTCCCTAAATGGCTTATTCCATTTCTTTAGAGAAGAAACCTCCATATTTGGATAAGAAGTAAAAGCCTGGCTGCCTGTGCCAGGTGAGGGAGGTTGAGGGCAACCATTTATAATTTGATCCTACAAACATAGGTACTGTCACTTCTCCAAAGCTCACTTGAAGCATATTCTAGCGGTGGTTTTACCATACACTATTTCCCTGAAAACACCAGAGAAACAGAAATAGAATCTGTTTTTAAAAATTATTATCTTAGGGAATGGGAGCTGTCAACTGAAAATAAAAATACACCATGTGAGAGTTGTGAGTTAAGTTTTATTTGAGACAGACTGAGGACTATAGCCCGGGAAACAGCCTCTCAGATAGTACTGAGGAACTGCTCCCTAGAGCCGGCGGGGGGAGGTCAGCATACATGTGATTTGGGGGAAGGGGGAATGTGTACAATCCAGCACACATTTTGGCAGAAGGTTGCTGCTGGTCACGAGGAGCAGATGTCTCCGTTAATGGTTTTAGTGCTTTCCTAGATGTGAGAAGATGCAAGAAATTAGGCTCATAAATTCTTCTCCTGAAAATATCTAACTAAAGGCCTGTTCTGCCAGTTTTTGCCAGAGCACAGAGTGTCTCAGTCCTGATCTCTGCCCTGAACTCCTGGGTTGAAGGTCAGTGACTGCAGTGGCTGGTGACCTGATCTTTGTAGAGGCAGATGGCAAGTGATAATTTTTAGTTGGCAGGGCTAAAGATACATGCCAAGAGAGCCTTTTTAAAAAAACTACTTTGTTTTACTCTTCCATGAAGCCTCAATGTTTCTGTCACTTGCAGATATTTATTCTATACGTTGATGCCAAGATTAGTTTAAATTTGTAATGTATAGAGGAAAAAATCACTGGAAGCATAGTTACAAAACAAACCAAACACCGAAATATGTTAAAAAGAATTATGTCTGGGGACCTCCCTGGTGGCACAGTGGATAAGACTCCACGCTGCCAATGCAGCGGGCCTGGGTTCAATCCCTGGTCAGGGAACTAGATCCCACATGCATGCTGCAACTAAGAGTTCACATGCCTCAACTAAGGAGCCCTGGAGTCGCAACAAAGGAGCCCACGAGCGGTAACTAAGGAGCCCTCCTGCCACAACTAAGACCCCACGCAACCAAATAAATAAATATTAAAAAGAAAAAAGAATTATGTCTGAGTAGAGGGAATACTTTGGGGTGATATTTTCCTGTACGCAAAGTTTTTTTCATAAAAATAGTACAAATCTAATTTTGTGAGTGGGATAGTGAAGAAGAAAATCATAAAAAATTTAATGAGATCAAAGCTTTATCTAAACCAATGTCTAGGAAATATTAACATATAGTGACTGCTTCAGCCAAGGTCAATGTCCTGCATCATCTTTGCCTTCTAACACAAAAATGAAAATATATGTTTCAATATTGACCTAAAGGTTCTAAAAAATCCTCAGACATCAAAGAAAGATGCAGCTATGTTTACTACATGGAATTTTGCTAAGGGCATTTTATAAGGATTATTTAAAAAGTGTTGAAATAAGAATGATTTTCTGACTAGCCTGAAATTAACCATAACATTAAGCTACCCCAAGTGTTGCAGTCCCTTAAAATTCTGTGTAATTACAATCTTCCCAGTGCCTCATGCTTACTTCCTTAGGATTCTTTGCCAGTGTGTTATTCTATATTTTAAACCACTAAAATACAGTCCAGGGGTTCAAAGCTGAAGAAGCAAACCCAACTTCTCTGTATACTTTAAGTAACTATGAGATCTGGTTCTTTGGGAATTAGTAGACATGCCCCAGTATCCTTAGCATAGGGAGTTATTGTGGCCCAAGGAGGTGAAATTAATTAACTGTTCCAAAAGCACCAGTGATATTCTTGGATATCTCTGTCCCAATCAAAACCCTAGTACGTGAGCAACTCTCTGCAAAATATGACAGAGGACACAACAGAAGAAAACAAGGTCTATCTTTGAGAAGGTTAACACTCAGGAGAGACCAGATATAAACATAGCAAACCATGAAAAAGCTTATGAACAAGTTGTGTTAGGACCCTCATCAGGATGAGCTCTATGAGAAGGTAGAGTACAAATGTTCAAGGGAATCAGAAAATACAGTCAGGAATTTGAACTATATCCAGCTTTTTATGCAACTCTAATAAAGCCTCAGCTTGAGCCTAAAAGGGATTCAGATGTGTCTGGGACATCTGGAAAAAGGGCAGTGTCAGCCTCTGGAAACCTATTTGCATGCAGACTGAGAAATCTGGGAGGAGACTGGTCCCGAGGGAGGGATGACCCAGGCATGATGAAGTGACTCAGTAAAAAAGCCATAGTCATTGAATGAGGAAGATGATTCTGAACACAGCAAGTCTGATATTTATCCCCAACTTAACACTAATTGAGCTTCATTTGAATATTATGGAAAGCAAAGTTCTAAGTAAATGTTGAAATAGTTGTTTTACTTTCTGACCTAAACAGCTCTACTTTGGGATTCCCTGTAGCAGAACTTAACAGAAAAGGAAAGTCTCTCTCCACCACTTTTCCTTAGGTCATCACACAACGTTGGTGCCCTGAGGACAGCAGCATGGTGCCTGGGAGAGCTAGCACTGTGTCTACCATGTCTTGTCAATAGTCTAAGGGTGGTCAGTCAGGAGGAAATGCCATGCTTTCGGATCAGTAACAGAGACAAAGTACTCAGCAGTGGAATCAGCATCTAAGACAGGCTTTTATACCCAGCTCACCATTAGCAGATGCCAATAAAAGACCACAGAACCAATTGAACCACAAGTAAAAACGCCAATCCTGGCAGAGCAGAAATGTATCTGCCATGTCCAGGAGAGCAGCAGCAAGCTCATCTTAAGAATTGCTGTGCCCGGTACCGTGAGATCTGACTTTCTGGCCACATGAGAATGCAGGGCAAGAGCTCCTGCAGGGAAATAATTACCAGGGCTCTAGGAAGTCTTATGTCCACATAAAAAGACATGAGATAGTGACATTTAAGTCTTTAACATTATCACACCTTAAGCTATCTGCAGGAGTGGTCTTGAGAAATCTAGGATGTACAATTAGTTATTTCTCAAAGTATAGATTGTTTTTAGCTGTGATGTTCAAGATTAGGTTTACAGTGAAGTCAAAAATGGCATTAAGCATGTATAAAGAAATAGTGTTTAAATGTCCCAGGATGATCACTTCTACAGAAGGCTTAAAGAATCACAATCCTAGGAGGACACAAAGGTAGAAATCAAGTAGACCAATCATCCAATGTTCAACTATGAGAGTGAGACCCAGGAGAAAGAAAGGCAACCACTAGCTGGTTGTGGAACAGAAAGAATAACAGAAATCTTCCGACTTCCGGTCCAAGGCTCTTTGAATGGCACTACGAACACTCGGGGAAACCAAATGAGAAATAATAAGCCTGACTTTCTGATTCCTAGATAGTGTCAGCAAATTACCTATAACCATTCTGTACAAGTCAAACTCCAGCTGGGAATTTAAGAACTGTCAAAATGCTCTCTTCTTGAATGTGGATGGGTTTACCTACATTTCTGCCAATTTGAAAATGTAAATTCCTGAATTGATTTTTGACATGACTCCTTAAAAATTAGAAGCAGTGTTAGACTTAGCTTCAGAAGAGAAAAAGGTTGCACAATTTTTTGTTTGCTTTTAGGAATGGATGAAGGAAACATGGAGGGAAATGAAGAAAGAAGGAATGCAAGGAAAAAATGAGAACCAGAATGAGGAATAAAAATAGAAGAGTAAGTAAGTAGAAGAGAAAGAGCCAAAGAAGAAGTTTGGAGTCTCCACATGAGAGGGATGGGTGGGTAAACTCCACCAAGAGTGTATTGAACATGAAGTTCATCTGTTTCAACTGGTGTGATTTACTTGACGTAAGTGACAGACCGAAACGGAAATAATAATCATCTGTCAAACAAATCAGTTTGATTGTTTCTTGACTGTCCTGGTTATTGTTTTCTTTTTTTAACCTAACCTAGCTGTTTCCTTGACCAGTCAAGTCAAAATAGACACCCAATTTGCACATGTCAACACAGGCTCACTCTTGAGTTAATGGCTCAGAGTCTGACTCACTGTCCTGAGAATCCCAGATCCTAACTTTTCTCTTCTTCTAAATTAGAATGAGATGGCCTCTGTTTATACTTTCATTAAACAGAACCACATGATTACAACCTTTCCACTGGGGGGTTTTAGCGGAGAGTTTATTAGCAAGAGCCCGTTTCCTGGGCTACAGGGCTGCTTTGGTTGTGAGCCAAGAGTGGCTGAGATAGACTCTTGTTTTGCTATTTTTCCTGGTTTAATGGGTTGCTTCTAGAGGCTTCTAGGGGCTTGTGTCCATATATTGAAGGAAGAAAGAAAGAGATGAGTATTTCTTCCACATGGCCCAACTGTTTCTGTCTCTGATAGCTCCTATGTTATCAGAGATTTTCATTTGAAGCCTGAAGTTTCTCTTTCACTTGTCCTGTGAAAAAAATAATGCACAGATTCCTGAGAAGTGGTGCTGGCTTCATTTTTTTGGGCTGCGTTGGGTCTTCATTGCTGCGTGCAGTCTTTCTCTAGTGCAGCGAGCGGGGGCCTCTCTTGCTGTGGAGCACAGGCTCTAGGCGCATGGGCTTCAGTAGTTGTGGCTCGTGGGCTTAGTTGCTCCGCGGCATGTGGGACCTTCCTGGACCAGGGCTCGAACCCGTGTCCCCTGCATTGGCAGGTGGATTCCCAACCATTGTGCCACCAGGGAAGTCCTGGTGGTGGCTTATCAATTTGTCATCTTTTATTACATGTGATAATCAAACTGGAAGGTGTCTACTTTTTATTTCAAAGGTTCTCTCCCCTTCAAATTCTCCTATATCCTTTGAGACCCAGCCTCTCTGTTGACTGCCTTGACCCACACACCTGAAAATCCATATTCTCCTTGGAAGTAATCCTTCCTTCCTCTGTGTCCTTAGCACTTGACTGCATGCCCTGCTGTGTATTATGCTGTATCTACATTGTGACAGTTCCCTGAAGATAGAAACTATGTTTTAACATCATCACTTTTTAAATAGAGGAATGAATATTTGTTAAATTAAACAAAACTGCAGACGGCTAATGGGGGGAGGACTTGAAGAAGAGATAAGGAGAAAAGAAGGACAAGGTTATTAGTAGTTGAAGGGACTGCAGACAGATAAAGATGATGGGACAAAATTGCTGGTATTATCATGGAAGGGGGTAGGGTGATGGGAGGTGTTTGCAGGAAAGACAAAATGATGCTCAGAAGATGGATCACTAGGATGAAGACAGAATGGGAAGTAGTCAGAGTGAATAAACTGCTGCAATTATAGTAAATGCTATAATTGATGCCCTTGTGATGGTATCTCCTTTGTGGGAAGGGAAGGAAAATCAGGAGATCAGGAAAGGGCAATCATCCTACCCTAGAATACCTCTCCTTCTCCCTTCCTCCAGGCAGCCCACCTTGTTTCTTAGGCTTCAGAGCCACAGCAATGCCTTGCTGGTTTTACCCCCAGTCCCTATGCAGAGGTGCAAGCCTGTTGCTGTCCCCATAGCTCCAGCATCACATTCTGAGATAAAATTCCCTAAGTCTATCCCTCCTTTTAAATATAGACATGGCATGTGTTATGAGATAACACAAATACACAATTAGCATGTATGTGTGGCCTTATTTTTCTTCTATGTCTTAGTAAAATTACAGATAGATAGATAGATAGATGATAGATAGATATAGATAGATAGATAGAATAAGGGAGTGAATCTTTTGACTTTCTGTTGCCCTTCTCTTATGATGAAGTAACCAAATTCATTATGAAACCTTAAAATGGATGTTAAGTCCTTGATAAACTTGAGGAGAAAGGTGTGCTGTTCAGAAGCAGCAGGTGTTGACAATGAAACCAGCAGGCCAAACCATAAGGTCCTCGAAAGAAAACACAGGGGTGACAGAGAAAAGCCTGCACCAAGAAATAATCTTTGAGGATTTATATGGGATATAAGGTCTTCCATACTAAGGAGCCAGCCTCTTGTCTCATCCCTCAGTAACTTCTGTTCCTACTTCTTCATCTCCTTCCAATTTCCCTATTTTTTCCCTCCAGATGAGGACAACATAGAGAAACATGAATAGGCAGCAGCCCCTCACCCCCACCGCTGACAAGGTTTAGAAAGGAAACAGAGAGGAAACCTGTGGTTCTGTTATTTCAGGGGAAGGTGAAATCATTTTCAAATGGCTTCCTATATGTTATCTTATTTGATCCTTGCAATAACGAACCAGTGAGGGATGAAAAACAACTTTTATTACCTGCCCTCCTCCCTTTATTCAGTTAAAGAATCTTAGGGCTAAAAAGATTTCTAAAAATTGTTCACGGTCACAGGATTGATGAGAGTACAGCCTGGCTTTCTCTCACCAAAGATGGTGTTGGTTTCACCTCCCTTTCTACTTCTTGGTTTACCCATGGTGGTTCTATGCTATTAAGATGAGCACTGTTTATTGAGTGCGTTATGGGTCAGACAGACTTTTGTGAACTGGGATGACCTGGGTTAACTCACCATGAGGCATGACTTTATTTTATTAGAAAAATTTGTTCTGGGTTCTAAACAACTAATTTACACACAATATTTTAGTACACAGCTCCTTTTAGATTGAGGACTGCCTGTACTAAGCTTCTAGCTTCTAAGGGTAGAAAGATAGTCTTTTTTATCTTTCCTGTTCTGCTTTTGGAAACTAACAACAAGGGTGCCAATTAGCACCAGATGGGACAGAGACTGTGTGATGCGGAACGGCAACCACTAGGGACTGGATCAAATCCACTAACGTATTAAGCAATTGAAGAGCCAGAAGTCGGGCAGGATTGGAATTTGGCACAATGTAAAGTTCTGGTCTGTAAAGGCCTAACTTTATACACAAAATCTGTCCCTTCCCCACTCACCGTCTGTGAGGAACAGCAAGGAAACCGGGAATTTGAAACTCTAGTACCTTTGCGGCCATAGACTTTCATATGCATATTGCCTTTCCCCTTGACTCCTCTCCATTTTTTTTAAAAAATTATTTATTTATTTTTGACTGCGTTGGGTCTTCATTGCTGTCTGCGGGTTTTCCATAGTTGTGGCAAGCGGGGGCTACTCTTCGCTGCGGTGCGCGGGCTTCTCATTCTGGTGGCCTCTCTTGTTGCAGAGCGCGGGCTGTAGGCACGTGGGCTTCAGTAGTTGTGGTGAGCGGCCTCCGTAGTTGCGGCGCACGGGCTTAGTTGCTCTGTGGCATGTGGGATCTTCCCAGGCCAGGGCTTGAACCCGTGTCCCCTGCATTGGCAGGCAGACTCCCAACCACTGCGCCACCAGGGAAGTCCCTCCATTTTGAAGTTGAACTAATCTTTAGAGAATAAATAAGTAAACGTGCAAATGCCTACAGTCTTGAAACCTTGGATTTTTAAGTATATCATCTTAGCTATCTTTACATTCATGAACATTTTGATTTTTGAAATTAGAACTTTGCATTTGCACAAAGTCAAGTGTGGAATTGAAGCATTAGGTAGGTAGCTTGAACTTAAAGGTAATTCAGACCTAAATGGCATATGTTTACTGAAAACATAGAGATGTGAAGCAATATAGGAATTTCTATTGCTATTCTCTAGATAAATGTCTATTCTTTTCCTCACCTAGCTAGTTGTGTGCCTTTGCTGCAAATGGATAGACTACATTACAGTCCATTCGGCTTGCTGAGTTCTGTCACTTACCACTCACTACATAAACATCAGTTTTCCCAGGCAGTCCACCTTGAAGACAGCTGAACACAAGACAAACTGAACACAGTTTTGCCTCAGCTTGGTACAAACCTGTATTTAATAGAAATGATCAAAGTTAGGCTTCATCCATAAAATTAATGGGTTGGATTTAAACATTTCTTCATGACTTTTTTCTCATTATAGCACACATAGAAAATGGTCTTATCCTGTAGTGCTCACTGGCCAAAGAGATAACAGAGCTCATGGCCAGAGGAAAACAACAGCTAGAGGCTCTATAGAGCCTGCCCAGCCAATCCAAGGGCTGAGGAAATCAATATCTCAGTTCGTCTGGAACTCATCAGTAACACACCAGGTAGGTGTGTCAACACCTACCACTGGGCACACAGGTTGGAAGTTCTGGAGTAAAGGATGTTTATGGACCCATTGGGGATTCCATGACTACTTTTTAGCATAAATTCACTGGGACTTAACCACTGACTTGTGATTTGAGCACCATGGCTCAAAACCTTCTAGAGCATAAACTGATCCCAGAATGTAGTCTCTTTGTTAATGGCATTGATAAGCCATCTCATGCTGGGGTGACCAACTGTCCCAGTTTGACCAGGACTGAGGGGTTTCCCATGACATACATGAGATTTTCAGTGCTAAAACTAGGGCAGTCCTAGGCAAACCAGGACAGTTAGTCCTCTACCCACCATATGTTAAAATATTCTATTAAAGAAACACAGAGGAGATACACTTTCTGCTTTCATAGGCTCAAGTGTTTGTGGTGGTCTTCCCAGCCCATTGGAACCAAAGACAACAGCCCCAGAGCTGGAGTCCAGATCTATGGTTCATAAAGCAAAAGCCTATGACTTTTATTATGAAATGTTTTCCTTTGTAGAGTTGTTTTTGCCAGCTCAAAGAGGAAATAGTGGGCTGAAATCAAGTGGCATGACTGAATGACTAGTGCTAAGCCTTCGTGCAAAGGCTTCATTGGAAACATTCAGACTCAGAACAATAGTAGTTCTGACATGACTACCTCTTGCCTGAGAAACTCATAAACATGGCCTCTAGGCTATACTTTTTTTTCAGCAGCTGCTGGTCCTTTAATTTAATTATAAGCTACAAGTAAGCTTCTTAAAGAGGCAATGTGTGTACCAAACAGTGTCCAAAGGACACACTGTTCACAAAATTTAAGACAGTCAGCATTGTTGGAATTACATGTTCTAATAAGAAATGGGTGGACTGCTGTGGGAGAAATAGGAACCACCATCCCCCTCCTCCCCTACCCAACTTAAACCAAAATTGTTTTTGAGGTTCAAAAATATTCACATGACAGCTTTCTATGTTTGGCTGGAGTGGACTAAAGTGCAATGCCAAGAAAACGGTTTCTTCTATCTTTTATGCTAATACAGATGTCACAGGACTGAAGAGATTCCACAGCCCTGGTTCTCCATACTCATGTAGAGATACTATTTTATTTTTAACATTTATTATACACCTATTATGTGCACAGACCCAGGCTTGGCCCTGAAGGGAATGAGAAATAAGTAAGATGAAATCCTTCCCTTGAGGCACACACCATGTCCTGAGGAAAACCCATCTAAACAAGTAACTTTCACACTAAGGCATTTGAGCCAGTAGCATTTGGAAAGGTAGGATGTCAGTGAAAGAGGTGAAATTTAGAGTTCTAAAAGTAAACCACAGGAAGTCTTCTCCCTGGTGATAACCCATCAAGACAAGCATGCCCTTGCTTCCCTGATAGTCATGTCACATAGGAGCTCCCTTTTCTGAATGGACATTGACTTTGAAGTCAGATAGACTTGAGTTTGAATTCCATCTCTGCCTTGTATTAGCTATGGGTCTGTGTCAATTATTTAGCTTCTCTAAATCCATTCCTACACTATAAAAGGGAATTAATAACAAAGCAGTTTTACTAATATAGAAAATGTAAAGTGGGATAATACAGGTAAAATTGCCTTATACAGAGAAAGACACAGAGAGAGACAGAGACAGAGAATTCTCAGGGCCACTTACCCTTCTCTTTCCGGTTTCTTAAGAAACTTACTGTGTATACTTCAAACCTAAGTTTTGAAGTGGGATGACTTGACTGAACTCTGAGTAGTGTGTAAAAAGCTCCCATTTCTTTTCTTATCAGGGAAACCAACAAATGCATTTAAAACTTAAAGCTAGTCATATTAGATCCATTGTTTTAGTATAAATGTCTTATTACATGGAAGATGTGGAGTTAAAGATGGGTAGAGGGAATGCTGGAAAAAAAGAGGGGAGAAGATATTTAAGTATGTAGACAGCCCCAATTCTAAAACAGGCAAGGTGTGAATCTTATTTCAGAGGACTCAGCCCTCAGAATTAAACAGAACAGATTGCATTTTTAATACCCAATATTCCAGTGAAAACCAGTACCTATGCCTCTTTGACATGTCTTTTATAGTATCTTTGGGTACTGGTATTTGGTCTAATGTAAACAGAATGTTCGCTGAACACACCAAGCTCCACTTAATATGACACAACTTTATTCTGATGGAGAAATCGTTGAGGGTATTGCAATATGGGTTTTGCAACATGTACAACATTTTGGCACATGATAGTGATAGGATTGCAATATCTTTTTCCCTCCTGAACATATTCCAGATTCTTATTTGAACATCTAATATAGGAGAACTAAACAATGGTTCAGGGCTTTCAGGTAGGATATGATACCTGTAAAAGTCAAGTTTCTACGAACCACCACCCCCTTTTAGCCATCGTTTCCACTGCTTAATTTCCTTCACCATTGGTAATATTTTTTTTCCAAATACCTATTTCAGCTTTCTCTTCCTCAATAAATATCCGTCTTTAGCAAGGACAAAAAACCACACTCATTAAAACTGCAAAGGCAATATTATGTTTTCCCTTTTAGACTCAAACATGGAAGGGATCCATCGAATAAGTAGAACTGGGAGGGAGAAAGGAGAGGGAGAAATTGGTGTGGAAGAGAGAGGAGAAAAGCAAGCATCATTCCCATCCCCCTCCTTTTGGGGCCCACATTCCATTGTCTCCTTCAAATCTCTGATCAGTGACAAATCCATGCGGCAAGCTGCTATGCCTTCAACCTAGTTTCCATTACATTAGAAGGAGGCCAGTGTCCAAAACATATATCAGTATGTGACTTAGAAAATTCAGGGGTTGAGATACCCCAGTGGGTGTTACTGGTAGATCAGTAACAAATCACATTTCCACCAAGTCTCTTGTCTTTAAGTTTCCACATCAATTTCCTTGTGCTGAATGAGTCAAATACTTACAACTCTGGTTCTGTCATACTTGGCAGAATAACACTACATTTCTTGATTTTTTTTTTAATGGTTGAGAAAAATTCTATGATCTTCAGCAAATTTGCCTCGTTCTATTACTGGCTTCATCTCTTTGGGATTTTTCTTTAAATGATCACAATAGTCACTGTCATCAGTGCAAGTGGTGGTTGTAATAGGTCTATTATTTTTATGAAATGCTAACATTCCTTTAAAAAAAACCTTTAAGGAATTGACTAATGAATACAACAGATGTGTGGAGAAACTAACCTACATCTATTCATTCGTTTATTTATTCATTTATACAACAATGTTTATTGTGCTCCTACTACATAGACAGTTATAGGCATTGGGAATACAGTAGTGAAAAAAAAAAAAGGGAAAAAAAGACAATCCTTATGGTACCAAAGGGGAAAGGGAGGGGAGGGATAAATTAGGAGTTTGGGATTAAACTATACTCATTACTATATTTATATAAAATAAATAACCAACAAGGACCTACTGTAGAGCACAGAGGACTATACTCAATATCTTGTAATAACCTAAAAGGGAAAAGAATCTAAAAAAAAGAATATATATACATTCTTTTGTGTATGTAACTGAATCACTTTGCCGTACCCCTGAAACTAACAAAACATTGTAAATCAACTATATTTCAATAAAAATTTTTTAAAAAGACAATCCTTCCCATCATGACTTTTATAATCTGCTGTGAGGAGACAGACAATAGACATAATAAATAATTGGATTATATAGCATTTCAAAAGTGTTAAGTGTTACAGAGAAAAATGACTTAGAATAAAAGAGATGGAAGATGCTGGATGGCAAAAGTGTCAGTTTAAATGGAATGTTCATGGGTGACTGAGAAGGTGATACTGAGTGAAGAAATAAGTAAGGAGTAAGCCAAATGGGCATCTGAAGGAATACTACTCACGCCAAAGACCCTGAGGTGGGAGTGTGCGGTGTGCTCGTTACAAGGTGTGATGGTTAATTTTATGTGTCAACTGGACTGGCCTAAGGGATGCCCAGATAACTGCTAAAACCTTATTCCTGAGTATGTCTGTGAGTGTTTCTGGAAGATATTAGCATTTCAATCAGTAGGCTGAGTTAAGAAGGTCACATTCACCAGTGCAGGTGGGCATCACCCAATCTGTTGATGGCCTGAAAAAGAATGGCAGAGAAAGGGCAAATTCCTTCTCTGTTTGTGCTGGGACTTTCATCTTCTCCAGCCCTGGGACCCTTGCATTCCTGGTTTTGGGCCTTTGGACTCAAACCAGGACTTATACTATCAGCTCCCCTGGTTCTCAGGCTGACTCAGACTGAATTACACCACCAGCATTCCTGGGTCTCCATTATATTTGAAGCTTGCAAATGGCCAATCTTGGGACTTCTCAGCCTCCATAACCACGTGAGCTAATCCCCATATATATATATATATATATATATATATATATATATATATATATACACATATGTATACACACACATATGTATATATATCTTTATATGTATATGTATCTTTGTATATATAAACATATATATACACATACATATATATATCTTTATATATATATTTTTATACATGTACATAAATTTTATTCTATTGTTTCTGTTTCTCTGGAGAACCCCAACTAATCTACAAAATAATATCAGCCACACTCGCTGACCATATTATTTCAGGCTGGATAAAGATTTAGAGACACAATTTTACAATAGCATTTGAAAATCAAGCTAATAAAATATGTTCCAGCAAAGTAGTACTCTATTTCCTTCATCTTAGGCTCAGAAAAATTTTATGCTAAGCAAGATCAATATTCCCTCGGTTTCAATTTATCAGTTAGTGTGTACAAAACATCATAATAATATGACACTGGAGCAAGTGTTATTGTTATTCAAAATCAGGTTATTAGATTTTGTTTTCCATTGTGATATAATGAATATACACATACAAACAGTGAGATGTTTGTTTTTCGAAAAAAGTAAATGTTGATGTATATTCTATAAACATTGTGTAAATTATGATATAAAGTTACATTTTATAGGCAATTTTATTGGTCTTACATCCATCAGCCAAAAGTCTCAGGTGCTTAGGTTAGTGGAAAAATAATCTACTGTCTGTAGAATTTTCAAGAAAACAGTCAAAAAAGAGGTTGATGTTAAAGAAAAATTGACATAAAAACTAATATTATTGTAGAGACAATGATTTTTTTCTTTTTCGCTTAATATTATGCACATTAGGCCATTTTATAAGTTTATTTCTCTCAAAGGATTTAGATTTTTTCCAAAATGTCAATTTGGCCTTCAAAGTTGAGTTTAAATTAAGATTGAAAAAGTGTATTTTAAACTCTATAATTGGTAATTATTTTTTAATCATGCCTTTATTCGACATTTTGCTTATCTGCATGAAAGATCTCAAAAAAAGACATTAACAATGGTTGAAAGTGATTTTTGAATCACCAGCAGAAGGAAAACTTACATTTTCAACAGGGACTCTAAGTAAAACTGATATACTCATCTTTCTCCAAAACAAAGTAGGAGAATTAATTGCAAATAATTAAATTGGGTTTCTAGGCTGAATGATAACTTTGGAGCTGACATCTGATCAACTGAGCTCACCTATCCAAATAAACGTAGTATTAGTTGGTCTGTTTTTCTTTCATTATATTTGAAGCTAGGGAAATCTAAATGGAATAATCAGTCTCTCACTGACAACTCTGGTTTTTTCCACTGAAAGTGAGCTAATATTCTGCCCTCTTTTTCTCTGTTTAAACAAAACTCTAAATAACTTTTATGCTTTTGCAATTTACATGCACATACCCATGCACACCTAACCCAAAAGTAAATAGAGTTAAACGTAAACAACCTCCTTAGCTTGAAGTCCACTCACAGTATCCTTGCTCCCATGCCAATGTCACACCAAGACTCAGGGGCCTCCACAGTTACCCGTGGAATTTTCTCATCCCTCCCCTCCGTGAAATTATGCCTCTGAGTATCATGGTCTTTAAGTTCTACTAGGCAGATGGCTCATTTGTTGAAGGTAACCCATGCAAACATGACACAAGTATGTTACTTCTAACACGACAATCATCACTAGGGCTTCCTTGAGACAATAATCACAGTGTTCTAAGAGAATCAAGTGAAACAGGGACATCATGATAGGAGATTGGAGAGGGTATTGACTGAACCAGTAAAATCTTATTAAGGAAAGGGGGTCAAAAAGACAAGTGATGGTCAACAGCAAGCATTCTCATTGACTTGGACCAAATATACCAGGTGCTGAAGGACCTTCCAGGTCAGGTCTCAAAAAGGACTAGAAAGACTAAGCCCGGCAGGCACTTATTTTAGTTAACTAGTTAATAGAAACTTGTAAAAATTTTAGGCCAAAAAACACTAGTTTTCCTCCACCTGATCCCCAGGTCCAGGCCCCATCCACAGAAATAAGTACTTTCAGTATAACAGTAGTAATACCTATAGGATATAGGTATTCTATGCATGTGTGTATGAGATATGTGTGTTTGTGTGTATATATAATACCCAAGATACAGAATAATATATATATTATACAAAAAAGACAGAATTTTATTTATATATAATACATGTATACCGATATATACATATAAATATTATGTATATATATATAATATATATATATATATATACACTTATATGGCATGCACACCCACACTAGCCATTGCTGGCGTTATTCTAAACTGACTGTCTCAGACTTTGGGGTTTTTTTTAATTGGAAGTACAGTTGATGTACAATATCATATAAGTTACAAGTGTACAATATAGTGATTCACAATTTTTAAATGTTGTACTCCATTTATAGTTATTAGAAAAAAATTGCTATATTCCCCATGTTGTACAATATATCCTTGTAGCTTATTTCGTACATCATAATTTGTACCTCTTAATCCCCTACCCCTTTGTCGCCCCGCCCCCTTCCCTCTCCCAGCTGGTGACGACTAGTTTGTTCTCTATATCTGTGAGTTTGTTTCGTTTTTGTTATATTCACCAGTTTGTTGTATTTTTTAGAGTCCACATGTAAGTGATATCATACAGTATTTGTCTTTCTCTGTCTGGCTTATTTTACTTACATAATAATAATTATGTAAGTAAAATAAGTCTGACCCTCCACCTCAGACTTTGAAAACATTCTCCTGTGGGTTATTGGGTCCTCTGAATTGCATTGGGGGGATTAATGAGAGAAAAAGGCTTCTAGAACAAGACCAAATTCAGAAGTGGGGTTTTCTCCCATGGAAAGGAGATGGAGATATTGATACTGAGAAATTTTCAGGATATAAGATTTTTTAAGGGATAGAAAGCAAAAACATAGATCAAGGAAGAGGAACAAAGCTAACAACTGTGGCTTATTATGGAATTCTGGCCTTCACCAGCCTCTGTGCTGCTGAGGATACACGCACATCAACACAGACAGCAGCCCCAGAGTTCCGGGAGCAGGATAACAGCAGAGCAAGCAGTGGCCCTCAGCGACCCTGGACATGGACCTGAGAGTCAGCTTTCCCAAGTGGATGAACTTGGGAAAGGACTAAGACAATCCTCCGGTTTCCTAAAAATACTAGAGGAAAGCTTTTCTTGGGATAGGTTGTTATGTGGTATATAAAAGGCACACATGATTATTAGCTTACAAACTGGTGTCCATTTCACATTATATTGTATGCTCTAGAGAGAAGAATACTTTTTCCTCTCTACAGTCTTAACTTGGTCTATGAATGTGACATGCTGCAGGCAGCTCACTTTGGTACAAGAAAGCCAATTATTAAATTTTCAGAAATGTTATAAGCCAATTGTGAAACAGTCATTGTGAAAAATGAAAGTGTATAATCCTTGAAATAACAAAGATAACACATTTTCAAAACTCAACACCTCCTAATTATTTTACTACACTTTATATTATCTATCTTGAGGTTATTTCCATCTATTTTATCTGTATGATGGAAACACTGTGCTACTGCCTTTAGTTTAACTTTGCCTTAAGTTATATCACATTGTTACCTTGAAATCAACCAAGGTGGAAGTATTTATACCACAAAAATTGTCCGTCACTACAAATCAGGGCTTGATTTGTTTGCTGATTATCTAAACCACTGGTTATCAACCAGGGTCAAGTTGGCAACATTTGGCAATGACTTGGGGAAATTTTTGGTTGTTATAACTAGGGGTTACTACTGGGATCAAGTGGGTTGTTACCTCTGGGGCATACTGCTCAGACCTAGATAATCCAAAAGGATTTGCTGGCTTTTAGACCAGCGATGTTGCTAAACATACTATAATTCACAGGACAACCAATCACAACAAAGAATTATTCAGCCCAAAATAACAATAGCACCGAGGTTGAGGAATCCTGGTCTGGACCTACTAAAGTGATGTAGAAAATGTTAATAGTGCAGATTAAATTCAAAGTGCAGTATCTGTACCTATTACACTGGCCCTTGCCTTACCTTTCTTCTGTCATCATAGCAACTTCAGCCAGCCTCTGTCTTCAGAATTTCCCAGGCAAAAAGGCAGACATCTGTCCCTCTGTTCTCAAAAATCCCCGAACCCTAAAGAGCCCACATCAAGTGTCCTTGAGTGATCTCTCAGTGTGCTCCATTCCTGTACTGTTATCGATCTGGGTTCTTGGACTCTTTAATCAATAGAAATTGATCAAGGGCCAGACAAGAAATTCAGGCAAGGCTTTACTGGGACTCCTGCTGTAGCACAAGGGAGCACAGGTAACAGGTTCCCTTGCTCCCCCCCGGGCAGTTGTGAGCTGGTCTCTTAAATGGGGTGATGGTAAGGTGGGTCCAGGGATCGGGCAGGAGGGGCGGCTTAGGTGGTCTGCCCACCCCCTTGGTGGTGCTGTGTGCAGGGATCATGTGCGGTCCCCTGCTTTTGCTCCCGACACCTCAGAAGTGGCGGTTGGGTTTTTGGTCTTTCTGTATCTTGCAGTTTATAATTTGCCCCAACTGCGCAGGCACGCAGTTATTTTTAGTCCCTTAGAGATTCTTTGTACGTTGTTGCTGGAGGAGACCTTTGTCCAGGTACAAGCACTGCAGCAAAGGGTCCCGGGTCCCAGGTCCCAGCCTGTCTCAGGACCACAGCAATGTCTGGCACACAATTCTACATGTTGCTCTTGGGGCCCCATCTGACTTTGCTTAAGTAGGAAGGGCTGCTACAACATTCTCTTGTTTATGACTTACCTCCAGAAAAATCTTGCAATAATTAGCTAATAAGATATGGATCTTTGGACTAGTTTTGCTATCTCATGATAAATCTTAAAAAGTTGTGTTCAGAATGTACCGACTTTATAACTCAAGGCTTTCAGCTTTGGAGCTCCAACTGAAATTTTAAATAGTAGGAAAATTCTCAGTCACACCCTTTTACATATACTTGAAGAGTCTCATTGCAGCAGCTGGACAAAAGGAGGCTCTGTTTATACAAAAACATTTAACAAAACTGAAACAAGCCCACTGACATTACCAAGAAATTATGGTAGACCACAACCAGGGTTTCTAAGTTTGTACAAATTAACTTGGAAGTGGCTTATGTGGCTCAAACCAATCAAGAATCCAAAAGGATTCCCTGGCTTTTAGGGTTTGGACAGAAAGTCCCTGTGCAGATAGAAAATGCAGAGATAGAAGCCAACTAGGTACTGTAGATTGGGGCCACTCTCCAGACAATTTAGGCAAACTGATTCAGTGGTTACACCAGGCCAGTAAATTATCCTATTGAGTGAGAAAGTCACCCTGGGACAGAGGCTGAGTTTGGATGATGTATCCCATGTGGTTCTCTCCCCTTGGCTTCTCCCACTGATTGCCAGAGCGTCATGCCCTACCTCAGTCTGCACAGAGGTGTGCGACAATAGCCAATGTTAGCTTTCTTTGAGGAGGCAAGATAAATGGTTATTTGCACCATCTTCTTAAAGTTCAACAAAACCAAATAATCCAAAGTGTAGGGGATAAAATAAGTAGATTTGAAAAAACTCCACATTCAAAAAAGAAAGAAATTCTGTGAATCAGCAACCTGAAAAAAATGAAAACCAGAACTGAACAAGTAAAGGTGTTCTTCTTCCTTGTATCCAAAATGTAAGTAGCTTGTTACTTTCTTCCCTAAAGCACTCCATGAAGTAGATTTTGGTAACTGCTGATATATAGAGAGATTTATTAGAGATAGAAAAGTTCTAGTCACTGCCTTGCCAAAGCACCAGCATAAGAAATTTACTTTCCATGACAATTTACTTAGATATATATTTTTAAATACTGCAGTAAGAACATACACTCTATGTATGTTTAATGGACTCTTTAATAGAAATGGGTATAAGACCCTAACTAAGACAAGAAATAATAAGTGTTGGCAAGGATGTGCAGAAAAGGGAACACTTGTACACTGTTGGTGGGAATGTAAATTGGTGCAGCCACTATGAAAAACAGTATGGAGGTTCCTCAAAAAATTAAAAATAGGACTACCATATGATCCAGAAATTCCATTGCCAGGTATATATCTGAAGGAAATTAAAACACTAACTGGAAAAGATATCTGCACCCTCAAGTTCACTGCAGCTTTATTTACAATAGCCAAGACATGGAAACCATCTAAGTGTCCATCAACAGATGAATGGATAAAGAAAATGTGATAGATAGATAGATATAGATATTGATTAGATATGTTACTCAGCCGTAAGAAAAAGGGAAATCTTGCCATCTGTGACAACATGTTACCTATAACAGAAAGGGACTGAGATGCAAATGATTTAACATTTGCATAATTTTTCAGAGAATACTTAAGCTATTCCCTGATGTGTAACCATTACTGCAGGAAGTAACCATTGTGGCAGGAAGTTGAACAGAAACTGACCAAAAATAGGCAAAACTATGAGGCACACTAAATTGAGTTAATATCTTTGATTATTTGTTATGAACAAGGCAGGTGATCTTTACACATATGCCTTACATATTGCATTAAGATATTTTTAATAAGTTTAACTATGGCATTATAGTGATTCAACAAATTATTTTCATTTTCATGTCCTATCATTTCATTTGCTCAAAGGATGTGTGTTTCAGTGCAGCTGTTAGGACACAACAATCTCATTTTGGTGCCTGAATTGAAACTTTAAGGGAGAAAAGTTTGAGGACTGATGAATGGACACACTTCAATGAGCACTTTTAACACCGAGAAAAGGAGCCTGCTTTGTGCTTATTCCCTCCTATGTAAGTCATTCTAAATCAGGGGAGATTAATGTCTTTCTCAGATGAAGGAGCTAGACAGCCTGGCAAGCTTGTTTCACTGGCATGTAATAAAAACTTTGAAGCCAAGGACCAGGCTGCCATGTCTCCCAAGGTAAGAGAGGTGTCCCCTTCTTTCTCAGCTCTTCCTCCAAGCAGAAGAAGGATGGGGAGCTTCTGCCTCACCATACCTATCCTGGGGATCAAAAGTCTATGTTAGCCTTCAGAGATGCCTATCTGGCACTTACAGAAGTATTAGGGTCACTTAAGGAATATGAGCAATAAAAAGAAAGGAAAAAATGACTTTGGAAAACTTTCAAAGACGCGAGAGACAGCATTCTGGGGCCAGGCAGAGAATGAGAAACGATCCTGGGTTTTATGTGCTTAAGAGAATTGAACCACATCGTTATTAACAAAGCCATGAGGAAACCCTGGCTCAAGTGCCATTCTGCCTGGAAGTGCAATTTCTAAGAGGGAGAGTGGATTCACAAGGAAGACCATGATTTGTTTGGGATTTTGCCCCCAAAGTGTAAGAATAGCTTAAGTATTAGGTATTCCTAATTTGTTATAACTTGTGAGCAACTGGCTGCATTGGCAAATGTAAAGAGGCTGGGACTGCATCGGAGTCTAATAAAAGCCCTAGTAAAAGTTTTAAACTAGTTCACACATCTGGAGTCTAATGGGGGGGGGTATTACTTAATCCATGCCATTGCCACGGCAGCCCCACCCACCTAACCGACTGGATACCTGCTAGAGAAGGAGGCTGGGGAGGGTTTTGGTGCACCATTCCCTCAAGGCAGAATTTACTGCTTCTTAGAGAACCACAACCATCTTCAGAAGAGCCAGGAGGGGATTTATTTAAAGAAATACAGCTAATTCTCTCGGGTTCCCATAATTTGCACTTGCAAAAATTCCTTGAAAGGGGCTGAAGCCTGCCTCTTCAATGGAGAGAGATCTTTACCAGGAGACAAAAATTGAAGTCTGGCATTTTAATGCCCCCATGCAAGAATCATCCACAATGCCCCAGGGTCCCAGCGGTGGTTCAAAGAGCCCTCCAACTCAGTGTTAGAATTGTGGGATTTCACTCTGGAGCAGAGGAAGAAGCAGGGAGCAAATGGCAAGAGGTGGGAAGCCCAAGATTTCTTTCCACACTTTGGAAATTAATCTAGAACCTTGGGGAAATACAAAAGTATTTTCATGAAAGTTTTAAAGCTTTGTTAACATGTTGATATTAAATGCAAAAAAACCAAATTCTTGTTCTATTCCAGAATTAGTGTTATATTTTTCCTGAAAGTGTTTACATCGTAAGCTGACATTATGGTATGTTTAATTAGGTGATTCTAGAGATTATTCTAGCACCAGGCATAAACCTGTCCCATATAAGCCCACATCGCTCACTGGCTGAGTATCAAGAAGGTGAGCATGGCACTTAGGCTGCTGACAGTAGCAGCCTTCAAGACCTGTACCCACCAGGAACACATAGATCAAACTGGCTCTTAGAATCTAGTCACACATTTATATTAAAAGGGAGAAAAGTCACCTTCTGGGATTTTTTCAGAGCTTCAAATAGTCTCCCTTCCCTCAGCTCATCAAGTTTAAATTGGCTTCCTTTGTTAGTTTCAGCCACCCTTGCCTTCTAGACTAAGGAGATTTGAAGCCCCTCTCCAGGTTACGGAAGATACAATGCACTTTTCAGTTCACCATATTTCCCTGAAGGAAAATCTCTCTGCCTCCCAAAAGCAGCCCCAAACCACACAAAAATGTGGGGAGCAGTAGGAAGGAAAGAGCCCAGGTCCAACTCCTGGTTCCATCAACCCACGGCCCGGCCAAGAGCTGCTAAGTGTCCCATGTCAGATGATTAGCATCAGGTGATCCTTGGAGCCAGACAATTAGCAAAATAATCTGTCTTATTCTAATAAGATTCATTGCAATGCATTTATTGTCCTAAAAATACATGTGCTGATCAGGTCTTTATCCGTATGCATGCACTCTCAGACAAAGAAATACAGACCTAAGGACCCGCTTTCACTTTGGTGGAGAATATCAGTTTCCAAGTCATGCCCAGCCAAAAAAAAAGCACTATTAATTTTAAGTCCACTAAGGAACCACAAATAAAATATGTTAATTCCACTTTAAAATCTTAAAAACTCTGCTCTACAGTTGTTGCTGTCTTTTTTTTTTTTTTTTTCTCCCATTCTCTAGTTCATGAAAATCAGAATGGTCTGAATTTGAGTTATTAGTCCCTGACACTTTCATAAAATCGCAGCACATTTCTTCTTCTGTAAGGTTTTTATTTGTTCTGCTTGTGCATCAGGTAGCCTGGAGTCTCATTTGTTTCTCACTTTGTCTTAAGGATGTCTGAGGCACTGGTTTCAAGTACTGGGGAAATTGGGACTTAGGAAGGTTGGTTCACACAGGGAGTGGAAGAGTTAAGATTCAAGTTCAAGTCTCTCTGAGTTTAGAACCTTCAGTCCTCCTTGTTGCTTCTCTCTGCCTAGCAACATGTAATAGTCCTAGAGCGTCTGACTCAATGCTTCAGTATAGTCTCCAACAACTTTGTGTGCCGACTGGACCCAGACACCATAGAGAGGCATTAATATATATTCAAGATCGTAGCCTTTCCATAATAGAAGATATTTTGTTGCCAAGTTACCAAGAATGTCTGGTAGTGTCAGAGTTGGTCTTGAGTAGGGACTTCAGCCAAATAAAACTTTTCTTGTGGCTTGCTACTATTATTTTTCAGCGGCAATAATGACTCAGAAAACAATCTTTTAAAATATATTTTAACACCTAGATATTTTCAATCAAGGGTCCTTGAATGGTGATGCCTTGCTTGTGCTGAGTTGGACCCATACTCCTTCCAGTTTTCTGCAACCACCATACTTGCCATTGAGAAAAGACACCAGACACGGAGGATCCCGTTCCAGGCTAGTTCTATCACTCAGTTCCATCACTCCATCTCAGAGGTTCTCAACGCCCACCCCAACCCCCTGCAAATTAAGATTCCATAGAGATTGTAATCAGCATGAATATCAGAGTGAAAAATAGAACACACTTGGTGTCCTCAGCAAAGAAATGAGTCCAAAGCGTCATCTATTCACTTATTTGAGTAGGGTTAATGTTTATGCTTACCCCCAACCTATGACAAAACTATTAACAAACAGTAAATGATGTGTTGATTTTTACTAGAAAACCAGCTATAATATAGTACAAATGAGTAAATGTCAGAGCTCTGAATCCATGACAAAGATGGTGAAACGTAATTTTAATCACCCTCTGACCTCCATGCTTACATGATCAGTCAGAAGATATAATATACATTTATCCACAATTATGATAATGTTGAAATAAAGAAAACATGTTAGGTATATCATTTTTTCCATTTCAAGAATTGCTTTTTTCTTTTTTTTTTTTTTTTTTTTACTTTTTCTTGGCTTGCTTGCTTCTTATTCATGTATATTGAGTTAGATGTGGGAGTATCCTCCTTGACCATCTTGTACATTATTTGCTTTTCTGGTACCTTTGTACAAATAAGAAAAAGATGATCTCTCTGGATCATTACTTGACAAGAGAAAGATACTTTTCTAAAGGAAGAAAATGGAGCCTATGTCTTCCTCCAGGAAGGACTGAGCACAGACGGGATTTCAGCTCCCCCTCCGTCTCTCTGTCTGGCATTTATGGGTGGTGTTTGAAATGTGTAGCTGAAGCATGTAGCCTGGAAGGCTTGCCCACAGTCAATTCACAATTATTCTTTTACTCCAGTGTCATTCAAAGAAGTGTCTAAAGGACATTTTTGAAATCCGCCATGTGTTTTGGTTGAGACAAGGTTTGAGAAGTTTCTAGCATTTAGTGAGAAGGGGCCAGGTATGTTAGATGTCTTGCACATTCAGGGAAGTGCCAAACTACAAATAATTGTTTTGCATTCTGCAGATAACTTTTTTTTAACTGGAATAATTACCTGAACCTTGACCCTAATTCCTTTATACATATAAATTAAAGAATTTATTTAGCAGTTTTTATATATGTTAAATTTTCCAAAAATGCAACTACTGTGTAAATCAAGAGAAGACTGTACTTTGTTACAAAGATTTTCTCAACATTTTGGAAAACAGCACCACTAAAAGAAACTCAGGTCATAGGATTTGCATTTCTAATGCAAAACATTTGCTATTAGTTTGTGTTAGTAGCTGTTCCATTCGTGACTGAACCTATGTATGAATATATTTTTTTAGATCTTATTTCAAAACATCAAATATAAAGGAAAGTGACAACAATATCTGGCTGACTTTTTAAATTGAGTTTTATAGTTTTGCCCATAAAAGTCACCATTGTACCTTCAATTCTTGTGGGTTTTTTTCAAATGAAGCAACAAAATCATTAAGACTGAAGAAACATTTTACAACAGAACATCCTAATAAAATTGTTAAAGACATGCCACATTTCCAAGTAATCTTGTCTCTGGGATGTTTATAAATAGTCTTTTAATCAAAAAAAGAACAAATCTTAGTAGTACAAATGATTACAAAATGTGGTAATCTATAAAATATTGGAGAAAAGCTAATCTTACTAGCTGTACAAGAATTTACTAGAATGGTGATGGAAAGGAATATAAATAAAATATTATTTTTACTTTTTCATTAAGCAATGTTACTATTTCAAGAAGAATTGTTGAGATGGCAAATAGTATTGAAAAATTAGCTGTGTAATGAACTGTAATAAGCAAATTTTTGACAAGTGTATGAAAGCAACCTATAAGAAAATATTTACTGCTCACTTATGTAAGATTTGCAAGAAAAGAAAAAAGTTGAAAGAAAGAACTATTTTCAAAATTCCTGATAGAGGACAAAAAAGGATGTCAATAGTTGGAATTCTTAAAAAATATATTAAACAAAAAAGTCTCATTTTCTATATCATTGTTTGTACCATAGGTAATTAGACCAGCTATCATTTGTCACTAAACAAGGTTTTATAAACAACTTCAAGTATCATAATATTTTAGCAGTTCATTCTATTTTTCATAGTAAACCAGTAGACAAGGATCTTGGTAAAACATTTCAATAAATGTTTTTTGAAATAAATAATAAAATAAAAAATAAATTTATTGATTTCAAAGAAATACAAACTTTAGCAGTCTGAAGTTAATAAAATTAAGACTAATTCTTTGAATGACAGATTATTTAGAAACCTGTGACATGACAAAGATATTAAAAAGTTTATCTGACATACTAAGTAATTTTTTTCGTACATTTGAAAGGCTCTCAAAGGAAGTTGCTTATAAATATTTTGTTCACTATTTGATGCTGTTGTAGAGCTATTTCATTTAACCAATGAAAAATTAGTGGCAAATTCAATGCCAAAATTCAAATATTGAAAAATGATGTGTTTATTTTTCAGAGTTATTGATGAAGTTAAATGACGTGATCCTGAAGATGCAAGGAAATGAGTTAATCACATTAAAGTGAAAGGAATTTTCATAGGAATTATCAAGAAACACATTTCTTTTAAAATAACCTTTGTCACTGAGCATTTTCATTGTTCTTTCCAGCTGTTGGATCAGGTTAAATGTAATAATATTGATATTATATTACTCATATTGATAATATATTACTCTTATATGGCTGAACCCAAAAGATGAGATGTAAAGATCTGAATGAATTTTCATTAGTGATTGGGTCGGATTTATTTATTTGAAATGGAAAAGGTCCGTCAGCCAACATTTGCAAAGTGAGTTACCTGAGAAAGAAAGAAAGGACAGGGGTCAAAGAATTTAATCAGTCTAATTATAAAGTTATGAATTTCAACCTACCTCTTTGGAAATAAGCTAAATTACTTATTAGAGCATTTCCAACTTCATATTTAGTTGGAAAAAGTTTCAGTGCTATGTCACAGTTACTACAAAGTACAGTTACTGTAATTATATTGCAATCATCACTGAATATGCTTAAAAACATACAGCGAAGATGATATTAACTGTTTCAACAAATTTAAAATCTAATATTATTAAATTAGTGGAGTAAGGATTCTTTTTATTATTTTTAAAAATAAATTTATTTATTTATTTATTTTTGGCTGCGTTGGGTCTTCGTTGCTGCGCGCGGGCTTTCTCTAGTTGGGGCGAGTGGGGGCTACTCTTCGTTGCGGTGCGCTGGTTTCTCATTGAGGTGGCTTCTCTTGCTGCGGAGCATGGGCTCTAGAGTGCAGGCTCAGTAGTTGTGGCGCACGGGCTTAGTTGCTCCGCTGTATGTGGGATTTTTCTGGACCAGGGATCAAACCCATGTCCCCTGCATTGGCAGGTGGATTCTTAACCACTGTGCCACCAGGGAAGACCAAGGATTATTTTTAAATATTTTATATTATTACTCATATATATATAGTAGCTCAATAATAAGAAAACTGTGCTTTAAAAAAAATGCATATTTATTTTATTTGGGTTGCCTTTTTTTCTGAGAAGTGTAGTATTCTATTGAGCCAGTTGTCTTGTTAGAAATTTAGGCTCATACATAGTTTATGTTTTGTATGAAATGTGCATTTTATCATGGTCTACTGTCAAATAATGTTATACTCCCTTTACAAGTTACATAAGAAGTTTATAGCAGTATTTTTCTATTTTCCCCTCTAATCCTTTGTAATATTACTGTCATTTATTTTTCACTTCTATGTATATCATAAACCACACCACATTTTTACTTACTTTGCTTTAAACAGTCACTTGTATTTGGAGAAATTGGAAAATGAGAAAATGTCCTTAATATTTACCTGATATTTGCTATTTCCAGTGCACTTAATTCTTTCATGTAGATCTGAGTTTCTAAGTGGTATCTTTTTTCTCCTTTAGTCTTAAGAACATCCTTTAACATTTTTTGTAATATTTAGAGAACAAATTCTCTCAGCTTTTGTTTGTGTGAAAATGTCTATTCCATTTTCATTTTTGAAGGCTGTTTTTGCTAATTTAGGGTTCTTTTTTATTTTATTGAAGTATAGTTGATTTACAATGTTGTGTTAATTTCTACTGTACAGCAAAACAACTCAGTTATACATATATATATATTCTTTTTCATATTATTTTCCATTATGGTTTATCACAGGATACTGAATAGAGTTCCTTGTGCTATACGGTAGGACCTCGTTGTTTATCCATCCTGTATATATCAATTTGCATCTGCTAAACCCAAACTCCCAATCCTTCTCTCCCCCACCCCACTCTGGCCCTTGGCAACCACAAGTCTGTTCTCTATGTCTGTGAGTCTGTTTCTGTTTTGTAGACATGTTCATTTGTGTTGCATTTTAGATTCCACATATAAGTGATATCATATGATATTTGTCTTTCTCTTTCTGACTTACTTCACTTAGTATGATAATCTCTAGGTCCATCCATGTTGCTGCATGATTTAGGATTCTTGACTAATAAGAATTTTGTTTTGTTTTGTTTAGTATTTTTAAAATGTCATTCCTTGTCCTCTGGTTTGCACTGCTTCTGATAAAGTCAGTGGTAATTGTTATCTCTGTTTCCTGGTACATAATGTCTTATTTCCTCTGGCTGCCTTTGAGATTTTTCTCTTTCTTATCAGTTTTTAGGAATTGTACTATAATATGCCTCTTTGTAGTTTTCTTTGCATTTCTCCTGTTTGAAGTTCATTAGGCCTCTTGGACCTGTGTGTTTATAATTTTCATCAAGTTAGAAAATGTTTTGAATGTTATTTCTTCAAATATTCTTCTACTCTTCCCTTCTCTTTTCCTGGGACCCCAGTTGACACATTTGTTAGACCTTTTAGATGATCAAGAGGGTAACTGGGAATCTGCTTTTTCATGTTGAGTACACTTTGATTCGATTCTGAATAGTGTGAATGTTATAATGTTGATATTCTCCATTTTGTTGTCTTCCTTTCAAGAGTGTTGAATTTTTGTTCCAGCAGCAGTTAAATTAAGTGTGAATTACCTTGATTCTTTGGAGTCTTGTTATTCAGCTTTATTAGGTCAAGCCTTGAGTAACTATTTTGGCTGTACTCCTAGGGCATGCCTTCTCTGGGGCATCTCCTAATGCTCCAGATATTTAATGAGGTCTTTTCATTCTAACTTAATCAAATTCAAACTCTTCTCAGGTCTGTGTATGCTCACCTTATAGCTCCTGGTTGCTTGTCTTTCCACAGTAGTTGTTTTTCTCCAGCCTCATGGAGTTCCATTCTAGATTCAATGGGACTTCTATACAGATTTTCTGGAGCTTTCTCTGCATTTCTCCTTTCTCCCTGGCCCTCTTCCCTGTACATTCTAGCTCTCTCAGCCTCCCTGGTCTCTGATCTCAAACCCAGGCTCAGCAAGATGGCTGTGCTCCAGGTAGGCTGAACCCTGCTTCAGACCGAAAACCAGAGCAATCAGATGACATCCCTTACTTGTCTTCCATCTCTTGGGAATCCCAGTCTTGCATTGGCATGTGTCCAACATCAGAACACAGTTGTTTCCTACATTTGGTGCAGATATGTATTGTTTACGGCAGGAAGACTATTCTAATACTAGTTCTTCAGCCGTGACCGGAAGCAGAAGTGAGTTCCCTGTTAATTTTGATTTTCCTCTTGCCTCAGAAACATATCCTAAAACAGTTTTCTACAGCCTCTTGTGTGTATTACTCTTCTTTTTTCTTAATCCACCCTCTTCTCCCTACCACCTGCCAAAATATTTGGCTTTCTAAGTCTTAATGAATAACAGAAACTGAAAGTGTTCCCCAACACGTGGCAGGAATTTAAAACCTAAGATATGTTTTCTGTGCTACTCTGTCACGACTCTGCCCTGTGTCATTTCGTATGAATTATTCTGACTCTCCCGTTACAAGTGAGATACAGCCTATTTGTCAGATTGTCACACTTCCTCATTTCTTCACTTTGTTGCTCTGCAATTTTCCTTGGCATGTTATCCCAACTTCAATTAAGGTCATTTCTCTCTTTCCCTTATTATACACGAATGAATCCAGGTTGTTACAACCTATCCACACACTAGCTTCCATTTTAGTGTAACTCATACCTCTGCTATTTCATTTCCCTGCTTATCATATGGGGCATGCTTTCTTATCTTTTTACTTGTCGAGAATCCAAACTCACTCATCTGACTACTTCACTGCATCTTCTAAGTAGCCCTGTCCAGACATTTACATAATGAAATGCATACTGTTATAAATTGTTTATCTTTTTTAAAAAACTTTATTTATTTATTTTTGGCTGCGTTGGGTCTTCGTTGCCAGGGGCGGGCTTTCTCTAGTTGCAGCGAGAGGGGCTATGCTTTGCTGTGGCGCACGGGCTTCTCATTGCAGTGGCTTCTCTCGTTGCGGAGCACGGGCTCTAGGCGCACGGGCTTCAGTAGTTGTGGCACATGGGCTCAGCAGTTGTGGTTTGCGGGCTCTAGAGCGCAGGCTCTTTAAGTTGTGGCACACGAGCTTTGTTGCTCCGCAGCATGTGGAATCTTCCCAGACCAGGGATCAAACCCGTGTCCCCAGCATTGGCAGGCGGATTCTTAACCACTGTGCCACCAGGGAAGTCCCTGCTTTTCTTTTATTTGTCCTTTTTGAGGGTATTATATTTACATGGAGATATATTAATGTTTTTGAAATTATGTGTGTACATAGATGATGTCATTTCTTACTTCTATTTCAGCACAGTGAAAAGCACATGACAACATATTGGCTATAAGAGGGCATTGGGTTCTATAGGATTGGAAACCATTGATTTACTTATTTAATACAAATTAGTAATTCCTTTCCATGTTCAAAACATTGTCCTATGTAAAATATAAAGGTGAAGTGGATGTCCTCAAGGAGTTCAATTTAATAAAAGAGAAACCCTGGAGATTCATGAATGTAGGGCTCACATCTGTTTAGTTTGCTACAGTATCCCTTGTTCCTAGAACAGTTATTGACACAGAGAGGATGGTCAATAAATGCACCTTGAATCAATGAAGGTAGGTCTTCAAATAGTTTAATCAAAGGCAATAAGTAAAGAATTACCTAATAGTGGTATAAATGGAATATTGTAGGAATTTAGAGAGGAAAATATCAGACCTACACTGACCATAACAGGCCTCTTGCAGGAAGAGACTTTTCATTTAGACCATGATGCATAAACCAGATTGACACACAGGAAGTTGACAAGGGCATTCTGAAGTGAGGGGACAAGTAAGGAAACGCAAATGCAGAATGACATGGAACATTGGAAGAATGTTCAGTAACCACGTTTGTCTGGACCTTAGTAATCAAGTTCAAGTAAAAGAGTAAGAAGAGAAGAGGCTTGAGAGTTAGGGCTGGCCAGAGCGCAGAAAGAACTACACCCCAGACAGGAGAAACCAGGGCTGACTTATCACATAGCAAAAATAATACCCAAGGAAGGTTACTCTAGCTTTGCTATGTAAGGAAATTGTGATGACAAGTGCAGGACTTAACCTAGAGGACATTCTCCTGATTAAATGTCCACCAAATATGTGAACTGCAGAAAAACCCCCTTTTTGAAACTAGTAAATTTCAGAATGACATTATTATTTTTAATATCCTATACCTGCAAAGAGGAGATAAAGAGAAATTAGTGGCATTTAAGTCATATACAGGTTTAGGGAAATAATAGAATGTTTGAAGCAAAAGATTAATGTAATGAGAGATAAAGGGATCTTCCCAGGAACTTGAGTGTTTTGTCCCTCTTTGTTCTTCAATATGGACATTTGTGGGTGTGTGTGTGTGTGTGTGTGTGTGTGTGTTATAAATTAAAAGTTATTTTACTATGAGAATAATAGCAATTACCTAATTACCAATTACATACCATTAGAATAAAAGACAGTCCTTTAAGTTTAACACATTTTGCATCATAAGAAACACTTACATTCTAAGAATCTAAAAAAGAGTGGATATATGCACATGTATAACTGATTCACCCTGCTGCACACCTGAAACCAACACAACATTGCAAATCAACTATACCCCAACAAAAATTATCAAAAAATAAGTAAATAGGAAGAGAGGAACCAAGATGGCAGAGTAGAAGGACGTGCTCTCACTCCCTCTTGTGAGAACACCAGAATCACAACTAGCTGCTGGACAATCATTGACAGGAAGACACTGGAACTCACCAAAAAAGATACCCCACATCCAAAGACAAAGGAGAAGCCACAATGAGACAGTAGGAGGGGCGCAATCACAGTAAAATCAAATCCCATAACTGCTGGGTGGGTGACTCACAGAATGGAGAACATTAAATGCAACAACATTCACATTACAGGGGTCCCAGAAGGAGAAGAGAGAGAGAAAGGACCAGAGAAAATATTTGAAGAGATTATAGTCAAAAACTTCCCTAACATGGGAAAGGAAATAGCCACCCAAGTCCAGGAAGCACAGCGAGTCCCATACAGGATAAACCCAAGGAGAAACATGACAAGACACAGAGTAATCAAATTGCCAAAAATTAAAGACAAAGAAAAATAATTGAAAGCAATAAGGGAAAAACGACAAATAACATACAAGGGAACTCCCATAAGGTTAACAGCTGATTTCTCAGCAGAAACTCTACAAGCCAGAAGGGAGTGGCATCATATACTTAAAGTGATGAAAGGGAAGAACCTACAACCAAGATTACTCTACCCAGCAAGGATCTCATTCAGATTCAATGGAGAAATCAAAAGCTTTACAGACAAGCAAAAGCTAAGAGAATTCAGCACCACCAAACCAGCTCTACAACAAATGCTAAAGGAACTTCTCTAAGTGGGAAACACAACAGAAGAAAAGGACCTACAAAAATAAACCCAAAACAATTAAGAAAATGGTCATAGGAACATACATATCGATAATCACCTTAAACGTGAATGGATTAAATGCTCCAACCAAAAGACACAGGCTTGCTGAATGGATACAAAAACAAGACCTATATATATGCCGTCTACAAGAGACCCACTTCAGACCTAGGGACACATACAGACTGAAAGTGAGGGGATGGAAAAAGATATTCCATGCAAATGGAAATCAAAAGAAAGCTGGAGTAGCTATACTCATATCAGATAAAATAGACTTTAAAATAAAGAATGTTACAAGAGACAAGGAAGGACACTACATAATGATCAAGGGATCAATCCAAGAAGAAGATATAACAATTATAAATATATATGCACCCAACATAGGAGCACCTCAATACATAAGGCAACTGCTAACAGCTATAAAAGAGGAAATTGACAGTAACACAATAATAGTGGGGGACTTTAACACCTCAATTACACCAATGGACAGATCATCCAAAATGAAAATAAATAAGGAAACAGAAGCTTTAAATGACACAATAGACCAGATAGATTTAATTGATATTTATAGGACATTCCATCCAAAAACAGCAGATTACATGTTCTTCTCAAGTGTGCACGGAACATTCTCCAGGATTGATCACATCTTGGGTCACAAATCAAGCCTCAGTAAATTAAAGAAAATTGAAATCATATCAAGCATCTTTTCTGACCACAACACTATGAGATTAGAAATGAATTACGGGGAAAAAAACGTAAAAAACACAAGCACATGGAGGCTAAACAATACGTTATTGAATAACCAAGAGATCACCAAAGAAATCAAAGAGGAAATCAAAAAATACCTAGAGACAAATGACAATGAAAACAGGACGATCCAAAACCTATGGGATGCAGCAAAAGCAGTTCTAAGATGGAAGTTTATAGCTATACAAGCCTACCTCAAGAAACAAGAAAAATCTCAAATAAATAACCTAACCTTACACCTAAAGGAACTAGAGAAAGAAGAAGAAACAAAACCCAAAGTTAGCAGAAGGAAAGAAATCATAAAGATCAGAGCAGAAATAAATGAAACAGAAACAAAGAAAACAATAGCAAAGATCAATAAAACTAAAAGCTGGTTCTTTGAGAAGGTAAACAAAATTGATAAACCATAGCCAGACTCATCAAGAAAAAGAGGGAGATGACTCAAATCAATAAAATTAGAAATGAAAAAGGAGAAGTGACAACAGACACCGCAGAAATACAAAGCATCCTGAGACTACTACAAGCAACTCTATGCCAAAAAAATGGACAACCTGGAAGAAATGGAAAATTCTTAGAAAGGTATAACCTTCCAAGATTGAACCAGGAAGAAATAGAAAATAGGAACAGACCAATCACAAGTAATGAAATTGAAACTGTGATTAAAAATCTTCCAACAAACAAAAGTCCAGGACCAGATGGCTTCTCAGGTGAATTCTATCAAACATTTACAGGAGAGCTGATACCCATCCTTCTCAAACTCTTCTAAAACACTGCAGAGGAAGGAACACTCCCAAACTCATTCTATGAGGCCACCATCACCTTGATACCAAAACCAGACAAAGATACTACAAAAAAAGAAAATTACAGACCAATATCACTGATGAATATAGATGCAAGAATCCTCAACAAAACACTAGCAAACAGAATCCAAAAACACATTAAAAGGATCATACACCACGATCAAGTGGGATTTATCCCAGGGATGCAAGGATTCTTCAATATACGCAAATCAGTCAATGTGATACACCATATTAACAAACTGAAGAAGAAAAACCATATGATCATCTCAATAGATGCAGAAAAAGCTTTTGACAAAATTCAACACCCATTTATGATAAAAACTCTCCAGAAAGTGGGCATAGAGGGAACCTACCTCAACATAATAAAGGCCATATAAGACAAACCCACAACAAACATCATTCTCAATGGTGAAAAACTGAAAGCATTTCCTCTAAGATCAGGAACAAGACAAGGATGTCCACTCTCACCACTGTTATTCAACATAGTTTTGGAAGTCCTAGCCACAGCAATCAGAGAAGAAAAAGAAATAAAATGAATACAAGTTGGAAAAGAAGAAGTAAAGCTGTCACTGTTTGCAGATGACATGATACTATACATAGAGAATCCTAAAAATGCCACCAGAAAACTACTAGAGCTAATCAATGAATTTGGTAAAATTGCAGGATACAAAATTAATGCACAGAAATCTCTTGCATTCCTATACACCAATGATGAAAAATCTGAAAGAGAAATTAAGGAAACACTCCCATTTACCACTGCAACAAAAAGAATAAAATACCTAGGAATAAACCTACTTAAGGAGACAAAAGACCTGTATGCAGAAAACTATAAGACACTGATGAAAGAAATTAAAGATGATACCAACAGATGGAGAGATATACCATGTTCTTGGATTGGAAGAATCAATATTGTGAAAATGACTGTACTACCCAAAACAATCTACAGATTCAATGCAATCCCTATCAAATTACCAATGGCATTTTTTACAGAACTAGAACAAAAAATCTTAAAATTTGTATGGAGACACAAAAGACCCCAAATAACCAAAGCAGTCTTGAGGGAAAAAAAACGGAGCTGGAGGAATCAGACTCCCTGACTTCAGACTATACTACAAAGCTACAGTAATCAAGACAATATGGTACTGGCACAAAAACAGAAACATAGATCAATGGAACAAGATAAAAAGCCCAGAGATAAACCCACACACCTATGGTCAACTAATCTATGACAAAGGAGGCAAAGATATACAGTGGAGAAAAGACAGTCTCTTCAATAAGTGGTGCTGGGAAAACTGGCCAGCTACATGTAAAAGAATGAAATTAGAACATTCCCTAACACCATACACAAAAATAAACTCAAAATGGATTCGAGACCTAAATGTAAGTCCAGACACTATAAAACTCTTAGAGGAAAACATAGGAGGAACACTCTTTGACATAAATCACAGCAAGATCTTTTTTGATCCACCTCCTAGAGTAATGGAAATAAAAAAAAACAAAAATAAACAAATGGGACCTAATGAAACTTAAAAGCTTTTGCACAGCAAAGGAAACCATAAACAAGATGAAAAGACAACCCTCAGAATGGGAGAAAATATTTGCAAACGAATCAACGGACAAAGGATTAATCTCCAAAATATATAAACAGCTTATGCAGCTCAATATTAAAGAAACAAACAACCCAATCCAAAAATGGGCAGAAGACCTAAATAGACATTTCTCCGAAGAAGACATACAGATGGCCAAGAAGCACGTGAAAACCTGCTCAACATCACTAATTATTAGAGAAATGCAAATCAAAACTACAATGAGGTATCACCTCACACCAGTTAGAATGGGCATCATCAGAAAATCTACAAACAACAAATGCTGGAGAGGATGTGGAGAAAAGGGAACCCTCTTGCACTGTTGGTGGGAATATAAATTGATACAGCCACTATGGAGAACAGTATGGAGGTTCCTTTAAAAACTAAAAATAGAATTACCAGATGATCCAGCAATCCCACTACTGGGCATATACCCAGAGAAAACCATAATTCAAAAAGAGTCATGCGCCCCAATGTTCATTGCAGCACTATTTACAATAGCCAGGTCATGGAAGCAACCTAAATGCTCATTGATGGACGAATGGATAAAGAAGTTGTGGTACATATATACAATGGAATATTACTCTACCATAAAAAGGAACGAAATTGAGTCATTTGTTGAGATGTGGATGGATCTAGAGACTGTCATACAGAGTGAAGTTAAGTCAGAAAGAGAAATACAAATATCGTATGCTAATGCATGTATGTGGAACCTAGAAAAATGGTACAGATGAACCAGTTTGCAGGGCAGAAGTTGAGACACAGATGTAGAGAACAAACGTATGGACACCAAGGGGGGAAAGCCACGGGGGGGTGGCGGTGGTGGTGTGCTGAATTGGGTGACTGGGATTGACATGTATACACTGATGTGTATAAAATTGATGACTAATGAGAACCTGCTGTATAAAAAAATAAGTAAAACAAAATTCAAAAAAAAATAAATAAGTAAATAAAATTTAAAAATTAGTTTGAAATTTTAGATTCAAAAATAAAAGAAACACTTTAAAAAAGAAAGTCAATATGGACAATTTTAATATCATCCCAGGCATAAGACACTGGGAGCAATATAAAGTCACAGTAGTTTAAGCTTCAAGAAAGCTGTTGGGAATTCCCTGGAGGTCCAGTGGTTAGGGCTATGTGCTTCCAGTGTAGGGGGCCTGGTTTTGATCCCTGGTCGGGGAACTAAGATCCCACAAGCCACGCAGTGTGGCCTAAATAAATAAATAAATAAAAGCTGCCTCCTATCTGAGATGACAGACTCAGATAGCTTGACTTTCGTTACCAACAAAAAACATCTGAATACACATGATTGCCACAATAAGAATGTCACTTAGTGAAGTTTGCTATTTTTTATCTTTCCTGGATGCTTTATCATTTCTTCTCGGTAACAGAGAGCCTGGGTTTTTTCATCTGTTTTGGCTTTGCAGTTACCTGAGAGAAATAGACTTCAAACTCTAAAGGCATCCTATGTATACCTTTGGATTCATTCAACCTCTAAGGCAATGGCTAATAAGACTTTATTTATTCCAAAACCCAGGCAGCAAGAAAAAGGCCCTTTCGCAGACTCCAGCTGAGATGACACATGAAAGCTGGAGTGTGGATTCGAATATGCCCTGGTCAGAAGAGATGAAGAGTCCTGTAATCTTGTGGTATAACATTCGATCCTCAGCGCGCACCACAGAAGTCCATTATGGGCCCCAGAAATCCCCTGGTTACTTCTCCTCCCACACCCTAGGAAAATAATTACTAGTTTATGCCCAAAGATTAAAACAGCCACAGCATGAAACGACTTCAGTGTTCCTCTTAGCGTACTTATTTGCTTAAGCCCTCTTCCAGAATATCCCATCAGTCAGAATTCCAGGCAATGTTTAAAACGTGCAAAGTTGCTCAGTTTTCATCTCGGGCTATTTTGACTCGGGCCCCAGTCTCTTCCTCTAAGTGGGGTGTGATTTTTATTTTCATTCTTTCTCATACAAATCACACATTTCTTCCACTTGATGTTTCCTTGTTTAGTTACGGTAACCAGGAATGAGGCCTCTTCCAAATTGAGAAGAGGGAGGAAAAAAAAAAGCTATTAAGTCTTTTTTTCTTAATCTGAAACTGAATAAATCAAATCTTTGAACGCTGAGTGGGCGAGAGGAATAACCAGCATTCTGTGAATGGATGCGGTGATTCAAATTAACTTTGGCAATTGAGATATTAATTCTAATAAATTCTAATCATTCGTTTTAATTCTAATTAATTCTAATAACCTAACACTAATGAACCTTTAGTTGGGAGCTAATGAAATTGTGATAGAGGTACAGTAATAATAGCATGATAAACCGACACAGGAATAAAATCTCCCAGTAAGTAGAAATGAGTTTATTTATTGATGTCAAACTGACGCAGGCTAGTATGAACTATTGTGAATTTGTAAAGTAGAACCTCAATAAAGTATAAGATTCCATGAATTGAGTTCTTTGTCATGACTTCATCTATAAAATTATAAATAACAAAAATATCCCATCTTTACTGAGCACTTATTATGTGCCAAGTGTCTTCATGCATTTTTATCATTCAGTTCTTATAGTCTTTTTATTACATAATTCTGTCCAATTTACAGACATGGCAACTGAGCCTGAGAGATGTGAAATAACTTACTTAAGTAAACTAATGGGTGGTAGGCCCGGGGCACAAAACTAAATCCTTATTCTTAAGCTCTTTGCTATTTTAGTTACTTTATATATATATTTCTTATTTTACAGTATGATTTTTAATCATATCATTAACATCGTGTTTTGAAAGAATCTTGCTAATTTTTTTCATCATCTGTTGAACAGGTAGGACTACATTTGGTTGCAAGCAGCAGTAAGTACACTTAAATGACCTAAACAAATTGAGGGAGGCTCATTGTTTGGTATAACGCAAAGTTTGGGGTCTGGTCTGGTCTAGCTTGGCAATGTCATCAAGGATCCAGGCTTAACATTGTCCTCAATGGTGAAAAACTGAAACCATTTCCACTAAGATCAGGAACAAGACAAGGTTGCCCACTCTCACCACTATTATTCAACATAGTTTTGGAAGTGTTAGCCACAGCAATCAGAGACGAAAAAGAAATAAAAGGAATCCAAATCGGAAAAGAAGAAGTAAAGCTGTCACTGTTTGCAGATGACATGATACTATACATAGAGAATCCAAAAGATGCTACCAGAAAACTACTAGAGCTAATCAATGAATTTGGTAAAGTAGCAGGATACAAAATTAATGCACAGAAATCTCTTGCATTCCTGTATACTAATGATGAAAAATCTGAAAGTGAAATTAAGAAAACACTCCCGTTTACCATTGCAACAAAAAGAATAAAATACCTAGGAATAAACCTACCTAAGGAGACAAAAGACCTGTATGCAGAAAATTATAGGACACTGATGAAAGAAATTAAAGATGATACAAATAGATGGAGAGATATACCATGTTCTTGGATTGGAAGAATCAACATTGTGAAAATGACTCTGCTACCCAAAGCAATCTACAGATTCAATGCAATCCCTATCAAACTACCACTGGCATTTTTCACAGAACTAGAACAAAAAATTTCACAATTTGTATGGAAACACAAAAGACCCCGAATAGCCAAAGCAATCTTGAGAACGAAAAATGGAGCTGGAGGAATCAGGCTCCCTGACTTCAGACTATATTACAAAGCTACAGTAATCAAGACAGTTTGGTACTGGCACAAAAACAGAAATATAGATCAATGGAACAGGATAGAAAGCCCAGAGATAAGCCCACGCACATATGGTCACCTTATCTTTGATAAAGGAGGCAAGCATATACAGTGGAGAAAAGACAGCCTCTTCAATAAGTGGTGCTGGGAAAATTGGACAGGTACATGTAAAAGAATGAAATTAGAACACTCCCTAACACCATACACAAAAATAAACTCAAAATGGATTAAAGACCTAAGTGTAAGGCCAGACACTATCAAACTCTTAGAGGAAAACATAGGCAGAACACTGTATGACATAAGTCACAGCAAGATCCTTTTTGACCCAGGTCCTAGAGAAATGGAAATAAAAACACAAATAAACAAATGGGACCTAATGAAACTTAAAAGCTTTTGCACAGCAAAGGAAACCATAAACAAGACCAAAAGACAACCCTCAGAATGGGAGAAAATATTTGCAAATGAAGCAACGGACAAAGGATTAATCTCCAAGATTTACAAGCAGCTCATGCAGCTCAATAACAAAAAAACAAACAACCCAATCCAAAAATGGGCAGAAGACCTAAATAGACATTTCTCCAAAGAAGAGATACAGATTGCCAACAGACACATGAAAGAATGCTCAACATCATTAATCATTAGAGAAATGCAAATCAAAACTACAATGAGGTATCATCTCACACCGGTCAGAATGGCCATCATCAAAAAATCTAGAAACAATAAATGCTGGAGAGGGTGTGGAGAAAAGGGAACACTCTTGCACTGTTGGTGGGAATGTAAATTGATACAGCCACTATGGAGAACAGTATGGAGGTTCCTTAAAAAACTAAAAATAGAACTACCATATGACCCAGCAATCCCACTACTGGGCATATACCCTGAGAAAACCATAATTCAGAAAGAGTCATGTACCAAAATATTCATTGCAGCTCTGTTTACAATAGCCAGGACATGGAAGCAACCTAGGTGTCCATCATCGGATGAATGGATAAAGAAGATGTGGCACATATATACAATGGAATATTACTCAGCCATAAAAAGAAATGAAATGGAGGTGTTTGCAATGAGGTGGATGGAGTTAGAGTCTGTCATACAGAGTGAAGTAAGTCAGAAAGAGAAAAACAAATACAGTATGCTAACACATATATATGGAATCTAAGGGAAAAAAAAAAAAAAAAAAAAGAGGTCATGAAGAACCTAGTGGCAAGATGGGAATAAAGACACAGACCTACTAGAGAATGGACTTGAGGATATGGGGAGGGGGAGGGGTGAGATGTGACAGGGTGAGAGAGTGTCATGGACATATATACACTACCAAATGTAAAATAGATAACTAGTGGGAAGCAGCCGCATAGCACAGGGAGATCAGCTCGGTGCTTTGTGACCACCTAGAGGGGTGGGATAGGGAGGGTGGGAGGGAGGGAGATGCAAGAGGGAAGAGATATGGCAACATATGTATATGTGTAACTGATTCACTTTGTTGTAAAGCAGAAGCTAGCACACCATTGTAAAGCAATTATACTTCAATAAAGATGTTTAAAAAAAAAAAAAAAAAAAAAAAAAGGATCCAGGCTTTTTCTGTCCAGTCAGTACCCTTAACACAAAGGAGTGTCATCTTAGAAGTGTGATAGAAGTGTGAGCTCCAAGCATTAGGTCCATAGGCAAGTCAGGAAGGAGGGGAAAGCCTGGACCAGTGACATCTATCCTTTTCCTTAGAAAATCAAAAGCTTTCTCAGCAGTCCCAGCAGACTCTTCTTACATTCTACTGCCCAGATTTGTCACAGGGCTGCACCTAACTGCAAAGGCAAGCAATATTTTTGGCAGGTTCTATAAGTGGAAGTAGGCAAGGGAGAAGGGGATTGGGACTGGGCATGGAGTTAGCCAACCAACAGTATCTGCCAAAAGTAAACATTCAGTTACAGAGGCTCTTAATCAGTTCTAGCTGCTATAACAAAACTACCATAGACTAGGTGCTTAAACGATAGACATTTATTTCTTACAGTTTTGGACACTGGTATGTCTGAGATCAAGATGCCGGCAGATTCATTTCCTGGTGAGAGTCCTCTTCCTGGTTTGCAAATGGATGCCTTCTTGCTGTATCCTCATAGAGTGGAAAAAGAAAGATCAGTGTCTTCCTCTTTTATAAGGACATTAATCCCATCATGAGGGCCCCATGACTTAATCTAACCCTAATTAACTTCCCAAAGCCCCACCTCCAAATACCATCATATAGAGGATTAAGGTTTCAACATATAAATTTTAGGAGGGGGACGCAAACATTCAGTCCATAGCAGAAAAGATTATTTGATCAATATATTATAGCTTTTATTAACTGGTAATAGAATTGTTATAAAGCATATTTTTTAAGAGACAAGGTCTTGTGGAAAACAAACAGTTTTCAGAGTGATAACATTGCTGAGAAAAGCCTGTTTGCAGGTGCACGTCTGGGGCATACAGTAAGTATGCATAATGTGCGCGCAGGTCTCTTGACAAGTATGGAGAGAGCATGGGGAAGCAATTCAGGTTAATATGCAAATAATCATAACGTAACATATGCTACAAGCTATGAAACAGTGGCAAGAAAAATGCAGACTTCAGAGGAAGGAGAAATTATTTTTCACTGGGGAAAATGTTTTGCTACAAGGAGTTATTTGCCTATTTGGTAGAAAGTGGAAAGAGAATCTTCAAATAAATGACTCTCTAATGGTAAAACTTCAAATACTGTGGCAAGTATGTATAAGAGGTAAAAATGCCCAGTGTAAGTTAAAGCACCAAAACTGCTGGATGGATAAGAATCTGCCTGACAGTGTTTAAGCAGTGTGGCATCGGCAGCCATGGATTGGTGCATTGGATTTCCCAAGTGGCAACATGAATATGAGCGTTCTTGATATCTCTGATGTTTAGATATCACCATTGGCCATTTCTGGGATTTTCCTCTTCCTTAATCATTTCATCAGCTTGAGATTCTAGGGTGCCTGGGGACTGAGAATTGTTTGCTGTGTTAGAGAAACACATAACATTTTAATTGTGTTTGGAGACAGGGAGACTCAATGAGGGAGACTAATTAAGAAACATAAATAAACTAGGAGTTCTGCTTTGCCTCATGTCATATCATTATGGTTCAGAATAAACTGCTAAGCTTTATTATGAGTCAAAGAAGTGATCAGAGTCACTGATTTAGGAACAAGACTAAGGGCTCTATGTAACATATAAAGTAAAGAATGGAGGCAACTACTATGGTATTATAATTATTATTTTTTATTGTACATATACTTTGGTTATCATAAAATACACTAATTATTTATGAGGCATACATCATGTGCTCTGGCATAATCCATGAATGCATTATAACATTTTTTATTTCATCTTCACACTAAACAAATGAGATGGATATTCTCATTACCTTCATTTTCTAAATGAAGAAATAAGACTAAGAATGTTCAAGTGACATACCCAAGGTTATGTATCCCTCTCTGGGTGCTTGGCAGGTGACACAACTGGCTTTGAATCATGACTTATTAGTCCCCCCAAAGCCATGTTTTTAACCATCATGTAAACTTTGATATTTCTGTAACGAAAAGAAAAGGCAAAAGAACTTTGAATTCAAGGAAAGTTTGGCAGATTCCAGGTGTAGAGAGATTTATCTTGGAAACAAGCAATTAAATGTGAACGTATTTGATATGGAATGTTGAAATGCACATAGAAATTGTCCCATGATTGGATGCATTTATTAATACAGCTAATAATATTATATGTGAATACTTGTTTCCATAGCTGCATAATTAATGGTGCTAAATGCCCATCTACATGCAGGGGTTGGCAACAGGGGTTGGCAAACTATTTCTGTAAAGGTCATATAGTAACTATCTTCAGCTTTGTGGGTCATAGAGTCTGTCACATTTGCTCAATTCTGCTGCTGAAGTGCAAAAGCAGCCATAGACAACACATAAATGAATGAATGTGACTGTTTATTTACAAATAAAACTTTACAAAAACAGGCAATGATGGACTTGAACTATGGTCCATAGTTTGCCAATCTCTGTGTTGGAGGACTAAAATAATTCCATTTCACGGAGGAAATTCCAAGATTGCCACAATTGCAAGCAAGTAAAAACAGTAGAGGGGCTTCCCTGGTGGCACAGTGGTTGAGAATCTGCCTGCCAATGCAGGGGACACGGGTTCGAGCCCTGGTCTGGGAAGATCCCACATGCCGCGGAGCGACTAGGCCCGTGAGCCACAGTTGCTGAGCCTGCGCGTCTGGAGCCTGTGCTCCGCAACAAGAGAGGCCGCGATAGTGAGAGGCCCGCGCACCGCGATGAAGAGTGGCCCCCGCTCGCCGCAACCAGAGAAAGCCCTCGCACAGAAACGAAGACCCAACACAGCCAAAAATAAATAAATTAATTAATTAATTTTAAAAAAAAATAGATGTTTTTGAATTTAAGCAATACCTGAATCTTATGTTTATAAATGGAAGGGGTCAACATGATTTTTGTTTTTACTTTGAATCATGTTAAATGACGAGTCAGAGGAGATGGACTTATGGTAAAAGATAAAACAATTCAGTAATTCATAAGGAAGACTTCCTTAGCTGTCAGATTAACTAAACATTGGAAGGTACTTTAGAGGCAATATTAACAAAAAAAAAATAATGTTTACAAGAACCAGAGTAAAGCTCAGTATCAATCAGTCTATACATATATAATGCTGCAAGTCCTGTTGGAGAAACACAAAGATTAAAATAAAGCAAAACAAAAGAAATGAATACTAGAGAATTAAATATATTTAGTTTATGAGAAATTATGTGAGTAGTTATTAAAATTATTTATTTGGTGGTGTAGAAAATACTTCCATAGTTAAGAGTGCATAAGCTACTTCTATAATTGAAAGTCTATACGGTAGCCATCTCTAGAGATGACAAAGAAGAAAATAGATCAGCCTTAATGGATTTAGACTTTTAATCATTTGAAATCATGGAATGGATTCATATAACCTCTTGAAATTAGTTATAGCTCTATTACTCCATAGCTTTATAAAGCACGCATCAAAATGACTACATATATACACACACATATATATATGTATGTGTATATATATATAGTGTATACATATATATAGTGTGTGTGCATACACAGACTATGTAAGTATGTTTTATACATATATGTACATTACTTATTATTCCCTATTCTCTGTAAAGTATATATATACATATAATGTATATTATATATAACATATAGTGTATATATTATATATAACATATAGTATACACACACTATACATATACTGTGTATATATAGTATATAAAGTTTATATAGTAAAAAATGTAAACCTACACGTAGTTTATATATAGCATATGCAGTGGATATATACATATATATTTCATTCTACATATATATGCTAAATAGAGAATAAAGGCTAATAAGTGATGTAAGATTACCAACATTTCAACATCATATATCTCATTAGATCTTCACATCAACAGATAATACCAAAAAAGGCAAAGTAACTTGAACAAAGATAATAACGACTAGATTTTTAAGAAGACCCCTGTTCAACTTTACCTGTACATAGTAGTTGGATGGCTTGAAGCTTCCATTCTTTCCTTCCCCAACAGATGGCACAGAAGGAGAAAAATGGGACTCACATCGAGTTGTGCTGCAAATCATTTATCTTCTATAAGATGTGGGGAAGCCATTGAATTGGTAAACAAGACTTTTGTAAGCATGCATAAAACATATTCAATATTTGGTCACAAGGGATTTCCATTAAGCTTTCATGGGAGTTAATTAATCAACAGAAACCACTTACTGAAACATTTTCATGGGTCCTGTGGAATTCTAAGCAAATATCGGGTTTAAGAATGAAAAGTCAGTTATATTTTCAACATAATCTAACGTTCAAAGAAGTGTAAAAGATGCTTAAATGTTAATATTTTATGTTTCCCCACTCTCAGCAGTAATTGCAGCCCATTAAAAAGAATGCTAAGCCATAGCTGTTAGCACTGGCACGGGCCCAAGGAAACACTGAACCGTCACAGAAGGGGGTTAATTGCTACACGAAGAGGTAATTTATTAAGGAACACTGAAGCCCTGTATATTTCCCAACGTGAGGCTGAATGGCACAATCTTACGTGAATATTACATTTTATAATCAAGGCCTTTTCCATGGTAGATTTCAGAACAAGCTTAGCTAAACGATACAGAGAGGTGGAGGGGGAGAAAAAAAAACTCCAACGCAATTTTTCTCTATGGCTCCCATAAACTCGCCCTTGGTGCCCTGCAGTCTGTCGCTGCCACCACCAGGAAAGTTGGCTGCTCCATAAAATTCTTGGTGGCTGATGAGAAAGGCTCATATAACTATCAAGTTGAAGGGCGGCTTCTACTGTTTATTTGTCCAGATCTGGTGCTTCAGTCCTCTTCTGAGTGTTAAACTTAATTTTCACCATTTGTCAGAAGTGGTGTTTTCAGAACTTTATCACATTGAAGTAGCCCTTCATCACAGTTTAGACCAATATTGCGAGGCTTATTAAACATCACGTGAAGAGAAAATTGTGGCCCCATGCATCCCTTGCCTAACGTCTCCCTTTTGGCAGAGTTTCGTCTCAATCCTCTGGGTTCCTGGTTGTGTCCTGAACTTATGATTTTTGTCCTGAACAGGAGTCCAAAAGCAAGTGGGAGGGCAAGGTGGCTCTGAGGAATCCTTTTACCTAAAGTGCTGAGGGTTTTCTTGGCTGTACGAACAACAAGCTCTTGATTCTCAAAGGATTAGAAAAAGAGAATTAGTTTTACCTCTTTGCCTCTCTTTTTAATATTGCTAACAGCAAACTGACATTGCAGAAAAATTCCCTTGAAAAACAGGGTAAAGGCGAAACAGTGGTTTCTCTAAAATGCATCTTTGATGTGTTCCAGCTTTTTCCGCTTTGTAGCTTGGTCCTTTAGCCATCTCTGGTCAAACCCTCAATAAAGAAGTGTTTACGGAGTACTTATTTTGCTCCTGGCACCGGGTTAAGAGTGATGCTTTAGCAGAATACAAAAGGCACACAATACATGGCTCCACCCTTACGGAGTGTTCAGTGTTATAGGAAAGATCAAAAAAGAATTTATGTGAAGCAGAGAACAATTTTATAGAAACTACAACAGGAATGATAGCAGAGAGAGAGCAATATGGGCAGATTTTGATGGGTCTTTATTCATCTCCTTTGTTGAACTTCTCTCCTGCTTCAGTTTTTTTTTTTTTTTTTAAAGGTGTAGGCTTATTTATTTATTTATTTTTGGTCGTGTTGGGTCTTTGTTTCTGTGCGAGGGCTTTCTCTAGTTGCGGCGAGCGGGGGCCACTCTTCATCGCGGTGCGCGGGCCTCTCACTGTCGCAGCCTCTCTTGTTGCAGAGCACAGGCTCCAGACGCACAGGCTCAGTAGTTGTGCCTCACGGGCCCAGTTGCTCCGCGGCATGTGGGATCTTCCCAGACCAGGGCTCGAACCCGTGTCCCCTGCATTGGCAGGCAGATTCTCAACCACTGCGCCACCAGGGAAGCCCCTGCTTCAGTTTTTATTTTCTCCTCTTCTGCCACTTTTTCTATAATGCAATGGCATCTTCCCTTGATCTGCAGATGATCAGAGCCATTATCTGGACCTTTCACCACGCACTTAACACCATCCAACCTTGGGCTCCATGATCAAAATTATGTCTTACACTTGAACTATTTCCCCCTAAAACACTCTCATTTCTTCAGTGTCAATCAGCTAGGTGTTTGGGACAAGATACCAATTAAATTAACTCACACTCAAGCATCCTCCGCCTTCATCCCCCTCTTCTTCAATTTTTCCATGGATGGTCCAGATTTGAAATAGTCTATCCTATTCTAAGACTATAACTTGACCATGAATCAGATGATTGGGACACTCCATCTAAATCACGGGAGAGAACAAGAGAGGTTTCTTTCTCAGCTTCAGAGGACTGTCTATTCCACCATCCCCTTTTCATTTACCACCAAGTTCCATTACTGTCCTTGATCCTTTTCTGTTTAGAGTTTGATGTGCAGGCTGCTGTACTTGAAACTGAGCAGGACCTTGTGGGGCTCCTGGGCACAGGAGCCTTTCTGTCCCCCATTTCTTGTAGGCAAGACTCCAGCTTCCATGACCTTCCCTGAGTTGCAAAGGGCAGATTCGAACAGTTGCTACTCAGGGAAGGAGCAGCCAGGAAACCACCTGAGGCAAGATTAAAGGGACCAGGGAAGCTCATCAAGATTAGGAGACCGACCACCTGAGATGAGATGAAAGGAGTTCAAGCCCTGCACACACCCTAATCTTATCTGCAACCCCACCCTTGAACCATTGCTATAAAACTCCTCATCAAATCCTCCCGGTTTGGGACACATAGTTTTTCCAAGGCAGAAGCCCGCTGTGTCCCCCTTTGCCTGGCAAAGCAGTAAAGCTATTCTTTTCTACTTTACCCAAAACTCTGTCTCCAAGATATGATTTGGCACTGGTGCAGAGGCTGAGCTTTCGACATCATAGTTGATATGTCATCAAGGAGAGAGAAGAAACCACCTCGTTTTTAGAGCAAAAGGAACATCATGCCCTAAGTAAATATTATGCTTGCTCTGCTTTAGAGCATCCTCGGGGGGCTGCACCTGTCCACTGGAGACCCCCAGAAAGCTGAAGGCAAACAAGGTTCCTATTGGAAAGAAAGAAGAAGCTTGAATCCTCCAGAATGCAGATCCATGTGACTTCCTAGGGCCTTCAAGTTACTTTCTGTTCTCCCCTCTTTCCTCTATTTGGAACTCCAAATGCTCATCCTGGCTATTTGTAATTAATACTAAGCATGATCATTTCTATTTATATCTTTAAAATGTGTTTTTAAAAAAGAAATAAGTTTTAAGTTTTTCCAGTCAGTTTTTTTCATTCTTTTTGCCTCACAGGTGGTTCCTAAATCAGACCAATATATCATATAGTTAGAGCAGCCTCTATTCTGGATAATTTTTCACTCATTCCTCATCCCTGGCAGATTTAAAAAGTCATTAAAGATCACAGCTTTATGATCACATTAAAGATTCAGCTCACAGAATGAAATCCAACATACACACACATGAACACACACACACGTTTCCAGGGGTTAGTCCTTTTTTGGGGGTCTTATTTTTAAAGAAAGCCTTCCTGTATGAGATCTTATTGTTTGCAAGTATTCCATTGAGCAGTATCTTATCTTTATAATCTTGAAGTTTATCTTGGAGTTTATCTAAAAGGAATTCTTTCAGTCATCAAGGTCAACACCTCTTTTCTTTCTCTCTCCTTGTTTTCCATTTTCTTTCTAAGGAATTGGAAGAAAATGCAGGCAGATGAGTAGTTAAGTAATCCCAGCGCTGTGCATGTCACTTGGACCAGAGCCAGGCACATGCAAAGGTCTTCACTTGCCAAAAACACACCAGGGACCTCTTAAGCAATCAGGAATTGCTACATGTGTGCAAGAGCTAACATCTTGAACACAATAGAAATCTGTAATTCAATTATCCTCTCTTTCTCGTACATCTGCCCTCTGAGCAGCCCAACATGTAGGAGCTTGAAAGTCTAAACTGGAAACTACTGAGAGCTCCCCCTGCATGAGGGCAGGCAGCGAGGTCACTCCCTCCGGTTCACAAAGGAGCATAAGGAGGAGGAATGGAGACTTGGCTCTACCCTCAAGAAGCCCTGGGGAAATGGGAAGGAAGGGAAAGGGAAACAACAACTGAAGAAGAAAGCATCTACACAAAGGGTAGACTATAATCAGGAAGAAGAGTTAGAGTCATGACAGCAAAGCAAAGAGAAACTTAACCAAGTGTTAATTTCTGTTGCTCCTTGAGTTCTCTTGGGGGACACTGATAGCATTCTTGGGAACTGGTCCTCAAAAACAGGAGGAATTTCTTTGCTCGAGATAAGAAGAACTCATTTTTGCTGTTGGCACATTTTCTACTTAAAGGAGATTCACTACCTCCAGTCTTTCCCACATGCAAGTGTTCTACTTCTGAAAATGGTATCCTAAAATACACAAGACATTATTCACTACCTGTATAGGATATGAGAATTAGAAAAAAGTATCCCCCAGCAGTTTTGCTCTTATTTATGATAGTGGGCCAGGACATTTTCCATAAAAATGAGTTAACTTCCAGCAGGCAAAAAATGTATAGTATGTGCTGATCTTGAACAGAGAGTATTTATATGCTATATTTTATCACCCACAGACCCTACAGAGCTAGGTTTTTCTCCTGGGATGCACTGTTAATATTTCAACCTCTGTACATGTCAAATGGAAACAAAGATTGTTTCAAAAGGTAAATACAGTGCTGTCTTTCTTCCTGGCACAATACAGATGCAGTATATTTAACTAGAGTTACTATGAAAACCGCGTGTTTTTTACAAGATGTGGCAACATTATGCAAATGACTTAATCCAGTTAAATCCTTTTAAGTGCGATGTGTTACGCAGGGTTCTTTTGATTGCCAGTAATGGAAACCTAACTCAAATGTACTTAGAGGGAATTTCTCGGTTGATACTGAAACATCTCAAGTTATCAAATGAAGGATTAAATAACCAATTCATTAGAAGGACAAGGATGCTGTGAGCCCTCAAAAATAAATGGACCAAAGTTTCAAAACTGTTGGACTTTCTTTCTGTGTCCCTTATCTTTCCTTTTCTATGTTGGCTTCTTTCTCTTTTAGTTCAGATTTCTTCCAGAGTGCAGGAAAACACAGTACCTGGCCAATCCAAGGCTTCATACCCTTCAGCTTTTAACTGCAGAAAAGGCTTTATCCTTTTCTTTATTCCCAGTTGGAAAATCCAGGTGAAGAATTCTGATTGGCTTGTCTGTATCTGGTGCTCGTCCCGCAGCCAAAGCGTCACCCTCGCATCAACTGTCAGAGTGTACTCTTTCCTTGCGCTTGGAGTGCCTTCTTCAGATGTTGATTATCTACCAAAAAGGAATGAATGTTACTCTCTTCCTTTCAGTTCAGCACCAAGAGCGGCATCATGAGAAGTAATCTCGGATGCTGAAGATCTTGTGTGGGAATCCTGGATGGGCTACTTGTGAGCTGAGACCTTCAGAAAAATTACCCCACTCTTCGAGTTTGAGTTTCCTGCTCTGTAAAATGAAAAAAGAAGCACTTTCTCAAAAGAAATGCAGACTGATGCAACATGTTGTGAGTCTTATGTTCATGAGGCTGAATGCAAGAAACCACAAGCAAATGAGGACAGAGTGTATCATTCCATTTTATAAAATTCTAGGAAAGGCAAAACTGTCTTACAGCGAGAGAAACTCAATCCGTCTTTGGGGGTGTGTTGGAGGATGTTGAATGAAAAAGCACGAGGGTAAAGGGTACAAGCTTTCAGCTAAAAAATGAATGAGGTCTGAAGATCTAATGTACAACACGGTGACTGTAGCTGATAACACTGTATTGCATAATTGAAATTCGCTAAGAGAGTGAAACTTAAATCTTCTCACCAAAAAAAAAAAAAAAAGAAGATAAATATGTGAGGTGATGAAGAATTAATTAACTACATTAATTAATTCCATGGGGAGAAATCTTTCACAACACATCGCATATGAAACCACCACAGTGCACACTTTAAATAACTTACAATTTTATGTGTCATTTATACCTCCATAAAGCTGAATTTAAAAAAAAATATGTATTTATGTATTTATTTATTTATTTGGCTGTGCAGGGTCTTAGTTGCGGCATGCAGGATCTTCGTTGCCACGTGTGTGATCTTTAGTTGTGGCATGTGGGATCTAGTTCCCTGACCAAGGATCAAACCCGGGTCCCCTGCATTGGGAGCATGGAATCTTAGCCACTGGACCACCAGGGAAGTCCCTGAAATTCTGAAAATACAAAAGAGAAAAAAGAAAAAGGCAAGAAGGATCTTTCTGGGAAAATAAAAATGTTCTACATCTTGATTCGGGTAAAGGTTATATGGGTGTATATATTTGTGAAAAGTCTTTGACTCATATACCTAAAATATAAGAATTTTACTTTGTATAAATTATGTCTTGGTAAAGTTGAGTTTATTAAAAAGTGTGTCTTTCTTCAGAGGGTTGAGACGAGCATCAAATGAAGCAGGGCACGTCAAAGCCTTTGCAAACATAAAGTGACATACACATTTTTAAAATTCTATTTAATTGTGTCTTTGGCTAGTTTGCTTAGTTAAATTAAAATGTTAATACAACTAAACATGGGATCAGACTCTACTACCATAAATGACTCTTGTCCCTTTGGCAATGTCTTCTCTGGGCTCTTCCCACTCTAGGAGTCCAGTTCTCTAAATCCCAGGTGGTAAGGCTTTTAAAGGTATCCCAACCCCTGGTGTCATTTGTAGCCATTCGGTCTTCAGGGAGACACAAATTGCAACAGAGAAAAGTGTACTCATCACAAGAGGCACCACTAAAGTTTCCTCCCCCTGCAGGGATGGCGTTGCTTCTGACCTTTGTAAGGCTGCCTTGCTATGCATTTCAGTTATTTCTTGTTGCTTAATAAACTACTGCAAAAACAAAACTTAGAGTTTAATACAGCAATGATTTATTATTTCTCATGATTGTGTGTGTTGGCTGGGCTCAGTTGGGCAGTCCTTTTCCACATGGTGTCAGTTGGGGTCATCCATGTGAGTGCATTTAGCCAGGAACTCAGCTAGGGTTGGAACACCCAAGAGGGCTGCACTCATATTTGGCACCTCAGCTGGGGTAGCTGGAATGGCTGGGGGTTGCCTGGGCTTCTCTCTTTCCACATGGTTTCTCATAACTCATTCATCCAACCCAAGCTCCTTTCTGTGGCATCTAGATACCAAAAGGATGAAAACAGAAGTTGCAAGTCCTTCCCAAGTTCTGACCTCAGTAGTCTCAGAAAATCACTTCCACGTCATTCACTGGTCAAAGCAAGTCATTAGATCATCCCTAATTTATGAGATGGGGAATCAGATGCCACTCCTTGATGGGAAGAGTGCCCTTCAGTGGAAGGATGGGAAGAATTGTTGGCGGACAGCTTTACATACAATCCACTGCATTCTGCCATTCAGTTCTTTCACCCATTATAAATAATTAAGTTTAAGGTCAGTTAGCCCCAAAGACTTAGGCTACAAAATGAGGGACTCATTCATTCATTCATATATTCATTCATTCAAATAACAAGTATCAAGGATCTATGTGCCAAGTACATTGTATGCTATACACACCAAACCCAAATTCCCTTCACACAATAGGTCAGGAAACCACCCAGGACCTGGAGCTGCAGTCTTGGCAAGGTCAATCACACCTTTATTAAATCACATGAAGAAGAGTTCCCATTTGCCTGGCTTTTAGGAAAAATAGACTACTTTGAAGGTCACCGGCCTATCCTCTGGATCTAAGAGGAACTTCTTTATATTTCCTCAGCTAGATCATAATTTTTTCCCTTTTGAAAGAAGACTTAGGAACAGAGTGAATAAATAGAGAGAAATAGCTGTTTGTGTATATTAGGGCAGGATCTACTGAAAGATGGAATTGGGTTCAGTCTTATTCTGTTAATTATTCCATTTTTGTCCTCTATCCACTCCATAAAAATAAGTGCTTGCTATCTGCTACATCATAAACACTTCTATTTCCTGATGTAGAGGAATAACCCTTTCATCTACCTTCACTTTAAGTTTAATAAAGTTTCAGGCCCAGCTTCCTACTGGCATTTGTTAAAAGTCATAACTCAAATAGGCTTAATCCTGAGGAAGGCTGGGACTGGGAACCAGGTGGAAGCCTAGCTGGAGAGGTCCAAATCCAGGGTATTAAGACCCCTTTCCTTCAAGTGTATGGTACCCTCCTCAGGGACACCAGGGTCTCCAGTGGCCAACTGCCAGGTCTCTTCCATCAGCTTGATGCCTTTGAGTTCTTTTTTCTTCTCCCCTTCTTATCCTGACAAAAACTTACTGATTCTATGACCTAATCCCTCTAGGGTTAACTGAATCACAAAAGGATGTTAAAGATTGACAGCAGCTTCCTGTGTTACCTCACCAAGAGACATTTGCATTTGGACTCTCAGAACAGAAGCAAATGATCCCATTAGGCACAAAGCCCTAATGGAACCAGGCAAAGGCATGAGAGAGATGCACTGGGGTCAAAGTCTCATGCCAGCATTCCTTACTTCATAAGATGTATGCAGCTTTTATCTACCTATCAAATAAATTTGTCTGCTTAAAAAACTCCATGCATTTTCTCCTGGAAACTTTATTTTTTTTTAAATGCTTGGTGGATGGTTGTCAAGAGACATATCAGAAGAGAGCCCTTGATTCCTTGTGGAAACAAGCCACTGAAACACCCTCATTTGTTTTTGTCAGAGGACTCTACTACAGAACTTTGGGTTCTGGGAAATGATCAAGACCAAGCGTTTGAAGGGGAAATGAGGTCAAGGTCACTGCCACACCACATGGCTGGGGTTTAGCTCACTGTTGGTGTGTGGGTTTGCTTTAACGACGTGAAGCAGATTAATAAACAGAACATGCTATATTTTGGAAGATGAATGAAGCCCAGTGATGGGAGACTCTTGGGTGGAGTTTGTGAACCCTCTCCTGAGACAGAAATGGGACCTCTGAGGTTTCTCGTGGAAATTACAAAATTTGTGGAACCGAAAACAGAGAAGTGGCCAAATCTTAGAAGCTGAATGAGAATGACTCATTTGGGTAAGGTACTTTGCAGCCTGTACAAACATTGCTCAGTCTCTGTCAGGGCTGGAAACGTCTTTAGGTGGGCTCTGAAGAACACGCTTTGGTTTCAAATCCTGATGACCACAGAGAAATTAACTTCTCCTCGTCTTTGTTTCCTCTGTTTTAAATAGAGATAATAAGAGTATCTACCTCAGATGTTGTGAGAAGTAAGAGAGGGTCTGGAGCGTTTTGAACAGCGTGTGTCCCATAGTACATGCTAAGGAAGTGTTTCTCATTATTATTTAAGTATTGTCAACTCCTTATCATGTTTATTGCACATCAGAATAGCTGGACAAATATTCCCAATAATGATGACTGCACAGACATCTGCCTATCAAAGAGGGGGATGGCCCAACAGTATGCTGTATGATAGGAACAAGGTGGGCTGATTTCTCAGGCCTCTTGAAAACTGAAGATACTGTGGTTTGAGGAATCCAAGTTTCAGATGAGTAATCCGCCATTTGCCTACGTGTCCAATGGCGAATGAGGCATTGACTCATTTTATGAAAGCCTTTCCTCCAGGCTTCCAATGCTAAGTAACAACACTTTTCCTCCTCATCTAACTAACTATCTTTCTCTCCGAGCATCAGGTATTCATTCCAGGACCGAACATCTGTGTTTCATCACCAGGTGACCCACCTGTTCTTTTGTCTTTGTCAAAGTCCTCTGTATGTTCTGGACGGTGCCCAGCCAGAAGTGTATGTATTTTTATGGCAGGATATAAAGTAAGCAAACACAAAGATATATAAAGTATAAACTGGCAAGTTGAAGCAGCAGAAGTACCATAGGGTGGCCCCAGGCAGAAGTGTTAAAAAACAGATATTAACCCTTGAGAAGACTCAGCAAAAGCTTACAAAACAGGCATAATGCATTCATCCACTCTGAAAATGATCTGGGTGTTTTCAGCAGGGACTCAAAGGTAGGACTCAGCATCACTGATAGAGTTTCTGTGAGCAGTTTTTTCAAACTGTGAGAAGTCCCATGGACCTCCTAGATTTGGGGAGCGAAGAAGAGTCTCTGTCAATTAGAAATAATTAGAGGGAAATGGCATTGACTGTTGTGGATGAACAACCAGATCAGCTTTTTAAAAATGCAAGTCAACTGAAAAAGTCTGATTTATCCATTCAACAATAAATGCATTTTTGAGCTTTTATGGTGAAGTATCTGTCCCCAGTCCTCTCTACATGTAAGGGATGTAAACCTCCCACCTTCCTGTAGTTTAAAAGTCTGGTGAAAATGACAGATAATACACAAATAATCAAACAAATATAAAGTTCAATTGCAGGTAGTGCATTGAATAAAAATGAAACAGGGTAAGAGGTAGAGATAACAGGGTTGGGGGTATTGTAGAGAGGGGTCAGGAAAGACAGAATGGTCTGGATCCCCTGTTTCTGGAGCGCCGTGATTGAGTCAAGGGAAGTCCCTCTGTGCGATATTGATGGAGACAGACTCAACTCCTCCCCCCCCCCCAGATTTGTAACTATTTCTGACCTTTGGTCAAAGGGAGGGAAATTAGAAATGATTAACCTGCAGGCTTTCCTGAAAGCTAGCACTAGCAGACTTTTTTTTTTTTTTTTTTTAATTTAATTTATTTATTTTTGGCTGTGTTGGGTCTTCATTGCTGCACGCAGGCTTTCTCTAGTTGCGGCGAGCGGGGGCTACTCTTCGTTGCGGTGCGCGGGCTTCTCACTGCGGTGGCTTCTCTTGTTGTGGAGCATGGGCTCTAGGCACGCGGGCTTCAATAGCTGTGGCATGCAGGCTCAGTACTTGTGGCTCATTGGCTCTGGAGCGCAGTCTTAGTAGCTGTGGCACACAGGCTTAGTTGCTCTGCAGCATGTGGGATCTTCTTGGACCAGGGCTCCAACCCGTGTTCCCTGCACTGGCAGGCAGATTCTTAACCACTGAGCCACCAGGGAAGCCCACTAACAGACTTTCTGAAGTTTCTTTCAGCCCTGTAACAAACTCTCCTTTATCCATTTATCTCCAGAAGCTGTGATTCACTTGTCCCCAAGTAGCTTGAAAACTAGTCAGAGGAAACAGTGACAATGCTTTAAAGGGTTTGCTATTCCTCGATTTGCAGAGTCAGTATAAATAGACCATGTTTTAAAAGGTGAGCCAGAAAAACCCCAAAAGGTTGAAAAATAGAGAAGCTAAAAATAAATGACTAAAAGAGAAAAGTTCCTGTAATTTTAAGTTTAAAATACGAGGTTGAGTAATCAGGAAAGTATTTTTACTGCCTTGTCAATATTTTTCCTGGAAGCTCAAGTAAATAGACCTTCTTCAGATCTGCAGTGTGTGTGCCTAATGGTCTTAGGTGTCTCTGACCACAGAATAACTTTATCCTTAAGAAACAGAGCAAACAGGAACTTTGTGGTTTTAGCATTCCCCACAAATAACTCAATATATGGATGTATATAAAAAAGGTTCATTGCCATAGGACAGATAATTTGGGTCTATTTGAGAAGTGTTTCCCCTCTAGTGGAACCTTTCATACGAACATTTCCATGCATTGAAAGGTAGTCCTTTTGCCAAGAGTGATCATCGTATTTTCTGCATCATTTGTACTCTCTTTCAATTTACTGTTCCGTGCCCAGCAGAGGTGCAGAAAGCATAAGAGAGGTTGTCCCTTTTCTAAGTTGAGTCCTCATTTATTTACCCTGCTGGTGAAAAACCCACTGGCTTTCATCTCTTCTGAATCTGCAGCCAGGTGAGGCAGGGGGTCACAAATGTTGAACAGAGTCTAAAAAGGAGAAAAATTATCATAAGAGCCTTCAAGCACACGTTGCTCCCCAGTTCTAGCTGTCCCTGGGTTTACGAGGTATTTGCCCAAAGCCCTGATGTTCAGGCCAGGGGAGCACCACGTGGTTTTGTTGGCAGCCAGGAGCTCTGTCTCTAATTGGGGCATGTTTCCACTGGCTAATTCGTAAGGTTGTACTGATCCTAGGGTTTAACACAAATCCATCACTTGAATAACTGGCACCCCTCAACCCGTGGATCCTTGATTATTTGATGCTGGATGGAAAGTAGGTGGTGGGAATTGTCAGGGGAAACAAGCGGCAGATCAGATGCCCATATATCACTTTGAAGGCCACCAATAGAGTGTGTACTTTCCAGTCAGACATGACTAATAGGTCTTCAATCTGGAATTGGCCAGTGTGCTGCACCCTGCAGGGTTAACAGAGAGGAAGGCTCACTCTCTCTTCCAAAAAGATCCAATATGAACTAATATCTCCATTTGTCTGAGGGCTTCTGACTGAAAAGATTTGAAAGATCACTTGGAGGCTGGATTTTTTGAATTGGTAAAAATTCATAATTTTACCCCAGAAGGAAAAAATAATGTTGTTCTTCTAGATTGTTTAGCAACTTCTGACTTCATCAACATGCCAAAACTTCCAGTTAATTCAGTCAAAAAACCCAGTCAGACCAGTCATTTTCAGGCAAATAAAAGCAAATACTTCTTCAAATAGCAAGTAGCAAATTATTTCCAAGACATTGTATGGGTTGAAAATATCAAATGCTTCAAGAAAGCATTAGATAAATCTATTGTTAATCAGCTTAATATAGTTTGTCATGGAAAAGCTAGCATATCCTATAAACATCCATGAAACAGACTGACCTCGAAACAGACAACAACCACACTTTGATACAAAATGGTCCAAAAAGCCAACATGCAACGATAAATGTGAATTCCTTGATGTTCTTGAATTTGATATAATGTGGGCAAAAAATAAATGAATAAATAAATAAATAATCATCTGAGCATTTCTCTGTTATGTTAATGTAGCCTTGTTTTCATTCTTCCCAGGACATATTTGAGATGACTATACTGTATACCAGTTTGTCCTCACCATCTGACACATCCATGACATTTCTTCCTCCAGAAAGGCAGTAAACAGTAAGCAGACAAGAAACAACTTTTTTTCCCACAGTGTCTTGAGTCTGGTCTTGTTTATCTTTCTATAACAATGGAAACAGATGTATTCCTATGCTTACAGCTTCCTAGATGTATTACTCGAGAATTCCATCAGCTGTTCAGAGATGTTGCTAGTTTTGAAAGGAGTGAGGGCTTTGCCAAATTAATTGCTTGACTCAAGACATTGCATTTTCTGCATGCAAAGCCCACTCTCTGCAGTAGTTGGGGTCCTGTTATAGTGGACGACGATCATAAACTCTCAGCAAAGTGGACCTTCAAGTGGAACTTAGTGATCCTGGAAACACTGTGTGACAACAATAAAGACCTGGAGCTCAGAATCAGCGATGAATAAAATTTCTTTAATCCTGCCATCAGCTTTGGTCAAAATTGATCCCAAGGCCCTGTGCAATAGTTGGTGTCTGGTTGAGGTCGAGTATCCTGGGTTATGGGAAAAAACAGACCCAGAATCTGGATAGAAAGTAGGCAAAACCTTATAGAGTCACACTCTAACTGTTAGAGAAGCCTGTTTTGAAAAGAGCATCTTTCCTTTTCTCTAAGTTATAGTAATCCTTCACTAAGTGTGCTTGTATCTTCCACTAACTTTAGCCTTTACGAAAAAAGTATACATTTTTGCCTTTATAATTCTCTGTGCTAATGTGCTGAGCAACATAAACTCAGAAAGATGTTCAATTTAGAGCTGTGTAAAACACAGAGCTTAACAGCAATAGTGAAATATACACTTTTTTTCAACTGCACACAGAGCATTCAGCAAAATTGACTATATTCTGGGCCATAAAACAAACATTAACAAACAAAATGATAGAAATCATACAAAGTATGTTCTTGGATAATAAAAGGATTAAACTAGACATCAATAACAGAAAGATACTTGAAAAATTCCTTAAATATTTGGAAATTAAGAAACCATACTTCTAAATAACCCATGATTCAGATAGGCAGTCAGGGGAAATTTTAAAACACTTTAAGCTGAAAAAAATTAAACTATACTGTAACAATATCGGCTGGATACAGAGAAAGTTGTGATTACAATTTGCCTACGTCAGGATTGAAAAAAGAGATATCACTCCTGACCCCACAGACAAAAGAACAGTGAAATGCTACAAACAATTCAGTGCCTTCAAAATGCAACAATTTAGATGAAACTGACTTATTCCTTGAAAGACACAAGCTACAAAAATTTATTCAAGAAGAAATAAATAACAAGAAACATCTATTACAGAAATTGAGTTTGTAGTTAAAAACCTTTATACAAAGAAAACTCCAAGCTTGGGTGATTTAACTGGGTAATTCTATCAAACATTTAAGGAAGAAATAATACAAATTATAAACAATCTCTACTGGAAAATAGAAGGGGAATGAACACTCCCCAACTCATCTAATGAGATCATCATTACCCTAATATCAAAACCAAACAAAACATTACAAGAAAAGAAAACTACAAGTCAATATCCCTCATGAACATACACTCAAAACTCTTCAACAAAATATTTGCAAATGGAATCCATCAATATAGAAAAAGGTTGCTAGGTCATGACCAAATGGTGTTTATACGAGGATTACAAACTGATTCAACATTTAAAAATTAATCAATACGGAAGAAATAGAAAATATGAACAGACCAATCACAAGCACTGAAATTGAAACTGTGATTAAAAATCTTCCAACAAACAAAAGCCCAGGACGAGATGGCTTCACAGGCGAATTCTATCAAACATTTAGAGAAGAGCTAACACCTATCCTTCTCAACTCTTCCAAAATATAGCAGAGGGAGGAACACTCCAAACTCATTCTACGAGGCCACCATCACCCTGATACCAAAACCAGACAAAGATGTCACAAAGAAAGAAAACTACAAGCCAATAACACTGATGAACATAGATGCAAAAATCCTCAACAAAATACTGGCAAACAGAATCCAACAGCACATTAAAAGGATCATACACCATGATCAAGTGGGGTTTATCTCAGGAATGCAAGGATTCTTCAATATACTCAAATCAATCAATGTGATACACCATATTAACAAACTGAAGGAGAAAAACCATATGATCATCTCAATAGATGCAGAGAAAGCTTTTGACAAAATTCAACACCCATTTATGATTAAAAACCCTCCAGAAAGTAGGCATAGAGGGAACTTTCCTCAATATAATAAAGGCCATATATGACAAACCCACAGCCAACATCGTCCTCAATGCTGAAAAACTGAAACCATTTCCACTAAGATCAGGAACAAGACAAGGTCGCCCACTCTCACCACTATTATTCAACATAGTTTTGGAAGTCCTAGCCACGGCAATCAGAGAAGAAAAAGAAATAAAAGGAATACAAATTGGAAAAGAAGAAGTAAAGCTGTCACTGTTTGCAGATGACATGATACTATACATAGAAAACCCTAAAGATGTTACTAGAAAACTACTAGAGCTAATCAATGAATTTGGTAAAGTAGCAGGAAACAAAATTAATGCACGGAAATCTCTTGCATTCCTATACACTAATGATGAAAAACCTGAAAGAGAAATTAAGGAAACACTCCCATTTATGGTTGCAACTAAAAGAATAAAATACCTAGGAATAAACCTACCTAAGGAGGCAAAAGACCTCTATGCAGAAAACTATAAGACACTGATGAAAGAAATTAAAGATGATACAAACAGATGGAGAGATATACCATGTTCTTGGATTGGAAAAATCAACATTGTGCAAATGACTATATTACCCAAAGACATCTACAGATTCAATGCAATCTCTGCCAAACTACCAATGGCATTTTTCACAGAACTAGAACAAAAATTTTTACAATTTGTATGGAAACACAAAAGACTCTGAATATCCAAAGCTATTTTGAGAAAGAAAAATGGAGCTGAAGGAATCAGGTGCCTGACTTTAGAATATACTACAAAGCTACAGCAATCAAGGCAGTATGGTACTGGCACAAAAACAGAAATATAGATCAATGGAACAGGATAGAAAGTCCAGAGATAAACCCATGCACATATGGTCACCTTATCTTTGATAAAGGAGGCAAGAGTATACAATGGAGAAAAGACAGCCTCTTCAATAAGTGGTGCTGGGAAAACTGGACAGCTACATGTAAAAGAATGAACTTACTACACTCCCTAACACCATACACAAAAGTAAACTCAAAATGGATTAAAGACCTAAATGTAAGGCCAGAGACTATAAAATTCTTAGGGGAAAACATAGGCACAACACTCTATGACATAAATCACAGCAAGATCCTTTTGGACCCACCTCCTAGAGAAATGGAAATAAAAACAAAAATAAACAAATGGGACCTAATGAAACTTAAAAGCTTTTGCACAGCAAAGGAAACCATAAACAAGATGAAAAGACAACCCTCAGAATGGGAGAAAACATTTGCAAATGAAGCAACTGACAAAGGATTAATCTCCAAAATATACAAGCAGCTCATGCAACTCAATATCAAAAAACCAAACAACCCAATCCAAAAATGGGCAGAAGATCTAAACAGACATTTCTCCAAAGAAAATATACAGATTGCCAACAAACACATGAAAGGATGCACAACATCATTAATCATTAGAGAAATGCAAATCAAAACTACAATGAGCTATCACCTCACACTGGTCAGAATGGCCATCATCAAAAAACCTACAAACAATAAATGCTGGAGAGGGTGTGGAGAAAAGGGAACCCTCTTGCACTGTTAGTGGGAATGTAAATTGATACAGCCACTATGGAGAACAGCATGGAGGTTCCTTAAAAAACTAAAAATAGAATTACTATACGACCCAGCAATCCCACTACTGGGCATATACCCTGAGAAAACCATCATTCAAAAAGAGTCATGTACCACAATGTTCATTGCAGCACTATTTACAATAGCCAGGACATGGAAGCAACCTAAGTGTCCATCAACAGATGAATGGATAAAGAAGATGTGGCACATATATACAATGGAATATTACTTAGCCATAAAAGAAATGAAATTGAGTTATTTGTAGTGAGGTGGATGGACCTAGAGACTGTCATACAGAGTGAAGTAAGTCAGAGAGAGAAAAACAAATACCATATGCTAACACATATATATGGAATCTAAAAAAAAAAAAAAAAAGGTTCTGAAGAACCTAGGGGCAGGACAGGAATATAGACAGACGTAGAGAATGGACTTGAGGACACGGGGAGGGTGAAGGGTAAGCTGGGCCGAAGTGAGAGAGTGGCATAGACATATATACAGTACCAACTGTAAAATAGATAGCTAGTGGGAAGCAGCTGCATAGCACAGGGAGATCAGCTCGGTTCTTTGTGACCACCTAGAGGAGTGGGATAGGGAGGGTGGGAGGGAAACGCAGGAGGGAGGAGATATGGGGATATATGTATACGTATAGCTAATTCACTTTGTTATACAGCGGAAACTAACACACCATTGTAAAACAATTATACTCTGATAAAGATGTTAAAAAAAAATAAGCAGCAAAGGTAACTTTTGATCTTATGAAATTTTTGTGTATCGTGATTATGACGGCAAACACGTATTTCTCAGAACTCATAGAGCTTTATACTACAAAGATTAATTTTTCTGTATGTAAATTAAAAAAAAAAATCAACAAGGATGTTGTTGTGGGTACCCAAAATGGAATACAAACTTAACAAATGACCGTAAATCTATCACAAACTAATAGCATAACTACACCAAAGCAGGTAGGGAAGAAAAAGAATTAACCTAAATTACTTTGGAATAGAGTATTTTGGTCAGATATGGTAAGACTAAAGAATAAAAGAACTGTGCAAGTCTGTAGTTAGTAAATTTGCTTTTCTCAGGGGAATAAGTTAGCAGTTCTGTGTCTGTCCTAGGGTTGAACAAATAAAAAATATATTAGAAATAATGAGAGCCAAGTTTCCCACTGTCAGAGAAGAATGTCACAAATAAGCCAAGGGGCAAGGTTAGAATGAACAGCATGGCGTTGGATTGGAATGAAAGGTATCACTATCAGCTCATTTTTTAAAAAATATAAATACAAATAGAAACAGAGTAAACATAGATGTATGTGCATGCATGAGTTAGTATGTATACATATACTTATAATCTCTGTACACTGAGACTGTCTAGAAGTAATGACATGCTTGTAGCAATGAGCACACCTAGGAGCCAGATCTTTGCTTTTAAAATATCATTCTCAAAAAAGGAACCAGGGGCCTTTGGAGAAGTGGTTTATTCTAGGGTTGGGCAGAGAAAATACAAATGAAACTTGGTGCCAGAAAGTAAGGAAATGGTCCCAGAGGATGGAAGCATGAACATAGAAGCCAACCTAAAAGAGCTCCAAATGGCCAAATCTGGACCAATTTTAGCATCAAAAATAACAACAGTATTAGATTTACTTCATAAAATATAATAAATAATACTCTGTCTACATTGATATGAGTAAATAATTGAATAAACAAATAAATGAAGAAGGGGCAGCTCTTCCTTACAGAAGAACTCCAATTAATAAACATAGAAAGAATGAAAATCAACATTAAATCCATTAACTGATGCTAAAATTAGTAGGTGAAAATTGGAAAAGAAGTTGGATATTTGCACTATCTCAAAGTGTTTCTTCAAGGTATTTATTTATAAAGGAAAACATGGTGGCTTTACAATGGAGAAACCCATCCGATATCATATTAACCATGTAATCAAGGTTATCATCACCAATAATGAGGTTTATTTATTTCATATGCCCCTTGATATAGTGTACAGAAAAGGACACATCTCTTCTGTGGCATTCTGGTAAAAAATTCATAACCTCCATCTAATCATGAGAAAACGTTAGACAAATACAAATAGAAGAAAATTCTACAAAATTACTGAACATTACTCTTCAGAAGGGTCAAGGTCATGAAAATCATGAAAAGACTGAGGAACTGTCACACATTATGAGGAGAATAGAGGATACATGACAACTTGAATCCATGATGTAGGATCCAGATTGACTCCTGTAAAAACAAACAAACAAACAAACACACACAAAAGACATTAGTGGAAAAACTGGTGAAATCCTAAGTAAAGTCTCTAGCTTACTTCACAGATTGTACCAATGTTAATTTCTTAGGTTTGATAATTGTACTATGACTATGCAAAATGTTAACTTTGGGGGAAGGTGGGTGAGAGGTATAAAAGAACCTTACATTCTTGCAAATTTTTGGTGAGTCTAAAATTATTTCAAAGTAAAAACTTAAAAAAATAATTAAAAGAGAGGAATGGGAAATACATACCAGTCACTGGTCTATAGGAAGGATTGAATTCTGATGGGCGGGATTTTGAAGTCTTCCTGCTATGGCAACAGAGATAGTCTCAGTTCACACTGCTTCTACTCTCTGAGAGGAACTTTCTTTTTTTTTTTAATTTTTATTGGAGTATATTGGAGTATAGTTTTTACTATAATTTTTTACAAATTTATTGGAGTTTATTGGAGTACAGTTTTATTGGGTTAAAAAGTTGTGTTAGTTTCTGCTGTACAGCAAAGTGAATCAGTTATACATATACATATATCCACTCTTTCTAAATTCTTTTCCCATGGGAGGGATAAATTGGGAGATTGAGAGAGGAACTTTCTTGATCATCGTCCTTCCTTCATCTTCCCCAACATTGAACACTAATAAGTTCTTTTCTTGTTGATTGCAGATTTATTGAGGTATAATGGACAAATAAAATTGTAAGATATTTAAAGTGTACATCGTGGTGACCTGATAACATGTATACATTGTGAAAGGATTCTCCCCATTTAGTTAACACGTTCACCAACTCAATATTTATCTTTTGTGTGTGAGAGAGAACATTTAAATTCTACTCTTTTAGCAAATTTCAATTACATTACAATGCAGTGTTTATGAACTAGTCACCATGTTTTAGATTAGATCCTCAGAACTTATTCATTTTACAGCCTAAGGTTTGTATCCCTTTACCAACCTCTCCCTATTTCTTCCATCCCCCAGCCCCTGGCAACCTCCATTCTACTCTCTGTTTCTATGAGTTTGACTTTTTTTTTTTAGATTATACATATACCACGAAATACTTGTCTTTCTCTGTCTGACTTGTTTCACTTAGTGTAATGCCCTCAAAGTCCATCCAAGTTGTCACAAATGGCAGAATTTCCTTCTTTCTCATGGCTAAATAATATTCCATTGCATACACATACCACATCTTCTTTATCCATTCATAATTGATGGACAATTATATTGTTTCCATATCTTGGTTACTATGAACAATGCTACAATGAACATTGGTGAGCAGATATCTCTTTGATATCTTGTTTTCATTTGGATATATACCCAGAAGTGGGATTGTTGGATCATAAGGTAGTTCTCAGTTTTTTTAAGGAAGCTCCATATTGTTCTCCATAGGAGCTGTACCAATTTATATTCCCACCAACAGCGACCAAGAGTTTCCTTTTCTCCACATCCTCACCAACACTAGTTATCTCTTAGCTTTTTGATAGTAGCCATTCTAACAGATGTGAGATGATGTCGAGTACCTTGTCATGTATCTGTTGACCGTCCATAAGCCTTCAGTGAAAAAATGTCTACTGAGGTCCTCCACCCATTTTTAATTGGATTGTTTGTGTTTTTTGCTACTGACTTGTATAAGTTCTTTATATGTTTTGGCTATTAACCCCTTATAAGATATGTGATTTACAAATATTTTCTCCCATTCAGTAGGTTGCCTTTTCATTTTGTTGGTGATTTCTTTTGCTGTGCAGAAACTTTTTAGTTTGATGTAGTCCCACTTGTTTACTTCTGCTTCTGTTACCTTTGCTTTTGGTGGCAAATCCAAAAAATAATCGCCAAGACCAATGTCAAGAGCTTACTTCTTACATTTTCTTCCAGGAGTTTTATGGTTTTGGGTCTTACATTTAAGTCTTTAATCCATTTTGAGTTCATTTTTGTGTATGATGTAAGGTAGTTGTTTGGTTTCATTCTTTTTTATGTGGCTGTCCAGTTTTCCCAACACCATCTGTTGAAGAGATTACAATTTCCTCGTTGTATATTCTTGGCTCCCTTGTTATAAATTAATTAGTCATATATGTGTGGGTTTATTTCTGGACTCTCTATTCTGTTCCATTGATCTGTGTCCGTTTTTAAAACTCTGGTAAATTCTTATTAGTCCATTATCCTTCAAAGCCACATCTAAAATAAGTGATGGGAACTATGTTCTCTTGGCAAAAGTACAACGTTTATGCCCTACTTCCTGCTGGTGCAGTTTTGATGTCCTGTAAATTGACTAAAGCTCAAACAGTCATTTCTTTACCAATACAATTCCCTTAAAAAATTGATATTAGACTTTAGATATTTTTGCTTCCAGTTGTTTTCATGTGTTAGCAAACTACCTAAAGTTCTTTTTTGGACAAATTTCTAATTCCTGCTTTATTTCACTATTTCCACTTGTGACACATGCCTATTGCTCACTTGAATGATAACTACTTTGAGGTCTTCTGAACCACAAGCCTGGTTGGAAAAGCCACTTCCTTGGTCTGTTCTTTGTCCATCCTCTGTCCCCTTAAATTTTTTTAAGGTTACGTGTAATATTCTCTTCTATTTGAGGTATATAAAGAGTTAGCTTTTCCTAACATGAGAGACTCCAAATTTCTAGGCACTGTCTATTTTCTTTCTTTTCTGTTTGCAAATTAGCCACTTATTTTCTGAGATTGTATCTTTTTTGAAACACCTTGCTAAAGCAGCAAAGAACTGGAAACATACACAAAACTTCTGGCTTTTTCTTGCTTCTCTTTAACCTACAGGCTCAGTGAACAAAGGCCATAAAATTTATTAGAGGAAATAGCTTTACCAACTGTTTTGTCACAGCATTATAAAGGTCATAAGCTCTCTGACGTGTCCAGGCCAACTGCTGCCTGACCACTAAGCCAATGTCATGTATATTGGTTTAGTTGGAAGAACCCCACTTTTAGTGCCAATTTCTGAATTAACTAAGATGTAGCTGGACAACAATACAGTGTCTTAAAGATCAAAGAGGCTTAACAGCAGTGTCCTTTAAAGAATAAAGACTTCATTTCTCTCTCATATAACAGTCAAAGTCTGAGTTGTTCTCCTCCATCTTTCCATCTTGTTTCTCTACCATTCTTTAGTGCACTGTTCTTATCTACGTGATGGAAGTTGGGGAAAAAAGCATGGGAAGTGCATGTGCAATGTTATAAGGGTACAGCCTGGAAATGGCACGTGCCAGTCTCACAATCCACTTGAGGCATTTAGTATGTGGCCACACCTTGGTGCAACAGGTGTTTGCAAATACAATTTTTTCAAAGAGTGGGCATTTGCCCAGCTACACTCTAATTCTGTGGAAGAAGTAGAGAATAGGTATTGGTGGACACATTCTCCACCACGCTGTTCTCTGGGATTATCTATCTCTGCATTTTCTTAGTTTCTCTCTCATTTTCTACACTATTTCTTTAGTCTTTTTTGCTGACTTCTTTGGCTCCTTTGCTTAACCCCTAAATAATTGTTAGGGATAAGTGTTCCAGGGGCCAGACTTTGGATCTCTCTTCTTATCTTATTTCCTGATTATCTCACCCATGCTATGGTTTTTAGTAACAAAAAAAGATGCCAGTTCCTAAACTCTTTTCTCTAGCCTTGTCCCCTCCACTCCACTCAAAATGTGGATGATGGCTATCATGTAACCAACTACTTGAGATCTCAATTCAGCACCTCAAACTTATCATGAACAAAACTGAACTCTTCAGTTTACCCCTGCAAAATGACTTCTTCCATAGTATTTTCTTCATTCTGACAGATGGTAGCATCATCCAGCCAGTTTCCCAAGCCAAAAACACTTAGGAGATATCGTTGATTTATAAATCCTTCCCTCATTCCCCCATCCTATTTGTCAGCAAAGTCTTGTTGGCACTACCTTTAAAATGGATCCTGAACCTGTCTATGGTAGGCTGAATAAAGCCTCCCCAAAGATTTCCACATTCTATTCTCCAGAACCTGTGAATATTTTACACGGCATGGACAAGGAACCTTCCAGTTGTGATTAAGTTAAGGATCTTGAGATGGAGAGATTATCTGGTAGACCCAATGTAATCACAAGGGTCCTCAGAAGAGGGAAGCAGGAGGATCAGGGTTAGATCAGACAGAAGGTGACAGTGGAAGTAAAGAAAGAAAAGGCTATGTTAGACAAGCCAAGGTGTGAGGTCAGCCTCTAGACACTGGAATACGAAGGAAATGAATTCTCCCCTAGAGGGTCCAGGAGGAACACGGGCCTGCCAACACTTTGATTTTAGCCCAGGAAAACTGATTTCAGACTTCTCAGATACAGAACTATAAGGTAATAAACTCATGATGTAGAAGCCATTAAAGTCGTGACAATTTTTTTCAGCAGCAATAGGAAACTAATACACTAATTCGTGTTTCTCTGTTTCTATGGTTTCTACCATAATTGAGGGGCAGTTGAGAGCACAGATTCTGAAGCCTGACTATCTGTATTTGAATTCCAGCTCTGTCACTTAACTGCTATGGCCAAGCCCCTCAAAATTCCTGGGCCTCAATTATCTCACCTGTGAAATGGAATTGCAGTAGGGTTGTTATGAGGATTCAGTGAGTTGCTATAATTAAAATGCTTGGAACAGTGCTTGGCATATGGTAAACATTTTATAAGTGTTTCCTATTATTGCTTCTGTAACCTAGGACCGGGATATTTATAACATGAACCACTTGAATATTCTTAGCTCGTCTCCCTGTAATCGTCTCTTGCCCCTGTAATCTCTTATTCACAGAGCAGTAAGATTGATATCTTTACAACATAAAATCACATAATCCCCCTGATTATCATCCTCCAAGGGTTTCCCATTGCAATTAAAATCAAATTCAAAATTCTAACTATAGTCTGTGAGGCCTGATCTGATCTGGTCCACTCTCTCTGTTGTTCTCTCCCTTTTACCATTCTGCCCTTCACTCTGTGCCTTAAACATGCCAAACCCGTTTCTGCCTCAACATCTCCAAGTGGGCTCTTCCTTTGCCCAGAATGTCATTTTCCCAGATCTTCGCATGACTGTCTTGTTCTTGAAATTCAGTCAAGGTCTCCTTCTCAGAAAGGCTTTCCCTCATCACTCACACTAAAATAGCTACCTCTAACCAACGTTTACTTATTTATTATTTCATTTTTGCCCCTTGAAAGGAGCATACTGCTACATCCCCAGTGCTCAGAATGCTATCTGGCATACTGTAAGTACTCAATAAATATTTCTTAAATGAGTAAACTGTTGGCTGACATGTGTGAAGGCCATTTTTGAGGTATCATATTGGTGACTCCCACGTACATTATGAATTAGATTAGGATAGTTGTAAATCTTCCCTCTCAGCAGAAAAGTTCTGCCTAAAGAAAAAGTCATCTTTCCAGTGATGATTATGTCTCTTTTCTCACATTAAAAACATTTTTTTCTTAACAAGTGCCTCTGAGGACATTTTCTACCAAATTACTGCAAAGGGGACTTTATATAACACTGTATGAGAGGTTGAACTATGTTTCACCTCTAAGTCCCATCCCTTTTAACTCTTAATTCAATTACATTTTTATCTTGTTTTGGTGAAGAGTGAAAATCTGTGTGGTCTAAAGTATCTACTTGAGGTGGTATTGCCTAGCTGCACAGCACTTCAGAGACTGATTGTTGAAAGAACTTGGAACTTACCTCTCAGAAGCTGCAAAGAGAGCTGAGATCCAATAGCAAAAGGAGGGTAGATCTTTCATGGTCTGTAGACTAGCTCGCTTGATGTCCTCACATAGTGTTGGCCCATGGAATGTGGCATTAGTTGGTACACCTCTGTACCCTGTTCTTCCATGTTTGTTTTTTCCCTCTTTCCTTCTCAGCCTGAGGCTCTGTGCAAATAGAAAGAAGACTTTTCTCAATCTCCATCTCTCTAAACTCTTTCCAGCACCATCCCTTAAAATTCAAGACACTTCATGAGCCTAAAGTGTATTTTCATATTGATGGGGCTTTCTGGGTGTTTCATTGTGGATCTTATTGGCTAATTTGGAGCTGGTAACCAATCTTTGGTCATTTTTAAGATGTAATAAATTGTGACATTGGGGTTTAGGGTTAATGGGAGAAAACAGACCCCTGGAGGGTGATTCACTCTTTTTCTCTCTAAAGACAACAAAATGTAATCCTAGGGTGGCCTCGTCCACATTGCAAGTGCATACCTGGCATTTCCACTGACAGCCAGAGAGTGCCTGCTATTACTCAGAAGAAAAGATGGTATATCTGATAATCTGAAAGAACAAAGACTCCAGTTACTTCACCTCTCTTGCCTGAGGGCCTGGAATTAATTGTGTTTCTTTATACCCCGTCTAATTTTATAAAATCATACTTTTCCATGGCAGTTTACTAATTTACCACCTTATCTAAGATAAGACTTTGCCAACAGTAATAACATTTAGAAAATTCTGTCAGACTTGCTGAGAATGGCTCCTGCCCCCCCCACCAGCCCATAAACACACACACACACACACACCCCCCTACCCAGCTTGCTCAGACTTTAAAGCAGGTACACTCGATCTCTGAGGACACGAAGACATCAGAATGAATGATCTGGTGCCTCAGAAGTTCAGAACAAAATCAAGAATAACTGAATCTATTCAGAGACCTCTGGGTATCTGCTTCAGTTTCTTTTCAAAAGGTAGATAGAGTAGAAAGAAATAATTCATCTGCTTTTCAGAAAAACATTTCCATGTATTTACATGATACAAATTTATTGTGTACTTACTGTGTAAAAAAACCACTATGTGGCTTACCTCCCCTCAAATATGAGGGGATGGGAGAAAAGCAGGGAAGTAGCAAAATTTAGAATGAGCATGGAAATACCAAGCCTGAAGATTCTAAGTAGGAAAGTTGGTGTTTTGGTGTTTGGGAGATAGAAGGGAGGTGGGGCTTTTGATATTCATGTCAACTGCGTAGTCAGTTTTAGCAACTCCTACTCTGTTCTAGGTTTTAAGTAAAGCAGGCTCAGGATACAAAATTCCTCTACATTCCATCACTGGAGTATGGCATAGACATGGAGACTCAGAGGAGGAGAATGGGGCAGAGGTAACCAAAATCAACTGTGCTTCCACTAGTCTATATTCTCTGGGCCATCAAGCAATACATCCCTGATCTTTAAGTATGATATGGTGTATGTGCTTGAGATGTGTGTGCACCATGAGTGTGTATGCTTGTGTGAGTGTGGGGTGGAGTCCAAAGCAAAGCAAAATAGTGTATGTTTCCCTTTTGGCTCAGATTCCATTTGTAGATATAATTATTTGTTTAACATAGTCACACCATATTATGTTACATTCTATGATTTATTAGCAAAAGCATGCTCTTTCCCAAGCCATGATCATTTCTTGACATGTTTCATTCCTGGGAAATGACATAGACATTTGTTATATTCTCAGACAATAAAATATTGCCTTGCTCAAATACCTTCATGGGATATTAAACACAATGAATGCTGTTCCCTTTCCTGTGTTTATCATATCATATTAAAAGTGAAGACGTAGCCCTTATGTTTTCTTTCCTGATAGACAAGACATTGGAAAGAATGAGTTTAGTTTACTCTTCATCCAACTGGCTTTACTTAGCTATGTCCAAAGCCTCCAACAGTGCCGTTAGAATAGCATTTCAATCATCCAGCTTCTCAAAGGCCATTTTTAATGGACCTTTCTTTCAAATCATCATGAAGAATAAAATCCAAAATTTCTCCCGTAAACTTTCTCTTGGTCTCAACTCCAGATTCAGTGAGTTTCAGGCAGTGATGGAAATAGCAACGACTGGGGAGGGATCCAATAGAAGGACTGAAGGATTAATCTCCTTAGAAACTGGTTGTGGACCAGCCTTAGAAATATGTTGTTAATATTTACCAGTCAACATACTGGATCATTCCATGTGCACATAAAGACCATATGAAACATATGGAAATATCAAAAAGTGTTATCTAATCTGAGTGATTACCTATTCACAGAGTGGTATATGCATACAACTACACAGATACACACATTCGTTTTGGAAAGTTTTTCCTAATACTATTGACTTTCTGTGTAAAGCGAGCTCATCAGAGAGAACAATAAATTATCCTTTGAGTTTCATCATATGTATAGTATACTAAGTGGGATTTTTCAGGGCTACATGTAAGGTTAAGTTGAATCCCTAGTATGCCTAAGTTTTTCCATTTCTCACTTATAGAATTAGTATTAAACTAAGGGAAGCGTTGCTAAACATCAAAATTTTTAGCGAAGGAAATTTGTGTACTTTTTAAAAAGTTATACATATAACTTTATATTATATATATATATAATATATACATATATATATTCTTTTTCATATTTTTTTCCATTAAGGTTTGTCACAGGATATTGAATATATTCCCTGTGCTATACAGAAGAACCTTGTTGTTTATCCATCCTCTATGTAACAGTTTGCATCTGCTAATCCCAAACTCCCAATCCATCCCTCCCCCAGCCTCCTTCCCCTTGGCATGACTGTGGAAATATAGCCTAAACAATCTAAAACAACCTCAAGCTTAAAGTTAAATGGTCCAGGTTCTACGCTTGTTTTGGTTACTACTTTGTTTGAACATAGACCAGTAATTATATTCTCAACACTGATTTTCCAGTATTCACCAGAGAATAGATTTGCTCTAGCCGCTTTAAAAGGTGGTAGGGAGAAGAAAATGAAGTTACGCAATCAGGGCAAGGTTTATGGGAGGATAACGAGTGCAGCTGCATAGGGCCCTGCTCTCAGAAGGGCCAAGCATCTGGTCTAAGGCTTCCCTGTCACTGACTTGAAATCCTTAATAATTTTGTCTTTGAAGTTGTGCTTTGTAAGTGAAGTTGGATGGGAGAATGAAGCATGAGCAGGGCGGATACGCCAGGTGTCAGCACACGTATGTACAGACTTGGGTCCTCTGGTACAGTGAGTATGGGGCAAAAGCATCACTTGGGGCAGCAGCAGCCATGGCCATGGCAGAGGGAGAGAGCAGGGGCTGTGCACAGTGGCAGCACCAAGACCAGAGGTGAGAGGTCAGCTAGCCCATTCATCCCCAGATCCCGTCCTTACAGCATCTGTACCAAAACTAATTCTCCAGTCTGAGCGCTAGAACAGGAAATACCTATGCTCAAGCAGTCAACTTTGTCAGCAAATTATTACAGAATAAGACTGTGCACACAGACATTGCAATAAACCGTACTCAGTTATTATTAAAATTCTTTAAAGGATTTAGAATCTCTGGTTTTGAAAACTTCTACAGCATTGCAAAGCAAATCTCCACAAACTTAGATACAGGAATTAAAGATTGTTACAGTCAACAAAAAAGAACATTATTCTCACATGAAGCTTCAGATAACTAGCTATTAACAAGGCAGACAATTTTAAAATCATTTTTCCTTTGTAATTGAATATATTATAATATAATGTATAAACAAATGTTCTGAATTGTATATAAATCTTGAAGCCACCTTTGGTTTTTTTTATATGACCTCTGCAAGTTACAGGAAATGTTAGAGAAAACAATAAAATGCCATTGTGTACATTTACATTGAAAATTAAATTCAGACTTACATGATGTGTATAAAAAGTGAAATCTTTTCTAAAAAATTGTTCTATAAGAATCATCAGCTCTAGATGATTTATTCCAATGTTGTCAGTCTATAAAATACTATTAACAGCTCCAGTAACAGTTGCATCAACAGATAAATTCTTCTTAAAATTGAATATTCAAGAATTATTTGCAATCTTGCATCTGCCAAGAGAACTGACCCTGCTTTCAATTACACTGATTGAAAATAAAATTTCTAAAAGTATAAATTTCGATGACCTAATAAATTTGTAGAAGATTGAGTCAGAAAAACTTTGATTAATCAAGATATCACATTAATAAAGTATTGTTATTTATTTAAAATTATGAAGCCAACATATTATCGCAATTTGTAAGTTTATGTTGTTACTCAGGCAACATTATTATCCCTATTATGTTTTACAAGTAACGGAATGTTTTTAAAGAAAAAACTTTTTACTTTAGTGCTTTTAATGACACTTTTTTCCTCCTTTTTTGAACAAGGAGCACTGCATTTTCATTTTGCACTGGACCATGCAAATTATGTAGCCAGCCTTGGATATAATATAGTTCAGATTTTTGCCACAAATTTGCCGAGTCCTGTTTAACCAAAGTGGGGCTCATTTTTCTTTAAATATTTTAAGCATACTCATTATATGTTATTTATCCAACAAGTCGGCCTCCTGCATATTTGTTTCTTTGTGTGTTATATAAATTTTGATTAGTGTGTTCCTGTTTAGCCTGTATATATCTCTGACAAGCCTATGCATCAGGGTTGAAATCTGCCCCTCCAGTGGGAATTTACATGTTGCTGTCAGACACCCCAGGATGCTGGTGGGCCATCATATTAATACCTTAGCTTGGGATTTCGCTGATCAGTCAAAACCCATATGATGGCGGATCTGTGTTAAACATTGTCAGGAAATCTGTTTTGCTACCCAGAACCCTAACAGAAAAAGACAAGTTTCTTTATCATTCCCTTTTCATGAGGATTTTTTTCCCAGTCCATATTTTCATAAGGGTGTGGCCTTTCAAACATCCTAATTGCCTCGCCTCCCTCACCTCCCCCCCCTCCCCCGACCTTGCCCTGGGTTCTCTTCCCACTTGATCTAAAACCAGCATTTAGGTGAAGAAGTGTTCAGCAAACCCAGTGATCCTTCACCTTCCGGTTTCAAACTTCCACTTAAAGTTAGTCCCTGGTAATCACAGCTACTCTGTGCATTGGAGATAATGTTGATGACATTTTACATGCCTTTTACAAGTGTTTTGTAGAAGATCACCCTGTCTGACACAAGGCCAGAAAAGGAAGTTGGGTCTTTGTTTTCTATTATGTAATATGAAAGTGTTGAGTTAAATTAACACGAAATTACAGTTCACTCCTTCAATCTTCCCCCCAGTGTTTGTCGAACATTTACTGTGTGCTGGACACATGGTTCAAGCTGCTAAGGATATGGAGATGGATAAGACACAGCTCCTGCCCACAGAGAGTTCACAGTTGGGAAGATAGAGACAGAAACACTAAATAAACTGTGGCAATGCCATCATAGGCTTATGCACAGGGTAGCATACAGTGTGGGTCAGTGAGAGCTTCCAGCAAGAATTGAACCCAGTGTGGAAGGATGAGCAGAAGTGAACCTAGTGTTTGGGGGCAGGGGGTTGGGGGAGGGGTGCTGCTAGAGTGGAGAACGTGACTCCTAAAGGGGGGATCATAGTGATGGCTGAAATAAAAATGCACAACCTGAGAGCTGTGAGTTTCGGTTTTATCTGGGGACTTACTGAGGACTGTAGCCCAGGAGACAGCCTTTCAGCTAGCTCAGAGAAACTGCTCCAAAGAGGTGGGAAGGAGGTCAGTATATGTGTGATTTTGAAAAAAACGTGCAATCAAGCACACATCTCGGTAGACAGTTGCTGCTAGTCATGAGAAACAGATATCTTAATTAATGATTGTAGTGCTTTTCTAAGTATGGGAAGATGTAAGAAATTGGGTTCATAAAATTTTCTCCTGAAAAACTATCTGAAGGCCTGTTCTGCCAGTTTTCCCAGAGCACAGAGTGTCTCATTCCTGATATCCGCCCTGAACTCCTTTCAGGGTAAGTTGAAGGTCAGGGACTGCAGTGGCTAATGACTCAATCCTTGTAGAGCCAGATGGCGAGCAACATTCTTCAGTTGGCAATCGCAAAAGGACAGAGGTAAAAAAACAATATGGTGGAAACAAGAGTTGACTGATCCAATGAAACAGCCTTGTTCTAATCAGTTTTTATAAAGGATACTTAATAGATCTATGAAAATAGGAACTATAATTGTCCATTCAGTTCTCCTGATTTAAATGCTTCTTAACCTAACCTAAGGAGATTTATCTTAACTTAAGATTTTATTTCTTTAACTTTACTACTTTTTTGAAATTTATATAAACTAAAACTATACCCTGGAATAACATGAGCTTTTAACAGCTCAAGCATAAAAGTGTACAGCAAATTGCAAATCACTTGCAGATATAAGAACAATGTAGTTCTGGTGGAAATTAATCAAATCCCTTCTCTAGGGTATTAGTGAGCCCCTTAGCCAAGCTGTCAAGAGAAATATTTTCGCCCCATTTCCTGTTTCTGTTGTCTCGATACTGTCTCCGATCCAAATTGTATGTGGCTACAATTCTCATTGAATCAAGCTGGTCTGATTGCTTCCCTCATAGAGCACTCAGTCCTCAATTCTCTGCAACTGTTCCAGGTTTCCATCTTAAAATACAGGATTTTGGCTTCAACCGCCCTAAGATTTGCAACAGAACATTTACTGCTTTTGCAACTGTTACTCCTGTTCCTCATATTTTATTGCACAATCCCATACAACATGAAACCTGTAAGAAATGAGGTCCCTCTCAAACTCAAATGGATTCTGTCCTATGACTTTAAGTAGGAAACGCTCCTAGTATTCAGATGAGTTACTCTGTGGCTTTAGGTGACTAGAAAACATTTTCTGAGCTGAGTACTCTCCCCCATTACTCAAATGTCCTTCCTTTAAATGTTTCCTTCCCCCATTATAGATGTTCCGTTGGAGAAGGAATTGCTTACCCTTACTGCTGAATTGGCTTGAAATTCTACTGCTTAGCTCTTATTGGGTCACAAATTCACTTTGAGATGGTTAACCGTGGTATATATAAATGCGAAGCACTGTTATTATATGTAAATTACTACCTACTTTGTATAATTCTTTCTTTTCCCTCTTCAAAAAATACATACTTATATTAAAGTTCAATACACACAATTTTTTCTGCAGATTTCTGTGAATAGCTATATGATACTCAAGTTGTCAGGATTCATTTCAACCCAAATGAAATTTCATCAACTTTTCATTTGCTAACAACGTAAGTGCCAAATTACTTTGTGTTTAAAGATTACATGAACTAATGTGCTGTAGAATGCAAAACTTTCCACTTTGAGGGTTTTTCTTAATGTCTTTAAAGGGCAGTGTTATGATGTTTGTAGCTTATTTTAAAATACTTCAGTATAGACATTATGATATTGTAAATATGCCATTTAATTTAAGCTTCAGTTCTAAGGACAGTCACTTCCTTCGACTGAAAATCTGCACTCTGGAAAAACCAATTAGTATCATATCAGAAAGGCCACATGTGTCTATTAAAAGCACTTCTATTATTCATATCTTGATCAACCCCTGAGACTTTGTTAATTAACACAATACATTTCAGATTCTCAGAGTCAGTATTTAGATTAATGAATGTTACAATTGGGTGCTTATTAGTGAAATTTAAATATATTTGAGATACATAGATTGGGTGAAATATTTTATTAAATTAAAGTTATTTAAGCTGTGTACATTAGAAATTGGATAAAATATTTTAATTCACTCACTCTCTGGTGAATCTAGCAAGCCTACAGGCATAGTGATAGGGATACATTTCTTTTAAATAGTTAAAATCATGACTCCATGATATAAAATGGACATGTATCAAAGATTTTATTTGACTCGTTAATTAGTGAGAAAATCAGAAAAGAAGTTGCAATTTGTTCAAAGGAAACCTCAAAGACCAGACAAATATATAAGTCCATTGGTTATACTGAAATACATTTTCTTTATGGGTACAAAACTGGCTTCTTCTACTATAGAAAAGGTAAGTCAATTGAACCTGCACTAGAGAGTATGTATTTGCATGTATATAGACAAGAATTATTTGTATTACTATTCACTTTTCTACAGGTTGACTTAGATCTACAGAATTGTAAAATAGATCAAAGACAATGAAAGGCAGAAACCCCATAGAATCAAACAACCAAAAAAGAGTATGCTCTAAACAACCTAGTTCTCTACTAAAACACCCAGTAATCTTTTGGACTCTCTAAAAGTCTTCCACAATTTTCCTTTCAATAGGCCTATCTCCAACCACTGGTTTACAAGGATTTCTGGTTGCTGCAAGACACGTAACGGAAGGCTGCTTCCAAAATACTGTCTAGTTTTCCTTGAGCTAAACTTTCTTGCAAGACATTGGTCAGAGTAACTAAAAGAAGAGAGAACTTGACCACATTGAACTCACAGAACAGATTGTATTGTGCTTGCTTGCTCATAAAAGTTTGTTTTAAAATGTCTGTATCTGTGATGAAATTTGTCAGAAGCTTGCTTTCATTATAACCTTGTAGCAGGAATTTGGGGGGAAGAGTAGCCTTTATCAACCTCAAACATTTTGGGTTATTGCCTTCACCTACCAAAAACAACCCAAGAGTAGTGTGTATCCAAATTAACTTAGGTAACTTCACGACAGGCAGAAATAGGTATCAGGGTTAGCCTTTTGTTTTGTTTTTTTTTTCCTTTGAGAAAGGGTTACTAATTCTGCTTACCAAGACTCAGAATTATCCTCTGGAAAAGATTTGGACTGACCTATGATGGATTTTAGCATCGGTGAGGGCCCAATCTGGCTATTTACCCTTTGTTCCTAGTTGTAATGTGGCATGGACATGACCCGCTCAACTTAACGTAAGAGGAACCAGAAAACACAATTTTCATTCTTTATCCATTCACACCATACCTCCCACCCGCAGCCCCTAGTCTCAATATCCTTGTCCCAGCCTCCCTTTAGCCACTGTCCTGGGGAGGTGGCCGTGGGAAGAGTTGGAAGGCAGGTGTGGCCCCCTCAGGCTCTGTATCGCTGAGCCAATATTCTGTGCTCTTTTTCAGTAAGACTATATCACTGAACTATAAGATTCTTTGGCAGTAACTACATCAAAATGTAAACACACATGACTGTGAGTAAGCTACGTTTGGCTCCTCCAGCTTGGTTCCAGAAGAATTAGAATTTCCATACACCTCCAAATGAACTCTTTAAGGCGGGCCTCAGTGAGAAGGAGGTAAAACAAAGACTTACAACATATGGTTTATCTTTTCAGTAATTACATTTTCAAATGTAATCCTATACACTTTTTCCCCTTAAATAAAGTCTTGTTTAAAACCAAATGTTTCTCTGTTAACACAGAGTAGGCAAATGAGAGTCCACACGCGGATATTGAGATATTCAGTGGTTTCATGGTTTTGAAAAGTTTGAGTTAACATGCGGTACTTGTGGCCTCCTTCAGAATAAGGCTGTGCAAAGGGAAAAGCGGTTAAGCACTAGGCCTGTGTCTTCCACATGGACAAGCTTTTTCAGGCCACACTCAACTGCAGAATCAGCATTTTTTTTTTTTTTTTCTTTCAGGGAGGACAGAGCAAACATGCACTAGAATATTTCCCTCGTGTCTACATCAGAATGGCATATTTCTGAATTCCAAGTTGCAAGAAGGAAAACTACCTGCAGATTTTCCTCCTCAGTAAAGGTAGCTTCCACTGAGCTCTTTCTATCTCTAAGGTCACTCCAAAGGGAAAAATATGAATTTTTAGAGGCTTTAAACCAGCTAATAGGACAAACCATACATATGAATGATCATATTCCAAACATGTTTTCTGCTATTCTGGTGACACTGTGAGGTTACCACACCTTTCCTAATACCTAAGTTTTCTGTTCATCCATCAGGCAACACATGACTTCTTCAGGGAAAAAAAAAAAATCCTCTCCGCTAAATTAACTTTGTAGAGAGCAATAGGGCAGGTGTCCTGCAGTGAACCAGCGAGATGGGCTGCTGTAGGCTGAGCAGTAGAAAGGCAGATGACGTTTACAAGTCAGGAGAGTGTGGTGGGCACTGGGGTTTTGTTTTCTCAGTCTCCATTCAGCCCTCTTTGTTCTGCGGGGGTTAGTGAACTGAAATCTACACTTTCCAGACTCCTTAGCAACGGAGGTTGGGGATAAAAATTAGGTTCTCTTGTATCTAAATACATTTAGATGCCTGCATTTGTCTGAGATTTAGAGATAAGTAAAGGAGGCTATTTTCGTGCCAATGTCCTGCTGGCAAACCAGGTCATAGAGATGTAACTCTTAAAAGGCCTTTTTGCTGGCATATGCAGGAGTCCAGTGTTGGATATCAAGTCTCCTGGGTATCAAGAGGCAGTTATTGTGGCAGCAGAAGGGACCACAGTGGTGTAGCAGCAGCCAGCTTCCTGATGCCTTGGCCATAACCATGAATAGTCCTGTGCTGGGCCCTTGACCCCCAGTCCTTCAGGCCTTCCACTAATTTTAAATCGCTTTCTGTCTAAAATAGCCAGAGTGGTTTTGCTTCCTGTGCTCCGCTCTGACTAGTATGGAGAAGACCTGTGGTCATTAGGAAATGATCAACCACAGACAGTTAGGAGCTGGAGTCTCTATATTTATAAGCTTTAGAATTAGAAGGGAGTTTACATAGCCTCCATCCAGTCCAACATTCCTCATTTTCAAGGTGAGAAACTAAGACTTTAGAGAGGTTGTATGACGTGATTAAAAGATTTGGGGCAATGTAGTACAAAAGACAAAACAGAGGGCAGGAGTAAAGCATATCTGAGTTTGAATCCTAGAGCTGCCACCAATAAGCCATGGGACCTTAACTTCTCTGAGCCTCAGTTACCTTGTCTGTAAAATGGGGGTAATCAGGAACATGGTGGGCACTCAATAACCTTAGATTCTTCCCCTTCTTTTGTTCCTTTATTCATTGTCATGTGATGTGGCAGTACCTGCGTAGACTACAGGTTTCCTCATCACTAGAAATACTAAGATGAAAAGCAAGCTTTAACAATGGTCTCATGTACTAGTACACTTTTAGTCTGTGGACAAAGGCAGAGCAGTGAAAACAGGCAGAACAGGTAACAACACTGAGATGAGGAGAGCTACCCATCAGGAAGGAACGGTGGGAGATGAGGAAGAAAACAAGTTGGGATCTGGAAATGTTGTCTGTTGGAGTAAAAAAATAAAATAAAATAAACGAAATAAAGGGCTCTACTAGAAAAGGCCTGTGTTAGTCAACTCAGGCTGCCATGTCAAATACCACAGACTGAGTGGCTTAAACAACAGAAGTCTATGTTCTCATGGTTCTGGTGGCTGGAAGTCGCAGATCAAGGTGCCAGCCAATTTGGTTTCTGGTGAGAGTTATTCTGTCTTATAGGAAGGAATGGCCTTCTCGCTATTTCCTCGCAAGGCCTTTCTTTTGTGCATGTGCCTGCAGAGACAGAGACAGAGACAGAGAGCTCTGGTGTCTCATCTTCTTCTTATACAAACACCAGTTCTATCAGATTAGGTTCCCCCCTTAGAACCTCAATTAACTGAATTTCACAAAGTTCCTACCTCCAAATGAAGCCACACTGGGGGCTGGGCCTTCAACACATGAATTTGAGGGACACAATTCAGTCTGTAACAAGATCCAGGTGACCTGATAACAGAAACCAAAGCAGATGATAATTCATGAGGGAGATGGCTGCTCATGGTCCAAACTGAGGAAACTGAGCTGGATCCAGCAGCTGGGGTTGGGGACTACGGCCTGCTATGCCATACTAGGGAATAGATCTGAATTCTCCAGGCAGGTAGTGAAGAGCAAACACACTTCCCAGAGTTAGAATAGTACAAAAGCAGAAAGCAAGTCAGACCAGACGGAAGTCTCCTTTTAAGTTCTATCCAATCATGCTAAGACAACAGGATCCACCAGTAAGCTCATCCTGTACCTAACAGAGCCTTAGCAGCAACCTCTTTACCCGTTCAGTTCTAAAGATGGTACTTGGAGCTACTGAAGTGATAGCATAAGCTTTAGACTCCTCTGGTTGTTTTGTGTTGACCTACACTCATAGATATGTAGCTCACATGGCCCTTAAACCACAGATCATATGGTTTGAGACTCTCATTCTATGCCCTGTGGAAGTCCCAGTGCATCTAGAGATTTTTGCAGATTCCCAGGGATATATGTTCACCTAGTCATCTCTTTTTCTAGGCATGTTTTGATGCTTCTCTTTCATATAACACTGAAACAGATATAAACATTAAGTTTCTCCATTTCCACACAAACTTCCATGAGCATAAGTAGGCTCTACTGAAACTTGAGGGTCGTGGCAAAGAGCTTAGGAAAGAGTGACATTGCCTTCTGCCATCTCTTCAACTCATCTTGCCCTCCTTCTCTGAGCCCCTACACCCCAGCTGTTAGGCAGAATGGTTCAGCTCTCCTTAGCAACTTCTCCCAAACCTGTTATGTCCAAACCCACACACATGTTAACTTTGGATGCCAACACAAACATATCCAAGATAGATTAAGGAGTTTACTTAAAAACATAAAATCTAATAAAAAGTAAAACTGTAAAATAAACAAACCAACATTTATAAACAAAACAGGCTCAGACAGAGAAAGACAAATATCATATGATATCACTTACATGTGGAATTTAAAGAAATGGTACAAATGAACCTCTTTACAAAACAGAAGTTGAGTCACAGATTTAGAAAACAAACTTGTGGTTACCAGGGGGGAAAGGATGCAGGGGAGGGATAAATTGGGAGATTGGGATTGACATATACACACTACTATATATAGAATACATAATTAATAAGAACCTACTGAAGAGCACAGGGAACTCAATTCAGTACTTTGTAATGACCTATATGGCAATAGAATCTTAAAAAAAAGTGGATATATGGAACGTATAACTGACTCACTTTGCTGTACAGCAGAAACTAACCCGACATTGTAAATCAAGTATATTCCAATAAAAAATTTTTTTTTAAAAAACAGGCTAGTTCTCTTAGGGAAAATGAAACACTTCTCAACCTGGGTTAGTTCAGCCTAATGATGCAAAAAAAAGTGGAGATGGAATTAATTCAACTATCTTATCAATCAAGAGGAAAAGAAATCAATTATGCTAAATGAGAACCATTTTCATCAGTGCAGTAAAGTCGTCATTAAATAATGTCACTGAAAATAGCTCTGATGTGTTTCTCCTTCAACCTTTCCCTATCTCTTTTCTTTTTACTTATTCATTTATTCCATGCATATTTCTTGTGCATCTACTGTGCATCAGGGACTGTTTTAAACACTGGAGGTATAGCAGTGAGTAAAAGAGGGGCCCTGCCCTCATGGAGTAACATCTGGTAGAGGAGAGAGATAATAAGCATGAAACAAATGCATAAAATAAGGTCACATAATGGTCAGTACTAGAAAGAAAATAAAGCAGGGTAACAGAACAGAGAGTAACTGGGAGAAGTTGGGTCAAGTTGATAAGATAGACAGGGAAGGCTCTCCAAAGAAGACCCTATTGAACAATGACCTTCTTAGTTAGCAAGAAAAAGATATGGAGAAGAGAATTCCAAAGGTGGAAGAGCAGAGGGTGTGAGGAACAGCAAAAAGGCCAGTGGAAGGTGAGGAGAAGGGAAGAAGGGAGGTGATGGTAGGTGACATCAGAGACAAGCGGGGCCCAGATCACCAAGACTCTTGTGAGTCATGATAAGGAATGTGGATTTCATTACCATCAACACTATTATATTCCAACCATTTGTTAAATATTTTTTGACAGAACTAGAAGTAAGTAGACCTACTTCTTTCTTTTCTTTTTTTTTCTTAATTAGCTGGAATATGGAGCTTATAATGTATAACATTATAATTAAGTAGAAACTTAAAAATATTAAAAGCCTTAAAGCCCAGACACACACCCACACACACATTGAAGGGGTTTAGCCTCTGTCTCATGGGTTTTTACATGTAGTAGATGCACAGCATGCCATCAGGAACCTGCCTTGCCCATTGCCATCTGCTCCTGCAAAATCTACTTGTATAAGCAAGAAAATAAGTCCTTGCAATATTATATCCCTGGCTCCTAATTTCAGACCACAGATGAAGTTAAGCACTTCGAAGACTTTGAGTTTCTTCATCATTTAAAATCAATAGAAGAACCATTCCAGATTTTTCTTTTTTGCTAGGTTCTTGGGATGGCTCTGAAGAGAGTACACATGATTTTTGGAAACTGTAATCCTTTCCAGCCCCTAGAGATGGGGAGGAAGAGTCAACTGGGTGCCAGAAAAGTGAGCTGAAACAAATTATGTAGTGGGCCTAATAGAAAACCCACCATGTGATGAAATATTCTCTCTCTCTTTTTTAATTTATGAAAAGTACTCCCTTGCATGTTCCACACCCATCTCGCTTGGGACTTCGCAATTTAATTGCATCACTGAAGAATTAATTTTTTTCTCCAGAGCCAAGGCTATTAAGACAGCAAGACAAAGATCAGCATCACTATTCCATTGGTTCAGATGGATTCCCCTTAGGGATTCCCTTCCTCCTTATCCTAATGTGATTCTAAATAATACCCATCCACCTCAATTTTGAAATACAGTTGATCTTATCCACTTACCTAGAAGTAGAGGTACAGAGCAATAGCTAAAGTGAAGCCACCAGCTCACAGATGAAATCTTTTTAGGAACCTCCCCCAAGTTCTACTAAACAGAATAGTGTCTAATCCCACGGTCAGGATATGGTTTCAAGTAATGTGGGAAAACCAACCTACTGTGGGATCGTAGCCAATCCCTTCCTCTCTCTGGATCTTGGTTTGTCCACATATAAGAAAATAAATAAGAGGAGGAAAAAAGCAATATGAACTAAAATGCTCATTGAAACATGAAATATAAAGGTGAAAAATTAGAAACAATTTAACTTCCCAAATGCTAAAGTCATAACAATAGTTTACAGGATTTCATTACTGATAAAAACAACTAGAATTTGTAGAGCATTTGACTTTATACAACGTTTGCAAGTGCATTGCCTGATTTGTAAGAGGCCTAACAAAAAACAGAACAATTTATGATTTTATTTATTTATATTTCACATATAAGGAAACTAAGGCTCAAATAGGTTAAGTGATTTGTTTCAGGTTGCACAGGTAGTATGTGACAGAGCACGAACTCAAACCCAGCATTGGAGTTTGGATCCAAGCAAGTTTGGCTTTGAATATTAGCTCTGCCATCTTCTATCGCTATATCTGTTGAAGGTTGTTCATCAGTATAGGCCTCAGTTTTCTTATCAGCAAAACAGGGTTGTGGGTGTGTGATCAAACAGGAGAACATATGTATAATGCAGTGCCTAGCATGTCATTGTTATAATAAATCCTACTTCTCTTTCCCTTCTCTTTTAGTTGGTCATCCCATAGCCTATCTACTAACTAACCAGGCTACCTCTACCATCACTGCACCTAGTTACCATGGAATTCTATTCTCCTTATCTGCCCAGTCTGGGGCAGTATATTTTCCAACAGGCCACCAACTTCATTAGTGTCCCCTGGCCCAGAGCTACCCACACCCACCAGATAGAAAGAGAAAATGACCTTTCCCCTGGCATCAGCATCCACCACTCCTGTTCCTTCGGACTCTGACTTCTGAATTTCTGCTTGCCTCTTTAAATCTATGGCACTTGTTGGCTCCTTAGTTGAGTTCCCTAGTGTCAGAAAACAACGTGACAATCTTCATGTTTCTGCATGTTCAAGCTTTTTGAGTAATCTGGGTTAAAGGATGAGTGAATAGCAAACAAGACTTGGAAGTTAAAGATAATACATTACTCAGGAGAGATTTACAGATTTATCTACCCTGGAGCTATTTGTTCACATTCCAAAGGGTTGTAACACCCTTGGGACCTTTCCCTTCTCTCCTCAGAGAAGATTCGTTTACATTAAAGAGCAAAAGTTTCTGTCCTTCTCTCAGGAGGGAATGAAGACACCTGTACAATTGCTCCTATATGAGCTCCAAGATTCATAATTTCAAGGTTCCTCTCCTGCACTCTAGTCACCCCTCCCCCTCCATACATGCATGTGATGACTGTCTTTATCATATCACCCTGACGAGGAGATGGGGCATAAGTAAATAAATCAGTCTGCCTCTGATCCAGAAACCTTGTGTTTACTGTGAGGATAAAAATAAATAAAATATAAAATATTATCTCCTTGGCTTGATTTCTTATCCACAGAAGCCTGAAATATCTTACAGCCTCCTTCCTGCTTGGTTGAACCTGAGTCATTATCATTTACAGAGTCACCTCAAATGAATGCACAGGAAACATTCATTTGATTATCAGTTCCAACCCTAATCAGGTAGAATTTAGTGGAAAGGAGAAATCTGCCTATCTTGAGCACCAGATTTAAGACCCTACACTGAACCCTAAATGTCCTTTAGGGAGGATGGGGAAAATATAAGTCAGAGGAAATGAAAAGGTGAAAGAGACCCACTCAATTCACCAGTTACTATAAATATAATATCACAAGATTGTACTTAACTATTTCAACTTAAGAATGCAAAATGATCTCTCAGGCCATCCATTCCCAAGACAGACTTTAAATTTCTTTCTGGGGCCCTTCAGAGCAATCCTTGGTTGTCCTTTTGTATAAAGCCTAGAGGGATCCTGCTACCCAGCTCTATTACTGCTCTCCCCATCCGAAGCACAGCCTGCTGCCCTGCTGGCATCTCTTTGCACTCCACCCTCTTGCCCCACCTCTTCCTGCTCTATCCAATCAGTTCAGCATTTGACAAAAGTGAAAACGTAGAAAGCCTGGTTTCTCTTATCATCTCAAAGGTAGATTTATTCCATGGCTTTGGACTAGTCATTCAACCATTCTGATCTCTTTCAAAAGATAAGTAGCTAGCATGGATTGTCAGCACACAGCTCTCCATGTTTCCAGGGATAGCATTCAGTAAATTATAAAAACCCTCTGGAACTGTTAGTTTATCCAAAGCAGGCAAATTCCAACCTTGGAGAGGTTAATCCCTTCATAAAATAGCATAAAAATACTGCAACACTAAGTTTCAGGAGGATGGAATCTGACTCTAGGTAGATTGTTCTGTCCTAAACCTCAGCCCATGTCATGAGCCAAAACAGCCTTAATAATTAAATGCATTTGGATAATACAGTGGCAAAACCAACTTCCTGAAGGAGGGAAATTATATCTACCCCCGATGGCTTTATTCTGTTTGCATGATGGCATGAAAACTACCATGCCAAAGTTATTTCATGAGGTTAATTGACCAGTATGCCAATATATCAGCCTCACTATTTTTCATTTTCTGAGGAGCAGTAGAAAAGATCAGTGCCCTACCATTTTGAGACATTAACAGGACTGAAAATATCAATCAATCAGATTTACTGGAAGAGGCTTTTGGACGATAAGGACAATCATTTCTGCCCATGACATTAAGCAGTTTCATTACAGTAAGAAAGGCTGATTGTTTCTATCTTATCTGATTCTGTCATAGTTGTAGAGTTGGCTTCTGCTAGGGGTCGGGTATCCTGGGAAACTGACCTCTTTGCTCTGGGACTGTTAAATCACAGAAGCCTGTGGGTCTCACCCACCTCACTCTGAGGGAACATCAAGGCAGTTCTACTCTTTACTGGGTGAGAAATTATGTGAAAAGCTTACACCCAAATTAATAATGAGCATGGTCTCTGTAATGCATACATCTACAGAATCCTACAGCCAGCTTCAGTGATTAGGCCAGCTTTGATTTTAAATTAGACAGCACCAAGCTAATCTCATTTCCTTGTACCCATCTAAGAAGAGTGGGTTGTGTTTAAGCCCAGTCCAAGACCATTTTATGGTCTGTTTTATAAGCCTAGCATTCCCTTCCCACCCAGAATGGCCAGTTAATATACCAGGGCTAAATGTTTGGAGAATTACTCTACCATATGGAAGTAGCAAATGAAGAACATAAAAAGCAGAAAGATCTATGCCCTGGTGGATAGTGGTCTCAAATTCACTCATTATTCATAAGAAAGTAAGAAACCCAGGGAACAGGAGAAGGTCAGTGGAGTCCATGGAGGCCATTCCTTTCCAATATACTCTTTTTTCCTTGGGCAGCATCTAATTGCTTCTGTTCTGCTTACACTCGGGCCTGGAATTCTATTCCAAATATTTGCTATTTTCAGAAAGAGAAAAAAAAGTTCCTGGTGTCTGTTCTGTATATAAATTGCTGAGTTTCAAATACTATTCAAGTTGCTGGCAGACAAGGTCCTGAGCAGGAGTGGGTTTCAGGGCAGGCTTATGTTGTCTCCCAGGGGGTCCATTCCCTCTTGGAGAGAGAGAAAGAGCTACTTTTAACCCCGAAGTTTGTTTATCATTTTCCACTGGATAGAGGTATACTTCTGGAAAATGGCAAGGCATAGGGGGAAATCAAGTGGGATAGATATTCTTTTAAACGAAATCATGCTCCCTGGTTCTCAGGAAAATAGAAGAGTGAAAAATGCCTAGGCGCCACCTCCTTCCCAGTCATTAAAGCATTTCATTTCTTTTCTTTTCTTTTTTTTTCTTTTCTTTCCTTTTCTCCCTTCTTTTCCCTTGTTTCGTTTTTGTTTTTGTTTTTGTTTAATACCCAGAGCCCACCAGAATAAAGGTACCTTATCTGGGAAGTCATTATTTTACTCTGGTCTTCTTTGTTCCAAGGAGATTTCCAGTGTCTTCAGAAGAGCTACTGGTCCTAGCTAGCATATTCTCTCAGAGGTATGGGAAGCTGCCCCAACTTTTTGGCAACAAAATCCTCAGTGCCCAGGGACAGCCAAATCAACAGCTGCTAAAACTGGGGAAATGAGAAGAATAAAACTTTTGCTCACCCTCAAGTAACTTGTAGCCTTGCCAAGAAGATAATATCCGTGCATATCAAACAATGAATTAAAAATACATGACAAGATTCCATATATATGTGTTAGCATATGGTATTTGTTTTTCTCTTTCTGACTTACTTCACTCTGTATGACAGACTCTAGGTCCATCCACCTCACTATAAATAGCTCAATTTCATTTCTTTTTATGGCTGAGTAATATTCCATTGTATATATGTGCCACATCTTCTTTATCCATTCATCTGTCAATGGACACTTAGGGGCAGGACGGGAATAAAGACGCAGATGTAGAGAATGGACTTGAGGACACGGGGAGGGGGAAGGGTAAGCTGGGACAAAGTGAGAGAGTGGCATGGACATATATACACTACCAAATGTAAAATAGATAGCTAGTGGGAAGAAGCCACATAGCACAGGGAGATCAGCTCAGTGCTTCATGACCACCTAGGGGGTGGGATAGGAAGGGTGGGAGGGAGACACAAGAGGGAGGAGATATGGGGATATATGTATATGTATAGCTGATTCACTTTGTTATAAAGCAGAAACTAACACATCATTGTAACGCAGTTATACTCCAATAAAGATGTTAAAAAAAATACATGACAATATTTTGAGAGTATGTGAAGAAGCTCTGAATTCACTACATTAAGACCTAGTGCTGGGCCAGTCTAAGCCTAGGTTCTGAAGTTCTACAACCAGCAACTAGGAAATGTTATAGGGGCTCTTCCTTGCTACACTTAAGGATTTTCATAGCAATACATTAGTCCTCAAAAGATGGGTAAGAGCCATACACTCTTTGTTTAATAAAATTCCTAATACTCTGGGGTTCATAATTTTCTTTGTCTAACTCCTAAGATTCCTTGGGGGCTTCATATCCTGGTATACGCAAGGCAATTATATTATCAGACAAAACGATCTCTCCTTTTTTAAAATTTCAATCCAGCAAGTAATGAAGTGATGCATTTCGGCTGGAATTCTCTCATTCCTGGGACTGAACATTAATCATCCAATGAGCTGGTCTGTTCTTCCTCAAATCAAGGTTTGGTCCATCTAAAGCACTATTCTCACACATGAGAGCTGGACAAATTTGACCACCATGGGCTGCCTGCAAAACAGGATGTAGTTTTCAAAGAGTGCTATTCATGACCTCACAAATTCTATCGTATGTCTGCCTTGGGTTTATTAGTACAGTGAAATTTTGATGGATTTTAAAATATATATAAATAACTGTAGTAAAAGGTCTGTGTAGCTTTCACCCACACACGAACTGAAGAAACTCATAGGCACAAGTGCTATGAACACAAACACACCCAACTGGCTTTGTTTGGTGAAGTGATGATTTCACTCTTGGAAGCTCTGCTACTCTTGGATATGCTTTATTATTTTCTTTTAATATAAAAATTTTACATGCAAAAAGGTAAGGCAGAATGGCTTCTCATTGACTTATGTTTCTATAATTATGGGAAAAACAAAAAAGGGAAGCAGCTTAGGTTAGAAATAAAACATATAAACCTCAATGAAAGCAAAGTATGGAGACATGAATTTTCTAGTGAATTTTATCCCAATAACCTTGCACACAAATGCCAAGTATATCTGTTGACCCCATGATGTCAGAGAGTCAAGGTAGAAAAAGCAAGACAGGTAAAAGAAACTTAAAAGTAACATGAAGAAATAGGAAAATTTAGGAAGGTGAGAAATAAGAAAGTTATGTTGATGTTGAGGAGTTAACAGTTTCCTAAATTCAGGCCACTATTACCCATGCCTTGGGTCTGGGGAGAGGGATGAGTTGTATGAATTATCTGAACTACCAAGACCTTGTGGCTCATTCAGAAAAGAAAACAAACAAACAAACAAACACACAAAAAAGCTTGTTATCTCTAACTTGTTAGCACTGGAAGAACCTTAGAGACTTCCTAGTTCAACCCTCACATTTTATAGATAAAGAAATTACGACTCAGAAGAAAAGTGGTTTTCAAAGATCTCTCAGCTGATCAGTAGAAGAGGGGGCCTAAATTCCGGATCTATTCCCTAACCCATTTTTATTTCCACTAAAATTCTTTCTTGACTTTTGGTGAACACTTATAATCTCCCATCCTTTTGTGTACCCATCCCCTTCATCCTCCAATCTGCCACCCACCATCCCCCCCTGCCTTCACTCACACACACACACACACACACTTGCACATCTGCTATATGCTTGTGAAATATGAGTTCTTCCTCAGTTAGGATGGGTTGGCAAGAATTAACATGGAATATATTTTGACAACCCAATGCTTGCAAACTGAATACAAATACCATGTAAATGACCGTATGGCACTCCCAGCTACTACATATGCCTGAATGTGACCTTTGGGAAACTCCTGATGGAATTCACCAGTTTTCTTCTGTCTTCTGTAGGGAAGCAAGAAGCCCTGGGGCTGGAGGCACTTCCCAGTAGGTTCATGTGTTGAAGCAATCTTGCTGTTGTCCCAGTGACTGGGAAATAGCCATTTGTTTTGTGAAAATGTGGGGATTCAGTAGACTTCCTCCAAACCATGTAACAGATACCTAAACTCTTGGATTCCAACACTTCACCTACTAGGCACTGTTATGCCCCACCCATGTCCCTACCTCTGATCTCATCACCCTACACACACTCCACTCCTTGTTTCCACGGTAAGTGAGTGGGATTTTGCAGTAAGTGAGTGGGATTTTGCAGTAAGAGAGTGAGATTTTGCTTCAAGACAAATCCTACTCACTTACTGCAAAAGACCAAAGTGAAATGGTAAAAAATCCCTTTATTGTAAATTTTTTAAAAGGGGCTTACGTGATGCAGTGCGCGCATCTTCGTATGAACACCGTTGTCATTGGCAAGCCATCAGAGGAACTTGAGCTTTGAGATGTTTTCTTAGTGATAAGGATGCATTGGACAATTGAAACTGGATGGGTAGCATGGTGGGGGCCAGGTGGAGTGGTGTCTATCCTTAGAATATTTCATAATAGAAGAGCAAAAAGCAAATCCAGGATTATAAAGACATTCATGACTGCTTTATAGAAGGGGAAACTTCAGTTCGAGACAAAGAAGGACTTTCTAATGAAATAGATTATTATATGCTGTTATTTCAGTGGAGGTTGAATGACCATCTGTTCGGATATTCCTGGCAGGAATTCTGCTGAGAAATGATGAGCCAGAGACTCTGAGTCTCTCCCTACTCTCATACCTGTGACTATGGAAATCCTTCTGATGTTTGGTTGAGAACAGGACAACATTATATGGGTTTGGAAAGAACCACACTAACTGATTGACATAGGAATTAAAAATGGCCTCATTAGCAGAATGTTCCAGCCAAGTATGGAGCGATGCTATAGCTCACAATGAACACTGTAGCTGATAAAGCCTTCAGAGACCTTCTATAAGGAGTAGATAAGAATATTTTATAAATATCACATCAGAAATGTATTTGACTTTTCCAGTACATGTGCATACTTCAAAAGCTTATTCCCTTCGGTCACACAAATAGCAACTTTGAACAAAAAATTTGGGAAACAATAGTCCTTACTTCATAGAGGCAGTGAGGTTTAAACGAAGTAATGTGTAAAAACCACAGGACAGATTCCCTAGCAGAGTTAGTAAATAATCAATATTAAATATTAGCTGCTTATCTTATTTACAATCACATTTGATTTTCTCAATATGCTGTTTCTTGGTCGATGGTGCTTACGTTGATAACACACACTAGGTCAGAAGTAGCCCAATCCCAGATTTCCAGAGTTGCACTATGTGGTCTTCATTGTACCTTCATACCGGACACAGTATCATGTAGATGTTGGATGCTTGGGTATGCGGCATGTTAGTGTCAGTGTCTCTTGGTGTGACCCAGTGGGTATAAACTAAAACAGATTCTCAAAAGGCTCCATTTTCCTAAGAAAGTAAATAAAACCCCAGCAAGGTGGAATCAAAGGGACAAATAGGAAGAATTGGGTCAAGAGAGACTTCATACACAGATTTTCTTGTGTGACTAATTCAGTGGGTTAGTGTTGCCTTGCAACTTGTGGTGTTTTCCAGCTGGCTCAGAGGAGTAGAGAATTTAGGGCCAAACATTTGGTGAGTTTCCTAATGAAAGAAATTAAACAATAGCTGCTCTGGTTTTTTGTAAGCAAAGATGTGTTATAGTTGAACTCCAGAAAGAGAAACAGCTCTCACTCTATTCCATATTCATGGATCTTTAGGGTCAGACCAAGGTGAACACACCCAAATGTCCATATGACTGCTCTTTCCCTTCCCCAGGCCAGAACAAAAGCAGCAACATACACTGAGAGGGACTCTTAAAAAGTGACCTCTGAAAAGCAAGCTATAGACACTTTTTACCCACAAAGCAAAGGTACAAATTGCCCAGAGGCAAATGGGTAAATGCCCAGCTAGCTCCCATCCAGAACACAAGACCAAAGAACTGGAAAGCTTACATACTTAGAGGACTCTGGAACCGACTCAGACTCATTGGATGATACCACCCAATTTAGGATCAACACCCTTAACTGACAATCTAGCAGAGTTCTCCATTCCAGGGACCAGCCTTGCAGTGACCACCTGAGTTTCCTCAGCTAAAGTCTGCACAAAGAAAACTGAAAAGATGAGCTTCTATCTTTGCCTGTTCCTGGACATCAATTCTTAGGAACTGTCTGGGACATCCAGTTGAGGTATTCTTAGACACAGAAGAGTTAAAATGGTCTTTGGCTATGTCCACTTCACAGGTCATGAATTCCACTTTACCCAGAAAGAAAAAAAAAAAAAAAAACGGCCCACAGCACACACAATGATTCTTCTTTCAGTGTAAATGATCCAAACTGAAACCACAGAGAAGATGGCATTCTTTTAGTGGCATACCCTATGACTAGGATACTGACAGTTCCTTGGAGTCTTGACATTTTAATGTAATGATGAAATGGGGTGTGCAGTAAGCAGAGGTCTAAGATGGCCCCCCAAGTTTCCTGTCCCTCAGTATACATATTCAGTATACTATAATCCCTTTCCGTGAGTGTGGGCAGGACCTGTGAATAGGAAGTGATAATCACTCCAATGATTAAATGACATTCTGTAAGATTCCATTGTAAGACTAGAGAGAGATTCTCCAGTTGGCTTTGAAGAAGTTCACTGCCTTGAACTAAGAAAGCCTTATGGCTAGGACCTGCAGGTGGCTTCTAGTTGCTGACAACCACCTTCAGCTGACAGCAAGCAAGAAACTGGGACCTGATTTCCTATATCCACAAGGAAAAGGATTCTGCCAACAACATGAATGAGCTTGGAAAGGAACTCCAAGGTCCAAAGAGAACACAGCTCAGTTGACAGCTTGAATTCAGCCTTATGAGACCCTAAGCAGAGGACTCAGTTAAACCATATGTAGACTTCTGACCCAACTATGAGATAATAAACATATGTCATTTTAAGCTTCTCAGTTTGTGGCAATTTATTATACAGCAATGGAAAATGAATACATTGCCCCAGCTGAGTGGCCCTATGTCCTCATTTACCAACTGTGTGGCCTCGAGCAGGTTAAATAACTCTCTGAGCCTCCACTTTGTCATCTCCAAAATGTGAATTACAAACACATCGGCTCAATTGCTTGCATATGTTGGAAGAGAGAATGAAAGACAGATATTATTTAGGAAAGATGTTATTTTGAGAATTGTAAAGCACTAATCAAATAGTTGGTAATATTCAGTGAAAATCTTTGAAGTCTGTGGAAATTCAAAGGTCGTTATGGGCTGAAGACAGGACATTAAACTCTGGCTCCAGACTTTCAAACCAGGGTAGGATTATGAGAACCCCGGCTCCCATGACCTGTCTCCAAAGCAAATGCCAGAGGAGGCTTGGGTTCCTCCAGCAAAAGGTGTAAACATGGGGAAACTCCCTCTTTCATGGAAACTGGCAAAGCCTCACCCTGCAAATGATCTACTTATTCTTGACAACACACATTACTGTGTCAAGCGCCAGGTAGGCACTGTGGATAAAGAGGCAGACAAGACCCAGTGTCTCTGCTTAAGCCAGTTAAAATGCTTAGGAAGACACAGATAAGAGATGAGCAAATAATAACAGCATGAAACTGTTATACTAGGTGGTAGGCAACCCATTGCGAAGGGGAGAGTATAGAAGATGAGCACTCACTCTTCACGGGGATGTGCAGGGAGGTGCCCCAGAGGAAGGCAGGCTTGAGTTGATTAGTAAAGGACAATTAAGGGTAATTAAATAGACGAGATGGGCAGGGGACTGAGGAAGAGGCATTTTAGGGGAAATGGTTGAATTAAAGACATAAAGGTTCAAGGACATGGCCCTTTGAAAGACAAGTCCCTTAGTGCCATCTGGCTTCATAAATGAGAACGTGAAGATACATGACCAAATTAGACTTGAGAGTTGGGAAAAGACCATGAAGGATCTTGCACTCTTTGATGAAGAGTCTCATATTCATTCTGAAGACGATAAGAAGTCCTTGATGACTTTTAAACAGATTGACCTTTTAAACTTGGACAGCAGTGTGGATAATGGATTTGAAAGAGGAAAGGCTCCCCTTTGAAGGTAATTTGAGTGTCCAGGTAAGAAAAGATCAAGATGTCAGTGCAGATGAAAAGAAGGATGAATTTAAGAGCCAACAAGAAAGGAGTACAAGCAGGACTCAGTTGGCCAGGGTGAATCTAAGAGAAAAAGAGGTCACAGTTGAATCTGAGGTTTCTTTACCGGATGGGTAATTGAAAGATTCATGAGTACTCCAGCTCTCGGCCTTCTAGAAGGGAAAGAATTTAGGTAAGGACTTCAGGAGTGTCTCAAAGCTTGTCAGGAAGTAGGAGGAGAAATTATTAATACAGGCAGCCACTTAATTTATGTCCTAGATCCACTGAGGCAAAACTTTACCAGAAATTTTTCCTCACCAAGAAGAGTGGTTAGGGCAATACAAGGCCTTTCTAGAACTAGAACAAGGCAGTGATCCTATGTGCCCCCGATACCATGAATGGCTGGACACCTAGATATTCAGTAAGTTCATCATAGGTCAGTTTCTTGATGGGTGTGTCCTCACCGTGGTACAAGTTAACTGTAAGCATTTAGAAGGCAGAATCAGGAACTTGTTGACCGATTGGTTTATTGGCTTAGGAGTTTAAGGTAATCGTGGTTTAGCTCAACACATCTGCACTCTTTTGAAAGGAATTACAAAGTGTCTCAGATAACAAAAGAAATTTTAGTCTCAAAAGTTACTCTTGCAGTAAAGGAGTAAGGAGGGCTCAGAAGGATTGTCAACATTGTTTTTAATTCAGTTTTCAGAACCACGTCATTCAAAATGATGTTTTCAATTATTCCTGCTTTTAAATTGAATTCTGCCCGAAAATAAATACCCTCTACCACTTTTAGTGCAAACACCCTGTAAAAAGCACTGAGAATGTGGAATCGATTTTTAGGTTGTGCGCGAGACCTTGTACTCGCCAAATCACACCACTCCTTTTAAAACATATCTCAAGTTGGTCATCTGCTGGGGAGCATTGTTTCATTACTATTGATCTTGCTCCAACCCACCAGCAGTAACCCGAATCCACCTTTCTCAGTGTTCATTGTTGTGGTTTTTGTATTTATCTGTCTCATGCCTATTTTTGACTGAATATATTGACTCTCTCCTGTCTCATAGATTGGGCCCAACTTCATTTTTTACTAAGTGCCCCAAAAAACATGAGATGGTCCTGTCATCATGGCTAATTAACCAATCCTTGTTTATTATTATTCAAACAATAAACAAACAGACTGAAAAACTGCATCCAGAAAGGAGATGTTTTTGATTATAACTTTCTTTACCTAACACCTAGAAATTGATGATTCCCTTCTTTTTTTCCTCTCTTTTCCATTATAGTGGAAGGAGGGGACGAAGAGACAGAAATCTTCTTGGATTTGGAATAGAGGAGTTCAGGTTCCCACTGGAGGAGATGGACTCAGCTTGGTGAGAGCCAGAGATAGGAAAAGGGCAGCCTGGGGTGGGGGTGGGCGTGCAATGGGAATGGGAGCTGGGAGGAAGGCCACCTATCAGTGGTTAAGCCCAAAGAATAAGGATGAATACACGAGAATGAGCAGCTAGGTTAGTACCTGGGAGGGTCAGACCCAAGACAGAGTCAGATTTGAGGAAAGGGTTAACTGCAGTAAGAGTTACTACAATTAAAGAGAAGATCTATTTTGTAAATAAGTTCATTTGTATCTTTTTTTTTTAGATTCCGCATATAAACGATATCATATGATATTTGTCTTTCTCTGTCTGACTTATTTCACTTTGCATGGTAATCTCCAGGTCCATCCATGTTGCTGCAGAAGGCATTATTTCAGACTCAAAGACTTAGAGAATGAGCTTATGGTTACCAGTGGGGAAGAGTTGGTGGGGGAAGGGATAGATTGGGAGTTTGGGATTGATACGGACACACTGTTATATTTAAAATAGTTAACCAACAAGGACCTACTGTAGAGCACAGGGAACGCTGCTCAATATTCTGTAATAACCTAAATGGGAAAAGAATTTGAAAAAGAATAGATACATGTACATGTATAACTGAATCACTTTGCTGTACACCTGAAACTAACACAACATTGTTAATCAACTATACTCCAATATAAAATTTAAAATTTTTTAAAGAAAAAAACAAAAACAAACAAACAAAAAAAGAGAAGATCTATTGCAGCTCACCCTTTTACGTGGTTCCCAGATCATTTTGGCCAGTGGAGGCAAGTGGAGTTAACCCAGGGAACAACCCAAGGAACTCATCTCTACTCTGTGCAACTCCAGGAACTATGCAACCAAGAGTAACTTGATTTTATTTTCACATGGCAGGTGAGGAAACACAGACTGTGGTCTCCTACAGAAGCCTGTCTGTGACTTTTTTCACTTTTCAATAATCCCATTTTCATTCAGCTCAACACAAGTCAGCCAACAGGTGCTTGCTCCCCAAATCACTACCGGATTTTTATTTTCAATTTAAGATTCTACACCAGTTATTCCATTCCCTAATTCACCACCAAAGCTTTGGCTAAGAGATTTATTTATTCAGCAAATAGTTGAATGACTTTAGGGTTGGGTGTGGGGGGCAGGGGTTAGAAAGAAGAATGCAATTAATTAACTGATACTCCATCTTTAAGACACATGAATAGATTGACGGTTCCCTACCTGGACTTATTATAATTTATGATCGTTCATCCTCCCTCTTCCTGATAGTCCCAAAACATAAGAACTTGCCATATGTCTTGGTATGTTTTCTAGGATTCAGTAATTTTTTTTTCAAATATTTCTTTTAGGGTGGTTTTCTTTCTTACAACTTTGGAAACTGAGAACAATGTGGCTTCAGATGGCTTGGGCTTTCCTCTGTGAAACTTTTCTCCAACGTTGTACAAGAGGAGGCCATGCTGGAAAGCTCAGCTTACATAACCTCATTTGACAAATATGATACATGCCAAAAACTTGACATTTCACAATACAAACTTTTTATGGAGCAGCTTTATGTTTCAAACACAATACAGCATTCAAAGAGCATGCGATCATCCAACCACCTCCCCAGGTCCCAAGGGTTCTGTTAAAAATATATGGGGGAAGAAACAAAGCGTCTCCACATCATGGCATCAAATCCTCTGCTCACCCTTTGATTCCTTCCTCTTCCCTCCTGTGTTCTCCTGGGTGGCAAGGCTAATGCCCTTGGAGATTCACTTCACCACCACTCCCAGGGGCACTCCTTTGATCCGAGAAGGAGTGCCCCAAAAGAGGTCTCCAGAGCAGCCTAGTGTGACACAATGGTCATTATCTCAGATGAGATAATTAATGAGAAAATGCTTGGTAAATCATAAAATCCTAAGTGTTAATGATTGTTTTATTATGGTTATTTATTTATTTATTAGTATTGTTGCTACTAATTGACTCACCAAGCTTCTTGCTTAGAGCTCCAGTTGAGGCTACAATGCCTCAGAAAAGTATGGCATGAAAAGCTACTGAGGAAAACGGGAGGAAAATGTAATCCATCTCTGCTCCAGTCTCCGGGAAGAGTTGTCATGTTTACAAGAGCCCACTGGGACCCTCGCCGACTCTAATTTTCCATTGCTGAAATGATTCTCCTTTATCAATGATAATAACACCCATGTATTCTTATTGTGGAAGACATTTGTGGTCGACGTTTGTCTCCAGTAATTCCACTGTGAAAAGGTCACCTCTCCACACCTGAAAGGCTTAAAGACCTGACCACCTTCCCCCGCTCCCCCAATACTCATGGGCTTTTCTCAGACCCCTCCCGTAAAGTTTTCCAACTATCTCACAAATTAGGATCACCCAAAAAGAAAAAAAAAAAAACAAAAAAAACCAGAATATGATTCAAGCGAAAATCTTAGTAAGCAAACGTATTTGGCACTAAGAGATGTGGAAAGTTGAGTCTGAAGCCAGGAGGTGGTTACTTGACTCTGCCCATAATTCTACACAGACAGTTACATGCAGTGAACTTGGGGGGCTCAGATGAGTGTAGTGGGAAACACTTTCGAATTTTTACTTTTGAGTATTTTTCAGTAAGTAACTCCATTTGAGCTCCAGTGGAACAGCCTGCCAAGCTACTTTTTCAACCAGGACTTAAAAAGAAAGAAATAAAAAAAAATAATTTATAATGATCAAAGATAAAGTAAAATATTAGTCTGGAAGAAATACAATTTCAGGTTTGGAAGTTGGTTTTATGAGGGCGATAATTCTCCCCTATTTTTTCCAGGCCTATAAGTGCAATTTTTATTTGATTTTTTCCCCCAGTCCTCAGGTTCCTACAAAGATTGAACATGGGGAAGATTATTTCATTTATTTTCCAAGGGGGTACTCGGCAATAACTTTCTGCAGACCCACCTAGTGTTGTTTAGAAGCATAACTTGGAAACGTCCTGCTAGCTGCTGCTTGTCAGTGGATCTAATCTTCTGCTTTTACAGTCTAATGAAGACCTAGCCCTTCTGTATCTGGGGACAATCTGTGAGTTTGGTCAGTGTCTGCCATTGTGTCTTACGCTCATTATCAACAATTAACACAAAGAACAGATAAGATCTCGGCTGTTTCAGTCTTAGGGAAAGACCAATTTTTTTTTTAATGCCAATGAGAATATAAAACTTGATACCAAACCACTCATATTAATGTCACAAGCAGTTCTGAAATATGTCTAATAGAAACAATAACCCCAGTTTATGACATTCTGCTCAAATCTCTCTCCTTTGTGCTTCAGAGGGTCCCATAAGGTACTCTTCCAGAACAGGAAAAGAGAGGCCGCTCTAGTGTTCAGCTTCACCTGGGCATCCTCCTGCAGCATGAGAGCAAATTCAAGAGAATTTTTTGTTTTTAAATGTTGGGTCATATTTTTTAATTCTACTTGGTAACAGCTTATTGCGTTCCATGGTAAATATGTATAATCATACAACTTAAATGATTTACCTTTTCACTAGAAGAATGTAAATGAGAAAAAAATGGCACTGCTTATCAACCTCTAAAATTTTCAAGTATGGAAAATTAGAAAGAAGTAGACAGAGAGAAAAGAGCTAATCTTTCCTAAATGAGATTGCCAGCCATGCTGAGACGCAAGCCAAATGCTACTCAGCCCGCAGGAGAGAAAGGTGTTTATCAATGCCCAGAATATTTCCAGAACATCTATCAAGAACTTGTACCATTACAGGAAATACAAACCAAAAAGTCACCTTTTTCATTCAATCTGCTAATAACGTATTTTTCAGGGAATCTCAGGACAACAGAGATTTAATAGGACAACATGGCAAATGTACAATACGGATTATTTCCAAGCAGTGGTCTTGGTAATGCAGGTGGGTTTGATTTTTATTTAATGTAAGTGCTTTGTAATCAACCAGACCTAGGTTTGAGTCCAAGCTCTGACACTAAATAGCCATGTGACTTTGGACAAGTCTCTGAGTGGGTTCCCTTATCTGTAAAAAGAGGATAATTATGGTATGTATCTTATTGTCTCATTGTTGAGATTAAATAATAGATATAAAGCAATCCAAGCAGTGTCTGGCACATAGTACACTCTCAATAAATGCTAGCTGTTGTTATTAGCAATGTTCCCAAACCTTTCTCCTGCTGTGTTCTGATTTTCTACAGCAATCATTCGTTCTAGCTGTCACTTAAAGGGAGCAATGTATGCATTTCTGAGAAATAGATCATGTCAGGAACAGACAAGCAAATAAAAAAAACACTAATCAAAGATCAGAGAACCCAGTCATTTACATCAGAGACAAAGTTCCATTTTTCTGGAGACCTAAAGGGAGCTGGAGAAAGTCAAGCAAAATGTTTTCATTTCTGGCCCCCTTTCATGTCTGTGAACAGATTCCAGTGATATGTTTCCCAATAGGGAAAGCAACTTAGTAAATTAGAGCATTGCAGAGAAAATTGCTAGAGATCTGCAACCTCTCTCCCCCTACCTACCACCACATAGACATAGCTAGGGAGTCTAAGCTGGCTGCTCATCTAACTATTAATTGTTGTAGCAATTAATGTACATCTAACAATGATGGGTATGTAGTCAGCCTCTGTGTATGTTCTGCTTCCTTAGAAGGACCTTTCTAAGAACAGAGACAAGCTGAGTCTTTTTTGCTTGGTAGAGAAGCATGCTGCCAACAGATTTGGAGACCAATGCTTCCAACTTAGAATGGTTAACCAAACTATCAAGGGAGGATTCCAGAAGGAATACCAGAAGCACATTCCAGGCGTGGGCTTTCGAGACAAACAGATCTGACTTTAAATCTTAGCTCGTGCTTCCATGTGTGATCTTGGGCAAGTTAGTTAACTTATTCTACCTCGTTTCCCCATCTAAGTTGCCTGTTCATGCCGGTCTGCCTGAGACAGTCCTCGATGATAGTCCTTGGATGATTAATAAAAGCTGCCCCATCACCCCAAAAGGGCTCCTGTTTGAACAATAAATTCATAGCCACCTCATTCTTCCATAAAATTAAAATAATAGTCACCTCTCAGGGTGGCTGCGAAGGCTGGCCATAACGTATGTTCCTTGCTACCACAGTGCCTTGCATATAGAGATGTTCAGTATAAATTAGTTCCCTCTTTATCAATTTCCTTCAGATCCGCTCTGTCCAATACAGCAGCCATTAACCTCACAGGGCTACTGAGCACTTGAAATGTGGTGAGTTCAAATTGAGATGTACTGTAAACGTAAAATTCACCAGATATTGAAGATTTAGTACATTAAAAAAAAGATTAAACATCTCATTAATAATTTTTATATTAATTACACACCCAAATGCTATTATTTTAGATATATTAGGTTAAATCAAATAAATTATTAAAATTAATTATACCAATTTCTTTTTACTATTTTAGCATGGCTACTAAAAAAAAAAGTAAAATGACATTTTATTATATTTCTATTGGGCAGCAGTGCTACAGATGGTTCATTTATGCATGGACCTCATACACTTCATCCTACCTGTTGAATTCTTCCTTCGAAACTCAAGGTGAGAATCGAGTATGCGTTCATCATATTTATCAACATGTTCTTAAACTTACTCTGGGCTTTTGAAGGTAAAAGGGCAATAAACTAAGGGGCAAAATAAAATGGACTCTGGTCCTGCCTCACAGCAATGGTTTCTCCTCAGGGAGAGAAACATTGACCTTGAGTACATTAGGAGAGCTGAAGAACTGGGGCCAACTTTGGAAGATGTCAATGTTGGCAAGGAAAAAGAAGCTTGGTTTGCCAGAAAAGATCTCACAATCTCTCCCTGGGTCACGTTTGCTAATTCTTGCGAATGCTTATGAAACATCTCTGGTCTCAAATCCAAATAACATAAAAGAACTAGGGCCCATGCGTAGGCTATATAGGTGCTGCCTTGAAAAGAAGCATTCACACCATAAAAAATCACCAACTTTCAGCCCCCCAAAATCTTCTAAAAGCATTAAAACAGCCTCTAGTTTGATTCTTGTGAAAGCCCCTGACATATGGGTGGAAGACTTGCAGAACAGCAAAGTGTAGATCAAATTCACTCCAAAACAATAATTTAATTCAGTCAGTGCCCATCCCACACTGATACAACTAGTTGAAAAACATCAGTGTTCAATTTTTTAAATATTAACAAATTGGATTTTTTAAGCATTTTAATCAAATAATCTACTTCACAAAACCTTTTCAGATAGTCAATATTTTTAGAAATTATTTCGTCTGGAAGAATCTTATTGGCTGAAGCGGTTGCCCTGACATCTCATGTCAACTCTGTCATAGAGGTAAAAAGAAATGATTCAAACCGGTTTCCTAGCACAACCGAACAAGAACTGTCGTCAACGTACTGAATTTTTCACATTTCAGCCGGTTGCTTTAGCACTGTGCAGACATAAACGTTGACATCACTCCTCAGAGGAACACCATCTTTCCTGATGGCCCCATAGTTTGGAAAGAAGGTAACGACAGACAATATGAGAAGTATGTGTTGGATAGATCTAAAATTTAATGTGTTCCGTGGGACGCTTTGTGTCTGAGCTCCACCAGCTCTCATCAGCTAACTCCCCCACCCACTCACCCCACAATCAAATAATTCCCCCTCTCTTTGATAATGCACCAACACAGGGAGAGGCAAGGGTTTGGAACAATAGCATCTGAAGTGGAAGAAAACACAGTGGGCCTCTCACTTTCCCTCTCTAACCACAACAAGTGGAGGAGACTTTGGCCTGAAAAATCTATCTGCTACTAAATGGTACCCAGATGGAAATCACAGCTGCTCTCTGGTACCAGCTGTACCTATGCCCATCCATCTTCAGAACATGCCTGCAGCTGAGAAGAGAGAAAAATTGGGTTGACAGAGCAGTTAAATAGCCTCTCTTTTCTTCTGCACACTTTTCCTTTTATCTTTCCCCCTTCAGTTTCGGAGTTTCTTGTTCTCACCTTCATGCTGTGGCAGTGCTGACAAAAGAAAACTGCAGCTCTGGAAAACCAGTGGTGAGTAATAGCCCCAGGCTTTGAATATCTAATGCCTATTGTATGCGTCTGTGGGAGGGAGGACCAGAGGGAGGGGAAGAATTTGGTCAAATTGCCCGGGTAGGAAGAGGACCTCGTGTCGGCGACCCCAGTGCATCCAGAGAGTATCTGACTTTTGATACCTGTCTTCTAATTAAATCCAAACATCTAGTATGCACAGCCCCTAGGAATGCATTGTTCAAACAGATTCGATTCCTGCCCAGAGCCTTTTCAAGCCACTGACCACTTTGAACCTAATTAGAAAAAGCAGAGGATACTGGAGACATTTAATAAAAGGAATCGGGTTGCTGCTTCATCTTCATGACCTGGGATTTATAAGGGAATTTCACTGGCTTTGTAGCAATGTAAAATAAATAGACATTAGATGATGACAGGGAAAACAAAATTGCTGCCAAAGCTAAAAAGAGCTTGGCAAAAGAAGAAAGAACTACTACATAGTCAGTCATTATTTACTGTACAAACCTTTTCATAAAGCACAGAAGAGAGATACATAGGAATAATGGGCCCTTGCTAAAAGATGAAAAGGGCTTTCTATATTATCCCCTTGATGGAGGCAACTGACGTGTCCCAGTGGTTACACAATCTTATTGTTCTATTCAACCATTCAGAAAGCTGAGTGAACAGCCCTGCTCTGGAACTTTCAAAGGCTGAAATAAACACTCCACACGTTTCTAAGGAAAAGAATAAAATGGTAATGGATGGAAATAACTAATTAATTCGTTAATCCTTGCAGACCGCCACGGTCCACTGCATAGGGTCTCACCCGTTAATTATTCTTTTGCCTGTAATGCTAAAATGTAAATAAGTGCCGTTAACTAATCTACCAGCTCTTGACCAAAAGATCCAACTGTTCATTATTTCATTTAAAAGAAGAAATGCTTTGCTGTTTGCTGATGGTGGTGTCTCTGAGATGTTGGCAAAACAGTGTGACCTGAAAGAGCCATCTGAAAGAAGTGGTTTGATTCTATACATTCCCTCTTCCTGCCCCAGGAAACTGAAATCATGTGGCTTCTTTAACTAAAGTTGTGTCCACCCAACCCAACAATAGGGAATTATTTTTAAATGTTAATGAAAAAAATGGGTTTTTTTAAAGACTGTAGCATTCTCATAGCTGTAAAGCATTATAACTATAAACTTGGTCTAGACTAGAACAAGAGATGCGCAATGGAAAGATTTGAAGAACCAAGGTACATTATTGATTATTTCGAATTAATAGTCTGTTGTGCTGCTAGGTTGCATTTCAGTAGCTAATGTCATAGGTAGACTCATTTAGCCTTTCGTGTGTGTGTGTGTGTGTGTGTGTGTGTGTGTGTGTGTGTGTGGTAGGGAAGGAGACTGGTGGCCTGGGATGGAAAGTGGGAACATGTGTTCCTACAGCATCTGAGAAACCTGGAGGAAGAAAGTGACAATGTATCCAGGGGAATGCACAACAAAGGAACCATTCTAACAAAGGAAACAACATTGACCCCATAAGCGGTAATGATATATTTTATGGTACCCAAAGCAGAGCAAAACCCCGTTTAACTACGGTGATTGGAAAGTGGTAGATTCTAATTAATCCTACTATCTAGAGCAGTGGGGCCATGTAAAGACAACTAACTGAGTGCCCACCGTGACTCTATATAGTTAGGACCTCAGGGTCTTGGGCAAGACATCTGTCCTTCCTAAGCCACCACTTCCTCAACAGGAAAATTGGGAGACTAACACCTCCTGCCTTACAGTATTGTAATTTCAGAGAAAAATACCAAAATGATGGGAAGGTGTTCTGGAAGTTGTAAAGCCCTGTATGAAGATGGTGTTCAATTGATTACAATAAAGAAGTATCACATATATAAGCAATAGACGAATGTTTCAAAGAACATGGAAAAAATACTCAACACTATAACAATCTTGAACACAATTTAATCTTTCTCTGAGGGTTTAGAAAGTATTTTAGGAAGCCGCAGTGTCTCTCTCTGCCATGAATAGGCATCAATTACAGAAAGAGCCAACTGAATTATATGGCAAAAATTAAAGTTCTGATGATTTCATGTATGTGGTTGTTTGAAATATCAATTATCAGTAGCTACTATATCCCATTATGTCTTTCAACATCATCATATAAGTTGTATGAGATATTAATCATCCGTTAAAAAGAATGATTTAGAACTATATCGTAGACTGCAAGAATTTTCATAAGATAGTACTGATTGAACAATATAAGAGGGGGATAAGGGGACATGAGTTTGGGGAATAACCAGAGATGCTGTCAATTGGAGAAAGATGCCCCTTACTCAAGATGCTTTATTTCCATCTGTTGGGATAGTCTTATAATATACTGCCATCTGCTAGAAAATCATTGTAATAAATGTAAAACTCTTCACTGTCTGCAATATGATTGGAACCCTATTAGCTGCTGTCCTCTTGTGCAGTGCACAACCCTCCCAACCATGAAGGGTGGCCCTGAGATGTTTAGATTTACCTTTTACACCTTCATTTTGTGTTATTACATTTACTGCAAAATTTATGAACTACCATTTGCAACTTGAAAAACACCAAATAGGGAACATTAAAAAAATATACCGATAGGCCCCTAAAATAAATTTTAATGGCAATGATAAACCTAAACCCCTTAGAGCAGAGTTCTAAATGTCTGAATATAGACATTGGCTCAGAGGCTATGATTCCTAGCTTGGTTTTCCAACTATTTACTGTGTGCTTGGGCCCCAATCGATTAATGCTTTTGCTCCCTTCTTACATCATTTCTAAATTTTATAATGATAGTTTTATAAAAGTACTTAATATTTAGTGACAGATAAAATGACTAGCCTATAATCTTCAATTTATATATAATAAATCTACCAACTCATATGGAAGAACTTCATAAGTTTTCAGTTATAATATTTTAATTTTTTAACATATAAGCATCATTTCAAATTATAAATAGATTTTGAGGCTCTGATTCAGTCAAGATAACTTTCTGTTTTCCTGCTTGTGTTGTCCAGTGTCACTTTCAATGTTTGAAACAAGTATTAAAAGTGCATTAGTATTGGAAACCATCCAGGTGTCCACGAATAGGAGATTGGTTAAGTTAATTACATATGTTCATTTACTAGAATACTTAGAAAGCCATTAAAATGGTGAGGAAAATGTATATTATGTTTAAGAGAAAAAAATGAAGTTAAAAATATGTGCATAGTATTCTAAATAGAGATAGATGCTGATAAAAGAGGGATGGATAGATATTCATATGTATCTGCAGAATAAACCTGGAATGACATACAACACATTGTTGCAGTGGTGATTCATGTATGGTTGGAGCACGGGTAATTTTCATTTTCATATTTATACATTTCTATATTTGTTGGACTTTTTTATAATAATCACAAAATGTTTTTGTTGGGAATTTTGTTGGTTAAGTTGTGCTGGGAAAATGTCTGTCTCCTCCTATTTAAGAGGAAGGAGCTTTGGACAACCTGGAGGAATATTTAATATTTAACTTAGCAAACCAGTTAAGTCATTGGCAGAGTTTGTCTTGCCTTCAGTAAGCATCCAGGTTGACTTTTATATGTGTTTTCTATTAGTTTAGTTCTTTAATCATTTTCCTCAGGATAATACACAGGAAAGAAACTTGGGTCTTGGCCTGCTGGTTTCAGTGGATAGAAAGGACTCAAAGGAAGTTGGTAAAGGAACAGCAAAGGGCATACTCATTCTCTTTAGGTGGTGGCAGCCCAGCTTAAATATGGTACTCTATGTTATCCCTTTATTTACACTGTATCTGTAGAGCCTAGCATGTTCCTGACTGTTTTCAATCATGGGAAATACAAAGATGAGAAAGATCCAATGCTGCCCTCCAGGAGCTTACAATTCATTCTGTGTCTACACAGTCCTGAAGCTTCCAAACACAGATTGACACGACCAAGACAATTAGCAGAAGACCAACAGTTTGCAGAATAAACACTCATTGCACTAAAAAATATGACTACTTCTTTTCAAAGCATAATTCTACTTTATACAAGGAGACAGCCATTAAGACTAGTGAAAATAAGTCACCCGATTGACAGACATCAAAGTTGAAAATCTTCACAGGGCATTGGAAGGAAAGATCTTTATTCTCAATTTGAAAGTGAACATGAAATGTGGTGTGTTCATGCCGGTGTCTCTCTGCAGAGCTGGCAGTAAGCAGGCGTACCCTCAGTGTCAGGGGAGAAGGCAAAATGGGAAACACAGTGAGGAGTAGAGACGGCTAATGGAGAGAGTTGTTTACCGGGTAAGCTATCATCTGCACACACGGAAGCCTTCATGTGGTTATGAACAAAGGGTAATTGCAGGATGCTTTATTAATTGAAAGTAACTGTTCTATTCTTGGTGAAACGGCTTAATGTCGAAAAACCAAACACATGGTAAAAGGACATGCATAGTCAGCAGAGAAACCTCAGCTTTCAAAAATCTGCCAGGAAGAAGGAAGTTTAGAATGGATTTGTTCTCTGGCTCCTCACAACAAATAAACCACCAAGGGACTCCCAAGGATCTGAATAATGAGCCAGTCTCTCCCTCCCCCTTCCCCATCCCTCCCCAAGTCTCTCTCTTTGCCTCTCCCTAGCTCTTGCTCTTCTGGCTACTCATATGTGCATGGTGAGCAAGTACCCAATGAATTGCTATATTTTGGGTCCTCTTTCTCATGTGGCAACTAATACCTGAAAAAAAAATGAATTCCATGCATCCCATCCCCAAGAACTAGGGGCTTACTATAAAACAAAATAAAAATTAGATTTCTGGTTTATGAGTCATTTTTCCCATTGTTAAATAAATGTGATGAGCATTCAACAATTGTGTCCATGAAGTGACTATGTGGGTATACTGCAGACTAGGTTTCTTACATGTTTTATTCCTAGGTTCAGCATCAGTTTCCTAATTTACACATTACACAATATGGCTGTGTTGGAGGGACCTAATTGGCTATAATGACCAAAGCCTTGTGAAAAAAATTTTAATTTGCTACTGGGCACTACTGTAAAATGGCTGCGCTGAAGTGTGCTCCAGTGGAGATACATTGCTTTGAGCCTCCCAGAAATGAGCCCAAAGTATCCTTTCATGATGTAATAGAACCACAAAAACATTATTTCACTAGGAGTATTTGTCTTTGAACCAAAACAGTGCCAGACTCAGGCAAAAGTCACACATATACACAACAAACCCTATGGGATCCAGCACCTCTAAGTTTTCTCTCTTCTCCTAGACACATATAATATGTGCCAGAATGTGAGTTTAAGTCAACGAGTTACCTTCTTAAGATAAAATTTGTTGGGAAATGATGTCTAAATGTGTAAGAAAAGACTTCAATCACCCTTCCTCTTTATAAACATTCTAAGCACTAAGGAAAGGCTTGGGGAAGTAGCACTGTTGAAAACCTACACCATGTTTTCCTCTCTTGAATGAACCAGTCCCCTTTGCAAAAAAGACAGAAGTGTCAGTCCAGAGGGAGGCAAAACTAAGTGTTCTGGAAATGAAGCCCTGTCAAGAAGTTCTTCTTGGTGTTGGAAAAACTTCAACCATATTACATGTCTTTTCAAAACAAGTTTTTGAGGGCTCTGGAAAATTCTTCCTGGGCCACAATACAGAACAACTGAAGGACATGATTTGGTGTCTACCATCCATTTGTCAGTCCAATGTTCGTTCTGATATTTTAGCTTTGGAAATCTATAATCATATCACTGGACTTCCGCTGTGAGAGCCTTGGCTACAATGAGCAGGAAGGTAGATTTTCACTTCTTTATTCGATACTACTATTTTAGCTTTTTTCCATTTTCTTCCCATGGTTAAAAGAGAGGAAAATAAATCCTTTCAGGGGAGTTCTAGAACTGGCTTCATGGTTTACAAAGGATGAAAAGGACTTGTGAGAAGCACAAGGAAAGAGAAGACAGAGCCAGGGTAGAAGGTGGAATGGAATGGATAAATGTCACAAAACTGAGCACACTGGGGAAGTCCACAGCAGAGACCAGCCCAGGTAACATGGCACAGCTGAGCTGCATTTGCTCTCTGTGTATTTCATCATGGAGGCGCACACGACGGCTGCCATTTTTAATGCTGAAATGAAAGTGATTCTGAAAAAGACTATTTCATAAACTACAAGAGCAAATGATCCCCCCCCACTGTTTTTTTTTTTTTTAACCATGAACGGCGTTCACTTTTTCTATTAAATAAATAAATTTAAAACACAAGAGAGGAGTTTCTCTAAGAATGCACAAATTCTGAATCCTCTGATGCTGGAAACAAGGTTGAACAACATGAAAAATCATTCCCACAGCTGTTTCTATACAGCAGCTATTAGGAAGGGAATCTCATGTGTCACTTAACCAGCTGTCATATTGAGGAAAAGTGAATGTACCGATTGATGTAATGCTCCTGGGAGGTGGGAAGAGTAGGGGTTTATTTGAGAAGAGAGGGAAGAAGGGTCAGGGAGCTATGGCTCTAACCTGTGAACAGTGGTTGAATTGTTTGGGATGTTGATTCAGGATCCTACAAAGGCCCCATTATCCCTATTCTCCAGGTGATTGTACACCTGACAAATGGTAATGGCAACATTAGCCGACCTGAGAGAGTTCTCTAGCCCTCTAATGTGTGCCAATATTAAGTCTGATAGCCTCTCTCTCTCTCTCTCTTTCTTTCTCTCTCTCTCTCCCCTATTTTGATAGCTGCCTGCTGTTTAAGTAAAGAGCTGGGTTTCCTGACAGCTGAGGCCCAGGTGGCCTCAGTATCAATCTAAACAAGTTGATGTGAAATTGATCTTCCAGGGTTGGGACTAGGGGAGCTGGTGTCAACAGAGCGTTCCACCTTCAGTAGAGATAATTCTTTCATCATCAAGGGCGAGGGGAGTAAGGACTTAGGAGAGCTGACACAGGTGCCCCAGTTGCCCACTTGTATTTGCTTTTGAAACTCCAATTGTGATGACATCATCCTATCAAAGGGCTGTGTTTGTTGATGTTTGTTTATGTGGGTTGTCAGTATATAACCATGCACAATTACAGCTGGGATCAACCCTGTATATTAAAAAGATGGAAAAATTGAACCACAAAAGAAACTCTTTGGGCAAAGAAATGTCAACGGAAGCAAACAAAGAAAATGCAACCTGGATAGAAATTTCCATAGTTTTAGAAACAATCTGGACAGTGTGGGCAGACTAGTGGTTCAGAAAAATACATATAGTTGGCTCAATTATCCCACCAATAAAATCCAACCAATAGAATAAGTAATCCAGAAATAGTTTTCTATTTAGGTTTTCAAATCAATATGTGAATATTTTAGAAGTAGACTTATTTTAACCATGTTTGGCTTAGGATTCTCTTAGTTTTGGCACTTCATTCATCTTTGGGGGCAATAATGAATGTTCAAAATAGAAGTCAGAGTGACCTTTTTGTTTGTCTAAAACTGGCGTAGTCAATGGGAAAAAAAAAAAAACTTTGTAGAGAGAAAATGAGTTGTACTCACGAGTTTAGTTTGGTGGCATGAATGGGGCATTTCTTTCTTGAATATCACTGAGTTGGAACAGCTAGAAATGAGGCATGACCTCGAGCTGCAATGCAAGAATAGCTAATCCTTTATCTATAGGGGTTGTCCTGAGATTAGGCTAGATCTTCAAATCACTATGAAAACTGATTGGAAAGTGAAAAATCAGATAAGCAACTGGTCCTTTCATTTCTGCAACACTAGAATAAGTTGATGTTGGAGAAACCCAGACTTTTCCACTTAAAGAACATTCTGAAAACTCAACATCAGCCTATAAAGATGAAAAAAAAAGTCTACACTTAAAAAACCAGCCGAATGAACCAAAGAGCATCTTCCAGTTTGGAAAATGTGAAATTAGAGTTAGCAAATGTGTAGATTCTGCAGAAGGGTTGGGTACTAGCGGTGAAAGATCTAAAGACACACATCGTCCTGGGCTTGCTCTATGACTTTATGTGACCTGAAGCTGAACATGCAAATTCTTTGAGCTATAACCTAATTTTACCTCTAAAAGTCAATGGAAATAATAAAGAACACTACAAATGTGGTAAGGGTCTTGCTACGATGACTGGGGAAATTGATGGCTGAGCATGCTGAAGAATAAAATGGGAACACTATTTGAAATCTACACATTTAAAGAGGTGAAACAAACTACTAAACTTCAGTTCCAACCTAACCCATGAACCTTTCCAGAAATATTTCTTAGATCTTGGTGAGAAACTATTTCGGGTTAGGAGGACTAAAGTCACCTCGTTTCTTTATATCAGTCAATAACACTCCATTGTCTACACACCAAGTTGCATGAGATTTTTCACCCTAACCTAGAGAGTACTAGAAGCCACAATATTTGGTGGAGCCACAAGCTAACTGAAAAACAAGATAGTTTTCATAATGCAGCTCTTCTATGCTGTAAGAGAGATGCAGGGCATGGCTTCTTAGCATTTTGCCTAATTTCATTGTCTTGTCTTAGTGGATAACACACCCACTAAGAAAGTTGTAAGAAGGCTTGTCAATATAGAAAAATCCATATAATAAATCAAGCTTGAAGTGCTATTTACAATAACCAAGACATGGAAGCAACCTAAGTGTCCATCAGCAGAGCAATGGATAAAGAATATATATATATATATACACATACCACTTCCATTGCATATATATATATATACATATATATAGATATAGATATATATATATACAATGGAATATTACTCAGCCATAAAAAGGAATGAAATAATGCCATTTGCAGCAACATGATGGATCTAGAGATTATCATACTAAGTGAAGTAAGTCAGAAAAAGAAAGACAAATACCATATGATATCACTTATTTGTGAAGTCTAAAAAAATGATACAAATGAAATTTTTTGTAAAACAGAAACAAACTCACAGATACAGAAAATAATCTTATGGTTACCAAAGCAGAAGGAGGGGGAGGGATAAATTAGGAGTTTGGGATTAATTATAAACTACTATATATAAAATAGATAAGCAACAAGTTTCTACTGTATAGCACAGGGAACTATATTCAATATTTTATAATAATCTATAATGGAAAAGAATCTGAAAAAGAACGTATTTATATATGTATAACTGAATCACTTTGCTGTCCACCTGAAACTAACACAACTTTGTAAATCAACAATCAACAAAAGTTAAAATCAAGCTTGATGTAGCACTGAATATTTTCCTCTGATCACTGTTTTACAGAGGACTTGAACTAGAGCTATAAGTCTTCTGGATCAGTTCTGCTCAAAGGCACTTGTTCTTCATATGTACATAATAAAATGTATTAAAGTCTCTTTTTTGGACACCATAAAAGTACAAAATATGCAATCTAAGTGAACATTTCAGGTAACTTGTTTACCACTATATTCTAGAATCAAGTTCAGTTCTTGACCAGTAGTAAATGTTCAAAATAAATAATTCAAGCTTGTCTTTTTAACAGCATGAGTTGTTTTGAATCCTAACCATTGTTACTACATACACTTCAATCTTAAGGAACAGGGCATTCTAAATGTAATTCCATGTTTTGTCAACAAATGAAGTTTACATGGAAAGCCTCCATTGTTTAATCATGTTATTGTGGTGATGCCTTTAGAGGCTGCTGATGAGTGCAAGGCAATTTTCTCCTACACTGGATGGTCCATTCATAACATCCTTTCATAACATTGAGTTCATTAAGCGTACCTCCCTCAGGCCTGTCTTCATTCACCATCCATCTTTTTCATAAATATTTATTGAGCATCTACCTTGTATTATACCTAAATAATACAAGGTCCTAAAACTCTTATAGACTCTATTCCTATAGAGAAAAGTGCTTGCATTTTATGATAAAGATTTTCCATGCTGCTCAGAAACTCTTCTAACTTATGTATGATTTTATGTCTGTGTTCTAAATGACTGAGGTTTCTAGATTTCCAAATTCTAGGTTAGTGGGGCATTAATGGAGTTCATCTTCTTGCTTTATACTTTTCCTCCATGCTGACATGTTGCTCTCCATCATGCTCTATGTCTTTGCTTCTAATGACCCATAAGTCAGGAGGCTGCAAAAGTTTCCCTTCCTCTATAGTGGCTAACCCAGTGTTGATTCTGAAAGTATATCTGAAAAATATTTGGGGTTGGTGGAAAGTTATAACAGAGTAGTATTTTGTTTATTAAAAGCCTCAGGCCTCACATTCGTACGCAAAGAATACAAGCCTAGCTCTTTGCAAATTGCTCTGATTTCATTCTCACTGATGTGTTCTCAAATTCATTCTCAAATCAATGCCATTTTTCTGTCACGCTTGCACCTAATTCATGCCATGCCCAGGCAGGAGGTGCACGCAACAGTATGGCAGGGCCAGGCAAATTTGAAGCAGCCCATTGCCCATTAACTAGTTCTACAAACAACAATGAAACAGGAAATAACAAAGCATGATCCTTGAATTAGTACTTCAGCGAAAATACTCAAGAGTTTTTCCACAGTCTGTAAATTGCTCCAGCTGTGTTTTCATGGTTTATGAAATTGAGAGAGGCAAACTCTAGAGACAAATTAAAATCTTGGATCTGGTCGGAGATGATTTTATAATAAAGGTGCTCAGTTATATGGCGCAGTGTATAGATACACACAGAGCTATAAGCCAAGCTCTACTGAAAATACAAACAGTTTACTTTATGCGTTGTCCACCCAGAGGGATAAGGACTGACATATATCAAAACACAGATCAACCCAAAAAATAAGGTCTGTTTTATTGCTATGTTTTATCAGGAGAGAATGGGGGTATAATATTTTATTATGAAACAACTAATAGAAGGAACAGAAGAACACGTAGAGATGGTCTCACTTTGGAAGGAAATGAATAATGGATGAGGAGTGCCACCTTTTGGCTATTGGACGTTTTGACAGTCTCTCTGTGGGAAAAAAAAAATGATTTTTGGCTTAGTGAATATTGAGTTTTGCAATCTAATTCAGAAATATTTCTAAAAGTTCTTTCCCAGGTATCTCTGGGTCTCATCCTGCTTGGAATGAGCCTTTTCAGACTTCCTCATGTTCTGCCCATTCAGATACTGCCCAAGAGGTTGATGTTAGCTATTTATTGCTCCCTATTGCTTCCCAGAGTACCAAAGATGTAGCCAGAAAACCAAGAGAACATTGAAAGGCAGGGTACATTTTTAAATTACAATGCACTCCTGGCCGGGATGGCACAGAACGAATGAATACAGAGTCTGATTGAGCTAACACAGTCTTTAGAGTCTAATAGCCCTGACCTTAATCCAAGCTGTGACATTTGGGAAGAGATTTATGGTACCTGGTTCGATAAGCATGCAGTCTTCCAGAGAAATAAATTAAGCATACACATAGCACAAATACCATGCAGGTACTGATGCATGTCACAGAGGCACCCCACCTCAAGAAAATCTAAAAATAGCTCATTATTTGTGGCAATATGAAAAGATATTGGAGACTAAGGATTGACCAAGGTCATGGGTCACCAAGCTGTAGTGAGATGGAGAGTAAAACTGCTGGCTTCACGTTCTCTGGAGAGAATGAGAGCTTTGAAAGAGCACAGCGAACAAGAGTTCTTCCTCTCACTCCAAACAAGACAGAGCTCATGAAAAGAGCCAATATTGAAAAAGTCTTCCCTCTAGAAGAATTTCCTGGTAGCCCCAGAGATTTCCCCCACCCTTAATAGTTTCTTAAAAGGGAGCAACTGCATTTTGAGGTCCCATTGCCCAGGAGAGAGCATAGGTGCACTCCATACGGTCAGATTCCTGGTCTCTATCTCAGCAACAGCTAAGCATCTGCCCCGTGTCCTCAGGGGTTTACTAAGTCCCTTCTGTAGGTGCTCTATGCTTTGTCTCCATAGACTGCTTCAGGGAAAATATCATGAAAGACCCATTCCTGTATTCCTGTAGGTAAGCAGTCAGAAACAACCCATGAGAGAATCAAAGAAACAATCCAGACAAGACAGAAGTGAGTGCTGAGATGCTGAGGACAGGCCTGAAAGTAACAGGTTGGGAGGACCTAGTCTAGTGCTTGGTTCATATCTCACACTCAGAAAATGTTAATTCACTCCTTCTTTCCTTCCTTCCATCCACTCTCTCCATTCCTTCCTCCTAGTCACAGGGACTTTTGACTCACCTTTATCTCTGGGGCTGGGCTACCACACACAAGTCTCACTTTGACAGACAGTTATTGAAGATCTTCTGAGAATTATTATCCGGCAGCAGTGATTGGAGCTTTAACAGCAAAGTTCCCCAGAGGTCAGTCCTTCTTCTAATGATGCTGAGAGGTACATACCCACATTGTATCCACAGTAACAGGCAGAGCCCAGAAGCCTGAGTCACCCCCTGCCTGATCAATGACACAGCTACACAGCCAGGGGGAGGTGGGCATATGGACAGTTCCCCTTACTTTCATTCCACTGAGTTTTTACAATACGCTCTTTCTGACTGAGCCAATCCAAGCCTAACAAAAAAGGAAAGCATTTTACCAAGAACTGATCTAGATGATAAATTTTATTTTCTCACCATCATCAAAATGGCCTCCTTGCACCTCACATTTGCAGGCTCTGGACATGGCCCCTCTTGAGCTGGTGAAGAGCTGGGTTCACAGTCAGAACCAGAACAATAAGCTGCCCAGAAGGCACAGTGCACCTGAAAATCCACTGAAGGAAATCCATTCATTTATTCCACAAATATTTGCTGAGTTCCTATTAAGGTTCCTATGAAACTATCATCTCAAATGTATTATCTCAATTAATCCCCCAAACAACCCAACATGATGGGAATTATTATTATCCCCACTTGACAGATAAGGAAGCTGAAGCTCAAAGGTGAAATCAATATCTAAACCCAGATAGAAATGTCCTTAGCGTATCTGCAGAATGGAAAGAATGGATGGGCAGGGAAAAAATTAGGGAAAAGAAGATCTGAAAGGATAGGCAAGGTGGAGGTCTGAGAAGGGCCAACAGGGATGGGGGAAGCTGAAATAAATGCCTGGGCACAGCAGATACAAGTATTCTGGAAGAGTTAAAAATAACTAAAAATTCTCCAAAAGTTATTTTTTTAAACTGTAAGAAAAGGTAGTGTATTGATAACTGAAAATATTTCTATTTATGATTTCTCATCTTTACTTTGTGCCTTGTGGTTTACATGAAATGTTTGCAACTTTTATCTTATTTGTTCCTCCCAACCAAATATGTAAGGTGGGCAAGAAAGACAGTACAGTCACCATTTGCAAGTGAACGAACCAAGGTTTAAAGCAGTGAAATCTCCTGACTAGGGTTACACAGTTCAAGAGTGCACGTGTGAGGTCCACACTGGGTTTTGCATTTGAATTCCCTATTGTTTATTTTACAATGTTTACACACCCTGGAAAAGCCAAGCAAACTCAAAGCTGTCATCCTCAGGTGTAGTTAAAATAGATAGTTAAAAAGAGAATCAACCTGACCGAAGCCAATATTGTTACACTTTTTTTTTTTTTTTTCTCCCAGAAAAACAAAGTACTAAACAGTAGGAGATCAAAGGAGAACAGTTAAGTCACAGCCACATGCTGAGAAACCAAAGCCAAAGACTTTTTTTTTTACATGGGACTTTGTTCAGCATCTAAAACATAACAAACTAATTATTAATTTTTATTCAATTTTATTTTTTCAATTGATGAATTTTGTTCCAGATGAAAATGTGCATTGTAGCAAAAATGTGAAACACCACATCATTGTCTTATTATTCTCTAAAAGAACAAATTTCACCTAGGGAGAGATTATAGACAAATTACTTCAAACACGTTAGGTTAAAATTTTATACAGGTATAGATTGCGGGTTGCATTAGAGGCAACCTGCCCTCCCAAAAGACTAAAACCAGTCTCCAATTTTACACCCAAGAGACAGGAAAAAAAAAAAAAAAAAAAAAAAAACAGTTTTAGAATAAATTATTGATAAAATAAAAATTATTGGAGGAAAGTAACCAATAGCAAGTTTAAGAAATAAGATGCAGAATTATTCATTATTGCAGTCTTTGGAAAATAAGTGTGCTATTAAAGGGTACCTCAAAGCTAAAATATCAAGAGCAAAGGAAAAAAGGTGGTGGTAGGAAAAATGACCATTTATCTCATTTCTAAATTTAAAAGGCATTTGGTATCAGGAGGTTAATAGAGCTGTCAGTGTACTCAGGCTCAAAAAAGCTGGCAAATTGCCAACTGGAACTGACATATTCTAGATATAATAATGGTTTTCTGGCTTCCTAGCTAATTTGAACTTGGCTCTGTTTTTTTAAATAGACTTCATTTTTTTTAGAACAGTTTTAGATTTTCAGAAAAATTGCAAAGACAGTACAGAAAGTTTCCATATACCCCACACCCAATTTCCCCTATTAGTAATGTCATACAAGAGCATGGTACATTTGTTGTAATTTGTGATCAATGTTAATACAGTGTTATTAACTAAGTCCATGGTTGATTCAGATTTCCTTAGTTTTCCCTAAAGTCTTTTTCTGTTCCAGGATCCCATCCAGGACACCACATTACATTTAGTTGTCATGTCTTCTTAGGCTCCTCTTGGCAGTGACAATTTCTCTGACTTTCCTTATTTTTAAGGACCTTGATAGTTTTGAGGAGTACTGGTCAAGTATTTTGTAGAATGTTCCTCAATCAGGATTTGTCTGATGCTTCTCTCATGATTAGACTGGTATGAGTTTGGGGGAGGAAGACTAGAGAGATAAAGTGACATTTTCATCACATAGAAAAGGGCACACACTATCACGATGATTTATCACAGTTGACGTTGACCTTGAACACCAGACTGAGGTAGTGTTTTTCAGGTTTTTGGTCAGGTTTTTCCACTGTATGCTTTTTTCTCTCTCTCTCTCTCCACACTGTCCTCTTTGGAAGGAAATCACTATGTGACGCCCACAGTTAAGGAGAGGGGAGCCATGTTCTCCCTCCTTGAAGGCAGAATATCTACATAAATTATTTGAGATTCTTCTGCAAGGATTTATTTTTTCTCTCTTATTTACCTAATCATTACTTATATCAATATGGACTCATGTATATTTATTTTATCCTTTGTGTTGTAATTCAATCCTACTGTATTTATTTTGTTGCTCTAATTGTTCCAACTGGTTTTGGTGTCCCTTTGACACACCCCCATCAAGGTAGGGGTTTTTTGGTTTTTGGTTTGGTTGCTTTGTTGTTGGTGGTGCTGTTGCTGTTGTTTTTAGTACTGCCTAACGTTCTGGCACTACAAGATACTCCAGGCTCATCTTGTAAACAGTCGTCCCTTGGCATCTGTGGGATATTGGTCCAGGACACCCCGCCCAACCCCTTGGATGTCAAAATCCATGGATGTTCAAGTCCTTTATATAAAATGTTTACTACAGTCAGCTCTCCACATGGGAGGGTTCTGCATCTGAGGATTCAACTAATTGTGAAGCTGCAGCTGATTGAATGTGTCGATATGAAGGTCCAGCTGTAGAATCAGTCATTTCTCCAAAGAGCCCTGGTTCTTTTTTTTTTATTATCAGAATAAAGTCAGAAAACAACTCTGAATGCTAGGTATGCTCATTGCTACTGGGCTGACTTGGTGCTATTTTTAATGTCAGTTGAAGAATTTTTAAAATATTTATTGAACATTCACTGTCTGTTTGGAACTATATTGGACACCCAGCCACGATTAAGACACCCATGATTTTCCCTCATGAAGCTTACATTTTGGTGGAGTTTAAGTGGAAAAAAAAAAAGGAAAAAATCCGATTGTTAGTTTATTAGAAGGTGATGAATACCCTTGAAGACAAAAACCCAAAAGTGGAGTAGGAGGAGGGAAGTTGCAATTTTAAATAAGTGATCAGGGAAGTCCCCCCCTGAGGAAGGTAAGGGAACTGAAAGAGTTACATAGATTTTTGGAGTAGAAAAATTCCAGGAGAGGCAAGAGCGAGTGCAAAGGCCCCAAGGCAGGAGCATGTCTGGCATATGCATGGAACAGAAATGAGGCCAGAGGGAAAAGAGCAAAGCAATAAAAGATGAGGCTGGAAAGGGAATGGTGTGGTGCAGCAAGGGAGTAGGAAGGAGGTGCAAAGCATATAGAGCAAGTCAGCCATTGCGAAGGCTTTGGCTTTGCTCTAAGAAAAATGGGAAGGGGGGATGCTGGAGGGTTTAGATCATCTTGGCTAATTATAAATGGAAACTGCCATTCAAGATATATTTTTATTTTTTAACTTGTGCAAGGGCCATGAAAAGACATTAGGACTCCAAGCCAAACCAAAGAACGCAACCAAGAAGGGGTTCTACATTTTCCAACATGGCAGTTATGGACAGTAGTGAATTCATCTTGAGAACTCTAGGGGTTTTTCTTTGTCCTGGTGTATTTCTGTGAGCTCCTGAAGGCAAGGTGGGGGGCCTCCCTGGTGGGGATTTCCTAGGTTCTATCTTCAAAGATCTGAGAAGGAGCAGGCATCCAAAACATTCCCCCATGCCCCTCCAGGATACTCAGGAAAGAGGTTTCATCATCAGCCTTATTATTAGAGTGTTTGGTAAACTGATCTAAAGATTAAGAGTGGGTTATAGTGGGTAAGGGGGAAAATCCACTTGGGAATGCTAAGGAATTTCAGTGGGAGAGCACACAGGTGGCAGATACTGCCAGCCAGCTTTCAACATGCCATATCTGTCTCAGATTTCTTATTTTCCCTTTCTCTCACCTTCTGCCTTCATTCTTTTCTACTCTCCTTTGTAAGACCCCTCTTGTTCACATTAGGCATTTCTAGGGTTACCTAATCAACAATTAACGAGAGTTCAAAGAGTTTGGGGTCCTTGGTCTATAGCAAAGCCTTCCATAATTCCTGCAACTAGAGTCAGTGGTTCCCTCCTCTTCATGCCCTTCCTTTCTCTCTGCCTTTCTTAGGATGCCCCTAGGAAGCACAGGATTGAAGCACTAACGAAGAGAAGAGGTCAGACCCATTTCCACCCCTTACCAGCTGGTGACCTCGGTTAAGTTATTCAACCTCTCGGCCTCAAACTCCTCAAGCACTCAATTGGAAGAAGGGGGTGAATGGAAAATATCCACTTCAAAGGGTTACTGTGAGATTTAAATGAACTAAAGAATGTAAAGTGCCCAGAACACGCATGGTAAGTACTACACTTTTGCTAAATTTGACTTGCCTTCCCCCTTCCCCTATTTTGCTATTATGTAAGGTCTGTGGATATAAAGACTGTCTTGTTCATTTCTGTTTCTCCCTCCATATCTAGCAGTGACTTGCACTAGTAGAGACTCAAAAGCTGTTAGCTAAATTAGTGGATTCATGAGGCTTATAGTATCACCTCATATATGTTTAAGGGAGAACAAACACCCACACACACTGGCTCACAGGAATCAGGGTTTACCTTCACGCACATGTTGTTGACTTACTCTGAAGCTTTCCACAGCTCCACAAAGAGTGGGAGTTCAATAAATGTTGTTGACTGACTGATAGCTCAGATTCCATGAGAGATGGACAACTCAGGTCCAACAGTTACCACCTGTGATTCCCAAAATGATTGCCTTACTCCACCCATGGGACGGCTAGGTAAAACCAAATACTCAAGTTGCCGTGTTGTCAAGGGCACATAGATTTTACCCAGGACTCACATGTGCTGTATTTCTGCCTCATCATGTGCTTTTCAGCTTCTTAATTAAGGTGTAAATTGAATGTGCTTATTGTAAATGGAACAAAGTCGAAATGATGGCTGAGCTGCCACTGAGAGAATTGCCAGTCTGCAGCCACTGGACGTCTCTCTCTTACAGTGAACTTTCCGAGGGCTGTCTGCTGGCCTGTGAGATGTGGTAGAACAGAGACTGCCCAGGGCTACTGAAAACCAGCCTCGTAGTGCTTGCACCCAGTCCAGATTTACACACCTCACTGGATTGACTGCCTCCATATTGATAAGGGGTAAAGTAAAGGGCCTCTGAAAGTTGACTTCAAAGCACAACAAGGCCTCCAAGAAGGGACTGCAAGACTGCAAAGAAAAGGCCCCAATGGGTCACACCAAGGCTTCTTGGTCCTGCAGGCAGTGCCCCAGCTCAGCTCAGCCTGCACAGAAATGATGCTGCCACCAAGCAGTACCCTCTCCTGATGATTCGTTCAAGATTAAATGGTGGCAGCTGCACTTGGGAGCTGGGGAAACATTGCCACCTCTGCCATCTTGGAAGTCTGTTTGATCTGAACGTGCTTCTTAAGTTCTCAGGAAGCACTGTGAATAGTCAAAGCAAAGGAAAGTGGAGCTTAGGCTTGGAGGGGTGGGATGTATATTTACATATTCTTTCCTCTGGGCTGGTTGTGCAGTTAGAAGCAGAGCCGAGCCAACAACCAAGGTCTGAAGCCCAGCCTCTTCCACCTTGGTCTTGCTGACAATCAGAGGCAACAGCAACACGGAAAAAATTCTCCCAGCCAACGAGACAGGAGGGAGGTGTGTGAAGGGAGTTCATTTTGGCCAGTAGATCTCACGTTTTGTTGCCATTAGAATCCCCTGGAGGCTGTTTAAGCATCCTAATGCCCACGGTCACCTCCATGACCAATTAAATCAGATCTCTTGGAGTGGGTCCAGGCCCCAGCATTTTTTTAAAAAACCAGCCACGTGATTCCTGAGAGAAGCCAAGTTTGAAAATGAGTGCTTCGGGCCATCAGGGTCCACTGGAAAGGCAGACATTGGAAGAAGGCTTTGAGTGGCCTCATCAGCTCCAGGCCCCTGGAAGCTAGCCGAGTCCATCGGCACCCGGCACCCCAAAGCTGACACACATCTGTTGGCACAAAGCCCGTATGTTTCTATGTTGCCTGGAGGGCAGAATGCTCCTGGGAGTGATTTGCTAAGAGGACCGCTTTCACTTCTGCCTAACCAAAAGGTTATAGACACATCAGCTGAGGCTCTTCTGTTTCAAGACAAAGGACTTTAGTAAGAATAGACTAGAATTCGTCTCTGCTCAATTTACAAGGACAAAAAGCAACTGTTGCACCACCAAGAATGTGAGCTTTCGATGCCAAAGATTTGGTAAAGGCTGGGTTTAATTGTTTCTAAGGAGAACAGGAAATATTTATTTAGGATTAGTGGCAGCTGCTCCAGTGGTACAGCTGGGGATAGTGGAAGATATAATTAAGGAAATTGCGTGAGGGAGGTCTGGAAAGCCACCAGAAGGCACAGGAGCCTTGGTAGAAGTTGTCTGCATTGACTTTTTGTGTGTGGGCATTGGAGTGTCAATAGGCACTTAGAAAAAGATAAATATGTAGTCTAATTAGCAGCTGACTTGAGGTTGCAGGATGAAGTACAGGTAGAATCCCATTATAGCCTTCACCACAGGTCCTCAAAATTGTTTTGTTGAGTGAAATTGTATGATAATGAGTACATGTTAGAAATCATCACTCATATCTCCCTGTCTTTTCTTACCACGGTTCCTCACCTAGAATGCCCTTCTCAAGGAGGTGCGTTTGGGAAAGGAGTGGCTGGGAAATTTACAATCACCAAAAATGTGCTAGAACTGTCAACAGTAAAAGAAGTAAGCTGTGTAAATAATGAGCAGAAGTTGTGGTTCTATTTGTTCTCTAGAAATGTAAATTTTTACTTGTTTCAATGTGATAAAAAATAAAACACTATCATGAACAAAGCCTCCGTGCCCTTAAACCAATTGGTCAAGCCTTTAATTTCTTACTCCGTGGAAAGCACCAGATTCTTCTTTCAGGCCTGAGTGGCCAAAGCCCACCCACTCCGCCCACATCCCTGTGAAAGAAGAACTCTACCCCTTTATAGCCCCAGCCCCATATTATTTGTATGTTACCTGCACATTTATTTCATTCTGTCTTGAATCTTACTGAGCTGTCTTGTTTACCTTCCTCCCCAATGGGTTGTAAGTAATAAAAGAACAGAGGATTTATTTTATCCATCCTTTATGGGACGGTGTTCATGGTAGATAAAGACTGAATGTTTATGAATTTGAATTATGTCAACCCAGATTCTCTCCAGAGAAAAGAAGGTTGATCTGACTATAATCTTCCCTCCATCCCTACTCTTTCGACAATGCTAGAATCGGAATGGCTTTTAGAAAAAATTAGTTCCAATGTGCAGGTGCCCTTCTTTTCAAAAGATGTTGGGATTTTAAAGGACCCCAGAGAAAAATGGCCCTGTGCAGTTAAGTGGTTGGCCCCAGGATCCACAGAAGGTTGGGTCAGACCAGATCCACAACTGGAACTCAGACCCCATGAGACTTCCAGCCTCTTCTAGATGTCCTTTACCCAGGCTACTGGGTTATATGATAGCCATCTGGAAACTTGTTTACTAGCGTTCTTTTGGTCAATAAATCTTTGTCAATTGAACTACAAAATTTCAGAAATAACTTATTCTCCATTCTAATTAAAATAGAATTTTCGGTATCTCCATCTACATTCTTCCTTAACTTCTCCGTTAATCATCTATCATAAGCACTATCAAATGTCCTAGAGGCTCCATCCCTCCAATACAGCCACTAACCACAGGAAAGCACTCCAAATTTAAATTAACTGAAATTAAATAAAATGTAAAATCGCATTCCTCGGTTGCCATAGCCACATTCAAATGCTCGTTAGTCACATGCGGCTAGTGGCTACCCTATTGGACAGCACAGATACAGGGTATTTGCATCAAGGCAGAAAGTTGCTACTAGAGAAACTCCATCAGTGAAAGGAACCCTGCGATGGATAAAAGGAAAGATTCTCACAATGTGAACAAACACAGCCAAATCCATCTGCTTTAAGTCCGGATTCTCCTACCAGGTTTTCTTAAAATAGGCAACTGTGTGCAGAAGCTTATCAGAGAACTCCTATAAACTTAAATTTTAGATCCATAGCATATCTTATTCAACAAATACCCAAAATTCATCCCTTGAAGACTTTAAGAATTAACTAGCAAATGCTCGAAACTGTCCTTCATTCTAGAAAACCATTATTCCTTGTCATCACCAAACAGTCCCTCAGACCAAAATAGCTACTTACTGAAACAATTGTCACAGTTTGTGGTCTAAGGAACCTCCCATTTCAAAGTCTCATGGCCAGGAAAAAGTTATTACTTGAAGCCAATATTTTTCAGTTTCTCCTATGAGCCAGGTATGTGCTGGGTGCTTTATGCTTTATTGCTTTTAATCCTCTCAATGACTCTTTGGGATAAGTATTCATATCCATATTTTATAGGCAAAGAGAATGAGCTACAGAGGGATGAAATTACTTGCTCATTTTAGGGTTGACCAACATCCCGGTGTGCAAGGGAGTGATGGGTTTTCCAGGATATAGGACTTTCAGTGCTCAAATCAGGAAAGTCCTGGACAAACTGATGGTTGTTCCCCCATCAGGTCACAAAACTCATAATCTCAGAACAAAAATCAAACTGAAATCTTTCTAAATCCAGAATCCAAGTGTGAATACACCTAGAAAAAATCCACACATGCTCCTATAATAAAAATTTCCCTCTCTTATGTCCCTCATAATCTTGTCCTATTTTCTTCCTGTTTCTAGTTCTCATTGGATTCAAAAGTGTTTCAAAAATTTAGAGTCCATGCAATCAGATTTTCTCTTTTTGTGCATTCCCAGTTTTCTTCCTACATAAATTAAGCTTTGTATTGATATCTCAGATATTAGAACAATCCCACAGGGTTTCAGGAGTTTGTTTACTGGCCTCCTCCAATATAATCTAACATGCCTGATGCATTCCATTATAGGATTTGGATTGTCCTTTAAAAGACGCTGGTGAACACATCTGACAATTCATTTTCCTCCCTGGTCTTTGCCTGTTCTGTATGCAGGAGAGGAAGAGAGAAATGAGGGACTACACCAGTGTTACTCAAAGTTTGACTATCAGCAGCATCTTCTGGCATCTGGTGTGAAAAGAAAATTTCTGAGTCCCACCCAGACCTAGAGAATCAGAATCTCCATGAATGCAGACCAGGGACCTGAGTTTTAAGAAGCCCTCTAAGACAGCTCTCTGCACATTAAAGTTTGAGATGCACCAGGCTACACTCAATCAGTACTTCTGAACATTAGAATCACCTGGGGAGCTTTTAAAACTACTCATGCCCACACCACACCCACACCAATAAAATCAGACTTTCAGGGTTGGAAACCCAGAGATAAGCATCTTTTAAAAAAATTTCCCATATTATGGACAAATGGAAAAAAATATGACAATAGAAATTGATTTAAATAAAAGCTACATCCACTTGCAGCAAATAAAATGATGTGTATATTTATTTTAATGGAAACAAATAGCTATTTTTAAATGAAAATAGTTATAACAACATCATCCATTTTGTGTATAAGCTGATAGGAAACTTTTGTGAAAGATATATACAAAATATCAATGGCGGTTTTCTTTGGTGGATAAAGTGATTTGTATTCATATAGTTAAAAAAAAAGACTTCCCAGATGATTGCAACATGCAGCCCAGGTTGAGAATCTATAAACTAAGGGAGATGGAATCACAATCTTTTGAGATTTTTAGAGTCATTTCCTGTCTCTGCAAAATAATGCAAAGATACTCGGAGTGATTCCTAACATATTTTGTAAATAGGTCATCTTTTGGAATGATAATGAACAAGGAAAATAATAGCAAAATATCTTTTTTTAAAAATTTTGAGTGGAAAAGAAATGTCTCTTTCAGGAGCAGCTTGTGGTAAACGCCCAAACACAAATCGTATGTTCATAACAAGTTTCAATCCTTTCAACAAATGAATAAGCCAATACCGCCATAGGCAGGATTGTATTTTCCTCCTAAGGTCATCTCAGATGGCAAGGATAAGTTGGCAAAGAAAGGACTCGTAGATATCTATTTTCTATTACTCTAATTATGGAAAGTGATGAAAGTCCATTTGCTGTTAACGTTTCTACAACTCTGTGATTTGTGGCCAAATATTGAAGTTTACTTGATGGTGTGGTGATTTTAAGCACAGCCAACATGATCACAGATAAAGGAAAAGTGCTGAAATGGGGCATTTTTGAAGCACTGGGAGCATGGCTCTCGTTTTTGGCAGCTGGAAGTGATGGTGTAACCTTCATAGCCCATGGTTGTGTTTATAAGCCCAACCAGTTTGACAGGATTTGACTGAATTAGTAACTGGTCAATTCATTCATCCCATATTTGCTTGAAGTTAATTTTGATGATAACAAATTTAGTCAAATCTGTTTGCCCAGTTGACCAGATTTTTAGTGGTTTTTCTTTTTTTCCCCACTTGAAGGATAATGTGTTTGTTGTATAACCTGAGGGATGTTGCAAAAGTCACCAAAATTAAGTTCTGTCATTGAGGAGGCATGTACTATGGTGACATTGCAGCTTTGTGATGGTCTTCAGATGAGAAATCCATACACATCTGGCAAACAACTGGAATGATGGCACTAGTTACCTCTTTAAAGAAGCAATGGGAACCATGCAAGCCCCAGGCTGCTTTAGCAAATGGTTCTTCTCATCCTAAAACAAAAATGTAGTTGATCTTAATAGTGGGGGGACCCCAAATAGGGAGTTAGTCTAACCGTGAAAGCATGCTCAGTCTAGGTGCCCATGATCAGATCAAGTAGAGAAAAGTCATGAGAATTAAGCAATCATCATGCTCAAAGGAGACAGAATATCCTGCTCTCTGGGTTTAAAGGCCATATGTTTCAGAGCAGCCAGGGCAGTACCATATCCTGTGACTTAATACTTCATAAATAGGAAAAGAACTAATAAAAGTGGCCTGGAGATGCTCTAAAACATAGTGTTTCTTCTTTCCTTTCTTCTTGCCAAGAAAAGCTATCATATTTTAAAGTGGTATGTATTTACCCTTCTAGAGGACACCCTCTAACCAGTGTTTTCCCAAGCATAGGATTCATGCCCCTGCTGGAACATGAGAGAATTTTAGGGACGCAGAATTTTAAAATATAAGCTCAGAATAAGCCCTGGGAAGGAGTACAGAGGCCCGCAGCTCACCTTCTTTTCTCACCCTCAATCTTATCCTGCATTGCAAGGGTCCTCACGTGCATGTCTATGGACCCAACGAGCCACATCTCGACGCACTAAATACATCTTTCCTAACAACCCCTTTTGCTCACCTCTCACACCTAGGTGTATGTACATCACCAGCACACCCCATCCTCAGGAGGACAAATATGCGGTAGCATCTGGTGGCGTTGGCTGTCTGGAGTGAGCAGTGACTGTCTGGAGGACTAGGGTCTCGGAGGACTTGTCCCTTTGACTCTGTGGACCACTTTTCCCATGGGTACAGCACAGTTGGAAGAGAACCAACACAGGCCTTCTAAAAGCATGATGCCCAGGGCAGGGGGCCAGTCACTTTCATCCAAGGGCACACTGTCCAGTCAACCTCCAGCAAGTGTTCTTCCAACTCTGGGTTCAAACACTTCAAAGGGCAGAGTGATCCTCACTTCATAAGGTGCTTCAATATTTAGTAAGGGTCACAAACTCAAAAAAGCTGCAAGAGCCAGGAAGTAACATAAATGAGTGAAGGAGGCTGATGTAGGTCCAAAGAAAGTGGTGGAGAATGTGGTGAGCTGGAAAGCACGAGTCCTTTCCAAAGGAAACAACCTCCAGCTGGGAGGCGGAGCAGGGGGAATTTGGGCTCTGCTGCTGAATCGTTCAAATTTTCAAAAAAAAAAAAAGCCAAAATCTAAAATCTTGGACCATTCCTTGATCCTTAAATGTTGGCAACTAATTCCAATTTTATTTGAAATACTCTGTGGGTACAGCAAGCCACATCTGCTAGCAGTTTTTAACTTATGGGCTACCAGTTTGCAACCTCAGAAATAAAAACCTTCTTCATTAGATTGTATTTAAATATGTTTCCTTGGGAATCCATGCACCTGAAGTAACCAAGAATCACTATCCCTCTTCCAACATGCCTTATTTTGAAGCTAAACCTCATTTCCCCTGAATATCTCCCTTTTTAAAAAAATTTATTTTATTGAAGTATAGTTGATTTACAATGTTGTGTAAATTTCTACTATACAGCAAAGTGATTCAGTTATACATATATATACATTCTTTTCCATTATGGTTTATCACAGGATATTGAATCTAGTTCCCTGTGCTGTACAGTAGGACCTTGTTGTTTATCCATCCTATAGATAACAGTTTGCATCTACCAATCCCAAACTCCCAGTCCATCCCTCTCCCACCGTTGGCAACCACAAGTCTGTTCTCTACGTCTGTGAGTCTGTTTCTGTTTCGTAGATAAGTTCATTTGTGTCATATAATATGATATTTGTCTTTCTCTTTCTGACTTACTTCACTTAGTATGATCATCTCTAGATCCATCCAGGTTGCTGCAAATGGCATTATTTCATTTTTTTTATGGCTGAGTAATAGTCCGTTGTATATGTGTACCACATCTTCCTTATCCATTCATCTGTCCATGGACATTTAGGTTGTTTCCATGTCTTGTCTATTGTAAATAGCACAACTAGCTCCCTTTTTTTGAGACTACTTAGCTGAAATATCAGCTGCAGCTTCTACAGCCTAGCTTCTGTGTCCCCCATTGTCACAGCCACCCCCCTCTGCAAGTCCCTCCTTCATCAGTTTTCATGGGCAGGTAACACCATGAGTGAAATACTTCAGCCATGATTGCTTGTCCTCGCTAGGAACTATTTTTCTTAGGTTTGCATGCCCGGCTTGGAAAAAGGAAATGATGACTCAATCACCAAGCTTCTTGTACAAAGAGGGTGATTTCAGTAAGTGGATGGAAGGCTGACGCTGCTAACAGCATTCTTGATTAGTCGGAGAGTAGAAAATGAGGTGTGTATTTGATGTACTGTCGGAGTAGCAGATGGAATGCAGCAACCACGACACGGTGGAGGTAGAACTTAATGGATCATCTTGACGTGCCTGGGACTGATTAGCCGTGGTACAGCTACGTTCAGCTTTTAATTGATTGATTTGAGTTTGTGGTCAGAAAATGACTGTCGGCTCCAGCTTATCTATAATTATCAGTAATCAGAACCAGACTTCTCTCTCCTTAATCGGCCAGGGCTCCTCCAGTGTGCTTGACTTTTCTACTTTTCAGACTTTCTGTAACCACTGCCTAATAGCTTTCACTGCCATAACATGATACCTAGTGACCATCAGAAAAAAGGCGCTGGGGGCACAAATAGAAAGGCAACAGGAACGCTGCTCATTCATTAGCTTAATAGTTTGACTGTTTTGAGTGGAAGACAGTTTCAGGTTAATAGGAGTTCTCTCATTCACCATTTAGCTAGTCTGTTGTAAGCAAAACCAAATAAAGGATTAAAACAAGAATTCCTGTAACTCTGCCCAAAATCTCATTTTTAACCTAAAAATGATCTTGATGTTAATTAGAGACTGGAACTATTTCTAGGAGTCAGGGTGTCCTGGGTAAGGCATCACTCACTGTCCAACAGACCACCCAGATCAGAAACCGGGAAATCCTTCTAGACCATTCTCCTCCTCACAGCCACCCACCGCCTGCCACATCCAGTCAACCATGAAGGAAGACTGAGTCCACCCTTCAAATCTGCATGGCCTTAGAACAAGTGTCTTGGAGACACACAGACCTGGGTTCAAATTCTGATACCATCACTTATGAGTTGTGAGGCCCTGAGCAAGTTAAACAAGACATTGTATGTAGCACATGCAGCGTGTGGCATGTATGTGCTTAATGAGTTATTTAAAATATTATTGTTGGAGAGGAGGGTGGCTAGTTACTGGGGAGGGACGTAGGTAGGACTTTTGGGGGGAGGGGGCTGGTAATATTCTGTTTCTTGATTCATCAAGCTATGTATTTATGATTAGTGTACTTTTATGTACAATAAAAGTGAACCCAACAAAAATACATTAAAATATTGAAAAAAATTAAAAAAAATAAAACATTACTGTTGATGTGTTATGTCTACCTCACCACCAATGCAGCCTAGGTCCTAGACAAGGAATCTCATGCCTACATGAAAAAGGAGGAGGGGGAGGAGGTGGGAAGGAGAGGATGAAGGAGAAGAAGAAGAAAAGAAAGAGGAGGAGGGGGAGAGAGAGAGAGAAGCGGATAAGAGAGGAGGGGACTGGATGGGGGTTGGGGCTGGGGAGATGGAGATGGTGGTGATGGCTCCCTTCATTGCCTCTGAAGTTGTATGAATTCCCCTCGTGGCCACCCCAGGACCAGCCATCAAGAGGTAACATCTGTGTCAGTGGGGTCACCACTTCCTAAAGCTATAACCATGCATCTACCTGCTAAGGTACAGTGGCTAATCCACTGGGCTAAATTGTCTTTTACTTTTGATTTCTCATTGCTACGTTTTGTTACTTCAGTCTCAAAGATGGAGTCTCTAACTCTTTCAAAATCCTCCCAAGATTTTGTGAGAAAACAGTTCCTTTGGCTTTTTTTTACTTAGAACCAGACTCGTCTACGACTCTAAGGAAAGGTCATTAACCCCGTTTTATTTTATTTTATTTATTTTATTTTTTTAGCATCTTTATTGGAGTATAATTGATTTACAATGTGTTAGTTTCTGCTGTATAGCAAGTGAATCAGCTATACGTATACATATATCCCCCTATCCCCTCCCTCTTGCTTCTCCCTTCCACCCTCCCTATCCCACCTCTCTAGGTGGTCACAAAGCACCGAGCTGATCTCCCCATGCAATGCAGCTGCTTCCCACGAGCTATCTATTTTACATTTGGTAGTGTATATATGTCCATGCCACTCTCTCACTTCGTCCCAGCTTACCCTTCCCCCTCCCCATGTCTCAAGTCCATTCTCTATGTCTGCGTCTTTATTCCTGTCCTGCCTCTATAACCCCATTTTAAAAATGAGAAAACTGAGCCTAAGAAAGGGTACAAAAATCTTGCTCTAAGCCACTAAGCAGAGCTAGGGTCCTATGACCCCAAAGGCCAGTTCACTTCACCAGATAAGATTATCTCTTCATCTCTTTCTTATGAATTCATTATTATAAATGCTGTTTTCTCTATGCATTGCCTTATTTCCTGAGAGTGGGGAAGAGTAAATGCTGGAAAGTTCTGAGGAAGGACTCTGGTCTTGATTCATTTGTCATTCTAATCTCATCAAGCAACAGGAAAAGTAGACTGATAGAAATGTTGACTGTATCACTGGTATTTACTATATGTTCCTTCCTTTAAGTAGCTCTGAGGTATTCAACATGCATAGAAGATATACCGGGGCCCAGGATGAAGGTAGGCATTGGAGTTCCTGCTCCTTCCCTTCTATCACTCATTATCAAATTTTCCTTAGTGGACCAGGCCCTGCTTTGGACCTAGAGATAGAATAATAAATAAAGCCAAGTTCTCACTCTCAAGCAGCTCATATTCTTGCATGAAAAGAGAGGAAATAAACAAATGAAGAAATAGATAAATAAATGTCAGGTGGTAATAAATACGATGAAAATAATAAAGCAGACTTGGGGAGGGTGCCATTTTATGTAGGGTGGTAGGGGAAGGGTTTGAAGAGGAGGTGACATTGAAGCAGAGATGGGAATGAAGTGGTAGATTTCAGGCAGAATAGATATAGCAGGTGCAAGAGCCCTGAGGTATAAATACAGCAGCCATGTGTGGAAAATGACACTGTGTCCAGAGAGTGAGAGGGAGAGAGGTAAGCATGGAGATTGGGATGATTGGGAACAAGGCGAGTGGGGGGGGGCACGGGCAGAGAGAGAGTGCAAATCATATACGGCCTTACAGGCCATAGTAATTACTTTGGATTTTACTCTGAGGGATCTGTCAGGGAAGTTAGATTTAAACAGAGAAATGACATGATCTTCCTTATATTTTTTTAAGGCTCACTTTGGCCATGACACAAGGGCTAAGGTGAAAGTAACAGTTAGGGAGCTATTACAGTAGGTCAAACAAGAGACTATGGTGGATCAGACAGAGGTGATGGTGATGAAGATGTCAATGACTGGCTATTCTTCAAAGGCAGAGTCATTTAGCAGCTGGGCTACTTTAATTGAGACAGTTAGCACCTACTGGCTTCAGTTCCCTAATCAGTAACATGAAGATAAAACACGACCAATCTCATGAAAGCACTGTGCAGATTAAATGAGATCATTTATAAGATGTGCTATGCCTGTGGTTGGTTTCCTTTGTTGTTTGGGGCAAAGTCTGCAACCTTTTGGAAAATCCCACTGCATATGTACTCAGTGTCCAAGATGTGAGATATAGAACCTTGGGTTCAGAGTAGCAAAAAACAATTTTGAATCTATAGCAAGATTATTTACACATGTCTATCTCAACCTTCCAATAAGAAAACAATGACTGTTATTAGTAAGTCTGTCAGCTTTTATGGTTCATCATAGGACCATGGCGCATAAAAAAATATAAAACAATAGGCTAAGGGAGGGAGAAGGGAATGGTGAGAGTCTTATTTGTAGAGTAAAAACTGGAAATATTTGTGAAAATATCTTAATAGTGATTATATTTGGTCAGTGATATTGCAGAGCATTTTTAATTTCCTTTGTTCTTTTCTACCTTTTTCAAATCAATACAATTCAAAAGGTATGTGTAAGGGGATTTGCTCCTATATCTAATGAGCAAGAAGAGTTAGAATCTCTGAGAGGAAAAGGGAGACAAGCAAAGAAAATGGTATGTTGCAATTATAAGGGAGGTAAAAAAATTGACATTATGAGGGCATCAACTATGCACTAAACACACCAAGTAGCCATCTAATTTATGCAAATTAATTTAATTATTGATGTCCTGCACTAATTATAGCAACAGACAGGATCCAAAATGACAGTATTTAAGAAAAGGATAAAATATAGCAGCAACATTCAAGTAAAGCTGTGCATCAGAGCAAGGGGTCTGGAGGAGCCAGGCCTGTGCTCCAGTTGTCCTCCCTTTGGGGGGCCATACCAGGGAGTGCTTCTTTCTTGATCAAGAACCACTGATGGATAAAGAAGATGTGGTGTATGTATACAATGAAATATTACTCAGCCATAAAAAAGCTGAAATCTTGCCATTTGCAACATGGGTGGACCCTGAGGATATTATGCTAAGTGAAATAAAGCAGATGGAGAAAGAAAAACACCAAAAGATTTCACTCATATGTGAAATATATAAAAAATAAACAAAGGATCAAACCAAACAGAACAAAAACAAACACAAAGAACAGAGTAACAGAGGGTTTCTACAGGCATGTGTTCCATTCATGAGGTTTCTGTTTTGCTGAAGCCTTCCCTAAGCCGTGTGGCTGACAGGGTCTTGGTGCTCTGGCCTGGTGTCAGCCCTGAGCCTCTGATGTGGGAGAGCTGAGTTCAGGACATTGGAACACCAGAGACCCCTGGCCTCACGTAATATCAATCAGTGAGAGCTCTCCCAGAGATCTCCATCTTAGCGCTAAGACACAGCTCCACTCAATGACCAGCAAGCTCCAGTGCTGGACACCCCCTGACAAACAACTAGCAAGACAGGAACACAAGTACACGCATTAGCAGAGAGGCTGCCTAAAATCATAATAAGTTCACAGAACCCCAAAACGCACCACAGGATGCAGCCCTGCCCACCAGAAAGACAAGATCCAGCCCCACCCCCCAGAACACAGGCACCAGTCCCCTCTACCAGGAAGCCCACACAACCCACTGAACAAACCTTAGCCACTGGGGGCAAACACCAAAAACAATGGGAACTATGAACCTGCAGCCTGCAAAAAAGGAGAGCACAACACAGTAAGTTAAGCAAAATGAGAAGACAGATAAATATGCAGCAGATGAAGGAGAAAGGTAAAAACCCAGGAGACCAAACAAATTAAGAGGAATTACACATCTACCTGAAAAAGAATTCAGAGTAATGATAGTAAAGATGATCCAAACTCTTGGAAATAGAATGGAGAAAATACAAGAAATATTTAACAAGGACCTAGAAAAACTAAAGACCAAACAAACAATGATGAACAACAAAATAAATGAAACTAAAAATTGTCTGGAAGGAATCAACAGCAGAATAACCAGGGCAGAAGAACAGATAAGTGACCTGGAAGATAAAGGACTGGAAAAAACCACCACAGAGCAGAGTACAGAAAAAAGAATGAAAAGAACTGAGGACAGGCTCAGAGACCTCTGGGACAACATTAAACATACCAATATTCGAATTATAGGGGAAGAAGAATGAAGAGAAGAAGGGAAAAAGAAAGGGACTGAGAAAATATTTGAAGAGATTATAGTTGAAAACTTCCCTAATATGGGAAAGGAAATAGTCAATCAAGTCCAGGAAGTGCAGAGAGTCCCTTACAGGATAAATCCAAGGAGAAACATGCCAAGACACATATTAATTAAACTATCAAAAATTAAATACAAAGAAAAAATATTAAAAGCAGCAAGGGAAAAGCAACAAATAACATACAAGGGAATCCCCATAAGGTTAACAGCTGATCTGACAGCAGAAACTCTACAAAGCCAGAAGACAGTGGCAGGACATACTTAAAGTGATGAAACGGAAAAACCTACAACCAAGATTACTCTACCCAGCAAGGATCTCATTCAGATTCAATGGAGAGATTGAAACCTTTACAGACAAGCAAAAGCTAAGAGAATTCAGCACGACCAAACCAGCTTTACAACAAATGCTTACAACAAATGCTAAAGGAACTTCTCTAGGCAGGAAACACAAGAGAAGGAAACGACCTAGAAAAACAAACACAAAACAATTAAGAAAATGGTAATAGGAATATACATATTGATAATTACCTTAAATGTAAATGTATTAAATGCTCCAATCAAAACATATAGACCAGCTGAATGGATACAAAAACAAGACCCATGTATATGTTGTCTACAAGAGACCCACTTCAGACTTAGGGACACATACAGAATGAAAGTGAGGGGATGGAAAAAGATATTCCATGCAAATGGAAAACAAAGAGAGCTGGAGTAACAATTCTCATATCAGATAAAACAGACTTTAAAATAAAGACTATTACAAGGGACAAAGAAGGACACTACATAATGATCAAGAGATCAATCCAAGAAGAAGATATAACAGTTGTAAATTGTTATAACATAGGAGCACCTCAATACATAAGGAAAATGCTAACAGCCATAAAAGGGGAAATCGACAGTAACACAATCATACTAGGGGACTTTAACACCCCACTTTCATCAATGGACAGATCATCTAAAATGAAAATAAATAAGGAAACACAAGCTTTAAATGACACATTAAACAAGATGGACTTAATTGATATTTATAGGACCTTCCATCCAAAAACAATAGAATACATTTTCTTCTCAAGTGCTCATGGAACATTCTCCAAGATAGATCATATCTTGGGTCACAAATCAAGCCTCGGTAAATTCAAGAAAATTGAAATCTTATCAAGTATCTTTTCTGACCACAACACTATGAGACTAGATATCAATTACAGGAAAACAACTCTAAAAAATACAAACACATGGAGGCTAAACAATACACTACTAAATAACAAAGAGATCACTGAAGAAATCAAAGAGGAAATCAAAAAATACCTAGAAACAAATGACAATGAGAACACGACAACCCAAAACTTATGGGATGCAGCAAAAGCAGTTCTAAGAAGGAAGTTTATAGCAATACAACCCTACCTCAAGAAACAAGAAACATCTCAAATAAACAACCCAACCTTACACCTAAGGCAATTATAGAAAGAAGAATAAAAAAAAAACCCCAAAGTTAGCAGAAGGAAAGAAATCATAAAAATCACATCAGAAATAAATGAAAAAGAAAGGAAGGAAACAATAGCAAAGATTAATAAAACTAAAAGCTGGGTTTTTGAGAAGATAAACAAAACTGATAAACCTTTAGCCAGACTCATCAAGAAAAAAAGGGAGAAGACTTAAATCAATAGAATTAGAAATCAAAAAGGAAAAGTAACAACTGACACAGCAGAAATACAAAGGATCATGGGAGATTACTACAAGCAACTATATGCCAATAAAATGGACAACCTGGAAGAAATGGACTAATTCTAAGAAATGCACAACCTTCTGAGACTGAAGCAGGAAGAAATAGAAAATATGAACAGACCAATCACAACACTGAGATTGAAACTGTGATTAAAAATCTTCCAACAAACAAAAGCCCAGGACCAGATGGCTTCTCAGGTGAATTCTATCAAACATTTAGAGAAGAGCTGACACCTATCCTTCTCAAACTCTTCCAAAATATAGCAGAGGGAGGAACACTCCCAAACTCATTCTACGAGGCCACCGTCACCCTGATACCAAAACCAGACAAAGATGTCACAAAAAAAGAAAACTACAGGCCAATATCACTGATGAACATAGATGCAGAAATCCTCAACAAAATACGAGCAAACAGAATCCAACAGCATATGAAAAGGATCATACAACATGATCAAGTGGAATTTATCCCAGGAATGCAAGGATTCTTCAATATACTCAAATCAATCAATGTGATACACCATATTAACAAACTGAAGGATAAAAACCATATGATAATCTCAATAGATGCAGAAAAAGCTTTTGACAAAATTCAACACCCGTTTATGATAAAAATTCTCCAGAAAGTAGGCACAGAGGGAACCTACCTCAACATAATAAAGGCCATATATGACAAACCCACAGCCAACATCGTTCTCAATGGTGAAAAACTGAAACCATTTCCTCTAAGGACAAGGACAGAGAAGAAAATCAGAGAAGAAAATGAAATAAATGGAATCCAAATCGGAAAAGAAGAAGTAAAGCTGTCACTGTTTGCAGATGACATGATACTATACATAGAGAATCCTAAAGATGCTACCAAAAGACTACTAGAGTTAATCAATGAATTTGGTAGAGTAGCAGGATGCAAAATTAATGCTCAGAAATCTCTTGCATTCCTATACACTAATGATGAAAAACCCGAAAGAGAAATTAAGGAAACACTCCCATTTACCACTGCAACAAAAAGAATAAAATACCTAGGAATAAACCTACCTAAGAAGACAAAAGATGTGTATGCAGAAAACTATAAGACACTGATGAAAGATATTAAAGAGGGTACAAACAGATGGAGAGATATACCATGTTCTTGGATTGGAAGAATCAACATTGTGAAAATGACTATACTACCCAAAGCAATCTACAGATTCAATGCAATCCCTATCAAGCTACCAATGGCATTTTTCACAGAACTAGAACAAAAAATTTCACAATTTGTATGGAAACACAAAAGATCCCAAATAGCCAAAGCAATCTTGAGAAAGAAAACAGAGCTGGAGGAATCAGGCTCCCTGTCTTCAGACTATACTACAAAGCTACAGTAATCAAGATAGTATGGTACTGGCACAAAGACAGAAATATAGATCAATGGAACAGGATAGAAAGCCCAAAGATAAACCCAGGCACATATGGTCACCTTACCTTTGATAAAGGAGGCAAGAATATACAATAGAGAAAAGACAGCCTCTTCAATAAGTGGTGCTGGAAAAACTGGACAGCTACATGTAAAAGAATGAAATTTGAACACTTCCTACCACCATACACAAAATTAAACTCAAAATGGATTAAAGACCTAAATGTAAGGCCAGAGACTATAAAACTCTTAGAGGAAAACATAGGAAGAACACTCTGACATAAATCACAGCAAGATCCTTTTTGACCCACCTCCTAGAGAAATGGAAATAAACACAAAAATAAACAAATGGGACCTAATGAAACTTAAAAGCTCAGTAAAGGAAATCATAAACCATAAACCATAATCAAGACAAAAAGACAACCCTCAGAATGGGAGAAAACATTTGCAAACAAAGCAAGTGACAAAGGATTAATCTCCAAAATATACAAGCAGCTCATGCAGCTCAATATCAAAAAACCAAACAACCCAATCCAAAAATGGGCAGAAGATCTAAACAGACATTTCTCCAAAGAAAATATGCAGACTGCCAACAAACACATTAAAGGATGCACAACATCACTAATCATTAGAGAAATGCAAATCAAAACTACAGTGAGGTATCACCTCACATGGTCAGAATGGCCATCATCAAAAAATCTACAAACAATAAATGCTGGAGAAGGTGTGGAGAAAAGGGAACCCTCTTGCACTGTTGGTGCGAATGTAAATTGATACAGCCACTATGGAGAACAGTATGGAGGTTCCTTAAAAAACTAAAAATAGAGCTGCCATATGACCCAGAAATCCCACTACTGAGCATATACCCTGAGAAAACCATAATTCAAAATCATGTACCACAATGTTCATTGCAGCTCTATTTACAATAGTCAGGACATGGAAGCAACCTAAGTGTCCATCGACAGATGAATGGATAAAGAAGATGTGGCACATATATACAATGGAATATTACTCAGCCATAAAAGGAAACAAAATTGAGTTATTTGCAGTGAGGTGGATGGACCTAGAGTCTGTCATACAGAGTGAAGTAAGTTAGAAAGAGAAAAACAAATACCATATGCTAACACATATACATGGAAACAAACAAACAAAAAAAAGGTTCTGATGAACCTAGGGGCAGGACAGGAATAAAGACGCAGATGCAGAGAACGGACTTGAGGACACGGGGAGGGGGAAGGGTAAGCTGGGACAAAGTGAGAGAGTGGCATGGACATATATACACTACCAAATGTAAAATAGATAGCTAGTGGGAAGCAGCCGCATAGCACAGGAAGATCAGCTCGGTGCTTTGTGACCACCTAGAGGGGTGGGATAGGGAGGGTGGGAGGGAGACACAAGAGGGAGGGGATATGGGGATATATGTATATGTATAGCTGATTCACTTTGTTATACAGCAGAAACTAACACACCATTGTAAAGCAATTATACTCCAATAAAGATATTAAAAAAAATTAGTTATGTAAATTGAACAAATGTTACATTAAAAATAAAGAGATAAATTGACAAAAACAAACAAAGAACAGAGTAGTGGTTGCCATAGGGGAAGGGCTACGGGGTTGGGCGAAATAAGTAAAGGGCATCAACTATATGGTTACAGATGAAAACTAAATTTTTGGTGGCAAACAGAAGTAGAAATATAATGTTGTACACATGAAACATATAATGTTATACACAAACATCACCTCAATAAAATTCTTAAATTTTTTTTTAAAAAGAACAACTAAAGGGGACTTACCTTGCCGCCCAGTGGTTATGACTTCACCTTCCAAGGCAGGCGGTGGAGGTTCGATCCCTGGTTGGGGAGCTAAGATCCCACATGCCTTGGGGCCAAAAAAACCAAAACATAAAACAGAAGCAATGTTGTAACAAATTCAATAAAGATTTTTTAAAATGGTCCACATGAAAAAATCTTAAAAAAAAAAAAACAACTAATGTGTGCATAGAACACCTCCGCAGCAGTGAGCCAATCGTGAGCTCTCAGCCTGGACTTCATATACCCTGTTTGTCACTAAAGCATAGTCCTGCTCTGTAACCACCCCATTCACAGAGCCCTTGAGGTCTGACTGAGATCAGGTGCAAATCATCAATCTTACTGTTATCAATAAACAATGCTGACCAGCTGGTACATACCCCTCAGTAATTCCTCAGATCCACAGTGACAAGGCAGAACTTTTGATCCGTCCATGTCATGCCTTTGCTCCCAAGAGTCCCACTTTTTCCTCTTGAAGGCCACTGGGCCTTCTGCCCCCCATCTAGTGGATATGCCAGAAAAATTAGACCCTGCACATTCAAGGATGGATGAAGGAATTTGACCTGCCTTGTCCAGTTTCAGAGTAAAATATCTATAAGGTTAAGCATTGTCACTGCTTAAACAATCACTTCTTAGCATAAGTCTCACACTTTATTAGGCTTAGAGCCACCACCACTTTTCTCTGCCTTGCCAAGTATCTCATTTAGTTATCATATCTAGGTATGAGGAGACTGTGAGGTAGTTCAGAGAAGTTAACTATCCTGCCACACGAATAAGGAATGTGATACTAGAAGGTTTAAATGACTTGCCTAATCCCTGATCCTTATGAAATCTAACTTATTAAAGCCTTTTCTCCTTCATGAACTTTCCATCTCTAGTCTAAATCAAATGCATGCATTTCATCAGACATCACAATCTATCTCTCTCTGATTTCAAGACAATGGCCAGGGCCCTGATTAGTTCATACAACACCTTTACATGAATCAGACAGAAAACACACCCCTTCCTCTTCCTATTCCTCTGGGCAGATGCAGCCCCATTCAGGCTAGATCTCAGCTTCCGTTCACCTGTGGACATGATGCCCTAGTGCTGGTACAGCCTACACCACTGTATATAAAGTCCCTCCATAGGACTGGATAATTAAGATGGCTCCTAACACGAAGAAATTTCCACTTAAATATCTTGTCGACATTTTAAATTAGAGATGTTAAAAGTTGAGGGTATTATCCTCTTCATCAAACCCTTTTCCATTTTGTCTGTTCCTCCCAGTGGTATTCTCAGACCACCTCTGCTCTCAACTTTGGAATCAATATTTATTTCTAGCCAGCTTGTCTTCTTCCTCATATCCAGGTCGACAGCAAATTTTTCCAATTCTCTTTTGAAAAATAAGTATATTCTTTGCCTCCAACTACAGCCCTCTGTTAGCCTGTGGATTTCATTCTTAGACTCCTGAAACAGATTCCCAGTCTGTTTTATATTTTCGCCTCTTACACATCCGGATCTTCCAACACAACAACAAGGATCATATTCCTTGGCCACCAAGTTTAATCATGTTTATCCCTTTCTCAGAACACTGCACCTGCTAAAAATAAAAAAAATTAAAATTCTCAGACTTTCATACTCTTTCCTAGTTTTAACCCCACAAAAAATCCCCTTGGTCATATAGCACTGTTATAGGTTGGGTGGGCTGGCAGCGGACCTGATATAGAGCTTAGTGTGCAGTATACAGAGTGTTCCTGTGGGATCAACACCTGTGGAAGGGAGTGGAGGGAAAAGCAGGATTGAGTAGAAGAAATACAGATTGTGATACAGACGTGACAGACTGGACGGCCTTAGCCAACCCCACAGGGAGCTCCAGAACCTGTCAGTTATCCCACCCAGGGCTAAAATGGGTGAGCTTTTACACCCCTACTTCCATCAGTCATTGTTCGTGGGACCACCAAGGGAGGGGATGACCTTAGGTAAGGCAGCTCTCTGCAGCTGAGACAGTCCTTGAAGGGGCTGAGAACCACAGGCTGTCTGCTGAGGATAGTAGCCAGAGACATGTCCCTCTCAGAAGGAGGTTTTGGGGTGCACATCTACGTGTCCATCACAATCTATCCCTTATGTTACTTGGATCCACTTCTTCCAATACATTTGGGGAGCAGTTTTTCCGTCGTTCTAAGCAAGCATCTCTTCCTGTGGAAAACTAAGATGAAAGTCATTGGGATGAACCACAGCCCCTGCTCCTGCACCTGGTCTTGGAGATGCAACTGATACTCATCATCTCTCTTCTCCATTATCCAGTCTAGAGTCTCCCCACCCCAGGCAGCATCTCAGCTGGTATTATGGCTTATTTGGTGGCATACAGTAGATTCTCATCTCTGAGGGATCTGGGCCCCTGGTCACCATGCCCTTATCAGGTGAGGGGTGCTGCACTTGTCCATTCACCATCACAGTGGGGCAGGTACAATAGACACCCAGGTGGAATCACTCGGATGTCACACTCTTCCTCTCTGCAGCTGAGCCTCCAGTGCTGATCAGAGCCAGTTACTCTGCCAAGATGGTGACTTCACTTGTTGCCTATGGTCCCTGAAAACAGGAAACCCAAAGTGTCCGGACAGGAGCCATAGAATATAGTGAAATGAGGTTCTTTGTCGTGCCCCTGGCAGAAGTGTCGCCCTTGGGCGGAAAAGAACTTCTAACCCTCCAGAAATGTGGGGATGGAAAGCACAACTTGGCAGGATTTTCCTTCTCTACTGAAATGCTAACTTTAGTGCACTGACTAACCATAGTTTGCTCTCTGTTGAAACCACAATGGATGTATTTTTGCCTTCTATTCATGATTTACTTACCTCTGGGTGCTTCTACGTGATGTTTCTCCATTATGGGCTACCCTTCTACATCCTCCAAACCATTAACGTTCTTCCTTTCCAAAGTAAAACTGGTTAAAATGGTATCAGGCTAGTAGTTCCTATTAGAGATGGCTGTCTTCAAAACATTCCCCTTAAAAGATCCATGCAGCAATAATAACAAATGAAAGCATGCAACATTGAAACTCAGCATAGCAGCTGGCTATTTGTCATTATTCCTGGAGGACTTTTCACAATGACAGAGCAGATAACAGTGGTCTATTACTCCTACCTTATCAAAAGCAAAGACTTGTGATTTGAGTGGTGACCTTTTCAAAGAACATTGTAGAAAAGAAAATAGAACTACATTCTTTACATTTCTTAAATGATATTAAATGTGAGCCAATGCATGTGTCCTGGCAACACTTCTTATATGTGATTTTCTCTTCTTAGTACTCAACTTCATTGTTTCTGGAATCTCTCATTGGCTGACTCTCAGCCCAAATTCTCCCTCTCCACTCTGTCCATTCAGCTTTTATTCTCAATCCTTTTCTTTTTCCTATATTGCATTATTGAGTAACTCCACTTAGCCTCACTAGCTAATTCTTTTCTCTAGTCTTTCTGTCATTGCTTCCCCATCTCATTCTCTACACTCTTATTAAGCATCACAGAGCTGTAGAAAATCACTTGGGAGACACAGACTGTCCTCAGAGGGTAGAGAAGGAAAAAGAATGGGGGAAATAGAGAAAACTATCTTGCAAGTAAAGAATCTTCTTTGAAAAACTGGATGTTTTGGGGAGGGAACAACACTGCCCTGCTAGCCAAGAGGCAAATAAGAAGGCATTCCAACTCTCTTTGAGTGCATGACCACATCTAGCTCAATATATGGAGTGAATACTCAACCAGAAAAACAAGCAGCTGCTTCCCTACTTAAGAGACTTCTTTGGGGGGTCCTCAAGTCACCTCCCTTAGCAGACCAGTACCATTCCATTCCATCCAGCCAGCCATCTATTCATGTCATTTAATCAGCAGTTATTTGTTGAGTATCTACTATGTGCCAGTTCAAAGGATGTTCCAAGATCATAGGAGGAATTAAAAACTGTTGGTTGGGGCTTCACTTTAATAGAGAAACACAATGTAACAATGTTTTCAAAAACAAGAGAAACAAGGCCAAGTATCAGGACAATAAATGTAAATGTTTTCAGTTCCCCTATGAAACCTGAAGACTTTCAGATTCAATGAACAAGAGTATCCAGAGCATCATGATATGTAGAAACAAAACACTAGAAACAATAAATGGTGGTAAATTCATACTGTAGAGTACTATAGAGTAGAGTAAAGTACTATAAAGTAGAGTAGAGTACTCTAAAGCAATAACTGTAGAGTACTATAAAGTACTGTAGAGAACTATAAAGCAATAACCGTGAATAAACTACAGCTATATTCAACAACATGGATAAATTTCTCAAACAAAATATGGAGAAAAAGAAGCCATAATTAAGATTCATACAGAGTGATTTCATTTCTCTAAAGCTGGAAAAGAGGGACAACAGAGTTACAGTGTTAGAAATGAGGATAGTGATTACTTTTGAGGAGGAGGGAGGGAGTAGTGTTTGGGAGGGGGCATCAGAAGATTTCTGAGTGCTGGGAGTATGCTTTCTTGAGTACTGTTATATATCTGTGCTCACTTTGTGATAATTCACTGAATTGTATGTGTTTATATATTGTGGATATTTCTGTATATACCTTAGAATTCAATAAAATATTAAGAAACAAAATTATCTCTGCGGTACCTCATATTTTCACCCCATCATAGTATTGGGGGGAAAAAGATAAAATTAGAATGTTTGGGAACTAGACAAATTCTGAATAGAAGTAGTCAAATATTTCAGTACATTGAACCCCAGATTCAGCATGCAAGAGACAACCTACCAGGGATCTGGTCACTTTCAATTGAGTATGAGACATGGGTATTAATACCTCTCTTGACTACAAAAGACAGATGATTATGCAGGCTCAGTGACCCTATTTGGTAAGATGGTCAGGAAAGAATCTCAGCAGATTCTGCTATTGTCCAGCAGTGGATAAAAAGTGTTTTGGTGGTATGATTTTCCTAGAGTTTTCAGTCAATTTTATCAAATTGGTCAAAGTTGCCATTTTTGTTTGTTTGTTTGTTTCTTTTTTAAAATTTTGTGTCAAAGTTGCCTTTGACCAGACTTTGGAGGAATATAAATACTGACTCTTCAATATATTTGAAGGACTGAAACTCTGCTCTGATGAATAGACCTTTATAAAGGTATTCAGTGAACAAAAATCTATGTGAGTGAGCACAGATCCTAGAAATGTCTCCATCATCACCACTGGCTTTATCCCATCCTTGGTACTGAATACAAGATCTTCCCGGAGTTCAGTAAATATTATACAATGCAAGATTTGTGGAGAGCTCGCTACAATTCCTTTAATGGTCTGACTCAGAGATATCAGGTTTTAGCTGCAAGGAAAAAAAAAATAGAAGAGAATGAGAAGTTGAGTGTTTTTGAACCCTTTAAGAGTTACTGAGTAGACACATTAAGCAAATGTTTAAGGCTTTCTTATCCTGTCTTATTTATTCAATGAATACTTATTGAGTGCCTCCCTTGTGCCAGGCACTATTCTAAGAGCTAGGAACACAACAACGACCAAAAGAGATAAAAATCCCAGATTTCATGGAGCTGATATTTTAATTAGGGGAGACATAATAAAAAATTAAAATAAACATTATATGTGACAGGTAATGAATGATATGTAGAAAAATTAAAGCAGAGAATAAGGAATGGGGGGAGATTTCAATTTTAAATAGGATAATCACTGAGAAAGTGACATTTGAGAAAATACCTAAGGGAGTTGAGGGTGCATGCTTTAAAAAAAAAATCTGAAGGAAAATAAATCCAGGCAGACATAGTAGAAAATGGACAGGCACTGAATAGGGAATGTCCCTAGCTCACGTGAAAAACAGCATGGAGGTCAACATGGCTGGAGTGGAGTGAGTAATGGGGAAAGTATTAGAAGATAAAGTCAGAGAAATAGCAAGGGGTACCACCTATTGTGGGCCATTATAGGACTTGGGCTTTTACTCCTAGTGATGTGGGAAGCTCCCATTAGTTTTTGAGTGAAGGATAGCACACTCTGACTTATCTATTGAAAGGACTACCCTGGCTGGTATGTTGAGTACAGACTCAAGTTGGGTGATGACAGAAGCAAGAAGACCATGTAGGAAGCTATGACACAAACAAGTGAAAGATGAGGTGGCTTAGACTAGGTAATTTGCAGTGAAGATGATGAGAAGTGATCAGATTCTGGATATATATGGAAGGTAGAGACAAACAGTATTTAATAGATTTTTATTTAGATAATTTGAACACATGATATGAAATTAAGAGAGGAATCAGAAATGGTTCCAAGATCTTTGGTCCAAGCATCTGCGAGGATGGAGTTGCCATTGACTGAGATATGAAAAACTGCAGAAAGAGCAGATTGGGAGGTAAGCACAGGAGTTCAGTTTTGGACACATTATGTCTGAGTTGCCTAATGGACATCTAGGTAGGGAATTGAATAAGTTTTGAATTCAGAGCAAAAATTCTGAGCTGATCCTTTTAGCATGTATTGAATCCCATCATTTTTTCACTCTAAACCCTCCAATTACTTCCCAGATATAAACTTAGGGAACTTCCAGCATTGGGATGCTTTTTAAAGCCATGACAAAAGATGAGATCACCGAGGGAATAAGAGTACTTAAAAACAGAGATGAGGTTAAAGGATGGGGCCGTGGGTGACTCCAACATAATCTCTCACCAGCCCTACCTACAGGAAACTGAAAATATCTTCAGGGAGAGAACCAGGCCATCTGGACTTGTAGGGCTCAAAATACTGTTGGAGATCTGAGGAAACCTGGGGGCCACCTTCAAGGTTCATGTCCATGTTGCTGGTGTCCTGCAAGGCCATGGGAGTTGTCTACTGTCCTCTGTGGGGTTTGACAACTGGAGCAAAGCACAGAAAGCAACTGTTAAATTAAGGGACATGATAATGAAGGGATAATCTAAAGATCCCAATCAAAGGGCATTATTGCTTCCTCCTAGAGAGCCAGAATTTTGCTTTGAAATTGGTATAAACTACAACTGGTTACAGAGATGTTGAACTACGTGCTGCCCAGTGAAATGGAAATATAAGAATCTGTTTGACCATTGGATTCCTGCCCCGTCTTCCTGAGAGCATAATGTGACAACTGTGACCGTTGGAAAAGGAAAGAAGCCAATAACTGAAATGAATCAGGTTATTGGGGACGTAAGACACGTAAACAAAACTTGCCTAAATGCAAAACATTTGCCTTGCCAATTTGGACATTTTTTTTTCTGGGAATCACTCAAAGCAGCAATTCTCTAGAGCTAGTGTGCTATACTTCTTATTCCCGGACAAGGTTTGGGGTGGGGGAATAGAATCCATGTTTGTATGGAGCATGAAGGTTATACTGTTTGGGGGGAGGGGTGCTTTTTTAAGAAAAATAATACAAAACTAGGTACACAGTCTTGGAAAAGACCTATGCAAGTGAAGGCCTAAAGCTATAGTTTCATAAGTTTCACAGAAAGTCCACCTCTGACCCTGGAACCAGATGATAGAAACCTTGGGAGCAGTAACTGATCACTTCATCCTCGGTGATCAAGTTCATAGAAAAGCCAAGAGACATTCAGAGTTAGCCAGGCATCGTGGGGAAAACACTCCTTGATGTCTGTTTCCCACTCAGTGCCACTCAAATAAAGGGAAACATTTAAAGTCACGTAGACGAAAGGAGATAGAGTAAATATTCTTGTTACTTGGGATTTTATAGGGTAGGATCATCCCAACAACCCTTAGCACATCCAATAGTCTCAGCAATCTCGCTGCACTTCACTGATGCCAGGGGCGCTGTGGTCTGAGCCAAAGGACCAGTGATGGCATCAGAAATGATGCCCCGGGCTTTTATCCTACACGTGGAGTTGTCCGATAAAAGGCAGCATGCCCGTTTAAATTTGAACTTCAAACAAACAATAAATAACTTTCTACCATAAGTATGTCCCAACATACTCATACCAGAAAAGTACTTGTTTATCAGAAATTCTGATTAAACTGTGCATTCTGCATTTTTATTTGGCACATCTGGCAATGCTACCTACCTTGATCTCTGCTTTGCGATATGTAACAAGATAGGAATTTAGAGAGCAAATCTATGGAATGTGCTACAAATAGCGTATTGATAGATCACACCATTGTTCCAACACTGGTCCCACATTCATAGAATGTTCCACTGTGGTATCAGAATCTATAGGGAGAGAACAAAGGACTGTGCAGCATTTGTGCATATTTGATTAGCACAGAATGAATGACTAGTAAAAGCTATTCCTACGCAACTGATGGAAAGGATGAAAACAGTGCTGTGTAATAGGCGGCATCACTGCAAACACAACATTCCACTGTGCCCCTGGTCTCCCAGAGGGATAAAATATTTTGTTATTGCTAGAAGTGTGATAACAAGCCAAAATGCATAAAGCAGTCTAATTGTGAAAAGTAAAACTATACGCTCCTCTATAAACTATTTGTTCAACAAAGTAAAAGTCACTCATTTTCTCTTAAGATAGAAAATTAGAATTAAATATAAGACCTAAGTCTCAGCTTGTGGAGAGAATTACCAGTGCTATGTCCAGTACTGTGTACCTTACAACTGTTTTAGTTAGATAATGTCTCTGAATAACTAATATTTTAGTACTTTATAGTTTTCAGATATCTATAGATAAGCATACGTTCTCTTATTCCTTCCTTACAAAATCTAAAAGATAATATCTTATCATCACCTTCATTTAAAAACTATTTATTTATTTAACAGATATTTACTGGGTATTCATTATGTGCTTAGAATAGTGAACAAGACAAAGTCCATCGTGATGGAACTTACCTTCTAGTATGGAAAAAAATATATTTAAAAACTAATGAAGTTTCAGATGGCAATACTGCCATAAAGAAAATAAAACTGGGCAAGAGTGTAGAGAGAGATGAAGGCAGCTACCATTTAGATAAGGTGGTAAAAGCCTTTTTGAGATGGTAGCATTTGAACCAGACATACAGCTTATATAATAAGAAGATCCCAGGCATGTGGAAAAGGAGTAAGAACATCCCCTGAGGAAGAAATGAGTTTAACAAGTTTCTGGTACTGGATGAGTACAGTGGAGTTAGTAGGAGTGTGGAAGGAAAGGAGGGTCAGATGTGATTGGGGAGGAAGTAGGCAGGGGCAAGCTCGCATGGAGCCTTGAAGGGCATGGAGAAGTATAGTATCCCAGGGCAATGGGGAGGCACCGGAGGGTTTAGAGTAGGGAAGTGCTGTGATCCAATGCATACTTAAAGGATCAATCTGGCTAATATTGAAAGTAAAGCCAATAGAACTTGCTGCTAAATTTGAGGTAAGGGGTGAGGGAAAAATAAAGCACAATGGACAACCCTTCAGATTTTTACCTGGAAGCTTGGATGCTAGTAAGTGAGATGGACACTGAGGTCCCTTAATATTAAAATACATTCCTATATTCACACTTTAACAGAGCCAAGATTTAAATTCAGATCTTTCCAGTGTTCCAATATTTTTGGACTGATAAACATAAATCTACTAATTTATTTACTTTCTTAAAAGTCCACCTTTTAAACTGTAAGCTCCTTTATAAATGACAGAGGGTTCTGGTAATATCTGCTATCTAGCCACAGCAGTCAAAAGCACATTGATGCTTTTTGATGGCGAGAACATTTGTAAGAAGTTATGACAAGTCTATCAGCCTCCACATTTGCCACCATCCCTGATTAATTCACCAATCTGATTCTTTCAGAAGACAATACATGTTTCCTATGTTGTTGGCTTTGGATTCTGCTATGGAAGTAAGTACTGATTTCATGTCAGAGACCAGCAAACTTCCCCTTCCTAAGAATGTATATGGGTACAATTACAAACATATGTTCCTGGAGATAAAAACACATGCTAATTATTGTCCTACAGGCAAAGTTGTCTTGGTGGAATCAACAACAGCCTTTATTTGTTTGAGAAAGTCCAACAGAATAATATCTCATCAACTATCTTACAACATTCTGTGTTTGATTACCATCTGAAATATACTATACTCAACATTAGAGTCTTATAAATTAAAAAAAAAACCGTACAGTTTCCATTATTAATGCAATTCTCAGTCAATCAGGGCATGATTTTGTTTTCCTTATAAATGATTAGGAGCCACACAGTTCCATATATTTTCCAATCATCCTTCTAGAGAATATTTAAACTCAACACATCAGAAGCCTCGATTAACCCAATGATTACTATTATATTCTTCAACTGGTGTTCCAGTCTTGGGTTTTCAGTACCTTCCTCAAATATTCAAAAGAAATTTTTCTTCACACTTCATGTAATCCTCTTATTCTGTATGTAATATTAAGACTCAAGGCCCTTCTTCAAGTTATCTTAAACTGATTTACCAAAAAAAAAAAAAAGCATTTGTTTCCAACTTGCCTCTTTCAGTGACAAAATATAATTCAAACTGTATCACTCTATCAATTTCAGTTTTTCTAAGTACCCTTCAGAGAGAATTAACAGGTATAGGGGTGACGAAGCTAGAAGGGGAAACACATTCCCCTTGGTATTCATTCCTACGACATTCAACTATGCCTGGAGCATCTACTTCAATCTGAGGAATCTGGCATTCCTGACAAATAGGGAGAAATTTTTCTTAAGGGCTCATGCAAAGAGAGATCTTTCTCACCCCAGATACTGATCAACATCAAACATCTTGGCTCAAATCTCTTTCTGATAAATACCAAGATCTTGCCATGTGATTAAGAAGCTTATTGATACGGTATTTTTTTAAAAATACCCACTGAGATATCCTAAGTGAAATTTTTGGAGATATTGTTTATGGCACATCTGCAAGAAAGTCATTTTCAACTTGTCAGGCAAGCTCATGTCAGGCAAGACATGAGCTAAAATCCTCTTTATTCAATACCCCCCCCCACACACACACACATGAGCGACAGACATAGAGAAAGGAAGAGGGGAAAGAAGGAGAGGGATGAGGAAAGAGGTTCCAAGTTACCTAGGGGTCTGTTGAGCAACATCAGGTCTTGTAACGTTCCTCATTCTTATGATTTTATCCCCCCAAATGAGGGAAGAACAACTGAATTTTTTGCCCTACCTACTAAACCCACAGCCTCAGAAAAACATGTCTAATTTCGGGGAAGAGAGGTGACGATGGCGAGCAGAGTAGGAATGATGTTTGCAATCACATTATTCCAAGTGATTTGTGGATGTATTTGAGAAGAAATGGATTGAAGCTCCTCAAAACTACTAAGACAAGCTGAAGAAGGAAACATCGATTGTCTGAATAAATCTAAACATTTTGGAGCAAATTTAGGGACTATCGCTTCTTAATGTGATTGAATAACTGGGAACAAATTTGTCCCCTTGCTGTAAACAATAGGAAACTGGATAAAATATATGAAACAGGTGTTTCAGACACTGAAAACAGAGCACAGGAGTGTGCGTTCTGAAAACAGGGAAAGAAAGGAGGTAAGTCCTATGATCAACATGGCTTTCTGGCTGAAGGCAGCCACTTCCTAGACTGCAGGAAAAGGAGGTCTGAACCCTAGTGGAGCACTGAATATAGGAAACAGAGATCAGAGTTCAAGGAAGCTGAGAGAGCTGAAATGTGAGGGGCAGAGAGAAAGAGCTCCAGAAATACATATAGAAGTTACCTTGAGTCCTTTGTTGAACATGGAGCCACACATGCATAAGGTGTAACTCTAAGAGGCCACACATAAAGCAACTACTGGGATCTGTGAACCAAGAGTTAAATTGTGACCAGCTAGAATGGGGAGACCTTGCTGAATACCCTGACTATTTATTAGAGCCTCTTGAAGGGGCATGCTTTAAGAGTATAATTAAATTAGCCCTAAGGGAAAACTTTCTCTAGACTCACCCTAAGAAAGCTTAAAAACAAGCCACACAAGGGTCATATTGAACTGCAAGTCACTTAACTCCCTGCCAAAACAAAATTCAACTTTCTAAAGGAAGACTACTAAATACCGATTTTCAACAATATAGCATTTGCAATATCCAGCATCCCAATAAAAATTATTTAAAATACAAAGAAGCAGGGATCTGTGACCCATAACCAAGAGAAAAGTCAGTCGGTACAAACAGATGCATAATGACAGAGATAATGAGATTAGCAGTCTAGGACTTTAAAACAACTATGACAAATATTCACAATGACTTTTTAAAAATATGAACATAATGAGGGTATAAATGGAACACACACACATACACACACACACACTCAAATAAAAAAATAGCTCATTGAGAAAAATCAATAAAATTGACAAAATTTTATCAAGACTGAAAAGAAAAAAATAGACAAGGTATAAATTACCATAACAGGAAGGAAAAAAGAGGATATCACTGCAGACTGAAGGCATCAAAAAGATAATAAGGGAATACTATGAAAAACTCTACACACATAAACTTGACAATTTAGATTAAATAGACCAATTCCTCAGAAAGCCCAAACTACTACAACTCATCCAATATGAAATAGATAATTTGAATAGTCACATAACTTTTCAGAAAATTAAATTTGTAATTTAAACCCCACCACCACCAACACCAAAAAACATCCCCAGGCCCAGTGGGTTTTGCTGAAGAATTCTACCAGATGCCTAAAGAAGAATTAACACCAACTTTCCACAATCACTTTCAGTAAATAGAATAAAAGGAAATACTTTCTAATTCATTTTATGTAGTTAATATTATCCTGATATCAAACCAGATAAAGACAGTACAAGAAAACTACAGAGTGATATTCTTCATAAATTCATGAAGATTAAATGCATAAATCTTTAACAAAATATTAGCAAAAGAATTCAGCAATATATACAAAGAATTCTACATGATGACCAAGTGGGGTTTATTCCAGGGATGTAATGTTGGTTCAATGTTACAAAATCTCTAACTGGAATCTACCATACCAACAGACTGAAAAAGAAAAATCACATGATCATATTGATCAATGGAATAAAAGCATTTGACAAAATTCAATACCCATTCATGATAAAAAAAGAAAGACTCAGAAAAAGAGAAATAGAGGAACTCTCAACTTGATTAAAAGCGTCTATACAAATCCTACAGCTAACATAAAATGTCATAAATAGTTAATGATGAAAAACTAAATAATTTCCTTCTAAGATTTGAAATAAGGAAATGATGTCCACTCTTATTCAACATAATGCTAGACATGTTAGCAAGTGCAATAAGGCAAGAAAAAAAACAAAGGCAGACAGGTCAAAAAGGAAGAAATAAAACTAACCCTAGATGCAAATGACATGATTGTCTACATAGAAAATCCCAAGGTATCTACAAAAGCTGTTAGAATTAATAAAGAGTTCACCAAGGCTGCACAATACATAATAAATATATAAAATTAATTGCATTTCCATATACTAGCAATGAACATACAGACACCAAAATTAAAAGGACAGTACCATTTAGAATGTCAAAAAATAAATGTTTAAGTGTAAATCTAAAAAAATATTATATACAGGACTTATATAATAAAAACTACAAATACTGATGAAAGATTTCAAAGAAGATCTAAATAAATGGAATGACTTACCATCTTCATAGAAAATAATAATAAAATAATAAAGATGTCAATTTTCCCCAAATTGATACACAAATTTAATGCAGTTCCTATCAAAATCCCAGCAAGATTTGTTTTAGATATAGATAAGGCTGTTCTAAAATTTATAGGAAGTGTATATATGTCCATGACACTCTCTCACTTCGTCCCAGCTTACACTTCCCCCTCCCCATGTCCATTCTCTATGTCTGCATCTTTATTCCTGTCCTGCCCCTAGGTTCTCCAGAACCTCTTTTTTTTTTTTTTTATTATTCCATATATATGTGTTAGCATATGGTATTTGTTTTTCTCTTTCTGACTTACTTCACTCTGTATGACAGTCTCTAGGTCTATCCACCTCACTACAAATAACTCAATTTCGTTTCTTTTTATGGCTAAGTAATATTCCATTGTATATATGTGCCACATCTTCTTTATCCATTCATCTGTTGATGGACACTTAGGTTGCTTCCATGTCCTCGCTATTGTAAATAGAGCTGCAATGAACATTGTGGTACATGACTCTTTTTGAATTATGGTTTTCTCAGCGTATATGCCCAGTAGTGGGATTGCTGGGTCGTGTGTTATTTCTATTTTTTGTTTTTTAAGGAACCTCCATACTGTTCTCCATAGTGGCTGTGAGAGAGTGGCATGGACAAATATACACTACCAAATATAAAATAGATAGCTAGTGGGAAGCAGCCGCATAGCACAGGAAGATTAGCTCGGTGCTTTGTGTCCACCTAGAGGGGTGGGATAAGGAGGGTGGGAGGGAGACACAAGAGGGAGGAGATATGGGGATATATGTATATGTAGACTTGATTTACTCTGTTATACAGCAGAAACTAACACACCATTGTAAAGCAATTATACTCCAATAAAGATATTTTAAAACATTAAAAAAAAAAATTTATAGGAAAAGGCAAAGGAACTAGGATTGCTAAAAACAATTTTGAAAAAGAAGAATAAATTTGAAAGAATGAGTCTATCCAATTTCAAACTTACTATATAGCTACAGTAATCAAGACTGTGTGGTATGGGCCGAGGAACAGAGACATAAATCAATGGAATAGACTTGTGAACCCAGAAATTGACTCACACAAATATGCCCAACTGATTTTTACACTTGATCTTAGCCAAAAGGCTGAGAAGCAATGCCCAACTGATCTTTGACTGAAGTGCAAAAACAATTCAGTGGAGGAATGACAGCCCCTTCAACAAACGGTGGCAGAGTAATTGGACATCCAGAAACAATAACCTTGACCTAAGTCTCATATCTTATACAAAAACTAGATCATGAACTTAAAAGTAAAACTATGAAACTTGAAAAAAAAAAAAGTTGGAGAAAATCTTTAGGATCTAGGGCTAAACAAAGAGTTCTTATACTTAACACCAAAATCATGATCTATAAAAGAAAAATTGATAAATTTGACTTCGTCAGAATTAAAAACCTTTGATCTGTGAAGGACCCCACTAAAATAATAAAAAGACAAGGTACACACTGAGAGGAAAATATTTGCAAACCATATATCCAACAGAGGAGTAGTATCTAGAATATATAAAGAACTCTCAAAACTCAGTAAAAAAACATTCTATTAGAAAATGGCAAAAGACATGAAGACACATTTTACTAAAGAGAATATACAAACGGCAAATTCCATTCCTACATATTTACTCAAGAGAAATGAAAACTATGCCCACACAAAGACTTGTACACAAATATCCATAGCAGCTCTAATCATAATAGCCTAACTGGCAGCAATCCAAATACCCGTAAACAGATGAATGAATAAATAAACTGTAGTGTAGCCAAACAATGGAACAATACTCAGCAATAGAAAGTAACAACACAACAACAACATATTATAAGACACAACCACGTGGGGGAATCTCAAAAACATTATGCTGAGTAAAAAAACCCTACACAAAAGAGTCCATACTGGATGATTCTATTGATAGAAAATTCTAGACTAGGCAAAATTAACCTATAGTGACAAGATGAAGATCATGGTGGTGTTGGTTACACAGAAGCATACCATTGTCAAAACTCATCCAACTGGAACACGTTTTATATGCAAATTTTACCTCAAGAAGATTGATGAAAAATAAAATCCAAAGCATCCAACAAATACATATACTACTAATATATTTTTGTCACAGGGCCAATGAAATTCAGTAATATTCATATATCAGAGCAGTTAAAGATTCATTTTAAGAGCATGATATAGCTGACTCTTCACGATGCCATCTGACTTTTTTTGTAGAAAATAAAACCATAAACTTTAAACCCTTGTTTAAAGTGACCTTGTTGTTTACAAAGTTCACATTGCAGGAAGGAAGGAGGGGTGCTCATAAACCAGAGGCTGGGGATTACCAGTTCTTTAATTCCTGAAAATTGCAGGTTTGCTTTCATTCAAGAGTTCAAATTAAGACCCTTCCAAGAATTTTTGTGAGTGTGGTCAGGAGGGGAAGAGGTTCTTCCCAAGACAGGTATAGAAGGGAGATCTCATGATACTCAGCAGGGGTGGGGGGAGAGCAGACTTAGTAATCCCAAGAGAGGAAACTTCAGGAAGGCAAATGAACTGATGTACAAAACAGAAACAGACCCACAGACACAAAAAACAAACTTATGGTTACCAAAGGGGAAAGGGAGGGAGAGGGATAAATTAGGAGTTTGGGATTAACATATACACACTACTATATATAAAATAGATGACCAACAAGGACCTACTGTGTAGCACAGGGAACTATATGCAATATTTTGTAATAACCTAGAAGGGAAAAGAATCTGAAAAAGAATATATATATATATATGAATCATTTTGCTGTATACCTGAAACTAACACAACATTGTAAATCAACTATACTTCAATAAAAATTTTGAAAATTAAAAAATAAATAAAAATAAAAGGGGGACAGATAACACACACTAGAGAGAGCTCAGAGTTTGTCCATAAAACACAAAGAATCTATAAAAGGTGCACACTGTATGGCAAGTGATGTAAGACATTAGGAACCTCTTTGTTGAGACTTTACCTTTCTTGGTAACTAAAGGCATGTAGCACTGTCTTATTATGCAGAGGCCACTTACCTCATTTCTTGGTGGGTCTGAGGCCATCAACCCACACAGTTCTGGTCAAAAACATTTTCGGAAACCAAATTTTTTTTTTTTTTAACAAAGAAAAGGCAAGAAAGAAACGTTACACAATGTTAAATCCAGTTGCCTTTAAATGCCAAAATTATGGATCTATTTCCACTAACTTTCTATATTTCCAAATATTGTTTTATAAGTATTACTTTTGCAATGGAAAAAAATAGTAAACACGTCATTATGGTCAGCATTTATTGGTAATGAAAAAAAAATTTCAGGGACAACAAGTTGTTCTGTTATACTCTTCTAGCTTCTATAAATTTCTGTTACTTTTGCAAGAAAATTGCTGCATATTCTAGTCTTTTCTATTAATAAACAAAGTATGCTTTCCTATACCACAAACAATTTTATCCCTCTTGGTTCCTTTTTCCACTGCATGTGTCCAATACGTCAATGTCCCCTCCTACACACCACAAGCCACAGACCACGCACGGCCACCTGGGGAAAGCGGAAGAAGTCTCCTCTGATTTTGTCTACCTAGGGAAGGAATTCATACTACTTCATCCCAGGCGACTTTGGTAGCTAAGATGCTCAGTGTGTTAGCACAGGAGGTGTCTTCGCTCAGGAGGAAGTACCAAGTATCACAAATAAATTTAGAAAATACAAGCAAAGAATTGCATGCAATTAAAATAAATACCTCCCCCTCCAAGATTAGGGTTACTTTTGCAACTGGTGACAATTTAAGATGGTGTTTGATTACACACCAAGGCTCTGAACACTGAAAGCATAATTTGCAGCCCTTTGCTGGCAAGAAAGGTTTTTCCATGATCCCTTTACACCTTCGTAAAGATTAATGAGCTTAAATGAATGCCAGTACACTGCCATGCCAGAACGCAAACAGGTGTGTTCAGGAGTGGAAGTTAGGTTTGGGGTTTGAGAATATTTTTGTCCCTCCCTTCTCAATAGATTATAATGGAAAAATTACTGTCCAAACTATAGCTGGATTATGGCTTTAGGCCATCATGTGTGGTGGTCTTGAGCCATCTTCATGCTTGTTGCAACCATCTCATTTCTTTAAAATAACTCTCAAGAAAACATCTTTTACACTTTTTTGGCAAGCCCTCTGCTTATTTCTTAGCTCAGTAAAGATAAAGTAGTTGATTGGGAACCTGGAATCAGACATGCCCTCTAATCTGGGTAATTTTTCTCACATTAGTGTTGCTGGTACTGTGTTACTGAGAGCCAGAATTCATTTACTAGTACATTCTGCCCTCAACTGCACTCAAAGAGGACCATAGGAGGGGTTTGCGTGTGGGTGTCTTTCTAAAAGGCATTCCATGTTATCTCTGACTCTGTGCCAAATAACAAGGAAATTTATAATGGATCCTAAAATCAAATGGGCTATTCAGCAAGGAGAAGGAAACTGATACTTACTGAATACCTACGGTGTACCAAACACATGACGTGCATTAAACCCTTGCCACTCATGGTCGGCCTTCACCTGGGAGCTTATTGGAAATTCAGAATCTCAGACACCGTCCAGACTTGCATCGTAACAAGACCCTCAGCATTGCTTCATCAAAATTGTGGACATACATGATATTAACTTTATTTTATATTAGGAGATTAAGGATCAGAAAGGTTAAGAAATTTACATAAAAGTCACACCATAGTAATGAGTAAAGCTGGATTTGGGGCCCATTTTAAAACATCATATTTCCACTCCACTGGGCCAAATCCTAAACCAGCCTGAAGCTGCAAGACTTGGGTTTCAATCCAGACTCCACTATTAATATCTTTCCAGGCTCATATACACCAGTTAACCTATCTGGGTGTCACTTTTTTTTGTTCTCCTTATTTCATGGAATTGCTACAAAACAAATGAAATTAATATATGTGAAAACACTTTGTAAAGTATTTAGTGCTGGCCAAAATTAACCTGCTAATGGAATCTTCTATGTGACTCTTTCTCACTCGGTTTCTGCCAAGGCAGAAAAACCAAGAACAAAGCATTAGATGCCAAGAACTTCCACACCACACAGTGAGAGATCAGACTGCCTATGTTTTGAAACTGGACAGGTCAGCCTTGGTCCATCACCCACCTCAAGGGTATAAAAAGTTTGAAAGAGCTGAAGACTCTCAAAAGTGTTTTTATAGAGTAAGATCACTTGACCTGCATCTCAATCCTATAGAAAGGGGCCCTAAGGAGACCACACAGGGAGCTTGCTATTTGTTCCCTGAAAGAATATGACTTAATCTGGTAGGAGAAATCTACTTCCCTTCACCCTAAAGGCTTTCCAAACTAAAGCAATATTATATTTTGGTATTGCCATGCTGACTATAAAACTGGATGGCAAAGTTTAGTTGTGCATCTTGGGGCTGAAAGTGACTAGTGGACTTTTTATTATTTAAAAGTGTCTGAAAAGTTTTCTGGAACCTGGTCAAGATTTCAACCGAAAAAATAAGGAAAAACTAATCCACAGATCTGGTTTAAAGGGATAGTGAGAAAAAATAAGAATAATATAGTTTACTGCTTGCATCCTCTGGAGAACTGCTTTTCCAACACTCTAGTTCCTGTTATTATTATTATTAAAAACCAACACGAGGTTGATAGAAATTGGGTTTTCAAAGCAAAAATTTGGCTTTACAGATAAAGTCACAGGAAATAGATGGAGCAGGCAGGTAGTCTTTCCCCCGAATTACCTGTCTTATCCTAAATCCAAAACCCTAAAGGACATCCTAGTCCAGACTCTTATAGCTGCTAATCATGCAGAGCTAAGTGAAGCTTCCCACCATGAAGGGAGCCTACTTCCATTTTTCTGTAGGAAACCACAGAGTTAGAAAGATTCTACCCCCCAGTCAAGTACCAGCCTAGCAGATGGGATAAGATGGGAAGAGAGCAGCCAGCTCGCCCCTCACGGGCATGCCTATTGAGGATCAAGGTCCCAGCCAGACTAGTTAAGGTAGCGAAGCTGGGAGGAGAAGCTTAGGAAGACCCAGAATGTTGGGCAGGATCTGGGGACGTGAACAGAGGAGCAGGGTCACATGTGGTTGGTTGGAGATAAAGTCACACATGGATAACTGAGGAACCGAGAAATCAATATATGTATTGGAAAAGAGAAATTGAAAATATCCAGTTGACCAGCTTGTTCAGTTACCACATGTGTCAGGATGACTTCAAATTCATATCTCCATCCCAAACCTTTATAGGAAGCTCAACACCCACGGACATCATCTTTGTCTATCTTCTGATTCCATCTTCCCCCATCCCCTCCCCTCTCCTGACCATCCAAACGTCAAAGAGTGGACTTGTAAAAATTGTCATACCATCACCCTCTAAAAAATCCTTCGCTGCCTTCCACAGCCTTTGAACAAAGACTAGTTTCCTTAGTTGGCATCCAAGGTCTCTCACGATCTGACTCCCACTTACTTTCAAACTCATTTCTCACCAATTCCCATCCCACACCCCATGCCCCACAATCCAGCCAGATGGAACTGCTCACTGTTTCCAAACACGCCCCACCTTAGAACCTTTGCGTTTCCCATGCTGCAGAGGTTTCCAAACTTGGTGATGATAAGAATTACCCGGAATGCTTGTTAAAACGCAAATTTCCAAGTCCTAGTACAGACCTACCAGTTCAGAATTTCCAGGGAAAGAATATGGGAACGTGTGATTTTTATAAAGCTTCCAAGTGAAAATGATCATCCAGCAACTCTAGTGTAAGACAAGAGTTGCCTTGTAGACAAGGGCAAGGACTCTATCTGCCCTTTTCCTAGTGTTACATCCAGCATCCTGAGTAAATGTTCTTCCCTTTGTCTACAGTGCTCGCCCTCTACCCCTCTTTTCACCTGGATAATCCTATTTTGTTCACACAATACAGGTACCATGGGATTAACCTAATATGCAGTTGATATACATAGAATGAACAGACAAATAAATAAGAAAACAAGTGAGTGAACCAAATGAATGGAGTGGGAAATTTGGGGGGTGGGGTAGGCTGAGAGTTTACAAGTGGCAGGCAACACATAGATGTCACCCACACTGGGGACAGCATCTTGGAGGCCTGAGCGTAGGGATCCGGGGTCAGAAGTCACACATCCAGGCCCTGGAGCATGAGCTGCCAGATAAGTATCTGGTCACTAAAAGGACTAAGGTCACAATGCAGAAATCTTGACATTTAAGAATAATGGAGATGAGCAGGGAAATTTGTTCACTAGAGAGTTGACTAGAAAATAGAGACTCAGCCATACTGGGACTTAGAAACAAGATAGAGACCCAATAACTGGGGAACTTATTGTTAAAATTTGAGTGGGACCAGCCACAAAACATTCTAATAATGAATTACTGAGGGGTCCTGAGAAGACAGGATGGGGCTGGTCTGGCACATAGTTGCATATACAGGAGTCTTACAACCCAGCTCTGAAGATTAGGAGGAGACACAGAGTCTAAGAGCCTGCAACTACGTCTAACTGCTACCCACCTCCCTTCCAAGTGCAAACAAGATCATTAAAGTTAATGAGTTCTTCCTGCCTCCTCAACTAAGAAAGTGCTTTCCTAGACTTATAAGTTATTCAAGGAAATAGCAGAGTTGATTTATTTATACTTGGGAGTATGTGAGGACATAGAGATTTTAAAAATGTCCAGGAAAATCTGAAAGCTGGACAAATAGAGAAAAAAGAAAGAAATCAAGAAAACCTCAGACTGTGTTCTTTTGACATCAGACCCACCTGGTGAAGCTGGGAATGTTTATTAGTTTTCCACAGCTACATTTATTTATGTCATAAAAATTCATCCATAAAGTCTTCAGTGGTGGCAAGAAGAAAGCCAGGTGTACTTGAGGTTTTGTGAAGCTCTCAAACTCTCCCTTGTCCTTCCCAGATGTAAGTGGAGAAGTTCGAAGACTCAGAAAGAGAGAAAACTATGAAACTCACAAGACGTAACCACTTTTCCATTCACGCTTAAACCATGTGTACTTGAGCAGAAATGTAACCCATGTGATCCTGATTCATTTACATGATAATCATCAAAATATTGTTTTCCAGGAGCAATTTAGTATCCACAAAGATTTTTTGAATCTTTTCAGAAACATTGTTAATCCATTTTCCTCATAAAAAAGGAAGCTGCATTTACCAACTGTCAAGTGGCTCAATCATGAAGAAGAAGTTCAGATTCCCTTCAAATTTTCAAGACAATTACTTTTAGTAGATTTTCATTATGTCAGACTAGGTTTTCGAGCCCCACAAAGAAAGGATAGTGCTTGCCCAGGCGGGTGGGTTGATTTTCTGCAGGTGTTACTGGAAGCTGATCTCAGCCAGCAGGTAGGGTTCCAGCCCATCATACACTGGCCCTGAGTTAATAATACAACACGCTATAAAGAAAAATTAAAGTATTGTGCTTAGGTTAAAAAAATCAATATTTAGATGTATAAATACATAGCAAAGGGTACCATTTTAAAGAAGTCACAGTTTAAAAGGGACCTCAGCAAACTAAAGTGGTTTCCAGTGGAGAAAAATCTAGATGGGAAAGAATTCAAATAGCTTGATAGTATAAAAATTGGGACCATTTAGCCTGAAGATGAGAAAACTTTGAGGGGATAAGACCACTCTTCAAATAAAGTAGATGACAGATAAACAACCACAAATACATTTTATAGTCAGAATCATAGCAATGGACTAGCCAATCCCCCAAACCCTTCTAGATCTGAGATTCTGCATTTTTCCCCCACCAAGGCCTATCCAGCCCTTTTCCTTCAGAATACCTCAGCTGGTTTAGAAATTTATAAATACTAATAACTGGTTTGGAAAGCTCCAGTATAAAGTTTTCAACTTCAAAAATGGCACTGACTTTCACATCAACTTTTTGACTTTTTTGTTTTCTCAGGCTCTTCTAAAAAGAGATGCCCGACCGTAGAGAAGTCACCTTCTCCAAGTTTAAAAGACGTAAGGAAATCTATGCCCGAACTTGACGTATCTCATCAATTTGTAATTAGCCACCTTTTATATACATTGGCACATTCCCCAAGTCATTTTTAAAAGATCTAAGAACCAATCCCTCCACTCTTTGGGGGATTTTTAATTATTGAACTGAGTAGCAAGAAATGGCAAATGTGTTCAGTGATGGAAGAAAATAACAGCCATGATTTCTTATGACATTTAAGAGAATGGGAAAATAAGATAAACTCTTTCTAGGTAACTATTCTAAAGGTTGAATATTTGGCCACTTTTTTATTTCCACACAATCATTAACCATTTTGACCCAAAGAGTTCCAGAGTACAAGGCTGAGCATTTGGATGACAAACTAAGAGAGTGCCTGGTGATGAGAATTTACTGTATGCTCCGTCCAAAGTATTTCATTTGGGAAAACTAAGACAAGAAAGTCAACTAACTTTACAAGAGAAAGAGAAAAAAAAAAGTCAATTTTTTCTCTTCAGTTTACCACTGTGAATATTCAAAAGACTCCACTTCCAAGAAAACTATTAATTTTTACAGTGCCAGCATGTTTTTTTGCAACTGTATTTTTATGATACCATGCTCGGTGTTGGGAACATTTTATACCCAAGAGGAAAGTCTGAGCTTTTGCAAAGTGGAGGAATAGTATAATAGTTAAGCCATTTGATCGATTTTTTAAAAACACCATAGTTAATCCCACAGAAGAGCATCTTTTAAAGTCTTTTAAACAGTCTTTGGTGAGACATCTCCTAAGTGTTGTATCCTGTTCTGTCTCTCCTTTGTCTTAGCTCCCACCATACTCTGCATGGTCCAAGAGCGTGTGTCATCTATGCAGTCAGATGGTTGTGTGTCACATGCACAGCCCACATATCAACAGAGAATCCTTCTGCCCCAGCATAAATTAATCTGTTGCCTCCCACATCCTGTCTGCGCAAGAGAAGAGCAGTCGGCATGATTAAAGGGATGAGACAGAGTTCCTTCAAGGAAAGGTTAAAGGAACCAGAGGTGTTTTACCTACAGAAGAGAGAGAATGATTTGAGCATATTCTTTCAGTCCATAGAGATTTCTTTTCTAAAAGCAATAAATGATTAAATAAATAAATAAATATGCTCCATGCCCACAGAGGACCAACAAAAGGAAATATACTTAAGTTATAGCCAGAGAGTTTGCCATTGGACCAAAGAAGGTCTTTTCAAGGTTTGAGTGATAAAGCATTGAAATGACCTCCTCTGGGAGGTTATAGAGCCTGTCTTCCTGCAGAGCTTCCATAAGACAAGAGCTGTTCCTTTGTCTTGGATGGTTGAAACAAAGAACATCTGTGGCTAAAATGCAGAACTGGGGCCTCGTGGCCCCATAATGCCAGACAGAGATGAATCCATCCCAAAAGGCCTGTGGGAAAGTATTCCCTGAACTTGCCTTGGTAATCAATTCTAATACTTAGCAATCTTCCCTCTCAGGGAGTTCCTCTTTATAGACTTAAAGCCCATACGTTAAGTTCAGGACTTTTTCCAGGCACGTGAAGACACACAACACACCCTTGAGTGGTCCTTGATTTCCTTGCTGATGGGGTGCCCACTTGTACCCTGGTATAGTGGTATTCGATCTAGTTTATTCTTTCATGTACCCATCATGGGGTAAGCTCTTCAAAGAGCACATGCATGACTGTTCTGACAGTGGATAGAAGAGGCATGTGTGCTGTTGGGTGATCTCAAAAGGTACCAACATCAAATTCAGCTAAACTCAATAAGGACATTTTCAGTGACTTTCCTTTGCCCAACTCTAAGCTAAATGTTGGGCAGGTACACAATAAAAGTATGTCTTTTTTTGCTTCAAGTCATAGATTTTAGGTAAAAATGAGATATATTCATAGTAAAGAAATAGAGTGAATAAACCATAATGGAAAAGACTATTTAAAAAAAATAATGTATATCTATGTATAACTGAATCACTTTGCTGTACAACAGAAATTAACACAACATTGTAAATCAACTATACTTCAAGAAAAAAATAAAAATTAAATAAAAAGTAGAGTGAGACAGCTTTTGTTAGACAACAATGTGACACAGTGAATAAGAAATCAGAGGTGGCAAGGACATCTGTGGACTAGGGTAGCTGGGGAAGTCTTCATGCAGCTGATGGGACAAAGTTTGGAAATCTCGATACATCTCGTAGCTAATTTTCCATCTAAGTGACTTCCCAGATTGACCCATACTCTTTTGTCTCTGTTAAGCACACTGACCCATACTCACAGGCAGCAGATCACTTTTAGTTTGTAGGTGGCTTGTCTTGTTTTTAAATATGAAAATTTTATACCAGCTGAATTTGTTTTGACATCTTTTTTTAGTGTTTTCGTTTTAGTGTTTAGTTTTTTAGTGTCTAGTTTTAGTGTTTTTACATAGCAATCCAACTGGAAATCTTGGCTAATCTAAAGAAGACAACATGAGCTCTAATCCCTGGACTCATACTCAGAAAAATAAATTATCCTTGGCCATGAATGTTTTTAAGTCATTCATTATGTGTTCACTTATACGTTTTCATGATAAAATAAAATGTCAATGTTAAAATATACATACCATTTCTTTTAATGATTCTCTGCTTTAAATGACTTAATTAACCTGTCAACTACTTACCCCCTAGCATTGCATAATAGGGCTTTGCTTGCCAAAAGTGACCTAAGAAACACTGGACCAGGGGAGCAAAGAAGTGGATTCTAGCTTTTACTCTCTATTGGAACTTGGTCAAGACCATTCCTTCTCTGGCCCCAGTTCTCAATTCCATAAAAAGAATTGGGGCACAGTAGGTCTCGCTATGGCTCCTTCCAGCCTTGGAATTTACAAATCAGTGATACCAGCTTTCATGAGCTCTCTGTGCACTGCAAGACCATAATAAATACTTGTTAACCAACAATCGTTTGCACTTTTTACTGTCCCAACATAGCACATCTTTAAATATTCCAAGGCTGCAGCACCCCTGGAGCTGATCTTATTTCTCCATGTGACTGCTTTTCTCAGCAGGAAATGTGATATCTTCATTTTGATCTCCACTGGGTTTGAAACAGAATGGAGAGCAAGGTGTATGAAAAAAAAATACACTTCCTACAAATGCAAAAAAATATGAGAGTTATTAGAAGGCATTAATTTGAGCAAAAACAAATCCTTGATGATTTTGGCATGTGCCTTGAGAAGAGATATGATAATTACAGTAAATTCTTTTTATAGAGAAACAGAATGCATTTTTCCCAACCAAAAAGCACCCTGCAACCCAGGGGAGGGAATGGTCAGCCCTTTCTCCTACTGACAGGGACCAGAACCCTGAAACTAATGTTTTGCTGTCCTTTCACTGAAATGACTGCCTTCCGGGAGGTCTGGATTATCCTTAGGCCCAAAGGGCATTCCTGTAACTCATCGGAGCCAATTTTGGGACACAGAATACTTGCCAAAAGCCTGTACAGTGGCATGGCTATCAGCCCGGGAAGCCGGTGACTGAGTAACTCACACATGGGCAAATTATAGGATAGATATTTTCCACTAAAGAGCAAAGAGATATTCACAGATGAAGTTTCTCTGGGTCTTTTGCAGACAGGAAGTGATGAACATCCATGGACTCTTCAGTTACCTTTTCCCTTTACATCTGAGTCTCTCCTTCCATCAAGGACTAGTAGAGCCAAAGTGGTGGGACTAAGAATGAAAGGAAAAGATTGTCTAAGAAAATGCAATACTAAGGGTCTCCAGGGGAAATATGGCTACCTTAGGAATTATGGTTCATCTTTATGTCCCAGGATTTTCTACATATTCACATCATATATTCTGCAATATTGGTTTAATTGAGTCAAATAGAATCAGATAAAAATAGCATTTTAGCACTAGAGTTTATCATCTCATCTGATTGTTTCATGATCTGAACACTTTGCCATAAAAATAAAATGAGAAGAATGAGTGTATCCTAGTCAGAGCTGTTAGAAGGGGCAGCATCCCTCATGGCTGTTATAATCCACAAAGGAATATTGACCGTGGACTGCGGAGCCTGGGAAAATGAGTCGGGGACTGGACAGATGCTGTATGGTGAGGGATGACACACAGATGTGTCAGTTCTTACCTGGGGTGAGGCAGCCATTGATAGGAAAGATATACAGTACCATCCTCTTGGAAAACCTTGAGAGAGCCACAGCCAGCAATGCAGCTTTGTATTCGAAAATACTGTTTAATGTTGCATCGATCCCAGAACATTCACTTCAAAGGAACTGAGAAAGCCCATGCAGTTCAAATTCCAAACTGAAATATTAATAAAGAATTTTACAATTCTTACAGCGGTGCCTGAGCTGCAAAACAAATGATCTGTTGCTGCTGCACTCTCTGTCTTTTTTTTTTATATAATAGTTTCTTCATTGGAAATGAAAAAGTGGTTAGTGGTGCAGAATGATCATATGTTATCAGGCCCCGGAGAGTCATGAGAGAAGATGGGGAATGAAAGAGAGAGAGAAAAAAGAGAAACCTCCCTCTTTCCAGGGCTTTCAAAACTGCTCCTCCCTAGGGAAAGCTGCCTCTAACTTTAAAAGAGACTTCTGTGGCAGCAGGCAGACCAAGGTAAGTACACCTGCTCAGGAAACTCACCAGGAGTGGCTTTATGAGTTCCTGATCTCCTAAAAGCATCTGGAGGCCCAGCTCCTTTGCAAAAGTTGAGGAGGGCAATAGGCAGGGTTAATCCCATCGCTTGGGGTAAAATAAAAATAAGAGGTGATCACTCAGCTACAGACAGGAAAGTGCTCTATTGCTTGTGTGGGTGGAATCCAAGCATTATAGGCTGGAAACAGACATGGAAATACAAGAGTCTATTCCTTTTTCTACTCCAAGACATTTGAAAAAAAAATATTGTGTTCCTCGGGTTTTATCCCACTGAGGAAAAGAGCTCTCTACATTAGGAACAGTGTTGTTCAAAAAACACCCTTGAGATCCATGCCCCATAAGTAATGCCACCTTATAATGAGGTTTTGTTGGCCCTTTAGGTCCTAAGTCCTCTTGAATGGTGTCCAAGAGCAGCCTGCCTCACACTGGATTCCATTCAACATGAAGACATTAGAGTGGGGTTTTGGCATTTGTTTAAAAGTCAAAGAAAAAAGCAGCCGGCTACTTCTAGTAACATTTTATAATTTCCATCATATATAATCAGAAAGCAACTTATTTTGACCACTTTATGATACGCAGTCACTAAAACTGATATATTCAACTAGAATAGCTGAAGTTACTATTGAAACTAGCTCAGAGTCTAGAGTAAAACAGTTGCTTCTCACATCAAATATTAGGCAGTCTTTAACTTAATTCAGGGATCATCAATCTATGACCCCTGCGTCCAGTCTACTGCTTATATTTATAAATAAAATTTTATTGGAAAACAGGCATGCCCATTCACTGACTGCGTTCACAATACAATGGCAAAATCGAGTAGTTTTGCTGACCCTCGGATAAGCCATAACTTGTTCTTCTAAACAAGATTACCTTGATTCTGGAACTGAGAAAGATATCCCTTAACAGACAAAACAATCTCTGAATGGTCATAGGTAAAATATATTTCCAGAGTTGTGTGCATTATTCTGCAAATAGAATCAATTCTCAGATTATATACTTCCATCCTGGTAGAAGCCTGCCATTTCGCTGTACTGGAGCCAGGGCAGTCATGAAGACACTCAATCTTCACATATTGTACATAAAATTTGGCTCTACAATGGCTTTTGGTTGAAGAATATTTAAAACACTGTGGCTTGCTTTCATGGGTGTGTGTTTTTCTTCAGAACTAAGTTTAAAAATCTCATTAAATGATTTTCATTTATTTAGAAGTCATCTGAAGATTGTGGAAAGGCCATAATGGTTTTCAATGGCTTTTTTTCTTTTTTTTTAAATTTCAAGCAGTCCCTTTTCACTCCCCTTTTAACTTTCAAAAGGAAAAGTAAAAAGAATTATACTCTAGCCCTCTCAGCGTAATTCTCTGATGACTAGTTGACTCTCCTTTTCGACTCCAAAGCATTTTGTCTCTCTATACTATCTCTTCAGCTAAAAGAGACTGCTGAAAAACAAATAAAATGAATTCTGTTCCAGTTCAATAGTTTCTTTTCAGTTGTTTTTATTTTGCCTCACCAAGTCACTTGGCCTCAGTTACCCCAGTCATGGGAACTTTGTCCATACTGGATACCCTTCACTCTAATCCCCAAAGCCTCATATCCTGTTTTTTACTCTTTCTCTTGATTTTAACAGATGTTGTCTATTAATGTGTCTGAGAACCGAGGATGCTTCAATTATTGACTGAAGAAACAGGCTATTTTCACTCTGTGTGTTTCCCCACAGTGACTGCCCATTTGTCACTTGCAAGAGTGTAACCATCAGGATAAATAAATCACAAATTGAAATATGTGGAATGATCAGGCTATGAAGATTTGGATTCTGGGCATCAGAAAGCAGAAATGCTACAGTTGTCCCATTTTACTAATCACAACTTATAAACTCTCACTTGTCTAAATAAATCCAGGCAATGCTTCCTTGTTTTTAAAAATCTGCCATCCACCTGACCCTCCTTGTTTGAGTGTCAAAACATAGTGTAAATCAAGGGCTAAGCTCTGAATGTGTACTAAGTGTATGAAAAAAATGACAGTCTGGTTTGGTTGAATGTAAGTTCATCAGGGAAAACTGGTGTAAGCTGAATCTAGAAAAGGTAGGGTAAGTCTTGATCACCTTGGTAAGAAATTTTGTGCCCATTCTCAAGGCCACAGAGAGCCAGTGAAAATATTTAACTAGTCCGGATTACTGGGTTCTGGAAATCCATTCTTTCTCATTAGCTGATTGATTTTAGCCATTTGACTAGTTTGTCCTCAAGTTTTACTAGCAGTCAAAGTAAAACCTATTTTATATAACTCAAAATATGGTTCAGAGGAGCAAATGAGATACACTTGCAAAATGTGTATAATGATAAAATTTTACGATTATCATCATATTCATCATAATGGCCCAAGTTATCCCACCAATTTCAGTTCATTGAAACCAGTTTATCAGAGTATACTCAAAACACCTGAGCTTGGATCCTGGCTCCACCATGTACTATGTGGTGACTTGCCTTACTGAAGCTTCAACTTTGTCTTCCCAAACTACAGTGATAATAATAGTACCTACTTCACAAGCTACTAAACAATAAATAAGGTAACTCATAAAACACTTAAGACAAGGTTTGACAGACGGTAAGAGGTAAGAGCTAGCTTTATCATAATCTTCATTCATAGCTCACAATGGGAATGTTAGTTGGGTATGAGGAACAGAGCAACAACTTTACCCCACATCACCAGGGAGTGTGTGCAGAGTCACACCAATGAAGGAATTTTACCAGTTGATAGATGACTTTCTTAGCTTGATGTACAGTGCACATAGTAGTGGCTCAACAAACATTAGTTCCTTCATTCAGTAAGCTTTCAACAAATGTGTGTTGAGGACCTAATTCACGCCACACAATGTGGAATATAACATTAAACAAGACAGTGTAGAGTTTGGATTTTACAAACCAAACAACAAACTGTGATAAGTGGAGGGTTCTGAAGGAATGCATTGCAGAGCCACTTAATCCAGTCCAGAAGGGTTAGAGAGGGCTTCCTAGAGGAAATAATGTCTAAGCCAAGACTTGAGGCAGGAAAAGGAATTGACCACATAAAGCAGTGTGGGGCAGGAAGGCTATTTCATCAGAGGCAGCAAGATGTGGAAGGTCTCAGAGATCAGAAAGATCATGGAAATCCATAGATTGAAAGAAAATTAATATGGCTGGAGAGCAGAATACGATGGGGAAATGTGATGGAGGTAAGAAAAAAAGCTCATGGCAGAGGGTATTGAATGTAGACTGATGCAGTCAGACATCATCCCAAAGCAACACAAAACAAAGGGTTTCAAGCAAGGAGTGTGATATGATCACCTTTACATTTGAAAAAATTATTAAAATAAATGAAATCACTCTTGCTAGAGAATGAAGTTGTCTACCTGAAAGATGATAAGATGATGATGATTTCTGTTTTGTTTTGTTTTGTTTTGTTTGGCCAAGGGCATGCGAGATCTTAGTTCCCCAACCAGGGATCGAACCTATGTCCCCTGTATTGGGAGCTCGGAGTCTGAACTACTGGATTTCCAGGGAACTCCCATGATTCCTGTTTTTAAACCTTAATGTTCAGCCATTAAAGGCACTGGCAGAAGGGCAGTGGCAGATAAGTTTGAGATATCCAGGGAAATGGAGAATGGTGAGGGATTGAGAATTCAGCCACAGATTTCTAGGAGTGGAGGGAGTCCTTGTTCTTATCTCTGAGTTTCAGTTGTGTCCAGTGATCAAGAGCCATATTGTTTCAATTTATAACTACTGCATATGACAGGGACTATATATATATATATATATATATATATATATATATATATTAAGTTATGTGCTTGTCATCTTTCCCACCTCCTCCACCGTCACCTGCCTTTCAAGAAAGATAGATATTTGCTCCTTTCCTGCAAAGAATGCAGGGGAAAAAACTCAAGCAGAAAATTTAAAAGACATCTGAGAAACCAAGTTGATTTACCTAATAAGTGGTTGATCCAGAAAGAGGAAGAAAGAAGCAAGAAACATAATAAGATTAGTAAAAGTTTGGGAAAGCTTGACATGGTTGTGGAGATATATTTGGGGATGCAAGATAGTGTAGGAGATATTCAGAATGAAAAAATGAGGAAAAACATTTTAACAAGTGTTCCTGTGTTATAAATGATGTAATCACATAAAAGTGCAGTAAGATTTAAATTGTTTTTCAATTATTTTAAACACAGAACAAGCATTTCTTATATTGCAACACCAAGCTGAAGTGGGGCTGCAAGACTTCTAAACTATGCAAAAGTTACCTGTATAATTAGGAGGCTTCCCCCAAGACATAGTGATCCATTTCCAGAAAAGTCTGTTTAAAATTCTTACCAAGGAGGAAAGGAAAAAGGGGGAAAATGGTCTTCCTTTTCACATCCAAATGTATAGGACATAAAGTAAGAATTTTGGCAGACACTGTTTTTTCCCTTCCAGTTAAGCTCACTTAATAGTATTTAATAGGAAAGGTCTTAGGAAAGGTGAATGAAATAGAAGCTCCAAAGAAAAAAAAGCAGCTGCATAAGAGAGGGAAGAGATACTGTGGTATCATCATTATTTGTTCAGAACAGGGCAGAGTAGGGATTTGTGCTCTGTTGCTGCTTAAAATATTTCACATAAATGAATCAACCAAAGAGTGGAAGCTAAATCAAACAATTTAGCAGACTAGAGTAGGATATCTAAAAGACCACAGAAATGAGAGGAAAATACTGCTTAAATTGACAAAAATTTAAGCGTGATTTATAAGGAATCCAAATGTATTTTTACTTTTTATTATCAGATAGCAATGATTTCAAGGAAATGATTGCTCAACCTGTTTGAGAACAAGGAATTTTGAGAGCCTGAGACAGCAAGGAGCCCAAGAGGTACATGGCCAGGGCATTTGAGAGTTTGGGGCAAGAAGGGGACTTTTCTTTGCAAAATTACGTCTTTGAATCAAAAGTTTAAACTTACTTTTTTTACATAGGAGGATTAGGGCTTGGGGTGGTTTGCTATTTTCTTTCGAAAAACAATAATGAGCTTGTCTCTGAACAAACATTCTATCTAGTCTATTGTACAGGCAATAGAAAATTGGGTGTAATTGAGAATGCTGCATATAACATTCATGCAGCCAGCCAAATGGCTAAAAGCCTGTGTTTTCATTCTAGACCCAGAAAAAGGGGAATTTATGGGAAAGGGGAAATTGTATGTGGAAAAGAAATATATCTGGATACTGGATCTTTATTCAGTATTCACATTTATGGAAAAAACTGCGATATTCTATTTTTAAACCTCCAAGTCCAGCTATAAAGGAAAATCAGTTTTGAATATGCATCATTGGAATATAGTTTCTTCAATTTGTTCCATACGTTAAGCACCAATTACAGCTCTACCTTCAATTGGTAGCTGTTTGGCAGCTCCCATCAGAATGCCACAGCAAGACATTTACACTATGTTACAATTATCAAAACAATAGAGTGTGTGGTACTAACTACTTAATCAGCAGGGTATGCCAATACATGAACACACAAGGAACTCCTTTCTCCCCATAGTCCCCAAAGAAGGATGGAAAAAACAAGATCTAATCCCTGCATGATCGCAACCCTGGAGACCAAGTGAGCTGTCAGAAAGAAGAATGCTGGAACAGTTACCAATTATTCAATCCAGCCATCACCAAAAGAAGATGCAGATGATGATTAATCTGTATGTGCTGAAGATGAGCAATACATTCTCTTCAATACCCTACTGCCCTCAAGAGAGAACCAGAATCAACAACAGTGTCATATCGGGTTGTAATTTCATTCCACCTTTATTTCTAGATGATTATCTCAACTTCATAAGACAAAGGGGGCAAAAAAATTATCATTTTTATATATAAGTAAGCTGAATAAGGTAAGCTGCCCCTCCACAAATTTCCTGGGCTATTAAAGAACACCCAGATGCAGAAGTCCAAATTCCCAGTCCAATATTTATCCCATTAGACTACAGAGTTTCCTGTGGTCATGTCAAGGGCCAGAGCAGTTTCTCATTTTTGATATTATTGATATTTGGACAAGACAATTCTTTGTTGGGAAAGGGAAGCTGTCTTGTGTGTTGTAGGATGTTTAGCAGAATCTTTGGCTTCTACCCACTAGATGCCAGTAGCACCTTTCAGTTGTGACAAACAAAAATGCTTCCAGACATTGCCAAATGCCAAATATTCCCTGCAGCACAGAATCACCCAGCTGAGAATCACTGGACTAGAACAATATTAATTTACCTCTTAAATTATTAACAAAGTATGTAAGTTCATCTTAAGAATTTAGCCATACTCTTTTAAGAATATCATACAATTCGTTATTAACACTATCATAAACCCCTATTATAAAAGTCTAATCTGTACTACAGTTTAGTGGTGAGTTAAATCATTTCTTAGCTACTCATTAAGCAATACAGAGGATCCTTCTCATACACACAGGCATTAATTTCAAGTTCAATAGCAACCAAACACTGATAGTCTACCTGTCTGTTAGAAGCTGTGAAAATATACATTGTCTCATTATTAATCACTTGGCATTACATAGACATTCTCAAAACACTGATATCCAGCCTGTCATACCATGTTATATGTAGATGAAATGGGACTTGGGAACACTTTGAGGAAATATTAAATTCTGGGAACCTCTAGATAAATAAAGATATCAACCAGAAAAGTTGGATTGTTCTAAAGTCAACATACTTATAATTACCCACTAAAGCCAAATGTAAATTCCAAGTCAGTGAGCCTAAACATCTTCTATAGTTCATGAATCCTTTAGTAGTTATCTTCCTGGACCCATCAAGTTCTTGGAAAGATATCATAGATAAATTATGGAGCATACAATTCTCCACTTAGAAAATTTTGTCTGAATTTGATAGTCTTTGCAAAATTGAGGCAGGCTTATTCATCAAATATCACTGAAATGGAAAGATCACTGTTTGATCCATCCCTTGGATCATAATTACATGAAGATATTAGTTGAAGCCTACCGTGGTGCTCACCTTTCGTTTGGGTCTTTTTTTAAAGGACATCTTCCTTATGGACATAAGAATTTTAGAAACTGGGGCCAAGAATCTTCCAGGAATAACACTGCCACAGGACATCTAATGGAAAACCGTTATTGTTTCTTCAAGCAATATGATTGTGTGAGGACTGGATGCATACAAATGAAATATTTTAAGAATTACTCAAAACCATGACACCTTGATTTCAAATGAAATCATTTATTTAGAACTTGAATTTCTGTTCTTCCTGGAACACTACTTCCAAAGAGAGACATTTTCTGGGGTTGAAAATCAGAGTAGATGAACACTTTTTGGAGGAGTGCCAGGTTAAGTTGTCTTTATTCATATAATGCTTTTAAATATAAGATCCTCCTATGAGTGATCACTCTGTGTAAATTCATCTCCATTCTTAGAAAAAGAATTATAGATGACAACCCAGGATCATAGTGAAAAGAACTATCTCCCAGCAGACATCGCCCTTGGTGATTATCAGCATGAAAGTTTTCAGCTATCTTTCTGAAATATACCAGAGCTGTGACCACAGTAAACTGAAAAAATGGTCAGAAATGTATAAATAACATCATCATCCCCACCACAACCTGCTAAGGATTGGAGTTAAACACTAGGATTAGACAATGTCCAATGATAATTCCCAAGAGCCTCTTCTGCTTGTGCACGGTAGAAATTACAATGGATGATTCCAAACCTAAAATAAACAACTGTTCCACTATTGGTGAACTTAGAAATTATTGGCTTATATAAAAGATTACAATTTAGATCTATTAAAATGAAAAGCTTGAGCCTGAGGGAAAAGAAAGGATAAAATGTATTTGTAACATAGGAAATGTAGTGTTTCTGCGACATAGTAAAATAGTCACAACTTATCCTCAAACAAATGTCACTTTACTAATAAACCTGTTGCAACCAGGTTGGCAACAATAGCATGAGAAATCTTCTAATCTTGCCTGGTTTTGTATATTAAATGATTCTCCTTCATAGGGAAGAACAGTGGGTACAAAACCATGGGAATCTGGTTGGTGTTGGACATTTGCCCTAAGCACATTTTGCAAAGAAAAGCCATTTGTGTATGGAAAAACAATAATCTAGTCAAGAGCAAACTCCTATGTGTTTCGCAATCAAAGGGATAGTTGCAGAGTTCTAATTTGCTTGCCAATGTTACAAGGAGTCTTTAAAAATGTTAAAACAGATGATAAAGTTCACATGTTGGCTGACCTTTTCTTCCTTGCCCTTCTTATAAGAGCAATGGAAGTTAAAGGTAGGCAGGAGGGTGGGTTGCAGTAGGTGGGTCATGGGTATTGGACTTACATTTGGTTGTTTTTGTACTTCCATTAAATGAGAACTGATGGAATCCCTAGGATAATACTAGAAACATCTTTTTGGCACTTCGGAACAAGAGTCATTTGACCAAGAACTATCCCATGACACAAGCATGGAAATAATAAGATCCAGACACATGAATGTGAAATATAGTAAGACCTTGAATATAAAGATGACTTAGAACTGGTTACAATGGAAATATGGACGTTATCCTGAGAAATATTTTGGGACCCTACTTCTTCAGAGAAAAGAGGAGAAATCATTTGTCTTCACAGCAAAGGAATTGAAGGAATCATTTATTGGCTGATACAACACGAGATATCTGTTCTCCAAATATTGGCTTCATAAGGCATAGATTATCCGTGAAGAGATGCTGCACCAGTTATCTATTGCTGCATAACAAACTTCCCTGAATCTCAATGGATTACAAGAAATGTATTTCTCAGGATTCTGTGGGTCGATGGGGTTGAGGTGGACAGTTCCTTTCTACCTGGTATATCTAAGGTCACTCATGTGGCTTCATTCCTCTGAGCCATCGGCTGGGGCTGGAAAGTCCAGATGGCCTGTTGTGTTGCACAGTCTCTTTCCACGTGGTCTCTCATTCAGCAGTTTAGGCCAAGATTCGTGACAGCATGATGATTAGCTGCCAAGAGGAAGACCTCCAAGATGAGAAACCCCACTGTGCAAGCCCTTTCCATGTCTATGCTTGCATTAAGTTTACTAATATCCCATAGGACAAAGTGATTCACATGACTAAGCCCAGATTCACTGTGAGAAGAAGTTACCAAAGGGCATAAATACTGGAGGCAAAGTTCACTGGGACCATATATATAACAGTCTATAAGACACCCATATGAAATTTACATCCTATTACATTGCATTGTATTTGTTTTATATTACATTAATATTACATTATATTTGTGGGATTAAATTGGCGGAGAAATTCAAAATCAAACCGCAACTGCATTAAGCAACAATAACTGTTTGAAAAAAATGCCTTCCAACTACCGGGTAATTTGGTTTACAAAATACCAATTTAACTTCATTCCCCACCCCCCAACCTCCACTCAATGTAATCTCCTCTTTTCACAATACTGAAAGACAAGATTCATCTTGAAGAAATGATACCAAACTAATGGTAGGAGTAAGATGGCTGCCATCAGATAGCCAAACTATTTTGTGATGTTCTATTTTATTACTATGAAGTAATCATTAGGATAGAAATACTTGCTTCAATTTTCTAACACATTTATAAAACCCAAACTCATTTGAGCCCTCTTGGCTGCTTTACAGACCCCAGGCGATCCCCATCCTGAGCTGGGTCCCCACCTGAGACTATGCCAAATGCTGCTGCCTGGGATCCTTAGCCAATTTTGGAACCAAAATATTATGTGCCAAAGTCAGACACTTAAGACCAGTCATTTCTAACTAGCCCCTCATTCCTTTGATCAATGAAAAACAATTTCCCTCCGGCTCATCTCTGTCCCTTATGTTCTCAATTTTCTCATTCCTTAGCCATTGCGGGCTTTCTCACTACTTGTTTTCCCACTACTGACTTATCACTGAGACCACCTTCAACTATCTTTCTAATACCTTCTTACTATTGAAAATAGCTTCGAAAATCTCTTCATTTAATTCTACACCCACCTCTTTGATTCAGCTCCACTCTTTCCAATGGAATATATTATACGTCAAAAGGTTGAGATTTTTCCTGCTTTCTCATCTCTGCTTTGAAATAATTACCCTTCTACTCTCATGTAAAAGTTCACCTTTCTATAAGATTTGGACTATTTGCAAAACCACTCTCCAACCCTGCTGTGGCCATGACAACTTCAGTAATGCTGACTCCAAAGCTCATTTCTCAAGTCAAGTCCTCCCCTAGCCCAGGCCTTCAGACTTACAGCTACCAGTCTACAATTAGAAATTTTCACCTGTTTATACTGAAGGGGTCTTAACCTCAATGGATTGAAAACCAGATCCACTACCTCTCCCTTAAATTTTTGCTTACTTCATTATCATCTATATTAGTATCACCCATAATCAGGTAAGTTAAAAAACTTGGAAGTCATCCTTAATGCTTTCTTCTTCCTCACTCCTCATATTCAGCACTCTTTGAGTCCTGTTGATTTTCCATTTGAAATATTGTTAGAATCCACCTCCCTCTTTCCATCCACTACAACCTATTTCAGTCCTCAGCATCTTTTACCCACACTACTGAAGCCATATCCCAACTAGTTTACCTGCTTCTAATCTTGTTATCCTTACATCCTTCCTCTGCACAGCTACCAGCATAAAGATCGACAAATCCAACACCGTCATTGCTAAGCTTAAAAAACATCAATGGGTCCCTATTCATTTATTCTGCAGTGTTGAGCACTTCCTATACGCCAGGCATCACTCAAATGCTGAGGGTACAACAGTGAACAAAACAGACCACATCTTAGTCTTCACAGAACTACATTCTGCTGAAGAAGACATGAGTAAAATAACTTTTTTAATAGGTATGTAATATTATGTTAGAAAGTAATACATGCTCTGAAAAAAACAACCAACAAATAAACAAACAAAAAAGGTAAAGGAAGAGACGTTGCCAAGAAGTACCATTGTATATAAGTCCTTCAGGGAAGGCCATTGAGGGAAAACAGAATGAGGGAGGGGAGCCAAGGGGACATTCAGGGGAAGATAAACCCCTCAATTTCAGGATAAAGTCTAAGTTTGTAACGCCATAGACAAGACACTCTGTGCTGACCTCTGCATCCACTTCCCTCTACTTACTATCTCTCACTTTCCACCAACAACACAAAGCTGCCCTCAGTTCTCCACAGTCATCATCCCACTTTTTACTTTTGCTCCTTTTCTTACACTGTTCTCTCTGTCTGAGATGTCCTCTCCATTTGTCCCTCCACCACAAACTTCACCACCTCCAAGCAGTTTCCCCTGATGTTCTCATCTATATACACATACCCCAAACACCTTGAGCTTACCTCATATTTTTTAATATGGAAATAACATTGGATGGTAATTCAAAAGATGCAAATTTGATATCTTGTAATAGTAATAAAGTTTTACTTTATTTGAAATAATGCACCCAATTTGACATAATGCACAGCATCATTTTCTTTTTTGATTCATTGAGTTGTTTAATTTCAAAGTTAACACTCTTTGTATTTCCACCATTAACAAATGGCAGTGCCATATTTGATTAGTAAATAGATAGAGCTGCCATCTTTTTGGTCAATTTTATGGGATAAATTGCCTTGAATTCTTTTTGTTGTTTTGGGGATTTTCTTGGTGTCCCTATTAGATATTTACAGTGTAATTTTAGTTCCTCCCAGTCCAAATGCAATTTACCAATTAGGGTTCATTTTTGCCATGGCAATATTGACTAGAAACATAGGAAACATGCTTCTTTATGAGGTTTCTGGAGGAAGTGAGTTAGGAAGTTAACTAAAAGTTAACTGAAGGTCAAATACACATGCATAATAGGAAAGGGTTTTGTTACCTTTTCTATAAGCAGCTTTTGAGGTATAATTGACATAAAACTAACTAAAGGTTTTTATAATATAAAATTTGGTAAGTTTTGACAAATGCATACATCTGTGAAACCATCACCACAATCAAGGCAATGAATATATGTATCACCCCCAAATGTTTGCTTGTGGCCCTTTGTAATCTATCTCCTGACCCTTCCCCAACCAATGCCCCCATCTCCAGGAAACCACTCACCTGCTTTCTGTTAATGTAGATTAGTTTGTGTTTTCTAAAATTTTACATAAATAAAATAATACAATATATATTTTTTGGAGGAGGAGGGAGGAAAGACTGGTTTATTTCACTGAGCATAATTATTTTAAGATTCCTACTTTTTTGTGTGTGAATCAATAGTTCATTTCTTTTTATTGCTGAATACCATTCCATCGTAAGTGTAAGGCTATCCCACTATTTGTTGATCCATTCACCATTTGAGTTGTTTTCAATTTGGGGCTGTTAATTTTGTTGCTGTTATTTTTTGCTTTTATAGTATAGTCATTTGAAGCAAAATCCAAATAAGATCACTACATAATTCTATAATTCCTACTGCATTTTTTCGCTGGATTGCATCTATAAAGAGAAATTTCCCCTCGTCAGTATTTTGGTTACACTAAAATATACTTTGTACTGGAAGGAAAGCATTCATGCTTGATTGTTCATGAGCTTCAGAGTGGAATATCTTTGCTCCCACAGGAATAACTGGGTGATTTGGATTAGGGCTCTTTCCTGACCAATAAAACTCTAGAGCTGAGCTTCCGTTCAGCTGAGCACCAGAGACAAGAGGAAAATGTTCCAGGACATCTCTGATTAGCTGTGTACTGTAGCTCCTTGAATTTTGAAGTTTTGAATTATGAAGGAAGACATCCCTCATAATTTAAGTTTATACATCTATTTCTCCCACTAGCCTGTGAGCTCTTTGAGAACAGAGATTTAGTCTTCCAGAGCTGTATGTCTACAGCATTTAACATAGTGCCAGGTACATGGTAAGCTCCCAATAAGTGTTTCTTAAAAGAACAGAATGATTGAATTAAATTTTATTGCAAGACTGTAGGATCTGGTGCTAAAAGAGCTGAAGCCCTGATTCTCAATAACACTTTAGCAACTGGGAGGAAGAGACTGAACTCACCTGGAAAAGGAGAAAAGTTTTGTGTCCTTTCTGCTTCTGGCCCAATCTCTCATTTACTCCTGAGTCCATTTATTGGTAGGTTATTGTTCTGTTTTTGAGCTTATTGAGAAGTATTTAAAATCAACTACACTTTCAATTTAGTGATGAACTGTTGGGGATTAATTGCTATATTGCAATTTGATGGCAGACACATACATACATACATACATAGACAGATAGATAGACAGCTGTAACACATGTCCTCTTCATTCTTGTCTTCCTGACTACCATATAAACACAGTGACTCATGGCTGATAGGGCTCCTCAAAGTGCAAGTTCATTTAATGCAGAAAATTCATTGTATCTAGAATAATTTGTTTTCTTCATTGTATTCAGAATAATTATTTAAAAAACAGAAAACAAAAGTCAACATGGACTTTGGAGGGAGACAAACTAGGATGAGACCAGGATATCAGTTCCACCCACTATATGCCTTTTTTTTTTTTTTAAAGACTTCCTTTTTTTTTTTTAATTAATTAATTAATTTATTTATTATTTTTGGCTGCGTTGGGTCTTCGTTTCTGTGCGAGGGTTTTCTCTAGTTGCGGCGAGCGGGGGCCACTCTTCATCGCGGTGCGCGGGCCTCTCACTATCGCGGACTCTCTTGTTGCGGAGCACAGGCTCCAGATGCGCAGGCTCAGTAGTTGTGGCTCACGGGCCTAGTTGCTCTGTGGCATGTGGGATCTTCCCAGACCAGGGCTCGAACCCGTGTCCCCTGCACTGGCAGGCAGATTCTCAACCACTGCGCCACCAGGGAAGCCCTATATGCCTTTTAATATAACTTAACCTGTCCATTTTTCAGTTTCTTAAAATAAGAATAATAAAATTTATGTTCATGATTTTTGTGAAGATGATAAATGACATGTGCAAAATGCATAGTGTAGCACTGATAAATGATAACAACTCTCATGACAAAGCATGAAGAGCCTGATCCTATAGAGGACAGGATTTGGAAGGCCAAATCCTGTACTAAGGAAAACCTAGATTTTAGAGTCAGACTAACTGGGACTCAAATTTTAGTTTTTTTATTTCTTTATTCTGTCGCCTTTAGTAACTTACTTAACCTCACTGAACATCAGGTTCTTCCTCTACAAGATAATAATAATAAGATAACACATAGGTTAGTTGAGAGGAACAAATAAAATAATGTTTGCACAATACTTGGCATATAGCAGGGATATCATAAATTTTAGTTCTCCTCTTTTGGCAATAATATTTATTATAATAGTTTTCACCTATATCTATATACAAAGACAGCCTCCTAACTTTCTAAACATGTGTAATTGGTATTTGCTGGAAGTAAAACTTGAACAGTGACTTCAGTCAGAATTATCATCTGAAAAGCAAACCACAGCTACCCACATACTCAATTCTTAGACCTATCTAGGGAGCACAGCTCTTGTTCCTTGGGCCAAACCATACTTTCTTTAAGCAATGATCTCATTCAGAGCTTCCCTCTCACTTCTCTCCTACTCGCCTCCTACAGCGCCCATCTATTTCCATTATCCTGAATGTCTTGGCTAATACTCCATGGAGCCAGCCCTACCTCAGTCATCTTCAGATCTGGAATTTGTTTTTCCACAAAAATATTTATTTTGTTAAAGCAAACCAAAGGATTCTCAAGTTCACCCAAACAGCAGGTTTCTGTTTTTGCCAAAAATGCTCCTTTCATTTTAGGGACATTGTTTCAGGCACCAGAAATAGAAATGATGGAAAACCTGAGTGCAGGTCTGTGTGGTTCCACTAGGTTTAGGTTATCACCGGACACTGAGCAAAGAACAAGGAACTGGATAATTCATTAACCCTTCCCACTCTTATAGTAGCTGTGAAGAAGAGATCTTCTTCAGCTCAAGAAGACTGGAAGTTTAGAACTGTACTCCTTACTCTTTGACTGCTGTGTGACATCTGTACACAGAATTTAGAATTCAAACTGCAATCCCAAAATTGAAAAATCAAAAGGGGAAGTGGAGGAGAGATTTTAAAAATGGACCTTAAGTAATGGAAAACAGTTGGCTGTTTCTTCAAATATTAAAGCTCTGTGGAGAAACAGAACCAGAAACTCAAGGAGACATAGAATAAGTCATGAACAGTGCCTGTAGGTGGCTTAGACTTCTGAGTTGAGATGCAAAATTAAGGTGATATTATTTTTTAAATGTACAGAGGGTTTGGAAATAAAGATGCTCTCTAGAATGCGGAGAAAAGGGAAACTTCATACACTGTTGGTGGGAATGTAAATTGGTGTCGCCACTAGAAGAGTTCTCACAAAATTAAGAATAGAACTACTATATTATCCAGCTATTCCACACCTGTATATTTATCTGAAAACTGCAAAAACACTAATTCAAAAAATATGTACGCCCTTGTGTTCATTGCAGCATTACTTACAATAGCCAAGATATGGAAGCAAGCTAAGTGCCCATTGACAAATGAATGGATAAAGAAAATGTGATATATATGTAGATACGTGTGTGTGTGTGTATATATATATATATACACACACACACAATGTATACATATACATATATATGTAGATGTGTACATATATGTGAATATATGTATATATGTGTGTGTGCATACACACACACACACACATATACACACTGGAATACTATTCAGCCATGACAAAGGGTGAAATCTTGCCATTTGCAAAAACATGGATGGACCTGGAGGGTATGATACTAAGTGAAATAAGCCAAATAGAGAAAGACAAATACCACGTGATTTACTCATATGTGAATTATATAAAAATAAATAAATGAGTAAACAAAACCAAACAAAAGCAAACACATAGATACAGAGAACAAGGTAGTGGTTACCAGAGGGTGGAAGGGTGAAATGGGTAAAGGGGATCAACTGTATGGTGACAGATGGAAACTAAACCTTTGGTGGTGAGCACAGTAGTGTAGACAGACTTTGAAATATACTATTGTATATACAAAACTCATATAATGTTACAAGCCAATTTTTAAAAAAGATGCTCTCTAATGTTCTCATTATATAACCATGTCAATCAACAATCTTTTAATACTTGGTAAACATATTTTGCTCCTAATTGATTCACGTGTCCTGGCCTCCCAACTACCAAGCAGTAAGATCTGAAGAATATCACCTCATTTCTTCTGTATCCTCCACAACACCTACCATGATTCCAATAATTTATTGTGGAAAGGGGGAATAAATGAGCGAGTAATAGATAATGTAATGCGTATTAATGTCCTAAAACACAATTGCGTTTGGGTTATTATAATGAAGATTGATAACTTCTACTGTTCAAGATGATATTTTGAAAGGTTGACAATAATTTTCCAATAAAACAAAAAAAGAGCTGAGTTACCATTCAGGATGATATGAAAGTTATAAGAAAGCTATAAGAAAACTTTAGAATAAAACAACCAATTTTTATCTACAAAGAGGATATAAGGTAGGCAAATTCTGTATTCTCAGTCTTATAAATTGATTGTCAGATAATATCACATTTCATTTGTAATAATTTCACAGTTTAGAAAGCACTTTTCTATCTTATCTCATTTAGGTATTCTTACAACTCTATGAGGAAGGTATTTATTATTATGCTGATTTTACTAATGAAATTTAGATTCAGAGAAGTAAAGTGTCTTTCACAAACTCACAGAATGGGTAAGTTGTGATGCCAAGACACATCTTGTTTCCTCACCTCAGGTTCTGTGCTTTCCCAGCTCTCCAAAGTGGCTAATTACAGACTTTGGGAGGGGTTGAATAGACAGATAGGTATGGTCCAGACAGGGAGTGATGTCTCCTTTGTGACATATGACAAACAGTAGCCTGAGCTGGGAGTGACTAAGAAAATACAGTCAGAGCTTGAGAATCTAGACAAATACCCAAGATCTTCAAGAATCCCCAAACTTAAGAATAGCATATAATTTACCTCAGAAAAAAATCCCCAGGGCAATGAGCAAAGTACAGTTGAGTCCATTGAGAGGCTGATGCTGAGCAGTGAGCTGGGCCCCCCTCACTAGCTCTGTGGCTAACAGCAGAGAGACCAGCATTCCTGTTTCACAAAACCCCATGCCACGGATCTCCTAGAGCTCATAGTTTCAGACCATGAAGTCAAAATGACCGCCTGTTTTATGTACTAACTCTGAGGGAAATTTTTAGAAAGCACTGACAATTTTATGGATTTGCACCTATTTATACTTTTGGAAAACTTCAAACGAAAGTCAAGGTGAGATGCAGCAGAGACCATATTTGAGGGGATAATGGCTAAAAAATTGCCAGAGTTGATGAAAGCTACTGATCCGTAGATTCAAAAGTGCCAATGAATCCCAAAGAGGATAAATAGAAAGAAATCCACACCTGGACAGATTTAAACTGTGAAATTAAGAAACATTTGTGGTAAAACTCTAAAGAAAAAAAAAAAAGATTGCTATATATTTCAGGATAGTGGTCACAGAAAGACCACTTGGAAAAATATCTTGGGGATTTCCGGAGCTCTGACTATGTATCGTTGCTTGATTTGAGTAATTGTTCTATGAGCATTTTTATCATGATAATTATACATCATGTTATTTTATGTGTGTTTTTTAGAATTTTTTAAAGCAGTTTTAGGTTCATAGCAAAACTGAAAAGAAAGTACAGACATTTCCCATATACTTCCTGCCCTCACACATGCATGGCCTCCCCCATCACCCATATCCCCCATAGAGTCATACATTTGTCACAACTGATAAACCTACATTGACTCATCATTAACACCAAAAGTCCATCGTTTACCTTAGGGTACACTGGTGGTGTTGTGCATTCTATGGGTTAGGACCAATTTATAATGGCATGTATCCACCATTATAGTATCCTACAGAAGATTTTCACTGCCCTAAAAATTCTCTCTACTCCACCAGTTTACCCCTCTATCTTCCCTCGTCCCTGGAAACCACAGATATTTTTACTTTCTCTACAGATTTGTCTTTTCCAGAATGTCATATAGTTGGAATCACAACATGTAGCCTTTTCAGATTGGCTTCTTTCACATAGTAATATACATTTAAGTTTCTTCCATATCACTTCATGGCTTGATAGTTTTTTAGCCCTGAATAATATTCCATTGTCTGCATGTGCCAGTTTATTTACCCATTTACCTACTGAAGGGCACTTTGTTACTTCCAAGTTTTGACAATTATGAATAAAGATGCTATGAACAAACAAAAAAGTCAAGGTGGATTTGCCAGAATGTATACAGTACTTTAGATGGTTACAAATTGTTGGATGGGTACAAATTGTTGCTAAAAATTGTCCTTACAAGATACACCAGACCTCTCATCTGACAGGGCACAGAGGGATATGTTAGTCAGTACATGAAAGTTTCTTTTCACAATATCATCTAGCACCAGCAATGATGCCCTGAAACTTACCAACTTCCCTCTACTTGAGCTGGAAGTTGTATCTCCAACCACATAGCTAAGTGAGGCAGCTACCAGAGCTGATACAGAAGTCACAGATCTGAAAATAAGGAAGGAAAAATGCTGGATGCTGGGATGATAGGAAAGGATGAAAAAAAATCTAGTTCCTGGAATTAGAACTCAGTAAGAAGGGGGGTGGGCCGGGGCTAGAGTCTGACATCAGGTCAGCAGAGAAGCCATGCTGAAATCTGATGTTAGAGCAGAGAAGAGGGAGATAAGAGCAGACACTAGTACAAACATCAAGTCAGCCTGTAGAGATACCCATAGATGGGTAACCCACACCAATTTTAAAGGCTCTGTTCTCTGCAAGACATACTTGACACAAGAAGTGACTTTTCATGAGGACAGGAACCAAAATTCTATAAGTAACAGGGATCTACAAACATCAATTGTTCCTGAGGAACTGAAATAGATGAATAGACTCTATTGCCTAAAATGCTACAAATATGACAGAGAAACACTTTATTTCACAGAAAAAAAATGATTTATTATTTAGACTCTCTCTGCTTTCTAAGGAGACTGCTCCTAACATGGGGCCTTCCTAATTGGAGATGATGGTTGAAGGTGAAGATGGGAGAAACTGTGAGAAGATTCAGTTGCTTTACATGGGGGAGGGTGGTGGAAGTTCTGCAAGGTAAGAAAAGGTGGATTCAGTGAGGCTGTAGAGGCTGTAACTTGGGGGCATCTAAGAGTGAAAAGAAGTAGATGATGACTGCAGAGGCACTGGAGGGGCAAATTATTTGATTGAGATTTTTATTAATATTTGCTGGATGGTGTTACCATCTCTTCTCTTGTCTGTGACATCTTCAGTAAAGTTAACGTTATTCTCTAATACTCCATAGAACTGGATTGACTTTTGGAGATTTGACAAAGAGATAAGTCCTGCTCAAAAGGGAGAGAAAGGAGCAATGATATAAGTTAATCCTGGAGGCAGAATCGTATTTGAAATATACAGTAAAGCTCTTTTATTCTTTAGTCACAATAACAGGGGATGCTGATCACAGAGTTCTGAGCCATGTGTACTCTGGGTTGTAAATGATCTGAAAACTACTGAAGTCACTACTTCACAGGTAGCCTCAAAATTGCAGAGGACCAACATAAAAAGGATGATCTTCTCACCTTCAAGTCTCATTAGTTTGAAATTAAGGGATAGAATAGTCCAAATTTAAAACAAGAATGGAAATTATTTTTCAGAATTGAGTTAATTTTAATAATACTTCAAAGATTGTCAAGATACCAATCACTGTTATTAAACAGCAATTTGATCTTAAGCCAACCATGTACCAACTCTGGTCCCAAGTTTGTTCATGAGAAAGATGAGGGGGATGGGCTTGGAAGCACACATTCCCCTTCCAGCTCTCGCAACCCGTAATGTCATGGGTCCAACCCCATCTCACTCTGACTCCAAGACATCAGTCTCTCAGATTTTTAAGTCAGATTCAAGTCCTTGGTCTCGGGGCAGGACGGGAATAAAGACGCAGACGTAGAGAATGGACTTGAGGACACGGGGAGGGGGAAGGGTAAGCTGGGACGAAGTGAGAGAGTGGCATGGACTTATAAATACTACCAAATGTAAAATAGATAGCTAGTGGGAAGCAGCCGCATAGCACAGGGAGATCAGCTCAGTGCTTTGTGACCACCTAGAGGGGTGGCATAGGGAGGGTGGGAGGCAGAAGCAATAAGGAGGAGATATGGGGATATATGTACATATATAGCTGATTCACTTGGTTATAAAGCAGAAACTAACACACCATTGTAAAGCAATTATACTCCAATAAAGATGTTAAAAAAAAAAAAAAGTCCTTGGTCTCACCCATCAGAAAAAGGAGCATCATTAATAAGACAGATGGTAGGCTCTTTGTCGATATATAACTGGTTTATTGAACGAGCTCATTTCAGTGGGAGTTTCTGTTTTTCTTTATTCTCCTATGACTGTGTTCAATGCTTCTCTCTTGAAGCTCTCTTTCTAGTCCCCAAATAATGTCTTCTGAAGATTCCATTATTTTCCTTTGCTTTCATTTTCAGGACTCAGCTGGATTTCAAACTCAAAACTTCTCTTCCAGACATGATCTGCTCTTTTATTTCTCCTCCACCCCTTCTCCTTAGAGTAGATAGAAGTGTATTCTGGGTTTGGCATCTCTCCTCCTTCGCCCTCCCGAAGGTGTTACTCCACTTGGTATTGAGGGTCGGAAGGGTAAATGGGTAAGAAAGAAACGTCTGTCTCTTACTTAATTGAAATCCTCTCTCCATTGCGATTTTCTCTCTGTTGGGTTCTGCCACATATATGCCTGTTGCTGATCAGCATCAATGCCCTCTCAGTGATCAAGCATTCAGTTATTGCTCTTTCATAAGACAAGAGAAATTTCTTTGGGACTTCTGCAAGGCCATACACACTGCACGATTCTCTGAAGTGAGCTTCTGGATCTGGCTCTACGTCTTCCAATTCCTCACAGCTCTTAGCCCTAGCAGAGCATCCCACAGCCTCTTTTTTTTTTTTTTAAACATCTTTATTGAAGTATAATTGCTTTACAATGGTGTGTTAGTTTCTGCTATATAACAAAGTGAATCAGTTATACATATACATATGTTCCCATATCTCTTCCCTCTTGCATCTCCCTCCCTCCCACCCTCCCTATCCCACCCCTCTAGGTGGTCACAGAGCACCGAGCTGATCTCCCTGTGCTATGCGGCTGCTTCCCACTAGCTATCTATTTCACATTTGGTAGTGTATATATGTCCATGACACTCTCTCACCCTGTCACATCTCACCCCTCCCCCTCCCCATATCCTCAAGTCCATTCTCTAGTAGGTCTCTGTCTTTATTCCCATCTTGCCACTAGGTTCTTCATGACCTTTTTTTTTTTTTTCCTTAGATTCCATATATATGTGTTAGCATACTGTATTTCTTTTTCTCTTTCTGACTTACTTCACTCTGTATGACAGACTCTAACTCCATCCACCTCATTACAAATACCTCCATTTCATTTCTTTTTATGGCTGAGTAATATTCCATTGTATATATGTGCCACATCTTCTTTATCCATTCATCCGATGATGGACACCTAGGTTGCTTCCATGTCCTGGCTATTGTAAACAGAGCTGCAATGAATATTTTGGTACATGACTCTTTCTGAATTATGGTTCTCTCAGGGTATATGCCCAGTAGCAGGATTGCTGGGTCGTATGGTAGTTCTATTTTTAGTTTTTTAAGGAACCTCCATACTGTTCTCCATAGTGGCTGTATCAATTTACATTCCCACCAACAGTGCAAGAGTGTTCCCTTTTCTCCACACCCTCTCCAGCATTTATTGTTTCTAGATTTTTTGATGATGGCCATTCTGACCGGTGTGAGATGATACCTCATTGTAGTTTTGATTTGCATTTCTCTAATGATTAATGATGTTGAGCATTCTTTCATGTGTCTGTTGGCAATCTGTATCTCTTCTTTGGAGAAATGTCTATTTAGGTCTTCTGCCCATTTTTGGATTGGGTTGTTTGTTTTTTTGTTATTGAGCTGCATGAGCTGCTTGTAAATCTTGGAGATTAATCCTTTGTCCGTTGCTTCATTTGCAAATATTTTCTCCCATTCTGAGGGTTGTCTTTTGGTCTTGTTTATGGTTTCCTTTGCTGTGCAAAAGCTTTTAAGTTTCATTAGGTCCCATTTGTTTATTTGTGTTTTTATTTCCATTTCTCTAGGACCTGGGTCAAAAAGGATCTTGCTGTGACTTATGTCATACAGTGTTCTGCCTATGTTTTCCTCTAAGAGTTTGATAGTGTCTGGCCTTACACTTAGGTCTTTAATCCATTTTGAGTTTATTTTTGTGTATGGTGTTAGGGAGTGTTCTAATTTCATTCTTTTACATGTACCTGTCCAATTTTCCCAGCACCACTTATTGAAGAGGCTGTCTTTTCTCCACTGTATATGCTTGCCTCCTTTATCAAAGATAAGGTGACCATATGTGCATGGGCTTATCTCTGGGCTTTCTATCCTGTTCCATTGATCTATATTTCTGTTTTTGTGCCAGTACCAAACTGTCTTGATTACTGTAGCTTTGTAATATAGTCTGAAGTCAGGGAGCCTGATTCCTCCAGCTCCATTTTTCGTTCTCAAGATTGCTTTGGCTATTCGGGGTCTTTTGTGTTTCCATACAAATTGTGAAATTTTTTGTTCTAGTTCTGTGAAAAATGCCAGTGGTAGTTTGATAGGGATTGCATTGAATCTGTAGATTGCTTTGGGTAGCAGAGTCATTTTCACAATGTTGATTCTTCCAATCCAAGAACATGGTATATCTCTCCATCTATTTGTATCATCTTTAATTTCTTTCATCAGTGTCCTATAATTTTCTGCATACAGGTCTTTTGTCTCCTTAGGTAGGTTTATTCCTAGATATTTTATTCTTTTTGTTGCAATGGTAAACGGGAGTGTTTTCTTAATTTCAATTTCAGATTTTTCATCATTAGTATACAGGAATGCAAGAGATTTCTGTGCATTAATTTTGTATCCTGCTACTTTACCAAATTCATTGATTAGCTCTAGTAGTTTTCTGGTAGCATCTTTTGGATTTTCTATGTATAGTATCATGTCATCTGCAAACAGTGACAGCTTTACTTCTTTTTTGATTTGGATTCCTTTCATTTCTTTTTCTTCTCTGATTGCTGTGGCTAACACTTCCAAAACTATGTTGAATAATAGTGGTGAGAGTGGGCAACCTTGTCTTGTTCCTGATCTTAGTGGAAATGGTTTCAGTTTTTCACCATTGAGGACAATGTTGGCTGTGGGTTTGTCATATATGGCCTTTATTATGTTGAGGAAAGTTCCCTCTATGCCTACTTTCTGCAGGACTTTTATCATAAATGGGTGTTGAATTTTGTCGAAAGCTTTCTCTGCATCTATTGAGATGATCATATGGTTTTTCTCCTTCAATTTGTTAATATGATGTATCACGTTGATTGATTTGCGTATATTGAAGAATCCTTGCATTCCTGGAATAAACCCCACTTGATCATGGTGTATAATCCTTTTAATGTGCTGTTGGATTCTGTTTGCTAGTATTTTGTTGAGGATTTTTGCATCTATGTTCATCAGTGATATTGGCCTGTAGTTTTCTTTCTTTGTGACATCTTTGTCTGGTTTTGGTATCAGGGTGATGGTGGCCTCGTAGAATGAGTTGGGGAGTGTTCCTCCCTCTGCAATATTTTGGAAGAGTTTGAGAAGGAGAGGTGTTAGCTCTTCTCTAAATGTTTGATAGAATTCGCCTGTGAAGCCATCTGGTCCTGGGCTTTTGTGTGTTGGAAGAATTTTAATCACAGTTTCAATTTCAGTGCTTGTGATTGGTCTGTTCATACTTTCTATTTCTTCCTGGTTCAGTCTCGGCAGGTTGTGCATTTCTAAGAATCTGTCCATTTCTTCCAGGTTGTCCATTTTATTGGCATAGAGTTGCTTGTAGTAATCTCTCATGATCGTTTGTATTTCTGCAGTGTCAGTGGTTACTTCTCCTTTTTCATTTCTAATTCTATTGATTTGAGTCTTCTCCCTTTTTCTCTTGATGAGTCTGGCTAATGGTTTATCACTTTTGTTTATCTTCTCAAAGAACCAGCTTTTAGTTTCATTGATTTTTGCTATTGTTTCCTTCATTTCTTTTTCATTTATTTCTGATCTGATCTTTATGATTTCTTTCCTTCTGCTAGCTTTGGGGGTTTTTTGTTCTTCTTTCTCTAATTGCTTTAGGTGCAAGGTTAGGTTGTTTATTCGAGATGTTTCCTGTTAATTGATGTAGGCTTGTATTGCTATAAACTTCCCTCTTAGAACTGCTTTTGCTGCATCCCATAGGTTTTGGATCGTCGTGTCTCCATTGTCATTTGTTTCTAGGTATTTTCTGATTTCCCCTTTGATTTCTTCAGTGATCACTTCGTTATTAAGTAGTGTATTGTGTAGCCTCCATGTATTTGTATTTTTTACAGATCTTTTCCTGTAATTGATATCTAGTCTCATAGCGTTGTGGTCGGAAAAGATACTTGATACGATTTCAATTTTCTTAAATTTACCAAGGCTTGATTTGTGACCCAAGATATGATCTATCCTGGAGAATGTTCCATGAGCACTTGAGAAAAATGTGTATTCTGTTGTTTTTGGGTGGAATGTCCTATAAATATCAATTCAGTCCATCTTGTTTAATGTATCATTTAAAGCTTGTGTTTCCTTATTTATTTTCATTTTGGATGATCTGTCCATTGGTGAAAGTGGGGTGTTAAAGTCCCCTACTATGATTGTGTTACTGTCGATTTCCCCTTTTATGGCTGTTAGTATTTGCCTTATGTATTGAGGTGCTCCTATGTTGGGTGCATAAATATTTACAATTGTTATACCTTCCTCTTGGATTGATCCCTTGATCATGATATAGTGTCCTTCTTTGTCTCTTGTAATAGTCTTTATTTTAAAATCTATTTTGTCTGATATGAGAATTGCTACTCCAGCTTTCTTTTGATTTCCATTTGCATGGAATATCTTTTTCCATCCCCTCACTTTCAGTCTGTATGTGTCTCTAGGTCTGAAGTGGGTCTCTTGTAGACAGCATATATATGGGTCTTGTTTTTGTATCCATTCAGCCAGTTTGTGTCTTTTGGTGGGAGCATTTAATCCATTTACATTTAAGGTAATTATCGATATGTATGTTCCTATTCCCATTTTCTTAAATGTTTTGGGTTTGTTATTGTAGGTGTTTTCCTTCTCTTGTGTTTCTTGCCTAGAGAAGTTCCTTTAGCATTTGTTGTAAAGCTGGTTTGGTGGTGCTGAACTCTCGCAGCTTTTGCTTGTCTGTAAAGGTTTTAATTTCTCCATCAAATCTGAATGAGGTCCTTGCTGGGTAGAGTAACCTTAGTTGTAGGTTTTTCTCCTTCATCACTTTAAGTATATCCTGCCACTCCCTTCTGGCTTGCAGAGTTTCTGCTGAAAGATCAGCTGTTAACCTTATGGGGATGCCCTTGTGTGTTATTTGTTGTTTTTCCCTTGCTGCTTTTAATATGTTTTCTTTATATTTAATTTTTGATAGTTTGATTAATATGTGTCTTGGTGTGTTTCTCCTTGGATTTATCCTGTATGGGACTCTCTGTGCTTCCAGGACTTGATTAACTATTTCCTTTCCCATATTAGGGAAGTTTTCAACTATAATCTCTTCAAATATTTTCTCAGTCCCTTTCTTTTTCTCTTCTTCTTCTGGGACCCTTATAATTCGAATGTTGGTGTGTTTAATGTTGTCCCAGAGGTCTCTGAGACTGTCCTCAGTTCTTTTCATTCTTTTTTCTTTATTCTGGTCTGCAGTAGTTATTTCCACTATATTATCTTCCAGGTCACTTATCCGTTCTTCTGCCTCAGTTATTCTGCTATTGATCCTGTCTAGAGTATTTTTAATTTCATTTATTGTGTTTTTCATCGTTGCTTGGTTCCTCTTTAGTTCTTCTACGTCCTTGTTAAATGTTTCTTGCATTTTGTCTATTCTATTTCCAAGATTTTGGATCATCTTTACTATCATTATTCTGAATTCTTTTTCAGGTAGACTGCCTATTTCCTCTTCATTTGTTAGGTCTGGTGTGTTTTGACCCTGCTCCTTCACCTGCTGTGTGTTTTTCTGTCATCTCATTTTGCTTATCTTACTGTGTTTGGGGTCTCCGTTTCACAGGCTGCAGGTTCGTAGTTCCTGTTGTTTTTGGTATCTGTCCCCAGTGGCTAAGGTTGGTTCAGTGGGTTGTGTAGGCTTCCTGGTGGAGGGGACTAGTGCCTGTGTTCTGGTGGATGAGGTTGGATCTTGTCTTTCTGGTGGGCACGTCCACGTCTGGTGGTGTGTTTTGGGGTGTCTGTGGCCTTATTATGATTTTAGGCAGCCTCTCTGTTAATGGATGGGGCTGTGTTCCTGTCTTGCTAGTTGTTTGGCATAGGGTGTCCAGCACTGTAGCTTGCTGGTCGTTGAGTGAAAGTGGGTCTTGATGTTGAGATGGTAATCTCTGAGAGATTTTCGCCGTTTGGTATTACGTGGAGCTGGGAGGTCTCTTGTGGACCAGTGTCCTGAAGTTGGCTCTCCCACCTCAGAGGCACAGCCCTGATGCCTGACTGGAGCACCAAGAGCCTTTCATCCACACGGCTCAGAATAAAAGGGAGAAGAAATAGAAAGAAAGAAAGGAAGAAAGAGGATAAAATAAAATAAAATAAAGCTATTATAATAAAAAATAAGAAAAAAAATTATTAAGAATAAATTTATTAAGAAAAAAAATTTTTTTAATTTTTAAAAATAGATTTATTAATTTTTTATAATAAAGAAAAAAATTATTAAGAAAATTTTTTTTAATTTTTTAAAATAAAAAATATGAAAAAACTTATTAAAAATTTTTTTTTAATTTTTTAAAATAAGGAAAAAATTATTAAGAAAACATTTATTAGGGGAAAAAAATTTTTTTAAGTAAAACAAAAACAAACAAACAAAAAAAAAAGGACGGACCTAACCCTAGGACTAACGGTGAGAGCAAAGCTATACAGACAAAATCTCACCCAGAAGCATACACATGTACACTCACAAAAAAAGGAAAAGGGGAAAAATTAATATATCCTGCTCCCAAAGTCCACCTCTTAAATTTGGGATGATTCATTGTCTATTCAGGTATTCAACAGATGCAGGCACATCAAGTTGTTTGTGGAGCTTTAATCCGCTGCTTCTGAGGCTGCTGGAAGAGATTTCCCTTTCTCTTCTTTGTTCGTACAGCTCCCGGGGTTCAGCTTTGGATTTGGACCCGCCTCTGCATGTAGGTCGCCTGGGGGCGTCTGTTCCCCGCCCAGACAGAACGGGGTTAAAGGAGCAGCTGACTAGGGGGCTCTGGCTCAGTCAGGCCGGGGGGAGGGAGCGGTACGGAGGAGGCGGGGCGAGCCTGCGGCGGCAGGAGCCGGCGTGACGTTGCAGCAGCCTGAGGCGCGCCGTGCGCTCTCCCGGGGAAGTTGTCCCCGGATTACGGGAGCCTGGCCGTGGCGGGCTGCACAGGCTCCCGGGAGGGGCGGTGTGGAGAATGACCTGTGCTCGCCCACAGGCTGTTTGGTGGCGGCAGCAGCAGCCTTAGCGTCTCATGCCCGTCTCTGGGGTCCGCGCTGATAGCCGCGGCTTGCGCCCGTCTCTGGAGTTCGTTTAAGCGGCGCTCTGAATCCCCTCTCCTTGCGCGCCGCGAAACAAAGAGGCAAGAAAAAGTCTCTTGCCTCTTCGGCAGCTGCAGACATTTTCCCGGACTCCCTCCCGGCTAGCTGTGGTGCGCTAACCCCTTCAGGCTGTGTTCACGCCGCCAACCCCAATCCTCTCCCTGCGATCCGACCGAAGCCCGCGCCTCAGCTCCCAGCCCCCGCCCGCCCCGCGGGTGAGCAGACAAGCCTCTCGGGCTGGTGAGTGCTGGTCGGCACCGCTCCTCTGTGCGGGAATCTCCACTTTGCCCTCCGCACCACTGTGGCTGCGCTCTCCTCCGTGGCTCCGAAGCTTCCCCCCTCTGCCACCCGCAGTCTCTGCCCGCGAAGGGGCTTCCTAGTGTGTGGAAAGCTTTCCTTCTTCACAGCTCCCTCCCACTGGTGCAGGTCCCGTCCCTATTCTTTTGTCTCTGTTATTTCTTTTTTCTTTTGCGCTACCCAAGTACGTGGGGATTTTCTTGCCTTTTGGGAGGTCTGACGTCTTCTGCCAGCGTTCAGTGGGTGTTCTGTAGGAGCAGTTCCACGCGTGGATGTATTTCTACTGTATCTGTGGGAAGGAAGGTGATCGCGTCTTACTCTTCCGCCATCTTGCCCCTCGTCCCCCCCACAGCCTCTTGATGCCAGATCCCTACACCTCATAGCCCACTCTCTTGAATGGGGAACTGGTAATAAACTTCAGAACAATTTTTTCAGAGTCCATTTGGCCCGTGGGAAGATCCCACATCTTTTTTTCCCCTGCCTCTTTGACATTCCAACCACTGTGAGTGTGGACTACTCCAATGCCATCTCCTCTCTTTGCCCTGCCATCACTCTTCAAAAATTGTCTTTTCTGTGCTTATACACAAGGGGTACTTCACTAAGTATTGCCTAGCCTGGTAACCTATCAGGGACGGTCTTCCTTTTTTCAGTGACCCTCAGTCTCTACCAGTGAATCTCAGAGCCCTCATTCACCTGATTTTGAAAAGGTGAGGGAAGTCAATGCATACCCAAATATGTTAATGACTCTATTGCAATAACTATTGATTCTCAAAGATTTCCATGTACTGCTCTACATTTCTCAGACTCCTTGAAGTTAGGCTAACCATGTGACTAATTCTGACCAATAGAATAGAAGCAGAAGTGACATGTGTTACCAGGATGATCTTAGGGAACACACAATGGTAGAGCCACAAGATGGAATTAGCAGCATCTAGAAGTCCTAAAGGAGGTTTATGGTCCCAGTGGTTGGTTTTTCTTTTTAGAATGTGAAATTCTTAATGTCTCTTTGTCCTCAGTTTTGAGCTCTATTTGAAGGCGTAGAAAAAAGTCATCCAGTTACAAATGTTATTGCCTTTGACTTCTCATTTGGTGATCTGAACACGAAGCTGATGACTCAACAAGGCCATGCAACCACAAAGAACATACTCTGTAAGGTTGTAATCCAATGTGTATGTGTTTCCTTCCATGATAGCTCTCTTCAATTCAATAGCTCTCACAGACTTGGGCAATTGTAACATCTCCAGTCCGGACTGTATATCCCACAATCATGTACTGAAATGCAAAGTTGAAGTTTTATGTTTAACACCTATTAACTGAAATACACAAAACAAGAAAAATTTGATAATGACTGCATTGTAAATTCTGAGAAGTTCCCATGTATACAAGGGTTATTTGAGTGATAACCCCTTTCATCTGTTCAACTCAGTATCTGCCTGGTCAAAACAAATAAATGCTTTTCTCAGTACTTTACAAGGAGGTGTTTGACTTTAAAATTCACTTTTATCAAAGACATGGAGCCCGTTGGTTCCCATGGTGCTTTGAGTTCTTGTGTTCCTTCTTATTTGCATTGCTTCTTTATGGTGTCAGAAAGGAACAGAGTGAGAGCCTGCAGTATATGCCCTGAGGAAAGGACATTTGCTAGAGTTCCTTGTGAGTGTTTTTCTTTAACTGAGGTTTCCTAGCACAGAACCATATAAAGTACAAATGCCAACTTATAAGAATTTCACCCACAAACTATATTTAAACACGGCATAGTTACCAAATAAAATAAGACTACAGAAACGGCTTTACTGCTTAGGAGAAAAAAAAAGTATGCTTTCTGAAGTTAACCCACAATAGCACAGCTGACAACTTCAAATAACGGCCACAATCCTGTGAGCCTGTAACTCAATTTTACATAGGCTTGGTGTAGTGTTTCATGTCAGGGATAGAGTTTCTTTACTGCTTTTAATGGTGGACTTCAGAAGCCTTCTTCCTGCAATTAGTATAATGGAGGATATAAGAATGGAAATAGAAGACTTTTCCCCTGTTCACCCAGGCAATGAAAAAGTTTAAAATCATAAATAGTCCCAAGGTTAAACAGAGGTCACATAGATTATCTCCTTGACTCTATAATTGTGCTTGTGTTTGAGAGAATTTCCTGCTTAAAAATTATTCTGGTTAGATCACGTCTTAAAAAGATAGACCCAGTCCATTGTCCACTGACGAATACATGGCCCTGGAGGAAATTCTCAGCTGTGCAGGAGTTACTGTACTTGCCATGGACTGTGTAACCTTCTCATCTCAGGGGGAGGCAGTGCACTTTCTGAAGACTTTGGCAGTCAATGCTGGCCCCTCCATAATTTTCCTTTTGGTCATGCCCACTTGGCTTCCAGGTTATCAGTGCATCTGTGATTCCTTGCTGTTCTATCTAACCCCGGACTATGAGTTCCCTCCACAAAGATGGTGCTGCAAGACTTCTTGACTCTCCAGCCAAAGGTTCTTGGCCTATAGCAATCTCTCACTTTAAAATATTGAACAAGTGGTGACAGTACATGTTTCTTCCCTTATCGACTTTCCAGATAAGTAACTAGTGTAATAAATTATTTAATCTTAAAGTTCTGAGGATATCATAGATCATATGTTTCATGCATTAGCTACCACCAATGAATCTAATTTCAAGAAAATTGAAAAGATTCTAGTGCCCTGAAACTACACATTTCCACCTATTGACCAAGGCTTGAAATTCCCATTCCACATTCTATTTCTTCAAGGAGAGATTTATTATCTGTTAACAGTTAAATATTCTCAGGAAGATTGGCACGTTAAACTATTATTATTTATAAAAGTATAAGTAAGGACTCTTAAGGAAAGTAAGTAGAGTAGAAACAGAATTTGGTCACTGGATTTCTGAGGAAAGTCATGCAATGAAAAGAGAGGAAGAGGTAAAGAATCAGAAGTTTGAGGGCGCAAAGGAATTTCATCCTGTTTTTTTTTAATGAGTAGTATTTCTGTTCCAGTAATTCCAGAGAGCCTCAATCTTCACCTAAAACTAAGCACACTTTTTAACAGCTCTTTGGAAAAATACTTGGGAAGATGAGGGCTTTCTAAGGCATATCTTAAAAAACAAAAATAACCTACTATCACATACCTACCATGTTCTAGGGAGTCTACATGAATATATTCTCACTTAATTCTCAAACAAGTCAAGAGCTCCCATTTTATAGATACAAAATCAAAGATTCAGAGACCTTAAACAATAATCGGAAAAACAGAGATTCCAACCACATAATATACTGGACCACCTACTCCAATGCCACCAGCTTCACCACCGCCACCATAAAGCAAGTCTTCCCAAATGAGGCACTGTGCGTGTGATGGTAAATATGATCCTGTGTGGTTCTGGTCCAACTAAGCTCTTTGCCAATACTGTTGCTGGTCCTGACTCAGCAGTGCCACGAAACTATATGCTGCCCTACCCTAGCACAGAACTCGTGTTCAGAAGCGATCCGAATAGAAAGTGGCATTAATATTAATATAAATCAATATCTTTTGAAACTCAGAAAGCCAGACCTAAGGAGCAGGCAAAGTCTTGCACTAAATCTGACTTTTGGTGCTTTGCACGTTCACGCCTAACCATCTAAGCAATTCACAGTCTCTGCTCCCAGTTGGTGCAACCCATTCGCAGCAGCTTGGATCAAGTTGGTGGTGAGTATCCAGTCATCAGAGCTGGAAATGGACTCAGCGCCTCTTATGAGCCAAATTATGACTTCATGCAAGGACTTTTTTTTTTTTGGTTTGTTTGTTTCTGTAGCTGTAATGATGCATTAAAGAGGAAAAAATGAATGAGAATAGTCAGTTCAACAACTGTCTTTGAGCACCTCTTATTGCAAAAGCCCCACGCAAACTAGGCACTAAAGGGACAAAGAGATTTCAACATGTGCCCTCAAGAAACTTATCTAATTGTTGGCACAAATATTGAAGGGAAAATGGGCTGCACTAACCTTCCAGAATAAGACTATCAGGCATTCCACTTCCTGAGTGAAAGAACAATATTATCCATATTGAAATAATGTCTTGGTCTTCTCCTGAACCATCAAACACTTTTTTTTTTATTTGACAAAATTGACACCCATTGCACAGCAAGGTCCTACTAGAGCTGAGAGGTTTCCATCAGTCACCGACTGACAGAATTACTGCTAAATCTCTCCTCAGATGCTGCCTCTCAACATCTTTGCACCCTTTGCTTGAACATAAGTGCATGTGTAATTCTAAGATTAATTTAATATCTACATTCCATATCTCTGCCTTATCAGCTCCCTCACCCCCCCGCCCCCCACTTGGTCACCACATCTGTCCACTTACTCCACTCAAAGTACAATCCTGCCCATCACTGAGGCCAATTAATGTGATATAGAGTGACGTTTTCCTTTTCATCCTAGTGGGCAACCTGGTCCTCATTAGGGCCAATTAAATTAGAACACCACCCCGAAAGTACATTTAAAGTTTGTTCTGAGAACAAAAGAGCAAATGCAGTGTAATCTGTCAGTTTATAAGCAATATTTTTGTTGGGTTTGCTTAACAAAGAAATTGCTGTTAACTCATAAATAAGCCATTAGCAAAAAGATAACTACCAGTTAAGACATAATCTCCTAATCTGCTCATCTCTGTTTTGACCACAGAGTAAAAAGGTCAATAAATCTGTTGATTGATCCACCATAGAGATAGAAGGAAAGCACTCAGGACCTATAATCAGGTCATTCAGACTCCAGAAGAAAAAGAAAAAATAACTTTTTTGTCTCAATTCCCTCAAAACTTTGCACTAAAAATCTTGCTTTGGGGTTGACTTCTTTGGTTCGTTGCCTTACCTCTCACTTATTTTATGAACAGACATAACCTTAGGGCTTAGAGGCCATTTAGCCCAATTCCCTCATTTTACAAATGAAGAACAGGAGTCCAAGGGAGGTTAAGGGAGGCCCCCAGGGGTAGAGCTGGGCTGAGAACTAGGTGTCCTGACTTCAGCTGCTCCCAAGATTTCAGCTCCGTCGGCTCACTTACTTCTGCAGGACAGGGGAGCGATGCTTAAGTTAGCACTACCCAGGCCAGTCACAGAAGTGTTGTTCCTGCAGAGCGTGACGACGTCAGTGCGGGCTGGGGGTCTTCCTAAAGGAAACCTACGGTGCTGTCCAAGCTAATCAAATGGCAGAAGACCCAAACGAGGGCGGCATGGAGGAGGAAGGGGTGTGGCTGGAGAAGAGAAGGAGACCCTAGGCCAGGACAGCTGCAAAATGACTGACATCCAGAATGGGACCGTGTGACATCAAGCTTCCTCTCTTTGGAGTCCCCTGAAAAAAAAAATGTTTTAAGTTCTTCGGCTGCATATATTTGGTTCTCTGGCGCCCTTTGTATTCTGGATAATGATTCTTTTCTTTTTCCTTCCCTACGTTTAAAAAGGGAAGGGGAAGGGGGATGGAAGTCGGGTACTGTTCCGACAGCTTCGCACCGTGCAGCCAGCTTGACGCGCTGCAGCCTGTCTTAGAGCGCCCCCTGCCGTTCCTATCATGGCTCTTTATCTTAACCCTTCTAGGTATTCCATCGCAACACCTGAAAGAGGTTACTGCTCTGTGTGTTAAGTTCTGCTAATAGCAGAATGTTACCGCTGTATCTCTGCAGACACCGTGCTTCTGTATGCTCAGTGGGAAAAGCTTGGAAAGTAGCAAAATTAAGTTGATAAAAATTGTTTCCTGCAAGAGTACCTCCTAATTCAAGTGGAATGTCGCTCACCAGTGGGCTTAAATAAACCCTTAAACATCCACTTTATCATGAAAATGGCACTGTTTATTCCACTGGTAATATCTTGTGTCAAAATCTGAACAGTATTTCTTCTCTAATGGGCGTGAGACAGAAAGCCCTGCCAATCAAAGAGGAAAGAGTAGCCTGCATCAGACAGCAGGCCTCTGTTTTCAGGGATAAAAACCCATATTCATTCACACAGGACCACTGCAACTTTAGAAAACAATGTCACGAGGGAAAGAAGTTAGAGTTGCAAAAGAAAGTTCTCTGGGCGCTTTTTTTGTTTGTTTCATCTCTTTTCTCTCTCACTTTCTTCCCTTAAGGAAAAAAAAAAAAGCAGGCATAATTTCTTGTTTGCTTAAAGGCTAATGTATATTTACAAAAGCATCCAAGCCATAGATTGCTTTGAATTTAGTAGATCTTAGATATACAATAGGGTTACTGTGTTTCAAAGGATTTGGCCACCCATCATGACCCACTATTCAGTCTGTCATCCATGAATCTAAACACAGGCTCTCTCAGATAGATCCAGATGCCCAAGAACCTTTTACATTTTTTGATACTACTTTCTGGTTACTGTACCTAAGAGGGAAAATGTTGCTGAGAGATATTCCACAGTGTCTCCCAAAGGGTTTTTAAAAAGTTCCCATCCACTTGCCATACACAACCATACACGCACACACACACACACACAAAACCAGGCTGTTTTTTCCCTTGTCAAGTACCTATTTTTGTATCAGTAGATATAGATTAATGCTAGAAGCTGATACAATAAAAATGGAGCAGCCCACAGTGGGGAAAGTCTTCTCACTGCAACCTGATGAGAAAGTCTTCTCATGCAATCTGATGAGGATTTGGTTTGACTATGTAACTCTTTCTTAGAGCAGCTTCTAATCAGCAGAAATAAAGTTTCTTCTAATATGGTAATAAATAAATGACATCTATAGAACTTTAGAAGCATGAGAATATTAAAAGGAAAGAAAGAAAAAGGAAAAATGACTCCTGAATTTCTATGCCAATTAGTCAGTTTCCAGCTACATTATTAGTTCCTTCCCCTTGCCTCACCAAAAGCTACATCACCAGTCAGGTTTCCCAAAGAATCCCCTTCCTTTCCCCCACCCCTGGATCAGGGGATTCATGGAATTCACCAGTTACCATAAAATTTCCTTCTACCATAGAGCAGTGTGGAGCCACATTTCACGTGGAACCTTCTTGCTCCTCAATTCCACTCATGAAATCCTCTTGATCTAATACAATGCAAGAAGAAAATCACCTATTCTGCCTGAAATTCATTTATTTATCTGTAATATAGGGCCATTGCCTCCTCTACTATATTCATAATTGTACTGGGGCTGACCAAAAGGGAAAACAAGAGCATTTGTGTTCCCCATGATCCCTTATAATTTTATGGAATAGAAGGAGTTTTGTGGCACTACCTAATTATTCCTCAAATATCCAAATATCCAAATCTAAAACATCTAAAATATCCAAAACATCTAAAAACCTCAAGTGGGTGAAAGCCTACCTTATTTGGAAAATATCCACTAGAGGAAGAGGGAGAGACCTCACATCCTTATTTTAACCTGTTGTTAAGTCTAAATATCCCCAACTACCAGAGTCTAAGCTGAATTCTTCCTAAGAATTCTTTTTAATCAGCTCAGCACTGGTTATTGGAACAGAATTTGACATCATGATTAACTAGCCCAGTGATGACTGTTTCTATTTATCACTACCAGGACTATTTGCAAAATTAAACTTCTAATCTATCACTCACTTTCATCCAAATGATATCAGAAAACATTCTGACCCACTTATTCACTGAAACTCTTTAATTATGGCCAGGTGTTCTCCAGAAATTACTCTTCTTTCTCTAACTTTATCACCCACAACTTTCCTTCAACCACCCAACCTTTAACCACCTCCAGTGACATGGAAAAACTAATGCTCCAAACATATCACAATGATCCATAACTCTGTCTTTACACATGCTGTTGAACTCCTATGCATCCTTCAAAACCCAGAGTTCATACCATATGAAGTGATTGTGAAGCCTCTCCTGACTCCACCCCTAAACAAAGGCTTATCCCATCTCCTCAATGTTGTTTCTGCATCCAATATACAAGAGTTCCTCCATGAACATCCTGCATAAGAATTACCCAGAGTGCTTGTTAAAATTGCAGAATCCCAAGCTCCATCCAGTTCTGCTAAATCAGAAACTGAGGCAGAGGCTCAGGAATCTGCATTTACTAAGCTTCCCACCCTCTCCCCAGTGATTCTGATACAGATACAGACATTTATTTTATTGCCCACATAATTCTGAATAGCACCTAATATTTATTAAGTGCCTAAGTTGTGCCAGCCAGTGGTCTAAGCACTTCATACGTGTACTAACTCTTTCATTATGACAATATCAACTCAATTAAATACTCCAATTATCTTTATAAGAAGAGAAATTTTTATCTCCATGTACATGTTGATTAACTTCTCTGAGATAAAGTGAAATTAGGAAACTTTCCCAAGAGCACATAGCTAATAAATGGCAAAGAAAAGATTCAGAACCAAGCAGTCTTGACCCAAAGCCCATCACCAAATCATTGGGTTTTACCATCTTGAAAATATTTGTTTGTTTTCTGTCTCCTGTACTAGGCTGAGAATTCTTTCAGAGAAGGAATTTCATCCTTTCATCTTGGTAACAGCAGCACTTATCATAGTGCATGATAAAATCAATAAATATTTATTGAATTGCTTAAAGTGTAGAATAAACCAAGATACCATGTTTTTGCCTATGGGTAATAATATCAGTGAGGTGAAAAAACCTTCATGAACCACAAAAAGCAATAAATAAGTAAATGTGGCAGTGCTTTGGTGAAACACCAATGAGATTATGCCTGGTTTTCATTTAAAAACATAAGTAGTATAATAAATACAGTTAAATTAATTCATACCAGAAACAAAATCCTCCTCAGCGTCACCTTGTAAACTTTAATATTGCAGAAAGCAGAGCTGGGGACAATGAAGCGGTCCCCAAGGAATTACTAGTGACTCCTCAAACCATATTTCCCATCCCTTGGTCTAGGTGGAATGTCAAACAATTAAAAAATACGTAAGGTTATGCAGCTGCTTCATTTTGAGGAATGGTATATAATTGCACTCTTCCTTATCAAACACCTAGAACCTTCAGCCAAACAGCTTGAATAAGTAAATTTTCCCAAATCTTTGAAGAAAGATCCAGCTCTACAAGGGTGGTAACACCTTTCAAGTTAGGCTCCGCTTCCTCAAAGGGATATCCTGTGCATTCATTCCTTTCCCCAACGTGGGGTATTGACAGGTAGACCCAAGTGCATCAGAAAAGCCACAGATGTTACCAACTACTTCCTCAGAAGAAGAAAAATAAAAGGTTTGGACTCTGAACTATTAAAAACTGGCATATTTTTACATAAATGTTATCAGAACTTACATGCTGTGTCTACACTTAGCCTAAAAACCCAATGAAAACTGAAAAAATAAGAAACCATTCAGCCATATAGTTTGCATTATAGAGCATTATATACACAGATAACAAATGAGACGGTTTTCCATTTTTTTATCTAATCTGTTGTGTAACCTCTCACACCTTCCAAGCTTTGGCTCTCAGCCAAGGTCACAGGTATCCAATTACAGGTGCACATCCCCACACACACACAGAATGCTGATCCTGATGGGATTTTAGATTATTCTAAGTGGTTCTCCCACCTGAGCCAATCTGAAAACCCCGTCAAAAGAAATCTCTGGGCGCCAGAATTAAACCCCCTTCTTGCTTCCAGACTTGCTGAGGAAACATTTTCCTCTTTAAAAAAAAAAAAAATATATATATATATATATACAATACCCTACAAGAGTGTATGTCATCTAAACTGTTCAAGTGTAAAGGATAGTTTGCTGGTGGTGACTTCAAAGTTCAGAGCAAACACTCAGAACAACATTTAAGGACAAGTTGTTACCAGACACGTGTGTAACAGTGTGGTACACAGACCTGCTCCGTTACTGACAGCTTGCTTTATATGCTTACAACTCCGGGATGCTCCGGAATTTTAGTCTTTTTGGGCTAAGACCAAATTTCAGACAGGGTAAGAAGTGGTCCTGCGTGTGCAGAGAAGCAGAGCTGTCAGCCTTCCCATTACTTTTAGTGGTGGAACATTGATTTCCCTTTCATTTCAAGAGGAGTTATGAAAATGGTGATGAAAGATGCGGCCATTGTCAGCTCCTCCAGGACCAACAAGAAAAAGTAGAGGTCTCACCACCAAAAGGAAGATTTTGCATGATTTCTGTTTCCTTTTGCGATTTGCCTACATAGTCTCCTGCCAAGGAATGCAACACTTTACAAACAGTGACATGAGGCCGTAGCTGGACTTTCCAGTGGAAGTCAAAAGTGGTTTGCTTTGGACTTGCTAAGGGGAAGCACTCTGTGTTCAGTCTCATCGGTTTGCTCAACCCTCCGTCAAAGGAAGCCTTATCCCCAATTTTCAGAACCGCAAAACATGAAACCATTCATCTCTCGCTTTAGAACCTTGTCTGGGCCACTCAGCACCCCTAACGAAGGCATGCGTCTCTCCATCCAGCGAAGCGTGTTTCTCCGAGCCAAGCACATTTCTATAAATGCTTCACGTGGGAAAGAACAAAACCAGTAAGTTAGAGAGCTGACTCAGAAATGATTAGAAGTGTTTCCTTTCCTCCCCCAGTAGTGATTTGCCTGTGCGATCGCTACGCATGGCTTGGCTGACTGTCAGTAAAGGACAAAGTATCTGGCTACCAGTATCATGACTGCCCAGCAATGAGTCCTTATGGGCAAACTCCAGATGTTTGGGAACCTATGGCCAAGCCTCATTGAACTTTCTCAACAAGGGAAGCCAGCTGTGAGGGCCATCACTTTGGAAGCCTGGGATCCATCCCCCTACCCCCTGCCGCTACATTCTGGACAGCAGCCAATGGAACTCAGGACTTTGGACCCCTACATACTGTGCCAGTCAATCAGCAAAGACCGAGATCACTTATGCCTGGACCAAACAGCACCAAATTTTTCAAAGAGCCACCACTAAAAATAACCTTTGCATTTATAAGACAGTGCAGCCTACAAAACACTTTCCAATGCAGTGTGCTCTTTCAGTCCTGACAACAGCATTGTTAAGTCACCACTAGCCTTGTCCTCATGGACACATGAGAAAACTCTGCCCTAGAGGAGTTAAATGCTGTGTCCAAATCACAGATGTTAAGAGACACACTTAGGCCTGGTGTCTTTCCACTACCCCTCAGCTATGAACATTAACTAGAAACCAGTTCCGGTGCCCTCCTTGGAAGAACCCCATGCCCCCAAGGGTGCTGCCAAGTTCCGTGGGAATCACACAGTGGGTCACGGGGCTGAGGGGGGGGGTGTTACAGGAGGGGAGGGAGAAACCCCTGTGGTTACATGCTTATCCAGAGGCAGCTGGACCTCCTGGCTGCCGCTGCTTTAGCACCTGCCGTCAGGTAGATCATTCTTGGGCTTCCGTGTCTAGTCCTCCTTCTCAGGAGAATTGGAAGGTGAGAAAAGACTTGTGTTCGTGGCAGAGTGTTTAGTGCATTAGCTCTGGAATCAGAGAGACCAGCTTGGAATGCTAGCTCTGCACTTTTTGCTGTATGACCTTGGGAAGTTCGGTCTTTTTTTTGTTTTTTTTCATTTTGTTTCTTTACCTTCGCTTCCATGTTCTCGCCTGTGACCCAGAAATAACTAAAGTGCCTACTTCAAAAGGTCATTTTAAGAATTAAATTATAGTGAAAGCAAAGCCACATATCGCCTGGCATATGTAAACACTCAATAGTAACTACTGATACTGTTACTGTTATTAATTGTATATTTATAAAATACTTGGAGACTAATTTTGTTCCAAAATGTATATACTCATTTCCTGTGTGAAGATGGTCTGATAAGCATTAGTGGGGCGCCCGGTACTGGACTAGGCCCCAGGGTCAGGAAGAGGCATTGAACACAGTCTCTTGAGTAGAGAAAGGAACTCCAATATAGCAGGCGCTTGATTTACAGGAAGAGGAAGTAGGCATTAATTACCACTGAGAGGGTTTTGTTTTTAATTGTTCAAAATCTGGAAAAGGAAGCTTCAAGCAGGCCCATGCATGCATGCATTACACACACTGAGTACCTCCAAGCCCTGACAGTTCTGGATCTGTCACCTTTTTCCCCAAAATAATGCCTTACTTCTGTCCCATTCTCTTGGGCTTTTGCTAAGTGACTAGCTATTTCGTTTGAAAAAAAATTCACACTGAAGTGTGAGTAATTTCAGTTTACTGCTCTTAGAAAATGAAGTTGAATTTGATTGGAATACCAAAATCTCTCCACTATAGGAGCTTCAGATAATACTGTTCCAAGGAGTGGATATCGGGTTGGGGAGATGGAAATTCGTTCCTTCATTTATCCAGCCAGCCGGCCAGCCAGCCAGGCATTTGTTCGACAAATGTGCCAGGTTATAGGTACTGAGCGGCACAAGTATAGCCCTGACTTCACTAGACTTACAATCTAGCAAGAGCCACAAACATTACTCAAGTGATGTAACAAAGAACCAGATACAAATAGTGGTAATGGTGAAAAAAATAGGTAAAATGTTAAAGGAGGGGGCAGAGAGCATTCATACATAGAGTGATGTCAGGAAAGCTCTCTCTTTATTTAAATGAAGTCTATGGATGAATTTTTTTTTAACTTCTTATTTTATATTGGTGTATAGTTGATTAACAATGTTGTGTTAGTTTCAGGTGTACAGCAAAGTGATTCAGTTATACATAGACATGTATCTATTCTTTTTCAAATTCTTTTCCCATTTAGTTTGTTACATAATATTGAGCAGAGTTCCCTGTGCTATATAGGTCCTTGTTGGTTATATGGATGAATATTAAAATTGAGGCTTAAAGAAGGAGCCAAGTCAATCATTTTGCAATGCAGACAAATATCAAATCATTATGCTGTACACCTGAAAATAATATAATGTTATATGTCAATTATACCTCAATTTTTAAAAATTTTTTTAAAAAAGAAGGAACCAGCCCTACAAAGGAAAGGCTGGGAAGCAGGTGAAATGGCAGCAAAAAGCCCAAGGAAAAAGAAAATGGTTTGGATTCTAGGACTCAAAAGAGACTCACACTGTGAAAGCTTGGAATGGAGAGCCAGGGAGAGATCACACATCACCTTGTAGATCCTGGAAGGAGTTTGGATTTTCCTGAAGGACTTGACCAGGAAAGCTTTCCAGATCCCTTACATGTATTGGATGCTTTAATATATATTTTTATTTCAAGGAAATGTAAATTCATTTTTCATTTAGGACAAAATCTTAGTTCTCTTGATTCTTGGCCAGCACCTTCTCACTCCTCTGTAATTTCAGACTCCTGCCCCTGCCCTGCACCCGGTTCTGGAAAGAGTACAGGGTGTCTTCGTTCTGGTGCTGGCACTGCAGGGCGCTGGCACTGCCGGTGGTGTGACCTTGACCAAGTCCCTGCCATTGCAAGCCTTGACTCCATCAACGAAGGAGGAGGGGTCAGATGATCTCAAAGATCCTTCTGGCCCTAAATTAATTTGATCAAACATGTGGAAAAAATGGTCTTACTCTCTCAGAGCTTAGTACTTACCCTTCCTGCTGTAGGCACAGTTTGGGATGTGGGTTAAGAGTCTGAACTGTGGTATTAAAATCTAGATTCTAATCATGACTCTGCCTGCTAACTTTTCAATCTTGAGCAGCCAGCTTTATCTCCCTAAATCTCCTTTTCTCTTTCCTCATCCGTAAAGTATGGATAATAGCCATACCAACTTCATAAAGCTCTTAGGGAGAACCAGGGGCATCGTTATCACTATGCCATCAATATGCACCGGGCTTCCCGTAACAGGATGGCAAGACTTGGGTTGGGGAAAAATAATGCATATGAGACTTCAGGCATAATCCCAAGCAGGTCTTTGGAACCTGCTCTCATGAATCAGCATCTATTATGCCAAAATTAAGGGTGAACCAACATGAAGTCAGGCTGGATCTGTTTGGAGCCCAGAGGTAAAGTCTGGTCTGGAAACTTGAGGCCGTTGAAAGGTTTTTCAGCTGAAAAGGTATTTGCTCGCTTGATGTGAAACACATGGTCCATGGGGAACCTCAAAAAAACACCAGCCATCCACAGTTCCCATCTCATGTGTGTAAGGAATGAGAGCGGGTGCTTGGACAAAGCTTTATTCTATTAGATATAGTCACTGCCAGCAAAAAAATGGAGAAGAAAAAAACAATTAACTTCTAACATGAGCTAAATCAAATAAGCCCACCAACCTCTTAGTAAAATATACAGGCTTTAAGCCAGGCTGTCTTGACACGTGTTTAAAGACTACCCAACTTTCAGAGGAATTGAATAAATAGACTTCAAGTCATGCGCTCTTGGGAAATTTTCAAAAGAGTAAATGCCATTAGATGGCAGAGCTTTCCTCCTCCTGTTCATAAAAAAATCACAGAATCACAGGGTTGGACGAGAAATAAGAGGTCATCTCACCCCAGCCAGATTTCTAACACAGTTGTGTCAGAAGCAAAACGATTCTGGGCAAAATGATCCTCAAGTTCAAATTCTGACTCAACCGCATAACCAGATGAGAAGAAATCTGAAGGGGAAATGGAGACAAGGGAGCAAAAGAAGAAGCCCAACTGGGACAACTTCTTATTGCAACAACTTATTAGTCAGCTTCACTATGTGCAATTCTGAGAATATTCTGCCTTTGTAAGTGTTTCCTTGTCAAACACATCTTTTGAAATCATCACATATGTTTCCTGAACTTGGCTCTGTCCAGTTATTAGCCATGTGGAAAGTTAAGAAGGAATGAGGTTGGGAGGGAAGGACATAGGGCCAGAGGGTTTTCAAATCCAGCTCCATTCCTGACTCTGTGGCAAAGGAACAGAATGACAAACAGGTATTGACCAAAAAATTAGTGAATAGGGTATAGGGTATGGGGCTCTACTTAGTAAGGATTACTAGGTTTAAATCCTGTAGACAAAATATCTATGATAAGTTGGTTATCAATTTGTATGTAGTCTATGGTTTATATGTTGGAAAGAAGGAGGGACAGAAGGAAGGAAGGGGTGGGAGGAGAAGAGGGACGGAGGGAAGGGGAGAAGCAGGGTGGAGGCAAACAGGTAAACATGCAGAAATACACTAAAATATGAATTAAACAGTTCACGCCTTTATTGAAGGCGAGACCCTGCACTTTATGCTTTAAATATCTCATACTCATCCTCAGAAAAGTGTAAGCTATTTTTCCCATTTTACAAACCAAAACACTTCACAGTTTTTTTTAATTACTTCAGAAGTTTCAAATAACTTTTTTTCTCTTCTCTTTTTGGAATACGGAAAGATAGTTTTGAAAAGAAAAAACAAATGTTTACTGCTTATGGTTGGTCTGTGGATGTAAATGCAATGAACGAGGGAGCTGACCACCCAGAAGACAGAGGACTCAGAAGGAAGACACTAAGGAAAATGCAGAGCAGGACTTAGCCGCGGATGGGCGCAAACAAGAGACTTGGAGAATTCAGCAAAGGTTGCCAACCTGGCAGAAATCCCGTCCTTACCCTACTCCCCTCTCTGCACACAGAAGTGTAGCTCTCACCTCTCTGAAAAGGGTAGTTAAAATTCACATGAAACCTCTCTCACTCAACCTACTCCTAGATGGACTATTTCATCTAAGTCAGCTTGTCACTGCCAAGCATTTACGGAGAGCCTTCTTTTGTAATATAAATAACATTTAAACATACATAGATTTCCGTTTTCAAAAAAAAAAATTGTCTTATACTTTGGGATTACAGTGGTGGAAGTATTTACGAGAACAAGCTTGTAACAACAGAGAAGAAATAGAACAATCTTCTCTAACTGGGAGGGAAGTTCCTCGTTTTTCCATAATGGCATCTACATTACATGTCCAGATGCATGGCCAGATTGCTAACTCTACACCCCAAAGCATCTGATTTTGGCAAGCTGAGATCAAGACACACAACTGAAGCCAAAACTGCGTAGGAGCCATGTGAATAAGGACCAAATCTCAATTAGCAGGTCAAGAAACAAACTAATCAATTAGCAGCCTGGCGTTCTCCAACTCACCAAATTAAGATGCCTTTAAAAGCAAAACTGATCTTTGTAAATCAACTTTCCCCTCTGGTCCCTCCTCTGGGAGGTTAGATATTATAAGAAAATAATTGTATGAATCATCTATATTTCTGGAAAATACTGAACACCTCCAGGTGTGACACAGATGGTGGAAAATAAAGGGATAAAAGCAATTTTTCATGAATAAGGCACACACATCCATGCACTTGCATAAACAGCAAATCCTACTTACTTCCTGGCAAGACTCCCCACCTGTCCACCAAGGCCATCAGCAGTACCAATGTCCCCATGCCCCACACCCAGTAAAATTGTCTAAAGGGAGAGAGAAATCTAACAAATGCAAAAAAAAAAAAAACATAAAAACAAAACAAAAAACGGTGCCCCAAAAGTGCTCTGGAGTCAGATTGCCTGGATTCAAATACATCCCATATGGGATGTATAATATTGGATAAGCAATTAAACGTCTCCAAGCCACAGCTTCTTCATCTATAAAATGGGCATAATATTAGTATTTCCCTCTAGGAATTGTGAAGATTGCATTAATGTCTGAAAAGTAACTAGTATGGTTTTATAATAACTATAATTGGAATATAACCTTTAAAACTTATGAATCAGCATATTGTACACCTGTAACTTATATAATATTTTCCATGAACTCTACTTCAATAAAAATAAATAAATAATTTCCTTTAAAAGTAGCTAGTATGGTACCTGATACCAAGCTTTGTAGTTTGAACATAATTGTTAACCTGCACTTTTCCTACAAGGAAGAAGGAGAAGGAAAAGAAGAAGAAGGGGGAAGGGGAGGAGGGGGAAGAAGAGGCGGGGAGGAGTGGGGGAGAAGGAGGAGGAGAGGAAGAGGAAAGAGAGAGGGAGAGAGGAAGAGAGAAATAGGGAGAAGGAGAAGAAGAGGAAGGAAAGGAGAAAGGGGAGAGGAGGTTGGGGGAGGGGAGTTTATCCCCTTCCTCCTTCCATGATGATGGAAGAAAATTTAGCTGAAGGTCTTTCAGAGTATGTCACAGCCAGGAAAAGTGAGATGCTCTTTAGAAGAGGGAAGCCAGGAAGAAAGCTAGGGAAGCTGCACTCCCTGAACATCGATGACGTACCAATGATTATACACACATCACGTCACTTTCTGAAGAAGCACGCACTCAGGAACCTCAGTGACCTGTTGCATGTCACATTGTCAGCTGAGCAGCAGAACTGAAATTCAAACTCAGGTCTATATTTCTCTCAAAATCACTTTCTTCCCATGTCACTACCCTAAAACATTCACCCCCAGCCGAGGTAGCAAATTTGATCTGAAAAGTATTCACATGGTTTCTCTTGTTCTGAGTGTGCTATCCTGCCAGACAACGCTGGTAGAGAAATACTGAAGCTGCAATATTATTTCCAATTAGTATTGCACGATCTCTACTTTCAACTCAAACTCCAATTGACATACTAAGCAGTTGTAGATTTTGGTGGTTGTGGTGATGGTGGTTTTTTAATGTCAGACTCTGGTCTAAAGGAGGAATCCAGCTTCTTAGGAAACATTCTGAACAAAGGTTTAAGTTTAAAATAAGAGCTATCTTTCCAGATAACTCAAACTCCACAGGTTTCAAATTAGTCTGGGTACCTGATGGCCTGCATGCCGAAGTGCGGAATAGCTGGAAGACCGATTTTTGTTGATCCAGTTAGGAAGGAGGTGAGCAAAACGGTGGAAGAGGTGCTTACTACACACAAGGCCGTCGGTGGATTCTTTCCCCACCTCTCTTGCCCAGGTTATTAAAAAGCCTCTGTGCTGACCTCCCAGCCTCTGTTCTTGCCCACTTCTCATCTGTCCCCCACATAGTGGTCAAAGCTCTATTAATATGCATCAAATCATGTCACACCCTTGCTCAAAATTCTTCAGTGTCTTCACACTGCCCTTAGAATAAAGCTCAAAATGCTTATGATGGGCTTCAAGACACTGTATGGTCAGTCCCAACTTGGTCTTAGGTCACGCTGCTTATCCAGGTCTTCTAAACCAGGACCAAATTTGGTTTTCCTGACCAACTGTCACCAAATTCTTTCTGCCTCAGAACCTTTGATTACTGTGCTCTTTCTATCTAGAATGATCTTCATGATACCCTCCCACACTCCTACCCCACCAACACACACACCCATCCCCACACACACACAGCACTGTTCCCTCTTCCACCTCCTTCTCATAGTTTAGATCCTTGGAGAAGCTTTTCTAGACCCCCGTCTAAAGTGCTGTTGGGACCACACATGACTTCGTCCAAGCTCCTGCTTCTTCTTAGTCTTAACCCTTTGTTTTCTTTATAATACTCATCACGGGTACCGTCTCCATCAGATCCTCAGTGCCTGGCACAGTACCTGTCACATTCTGGGTCCCCAATAAAATTTTGTTGGGCAAATGAGCAAATAAACAAAGATATATGGGGCATGTTATTTTCATTTTGCTTTTCTTCAAATCTCCCATCACTCCCTAAAATTATATTATTGGTTTCTTTACTTACTTTTTTATTGTCTGACTTCCCCACTAAAAAGTAAACTTTGTGAGAATAAATACTTTGCCATTTTATCCATGATGTCTAAAACCTGCCTGGTGCATGATAGGCTCACAGTATTTGCTGAATAAACGAATTAATAAATAAATGAATTCTTGAATCCCTAGTATCAAGTGCATGCCTAGATCAGGATAAACGCTTAATAAATGGCAACATACTCTGATTTCTTCTTATAATTTAGTAACAATTCAATTTTGATCCACACAGTAGGTAAATTGATTTTTCGTATCGTCAAAAGCAATAACAGACTAAATTTTATAGATAGTTCACTTTCAAGAACAGGGAAGTATCTTTTGCATCACCAAGTCTTTACAGTGGTCCTCTGCTTCAGGTCCTGAATTGAAACATGTCCTCCTGGTATGAGGTTTTGGATCACTTTTGCCTTAATGGTCCCCCAATAACTTCCCTCGAGGCCAATGATGATCAACCTTGGGAGATGTTCTTTTGAGAAATAAAAGTCATGTGTCCTTCAAACAGCTGTTTTCATGACCAAATCCCAGTTCAACTCTTTCAAGTATTGCCTATAACACTCACAAAAGAAAACAAATCTCTCTTGACACAATTTTGACAAAGTTCAATCAGATTATTCATGTTATTCCAACTTTTTTTGGTAGAAAAGATAAACATGGTTTCTGAAAAAAAAAAAACACAATCACAAAAGCACTACCCAGGCCCTTCCAAGGCCCAGCCCTGGTTTCCAGATGCTCTCCTTTTTCAGCTTGGTTTAATTAAAGCTCCATATGTCAGCAACCCATCAGCCTCAGGTGTGATTCAGATTGCCCCAAAGCATCAGACAGCTTGCCAAACTACCCAAGCATGAGAGCACAGTTGAGAAATGTACTCCCTAGAACAAAGCCCATCATTACAAGGGAAAGGCTTGTTGGGAGGAGAAGGAAAGTGATTATCTCCATCCCTGCTTTGGATTTAGAAACATAACAGAGAACTTGGTTCAAATTCAGTCCATGTCTTAGATCAGTGACAATGTTCTTGAGGGAAGCACAAGACTTCTGAAGTCTAACTCTGGACTTGGCTACCTCTCAAACTATGGTCATGGAATGCAAAAGATGCTGAGAACTCTAGTGCGCCTGTACCCTCACACAGTAGAAAACTCACAGCATACTTGTTTATTCTTCTTCTTTTCCTCCTTGGTGTGTCAGATCTGAACTTTTTATAGTGCCTCTGGGTCTGTAGTTAGACAAAAAATGCAATTAGCTAATGGAGTTTGCTGGCTGCGGTAGCCAGAAATTGAAAGATAACTCCCAACATGACCCAGTCTTAGATGAAAGCCAAACTCCTGTGGGAGACGGGGAGGGAATTCTCTTTGAATAAACAGGGCCCTTGCTCAAGACTTGGAGCCCAGAGTGCACAAGCCCTCCAAAGACAGTGAGAAAGCATGGAAATGCTCCCCCAGTTCCACAGTATGGGATACTGGGTCCATGGTTACATGAATGGAAAGCTTGGCTTAGCTCGAATTTTATTTCATGCAACTAAAACAGATGTAAAACAAAAGTGGTACCTACACAAAACCAATTCATTCATCTATAATTCTGGAAATCACTAAGTATCTTTCCTCCATCACATTTCCAAGAGCTGTAACCAGAAGTTTTAGGTATTGTGTGAAGGCAAGAGTAGCTCATTTACATTTATGTGATCTATGAGCTTTCAGAACAGTAGATTTGAGTGGCTCATGCTCTGGGCTGAATGAATTGACTGGCTGTCTTCAGATCACGAAGAGAAAAGCTGAGCATATGACAGCTCACAGTGATGCATGTGAGTCAAGAGGGATCTATCTCCTGGAAGCAGTTTTTTTTTCCTTTTAATTCTGATACCAGTTTATTCATGACACTTCGAGATTCAATTCTGAAATGATAAAGTCTGATATGCCAATTTGACATCAGAAGATAACATCTATTATTTTTTAAATGTTGTAATTTTTACTCAGTAAGTTTTCCAATGTATTTAAGAGTTGACCTTTATCATGATTTTTTTTTTAATCTTTATTGGCGTTTAATTGCTTTACAATGTTTTGTTAGTTTGTGCTGTAAAACAAAGTGAATCAGCTATATGTATACATATATCCCCATATCCCCTCCCTCTTGAGCCTCCCCTCCCACGCTCCCTATTCCACCCCTCTAGGTCACCACAAAGCACTGAGCTGACCTCCCTGTGCTATGCAGCAGCTTTCCACCAGCCATCCATTTTACATTTGGTAGCGTATTTACGTCAATGTTACTCTCTCACTTTGTCCCAGCTTCCCCTTCCCCACCATGTCCTCAAGTCTGTTCTCTAGGACTGCGTCTTTATTCCTTCCCTGCCAGTGGATTCATCAGTACCATTTTTTAGATTCCATGTATGTGCGTTAGCATACAGTATTTGTTATTCTCTTTCTGACTTACTTCACTCTGTATAACAGACTCTAGGTCCATCCTGGAAGCAGTTTTTATGGTATAAGTTGCATCTTGAAGCATGTTGAGAAGCATGTAAAAAACAAACAAAAACTGAATCTCCTAGAGTGGCCTTGATGCACAGAATAAAGAGCAGAGTGCAACTAGATAGGATGGTTCATCACTGGAATGTGGGATGTGGTTCCTTAGAAAGTCCACGAAAGCTACCATGCTAATCAATACACTATAACATTTTCTTGATTCGACCTCATCAACAAATCAGTCTAATGGGATGGTAGCAAGATATAGTGGGAACTGTACTGGATGAATCAGGAGGCCTGAATTCTCCTCTTAATTCTATTCCAACTTGCTAGATGACCTTGGGCAAGTCACTTTATATCTCTGTTTCAATTTCCATATTTGAAAAATGAGAATAATAGCATCTGACCAGTCTACCCTAGAGAATTGAAAGAAGGTGATATATGCAAAAACGCTTTGGTCCTAGGTATATGCCCAAAAAAACTGAAAGTAGGAACTCAAACAGCATACCAATTTTTATACCAGTCTTCTTCACAAGAACCAAAAGGAAAAAACAACCCAAATGTTATCAGTAGAAAACTGGATACACAAAATGAGGTATATGCATATAGTGGAATATTAATCAGCCTTTAAAAGGAAGGAAATTCTGACATATACTATGATAAGTGAAAACATTATGGTAAGTGAAATAAGCCAGACATAAAAGAACAAATATCGTATGATTCCATTTATATAATAGAATAGGCAAATTCATAGAGACAGAAAGTAGAATAGAGGTTACCAGGACTGGGGAGAGGGGGGAATGGGGAATTATTGTTTTTTTGGGCCAAGTTTCTGGGATGATGACAAGTTCTGGAAATAGATACTGGTGATGGTTGTACAACATTGTGAATGTACTTAATGCCACTGAATTGTATACTTGAAAATGATTAAAATTGTATATTTTATGTTGTGTACCACAATCAGTTTTTTTAAATGCATTTGAAAACTAAAAGTTTGATACAAGTGCTAAGAATTAATTTTTAGAGTCCTAATGTTTCCTTGTATCAGTTCACCAGTGCTGCTTGTAAATGGAATCCCTTTAGGCATTATATGAAAAAAAAAATTTTTTTAAGAGTTCTCAAGTTTTTATCACCTTGTTGAAGAAGCTTTTGATCACTAGGTATTACCTGTTGGAAGCACTGGTAGGACATATAACATAATAGCTAACTGGAAAAATTTCTTCACAACCTTTTAGCAAAATACTATTTTTCCTTAAATATCACTGTTCAATGACGTCTAAGAACTGCTATCAAGATAATTTAGAATCTGGGGCTTCCCTAGTGGCACAGTGGTTAAGAATCCGCCTGCCAATGCAGGGGACACGGGTTCGAGCCCTGGTCTGGGAAGATTCCACATGCCACAGAGCAGCTAAGCCCGTGCACCACAACTATTGAGCCTGCAATCTAGAGCCCGCGAGCCACAACTACTGAGCCCACGAGCCACAACTACTGAAGGCCACGCACTTAGAGCCTGTGCTCCTCAACAAGAGAAGCCACTGATGAGAAGCCCGGGCACCGCAAGGAAGAGTAGTCCCTGCTCGCCGCAACTAGAGAAAGCCCACGTGCAACAACGAAGACCCAACACAGCCAAAAATAAATAAATAAAATTTTTAAAAAAGAGAAAGAGAATTTAGAATCTGTTTCAACTAAAATCAACCAGCACAGAGAAGTCAGGAGAAGACAGATCTCAAAGCTCCCACAGAGGCACTTTTGTTCGTAGATGGATGCCAAATTGTTATTTTTAAGGGGGGGGATTTGAGCTGTCTTAGTTGGCCATCTTGCTGTGCATACTATTTTAGCCTTGACAATGATACCTTAAAGTTATATTAGAAAGTTTTGATTGTATCTGTTCTTGGGGGAAAGGTGAGGGAGATAAGGGTATGGGGCAAAGCTTTCTTTATCTTTCACATTTTCTTCTTTAGTCTAAGAATTCCAAGGACAAGGTCTTTTTCTTTTCTTTCCTATATACCTTTATCAGAGCTTAGTAGTGTTCCACCCATGATTGATGAGGGATAAATCAATACTGCAAATTATTGAAATACTATCCAAAAAATATGGAAAGCTTACAGAAGAATATTTCATGACATCTATTATATTTTGAAATTATAATAGATCAACTCCCATGCCACCCCACACAGAAAACACAAAAGAGGATACACCAGCATCAAAAGGATCGCTGTCTCTGAAAAGAAACCAAGAAGGTAATATTATATGAGGATAAGTTGGTCTAAATTACAACTTATGTTGTCTTTGAAACAAAGAAAATTTTAATATACTCCTCATTGTAAGGCTAAATAAACACTAGTTAAAAAGTAAAAGTATGGGGTCTTATTTCTAATTATGGGCCTTGCAGAGTTAGTAGAGAAGAGAGAATATTTAGCCACAATACCGTACCCTCAGGGGATTCCTACTTGATAATCCTAGACAGTTGTGCAAAATGACACTATTTCTCTCTGGACACACTGGAGATGAGAAAAAGAGGTATTATGGTTACCAACGGGCAACTCTCTTAAGTTGTCAAGCTGTTATTAAAATAAGTTAAAAGACATTTATCTCAGTGCTTCCCACTAGCTATTTTACATTCGGTAGTGTATATATGTTGATGCTACTCCCACTTCTCCCCAGCTTCCCCCTCCCACCCCGTGTCCTCAAGTCCATTCTCTATGTCTACATCTTTATTCCTGCCCTGCAACTAGGTTCATCAGTACCTTTTTTTTTTTTTACATTCCATATATATGCGTTAGCATACGATATTTGTTTTTCTCTTCCTGACTTACTTCACTCTGTATGACAGACTCTAGGTCCATCTACCCCACTACAAATAACTCAATTTCATTTCTTTTTATGGCTGAGTAATATTCCATTGTATATACGTGCCACATCTTGTTTATCCATTCATCTGTCGATGGACATTTAGGTTGGTTCCATGTCCTGGCTATTGTAAATAGCGCTGTGATGAACATTGCAGTACATGTTTCTTTTTGAATTATGGTTTTCTCAGCATATATGCCCAGTAGTGGGATTGCTGGGTCATATGGTAATTCTATTTTTAGTTTTTTAAGGACCCTCCATATTGTTCTCCATAGTGGCTGTACCAATATACATTCCCACCAACAGTGTAGGAGGGTTCCTTTTTCTCCACACCCTTTCTAGCATTTATTGTTTATGAGGTCTGTTCTTAACTGGATGTGCCAGAAGTGCCATAAATTTCATTTCCATACTCCAAAAATGAAGACTTCTAAAGCATGGTACCTGATAAGGCAATGGCCTCAGAATATAGCTGAGGATTGTTTAGAGACTGTTGCCAGTTTCCTATTTCCTATATTATAGGAAAGCAGTGGTTTGGGCATGAAGTCCTTTAAAGAGCTCTAATTTGTAATGTAGAGTTTTATCCCAAAGTTATTCATTTTATCTAAGTTAATCATAATTTGGGCCTTCCCTCTTCCCTGGATAAATCTGAATATTTTGGGTTGCGTTGGTTTTATTGCCCAGACACTGAAAGTTAAAAAGTATAGACTTGGCCATTCTTATAGCAATGAAGGCAGATTGTCATCTTTCCTGATTACCACTCATTCCCAACAAAAATCACTGAGATAATCTGTTGTACTGGTCCCAGCATATTAATGGTGATGGTCTCAGCTAGGAATGCTGGGGGCACTCGCCTGAGCTGTATTACTCTTAGCAAGTCTCATAGACATTTCTTCCACCGGGGCCAATGTTGTGTCTAGGCTCGTCCTTGTGGTTCTTACGATTGCAGGATGCACTTCAGCAAAAACCATTAGGGAACTTTGAGGAACAAAATTTATTACTCACAGGTCCTGCAGAGTATGCCCCAAAGCCTCACAGTGAGGTAGAGGAAGAGAGACACTGTGGACCTGGGGTTCTACATTTATTAGAGTCTGAGGCATAGGTGTTTAGGGTTTTGCAGGGTCCTTCATTATTGACTAATTTGAAGTATCAGAGCGGGAATTAGAGCACAGGAGAGCGAAGGTCACTAGGGTCACTATGGTCACTAGGTTGCCCAAGGTTTCATGAAAGAACTTCATGGGTGTGGGTGGCCTAGTTTCTTATCTGGTTGTTTTGCTAGTAGCCGTATCATACAACTGGCAATATGTTCAAGACAGATGTCTTTTGAAAAGAATGCCTTGGCAGTCAGAAGCTTAATGTCAGGCACTTACACTACATAATTGGAAAGGAAAAATTAATTTAAAAACAAAATTTTCTAGGTTTTAAATCCTTCCACATTTATGCAAATCAGAAACTATAGCTATGCCTCTTTCATTTGCTAACACTTACTAGGTACCAGGAACTATATTACAATACTCTTGCAATGATGATGCAAGAGTAAATAGGACACACTGTTTTTGGTAGGAGAGTCCTGGAAGTAAAGGGGCAATCACAATACGATGTGAGACGTACCATGATAAAAGTAAGAAAAGAGGGAAGGTAAGCCCAAAGTTTGAAGCTGGAAAAGAAGTAAACAACAGTCTTACAGGAGATGTTAAGATAGTTTTACATTCTTCTGATGGCAATAGAAACTCATGGCAAAGTTTAGGAAAACAAAGACATTCTATTATGACAGTTTTCAAACATACAGAATGGTTGAAAGAATTTTACAGTGAACACTCATATGCTCTCCACCAAGATTCTAGGACTAATAATTTACTGTACTTTATCACATTTCTATTATCTAACCATCCCTCTATCTATTCATCAAACCATTTTGTTCATGCATTTCAAAGTTAGTTGTAGATATCAGTACACTTCCTCCCAAACACTGCAGCATGTATATCATTAGAGTTCAATATTTGTTTCCTTTGAGATAAAATTTACATATAGTCAAATCCCTTTCAAGATACAAGATATTACATTAAACCCAGAAAGATACTTCATCTCCCTTCCCAGTAAATCCCTGCCTCCACCCCCAGATGAAACAATTGTTGTTGTTTTTCCACAACAGTTTGGTTTTGCCTATTCTATACCTTTCACTCAACTTAAAATTTTCCAGATTCATGCATGTTTCCATGTGTCAGGAGTTCATTCCCTTTTATTGCTGAATAGTATTACACTGTATGGATATACTACAGCTTTTTTGTTCTCCTGTTAATGGATTCCTGGGCCATTTCTACTCTAGGCAATTATGAATAAAGTTCCTATGAACATTATTTTACAAGTCTTTTGTGGACATATGCTTCCATTTATCTTGGGTACTACACACCTAGTAGAGGGATTGCTGGGTGATAGGACAGGTGTATGTTTGGTTTTCTAAGAAACTTTCATAACTTTTTCAAAAGTGATTGTAGCATTTTACACCCCCCACCCAAAATGAATGAGACCTCCAATTGCTCTGCATCCTTGCTAACACTTGGTATTATCAGTCTTTTTAAATTTAGCCATTTGGGTCCATGTATAGCAGTAACTCGTTGTTTTAATTTGATTTCCCTGGTGATTTAATAATGTTAAATGAGCTTTTTATGTATTTTGGATACCGGTCCTTTGTTAGATAGATGTCTTACAAATATTTTCTTCCAATGTGTACCATGACTGGTTGTTTCCTTAATGATGTCTTTTGATGAGCAGCTTTTCATTTTTGTGAAATCTAATTATTAATTTGTATATAGTTATTGCTTTCTGTGCCTGGTCTATGGAAGCTTTGCCTATTCTAAATTGTGCCTACCCCAGATTGCAAAGATATTCTCCTATGTTTCTTTCTAAAAGCTTTACAGTTTTAACTTTCACATTTAGGTCTAGGATGCATCTTGAATTAATTTTTGTATATGGTGTGAAGTAATTCAAGGTTCATTTTTTTCCATATGAATTTCCTGTGGTTTAAGAAACACTTGTTGAAAAGATATTTTCCCCCATTGAATTGCTCTGCTGCCTTTATTAAAAATTAAATGACCACATAAAATGGAATTATACCTAGCCTACATCTTGGTCTATTCTGTTCAATTAACAGATTTATTATCCTCATGCCAGTACCACAGTGTCAGCTAGAGTTGCTTTGTGTTTTATTTTAAAATTTAAAATTTTATACAGCCAGGCCATTCTATGTCCTTTAAATTTTTAGTGTCCTCTTATAGTCAAGCTTTATAAGAAGTTATCAGGACTTGGATACAAACTCTAGAAGACATCTTCCACAGAAATATTGGGACCAAAGGCACTGTGTTTATTGGTTTCTTCAATAGACCCTTTTAAAAATATTTTTTAATTTTTTATTTAGATTAAGAACACTTAATATGAGATTTACCCTCTTAATAAAGTTATAAGTGTATAATAAATTATTGTTGATTATAGTTACAATGTCACACAGCTGATCTCTGGAGTTCATTCACCTGGCTTAAATGAAAGTTTATGCCTGTTGATTAGTAACTTCCTATTTCCCCCTTCCTCAGCCACAGCAACCATCAAACCACTCTTTGATTCTATGAATTTGAGTATTTTAAATGCCTCATATGTTAAGTAGAATCATGAAGTATTTTTCTTTCTGTGACTGGGTTACTTCATTTAGCATAATGTCCTCAAGGTGCATCCATGTTGTCACATACTACAGATTTCCTTTTATTTTAAGGCTAAAGAGTGTATGTGTATACCACATTTTCTTTATTCATTCATCTGTCAATAGACATTTAGATTTTTTAGATTGATTTCAGATCTTGGCAATTGTGAATAATGAACAATGAACACAAGAGTGCTAATATTTCTTCAAGATCCTAATTTAAATTCTTTTGGATAAATACCCAAAAGTTGGGACTGCTGGAACATATGATGGTTCTATTTTTAAATTTCTGAGGTATTACCATACTGTTTTCCATAGAGATTGCACCATTTTGCATTCCCAAAACATCTACTTAAGTTCTTTCCTTAGTACCATTCTTTCAAATAAAGTAATTTGGTACCACCCATAAAAGAATTATTTAAATGCAAATGAATTAAATGCTCCAATCAAAAGACTTAGGGTGGCTAAATGGATAAAAAACAAGACCCAAATATATGCTGCCAACAACAGACTCACTTTAGATCTAAAGACACACATAGACTGAAAGTGAGTGGATGGAAAATGTATTCCATGCAAATGGAAAAAAAAAGGAAAGCTGGGGTAGCAATACTTATATCAGACAAAATAGTCTTTATTTTTTCTTTTTTTAATATTTTAATTTTATTGGAATATAGTTGATTTACAATGTTGTGTTAGTTTCACATGTACAACAAAGTGATTCAGTTATACATATACACACATTCATTCTTTTTTAGATTCTTTTTTCATATAGGTTATCACAGAACATTGAGTACAGTTCCCTGTGCTATACAGTAGGTCCTTGTTGGTTATCTGTCTTATATATAGTAGTGTGTGTGTGTTCAACCCAATCTCCTGATTTATCCCTCCCCCACCCCATGTTTCCCCTTTGGGAACCATAATTTTGTTTTTGATATCTGTAGGCCTGCTTCCATTCTGTAAATAAGTTCATTTGTACCTTTTTTTAGAATTAGATTCCACATAACAGTGATATTATATGATATTTTGTCAGACAAATATCAGACAAAATAGACTTTAAGACAAAAACTGTCACAGAGACAAAGAAATACATTACATAATGATCAAGTGATCAATTCAAGAAGAAGATATAACTGTTGTAAATGTACATGGACCCAACATAGGAGCAACTAAATACATAAAGCAAATATTAAAAGACATAAAGGGATATATTGACAGGAACACAATAATAATAAGGGACTTTAACACCTTTAAATATATCATGCCACTCCTTTCTCACCTGCAGAGTTTCTGCTGAAAAGTCACCTGATAGTCTATGGGAGTTCCCTTACATATAACTTGTTGCTTTTCCCTTACTGTTTTTAATGTTCTCTCTTTATCTTTAATTTTTGCCATTTTAATTACAATATGTGTTGGTATGTTCCTCTTAGGGTTGAGTCTTCTGGGGACTCTCTGTGATTCCTGGACCTGGATATCTGTTTCCATTCCCAGGTTAGGGAAGTTTTCATCTATGATGTCTTCCCCTTTCTCTCTCTTTTCTCCTTCTGAGACCTCTATTATGTGAATGTTAGTACACTTGATGTTGCCCCAGCGGTCTCTTAAACTGTCATCATTCCTTTATATTCTTTTTTCTTTTTTATGTTCAGCTTCAGTGATTTTTACTACTCTTTCTTCCAGCTCACTAATCTGTTCCTCTGTATCATCTAATCTATTGTTGTTTCATTCTAGTGTATTTTATATTTTATTGTAGTTTTCTAATGTTTTTGGTTCTTCTTTATATTTTCTAACTGGGTTAAAAATTTCTAACTTCTCACTCTGTTCATTCAGTCTTTTCCAGAGTTCTTTGAACATCTTTATGATCATTACCTTGAACACTTTATCAGGCAGATTGCTTATCTCCACTTCACTTAGTTCTTCTTCTGGGGTTTTATCTTGTTCCTTCATTTGGAACATATTTCTCTCTCTCCTCATTTTGCCTAATTTGCCATTTTAATTTTTATGTACTTGGTATGTTGTTATGTAGGTCCTTGGAGAAGTGGCCTTTTGTAGGAGATATCCTATAACTCCCAGGAACGCATTCCCCTCTGGTCACCAAGCTATATGCTCTAGGGGTGCCCCCTATGTATGCTGTGTGGGTCCTTCTGATTTTTTGGGCTGACTACTGTGGGCAGTCTCGTAGGAATGGCTGACACCCAGTCTGGTTTGTTGCCAGGCTTTGCCTTGTGCTAAGGTTGCTGGCCACTGGTGGGTGAGGCTGGGTCATGAGGTGGCTGGTTGCAGAGCCCAGAGCTGTCCCCAGGCTACAGCTGGCCCACTGATGGGCACAGTCAGATTCTAGGGTAAGTAGTGGTGGGACTGGGGGGTCCCAGAACTAGTGTTGGCCTGCTGGTGGGCAGAGCTGGTTCCTGACATGACTAGGTTCAGGGTCCAGGATGTCTCATAGCTGCTATTGGCACACTCGTGGGTGAGGCTGATCCTGAGGCTACTGCCAGCCCACTGGTGGGTGGAGTCACATTCCAGGGTCACTGGCTTGTTGGCATATAATTGTCAATAGTAATCTCTTATGTTCCTTTTACTTCTGTGGCATCAGTTGTAATGTCTCTTTTATTTCTGATTTTATTTATTTGAATCTTCCCTCATTTTCCTTAACCTAGTTAAAGGTTTGTTAACTTTATTTATCTTTTCAAAAATTCAGCTGTCAGTTTCTTTGATTTTTTGTTTTTCTAGTTTCTACTTTCTTTATTACTACTCTAATCTTTTTTCATTTCCCTTCTTCTGCTAGATTTAGACTTAGGTTGTTCTTTTTACAACTCCTTGAGGTATAAATTTAAGTTGTTTCAGATCTTTTGTAATACAGGTATTAATTGCTAAGAACTTCCTCTTAGTACTGCTTTTGCTGCACCTCATAAATTTAAGTATATTGTTTTCATTTTCATTTGTCTCAAGATATTTTGTAAATCCATTTTAATTTTTTTCTTTGAATGATTGTTTAAGAGTGTGTTGTTTAATTTTCACATATTTGTAAAATCTCCAGTTTTCCTACTGCTACTGATTTCTGGTTTTATTCCATTGGGGTCAAAAAAGATACTAGGTATGAATTCAACCTTCTTAAATTTGCTAAGACTTGTTTTGTCACCTAACATGTGATCCATCCTGGAGAATGTTCCGTGTGCACTTAAGAAGAATGTGTATTCTGCTGCTGTTGGGTGGAATGTTCTGTATGTCTAAGCCCATTTTCTCTATAGTGTTGCTCAAGACATCTGTTTCATTATTGATTTTCTGTCTGAAGATCTATTATCGAAAGTTGGCTACTGAATCCTCCTACTCTTACTGTAATGGTGTTTATTTCTCCCTTCAGTTCTGTCAGTGTTTGCTTTACATATTTAAGTGCTCTGATGTTGGATGCATATATGTTTATAATTATTATATCTTCCAAGTGGATTAATCCTTTCATCATTATATAATGTCCACCCCTGCTCTCTTTTGGTTACCATTTTCATGAAACATCTTTTCATTTTTGGCCTATGTTTGTCCTTAAATCTAAAGTGAGTTTTTTGTAGGCAGCATATAGTTAGATCCCATTTTTTAATTCATTCAGCCCCTCTATGTCATTTGACTGGGGACTTTAATCCACTTACATTTAAACTAATAATTGATAAGTGAGGATTTAGTATTGCCATTATCTTAGCTCTTTTCTGTTGATCTTGTAGTTCTTTTGTCTGTCTTTTCCTCTCTTGCTTTCTTCCTTTGTCTTTGTTGGGTATTTTTGTATTGATATGCTTTGATCTCTCGCTCTTTTTTGTCTGTGTGACTTCTATAAGTATCATTTTGTGTTGTTACCTTAGGGCTTACATGAAATGCCTTATAGGTATAATATTTTATTGTAAACTAATGGCACTTAAGTCCAATTGTATATAAAAACTCCATACTTTAACTCACTCTCCCCCCCAGTTTATGTCATTGTTGTCACATTTTACTTCTATTTCTATTTTGTATCTTTCAGCATATTTTAGTTACAGTTATTTTTAATACTTTTTTCTTCAATACTTTTAATTTTTATACTAAAATTAAAACTGATTTATTCCCCACCTTTACAGTAGTATAGTATTCAGTGTTTCTCTATATATTTACCTTTACCAAAGCAATTCATACTTTCTTATGTTATCATGTTGCTGTTTATGTCTTTTTATTTCAACTTGAAGAACACCCTTTAGCATTTCTTGTAAGGCAGTTCTAGTGATGATGATCTCAGCTTTTGTTTGTCTGGAAAAGTCTATTTTCCCTCATTTTTGAAGAACAGTTTTGTCAAGTATGGCATTCTTAGTTTGAAGGTTTTTTTCTTTTAGCACTTTAAATCAATCTTCTGGCCTGCAATATTTCTACTAAAAAAAAAAAAAAATCTGCTCATAATCTTTTGGGAGTTTCCTTGTATGAGGAATTTGGCTTTTCTCTTGTTGTTTTCAAAATCTCTTTGAGAATTTGATTATAATGTCTCAGTGTGCATTTCTTTGGATTCATCTTATTGGATATATTTTAAGATTCTTAGATCTGGAAGTGCATTTCCTTCCCCAGATTTGGGAATTTTCAGCCATTATTTCTTTGAACAACATTTTTTATTCTTTTTTTTTTTTTTTTTTTTAATAAGGAGAGCACCCTGCCCCAGATTCTTTATGCACGCCATAGCTTGCAGTGCCAGGAACTCTGGGCAAGAGGTGTTTTGTTGTGTTTTTATAAATTTATTAATTTTATTTATATTTATTTTTGGCTGCATTGGGTCCCTGCCGCTGCACGTGGGCTTCCCAGTGTAGTGGCCTCTCCTGCCGCGGAGCACGGAACTCTAGGCATGCAGGCCTCAGTAGTCATGGCGTGCTGGCTCAGTAGTTGTGGCACACAGGCTCAGCCGCTCCCCGGCACGTGGGATCCTCCCGGACCAGGGCTCGAACCCATGCCCCCTGCACCGGCAGGCCGACCCCCAACCACTGCGCCACCAGAGAAGACCTCTGATTCTTTCTTTCTCTCTTTTCTCCTTCTGAGGCCCCCATAATGCACTTATTGGTCCATTTGATGGTGTTCAACATGTTCCTTGAGCTTTCTTAACTCTTTTTCATTCATTTTTCTTTTACTCCTCTGACTGGATTATTTCCTGTGTCCTGTCTTGTGTTCATTGATCCTTTCTTCTGCTTGATCTAGTCCGTTATTGAACCCCTCTAGTAAATTTTTCAGTTCAATTATTGCATTCTTTAGCTCCATCATCTCTGTTTGGTAATTTTCCATAGTTTTTATCTCTTTGTTTAAATTCTCCATTTTTTTCATGAATTTTTCTCTTTATCTTGGTGAGCACCTTTATGAGTTATTTTGAATTCTTTCTCAGGTAATTCATATAACTCCATTGCATTAGGGTTAGTTTCTGGAGGTTTATTTCTTTCTGTGGAACATTTTTGCTTGATTCTTTATTTTCCTTGACTCTCTGTGTTGGTGTCTGCTCATGAGACAAAACAGACACCTTTTTTGTCTTCATGAACTGGCCTCATGAAGAAATCTTGACCAGTCAGTCCAGCCAGAGAGTCTGGAGACTTCTACCAACTCTCTCCCTCCCCAGAGAGAAGCAGGTAGCTGTGTTTTTTGTGTATTTGTACTGTGCTGAGCCAGTGGGTAAAGCTACAGCATCTACCAGTCCAAGATGTTGTCCTTATTCTCCCCTATGGGGCTAGACTGTGCTAGACTTATTTGCACTCCAATACTGACAAGCCATATGCCAGTTTGTTGGACAGTCCCAGAGAAGTTGGGGGTGCTAGTTACACAGCTCAACTCTTTTCATCCCCAAGAGGTAGCTGAGAGCTGATATTTTTTCATCCTCTTACCCTGTACTGAGCAGGGGGAGGATCTATGGTATCTAACCAGCAAAAGCTGCCATCTCCATTCTCTCTCAGGTGGCTAAACTGCCAGACCCATTAGAGCTCCAAAACTGGCAAGGCAGAAGCCAGTCCTCTGGGGATACCCCTCAGAAAATTTAGGACACTAGACACATAAACCAACACTTTCTCTACCCTAGGAGAAGACAGAAACTTGGAGTTTTTCCTTCCAATCACATGGCACTGTGTCAGGGGCAGAGATTCTAGTGAGAAGGTGTCACAAATCTCCCTACTGGCTTAGATGAGTCTGGTTTTGTGTTTACCTGTGGTGCAATGCAGGAGCCTTTGATTAGTTTCTCACAAAGGAAATTTGTGAATTGTTACTGAATCAGTGTGTTTGTGAGGGGGTGGAGAATTCAGGGCTTCCCACTCTGCCATCTTGCTGACATCATCCTTCTGGTAGCCTTGCCTTCAAATTAAGTAAAGTATGCGAACTTCGTTCTTATTTTTCAAGATTTCTTTTGTTATTCTAAGTCCTTTGCATTTCCAAATAAATTTAGAATTGGATTGTCAATTTTTACCAAAAAAAATATGGTGGGATTATTATTGGGGTTGCATTGAGTCTGTACATCAATTCTGGGGGGAAATAGTGGAAGAATTTTAAACAAGTGAGGCAATATCAATAGCTTTGTATTTTATTACTTACTCTAGTGTGGAAAATAAATTGGAAGAAGAGCCAGGAAAATCATTGAGAGGCTGCTGCAACAATGCAAGTGAGAGATGATGAACTGAACTAAGGTAGTGATGATGTTGATAGAGAAGAGACAAAGTTGTAGAGATATGAAGAATGTCAAATAAAAGTTTCATTTTAAGAAAGTGTTTCATAACTTTAAAAAAATACTTCAAAAACAATAATTTGAGTCTAATGTTCTTACTTCACAAAATAAGGAAATGTATATCCAGGGAGCAAAAGTAACTTTATCCATTGCCATTAAATATAAATTGATTGAAGTAGTTTTAGGTATAGAAAACAAGGATCACTGAGGAGCAGACATTTGAGTACAAAAGAGTAATAACTCTGATGACTGAAAATCTGGAAATCACTACTATACAGCTGAGCTTCCCAGTGCTTTACTGGAACCCCACTAGAGCTCATTTTTCTTATCATCAGTTTACCAATGAGGAAACTGAGGTGACTTCTGTCATGGTTACTTTGTAGACTGTTTTTGTGAAGAAAAAATTGGACATCTAACATCTGGTACTACACTATGCCACAACTTCAATTTTATTCTGGATAAAAACCAAAATTAGCTCATTGCAAAGAAATAACCACACTCTGACTTTTTGTACAAATAAACACTACAGTTTGCCATTTAAAAAACCATTACTCCAAGATCATTTTTCAGAGTTCATGCAAAAAAGGACCACTCTCTTAAGCAACACACTGTTGTGCCCCAAAAATGTCTAAAGGACACAATGGTCTCATGCTTTACATAAAGTATTGCCACATGAATCACACCCTGTTGGCTAGGGGAGAACACTAAAGGATGAGGATCAGTTGAGTTGCAAGCTTCAGAAACCTCCTGTTCTTCTCTGTTGAAAGCAACAGAAATGGCAAATTTAACCTGATTTGAAAATGATTTGAATCCTCACTGATCTGGGGAATCTCATTAAGACAATATCCCCTAATATATGTAAACAGGTTTGTATAAACAAAAATAAAGGTCCCTATCGTGAAAGTTTGGTGTCAATTTCTTGACCATGGGGCTAAGTTTCAAGTGACCCATGAACTGAGGAAGGAAAATACTCTGAAGTTGGTTGTTTTGCATCATGTAGCCAGAACAACCAGTTGATAGATGTTTTTGCTTGTCCATTAGTCCTTTTGGTACTTGAAAATAATGAATCAATACAGACTCTGAGGGGCTTGGTGCATCTGTCATCACAGAAGAGATTGGCAAAACTATATAAAATCCTGTGGAGCTGTTCACAGGGCCATGTCAATTTGTTAAAAAAAAAAAAAAAAGGGAGTATGAAGACTGTACAAGTTGAAATATGATATTCTTAGAGGGAGCTGTTAACTAAAATGAGATGTAATTATTACATTAAAGTATTACTTTATCCCTAAGAAATGGGACTACAGCTAACTTTTAATTTCTTCTTGTACTTTTCAGTATTTTCAAAGTGTCTGCAAATGTATGGCAAATTGCTTTTAAAATAAAATCTTTTATTTAAAGAAATAACCTTCAGATTTTATTTAAAGAAATGACTTTCAGATTTAAAATAAATAAATAAAAATCATCTATATAATTTAGAATACTGGGTGGAAAAACAAGAGTGAAATCTGACAAAGTCCTGTGTTATATTTCAGAAAAAAACCATGGCAAAATAGATAAGCAAGGCCTAACTGAACAAGTTTGTATTAAAAGGGTCAGTAGAAAGGAGTTGGGAGGAGATAAAGAAGTAAGCAAAGGAGGACCTTCAAGATGGCAGAGGAGTAAGACGTGGAGATCACCTTCCTCCCCACAAATACATCAAAAATACGTCTACATGTGGAACAACTCCTACAGAACACCTACTGAACGCTGGTAGAAGACCTCAGACTTCCCAAAAGGTAAGAAACTCCCCACCTACCTGGGTAGGACAAAAGTAAAAAAGAAAGAACAGAGACAAAAGAATAGGGGCAGGACCTGAACCTCTGGGAGGGAGCTGTGAAGGAGGAAAAGTTTCCACACACTAGGAAGACCCTTCACTGGTGGAAACAGGGGGTGGGGGGGGAAATCTTCAGAGCCACGGAGGAGGGCACAGCAACAGGGGTGCGGAGGGCAAAGCAGAGAGATTTCCACACAGAGGATCAGTGCCAACCATCACTCACTAGCCTGAGAGGCTTGTCTGCTCACCTGCTGGGTCAGGTGGGGGCTGGGAGCTGAGGCTCTGGTTTCGGAAGTCAGATCCCAGGGAGATGACTGGGGTTGGCTGCGTGAACACAGCCTGAAGGGGGCTAGTGCACCACAGCTAACTGGGAGGGAGTCCAGGAAACAGTCTAGAACTGCCTAAGAGGCAAGAGACCATTGTTTCGGGGTGCGCGAGAAGAGAAGCTTCAGAACACCACCTAAACGAGCTTCAGAGACAGGCGCAAGCCAAGGCTATCAGCACAGACACCAGTGACGGGCATGAAATGCTAAGGCTGCTGCTGCAGCCACCAAGAAGCCTGTGTGCAAGCACAGGTCACTATCCACACCTCCCTTCTTGGGAGGCTGTGCAGCCCGCCACTGCCAGGGTCCCATGATCCAGGGACAACTTCCCCAGGAGAACACATGGCATGCCTCAGGCTGTTGCAACGTCATGCTGGCCTCTGCCACTGCAAGCTCACCAAGCATTCTGTACCCCTCCTTCTCCCCAGCCTGAGTGAGCCAGAGCCCGCTAACCAGCCGCTCCTTTAAAACCCTTCTGTCTGGGTGAAGAACAGATGCCAGAGGGTGACCTACATGCAGAGGTGGGGTCAGATCAAAAGCTGAACCCCAGGAGCTGTGGGAACAAACAAGAGAAAAGGAAATTTCTCCATGCAGCCTCAGGAGCAGCAGATTAAATCTCCACAATCAACTTGATGTACCTTGCATCTGTGGAATACCTGAATAGACAACGAATCATCCAAAAACTGAGGCGGTGGAATTTGGGAGCAATTGTAGACATGGGGCTTGCTGTCTGCAACTGACTAGTTTCTGATTTTTATGTTTATCTTAGTACAGTTTTTAGCGCTTGTTATCATTGGTAGATTTGTTTATTGGTTTGGTTGCTCTTTTTTTTTAATTACTATTTTTATTTTTTATTTTAATAATATTTTTAAATTTTTTTATTTTAATAATTTTATAGTATTTTATTTCTCCCTTGTATTCTGAGCCATGTGGCTGACAGGGTCTTGGCCCTCTGGCCGGGTGTCAGGCCTGAGCCTCTGAGGTGGGAGAGCCAAGTTCAGGCCATTGCACCACCAGAGACCTCTTGGCCTCACGTAATATCAATTGGTGAGAGCTCTCCCAAAGATCTCCATCTCAGTGCTAAGACACAGCTCCACTCAATGACCAGCAAGCTCCAGTGCTGGACACCCCCTCCCAAACAACTAGCAAGACAGTAACACAACCACACCGATTAGCAGAAAGTCTGCCTAAAATCATAATAAGTTCACAGACACCCAAATACACACCACTGGACACTGCCCTGCCCACCAGAAAGACAAGATCTAGCCTCATCCACCAGAACTCAGGCACCAGCCCCCTCCATCAGGAAGCCTACACAATTCACTGAAACAAACTTACCACTGGGGGCAGACACCGAAAACAACAGGAACTACAAACCTGCAGCCTGCAAAGAGGAGACCCCAAACAAAGTAAGTGAAGCAAAATGAGAAACCAGAGAAATACACAGGAGGTGAAGGAGCAAAGTAAAAACCCACCAGACCCAAAAAATGAAGAAGAAATAGGCAGACTACCTGAAAAAGAATTCAGAGTAATGATAGTAAAGATGATCCAAAATCTTGGAAATAGAATGGAGAAAATACAAATAACGTTTAACAAGGACTTAGAAGAACTAAAGAGCAAACAAACAATGATGAACAACACAGTAAATGAAATTAAAAATTCTCTAGCCTTCTAGAGAATCAAGAGCAGAATAACTGAGGCAGAAGAATGGACAAGTGACCTGGAAGATAAAATAGTGAAAATAACTACCACAGAGCAGAATAAAGAAAAAAGAATGCAAAGAATTGAGGACTATCTCAGAGACCTCTGGGAAAGCATTAAACGCACCAACATATGAATTATAGGAGTCCCAGAAGAAGAAAAGAAAAACAAAGGGACTGAGAAAATATTTGAAGAGATTAAAGTTGAAAAATTCCCTAATACGGGAAAGGAAATAGTCAATCAAGTCAAGGAAGCACAGAGAGTCACAAATAGGATAAATCCAAGGAAAAACACGCCAAGACACATATTTATCAAACTATCAAAAATTAAATACAAAGAAAAAATATTAAAAGCAGCAAGGGAAAAACAACAACTAACATACGAGGGAATCCCCATAAGGTTAACAGCTGATCTTTCAGCAGAAACTCTGCAAGCCAGAAGGGAGTAGCAGGACATATTTGAAGTGATGAAAGGGAAAAACTTACAACAAAGATTACTCTACCCAGCAAGGATCGCATTCATATTCAATGGAGAAATTAAATGCTTTACAGACAAGCAAAAGCTAAGAGAATTCAGCACCACCAAACCAGCTTTAAAACAAATGCTACAGGAACTTCTCTAGGCAGGAAACACAAGAGAAGAAAAACACCTACAATAACAAAACCAGAACAATTAAGAAAATGGCAATAGGAACATACATATCGATAACTACCTTAAATGTAAATGGATTAAATGCTCCAAGCAAAAAACATAGACTGACTGAATGGATACAAAAACAAGACCCATATATATGCTGTCTACAAGCGACCCACTTTAGACCTAGGGACACATACAGACTGAAAGTGAGGGGATGGAAAAAGATATTCCATGCAAATGGAAATCAAAAGAAAGGTGGAGTAGCAATTCTCATATCAGACAAAATAGACTTTAAAATAGAGACTGTTACAAAAGGCAAAGAAGGACACTACATAATGATCAAGGGATCAATCCAAGAAGAAGATATAACAATTGTAAATATTTATGCACCCAATATGGGAGCACCACAATACTTAAGGCAAATGCTAACAGCCATAAAAGGGGAAATCAACAGTAACACAATCATACTAGGGGACTTTAACACCCCACTTTCACCAATGGACAGATCATCCAAAATGAAAATAAATAAGGAAATACAAGCTTTAAATGATACATTAAACAAGATGGACTTAATTGATATTTATAGGACATTCCATCCAAAAACAACAGAATACACTTTCTTCTCAAGTGCTCATGGAACATTCTCAAGGATAGGTCATATCTTGGGTCACAAATCAAGCCTCGGTAAATTTAAGAAAATTGAAATCGTATCAGGTATCTTTTCTGACCACAATGCTATGAGGCTTGATATCAATTACAGGAAATAATCTGCAAAAATACAAACACATGGAGGCTAAACAATACACTACTTAATAACCAAGAGATCACTGAAAAAATCAAAGAGGAAATCAAAAAATACCTAGAAACAAATGACAATGAAAACACGATGACCCCAAACTTATGGGATGCAGCAAAAGCAGTTCTAAGAGGGAAGATTTAGCAATGCAATCCTACTTCAAGAAACAAGAAACATCTCAAATAAACAACCTAACCTTACACCTAAAGCAATTAGAGAAAGGAGAATTTAAAAAACCCAAAGTTAGCAGAAGGAAAGAAATCATAAAGATCAGATCAGAAATAAATGAAAAAGAAATGAAGGAAATGATAGCAAAGATCAATAAAACTAAAAGCTGGTTCTTTGAGAAGATAAACAAAATTGATAAACCATTAGCCAGACTCATCAAGTAAAAAAGGGAGAAGACTCAAATAAATAGAATTAGAAATGAAAAAGGAGAAGTAACAACTGACACTGCAGAAATACAGAGGATCATGAGAGATTACTACAAACAACTATATGCCAATAAAATGGACAACCTGGAAAAACGGGAAAAATTCTTAGAAAAGCACAACCTTCTGAACTGATCCAGGAAGAAATAGAAAATATAAACAGACCAATCACAAGCAATGAAATTGACACTGTGATTAAAAATCTTCCAACAAACAAAAGCCCAGGACCAAATGGATTCACAGGCAAATTCTATCAAACTTTTAGAGAAGAGCTAACACCTATCCTTCTCAAACTCTCCCAAAATATAGTAGAGGGAGGAACACTCCCAAACTCATTCTATGAGGCCACCATCACCCTGATGCCAAAACCAGACACAGATGTCACAGAAAAAGAAAACTACAGACCAATATCACGATGAACATAGATGCAAAAATCGTCAACAAAATACTAGCAAACAGAATCCAACAGCACTTGAAAAGGATCATACACCATGATCAAGTGGGGTTTATCCCAGGAATGCAAGGATTCTTCAATATACACAAATCAATCAATGTGATAAACCATATTAACAAATTGAAGGAGAAAAACCATATGATCATCTCAATAGATGCAGAAAAAGCTTTCAACAAAATTCAACACCCATTTATGATAAAAACTCTCCAGAAAGTAGGCATACAGGGAACTTACCTCAACATAATAAAGGCCATATATGACAAAACCACAGCCAACATCATTCTCAATGGTGAAAAACTAAGATCAGGAGCAAGACAAGGTTGCCCATTCTCACCACTATCATTCAACATGGTTTTGGAAGTTTTAGCCACAGCAATCAGAGAAGAAAAAGAAATAAAAGGAATCGAAATTGGAAAACAAGAAGTAAAACTGTCACTGTTTGCAGATGACATGATACTATACATAGAGAATCCTAAATATACTACCAGAAAACTACTAGGGCTAATCAATGTATTTGGTAAAGTAGCAGGACACAAATTTAATGCACAGAAATCTCTTGCATTCCTATACACTAATGATGAAAAATCTGAAAGAGAAATTAAGGAAACACTTGCATTTACTCTTGCAACAAAAAGATTAAAATACTTTGGAATAAACCTACCTAAGGAGACAAAAGACCTATATGCAGAAAACTATAAGACACTGATGAAAGAAATTAAAGATGATACAAACAGATGGAGAGATATACCATGTTCTTGGATTGGAAGAATCAACATTGTGAAAATGACTCTACTACCCAAAGCAACCTACAGATTCAATGCAATCCCTATCAAACTACCAATGACATTTTTCACAGAACTAGAACATAAAATTTCACAGTTTGTATGGAAACACAAAAGACCTGGAATAGACAAATCAATCTTGAGAAAGAAAAACGGACCTGGAGGAATCAGGCTCCCTGATTTCAGACTATACTACAAAGCTACAGTAATCAAGACAGTTTGGTACTGACACACAAAAAAAGAAATATAGATCAATGGAACAGGATAGAAAGCCCAGAGATAAACGCATGCACGTATGGTCACCTTATCTTTCATAAAGGAGGTAAGAATACACAATGGAGAATAGACAGCCTCTTCAATAAGTGGTATTGGGAAAACTGGACAGCTACATGTAAAAAAAATGAATTTAGAACACTCCTTAACACCATACACAAAAATAAATTCAAAATGGATTAAAGACCTAAATGTAAGGCCAGACACTATAAAACTCTTAGAGGAAAACATAGGCAAAACAATCTATGGCATAAATCACAGCAAGATCCTTTTTGACCCACCTCCTAGAGAAATGGAAATAAAAACAAAAATAAATAAATGGGACCTAGTGAAACTTAAAAGCTTTTGCACAGCAAAGGAAACCATAAATAAGATGAAAAGACAATCCTCAGAATGGGAGAAAATATTTTCAAATGAAACAACTGACAAAGGATTAATCTCCAAAATATACAAGCAGCTCATGCAGCTTAATATGAAAAAATCTAACAACCCAATCCAAAAATGGGCAGAAGACCTAAATAGATATTTCTCCAAAGAAGATACACAGATTGCCAACAGACACATGAAAGGATGCTCAACATCACTAATCATTAGAGAAATGCAAATCAAAACTACAACGAGGTATCACCTCACACCGGTCAGAATGGCCATCATCAAAAAATCTACAAACAATAAATGCTGGAGAGGTGTGGAGAAAAGGGGACCCTCTTGCACTGTTGGTGGGAATGTAAACTGATACAGGCGCTATGGAGAACAGTATGGAGGTTCCTTAAAAAACTAGAAATAGAACTACCATATGACCAAGCAATCCCAATACTGGGCATATACCCTGAGAAAACCATAATTCAAAAAGAAACATGTACCACAATGTACATGCAGCACTATTTACAATAGCCAGGACAAGAAAGCAATCTAAGTGTCCATCAACAGATGAATGGATAAAGAAGATGTGGCACATATATACAATGGAATATTACTCAGCCATAAATAGAAATGAAATTGAGTTATTTGTAGTGAGGTGGATGGACCTAAAGTCTGTCATACAGAGTGAAGTAATTCAGAAAAAGAAAAACAAATACAGTATGCTAATACACATATATGGAACCAAAAAAAAAAAAAAAAAAGGTTCTGAAGAACCTCGGAGCAGGACAGGAATAAAGACGCAGACATAGAGAATGGACTTGAGGACACGGGGATGGGGGAAGGGTAAACTGGGATGAAGTGAGAGAGTGGCATTGACATATATACACTACCAAATGTAGAGTAAATAGGTAATGGGAAGCAGCCACATAGCATAAGGGGATCAGCTTGGTGCTCTGTGACCACCTAGAGGGGTGGGAGGGAGACACAAGAGGGAGGGGATATGGGGATATATGTATATGTATAGCTGATTCACTTTGTTACACAGCAGAAACTAACACAACATTGTAAGGCAATTATACTCAAAGATGTTAAAACAAAAAAAAGAAGTAAGCAAAAAAGAAACCTTTTAAAATTAGTTGACTGCTATTTCAAAATGAGCTTACCGGATTAACATGGTTGTTAAGGCAGCTAATGGAATATAAGATTCCATTAGCAGATCAAAGGAAGGAAGAATTCCCATATCCTCTGCACTGTTCAGCCACATCTGTAGCAGCACATTTTGAGAACACTGTCAAAATGGATTGCATTCAGAAGAAAGCAACCTGGATGATGAAAAAGTTCTGGAAGACATCTTTACAAAAGGATGGTTAAAGGAATTCAGCAAACGTAACCTGAAAATAGGAAATATGCAGTAGCTGTCAAGTGTAGTCTACACAGACACACAAGGATCAGGCTAATTCTAGATTGATTTTTCCTTAGAAAATGAGTTTATCTCTCCTAGGACTATGAAAGGTAATACAGGGAAATATAGGCTCAGTTCCTGGAACTCGGTGTTAAAAGCAGCTCTCCAAAAAGAATATTCACTCACCCTTCTGCTAAGGCCACTTGTGACTGAGTTGCTTTCCTTCCTGATTCTGGCTGTTCAATTTTCCCCAACTTCTTGAGATATATCATTACCCTTCTTACAAGTATCTCTTTTTGCTTAAACTATCCAGAGTCATTTTCTGTTGCTTCCAAAACCCTAAATAAAATATATCTATTTAGGACTTGCTCCTTAGGCTGTTCTCTTCTTTCTGTCTTTAATAGATAAGAAGTTTTAAGTGAGAAATTATCAACATATGTTAACAGAATCTAACTCCTTTGAGGTGGTATCCAGGATATTCATTATCATGTAATAATAAATGACAAATAATGAATAATAGATAACAACAGAATAACAACAGGAAACTGTTTATTTCTGTACACAGTCGCTTTCTCAAACTGCCACAGTGAAAATATGCAACAAAAATCTTAAAAAAAAAAAGCCTCTACTTGTGACCTTGAGTTCATATGCCAATTATACAACAACCTATAAGTCTTCATTTGCAGCAAGTGAGTCTGTCATTCTAATTGCCTAATATACCCACTGATTGCTCCATTAAGGAAAGATTTCTAATTCCCTATATATGAGATTTATGTAGACAGTTTAGTGGATCTTGCTCATTGGCCTACCATCAAATAAAAGCTTATTGTTTAAAATAATTAAACATTTTTGACAAATTAAGAAGAGGGAGGAGATGAGAAGCTTTCTACTGGAAAGGTAGTCTATTGTATTCAGTGGGAATCTTTTATAAAGTAGCCCTATTGCAGAGTCCTGCTATATTTTAGAATCCTAATGAAGGCCCAATGATGTGTTTCATTGTCCTATTAAAACAGAATGTTTGAAAGATATATTCAGAAAACATGTCTTGGAAAGTAAGCAAATAAATATTAAATCAAAACCCTAAAGCCGTGTGAAAAATAATATTTCACAGAAACAGTTGGACCACTCAAAATAGACTACAGTGCAGCAAACTTAGGGAGAGGTTTTTATAGTGCTCGTATTTATGTTAAATGGCTACTTTTATCTAATGAATTGAAAACACCCAATAAAAATAACCCATTGAATCACAGCGCACCAGATAAGCCATATGTCATACTCATTCTTGTCAAACTCCTTTCTCATTAGCTTCTTCCCTTGACTCTCACTCCTTGTCAAGCACTATTGGCTTGTTTTCTCCATTTTTTTAACTCCGCCTAATTCTAATGGCACACAATCTGAAGACACACTTGTCCTCCTCCACTTAAAACAGTAGCAAAACTTGATAGTAAACAGTGTCAGAAAAAGGACTTTATTTTGGAAAATGTAATTAAAAATTAAGAATATAAGCTTATCAATCTAACCTATTTTAGGTTATAAGTTCACTTATATGCTATTACTTAAACCAAAGAACAAACCAAGCACTGACTTTTGGAACACAAAATTTCCTTCCACAGGGCATGACAGCATGCTAGGACAATTTAGCTCTGCATTTGACTTTCACTACACAATTATAATGAGGATTGTTGTTATAAAAATATTTGAGAGCTTCTTTAGGTCTCCTAAGGACAGCTCTTAATCATTTGGTGTTCAAACCATTTTCTTTAGAAGCATGTTGCCATTTGCCTTGTTGACTTTCTCTCCTTCATTTGTTAATTGTTTTAACTCTATCAGATCCTCATTTGTCAATGGCTTTGCAGGTGATTCAAGCACCTGTTCAATATCATTTTCACTGACTTTAAGTCCTCCATCTTTTTCAAGATTTTACACTCACCTTTGCAGTTGATTTTCACTGTATAATAAGTAAGTTATAGTAAGCAAGAGACTAACTGACAAACAAATTGGCTCTAAGGATCAGGCTAGATGCTGGTATTTAAGGGAGAGGTCAAATGGGGCTAATTTGATGTTCAGTGTACCAGTTAAAGTATTAATAAACTGCTGTAACAGAAAAAAAAATTTCTGATATTTCATTGGCTTCCAAGGTTATCTTGGGCAATGCCACCAATCAGCAGATTAAAAAAGAAAAATAGAATTGCACATGGACAGTTTTCATGAGCCACATCTTGAAATGGGTGCACAGCAGATCCACCCACTTTCTATTTGCCAGAATTCGGTCATCCTTAACTGCAAATGTCCCTGGAGAGAACTCCCTTGTCCATTGTTCTTGTTGCCCCTGGCTCTGATCTCAGAGACAGACTTTCCTAAATATTATCCTCCAAAGAATCACACAAAGTGGGAGAGGATGGTCTCTTTAGGAAAGCACAGTTTTCACAGTTTACTTCCTGCCCATTCTTGCTAGTGATCCAAGAGTTCTAAGATTAGTCCAAACTCATGGTTTCTTTGGCAGGATAATTCCCTCAAAATTTGGTAGGTTCACATATGTTTGCTTCCAGTCAACATCATGTGCCAGCAAACACACTCAAATTTTTCTTGCTAGATATAATTCTCAAGCCTGTTTTATCTCTGATTTGTTGCCACCCTCCTTGTCCCCACTATCCTATTTCTCTCAACTTAATGGCAGTTCTATTGAGGGCATCAGATCTGGGTGGAAATTCACCTTCACTGGACCTTTGCCACAGAACTGAGTTTTTAATAGGTCTTTCTCACTCCAGCTATTTCATTCTATGGTGGGAAGAGTCTAGAAACAATTGGTCTTTACAATGTTTGAAGGCTCCCCAGTTCTGTTCTGTATGCTTTTCCACTTCTGCTTGCAAACTAGCCGATTCTTGCTTAAACTTGTCTCTTTCTTTGAAAACCAACTAAGTGAAGCCAGTAATAATCAACATACTCTAGTAGCATTCTATTTTCCATCCTAGAACGATACACTTTGTCTTCCCTTTGTCTGCTTTCCAAAGTCTTGTAGGGTAATGGCTTTACCAAATGTTTTGCCACTGAATAGCATGGGTCTTTATCTTTCCAGATTTCAGTATCAATTTTCCCACTGCCTGTTGCCAGGAAACCAAATGCTAAGTCAGTGCCACACATTTTGATTTTGATAAGATCACACCACTTTTGATACCAACTTCTATATTAAAGTCTCGGTAGCTTCTGCGACAGATAAACTCCCAAACCTCAGTGGCTTTACAGGTTTCTCTGTGTTTCAACAGCCAACTAGCCAATGATGGAGGAGAGAGAACATTCTCTGTGGAGGAAGGGTTTTATATGGACAAGACCTGATATGGTACACATCACTGCTACCCAAACTCTATTGGCCAAAACTCTATGTGGTGACTCCTAAATTCAAGGGATGCTGGGAAATGTAGTTCTAGCTGTTTATCTAGAAAGAATAAGAAGAAGTTGTGATAAACATTTGTTACCATTTGTTTATGAATATTTTTATGTTGTGGCAAATTCAGTTACAAGTAAAGCTGTGCTTAGGTAAACTTTTTTCTTTTTCATGTTGTCAGCAATTATTGAGTCCTTGTCTTGTTCCCCAAATGATGAGCCATCTACCACATCTGCCTTTGTCCTTAGGATAATCCAAGAACAGAGTCCTATGCATCCCACCTGCTTCCTTTCCCGTTCTCCCAGATATTATCATGCCTTTTCTATTCATCAAAGCTAGTTCCCAGGAAAAGATATTTAAGGTTTACAAATTTATTCACATTGTAGTATAAATCACTGAAATGGCTTAACATGTAAATTATCTAACCAGTATTTACATTTCAGGCAGTACAGGAATGGCTTGTCTTTCCTTGGAATTTCAGGAGACCACAGTTTCACTGTCTGAGAGAGCTATTCTGATCCTGAAATACGTTGTAAACTAATCCTTCCTCTTTCAATATGAATTACTTTTCAACTTTTCAGAGTGTTACTGAACTCAGGTGTGGCTGCTCGTTGCTCAGGAATCCAACACTGAGAGACAAGTGTTGGATAAAAGAAAAGATAGCTTTATTGAGGAAGCTGGCACTCCTGGGGAGAAAGGGGACTCTTGCCCTCAAAGAACCAACTCCCAATTGCCGATCAGGGAGCAAGAGCTTTTAAAGGAGGGCTTCAGGGGCGCACAGGCGAGTGGGGCTACGTGAAGAACAGCGCAGTCAGCTCTGACAATCGTCTTGAAATTGGTCATGCAGTGATCTGATCAGCGTCATCTTGATTGTTTTAAGTTAACCTTCAGTTCCAGGGTCAGTTTGTTCCCATTTCCTTGAAGCCAGTTCTTGTAATTGTGTAAGATGGAGCAGCTTATGTCAGACTAGTCTGGTCATCTTGCAGTTAACTTCTTGCACCTGGTGTGGGTTTCAGATTCTGCAGAACAGCTCAAAGGATATGGCTCAGAATATTATATATAGACCTTGAGGAGGAATTAAGGGTCTTTGACTTTGCTTAATGACCAAACCATTATTATTTTATCTTGTTTGACTATTTTCCTTTGCTTCTGCATTTTCTCATTTCTCTGATTAAATGTATTCTTTGACTAAGGTTTTTCTACAAACAAGAGGCAGGTGGAGGACATAGGGATTGGGGGGTTTGTCCTGGGAGTGCCCCATAGGGTCCTGCTCCATCACAAGAAGACAGAAGTAACCGTGATCTGATATCCCTAAAAGCCCTGCCCAGCAATCTAGCATATTAGAGTCCTACTCAGCTGTCATTATGTAACCAAGGCCAAGCTTGTACCACTCACCACACAACAAGCCAGTGAATCGAGAGACAAGGTGTTGGGGCAAGGAAAAGTGACAGCAAACCAAAAAGATGGCAGACTAATGTCCTAAAGAACCATCTTGATTTGCTGTAGAATTCAAGCTTCTTTTAGGCTAGGGAAGGGGGAATCAGGAGGGGGTTAAGTTCAGGAAGTGACTAACGACCACAGATATCTGGGTGCCAGCAAGGAGTATTGTGAAAACTCTTTGTTCCTAGTCAGTTGACTTCAGTTGACATGAGTCTGGTCACGATGTTCCTACAGATCTCGACAAGACAATCATTATTTTTGTTCATACTTCTTTATCTCCCCATGGGAAGCAAGTTTCAGGTAAGGGGCTGTTAGCACAAATCTTAAGCTCTAAGCAAAATTCCTTTAGTGATTAACATGTCTACGTGCAGGGGGAAGCAGAGGCTATGACTCAGAGGTTAAAGCAGCAGAAGAGATAGATACAATATGGAGTCAGAGATGCTAAGCTTATTTGATTAAGTTTGCTCTTTGGAACTTGGGGAAAGCCCTGGAGGCTAACGCTTTTCTACAAACAAGAGGCAGGGGACACAGGCGTCTGTCCTTGGGAAGGCCCCTCAGCATCCTGCCTGGTTTCAATGATGAAGTCAGAACCACTTAGGTAGGAAAAAAAAAATTAATATTTAAAAACTCCATTCCTATGCTGTGTAGGAGTTTTCTATATCCTACTTATCTGACATGGCAACTCAACACTTTGGCACCACAAGGAAAAGTCAGCAGCCAGGAGAGAAGGAAAGGAGACTTGTACATTACATGAAATAATGTTATTCCACTCAACAAAGGGTAACACACATAAATCCAGTCATGTACACTCCAGGAACCCTAAGCATTCTGTACACAGATGGCCCACAAACATTTTTGAACACTTATTATCTATCAGACTATATATATATATATCAAACTATATGGTAATATATATGTTAACTCATTTCAATTTTTGCAGTATACAATATCAGCCTAATTTTTTATAGGTACAAACACTGAGAAGTTAAATGATTTCCTAAGGTCATAGCTAAGTAAGGGAAGTAAGAGAAGCACCATTTCAGTCCTGGCAGGTTTAACCCTAGAATTTGCTATTCCCTCTCTACCATGCCTTTCATTATTCAACCTTCTAATATACTTGGTACTCTCATAAACCAGTACCTGATTTCCCCCACTGTTACCTATCCTCAGCATGTAACTTCTGGGGACATAACAGTCAGAGGCAAGAGCTTTCCAGAAGGATCTTTTGCTTCTTGTCAAACTTAAGTTGAAAAGTCAGCATCTAATTTTCCCATAATAACAAAAAAGACAAAGCAAAACCAATATGCGGTGAGAAAAGGCAGAAAAAGTGTTTTAAGAGATATCAAAATGATGCCTCTTTTGGTATCTTCTTTCTACATACTTTAATGAAGGAGAGGCTACCTAGATACTTTCAAAGATTGCCTCTTACTTGAGGAGTGGGGGGTAAAAGAGAAGAACAATGGTGAAGAACAATTCAACAGCTGATAGTGTATCTTGTGCCTTTCTATATGCAATCAAATTTGTTGTATAAGAAGAATCATCTACCTCTTTGTTGTAGAAGACACAATTAACCATGTGAGTTAAGGGTAATAATACTTTCTCTATTTTACTGTAAGCATTACAGCCAAGATATCCCAGATGAGTCCATCTCTTGCAGCCTACACCCAGTGAAATGTATATAAATAAGAGTTATTTACATCATCAGAAATGTATGTACCTTGCTATTTGAAAATCCAACATAAAGTTTCAGTCATGCAAAATGAATCAGTACTAGAGATCTGCTCTACATTATTGTGTCTATAGTTAACAAAACTGCGTTGTACACTTAAAATTTTGTTAAGAGGGTTGATCTCATGTTAAATGTTTAACAGCATTTTAAAAAATCTAACACTGGATGATATCAAGAAGGGATGTTGCCAAAAAGTGGCCAGGACATTCTTGCCTGGAAATTTGAGAGGTCTTAAAATTGCATTTTAGGGGACCAATAATGGCACCCTGCCTAACTGGAAATCTTCCTCTTCATGGAAGAGGAAGTTCCAGTTCATAGTTGGAACTAGTTCCAGTTCATACCTGGAAATAGATACAAAAAGAATCTTTTAACATCTTTTGTCAAAGCAGAAGAATTTCTAAGAGGTGAATGCCAATCAATTTTTTTTCATGTCTATAGAGATAAAACAAAGGGAGAAGGTTTAAATTACAGTTGGAAAGTTTTCATATCAACCTAGGAAAGGGCTTTCGTGAGAATGCTAATGCTCTTGTTTAGAACACTGAGAAATTGGTAAAACCTCCGTGTTTAGACATCTTCAAGAAGAGCAAATAGCTGCCCTAGACAAGCAACCCTTGCTAAAGTCAGGGGAAAACCAAAATGTTTTCCCGAGGTTCCACCCAGCTCTGACTCCATAAAATGAGTATCTTCCAAAGGTTCATGAAAGGAGATGCTTTTTTTTATTTTATCCGTAAATTCAGGGCTGAAATATAAGCCTTAAAAAAAGTGATTCCAATGCCTATTTTTTTTCTTTCTTTTTTTTTTTTTTACATCTTTATTGGATTATAATTGCTTTACTATGTTGTGTTAGTTTCTGCTGTACAACAAAGTGAATCAGCTATATGAATACATATATCCCCTCCTTCTTTAGCCTCCCTCTCACCCTCCCCATGCCACCCCTCTAGGTCATCAAAAAGCACCGAGCTGATCTCCCTGTGCTATACAGCAGCTTCCCACTAGCTATCTATTTTACACATGGTAGTGTATATATATCAATGCTATTCTCTCAATTCGTCCCAGCCTCCCCTTCCCCACCATGTCCACAAATCCTCTACATCTGCGTCTCTATTTGATTATACTTGAAAATGACCAAATTGTCCTCCTCTGAAAGTCACTACTCTGAAAATAAAATTTAAAATATCAATATGTTCATCTTGTCACAGAAAGCAATGTTCATTCACGTTTCCCCTCAATGGTGTACTAGAGCAGGCTCATAAAGTGTCCTAAAAGCCAATCGTGCACATGTCTTCCTAACTCCACAGTCAGTGACTTCACAGTGGTAGTTTGAAATCAGCCATAGTGTAAATAGTTACACCATGGAAATTAGCAAACACCACAAATCAGGGATTTTTTTATATTGCTGCTGTTGTTTTCAGAAATCTAGTTTTTAAACCTTTACCAGTTCATCACTGTTTTCCATTGGGTTTATTTTTTTAATTAATTTTTATTGGAGTATAGTTGATTTACAATGTTATATTAGTTTCTGCTGTACAGCAAAGTGAATCAGTTATACATATACATTTATCCACTCTTTTTTAGATTCTATTCTCATATAGGTCATTACAGAGTATTGAGTAGAGTTCCCTGTGCTATACAGTAGGTCCTTGTTGAATATCTATTTCATATATAGTAGTGTGTGTATATCAGTCCCAATCTCCCAATTTATCCCTCCCCCCCCTTTCCCCCCTTGATAACCATAAGTTTGTTTTCTACATCTGTGACTCTATTTCTGTTTTGTAAATAGGTTCATTTGTACGATTTTTTTTTAGATTCCACGTATAAACGATGTCATATTCCATTGGGTTTAGAAAGAGAACATCAACTTTCTGCCCAGCAGAAATTCTAGCTATGTGACATTTGACAAATTACTGACTCCCTCTAAGTCTCTCTGCTTCCTCATCTTTGAAATGAAAATGATCATTCTTGCTTCATAGGGTTGTTGCAAGCGTTCATTGGGATAACTCATGTGAAGTATCTAGCACAGTGCCTGCACATAGGAAGCACTTTGTTGTGGCGATGTTGGCAATGGCACCCAGGGTGATGTGTTAGTAACAAGCATTGCTGTGTCAGCAGTATCCATCTTGATACAGTCTGGCTTTTTAAAAATTACTTTGGGAATTGAGTTTTTAAAACTGTTACTGTAAGTTTGGGAGCCAATTCTACATAATAGGTAGCATAGAGTTGAAAAATATTCTTCGCTTTGCAAACTACTATCTGAAATTTCCATACTTTGTAAATAATTGTACCTATTCGGGTGGTTTAAGTGAGCATTTCCAAAATTACCAAATAGTGAGTATTACCTGAAGAATTCCCAGGAGAGAGGTGTAAGAAATTTTTATTCTTATCCCACTCTTTTTAATCAATCTGAGTGGTTTTTAAACTTTCTTGAGCATCAAAATCATTTGGAGGGCTAGTTAAAAGGTAGATTGTTGGACCTTTACCTGTAGAGTTTCTGATTCAGTAAATCCACGGTGTGGCCCAAGAACTTGCATTTCAAACAAGTTTCTGGAGGATATTGATGCTGCTGGTTCTGCAATCACCCTTTGAGAATCATTCCTCGATCTCATTCTCTACCATTATCCTTGAACAAAACTAGTGCATGTTCATGTCCCCCACTTTTAGAATATTTGGTTTCCCAGGAGACATCTTAGTCTCTGTATCAGTTATGTACTGTTGCATAACAAACCATCCCAAAATTTAGCACATTAAAAAATAAAAATTAATTATTCATAATGAGTCTATCATTTAGCTAGATGTTTCTGCCAATTTGGGCTGACTCAGTTGATCTCCAGCTGGGCTTAATCATGCAGCTGGGGTCAACTGGCTGGAGACTGGCTGGTCTAAGATTGTCTCACATGACTGGTGGTTGACTGACTGTCAGCTGTGGTGACAAGGACAACTGGGCCATGTGTTGCTCGTCATCCAGTAGGCTAGCCTAGACTGGTTTGCAAGTGGTGACAAGTTGCTAAGAGAGAGAACAGAAGCACTCACAATCTCTTGACACCTAGACTTAGAACCAACAGAATTTCATTTATCTACATTCTGCTGCCCAAAGCAAGTCCTAAGGACAGCCCAGATTCCAGGGGTGGAGAACTAGATTCTACCCCTTGATAGAAGGAGCTCCAGACTCACATTGCAAAGGGTGTGGCTGAAGGGAGGGGTAGAAAATAAGAGCCACTTTTGTGATCAATCTCTCACAATCCCTTCTGCAAAGAAAGCACTGAGTTAGCCCACTTGATATTCTGAGAAATGTCCAGATACATCTAAACACTAAGGTAAAAAAGCTTCGGTTCTCCAGCTGATATTCCTACTACATAGATTACAGCTTGAGTATGCATTACCTCTTCCTAAATCTGAAGATGAGAAAAACACTCCCCACAATATAGATACCCATAACCACATATTACAGAGCCAAACCTCTGCTTCCCAAGTGTAGCTGGATCCTGTCCACTCCCACATGTGCACATTAACCACTGCCAGTTATCTGGTCTTGGAAGAAGGATGTTACATAATAGGTTTACCACACAATTAAGAAATATTTTTCTTGGACCCCTGTATCTCCCTCCTCTACTTTGCCCTTAAATACATTTTATATTTTGATAACATTTGCCCAAGACATTGCACTGAAAGAAATTGAGAGAAGTGTTTTTAAAGAACACTTTGATCTAACTTTGCAAATGAAATCTTCCCCAATCCATTTAATTCTAATTTAGTAGTATTAAAATGCCATGTATTGTTTCCTTAATAGAAATAGTGCCAACTCTACCACGGGAAAAGGTCAAAGAGATGAGAAGACTCAGAGAGCTACGTCATATTTGTGTTACATGTGGATATTTTTTCTTCTTTATTCTTTCACTATTGACATTACCCTTTAAGAATGTTTGAAGGGATTTTAAATTATAGCTCTCTATTGGGATTTATTAGACTCTCTATGGAAGCCAGAACTCATTTCTAATGCTTGGTGCTCTTCTAGGAAAATCACACCTAAGTTTAGGCTGCAAATGTTAATATTGCAGAAAACTTCCATAAATAAATGAATTATGTATGTGGCAACACTGGAAATTTGCTTATGAACATGTCTAGAAGGTGTACACCTGAAATAAATAAAGCTATAGGATCTCTCCTCTTTCTTCCTTCCACTTCTCCCTCTCTGTTTCTGTCTTTTCAGAAAAATAAATATCAAGGTTCATCTTTGGAGGGGAAAAAAAAAGAAGTCACAAGGAGCAGCATATCACCTAACACAGGAATCTGTATGAATGGGGTAGACCAGTCTCTCCAATTTTGCTTCGGTGACACTTGAAAGGTAATCTATGCACTCACTGTATATGTAGTTTCTTTGTTGCAACAACGTTACAAAAATAAAGCTCTATTTTCTATTGCTAATCTCAAATCTGAATCCTCCATTTCCGCTCAGCAAAAGAAAACCTAATCTAGACCAATATGATCTAACTCAAAACTCAATTTAAACTCAGGTGTTTTCTTAAAGGAGTTTTTCAATGGCTTCTGTACTCTCACTCACATCACCCTCTGCTGAAAGCATGCAGGATTTAGGCAGTTGGGTACTGGTAAGGGTCTGGTGGGAAAGACAGGTAGAGGGGTAGTGTGTTCCTATTCTTGGTATGGTTTAGTTCTCATCTTCTCTGATGTATGGGCATTTGGCTCTATAAGAAGGGTAAGCATCTGACACAGGCTCAGCCTGGTAGCATTTTAGATGTCTATAGCCACCCTATTGGATTCCTGTGCAGCTTCCTGGCCTGAATTATCCCTTAAAGGCAGCCCCCACCTCCAGTGAGAATTCTCCATAAACTTCATCCATCCAGTGTGCTCAATTTGCCAGGAAACTCCTTGGATCATGGTCACAGCTAGCATCCTTTCTTTATAGTCTGGGTCCAAAGGAAACTCATGGATCTTTGCCAACCATGTGAGGACCTCAGGTTATCCATTGGCCCAATCTCTTATCAACTGATACCACCATCTTTGTCAAGCTCACCAACTTTATGAGGATCTATGTTCAGCCTCATTCCAACCCTCCATGAGACAACTGGTTTGTGTGTGAAGATGAGTTTAAGTTTTTAAATTTTAAATTAATTTTTGAAGCCACATTTATATATGTATACAGTCTAAAAGAAGTTAAATTCAGAGGGAAAATTATTGCTATAAGTATTGACCCAAGCACTAAAAAAAAAAAAAAAAAAAAGAACCAAATCTATTACTATATGGAGAAACCTTGAAAAATGAGAATTCACTTTACATATTAGCTATGAAAAATGGACCAAAATTTGACCAAACAAATGTTTATAACTGAACAAAATGTCCTAATTTTGCTTTAACAGATTCACATATCGTTATAACTCCTTGTGTATTCAAATTTATTACAGTAGGCAAGTGAGTAATTGAGAGTTCAATAAAAAGATCATCTCACCAATAGGCTTGAAATACATGATTGTTTTTGCTAAATAAACTTAGGGATTTTGTTTTGCTACGAATTCCAAACCCTGAGGTTTATAAGTTGATTTTTTACTCCAATTGTTTAGTGAGTATCCATGATTTCTCTGCAGCAAGACTATAAGCGCCAATGAGATGGTACAATGTCTCATCCTTCATATGCCCCAGCAACAAATATAAAACTGTGTTTTAAATGTATTAATAAATACTGATAATTGCTTGCTTGATTGAAAACCTCAAATTCAGAAAACGCCTAAAGGAAAAAAAAAAGAGATCTTTTGTCAGGATGGTCTTATAGCTGGGTCATATTCTCCTTTCTTGGTCAACACTTCATCTCTGAATTTATGAAAAAAATCTTTCCACATTTGTGGAATTGGATTAAGATAAGAGAAAATAGTTGATGAGCACAATATTTTTAAAGAAAACACAGTAATCATACAGATGTGGAAATCCCTATCCATGACCAGAGACTGATTAGACCATATCGATGAGCTATCTGGCAAGCAATAATAATAACAAACAATAATAATAATAAATAAAGGCTCTTTCAACAAAATAGAGAACTGCAAATATATAGCAATGCATAGTTTATTTCCATTCAGGTTCCAGAAGCTTATAAAATAAAATGGTATAATTCTTGTACATGGAGAAAGCTGCAAACTTAGGAAGCAAAACGCTTCACAACAATCATTAAAATTTTTAGCATACGCTAGAATAGTATTTCCCAAGTTTCATTTGAAATAGTCATTATGTGTAAAAAAAGACTCCATGGTCAAATAAGTTGGGAAATACTGGATTAAATAAAAGTAAACAGACTTGTTAACTACGGAACTTTTCAAAGCTTTAAATATGCTAGTAAGAGTGATGAGCCTCAGAGAGGGTATCACATTGTGTTCATTTCCAAAATTTACTCAGCCTCAGAAAGAAAAGTCTGTATTTGTGAAGAGGAATCTAATTTGTGAAGCCTAGACATTAAAAATAGTGTACATGGTTCACTTGCACATCAAACAATTTGTTTTAATGCTTTTAGGTATTAAGCCCATCCAAATGGTTTGAATACGTCTGTCAAGTAGCTGGACATACACTATACTAAACATTTAACATTTCCAAATATCTGTATATCTTCTACTGTTTAAGTAAAAAAGCTTAGATGGTAAGCTGAATTTTTTACTTCAGTTGCATATATAACCTATATAATATGTGCCATTTAGAGAGAGAGAGAAAGAAAGAGAGAGAGAGAGAGAGAAGGAAAGAAAGAAAGAAAGAAAGAAAGAAAGAAAGAAAGAAAGAAAGAAAGAAAGAAAGAAAGAAAGAAAGAAAGAAAGAAAGAAAGAAAGAAAGAAAGAAAGAAAGGAAGAAAGAAAGGGAGGAGGGAGGGAGGAGGGAGGGAGGGAGGGTGGAAGAAAGGAAGGAAGGAAGGAAGGAAGGAAGGGTGGGTAGGTAGGGGATCTATTTAAGCCTTAGTTTTCTCATCTAAAATTTAGGATTATAATAGTTTCTACTACATAAGATTTATTCATTCACTCATTCATTCATTCATTCAACAAGTATTTACTAAGCACTAACAGTCCAGGCATTGTTCCAGGACTGAGGCTACAGAGGTGGTGGGGAGGGACAAGGGAAGAGACAGACGGTGAAGAAGGAAACAAGATAATTTCAGATAATAGAATGAAGACAATAAAACAGGTGTGCAGAGAGGGAGGAACTGGATGGATACTTTAGTTTGAATGATCAGGGAGGGCCTCACTGAGGAGGTTATAACTGACATGGAACCTGAATGACTCAAATGAGCCAACCAGCAAAGATATGGTAGATGAAATAGATGCCAAGGCCCTAAGAGAGTAACATGCTTGGACTTTTCCAAAGATCAAAGAACTTGGCCCGTGGGGCTGGAGAGGGTAGGCAGAGACAGATGGAAGGTCCTAATTTAACAAGTTGTGTGTAGGAGACTTAGACTACTATATGACCCACGTAAGTGCTCAATATATGAAGGTTAGGGTGAAGATGATGATAATGGTGATGGCAATGCTGTTCTATGAATCGAAATAAAGTAGAATAAACTTCCAAATATCAGAGTCAAAAAGTATGTTCTTAGAGTAAACTTAGAGTTAAAATATATACCACTGGTTCTTGACCAAGAACCAATGACATAGATGATATAAGTACTACTCAAGGTAGTAACCCTAGTGACAAACAATCTTGAATCTCAGGGGTTTGACAAAATAATGTTCATTTCTCACTCACATCACAATTTGCTTTGAGTACTCAGCTGTCCCCCAGGTGGTACCTCAGAGATCCAGGCTTTTTCCATCATGCTTCTCTGCCATCTTGGAATCCTTCAATTCTTGTGCCAAGATAGGAAGGGGAAGAGAGAGAAAGGAAGGTACACTAGGCGCTTCTTCATCTCCCAGAAGTGATGCACATGACTTCGGCTTACATTTCATTGCCTGTATCAGTCACATGATCCTAACTAGATCCAAAGAGGCTGGGTCATATGGTCCCCTGTGTACCCAGGAGGGAAATGGAAGAGTTTGGTGAACACTAGTGAGCACATTCTCATTGTCTCTGCACAGTATGCTTAATGTCATGAGCATAGCCAGAGTTTGAGAAAAACTCCCCCTCGAATTGGCAGAGAAGTAAAACAAACAGTGCAGCAAACTTTGAGAGATTCAAAACTCTCTCACTTCAGGCTGTGAAAATATTAGGCAGATACTGGGCTATCCTACCATTTTCCCCCTTTTTCTCCCATTCAAGAAAGTTTATCTAATTGTCAGTGGTTGCCTTGTGTTACACTATAAGTGTTATTTTTTTAGTAAACCATTGAAAAACTTTGTTTTAACAACAAATTATTGACCAAGCCTCATGATTGCTACACAGTGTTGCATCTACACATCATGGTTAGGAACTACTAAATGTACCATATCATAGTATAATATACACAACAAACATAAAAGACTGGACTGATCATCGTTCACTTCATCTGTCCATTGAGTCCAATTATTCACCTAGCATCCATTATGTGCCTTCAGCGGCCATATCAGGACCTTCACTCCTTGAGAATATTTCTATCATCCCCATTCTGAAGGTCCAGCTGGAGTCCTATCCCTTCCCTATAGCTTCCATGATGATGCTTTGAGGGTGGGGAATAATGGGGGGAGTGGGCAATGAGCAGACAGAAGGCTCTCGTAGACTTCCAGGTATGAGGTGATTGTGGAACTCCAAATGGAGAGATTAGGACACTTTTGTATGGGAAAGGAGGCAACAGTGGACACTGTTTAGGAGCACAAGTGTTTTTGAAGTAGTGGGACATTACTCCAGTTAAGTTAATTCTCCCTCAACCTGTTTCCTTACCCATAAAACAGATGACGGGGTTATGGTAAGATTAAATGAGAAAACGCAGGCAAAACACTTAGCTAAGTATCTATTTTATAAGTGGTAAATGTCTGCACATAGTATGGTAAATGGAGGCTATATGTACGTATCCATGAAATGTAGTCTGTGGGATTAGCTGAGGTAACCTATGAACAGCATCCAAGAACAAACTAAGGGAAAGATGACTAACATGATGAAGTGAACAGATTGCAAGAAACCACAGGGAGATAACATGGTGAATGTTTTGCCTGGGATGACAGCAGACAGGGAGGGCGGGGAGAAGCATCCGCAAGTCTGCCCTGCAGGAGAGCTCAGGATGTGAGCTGGGAGTGCTTCATCCCCACCATACTGTTAAAAGGAACCTTCTCTGAGCTCAGGCCACCCACTCCCTAACATGGTCCAGTCCTGCCAGGATTTCTGATACAACACACCAGCTATACCACCCACATCTTGTGGTTAGAACACCCTTGAAAGAAGAGGAAGGGACAGACTTATCAAAGAAAGAAAGGAAGTCACAGAAGAAAATGGAGTGCAGGGAGAAACAGCGTGTCCTGGTCTTAGCTCTACTGTTAGGTGCTCATGCTTAGAAGGGATAGGAAGCCAAGTCTAGACAGTTTTCCATTAAACCAGATTTAATTAGTGTAATTAAATACAAATAAATGTATAAGTATAATTGATGAATACTAAATCAATTACAGTACCATGCAAAGCCTATGGTTATTACCTGACCTAATGGGGCCATGATTAACAACTCAAGTGATCAACAAGAACAAAATTCTAACAGGTCAGACAGATTGTCCCTAAAAGTTAAGCAGGTATTAATCTAGTACTTGGAATATCGAATCACCAAATGTATTTCAAAAGCCATTCACTAATTTTTGACACTCTGAATCTGAGAAAAGAAAATATATTAAAGTGTATTCATCATCCAGGAGACCTCGGCCACAAGGAAAAAAACTAGGATTATACCCCACAGTATCTCCCCAGATGTCCCAGGGAAAGGTAACATATGAAAATATTCTCAGTTGTTTTTTTTGTTGTTGTTCTTTGTATTTTTTTTTAAGGTCACACCACACGGCTTTCAGGGATCTTAGTTCCCTGACCAGGGATCGAAACTGTGCCCCCTGCAGTGGAAGTGCAGAGTTCTAACCACTCGACTGCCAGGGAATTCCCAAAACATTCTCTGCTGTTAAAAAGTAAATACAAGCTATTATATGAAATAACTAGAAATCACCTTAGAAAACAGAGGATAGAGCCCTGAGCCAATGTGCAGGAAGAATGGCTACAGAGGAAGATCCTATTTAGCCCAGAATCAGGGGGTGGTGAGGGGATGACTAGCACCCAGGGAAGAGAGAGAGTATACAGGCAAGGAGAGAAAGGACCCAGAGGCACACTTCTCTTCCATAACTTTGCATGAGCCAAACCTGTACAAGATAGATGAACACACACAGCCTGTGAAAGCTGAGTTCAGATCCCATTGCAAGAGGGGGATTAGACAACACGGGAGATATATGGCCCCACACGTAGGTGTAAGAATGCTCTATTCCATTGGGAAGGTCAATATTTTTATTCAATTATATCAGAAAGCTTTGGGTCCTAGTTCATAAATATGTAGAATTCTCCCGAGTTTTTATAAAGCTCTGTTATATTTATCGGAATGTTTCCAGGCTGGTGAACATTTTGGTGAGTCCAGATCCTTCTAAAATCTTTCTGCAAGTCTGATTAAATCCATCTGGCTCTGATTAATTTACAATTAACCTGCCAAGTATTGTCTCGGAAGAACAGCAGAGTCCAAGCCCCTCTGAGCCATCATCTTGCTAAAACTAGATTTTAGAAGAGCGTGTGAAACCCAACAAAAGTTCAAAGGAGGGTGATATCACTGGGGGCTGGAGGCATCAAGAGGTTCCATGAAGGAAAGCAAATGTGGGCCAAACTGGAAGGAAGCAAGAATTTCTATTCTTCTGTAGCCACCCCTGGGTTTAACAATGTCTTACAAATCATAGATACGTAATAACTATGTGATGACGGAGGAGGCCAAAATAAGGACTAATATACTTCTCCATAAATCATCAACAGCAACATCTCTGAGATTTCAGTTAGTTAAAACATCATCCCAAGGTTTCATGACCCCAGTGAGGAAACGTGCCTTCCTAAGTTTCTAGCAACCTGCTGGAATGCAAGTGGAAGCATCGATATTCCTAATCCCGACTGACTGAGACTTTTGCCAGAATTCAATTAGTCCACACATTGAGAGTCAAAAATCCTTTCTTTATAGGTGATAGGGCAGGGAGGAGAAGACGTAAGAATTGGTTGTTTAATTAAATTCATTAGGATTACTGGTGGGTTCTTGTTTCTTTCTTTCTTCTGATTGCAGCCCAACCTAGTTCTGGGGGGTTTTTTTAGCCTCTGAATCCAATGCCTACAAGATTAGGGGGAAAGAAGGAAAGAGGGACAGATTCTTGTTTGTCAGGGACAAATCTGAGTCTGGCTGGATGTCTGATATTGTTCAAACATCTACTTTTTCACTTTTGAACAAGTTATTTTGCTACTTCATAGATCCAGCGTTTGGTTGTGTAAAGAGAGAGAAGTGTTTTCTGAAGACCGGATGCTCAATGGTTCTCTCTTGTTTCTCCTGGAGGCTGAAAAATATGCTTCATTTAACGTCTTCAGGGGCTTTGCCTGAGGAGCATTCTCTTTCCCAGCCTCCCAGGATGGCTCCTCTTTCTTGGTCCTTCCCCTCTGCACTGGCATTGCCCAGGCTTCTGTCTTCAATCTTCTTCTTCTCTTACCCTACGTGATCTTCCTTGCTTCTCAGACACATTCCACCCTTGCATTTTGACCATTACTTAGAGGCTGATGACTTCCACATTATAGCTTCACCAAGATATACTCCTGAATTCTAAAACTGCTTACTGAACATATCCACCTAAATGTCCCACAGGCACGTGTCCATGTGAAGCCACTAATATTCCTCCCTTACTATTCCTTTCCCTATGTTTCCCATTTCAGAAAATATGGAAGAGTCATCTACCCTTCACCCAAACCAGAGACCTATGAGTATACCCTTTGTCTCACTCCCTGTTTCCAAGATATCACCAAGTCCTGTTGAGTCTAACAGGTAAATATCTCTCAGAGCCACCCACACCTCTCTTTTATGCCATCACCCTAATTCTAGCTACCTCTCAGCCTCACCCTGACTATCACAATAAACTTGACTGGTCTCCCCATGTCTCCACTCTTGTTCCTCTCCAATCCATTCCCCCAATTGCAACCAATGTGATCTTTATAGATTTGATAAAATTCAAATGTGATCAGATCACACACACACACACACACACACACACATACACACACACACACACACACACACACACCACTTCACTTAAAACTCTTCTCTTATTTCCACTTGCCCTGAGGATAAATACCAAAATCCTGGCACAACCTTCAAGGTCCTGACGAGCTTGCTCCCATGTCCTCTTAAGTCTTATCTCACATTTCTCTCTACTTTTACTTTACATTCCAGTGACACTGCTCTTCCTTCAGCAGTACCTCCAACAGTCTTATGTTCCCCATGGCCACAGGATCTTTGTACATACTGGCTCTGCCTATACCCTCCTCTCCACCACAACATCCCCCCAAGCATTTGGCTGATTTCTATTTACCCTTTAGATCCCTATTCCACCCTCCCTTCCTCAGGGCATTGTTCCCTGAACTGTAGACTAGGTCAGGCTCTCTGTTATACATACATAATCTATACCATCCTGCTCCTGTGTTTCAGACCACTAATGATTTTATATTTGTGATGACCTGATCAATATGACCCCTACCAAAACATAATGTCTATGGTCAGGGACTGTATCTGTTTTACTCACCATTATTTCTCTAGAGCCAAGAAAAAGTAAGTAAGTACTTCTGTAAGTAGCCAATAAATGTGATGAATAAATGACTGCATGAATAAATGAACAAATTCTCTATTCTTCCTCCAAACAATAGGTAGCCAATGGTTTTCAATTCTACCTCTTTGACATCCCTCATCTTTATCTCTGCCTTTCCATCCCCGATGCTGTTTGTTCAGAACTTAATAATCTTTCATCTATTACAGAGGTCCCCTAAAGACCTTCATGCTTCCAGTCTTAGAGCATTCCAATCCAACCTACATACTTTGAGAAGAGTGAAATTCCTAAGATACAGATCTAAGCATGACTCTCTCCTATTCAAAATCCTTTGGATGTTTCTAAAAAACTGTGCTGATTCCCACTTCTGTCTCTTTGCTGTTGCACCTCCCACTACCCTTCCCTCTTCCCACGTGTCAGCTTAGCAGTGATCTTCCACATTTTTCATACCATGGCACACATTTTAAAATGGCAACATTTACACAATGTATTGGAGTCTATAGAGGAGGTTCCAAGAACCCAAAGACTAAGGAATTTAACAATTTAATACAATTATATTATAATCCATGTGCCCTGTCACCCAGATTGGGAAGCTCTGATTCAGGAAATACCAGTTCAACATTCAAGTCTTGCTGAAGCGTGGCTTTGTCTATGAAATCTTTCTCTCACTTTTGTGACTCAACTACTGTCTAACAGGCTTTTTAATAGTACTCTGAATACTTATTTTGTTTACATTCCTGCCTTTTTCTATGAAACTGAAAACCCATTTGAAACAGAGAATTTCCTACAATCATCACATACATATGTATAGATAGATAGATTTTTTTTTCTTAAACAAAAGTTATTTCTTTCCCTTTCCCAAGCCTCTTTTCCTAGAGGTAAGCTTCCAAACTACAACTATGACTAAGCAAAGTGCTGGCATTTCAAATGATAAATATCCCAAAAAGCAAAATATGACTATCCTGTGAAATTGAGTCCCAAGTACCCAATAGGCTATGATGCTTTTTGCTGCCAGAACATTTTCTGTCAATTGATGTTTCCAAAATTAGATGTTTCTCATCCCTAAGAAGAGAGAGATTCCAGAAGGTGAAGATTTTATAAATGCATTGGAAAAGGTCAGCGTTTTCGGTTCAAGTTATGATTGAAATGAGTATAACCTCATACTTTAAAAGGTTAGGAATTCTCTTGAAGTGGTGAAAAAGCAAAGGGAGCACTGAGGCTGCCAGAAGAATTTTTTGATTTCTCAGATGGATTTGACAGCAGAATGAGTGTGGCCAGGAGTTCCCCTTCACCTGGAAAGCTCTCATGCACTTACTAAAAAGCCAGTGACCATCATCAAGCTAATGGCCCGTTCCAAGGGCTTCCCATCCAAGAAAAGATGGTCTAAGCAACATGCCCAAACTCAACAATTTCCTTCAGATTTCACTTGTGACAATTTATTGCTACTGACCTAAAAGCCAAGGAATTACTTCTTTATGGTAATAATGTCCCTGCTTCTTCCCCAACCTCAGATTCCCTGGTGAATAAATACCCCAGTGCCCTCAACTGTAAAATGTAGAAGATATAATGCTTATCTCTCAGGTTTGCTGGGAGGAATAAGTGAGAAAATAACTACAAAAGCTCACGGATCTACACATTTTAGTATTAAAGGCCAGCTGAATCAGAAGCCAATGTCACCCTCTCTTCTAGGACCACAGAAGAATTCTGAGGAATATGGGAGATCAAGGCAGCTCTGAGGATTCCTTTGAATGCGTAGGTGAAAGAAGGATCCCATGAAGATGTGGTTGGTGACTTTGTACTGTGTTCCCTGAGATAAGGTGGACTACATTTCTAAGAGTTTCCTTCCCTACGTGGTGCCAGGTTGTGATTGTCAAGGAGAAATTTCCCTAAGTTTTATAAGGCAGAAATGAAGCAGCAGCCTTTATACTGTGAAGGTCGGTAAATGTCGTGACATGCAGTGGCAGCTGGTGAATGTTGTCACTGATCTGCCAGCTCACCTGGATGACGTGGAGCTCTCCCAGCCAACAGCAACTACTGTTCCTGCCACAGAGCTTCCTTCCACTTCCTGAAGTCCAAGGTAGTTTGTCCTTGAGGAGTCTAGTTTAACCTCAGGTTGGTTTTTGCTCTCTCCCACTTCATGTGCAGTTTTCCTTTCTTCCTGACAGTTAGTCCTCCAGACTCACAACAATTTTGGGCTCACATCAGGTACATCAGAGACAACAGTCTTCTACAGATTTCTTTGCCAGATCCTGCAATTGTGTAAAGTCTTAAACCCCCTATTTCATCTCACTCATGTGGTTCTGCTTCTCAAATTAAGCCTAACTGCTAGAATAGAATTCCTTAGCATCTTAGTTTTCCCTTTAACTTTCCTTAGGAGACAAAAAGAATCTTCCTAAAGAAATATACCATCATCTAAAGAAGATATGGTACATACATACAATGGAATACTACTCAGCCATAAAAAAGAATGAAATCATGCCATTTGCAGCAACATGGATGGACCTAGAGATTATCATACTAAGTGAAGTAAGTCAGACAGAGAAAGACAAATGCCATACGATAACACTTATATGTGGAATCTAAAATACAACACAGATGAACAGATCTACAAAACAGAAAGAGACTCATAGACATAGAGAACAGACTTGTGGTTGCCAAGGGGGATGGGGGGTGGAGGAGGGAAGGATTGGGAATTTGAGATTAGCAGATGTAAACTATTATTTATAGAATGGATAAACAACAAGGTCTACTATATAGCACAGGGAATTATATTCAATATACTGAGATAAACCATAATGGAAAATAATATGAAAAAGAATATATATATGTGTGTGTGTGTGTGTATATATATATATATACATATATATATATATATATATATATATGTATGTATAACTGAGTCACCTTGCTGTACAGAAGAAATTAACACAACATTGTCAATCAACTATACATCAATAAAATTTTTTTTTAAATGTAACATCCTATGCCACAGAAGGAACAGGTTACCTTCCTAGTCATGTGACTCAAGAATACACAGCCACCAATGCCTTGTCCACCCTCATCCCCAATAGCTGGGGATCAGACCAACATCTGATCCTTGTAAAAAAAAAAAAGACAATTGTAAGAGAAATGGATGATCTTCAATCAGAGGCATCCAATGTACTCAGATTCAAAGGAAGCAATTCTCAATTCCTTTAACAACAGATGGGACCAGGGAAGAAGGATCCTAATGATTCTCCAAATTTCTAGAGTTCCTCTCCCTAAACTTGACATGACTAGAGTAAAAGGAGTTGTTCTGCTTTAAAATACTCAGCTTTGCATCCTGGTCCATTTCCTCAATGGCCTTTTCAGAAGCAGGAGATAAAAGAGATACTCTTCACATACTGTGGAATTGGTGCATTTGCTAGATTGCCCAGGCAACCAAAGCCACTGACTCCAACACTTCTGTCAAAAAGTTTCCAGGGGTACTGGTCTATGGCAGCAGGAAATACATGTTTAGCTGCAAAAGACAACTTCTATGGTTCAACTTTGCTTCAAAGCAACACAGCTTCATAACCTCATGAAAGTCTGGGTGTGTTGAGGAAACTGTGTAACAGAGCAGGACCCTATGGAGGCTTCTTGGAACAGACCCCCACCACCAACACCACCAACAACCATGTTCTCCGCCTGCCTCTTATCTGTAGAAAAACTTTAGCCTCCTGGGCCTTCTCTGAGTTCCAAAGAGTAAATCCAATCAGAGAAGTGAGAAACTATAGAAAGAAAGGAAAACAGTCAAGCAAAACAAAATAATAATAGTTTAGCCATTAAACAAAGTCAAGGACCTTTACTTCTTCTTCAAGAACATTTACTTCCTCTTCATGGGCTATAGATAATATTCTGAGCCATATTCTTTGAGCTGTTTTGTAGATACTGAAACCCCTACCAGGTGGAAGAAGTTAACTGTGTGCTGTTCACAAACACATAGAACCCAGACTGGTTGGAACCAGAAGGTTGATGATGTTGACTCCTGATTACCTCACCACCAACCAATCAGAAGAATGTCCACAAGCTGATCACACACCCCACAACCCCCCTCCTTCACCCTGTTTTTAAAGACCTTTCCCTGAAAAGCTTCAGGGAGTTCAGGCCTTTTAAGAACTAGCTACCTAGCGCTTCCTGTGGGTTTAGCAGCCCTTCAGAGTTAGCAAGTGGATTATTTTTGTATTAACCATCTTACCCGGACTCTCTGACTTGACAAACTGAGAACAGGGAAGGCACAACTAATTGACCGGCCATGAAGAACTGAGGAGGCAGACCTACACCTCAAGTCTCTATGATGTCTTTTTAAGAAATTTAAGAAGCATCAGCTATTTTTCAAGCATTGGAGATACAGAGATGAGCAAGTGGTGGCCCTCAAGAAGAATATAATATCAAGAAAGTGCCATGTGGCTGACAGAGCCTTGGTGCTCCAGCCAGGTGTCAGGCCTGCGTCTCTGAGATACGAGATCCAAGTTCAGGATATTGGTCCACCAGAGACCTCCTAGCCCCACATAATATCAAACAGCAAAAGCTCTCTCAGAGAACTCCATCTCAATGATAAGACCCAGCTCCACTCAACGACCAGCAAGCTACAGTGCTGGACACCCTATGCCAAACAACTAGCAAGACAGGAACACAACTCCACCTATTAGCAGAGAGGATGCCTAAAATAATAATAAGTTCACACACACCCCAAAACACACCACTGGACTCGGTCCTGCCTACCAGAAATACAAGATCCAGCCACATCCACCAGAACACAGACACCCGTCCCTCCACCAGGAAGCCTACACAACCCACTGAACTAACCTTACTCACTGGGGGCAGACACCAAAAACAACAGGAACTACAAACCTGCAGAATGCAGAAAGGAGACCCAAACACAGTAAGTTAAGCAAAATGAGAAGACAGAGAAATACAAAGCAAATGAAGGAGCAAGGTAAAAACCAACCAGACCAAACAAATGAAGAGGAAATAGACAGTCTACCTGAAAAAGAATTCAGAGTAATGATAGTAAAGATGATCCAAAATCCTGGAAATAGAATGGAGAAAATACAACAAACATTTCACAAGGACCTAGAAGAACTAAAGGGCAAACAAACAAAGATAAACAACACAATAAATGAAATTAAAAATTCTCTAGAAGGAATCAAAAGCAGAATAACTGAGGCAGTAGAACGGATAAGTGATCTGGAAGATAAAATAGAGGAAATAACTACTGCAGAGCAGAATAAACAAAAAAAGAATGAAAAGAATTGAGGACAGTCTCAGAGACCTCTGGGACATTAAATGCACCAACATTTGAATTATAGGGGTCCCAGAAGAAGAAGAGAAAAAGAAAGGGACTGAGAAAATATTTGAAGACATTATAGTTGAAAACTTCCCTAATATGGGAAAGGAAATAGTCAACCAAGTCCAGGAAGCACAGAGAGTCCCATACAGGATAAATCCAAGGAGAAACACGCCCAGACACATATTAATCAAACTCTCAAAAATTAAATACAAAGAAAAAATATTAAAAGCAGCAAGGGAAAAGCAACAAATAACATACAAGGGAATCCCCATAAGGTTAACAGCTGATCTTTCAGCAGAAACTCCGCAAGCCAGAAGGGAGTGTCAGGACATATTTAAAGTGATGAAAGGGAAAAACCTACAATCAAGATTAATCTACCCAGCAAGGATCTCATTCAGATTCAAAAGAGAAATTAAAACTTTTACAGATAAGCAAAAGCTAAGAGAATTCAGCACCACCAAACCAGCTTTACAACAAACGTTAAAGGAACTTCTCTAGGCAGGAAACACAAGAGAAGGAAAACACCTACAATAACAAACCCAAAACAATTAAGAAAATGGTAATAGGAGCACACATATCGATAACTACCTTAAATGTAAATGGATTAAATGCTCCAACCAAAAGACATAGACTAGCTGAATGGATACAAAAACAAGACCTGTAAATATGCTGTCTACAAGAGACCCACTTTAGACCTAGGGACACATACAGACTGAAAGTGAGGGGATGGAAAAAGATATTCCATGCAAATGGAAATCAAAAGAAAGCTGGAGTAGCAATTCTCATATCAGACAAAATAGACTTTAAAATAAAGACTATTACAAGAGACAAAGAAGGACACTACATAATGATCAAGGGATCAATCCAAGAAGAAGATATAACAATTGTAAATATTTATGCACCCAATATGGGAGCACCTTAATACTTAAGGTAAATGCTAACAGTCATAAAAGGGGAAATCGACAGTAACACAATCATAGTAGGGGACTTTAACAACCCACTTTCACCAATGAACAGATCATCCAACGTGAAAAAAAATAAGGAAATACAAGCTTTAGATGATACATTAAACAAGATGGACTTAATTGATATTTATAGGACATTCCATCCAAAAACAACAGAATACACTCTCTTCTCAAGTGCTCATGGAACATTCTCCAGGATAGATCATATCTTGGGTCACAAATCAAGCCTTGGTAATTTTAAGAAAATTGAAATCATATCAAGTATCTTTTCCAACCACAATGCTATAAGTCTTGACATCAAATACAGGAAAAAATCTGTAAAAAATACAAACACATGGAGGCTAAACAATACACTGCTAAATAACCAAGAGATTGCTGAAGAAATCAAAGAAGAAATTTAAAAATACCTAGAAAAAAATGATAATGAAAACACGACGACCCAAAACCTATGGGATGCAGCAAAAGCAGTTCTAAGAGGGAAGTTTATAGCAATACAATCCTACTTCAAGAAACAAGAAACATCTCAAATAAACAACCTAACCTTATACCTAAAGCAATTAGAGAAAGAAGCACAAAAAAACCCCAAAGCAATCTGCAGATTGAATGCAATCCCCATCAAACTACCAATGGCATTTTTCACAGAACTAGACCAAAAAAGTTCACAATTTGCATGGAAACACAAAACTCTGAATAGACAAAGCAATCTTGAGAAAGAAAAACGGAGCTGGAGGAATCAGACTCCCAGACTTCAGACTATACTACAGAGCTACAGTAATCAAGACAGTATGGTATGGCACAAAAACAGAAATATAGATCAATGGAACAGAATAGAAAGCCTAGAGATAAACCCACACACATATGGTCACCTTATCTTTGATAAAGGAGGCAAGAATATACAATGGAGAAAAGACAGCCTATTCAATAAGTGGTGCTGGGGAAACTGTACAGCTACATGTAAAAGAATGAAATTAGAACACTCCTTAACACCACACACAAAAATAAACTCAAAATGAATTAAAGACCTAATGTAAGGCCAGACACTATAAAACTCTTAGAGGAAAACATGGGCAGAACACAGTATGACATACATCACAGCAAGATCCTTTTTGACTCACCTCCTAGAGAAATGGAAATAAAAACAAAAATAAACAAATAGCACCTAGTGAAGCTTAAAAGCTTTTGCACAGCAAAGGAAACCATAAACCAGACGAAAAGACAACCCTCAGAATGGGAGAAAATCTTTGCAAACAAAGCAACTGACAAACGATTAATCTCCAAAATATACAGGCAGCTCATACAGCTCAATATGAAAAAAACAAACAACCCAATCCAAAAATCGGCAGAACACCTAAATAGATATTTCTCCAAAGAAGATACACAGATTGCCAACAGACACATGAAAGAATGCTCAACATCACTAATCAGTAGAGAAATGTAAATCAAAACTACAATGAGGTATCACCTCACACCGGTCAGAATGGCCATCGTCAAAAAATCTACAAACAATAATTGTTGGAGAGGGTGTGGAGAAAAGGGAACACTCTTGCACTGTTGGTGGGAATGTAAATTGATACAGCCACTATGGAGAACAGTATGGAGTTTCCTTAAAAAACTAAAAATAGAACTACCATATGACCCAGCAATCCCACTACTGGGCATATACCCTGAGAAAACCATAATTCAAAAAGAGTCATGTACCAAAATGTTCATTGCAGCTCTATTTACAATAGCCAGGACATGGAAGCAACCGAAGTGTCCATCATCGAATGAATGGATAAAGAAGATGTGGTACATATATACAATGGAGTATTACTCAGCCATAAAAAGAAATGAAATTGAGTTATTTGTAGTCAGGTGGATGGACATAGAGACTGTCATACAGAGTGAAGTAGGTCAGAAAGAGAAAAACAAATACCGTATGCTAACACATATATATAGAATCTAAAAAATAAAAAATTGTTCTGAAGAACCTAGAGGCAGGACAGGAATAAAGATGCAGACGTAGAGAATGGACTTGAGGACACAGGGAGGGGGAAGGGTAAGCTGGCAGAAAGTGAGAGAGTGGCATGGACATATATACACTACCAAATGTAAAATAGATAGCTAGTGGGAAGCAGCTGCACAACACAGGGAGATCAGTTCAGTGCTTTGTGTCCTCCTAGAGGGGTGGGATAGGGTGAGAGGGAGGGAGATGCAAGAGGGAGGAGATATGGGGATATATGTATATGTATAGCTGATTCACTTTGTTATACAGCAGAAACTAACACACCAGTGTAAAGCAGTTGTACTCTAATAAAGATGTTAAAAAAAAAAAAAAGAACTAGCTATGTAGACTCCTTGCTTGACACCTGCAATTAACACTGCACTTTCCTTCACCACAACCCAGTGTCAGTAAGTTGGCTTTACTGCACGTGGACAAGCAGACCCAAGTCTGGTTCGGTAACACCTGGGGTGCCCTGTAAGCTTAAGCACCTTAATTACTGATAGTGCCTCACACGGACAGAGCACTTGCCTGTACTCAGTGGGGCTCCTTACACTTTATCGCCTCTGAACCTCACATCTTCTTGAACAGTCAGTGATTACAATACTGTACAGGCCATTTTACAGATGAAAAAACTGGAGACTCAGTACTGACATGACTTTCCCTGGTCACATAGCCACTTAGTAGCAGAGTCTCAGCAAGGGCCCAGGTTCTCTGGGTCTTGGTCTAAGGGTTTCCACTATATCACACCAACTTAAGTTGTTCTTGCACATAAAAAACACTTTACAAATAAACCAGGTGGTTTCTACCTTCTCCAGGTGAAGTTCACCACATCTGCCAAGCTGTTCTAGACACCAGCAAACCATCAGATGAGGATGAGCATCTAGACCCAAAGAAGAAAAAGAGCAAAATAGATTCCACTAATTTGCTATATCTGAAGTGTTCATTTTTAGTAGCAGCTCCTCTGTTTTCCAGCCTTCAAAAAATTTCAGGCTCTTATTCAAAGCATTAACTAAATAGAACTCCTCCAGAGAAAGACGGTGTCTATAGGAGGCACAACATTTCCATCACCCACCCACACGCCCTGCAAGAGGACACATAGAGCCCTTTTTAATTGGCTTCCACTCCCAGCTTGTCTTGTGAAAATCACTTTAAGAAACCTCAGCTCCCTCATCTGTAAAATAAAGCACTGGAATAGATACTCCCAAATGTCCCTTACAGATATTACATTTTATGTTTGGTGGACAATGCCTGAGGGAAACCGTGTGTCACGGGAGAACACTGGATAAAGAGTCAGAGGGTAGATTCAGAATGTTTGCCTCTGCTTCTTGCTACCTTCAGGCAACTCAGTTACCCTTTCAGAGTTGCAAATACCATCTCACAGATCTTTTGGGAAGAGCAGATGTACACACCACAACTCTAGGCTATGATTAATTATCACAGCAGAGCTTCCCTGCCAGCCCCAAAGGAGATTCAAGATCTGGTTGTGTCAGGTGAACCTGTGAGCCATTGGAGCGCCAGGATCTATTGTCTAAGTTGATGTGAATGGAGGGGGAAAAAAAGCCCAAGAAAATGTCTTGGAGGAAGGCAGAAGAAAAGGCTACAGGAGAAGACAGCTCTGCGTGTGTGGATGTGTCCCCACCCAGGCCTAGGGACCTAAGTCTACATTTACCTTGAGGAAGCTGCAGGTAGAAGCCAAAGGCACCATTTCCCAGAGGAACTTATGTCTTGAGATCAATCAGGCTTATTCCAGGACCAAGAGACCAAATTCATCCAGGTGGAGAATGGGGACCTTTTTAGAGGGGAACACGGTGTCACTCTTAGCATGAGGGGGGACACATAAAGAACAATATTTGGCAGCTTTGGGTTCCAACCAGGGTGGTAACAGGCCTGGGAGCAGCACTCCCCCAGAGCCTGTGCAACAGTGCTCACCCATATTTTTCCCTCTAGCAGTCAGTGGGCGAGGGTACCAGCTGGGAGTAGAAGAAAAACTGCACGTGAACACATAGAAGACACTCCAAGGACTCCCAAAGTCTGCTTTTGAGGAGAAAATATCTTACTTTAATAGGACTCCATGGGTGCCCACAGCCTAGAAGATATTTGGGTTCTATTTCATAGATAGGGTGGTAGGGATGAGAAAAATACTTATCCCAAAAGTTCATCCAATGAATAAAAACTACAGAGTAAGAGTTCAAACTAACTTTTCTTTACTTGATATTTACATTTACCAAGTAATATTTTTAAAATAAATTCATTTAAAAATATTCTCCCCAAATAGTGTATTTCTTTAAATTTGACAATAAATTCACTCTCAATCCGTTGTTCAGAGGATAGCGTTAATGGACAAAGAAGTTGATCCCGTTTTCCAAGGCAGAAGATGTAATTTTGTTGATGCCCCCTGTTCAGTGTTTCTTACAAAAATAATGAATTTCACATCGTTCTGTTGATAAGAAAGAAAACCACACAGGGAATACATTTTTGAATGCCATCTGTGCCATTAACAAGTCATATTATATCAGCATTTCACAGTGTGGGTCAGTGTCCCAGGGTACAACATTTGGCCTGTGTCACATAGAAATGCATGAAATTTTAAGCTTAATTATCCCTCACCTATACAACTGAGGGCACTGCCCAGATGTTCTTAAAGGGTTCATCCAGGTTCAACATTGCATCTCAGCATTTCTGATATGATGTGAACTGTGAACTCCTTCCATGGGCATAATTATCCCCAAACTCTCTTAGAACTTTTGTTTCAACTGCTAAGTGGTATATGAAAAGAAATGATTTTTTTTATTGAAGCTTAGCTGATTTACAATGTTGTGCTAATTTCTGCTGTACAGCAAAGTGACTCAGTTATACACATATATATATTCTTTTTTTATGTATATTCTTTTCCATTACGGTTTATCCCAGGAGATTAGATGTAGTTCCCTGTGCTATACAATAGGACCTGGTTGTTTATCCATTCTAAATGTAACAGTTTTCATCTACTAACCCCAAACTCCCAGTCCATCCTTCTCCCTCCCCACCTCCCCACTGACAACCACAAGTCTGTTCTCTATGTCTGTGAGTCTGTTTCTGTTTTGTAGATAGGTTCGTTTGCGTCACATTTTAGATTCCACATATAAGTGATATCATATGGTATTTGTTTTTCTCTTTCTGACTTACTTCACTTAGTATGATAATCTCTAGGTCCATCCATGTTTCTGCAAATGGCATTATTTTGTTCTTTTTAATGGCTGAGAATATCCCATTGTATATATGTACCACATCTTCTTTACCCATTCATCTGTCGATGGACATGTAGGTTGTTTCCATGTCTTGGCTATTGTGAATAGTGCTACTATGAACATAGGGGTGCATGTATTGAAAAGAAATTATTTTAAATAAAGACTTGCTTTTATTTTAGAGTGGAATAGTATTGATTGCATTATAAAAGTCCCACTAATATTATCATTAATAATAATCATGATGTATGAAGACTCATTTTGACTTAAGTTCCATTGAATTAATTTTGTGATATAAAACAATTTACCATAAAAAAGTAAAACTGCCTATGTCATATTTGGTTTGGAGATCATAAACTATATATATTATATAATTATATACATGTAAATATACATGTAGATGTAAAATATATATGTATATATATTTAAATGTAGACTACAATTAACTAAATTTTGGCAACAAATTAGACTTTTCATACTTTTAATTTTAGTTCTAAAGTAATTCAGAAAGGTTTTATATTTTTACTTGTAAACCCTCTTCACATATAATATATTGCTGACATATAGTCTTTATTCCCAATAAATTGGATATAATCATTACTATAGTTTCTCTGTAAGTATTCATTTTTTCAAAGTTCTGGAAACATCTCAATGTATTGTATAAATTTTTCCATCAGATAAATTAAACTTATAAATATAGGGAAGAGCATCTTGAGATTAATTTACAGGATTATATCCATGTTTCAGCATCAATATTCTTTATGATCCAGAATTTAACTAACAATCTATTGTAGGTACAAAATTTAAGATATATGAGTAAGAATAAAAGTCACTTTTAATTATACCACCACCAGAGAAGGAAGTGTTCAGCTGAGAAATAAATTAGCTGAATGACCGAATCTTCAGCAGCCTCCATAAAGGGTCATGTGTTTGCTAGATTCTTACTTAGAGCCCTTCACACTGATTTGTTTTGAACGGGGAAAAAAATGACTTATATTTATTAATTGAAAAACAGATGGCATTCCTGTCTTTATGTGATCCCACAAAATACTTTGCAAACCCCAAAATTGATAGACATGGGTTAGAAAATGTCATAATATTGAATCATTTTCTAAAAGGCTCTGCTGTAACTCAGTTCTGTTTGTCAAGATCACCAGAGCTTGGGGAGAGAGACATCCCTTCCCCACTGTAATTCTGGGACTGGCCACAGTGTAAGACACACGTAACATTGGAACATCTAAACACATGTGCCAGCAAGCAGGCTTTGTCTCCTATGGGAGAACATTTCTCGCTAATAAATCCCCTCTGACTCTGCTTCTTGTGGATTGTGTTTCTTTGGCCTTTGCAAGTTTCTTCGCTAACTTCTTCATCCTTTCATGGTTCTGAATTAACTGTGCAACTTGACCTTGGACTTGATTCTCAAGCTTTCCCTTGACCTCGTTAGCTCACTTCCAGTTCAGAATCCTTTCTGAACCAGCTGCTGTCCCTGACTCAGCACTCTAAAAAAAGCAGTTATATGTTCCTTTTCCAGTACTACTTTTCATCTCTAGGAAGACAGCTCTGAAACCAGACCTCAGAGTTTCAGGAGAATGGTGTTAAGTTCTAAAGCAACAAGACAATATCCATGGTAGACAGGCAAGAGAAAAGTCATCAAACTGCTTTTCTAGACACAGCTGACATCTTTCCTTTTGAATGAAAGAAAAAATAGAATTTACGGATTATCTTAATTAGGTCTGTTTTTTCCCCATTTCTAACTTGTGTTCCTTTTTAAGATCAAAAAGAATCAAAGAAATCTCTTGAGGCTGTTTTCTTGTCATTGATGTGTTAAAAACAGTAAACCACCTTCACTGAATTACCATAAATTCAACACAGCATAAAGGAAAACATTTTATAGTGCTTGTTTTCTTTTTTTGTAAGAAAAAATGTTACAAGTCCTCTCCATATCACTCCTAATTGCTATTTTTTATTTCCCATACACTCTTGTTAACCTTCTTTGCCTATCATGGTGGGGTCAGACCAACAAATGTTGCTGTTGGAATGGAAATATCATATACATAAAAAGCAAACTTCAAATTGAATGCTACCATATCATTCACAGATGTCATCACTAGCAATAGGAGAAGAGGGTTGTCTTGTGTGAGAAGAAAAGCAAAATGGAAGTGTAGCCCTACGTGAGCTCTCTAAAATGGAGCCAGGAGACCACTGAGGAAGTGTGACTTATGCACATCTCGGCCCAGGTGGAATCTGACCTATTGACCACTTACTGTCCTAATGAAGGCATCCAAAACATCTGTAAGAAACTCAAGATATTTACTGGATTCTTACCCTAAAATAACTGTAACAGCCTGTCTACTTATCAAACCCCTCCCCTGAAACAACTCATGATTCCTTAAGGACAAATATTTCCTGACTTGCATCAGGGTCAATCACAATTCTCACTGGGCAACTTTAACAGTCGTGTGGCTTTTTGTCTTTATAAGCCTTTTGACTTTTTCACCTTAATCTGTGTCTCCTGAAATGCAGTCCTTAAGACCACAAATAAAGGCCTTTGTTCTTTGCAGCCTTGATGTTGATTATTGTTCAATGCCTGCAATTGTAAGGGTGGCTCTGGGGAGTCTACCCTTTTAAGAAGACAGCGAGAGGCAAGGGCTGCTGATAGCAGATTGATCTCTTCCCCTTAGAAAGTGACCTCAAGCTATGATATGGCAGAAGAGAGTGGTCCAGTTCAGGAGTTTGTACATACACTGACAAGCATCTTTGGTAGGAGAACCTCAGAAAACTCAATTAAAGGCCTCCCATGGAGTGGGCAGCCTCTGCCTTGGCATTGCAGGATGTCAGAAGGAACACCCCACTGCCTTAAGAAAACCAAAGAAACACGTTATCCCCCTTCTGAGAGGTTAAAGTATGCAAGATCCAATAGGCCATTCTCACTGCAGTCAGGGATGCCAAGGATATGAAGGCTTTTGCTCACAGGGAAAGTTCTCTTCTCTAACACCACCATCATCTTTTGCCACTGAAGTGGCCATTACAAAGCTCATTATTTTAGAAAAAAAAAATATTCACAGAGAATCAAACATGTACAGTGTAAGGGGTATAAAGGATAAGAAACTGCCTACACACAATGCAAACCTTTATTCATGAGGCTATAAGGGAAGGAAGAGTGATTAAACCCCAAAGTTGGAAAACCTAAAGTCTTTTTCATTCTTCAGGATTTGGCTTTAGAAAATCCCCTTATAAACCAGAATTACCCCCAATGAACTACAGAGAGGGAAAACTTTTCTTCTCTCCTCTTAGGTTCTATAACACAGGCTTGAAAATTAAACTGACAAAAGACAGATAATGAGGGAAAAGCCATACAAATTTTATTAATATTTTTAATTTTACTTGCATAGGGGCTTCACAGGAAAGAAAAAAACAGAAAAACAAACACACAAAAACAAAAAACAAAGAAGCAGTTAGACCCAGAGGCTTATATACCATTTTAACAAAGGACTATAAATTGTGGATATGTAGCTAGACAAAAGAAAGGAGGTTTGGGTTTCTAAGGGCAATTGCATGTGGGAAGGTGACTAGGAAATATATAGGGGAAGCTCATGATAAGGATCATTTAGTAAGCTCTGTTTATGCAGACTCAAATCAGTGCCATTTCTGACTCCAATGATAAAGGCTGTTCTCCTCTTCCTGGTATGGGAGGGGAGAGACACATCACAAGATAAATTTATGCCCTGCTGTTAGGCAGTGAGGGGAGAACAGAGAGCTCATCCTGTATCTGCTTTTTCTCAATTGCCTTCAGCTCAAAATAATCTTTAAGCCAAAGTACCATAGTTTGGGGTGGCATATTCTGATCTGCTTCAACTCTTTCTCTGACAGTGGCATAAACATTGGGGTGATGCAGCTGGCTCATGCAGCCTCACAAAGGAGTGGCTTCTTAAAGTTTCACAGATTTTGTGAGCCAGTGTTAAACATAGCGATTATTAGAAATTAAAATTAAATGAATTATACTGAAAAAGAAAGGTAAAAAATACTCAAAATTCTCACTTCTTAATTACTTTACTGCATTTTACAAAAATTTATACTCCTATATATACATCTATTACATTTTTATGTTGAAAATACAGTTAGTCTTCCATATCTTCTAGTTCCACATCCATGAATTCAACCAAATGTTCAAAAATATTTGGAAAAAAATTCTAGAAATTTCCAAAAAACAAAACTTGAATTTGCCATGTGCTGGCAACTTTTTGCATAGCATTTACATTGTATTTACAACTATTTACATAGCATTTACATTGGATTAGGTATTATAAGTAATCTAGAGATGATTTAAAGTATACAGGAGGATTTGCATAGGTTGTATGCAAATACTGTGTTATTTTATTTAAGGGACTTGAATATACATGGATATGGGTATCCACGGTGGACCTGGAACCAATCTCCGTGGATACAGAAGGATGACTCTACTATATATGGTGTGTTACTGATCATCTCTTCCCAGTTCCTCTTTCAGGAGCATCATGTTGGTAACTAGAAATCAGCCAAGGTGGGAGTGTTTGCACCATGGAAATCAGCAAAAGCTAAAAATCTGGGTTTGATTTATGGCTTTATTGATTGCCTGTGCTTAAGAAAGAGATGAAGAAAATGTTAACATTGCAGATGAAACATTTTTTTAAAAGTGTATCATATCTGTAGCCATATATTCTAAGGCACACAAGATAGGGAGGAAATACTCTTCCAGGATTTGAAAAGTATCTAATTCAGCAAAGAAGTCACTCATGTCATTGATAAGTGACTGAAGTTTTGACATACATAGTACTGAAGCTGAAAGAGATTTCTGTTTAATGAATGTGATTTGTACAAGAATGAGAAATAGTTTAATCATAGATCATATAACAGATGTGATGACAGTAAATTTTACTGGGAAAAGGGCAGATTAGAATGAAACTCCATTTTTCATGTCGTGGTTGAACTGCACCCATAGGTTGTCTATAGACACAAGAATTCAGCAAAAGTCAACAAAACATTTATGATAAGGAATACTGTATATGCTATTATTACTTGTAAATTGTGTGCTACACATCTGTATACCAGTAACATTTATAACAAAGTATATATATGTATTTCTGTATCTAACACACGTGCACACACACACACACACACACTCACATCTTTTTTTTTGCCACTAGTTAAACGTTTACTAGCACATCATTAGACATTAGATGCAAGGATGGTTATGGACACCATGGGAGGTAACCTCCATTTATTATCTTTGAATGCTCCATACAGGCCCTGAACATCCCTGTGGTCTAATGAATAAATTCATTAGATGGATCTTTTGTCTATAAATTTAAATAAAACTTGTTTAAAACTGCTCATATACTTGACCTATATGGTCTCAGGGGATAATGAGTCCCATATTTCTTATTCATGATACATAAGATTTTAGGGGAAAAATTTAGAAAAAAATATCTAATCAAGCAGTTTTCAGGCTTCTTTTAACATTAATTGCCCAGCATACATAAGATACTCTTAATGGTTAGTCCTGGGAAGTGAGATTGAGGACACAGGGAAGGTGAAAGGGGATTTTCATTTTCATTCTGTGTCACTTTGAATTGGTTTCCTGAGAAGGAGGAAAGATCAGAAGAAGATAGGTAGAAAATGGAGGTCCAGAAATGTGCTGTGTGGTAGGGCAAGTAGGTTTTTATTTGTTTATTTAGATCCCAGCATATTCAAGAATTATTTAAATAGCTTATAGAAATTCATATAATGCAATAGGATAAAAGTAATAACAGTAAAACCAAGGTGAAGGGATAATCATGGCAGCATAGAAAGGGGAGCCAAAGATAAAAATGCACAACCTGAGGTCTTGCTTCACTACTATGGATAAACAGAGAGTTCTCCTCTACACAAGAAAAATTTAAAGATCAAAATACAAAGAGATATATAAACCAGTTTTTTCAGACTTGTTCACAAAGACTTAAATACCTCTTGCTCACCACTGAACATCATCAGGGAAGAAGGGGAAGAGTTATTTACAGAATAACCTGAAGCATAAGAGCTCACAGAGCTCTTGATGATTCAGCAAACAAATCCTTCCCTCTGGTGACGCTTCTTGCTCCTATCAACTGACCATATTAGGATTCCAATGCTTCAGGATTCCACATTGAAGTGGTCCTTATGGAAGCCAGAGAGCTAGATTACATGAGCCACTGTGATCTCTCTTGACCTTCTAACTAGTTCAATGAGTACTTCACAGGGCATCCCAGAATGTTCCCTTCACTCCAGACAGGACTGTCATCTAATACTCACTCAAATAGTCTCTTTACTTAAGCAATGTTTTAAAATCTAAACATCCATCCTTTTCTTCCAGCCCTAATCAAATTTTACCAATTAGTCAAGGCCCAACTGAAGTCCCAGGGGCTACATTTTTTATCATATATTAGTTGATTAATGATTTATCTACTTTGCATGAACAAATCTTAATATTTTCCTAACCACTTCCCAACCAGAATTATTTGATATTGGAGGCCTGTTGGCAATAGGCTCTCCTGGCTAAATGACTAATATGACATAACTCCCTGTACACATAGAAAGGAAGTCTGAAACCAAGGCAGAATGGGGAAAATTAATAAGGCAGCTTCTTAAATACTGATGAAGTATGTTGGATAAACATCACAGTCAAGGCACTGGAAAAATTACATGGAATACATTTTTATTCAGGTATATTTTCTTCAAAAAAAATACATTATAGCTGGAAAAAAAAGTACTTCATCACTTTGGGAAAAGAACTATATCAGGAAACACAGACTTTCATTTCCTGGAAGATGGAGGAGAGGTAATTATGAACAAATGAAAGAATAAAACCCTCAGCAAAGAAATAGAAGGTCTCAGAGAACAAAGCAACCAAAGATATAAAAAACAACCAAATGGACATTTTAGAACTGAAAAATACAATAATCAAAATTAAAACTCAATAACAAAATAGAGGGGATAGAGGAAAGAATCAGGGAACTAGAAGATAAAACAATAGAAATCCAATCTGAACAATAGAGAGAAAATTGAAGATTTGAAAAATGAACAGAGGCTTAGGAAACTGTCAGGGCAGTGCTGAAAAAAATACTTGAAGAAATTAATGGCTGAAATCTTCCCCAATTTGTCAAGAGTTACAAATCTACAGTTTCATGAAGCCCAGTGAAGCCCAAACAGAATAAACCCAAAGAAAACCACAACAAGACACAGCATAATTAACTTCTGAACTAAAGAAAAATCTAGAGTGTAGCCAGAGAAAAACAATACCTTACCAATAGGGGAAAAAGAGTTCTAATGATGAAAGATTTTTCATCAGAAACCATGGAGGCCAGAAGAAAGTGACACAATATTGTTTAAGTGTTGAGAGAAAAGAACTGTCAACCCAGAATTCTATACCCAGTGGAAACATCCTTCAGGAATGAAGAAGAAATCATGACATTCTCAGTTGAAGGAAATTGTTGCCAGCAAACACATACAAAAAATGGCCAAAAGAAGTTCTCTAAACAGAAAACAAACCGTAAAAGAAAGAACCTTCAAAGAAAGAAAAAACAAGTAAGCAAAAAGATAAGTAAATCCAATAGGCTTTCCTTCTCCTCCTGACCTTTCTAAAGTACGTATGATAGTTGATACAAAAATTATAATACACATTGATGTAGTTTTAAGTGTGTGTAAGGGAAAGGTTTAATAAAATTGAAGTATAAAGAGGGGAGGAAATTGGGATATAAAGGGAGATAGGTATCTATACTTCACTTGAAAGAGTAAATTAACATGACTGTTAAATTCTGGTAAGTTATGTATAATATAATGCAATACCAAGAGCAACCACTAAAAAAGCTATACGAAGAGACACTCTCAAAAATTCTATAGACAGATTAAAATGGAATTCTAAAAAAATGTTCAGGAAATCCACAGAAAGTCAGGAAAAGATAACAGAGAAACAAAAAGTAAAGTGAACAAAGAGAAAACCAAAAAAATGGCAGAATTTAGTCCTAATATACTTGACCCTTGAAAAACACAGGTTGAACTGAGCAAGTTCACTTACATGTGGATTATTTTCAATAAATAAGTACTACAGTACTACAATCCACAGTTGGTTGAATCTGTGGATGTGTAACTGGGGATACAGAGGGCTGACTATAAAGTTATACACAGATTTTCAATTATGTAGAGGGTAAGTGTCCCAACCTCCACACTGTTCAAGAGTATATCAGTATTTTGTACTGTAGTTCAATAATTACATCAAATGTAAATTATCTAAAAATACCTATTAAAAGACAAAAATTGTCAGAGGAGATTAGAGAACTTGAACCAACTATATTCCGTCTACAAGAAACTCACTTCAAATATACAATATAGATAGGTTGAAAGTAAAAGGATGGAAAAAGATATATCATTCAAACATTAGTGATAATTGTCATTAATCAAAAGGAAGCAGGAGTGACTATATTATGATCATTTAAGGTTCAGAGCAAGAAAATTACCAGAGGCAGAGAGGGACCTTAAAAATTAAACACACTGGGCTTCCCTGGTGGCGCAGTGGTTGAGAATCTGCCTGCCAATGCAGGGGACACGGGTTCGAGCCCTGGTCTGGGAGGATCCCACATGCCGCGGAGCAACTAGGCCCGTGAGCCACAATTGCTGAGCCTGCGCGTCTGGAGCCTGTGCCCCGCAACAAGAGAGGCCGCGACAGTGAGAGGCCCACGCACCGCGGTGAAGAGTGGCCCCCACTTGCCGCAACTGGAGAAAGCCCTCGCACAGAAATGAAGACCCAACACAGCCATAAATAAATAAATAAATAAAACCCAAAAGTTAAAAAAAAACAAAAACAAACAAACAAACAAAAAAACCTACTTTGAAACCTCCGAAAATTTGCAAGAATAGTAACAACATATGTTCTTCTCCTAAATGCTCCATTTAACATTTAAAAAAAAAAAAAAAAATTAAACACACTAAGAAGGCATAGCAATCCTAAATGTGCCTACACCAAAAAACACAGCTACAAAATATGTGAGGTAAAAACTGATAGGACTAAAAGGAGAAATAGACAAATCAACAATTATAGTTGGATATGTCAACACCCACCTCTCAACAATTGATAGAACAACTAGACAGAAAGTCAGCAAGACTACATAAGAATTCAACAGTACCATCTGTTATGGTCTGAATTGTGTTCCCCCAAAATTCATATGTTGAAGTCCTAACCCACAGTACTTTGGTTGTGGCTGTATTTGGAGATAGAGCCTTTAAATAAATAATTACATTAAAATGAGGCCATTAGGGTGGGCTCTAATCCAATCTGGTTAGTATCCTTATAAAAAGAGGAAATTTGGACATACAGATAAAGAGATACCAGGGGTGTGTGCTCATATAGAAAAGACTCTTTGAGGACACAGTGATAAAGCAGCCATCTGCAAGCCAAGGAGAGAGGTGTCAGGAGAAACCATACCTGCCAACACCTTAATCTTGGACTTCCAGGATCCAAAACTGAAAGAAAATAAATCTCTGTTGTTTAAACCACCTAGTCTGTAGTATTTTGTTGTGGCAGACCTAGCAGACTAATATACCATCAATCAACAGGATCTGACATTAATAGAATACTCCATCTCCAACTACATCAAAATATACATTCTTTTCGAGTACACATGAAACCAAAATAGACCATATCCTGGGCCATAAAACATACTTCAACAAATTTAAAAGAATTGAAATCATACAACGTGTCCTCTGACCACAACAGAATCAACCTAGAAATAAATCAATGACAAAAAGATAAGAAAATATCAAAACAATTAGAAACTAAACAACACACTTCCAAATAATCTATGGATCAGAGAGGAAGTCTCAAAGCAAAATTTAAAATATGTACAATTATCCAAAAGAAAATGAAAATACAGCATATCAAAATGTGTGGGACACATTGCTAAAGCAATGCTGCAGGAATTTATAGCACTAAATGCACATGCTTAAAAAGGTCTCAAATCAATAATGTTAGCTCCCATCTCAAGAAGCTAGAAAAAGAAGAGCAAAATCAATCCAAAGCAAGCAAAAGAAAGGAAATAATAAAAACTGGAGCAGAAATCAATTAAGTTGAAAAGCGAAAAATATTGAAACAAAGAGCTGGTTCTTTGAAAAGATCAACAAAATTGACAAACTTCTAGCAAGACTGAAAAAGAAAGAGAAGACACAAATTACCAAACTCAGGAATGAAGCAGAGTATGTCACTATAAACCTTGCAAACAACTGAAGAATAATAGGAGAATACTATGAACAACTCTACACACATAAATTTGACAAAATTGACCAATTCCTTAAAAAACACTATCACAATCACCTCATATGATAGGTACTATGAAGAGCTCTCAAACTAATAAGAAATTGAATTTGTAACTTAAAATCTTCCAAAAATGAAATTTCCAGGCCCAGATGGTCTCACTGGAGAATTCTACCAAACATTTAAAGAAGAATTAACACTAATTCTATACAATCACTTCCAGAATTTAAAAGAGAAGGGAACACCTCCCAAATTTTTTTATGAAGATAGTGTTATCCTAATACCAATACCAGACAAAGGAAAAGAAAGAGGGGGGTGGAGGGAGAGGGAGAGGGAGGAAAAAGGGAAGGAGGGAGGAAGGAGGGCAGGGGAGGAAGACATTTACAGACCAACTAGTTCCTCACTAAGTAATTATTTGCTATGGAAGTAAGAACTCTTCCCCTTAGAGACTCAAGATGGCATGATAATATCAAAGACCTTCCTCTTTACATTTAAGCAGTATTAGAGACCCAAAATGGTAAAGCAGAAATAATATAGAATTTGGATTAAGAAGATGCAGTGAAAGTTCGTTCATTACAGCAGTGCTTCTCTAACTTTAGCATGCATCAAAATCACCTGGAACAATTATTAAAACAAAAATTTCTGGACCCCACCTGAAGAGTTTCTGATTCAGTATGTCTGAGGTGGAGCCTGAGAATTCACATTTCTAACAAGTTCCCAGGTGAAACTGTTGCTGCTGGTCCAGGTACCACACTATGAGAATCATTGCTTTACTCTTAGTCGCTCTGTGACCATAAGTACATCACTTAACTCTCTAAGTTTTAGTGACCTCATTTGTAAAATTCAGATGGCAATAATATCTACCCAGGCTATCGAAAAGAGTAGGTTATGAAAAATCAAAATAAGAAAATGTACATGAAAACATTTTGCAAATTAGAAAGTACTATATAAATTCATTCCTTCACTCAAAATATACTTTTGATAACACATTATGTGCTGGTACTATGTTAGGAGCTGAGGCCAAATCAATTATTGGAGCCTATAATCTGATATGGAAGAAAAACATTAAATAATTATTTAACTATGAGTGTAAGTAAATGTTGTCATGAACAAAAATATTTCAGCAAAGTTTTTAAATTCTGAAATAGGAAGCAATATAGTAAAAGTACATGAATAAAAATAAATAAATAAATCAAATGAATGCCAAGTACTGAGGCCATAAAAAGGTTAGAGATAAAGCCCTATCAATACACTAGCTATACTTGAGATGACTGCATCCCTTCTATAGAAAATCAGTTAAGGAAAAAATCTCAAGCCCTCCTAAATTACTGTCAAACAAGTTGAGTAAGTTTTGTAGTATTTAGAGTGTGTCGGATATAGCAATCAGATACAGTCGAAAAGGGCAATTGAAGAGGGGAAATATAGTCAATGTTCCCTCCCAGCACCTGCAGGAAGCAGTCCTTACCATGCACTTGTAGCTTTCAACAACACTTTGTGCTTTGCAATCAGAGCCACAGCATATTGTCTTTTATTAAATCTGACTGGAAATAAACGATGCTTTTCTTAATCAAGCCCACACTGCAGTTTAAATCACTTTTAGGGCAAAATACATTCTCCCATGTGGGAGGCAAGCTCATCAGAATGGTCTCTAGGAGGGTTTTATCTTTGGGCAAGGATTTCAAAGCTTTCTCAAGCAGGCAGTGAATAGGTACTCTGCCCTCCAAGAATAACCAGCAGGGACTTCCCTGGTGGTGCAGCGGTTAAGAATCCGCCTGCCAATTAAAGGGACACGGGTTCGATCCCTAGTCCGGTAAGATCCCACATGCCGCAGAGCAACTAAGCCCGTGCGCCACAACTACTGAGCCTGTGCTCTAGAGCCCACGAGCCACAACTACTGAAGCCCACGTGCCTAGAGCCCGTGCTCCGAAACAAGAGAAGCCATGGCCATGAGAAGCCCGCGCACCGCAACGAAGAGTAGCCCCCACTCACAGCAACTAGTGAAAGCCCGCGCGCAGCAATGAAAACCCAATACAGCCAAAAATAAATTAAATTAATTAATTTTAAAAAATAAAAAAGAAGAACCAGCAGGCTGAAAGAGTCCAATGCTACCAACTGCTTTTGCTGACAAGTTGGTGGTTTGCTCATAAACTCGAAAATCCAACTAAACCGATGTAGGGTTGGTTTGGAGACTTCTTTTTTGATCTGTTCTGGGTCCTTTCACAATTAAAATTTGTACTCTTTTTTTCTGCTTAATACTTTAAAAAGGCAAAATATATGATTTCCTCCAAGAGGTTTCCATAACCTATTTATGGAAGAAAGAATTTTGTTTTCTAGAATGCACTCTCCAGGAAGAGACCAAATTTTCAATTTGAAAATAAAATTTACCCTTGCTTCTCCTATGTTTCATTCACAGCCAAAGGCAGGTCTACAAATCTGGGTCAGACACCTTAGTAGGTGACGGGACAGCATGCAATCAACTGTATTTAGTTTAATATCTTGAATCCATCCTGAGATAGTCTATCCTTCAAAAATATCTCCACATGGCCCATTTAACCACCATCTCTTTCTATTTTCCTTTATCTTTGTCACCCCTATTCCCCTTTCTTCTCTCCACACCAATCATAGGAATAGAATTATGTCTCTTGACTTGAGAGATCCTAAGAGACTCACCTCACCCAGCCCTACATATATTTCCCACCTAGAATCACCACCATTAGTTATCACTCACACTCGTATCACTCCTTCATTTGTGTTAGAACTTCTTTCAAAGTGAGGGCCCCCCCAGGTCTGTTTGCATATGTAAGGAATGGGGAAAGATGGAGACATAACAAGAAGACAGTTGTGGGGGAAAGGAGGGCAGATAAAAGACTGTCACAGTCTGGTCTCCCTGGATATCAGACTCTGACTCAGAGATTTGTGTGCAGGAAGCTAACCGGTCAGAATGCTCAGGATGAACACCTGTTGGGAAGAGAAGGAAGCAGATTGGGCAGAGGGAGAAGTTGGGCTGTGATACAGTTACAACAAAGGCCTCAGCCAATCTACAGAGAGCTCTGGAACTTGAATGGCCATAAAAAGACATTCCAAATTGGGATAAAATGGTCATGTCTTTTTACCCCACATTGTATTTGACTAATCACTGGATCCAGGCTGACCCCAGGAAAGGAATATGATCTTGATGGAGACAGCTCTCTTCAGCAGAGGACAGTCACCAGAAGGGAACTCAGCCACCACCACTCCTGACAACTGGAGGAATGAGTATATAAGTCTTGAAAGAGGAGATCTGGGCAACACTCCTAGCATCTACTATAAAGACTAACTACCATCCTGCCATTTTCATAATTTTGCCTTGACCTACCAAGCTCTAAGGACATCAGTCTCATTGTTACTATGGGGAATCAGAGGATCAGTCAAGAACCTAACAGCAAACAGATGACACACTCAAGATAGGGCAGTGTAAAGAAAGCCTAATTACAATGGAGTAATTGGCAAAGATATAGGTCAGGTACAAGGGAAGAATGAGGTTGCCATGTAGCCATTACTACTCCTGGACCAGAGGAAAGAAAAGAAGGAGAGAATACTGGAACCCAGAAAGCAAATACCATGTAAGGGAAGCCATTTTGAAAGGAGCATAGACCTTTGTTGAGATCACAGTCAGTCAGCTCCAAGAACTCACAAAGAGGAATCCAGGGGATTGAATACACCAAATTCACTCTCTTGTCAAGGTTCCCACTGGCCCAACCCAATCAAGCAAGGGATCCTATTGCTGTAGTACACTGAGGTCAGCCTCCTGGGGCAGAGAACAAGGAAAGAAGAGTAGAGAACGAATATAAAGCCACAGGTAGAAACTATCTGACACAGATTTAAAGGGATATTTATTGCCCAAAGCATTCAGCTTTCATGCTTGCTCCCATTTTCAGCAATGAATACAAGGTAGTGAATGTCAGCCTGTCTCCACAGTTGAGACCACACCTTAGAGAACAAATTCATAATGCTAAGCACAGTAGCTGTGGGGAGTCAGTGTATGTTCAGAGATCAGGGAGGTTTCACCCTTTTAAAATTTTGTTAAGGCTTTGGAATATGCTGACAGTGAAAGTCAATTATTTAGTGTGTTTAAGGAGTTGGGGGGGATACGAAAGGGGAAAAAAAAGGATAACAATGATGAGAAGCTTACACCCTGGGAATATACCAGTCATATAAGAGCCTTAAAAGAAAATCTTTGAGCTCTACAGACACTGTTAGAATCAATGCAACACTGACATCTTTAAAATTCCACAGGGGACCCTGATGCACAATTTTAAGCCTTGGGTACAAAATAAATAAGTTACAAGGATGTAATGTACAGCATAGAGAATATAGTCAATATTTTTTAATAACTTTGGAGTGTAATCTATAAAAATATTGAATGACCATGTTGTACACCTGAAACTACTATAATATTGTAAATCAACTATACTTAAACTTTAAAAAAACATTGCCATAGTCCCTGCACGGATAGGCTCATGGTAGAAGTACTAGGGACTCCTAAAAAATATGGGGAAAAAAGAGAAAAAATTCCCAAGCCAAAGCAGAACATTTTGTCACTGTCCCTTAGTTTTTGACTGGTATAAAGACTATGAAGGCATAAAGTAGTTGGAGAATGTTTTCTAAAAGCTAATACCAAACAGTTTAGGCACAAAAACAAATAATTTGCTCTTTCTCATTTGATTAATGTTCATTATTCCTATTAGGCTATTTACAGTTATTTGCTCTTTGTAAATATCAGCCAAAGCATATAGAAGAGTGGAGATTACTGAGAATTTTCTCAAAATGCAACCTTATTGTGTGGTAAAGTTAATTAAGCCCCTTATATGTCAAAACTGAGGGAAAATTTGTCATAATAAAAATTGGTGACATATAAGTACTGTTGGTGAGAATGTGAACTGGTACAGCCACTATGCAGAACAGTATGGAGTTTCCTTAAAAAACTAAAAATAACACACACACTACTATATATAAAATAGATAACTAATAAAGACCTACTCTATAGCACAGGGAAATTTCTCAATACTCTGTAATGACCTATATAGGAAAAGAATCTAAAAAAGACTGGATATATGTATATGTATAACTGATGCACTTTGCTGTACAGCAGAAACTAACACAACGTTTTAAATCAATTATACTCCAATAAAAATTAGAAAAAAAAACTAAACATAGAGTTCACATTTGATCCTGCAATCCCACTCCTGGGCATATATCAGGAGAAAACCATAATTTGAAAAGACACATGCACCACAATGTTCATAGCAGCACTATTTACAATAGCCAAGACATGGAAACAACCTAAGTGTCCATCTACAGATGACTGGATAAAGAAGACGTGGTATATATATATACAATAGCATATTACTCAGCCATAAAAAATAATGAAATAATGCCATTCACAGCAACATGGATGGACCTAGAGATTATCACACTGAGTGAAGTAAGCCAGACAGAGAAAGACAAATATCATATGATATCGCTTATACATGGAATCTAAAAAAATGATACAAATAAACTTATTTACAAAACAGAAATAGACTCACAGACATAGAAAATAAACTTACGGTTACCAAAGGGGAAGGGAGGAGGGATAAATTAAGAATTTCAGATTAAAATACATATATAAAATAAATAACCAACAAGGACCTACTGTATAGCACAGGGAACTATACTTAATATCTTGTAATAACCTATTATAGAAGAGAATGTAAAAAAAGAATACATATATATATCTGAATCACTTTGTTGTACATCTGAAACTAACACAACATTGTAAATCAACTATATTTCAATAAAAATTTTTAAACATAAATTTCTTTTAAAAATGGTGTCAAAGTCTTGGAAAAGAAGTTAGAAAAATGGCAATCTCTCCACTCCCAACTCCAGTCTGTATATATCTCTTTAGCCAAACTACCGTGGGGTCCATGGTCACCTAAGTACAGGTGAGACCTTGAGCTCTGAACAAAATTAACCAGAGAGAACTGAGACCAGCATTTCTCTCCGAGAGTTGGCATAAAGAAAGCTAGGGGGTGCTAAGGGGATGGACTGAGTTTTCCTTTTCCCTGAAGCTGGAAGAATGCAAGGAGACCTGGGAGAAATGACACTTCAGCAGCTTCCGTGCTACTGGCAGAACTGCAGCCATTTGTAGTTTAGTATGCCTACCCAGACCTGAGCCTCCATGAGACGCAGAGTAGAATAACATCTAAGGGTGTTCAGCATCCAGGGGAGGGAAAATATATGAGGACAAAGCAGGTATATGTATCTACAATCAGCAGAAAAGGATGAAATTCTCCCATTTAAAAAAGAGAGACTGACAGATTAAGCTAAACAACAACAATAAAGCTATATTCCATTTACAAGAAACATACTTTTAAAAAGATAAAGAATGGTTGACAATAAAGCAAAGGGCAAGAAAATGCCAGGCAAATATCAAGGATATGATGAAACCAAATGAAGAACGTTATATGAATAAAAGGCACAACTTAGGAAGAAGATAAACTAGTGATAAACTTAAATGCATCACATAACATAGCAGTTAAATATAGAAAACACATCAAAATAAAAATAGAAAAAGAATTTGACTAAAACACAATTATAGGAAGAGATTTTAATATATTTCTCACAAAATTGAACCTATCTAGTAGTGAAGAAATAAATAAATTATTTAAGCAAATTAAGTAATACTAGGTTTAGGTACAGTAGAATCTTATATCCCTTGAATAGAGATTATATATTCATTCCATATATTCATGGAACATTTGCTAAAGCAAGTTATGTATTTGACCACAAAAGAAAAGTTTAACAAATTGAATGTAACAGAAATTTTACAGGCCACATTTTCCGATAATAATATAACAAAATTACAAATAACAAAAAGTTGATGCCAAATATATTAATTACTTAGAAGTGTATTTACAAATATCTAGACAATCCTTAGATCAAAGAAGAAATCTAATTCACAAGTTATCTGAAGAGTAATGAAAAGAAGTACACTTCATATCAAATCCTATGAGACTTAAAAGCTAAATGCATAGCTTTAAATGCCTTCATAATTTAAAAACAGACTTAAAACGAAAAGAACTAAGTTCACATATTAACAAATTAAAAATAGACCATTAAAATCAATTAAAAACACATAAGAAAAGTGAGTTAATAAATCTAAAATATGCTATTAGTGAGGTAGAAAATAAAATTGGTAGATATGATAAATAACTTTAACAGTTTACTTTTGGAAAATAAGATAAAATAGGAAATACCATCATATATTTGATTACAGCACAAATAGAGAAGATTAGGAATGAGAAAAGGGAAAAAAATCAGGATATACATAGTACAGCACAGGGAATATAGCCAATATTTTATAGTAACTTTAAATGGAGTACAGTCTATAAAAATATTGAATCACTATGTTGTACACCTGAAACTAATGTAATATTGTAAATCAACTATACTTCCATTTTAAAAAAAAAGAAAAAAAGAGAGAAAGAAAGAGGATAAAATCACAGCTTCAGGAAAGATCAAAAGAATTATAAGACAATATTTAATACAAGTCTGTGCCAATAAATGTTCAAACTCATAAGAAAGAAATGGTTTGTTTGTAATATAAAAATATATTTTAAAAGCTGTGGAAAACTTGAATAGACTAATAACCTAGAAGGAAATGGTAAAGGTGATTTAAGTCTACTATGGACAAGGGCAGAGGGTGGGTGAGTCAACAGCTAAGCTTTATCTGATCTTTAAAGAACAGGTAATTTTGATGTTATTTAAACTGCTCTGGTCATAGAAATTATGTTTCCCAATTCACTTTATGAAATCAGTATATCCCTAAGGCCAAAACATAACAAGCAAATAAATATAATCTCACTTTTAAACATAAAAGCAAAATATCTAAATAAAATAGAAATATAGCAATCATCAAATGAATAATACACTATGACTAATGAAGGCTTATTCCAGAAATGCAAGGATGGTTCAATATTGACAATAACTATAACCCCTCCGTAAATTCCTTACCCTAATCCCCACTCTCTGTCCACCACTTCTGATCTTTCTAGCTCATTCTCTTTGGTACTCACCTCCTACAATTATTCCCCTGAACAGGATCTCTAATCCATTGGTCATACAATTTTTTTTCACTGGCCCTCACCATTCTCCCAGCTTTACTCCAAGATTAATCGTTTTAATCATGTCCTTGCATACACCTTCAACAATCTTGCCCTCTCTGATTTTGTACTTTCTTAGAATACTACAACCCTGGCTAAATCCAACACCTCAACTCTCGTGTTCTCATCCAAGTATCTGAACATGACTAAGGAAAAACATATAGCTACTCTGACTGGTCACTAGTATGTTTGTCACTGTAGCTCACTCAGATGGCCCCTTAATGCTGCTTGGTAGTCATATTAGATTTCCCTGGTGCTCTCACTTCCCCACATTTTATCTCCTCTCTCCTTTAGCCTCCAATACTTCTTCACACAGCCTCATGCTCAGCTGATGATCTTATTTCCCACTTCAATGAGAAAGTTGAACAATCAGAAGATAATTTCAACAGACTCACACTACCATATCTACCAATATCTGTAGACATCTGTACCCACACACTCTGCTTTCCTGCCTTTTATTTTTTTATATAAACTTATTTATTTTATTTTATTTTTGGCTGCATTGGGTCTTTGTTGCTGCGTGTGAGCTTTCTCTAGTTGCGGCAAGCAGGGGCTACTCTTTGTTGCAGTGCATGGGCTTCTCATTGCAGTGGCTTCTCTTATGGCACAGCACGGGCTCTAGGCACACAGACTTCAGTAGTTGTGGCACATGGGCTTCAATAGTTGTGGCATCCGGGCTCAGTAGTTGTGGCACATGGGTTAGTTGCTCCGCGGCATGTGGGATCTTCCCAGACCAGGGATCGAACCCGTGTCCCCTGCATTGGCAGGCAGATTCTTAACCACTGTACCACCAAGGAAGTCTCTCCTGCCTTTTATTAATGATGTGTTCCCATCTAAAACCAATCGCTCTACTTGTGCACTAGATCCCCTCAAAATGTGTACCCTGTCTCTAATTCCTCTTCTATACTCAATGTTCCTCTTTCCAACATTTAGAAAAATGTCAAGTCTACCAAAAAATTACAAGAATAGTAGAATGAATATCCACATATACTCTAGAGAAGAACAATTCCAAAAAGCCATCAAATGTGTGAAAAGAGGTACAAACTCATTAGTAAGGACATGGAAATAGCACCTGAGATCTATCAGGCTGAAAAAAACTAAAATAACAATACCTATTACTGGTAAGGATGAGGAAAAAATGGGAAATGGTAGAAATGGGAAATCTTATAGCCTTAATCTATGCAGGGACGAGCTGGATACTGTAAAATATTTCTTTAGTAAAATTGTTGAATTAACATTTTGAACAGGCTGCATCAAAACAGTAGCCCCAAATGGAAGAATATACCTTCCAAATAGGTTCATTTACTTGGAAACATACCTAAGATCCTGTGACAGGAGATAGAAGGAAAGGGAGATGGAGAAAGAAAGAGAAAGGCTGACTGGCCAGAGGCCCTCTAACCCACCCTAACCCTAACCCTGAGGTTCCTTGCCAGACATATAGCCAGAGCACTAGAAATTTCCTAAAGGATTTATTTAATCTCAGCAGGAATAATGAGTATTGATTTCCAACACAATTAAAATACTTTTACCCAACACTGAAAATCCCCAGCACACGAATAAGTTGTATTCCAGTTGTCTATAGCCTGGAATTTATTTGCCCATAAAAACAGTATGATAAATCTCCTAAAGCAGCTCACCAAACTTAAATCACTCAAACTGACAATAGAAGAGAAAATGTAAAATCTTGTTGCTGAAGTACACTATTTCAACACATTCTGGGTTCACCTTGGAACCTAAACTCCACTTCTAACAGTGCTGCAATGGTCACGTGCAAGGTGGTTCCCCATGAGAGGAGAATACAAAGGCAACAAAAGCCCAGTTTTTTGGTCATCTCCTATTATACTATATGCCCATGTTCCTCCCCCTGATTCTCTCGTTGGAGAATAATGATAACAACAGCCACCACTTAACCCTGGTCAAGTTCAGTTCAGGATACTTTTCACAAGCTTGATTTAATTTAATCCTCACACAATGTTGTGATATAAATATTATTATCTCCGTCTTACTTAAATAAGGCAATAAGTTCCAAAATAATCAAGCTGTCCTCTGTCATGTAAATAGTAGGCGGCTGAGGGAGACTTATCTGATTCTAAAGTCATGTTCTTATCTGCTATGCTCCACCAAAGTCCTAGTCTCTGCCCCTAGAGCCCTGAGTCACCGGCTACTGATGCTGGGTTCCTAGACCATGTGTCCAGCTCCAAATTCTATGCTTGTGTCCTGCACAGCCACCCACCCAGAAGAGAACATGTGGGCATTTGGATAACACATATCTGCTCCTAAGAACATTACTTGGAGTAAATGGATCTGCCATTCAAATGTATGGAATAATTTTAGGCCCACCGGAGAGCTCCTGTCTAGTATTTGGTTACGTCTGTAGAGATAAGGATTATGTTCCAATCCCTGAAGAAATTTAACCAGGGTCCAACTGGCTATAGACACTCCACATTCAGGAACATTTTGACTCATGAATGTCCATGACCTTGTATGCTAGCCCCACATGAATCCAACACATGAGGTTCTTGTTTAATAGGTGACCTTCTCAAAATAGCTGCAGTTATTAGCTCTCCCTGCAAGGTCTCTCTGGGGAAGCATAAGAGACAGATTTGCCTTTCAGCTTTCCAGATCCCTTGTTTGGGGTTTCAGAAAATAACCCACACAATCACAGCACTCTCTGTACCGATCATCACTTTACTTTTTAGAAAGCTGAATCACTTGGAGCTTTGTACTATATTCATTTTGCACTGATCTCATTTTTCCCCTTTCTTCATTTTTTCCACTTAAGGGACCATTTTCTCACATTTTGCCTAAGGCTCTGTTCCATGAGAGGTGATAATAACTAAGTTAAGTGCTGAAAACTTCTGAGATGTTTCACGTGGATCATTTGGAGCTGTCGCATTTCTTCTTCCTCTTAACACTAAAGACAAAAGGGATGGTAGGAGAGGATATCATTGAGATACTATAACAGGTAGACAGCTTAACCAAGATGAGCTCATTTCCTATTTTGGAAGAGATGGAATTTTTAAGAACTGAATTTCTCAAGTGATATCATCATCCTGTAAGGGAAAAAGTCTATAAGACAAAGGACTCCAAGGGAGCAGGATACTCTTCAAACAAAGAGCTCTATAAACAGAAGCAGACCAGCCCATATGAAAAGGCAAAGGAAGCCAGAGGTCAGGCTGGGCACATCTGAACTCTACAGGCTTCTAAAAGGAGGAATTGGGCTAAAGCATTGTCAGTGAAAACACCCACGTTTCATTCATTCTTTTATTCACACTAGCTATTGAATATCTATTAAGTTCCTAATACTTTACACTAGACACTAGGAGATACAGATAACTAAGCCCCAGTTTTTAACCACCAAAGACTCCCTCGCACTCAAGCGCAGTGGCTTGTAACATTTTCTGTCATAGGACTTATTTTTTAATATCAAAAACTTTGATGAGAGTAATTATAGGAAACCCACTCTTAAAATTCATTGGTTGAAAAAATACGTATGCATATTGACTAATAGATTCCTTACAGGAATTCTGGGTATTTCCAGGCTGCAGAGAAGCACAGCACTAGTGAGATGAACAATGAAAGCAACATGGTGAAAAGTGAAGCTTGCTCAGCCCTGCATGAGACAGGACTTGATTTTTGAATTAAAACTATTAACATCTAGGCCCACTGCGTTCACACAAACAGCCCTTAATTCATTGCCTAATGTCCCCAAATTCCATATTAGTAAAAACACTTCTCTAGCTCTACAACATTACAAAGCTCTGTCAGAATCATCATCTCATGTTCTTGCTACAGCAACCCTGTGAAATACGGGTTATTAACAGGCACTATGAAACAGACTGGTGAGGTGGCCTGCACAAGGTCACTGAACTAGAATGGCAGAGCCAGAACTCTTCCACCTCAGCCACGTTGCTCCCAGCTCCAAACCCAATGTGCTTTTTACTATATCAAGCTGATGCTGCTAATAAAGGTCATGCATAATTCCCAAAATGTATTGAGCATGTACTGTATTACAAATGGTAGGAAGGAAGGAGGGAGGAAGGAAGGAGGAAAGAGACAGGCATTTCATTAGCAAAGTGTTTTGTATAATTTTATCATCCTCCTCACCCACCTGGCTTATGAGGTTGTAATTATTTTACAAATGAGGAAACTAAAGTTCAGAGAGATTAAATCACTTGCCCAAGGTCAGATAGCCTTTAAGAAATGGAGCACAGTTAAATCTTAAGTCCACCTAACTCCAAAGCCCACACTCCTACTCCTTACCTCCCTGCCTAGTGTGGTAAGCGTGTGTGACTTTGAGGAACTCACATAACATCTCACAGGAGAATGTGAGGAACTCACATAACTCACATGAGAAGTAACATTCTTCTCATCCTTCAAATGGGACCTTCATAGGAGTTACCATTTGTCAAGCATTCTTTACCTAGTTCTCTTTCAGCTCTCACAAAAATGCTGCAAGATATGTATTATTAGCCCCATTTTACTGAAAAAGAGATTGAATCTCAAAAGAGCAGATTGGACATAGAAAGCAAATTTATGGTTACCAAAGGGGAAAGGGGGTGGGGAAGGGATAAATTAGGAGTTAAGGATTAGCAGATACAAGCTACTATATATAAAATAGATAAACAGCAAGGTCCTACTGTGTAGCACAGGGAACTATATTCAATATCCTGTAATAAACCATAATGGAAAAGAACATGAAATATATATATATTTATATATATATATATATATATATATATATATATATATATATATATAAATATATATATATATAAACTGAATCACTTTGCTGTACACCAGAAACTAATACAACATTGTAAATCAACTATACCTCAATTTTTTTAAAAAGCAGGTTAAAGGCAGAGTCAGGATTTGAACCCAGGACTCTCTCACATCACAACTCAAGAATTTTCCACAATTTTGTACCATCTCCACAACTACTGCACAGACATGTGGTGGGGAATAAATAAGATAATGACCATGAAAGCCCTTCATAAAGTATTTACTACTACACAAATGTAATGTGTTATTATTATTGTTGTTGTTATTATTATTCAGCTGAGATATTACACACAGAGGTTAGAGATTAAATAACTTGCCCAAGTTTACATTACAAAGAAATGAGAGTTAGATTTATATTCCAAGTTCTAAGTCCTAGTTCAGTGTTCTTTCCACTTGCTATGACTCAGTTAATTAATTTATTGTTTCCTTGAGAGCCATGGTTTCTAACTGGCAATTGTGAGGATGAAATGAGACCATATATGCCCCTGTTTGGGACTCAGTAAAATGATTTCCTTCCCTTCTGCCCAGTGCTCTGATCACAGGGCTGTGCCCCTGGCTCCCATGTTTCAGATGATTTGCCACATTATTACAACCACAAAAATAAAGCAGCATGTTGAAAGTCATCTTCATTCTCAATGGCTAATTGTGGAAACACTGACTGCAGTAGGATCTGTAAAAAAAATCTTCTCTCTTGTGCAAGCCACTTGGAGGTAATGCTGTGTGATCTTGGTAGACTTGGGGGGAAATGATGTTTCTTTCATGTCATCATCGATTCAACAAATGTCCCAACCACTCCTTTCACAAGGAAGAACTCTAATGACCTAATGCACCGGAACTTTAGTGCTACTTACACCATCTTCATAATCAATTCATGCTGTCAAGATGCTTCCAGGAATTGTACAATTCAGCAGTTGAGGTTTTAAAAGCAAATAAAAAGACCAAGTTCTCAAGGGTAGGATTTTCCCATGGGAGCGCATAATTCAGCGGATGTTTAGCTTAGAGCCAGATTTATCAGGATACTTCCAACTCTGCGTCTGATAAGAAGTGTCTGGAGAGTGGAAGCCTTCTCTTTCTCCTCCTGGGCTCAAATAACCAAAACCTCACCACTCCCAGACACCACAGAATTAGCATGAGCCTCTGCTACTTGCAAGAAGGTCACCCAGATAAGCTTGTGCATGGTTTACAAATATATTTGAAAAATGAAATTTCTGCAGCAACTGTAGTTCACCATACTTTTTTTTTTCAGGCGATTCCTTCACAGGCATCTGTCTTTCTGTGACATGCTTATTTAGATTCTATAGTGACTACTGAGATAATGAAATCATTTGTGCTCAGACTCTCTTTACACTGATGCATTCCATGCTGTTCACTCAGGTCGAGACCGCTCAACCAAGCAGGCAGGGCAAATTCTAATGATGCTCAAATTATAAGCAGTTTTCAGGAATGGCTCACATTTCTGTCCACCCTTTTGCCTGGAAAAGCCACACCACATACATTCTCATGCCATGTGAGATGAGTTGCTTGCTCCTCTGTGCTCCCACAGTACTTTGTTCCTGATTTGTATAAGCTTGTGTTTTATCTGTTTACATGTCTGTCTCCCCCATACCCCTGTGAGTTTTCTCAAGACCAGACCAAAGGTCACAGTTAATTGATTTCTTATATTCCCGTTATCAATGCCAGGGATCCAAAGAATGTCAAAAGAATAAACTGTTATTAAACTGATTAATTCATATGAGCTTGAGAATGCATCTTTTTGGTTTTCCATGGGTAGGACCAATGAAGTGAAAAATCTGAAGATGGACTATATAGGTTAGGCCACAAGTTCATGTAATTTGTGTTCTGGTATCTGTCATGAAACAAGTGGCTGGATCCTGTGAGCAATGGACAGAACTGTGGTTCTGAAAGAAAAAACTCTCAACAATGCAAACCACTCTAACTGCTCTGGAGTCAATGATAAATTTCCCCAACCTCAGCTTTGAGATGTGCTCAGACAAAACCCATGGGACTCTGAAGAGAATGACATCCCCTGTGTTTCTCCTTTAGCTGAGTGTAGCATCCCTCTGTCAATGGCTCATCGCCTGTCTTTCTTTCCATCAAAATCCCAGAGAACATAGCTTCTCAGAAATGACACGTCCCTGTGCTTGACTAACTCTCCTCCTTCCAACAACTGATGTTGACTCATTCCCCACTAGTGTCACATGAAGATGATCAATGGTCACAGGCTCCCTGGAATAGGAAAAAGCAACTTGGCATGGGGACAAACCCTGCTCTTCCAACCCCCAGTCACAAGCCTATTTGGCTGTCCATCTTCTCTTCTGCCTTTTATTTAGTCATCACCTCCTTCCCATTGTCTCTTCTCTGTGACCCTACACATAGGTCCAGAATCATAACCAAGGGAAATGAACAAAAGAGTCCACCCAAGCATTTTATAATCACTCAAAATCTGACAACATTGGCCTCTAACCATGTTCCATAGTGAAATCTTGTCATCTGGAGAAGGATGACGATGAAGAAAAAGAATTTTTAAGTAAAATAAAGATTAAGATGAAAAAACACAGCAATCATGCTGGTAACAGGTCCATTTGGTATAAATGCACCAAAAATTTTTAGAGACACCAAATGAAAAAGATTCATCTTTATGGAGTGAAGACAAAGAAGGGTGCTCTCATTATAAAAACCAATTAAGGATGTCTCCACTGCTTCTGAAATATATGTGAATCCATATGAAAGAAACTTTTAGATCTAGGATAACAGAAACAAGACGCTACTGCATTGATATCATCTGCTATTACACAAACTGGAAGAACAGATTGCTGGGGATAGTAGAAGGACACAAAAGCAAAAACAAAAACAAAAACTATTTTCCATACCCAAGTTCAGAATCAGTTGAGAGGTACAAAAGAGCAGTAGATGGAGATAAAAAAAATCACCTTTACTTTTAATTAGTCTCGTATTGGAGAACATGGCTTTCACGTGCAGCAAAAATAAACCCTTTATTACTGAATCCCAGAAGCCCGCACGCATAAGGCTGAAAAAAACACAGGTCTCCTCATTTAGGAGCTTATCCCTATAAAACCTTCAGCATGAAAGAGCAGGTCAGAATGTGTTTATCAGCAGCCAAACCTCCTCTCTATCCCCCATCTCTCCCCACCATCCTACACACTCAAGGCAAAAAGAGGTTGACTTACTTCCTCATCCTCTTCCTCCTCCAAATTTCTTCACTTCCTCATCCCAAATTTATTCTCCAATGAGGTATTCCTTCCCACGGAAGATGTGAGACCAGGGTGTTCTGTTAATAGAAGTCCCTCAACACAGAAAGAAACATCAATACTGGAGAAGAGTAGTTCCTATCTATATGGGTGTTATGATCATTCATCCCACAAGAATCTGCTGAATGCTTAGTTGGCAACAAACTTTGTCTTGGACATGAAGGAGAACAGCAAAGAAAGAGGAGGAAGCAGCATTTGCTGAATGCCTATAAATGCCGGGCACCATGCTGAGGGCTCTTGCATACATCACGCATCATTTCATTTCATCCACACAATTCTGAGAGATAAGTATTAGTATCCTCTTTTTTCTTTTTACAAATGAGGAAACAAAGGCTCAGAAAGGTTGTAGAGAAGACATAGAAGAGTTTATAGCCAGTGTACAATGCAAAATCAATGCAAATGGAATAATTACAAGGCCACAGGAGAACCTATTGTCCATACTGATTACAAAGTGAATGAAAAACCAACACTGTAAGGTATAGAAGGAGAACATAATGTATGGATCAAGTACCTGCAAAGCCAGAGAACAGAGAATGATGAAATTGGATTACTACTGAAAGTAGGTACCCGGGGCTGGAGATGGGTGTGGGTAATGGAGAGCAGAGAGACGTTCCAAAGATAAAGCAGGAAGTCAGAAATCCTTGAACAGGAGATTGGATGATACAGCTTTGATCCACAGCAGGCATTCCGGCTAAAGTGCACGCCTGTATTTAGACCATTATCAGCACTTATACTCCAGAGAGTTTGAAGAAGGAAGCTCAGTCTGAGAAGGGGAGTGGGTGGAAAAAGAGGGAAATGAGTGTGGAAAAGCTTCCCTTCTTTGTTTCCACTGCCCTGTAAACCACGTGCATTTATGTTTTATTATCCTCCATTGCACAGGGCAACAGTCAACAATGGGATAAGCATACACTGTTGCCATGATTCCAATGTTAATGCTAAACAATCATTCATCTGAGACTTAAAAGACCTTCTCTGCAACCATCAGAAAGGGAAGGGGTTGGTCAACCAAATATTTGGCTATTGTTTGATACCATAATAGCTTTTAAAAAAAAAAAAAGAAGAAAGAGGGAGCACATTTTTCATTCTAGGAAAAAGTAAACTGGTCCTTAATACTTTTACCACATAAATCTAATAAAAATACTACCACTTGCTAGAGGAGTTTGGGTAAGAATAGTAGATCCCAGTTTTAGAGTTCTACAGATTACAAAGCTGCCTCACATGTAAAATCAATTTTATTCTAATTTTAGAGGTGAGGAAACTGAAGCTTGGAGAATGTAAGTAATTATCTGCTGTCACCCACCTGAAAGATAGTAAGTTAAGATTTGAGTCCAGGGCTTCCCTGGTGGCACAGTGGTTGAGAACCCACCTGCCAATGTGGGGGACATGTGTTTGAGCCCGGGTCCGGGAAGATCCCACATGCCGCGGAGCAACTAAGCCCATGCGCCACAACTACTGAACCTGCACTCTAGAGCCCACGAGCCACAACTACTGAGCCCACGTGCCACAACTACTGAAGCCCATACACCTAGAGCCCGTGCTCTGCAACAAGAGAAGCCACCGCAATAAGAAACCCGCACACTGCAGCAGAGTAGCCCCCACTCGCTGAAACTAGAGAAAGCCCGCACTCAGCAACAAAGACCCAATGCAACCAAAAATAAATAATTAATTAATTAATTTTTTAAAAAAAGATTTGAGTCCAGTGTTCTCTGACTTCAAAAAAATACTCCAAATATTTCATGATGCTATCCAAAGAAATATGACACAAAGATACATAGAAAATTCTGAAATGGCTCATAAGATCTTGGATCAAGTGCCTTTCTTGTTTTGTGAGTGAAATTCAGCCACCATGCAAATAACCAAAATTTTTGACAGCTTTTTATTTTGTCCCTCATGGAACCATAAGAGAAGTATTTTTTATTTTATTTTTTCCTTCTATTAAAAGTGAAAAAAGCACTAAGACAGGTATTGTGCTGGTAAATGTAAAATGGTAAAGCCAGAACTGCCCACTTGAGATTTTTAGCTCGCAAAGGCAAATCTCCAGGATGACAAGAGAAATCAGTAGCAGTAGCCTTGATTTGTCCCCTTGGCTTTGACTTTTCCCTTCAAGTTCTCTAATTTTAATCCCCACTACTATCACTTTACAGGCCCTATGGTGAGTTGCTTCCCTTTCAACACAATTGGTTCCCCTTAGCATAGTTCAAACTTTCAAAAATCCTTTCATTTAACATGAAGAAAGTCCAGAGAAAGCAAGAAACACAAAGTAGGTTCTGATTCTACCTTGATTTCCTGGATCCCAGGGCTCACAGATGCTGTCCCACCATCTGAGACAACTATACTCAAGTCCCAAAGGGATGGTACAACTAGGAAACCCATTCCTGCTCCTCACTTCTAACTTCTGACTTCTTTCCACAAAGAAGCCACCATGTTAGGTCCTGTCACCTGGTAGCACCCTTTGAAACATCTCAACATCTTCATCCATGCTTAAGACCAAGCACTAGATGAATAGAATTAATTCACACCTGACATCATTTCATGTTCTCCCTCCTTGTACAAATTTCTGACATGAACCATGACTCTTCCTCATGCCAGAAACATCCTCATACCCTGTGAGGGTACAACCACACTTCCTTATAGATTCACCAAGTTCTTGTTAAAGTATACAATGGCCATAACATTCTAATAATGAGAAATGTACACAGGCAGCAACGGAGGTGTTGTTCCCTCCTTGCAGGTGACCCAAGGTCCAAGCCATCTGACCCCTTCTCCACCACCTCCACATTTTAGGAAACCAGAGTGCTATAGGTATACTCCAGGTTTGGAGAAGAGAAGGCCCTCCCTCTAATGTTCAAAATTTTTTCAAAAATTAAAAATAAACCAGCTCTGTTTTTTGAAGATCAAGTCTAGCTCCATAGCTTATTCACCCAAATCAGTATTCCCCTTAAAGTAGCCCCCTAGGCAAAGAAATTGAGACACAGATGTAGAGAACAAACATATGGACACCAAGGGGAGAAAACGGCAGGGGGTGGGGGTGGTGGTGTGATGAATTGGGAGATTGGGATTGACATGTATACACTGATGTGTATAAAATGGATAACTAATAAGAACCTGCTGTATTAAAAAAAAAAGTAGCCCCCTAGACAGCTACATACACACACTCTAAAAGTCTTACTCATGCTAAGACCACTTTTGGAACTTCACTTTGAGAATTGCCTTCAGATCAAAGCTATGGCTCACCCAAGGTTGTCAATTTCATTATATTTTTTTCTATTCATCATATACATGCACTTGGATCTTGAAAAAAGGCCAAATATTTTGCCATTATTGAGCGTATCCTGAACAGCTGCCAGGCAACAATATCTCCTCCACACACATGCACCCCACACCACCCCATCTCACACAGCCCCGAAGACCCTTCTAAGGACACTCCAGCTTATTCTCACAACTGAAGCTTCTATCATTGTTCACTCTTACTCAATTGTTTTTTAATGAAATGGCTAGAGATTGGAGGGTAACATGTAGTATGACCAATGCACAGGCTGGTATCCTCTTATGAGGGGCTCAAAAGCTGTGACACTGGAAACTAAGAGGGACCTAATAAAGACACCTAACCCATCTTCCAGTTTCAAGCTGGGTTTCTTCCCACATTCAGGGCTATCAGAGACCAAGATAGACTGGACCATGTCTCAATAACAGAGTGCTAGCCACTTTCTGTTCTTCAAACATGCCCGGCATGCTCTCACTTTACATTGTTCACACTGGCTGAGATGGCTCTTGTGCATAGCTAACTCACCTCCTTCAAGCTTCTGCTTAAATATCATTCTATATACTGTAATCCATATTTAAAATTGTAATCATTCTCTACTCCTCTCTGAATTCCTGCCAACACTACTCTGTTGCTTTTTTCCATATAAGTGTCATCTTCTAATATACTATATAATTTATTACATTTATATTTATTTTTCGTCTCCCCTCTCCCTTATTAAATGATAAGCTACTAGAAGGCAGGAACTTTTGTCCCTTTTGTTGATTGAATTTCCAAAGTGCTTAGGATAAAAGGTAACACCTAGTTGGCACTCAAAAACACTTGTTGAATAAATGAATGCTAGCAAAGATCTTCTCATCCTAAATTCTACCCACTCCTTAAATAATATGTTCAATGGACAGTCATGAGGTCTTTCCCTGGCCACTCAGTATTTTCTGTCGTGCTTCCATTGTCTGGAGATGGTGAGCACTAAAGCTAAGGTGTTGCCATGAACGTGTGTACATATAGGATTGTTCTAATCTTGCCTTTTCTTCCAGAACCACAAGCATGAGTAATACTTACTATCCAAAGCATCATCAATAAGTACATTGAGAGGACTTCCCTGATGGTGCAGTGGTTAAGAATCTGCCTGCCAATGCAGGGGACATGGGTTCGATCCCTGGTCTGAGAAGATCCCACATGCCGCGGAGCAACTAAGCCCAAGCACCACAACTACTGAGCCTGCACTCTAGAGCCTGCAAGCCACAACTGCTGAGGCCACGTGCCGCAACTACTGAGCCCACGTGTCACAACTACTGAACCCACATGCTGCAACTAATGAAGCCTGCAGGTCTAGAGCCCCATGCTCTGCAACAAGAGAAGCCACCACAATGAGAAGCCTGTGCACCGCAATGAAGACCCAACACAGCCAAAAAAAATTTTTTTGATTAAAAAAAAAAAAAAACAAGTACATTGAGGTGGGAAAGATGGGGTAGAGTGTAGAATGAGGAATGTGAATTACACATGCAGGTCAGGGAGATTCTACAGGTAACACAAGACAGTGCATATGTACAAGTGTGAGGAAATGAGGTTAGGGAGTACATGTTTAATAGTCCTTGTGCCTACACCATCTGGGAGGCGAGCAATCCCACCTGTCAATCACCATGCCTCCCTGAGCCAGCAAATATAAACACATCAAAAGTTTAGTCTTTACATGAGTTTTCACCATGTGGTTTAGCTCCCTCTACAACCCTTCCCCCCAAAGGAAAAAGAAAAGCAAACTTTCATTTTTATTTTAAACCTTTAGGACTATAGAGAAAGAATAAAGATGAGAAAATACTACTGTTGAAGTTGCTGTTTTTTAAATTTTCTCTTCCCTTTTATAAAACAGACAGTTTAAAATGTTTAAAAGGTCATAACTCACTATCAATTAATTGAAAGCCATAACTTGAAATGTGTGCTAGCACCTAGCCATTCATATGGGGTTCTTCTGTGTGGTTTGTAGAGTTATTCTAAGTGCACATGAAGTATGACTGTAAAATGAAATTTACAGTCCGGCAACAGACTGGGCTGGAGAAAGTAAGAGTGAGACCATCCACCGTTTGGCAAATTAAAGACATAGGGTCCATGTGTCTACCAAGGAAACGTCTGTTCCACTCATCACCTTCTGGTGCCCTTCAGAAACATAATCAGAAGTAAATTGTTAAAGTAATCACTTTTCTCCACGAGCAGTTTTAATTAAGCTCACATACGCATGTACCAAAAAAGCTGCTTTTAAAATTAATTAGTCTTTTTAATCTTAAAAAGTTCCAATAGCATGACTGTCTATGTAGAAAATCCAATGGGATCTGCAAGAAAACTACTAGAGATAGTGATTTTATCAAGGTTGCGGATACAAGATCAATGTACAAAAATCAACCATATTTCTATATACTAGCAACAAATTATTGGAAATTGAAATTTTAAAATACTACTTACAATAGCAGCAAAAAATATGAAATACTAAAGAATAAATATCCCCAAATATGTGCAAGACCTGAAATTCTTCCCAGATTGATCTATAGACTCAATAAAATTCCTGTCAAAATACCTGTAGGCTTTTTTTTTGTAGAGACTGACAGTTCGATTCTAAAATTTATCTGGAAATGAAAAGAACCTAAAAAACCAAAACAATTTTGAAAAAGAAGACCAAAGTTACAGAACTGACACCACAGATTTCAAGCCTTGTTATAAACCTATAGTAATCAATACAGTGTGATATTGTCATCAACAGAGACAAACAGTCAATGGAAAAAAATACATGTTCCATATTTGTCTCACATATATGGACAAATGAATTTTTTTTTTTTTTTTTTTTTAGTAATTGACATACAACATTATATTATTTTCAGGTGTACAACATAATGATTTGATATTTGTATATATTACAAAGTGTTCACCACAAAAAGTCTAGCTAACATTCATTACCTTACATAGTTACAAATTTTTTTTCTTGTGGTGAAAACTTACAAGATCTACTTTTTTAGCAACTCTCAAATACACGATACCATATTATTAATTAAAGTCACCATATTGTACTTTACGTCCCCATGACTTACTTTTTTGTAGCTGAAAGTTTGTATTTTTTAACCCCCTTCATCTATTTCACCCACCCACCCCCAACCCCTGCCTCTGGCAACCACCAATCTGTTCTTTGTATCCATGCATTCAGGGTGGGGTTTATTGGGGTTTTTTGTTTGTTTTCTGTTGTGTTGTTTTTTAGATTCCACATATAAATGAGATTATACAGTATTTGTCTTTCTCTGTCTGACTTATTTCACTTAGCATAATGCCCTCAATGTCTGTCCATGTTGTCACAAATGGCAAGATCTCCTTCTTTTTTATGGCTAAATAATATCCTATTTTATATATATATGTGTATATATATACACATATATATATTTCACATCTTCTTTATCAATTCATTCATAGATGGATCCTTAGGTTGCTTCCATACCTTGGCTACTGTAAATAATGTGGCAATGAACATAGGACTGCATGTAACTTTTCAAGTTAGTGTTTCTGTTTTCTTTGGAAAAATACCCAGAAATGGAAATGCTGGACTGTATGGTAGTTCTATTTTTAATTTTGGGGGGGAAACTCCATATTGCTTTCCATAGTGGCTGCACCAATTTACATTCCTACCAATGGTGCACAGGTGTACCCTTTTCTCCATATCCTCACCAACACTTATTTCTTGTCTTTTTGATAATAGCCATTCTAACAGATGTAAGGTAATATCTCATTGTGGTCTTGAATTTGCATTTCCCTGATGATGAGTGATGTTGAGCACCTTTTCATGTACCTGTTGACCAACTGCATGTCTTCTTTGGAAAAAATGTCTATTCAGACCCTCTGCCCACTTTTTAATTGCATTGTTTGCTTTTTGCTATTGAGTTGTATGAGTTCTTTATATATTTTTGGATATTAACACTTTATCAGATATATGACTTGCAAATATTTGGTAGGCTGCCTTTTCATTTTGTTGATGGTTTCCTTTGCTATGCAAAAGCTTTTTAGTTTGATGTAGTCTCATTTTTTTAATTTTTGTTTTTGTTGTATCTGCTTTTGGTGTCAAATCCAAAAAATCATCACCAAGACCGATGTCAAGAAGCTTACCTCCTACATTTTCTTATAGAAATTTTATGGTTTCAGATCCTATGTTCAAGTCTTTGATCCATTTTGAGTTAATTTTTGTGTGTGATATAAGTTTCAGTTTCATTCTTTTGCATGTGACTGTCCAGTTTTCCCAATACCATTTGTGGAAGAGACTGTCCTTTCCCTGTTGTATATTCTTGGCTCCTTTGTGGTAAATCAATTGACCATATATGTGTGGGTTTATTTCTGGGCTCCCTATTCTGTTCCATAGAACTATGTGTCTTTTTTTATGCCAATACCATACTGTTTTTATTACTACAAGTTTATAATATAGTTTGAAATCAGGGAGCTTGAGACAACTGATTTTTGACACAAGTACAAAAAATATTCAGTGGGCAAAGGATACGAGTTTCAACAAAAGGTGCTGGAACAACTGGATATTCCTATGCTAAATAAATAAATAAATAACCTTTGACCCATATTTTACACCATATAAAAATTAATCATAGACCCAAATGTAAGACCTAAAACTGTAAAACTATAAAACATATAGGAAAAAGCATAGAAGAAAATCTTTGTGACCTTGGGTTAGGCAAAGATTTTTTAGATACAACACCAAAAGCATGATCCACAGAATTAAAAAATGATAATTTGGACTTTACTAAAATTTAAAACTTCTGCTTTTTGAAAGACTTTTTAGAAAATTAAAAAAACAAGCCACAGAGTTGGAGAAAATATTTTCAAATCATACATCTAATAAAGGACTTATCCAAAAATCTATAAAGATGTCTCAACACTCAATAATAAGAAAACAAATACCTGATTTTTTTTTTAATGGGCAAAAGATTGAACTCACACTTCACCAAAGACAATATACAGATGGCAAATAAGCACATGAATATGCTCAACATCATTAGTCATTAAATAAATACAAATTAAAACCACAAAGATATCACCACATGCATCTTAAAACAGCTAAAATTAAAAAGACTGACTATATCAAGTGTTGGTGAGGATGTGGAGGAACTGGTAGGCCTATAAAATGGTTCAGCCACTTTGGAAAACACTTTGGCAGTGTCTTTAAAAGCTAAGCATTCAGTTTCTTAAAAAGTTAAGCATTCTTCTATGATCCAGCCATTCCACTCCTAGGTATTGACCTAAGAGAAGTAAAGCTATACAAAAACTTGGGCAGGAATGTTCAGAGCAGCTCCTTTGTTCATAGCAGAATATAATAGCCAAAAGCTGGAAACAACCCGAATCAACAGGTGAATGGATAAACACATCCTGGCATATTGATACAATAAAAATGAAGTATTGATACAGGCATAACATGAATGAATCCCAGAAAAGTATTTTGAGTGAAAGAAACCAAACTAAAAATGAGTATGTGTCGTATTTGTACAAAATTGTAGAACATGCAAACTAATCTATAGTGACAGAAAGCAGATCTGTAGTTGCAAAAGGATGATTCAGAGATGGGTGAGAGGGAAAGAGTAAAAAGTGCAAGAGGAAATTTGGGGAGATAATGGACATGTTCATTATTTTTATTGTAGTGTTGGTTTCACTGGTATGGTTTCACATCTGTCAAAACTTATCAAATTGTATCCTTTAAATATGTATAATTTACTGTATATAATTATACCTTAATAAAGCTAGTTTTTAAATTTTCAAACAAAAGTTTTTTAAAGAGTATTTTTAAAAGATGCAATTATCCCTGAGAGACATCACACAGTAAGCCTCATCAGCTAATACCTTACTGGGGAAAGAGAATGAGAAGTGATTATTAAGGACAAACCTAATTTTTCCAAGAACTTGCCCTAATGACACACTTATTAGACCACCCAAAATTGTGACAATTTTTACAATGTCATGTAATACTTAATCAACTCAGAGACATTTCCTTTTCACCCGAAGTTGCCACTCCAGCCCTTATAGAATTAAAGGGTGGGTACTACCTGGCCTGGAGCAATTTTTTCTCACTATTTGTGCCCCTTTTATTTCTCTCCTCTTTCCACCCAGGTCCCAGAAGCAAGAATCAACCAATCTCAGGGGGAAAAATTGGACAATTTCCTGGATCCCGGTTAGTCACCTTAACCTCTTGGACGATATTTCCTCAAGGCCAGGAAAAGGAATCGGGGTGTCCTGCCACCCTTGGAAACAGTGCTGTGCCTGGCTCCCACGTCGGAACGTTGGCCTGCTGTGTAGACTTGGTCTCACCTTTATGCCACCTCAGCTCACTGAATTACAAAGAGGACAAGTGGACCCTAATGAAAGAGCTCTTGGGCTGAGGGAGGTCAGCTCCACAGTTCACGTTTAAAGGAGCAAGCACTACTGCTCAGAAATGAAAAGAAAGCTGAAGAGACTGGGGAAACAGAAATGTGTAACGTCCTCATGGGTTCAAAATAGCATTCTAAAGATTCCCCATCCCACGCACTTACTTATATGATGCTCAGCACTGCATGGGTGCCCAACCAACTCAACTGGGAGCGTTCCAAAAGCCAAGTTGAGTGGGAGAAGGAAAGGACACGGAATCTCTCCGCGTGATTTTCATTAAAAAGGTGAGGGGTTTCTGGCAGAGTCAGACTTCTGGAGAGGAGTCATAAATCAACCAGTGGAGAACATTTCAAACCCTGCTTCCTGTCAGATAGCATTCTAACACTTAACGAGAGTGAAGGCAAACTCTAATGCACGTAAAGTTGGCAACTTGGCAGGCCACTGGAGTGTGAGCCGCCCTCAGCAACTTTGACCTCCTCGCACTGCAATGAGAGGAAACTGTGATCCGGAGCTTACATTTCCTCAGAGCATCGCCCAACTTTCCCAACATAGGGACCACAGCTCACTGATAATGGGGCTTTGAAGTATCTGGCCCAGGGCCAGGAAACACTGGAAGTGTCTTTTGGAGAATATCTGTTTTAGATTACTCCCAGTTTATAGGAAGCCACACATGCTAACTTTAGCATTTCTCCTGCCTTCAGAACATGGAGACTTCAGGCTGATTGATCTCAAGCCTGCTCTTTTGGTTCAGATCTAAATGACAAGCCTACTGGGTCTGGGTGTTTTTGTTTGGATATTTTTCCCCTCTGTACTGCATTCTGACCTTACATGCATTTCTCTTCTTTAGGTCTTCACTCCAACTGTTTTGTTTATAATTCTCACATCAATGGGACCTTCTATTTCTCCTCGTGGAACATTTATTCAAAAGGTGTTTCTGCAATGGAAACCTAAATCTACCTGACACTTAAATGCCATTCTGAAGTGCCTCATTATAATAGTACTTTGTTTGTATGAGGACTAAAATGATGTGCCCCAAAATATGAAGCATCTCTCTCATTATAACTTAAATAGCCAAGCCCACTTTATCATGGGCTTCTACCACTCAGGTCAAAGCAATCAGAAAAATTGGTTCTGCTGAAATGCATGTTGTTATTTCCACTTACACATCCAACTTGAATTGGACTTGATTGCTTCTCTCTATAGCAACTGCTTGGTTGATAAATATAAATTACAATCTAAACCCTTACCACTCAATTGTGGCCTTTGGGCCAGCAGCCCATCACCTGGGAGCTTGTTAGAAACAAAGACTATCGGGCCCTCACTCCAGATCAACTGAAGCCAAAAGTTCACTTTAACAAGATCTTCAGTGTATATGTACATTCAAGTTTGAGAAACACTCCTTTAAATAAAATAGCCCCCAGTCCCTTGAAAGAAGTGGGAAAAAAATCAAGGAAGAAAGGCTTCAGCACTGCAGGTGGAAAGGGCCTCAAATTGCAGTGCTGCTCTGAGAAAGTCTTGGCCAGGCAGATGGGAGGCCCTGGAGGAAAGATGGCCCATTAGAGGGGTCCAGAGATGACCAGGCTTCGGCATCTCTGTTCAGTCACTGTTTAAGATCAGCCTGTGTGAAGAAGTCAGAGTGTGAACATAGGAAGGAATTGGAAGGTGTGACAGATGGAGGCCTTCAGCTACCTGTGCTCCTCATGCCTGGTTCTCTTAAGGAAAGATCAGATATGGTATATATATAACAGAATATTTTATATATATACACAATAGAATATTACTCAGACATTAAAAAGAATGAAATAATGCCATTTGCAGTAACATGTATGGACCTAGAGATTATCATACTAATCAAAGTAAGTCAGAAAGAGAAAGACAAATACCATATGATACCACTTATATGTGAAGTCTAAAATATGACACAAATGAACGTATTTATGAAACAGAAACAAACTCACAGACATAGAGAACAGACTTGTGGTTGCCAAGTGGGAGGTGAGGGAAGGATTGGGAGTTTGGGATTAGCAGATGCAAACTACTATATATAGGATGGATAAACAACAAGGTCCTATCTATAGCACAGGGAACTATATTCAATACACTGTGATAAACCATAATGGAAAAGAATATGAAAAAGAATATATATATATATATATGTATAACTGAATCACTTTGTTGTACAGCAGAAATTAACACAACATGGTAAATCAACTATACTTCAGTAAAATTAAAAATAAAAGCTGATACTTTCTAAAATGTAATAAAAGAGACAAAATTTTAGCAAAATGAGTCAAGAAAACAAAGACAGCCATTTGCAGCAACATGGGTGGACCTAGAGATTATCATACTAGGTGAAGCAAATCAGACAAAGACAAATATTATATGATATCACTTATATGTGGAATTTAAAAAATAGTACAAATGAACTTATTTATGAAACAGACTCACAAACATAGAAAACAAATTTACGGCTACCAAAGGGAAAGTGGGGGGAGTGATAAATTGGGAGTACAGGATTAACAGATGCACACTACCATATATAAAACAGATAAACAACAAGATTTGCTGTATAGCACAGGGAACTATATTCAATAGCTGGTAATAAACTATAATGGAAAAGAATCAAAAAAAGAATATAGATATATACATACATATGTATATGTATAACTGAATAGCTTTGTTGTACACCTGAAACTAACACAATATTTTAAATCAACTACACTCCAATCTTAAAAAAAGAAAACCAGGAGAAAAGATATATTTAAACAATATTAGGTGGGAAAAAGGACATATCTAGAGATATGGCAGAGCTTTCAAAATTAAAAGATTTATGAATATTTTTAAGCTAATACATTTTAAACTTTAGCTTAAGAAATAGAAAACCTGAATAAACCAAAAACTCATTAAAAAAATTTAATTGGTCATCCAAAGTACTTCCCTTCAATGGAGACCAGGTCCAGAGAGTTTTAATAGGATAATGCTACTGAAACTACAAGGAAGGGAATGTTTAAAATGTTAGGTTTTATAAAATAAATGGAGATACAAAAGATCACCTTCAATTCACATGAAGCAGACTGGTGCCTCTGATCTGTATCTACAATGGTTTCATGAAGCTAAGGTCCCACATTTAATCTCACCCACTAATCATAGGCAGAGGTATACAGTTTCAGAGAGTTCAAAATGTATTCAGTAAGCAACAGGGAGCTGTTTGAGAGGTTTCAGCAGATAGGTGTCATGACGGATGAGAAGATTAAGTTGGCACAGATGTGCAGGACAGGTTGGAAGCAGTAAATACCAAGGACAGGGAAAACCCCTTAAGAAGAGAGAAGGGCAAGTGTTAGGTAAGACAATAAAAACACAAGGATGGATGCGAGAAACGTTGCACAGGCAGAAGTAATAGAATTTAGTAATTGATACAGTATTTAAACAAACCAAAATAAATAAATAAGTAAAGAGGATGGAGAGGAAAAAAGGAGATTCTGAAATTTCACTATAAGGCAATGATTCTCAGTTGAGAGCCATTCTTTCCCCAGGGAACATTTTTCAGTGTCTGAAATATTTTTGATTGTCACAACTGGGATGGTGTGTATGACACGGTTATGAAGGTTAATGCTCAACATCAGGCAATGCACAGGAAAGCCCCCTACAGCTAAGAAGCATCCAGCCTCAAATGCCAGTACTGCCAAGGTGGAGAAACACCGCTTCAGGGTGACGCGAAGAAAAGTAGTACCTTTGACCAAATCAGGGAAATTAGGAGAAGGAGCAGTTTTTGAAAGACTATGGTAAACTCTGTTTTACACACATTGTGTTTCAGGTACTTGTCGTACATACAGTTTGGAATGTTCCTCGACCAGTAATGCAAACATCATGTAAACATCAGCCTATTAACTAGGTGGGTACAGCCTAAGACCTTGAATTTTGAAACCTCACAGGAATACAAAACTTCACTCAAAACTTGGCTTCTCCACGTACTTTAAAGATGTTTTCAGCAAAAGTTCTGATCCTTGGCTTCCTTAGTACATTAAAAGTATTCTTATATAGTTATAGTGAAGAGTAAATTAAAAATATGTGAAGGCTTCAACACAATCTCTGGCACAAACGAGGTGCTCAATAAACATTATTCCCCCAATAAGAATTAAGTTAAATCGGGTCAGTATTTCATTGCATGGGCAAGGGAACAGGAGGAGTTGAGGATGCCCCTAATGTATCTAACCTGGACCACTGGATACCGTGGATTAACCTAGGAAGCATGAGAAGAGGAGAAGGCAAAAATAGGTGTGGTGGATGGGAGTAGAGAGGTGGAGGAGGAGACACAATTCCTTGAATTAAACATTTATAATGAAATCAACCACGCATACAAAATTCCCAAAATTCTCTTTCCCAGGAACTACAGTTCAGTTCAGTGCAAACTGAAGAAAAAAAAAAAAAAAATGAAAAGGTTTGCAGTAGGCATGTCATGGATACCACATAGTCTTTCTTTCCTCCATTTGAACATTGCTCCTTTCTGTCTCTTCTCTAAATTTGGGGATATTTTTAATGTCCTGGTCTCACCAGAGTGAACATAAGCATACTGAAATATTCCTGAAGTTTTGTACCATCCCCAGAAATAATGTTTGCCTTACAAAATAGAGGCAGAGAGAGGCAGTTAAAAAAAAAAAAAAAAGAAAAGACAGAAATGTTTAATCCGAAGCCACAAGTTACTGGCATAGCAGATGCTATTAATGAAAGTCCCCAGTGGGTACACTGGGTGGAGGAGGGAGAGGAAGAGAAGTAGTGATGAGCTTCTTGGCCAATCTCAAATCCCAAACAGCAGAGTGTGAGCTGCACTTTGAACCAGACCAGTCCAGTGGTCTGTCTTCAAACGTGTTACCCAACTGATCTGGTGGCTTTAGGGTTGCTAACAGCTAGAAGTTTCCAGTGCCTTTCAAGACCAGCCCTAAATCATGGACATGACTTAAGCATTGGGCTTTGTGTTATAGTTCTATATTGGTTGGTTGCTTTTAACTGTTTTTCTCTTTTGCATGTTTCTTTGCATGTGTCTTAGTTTAAAAATGCCTTTTGGTGCTTGTTCACACCTCTTAGGAAGGTTAGAGGTTAAGTCAGGTCAGTACTTCATTGCTTTGGGTCAAGTGACCAACAAAACAAGACCAGAACAAGTCCTAGGAAGAAGGCAATCATCAGAGAAGTTCACAGCATCAAGGCAGAACCATTTTTGTGCATGTATTTCTGAGCTCAAATTGAGCTCATCTTTATGTGGGTTTAACTTTGGGATTTAAAATCACTTGAACCGGACACGGTAAAAGAGAGAGGCTAGTAGTTGTGCCTCTGTCTCTCGGTCCAATCTTTTCTGGAATGGTTTCTTCAGTTAATTCCCAAGAACCTCCTGATGTGTTTTTATACGTGAAGAGCACCTATTCCAATGAAGATGAGCCTGATTACATCTGCTTCCCATCAATACAATGGGAAATGGGTGGCCAGAGCTTTGTCGAAGATAGTGCTGGACTCTATTCAGCTGGGGGTCCAACAAATCTGGATAACAGTGACAGTCTGATCTGCCTATTTCTCCAGCCTCAGCTCACACAGCTTGCCCACACATCCTTTTTCTTCCAGCCACATGGCACAGCTTTTAGTTCCATCAATCTGCCGTTCTTTCATATCCTTGGACCATTGTACCTGCACCACTGTCCAAAATGCTTCTCTGCCTGGTTAAGTCCTATTTGCCTTCCACCTGGAATAATAAAGATAATATTAGCACATACTTCAGAGGATTGTGAGATTAAAAGCGGTCATCCATGTTACATCCTCAGAACAGTATCTGGCCTGTTGTAAGCACTTGATACATTTTAGCTATGATCCTTACTCTTCTTTCTAGATTTAGTTCAATTATCACCACTTATAGGAAACTTTCCATGAATCCTTTTCTCACTATTAGGTGCCCGTTCTGTATGCACTCATTGTCCCCGAAGTTGTCTCTATCACAATAATAACAATAATGAGAACCAGCATTTATTGACTGCTCATACAGACACTGCCCTAAGTTCTTACAGTATTTAATCCTCACAATAACGATATGTGGTAGTTCCACTATTATTCTCATTTTAGAAAAGAGCAAACAGACAGGTTAAGCTATTTTCCAAGGACTAACAGCTAGTAGATGGCTGAATCAAAACCCAGAGCTCTCTGGTTTAAGAGTCAACGTCCTTAGAGAAGAGACTTGTAGTTGTCAAGGGGGAGGAGGGGGCAGGGGAGGGATGGATTGGGAGTATGGGATTAGCAGATGCAAACTATTATATATAGAATGAATAAAAAACAAGGTCCTACTGTATACCACAGGGAACTATATTCAATATGCTACAATAAACCATTATGGAAAAGAATATGAAAAGGAATGTATGTATATACATATACTTTGCTGTATAGCAGAAATTAACACAACATTGTAAATCAACTATACTTCAATTAAAAAGTAATTATAATAAAGAGTCTACCTCTTAAAGTTTATCACACCAAATTTTATTTGCTGCTTTTGTTGTGATATTATTTTTCCCCATTACATTGCAAGTTCTTCAAGGACAGAGATCTGTTTGTTGTTGCTGTTATTGCTTTTCCCAGACCCTGGTCCTGTGTCTGATACCAAGCACTTGCTCAATGAATTCATGAATATATAGCCAAATTCCCACCACGCAAAGTAGGGAAAGAAGACTAGAAAATTTTGTCAAAATAAGTTGATCTAGGAGGGCCAGGCAGTTGTACTTCCCATTTCCTGCCTATATTTTAAGGCTAAGACCAGGCTCTGGACCCTGAGAGGTTCTGCCTGACTAAAATTCAGCTGCAAACACAACCTCGTAATCCCATAAACAGTGTGGTGTGCTCTATTGCTGCACAAATCCATCAGAGGAAAGTAGCTGGACAGGACATGGCTCTTCCCTGTGAAAAATCTATTTAACAAGGAAGCCAACCAGAGACTGATTCATGCCTGGATTGCTTTGCCCCTCCTTCCTGCCAATCGGTGCCTGTCACTTGCCTGAACTCCAAATGCCCCTCCACGGCGCCCCCTGACTCGCCACACTTGCGTGAGAACACCACTCATAGTGTCTCCACACACCTGCAATGCTCAGGTGGATTGTTGAGACCACGTTAGCGTGTCCTTCCTCATAATCCCAATTTGTCCTCTGTGTGTCATGGTGGTAGCTTGTCTCCTGGATTTGAAAACCACAAAAGCTCATTTGCCCAGCCGGCACATAATAGGCCCTCAATAAATACTAAATGAAAGGATGAGTGGGTGAGCGGGTGATTGGAGGAGAACAAAAAAGTAGAACCAATTCAATGAAACTCCCTCTTTTGGTTCCCAACCCACCCCTATATTGACCCATCATCAGCGTTCTGACACATCCTGGGGCACCCAGCCCTCAGAACATGTATCACTCGCCACTACAACTACAGAGTAGCTTATAACGGAAGTGTAATTGTATCTCAGCCCTCTTTTTGGGTCGCTAGCTAACATAGAGCCTGGTACATAGCAGATACTGAGAAAAGGTTCAGTGAAATCACTCATTCATTCAACAAATATTTATTATTACAAGCTTTGTGCTACGTGAGTAACACATGTGCTAAAATGTCAAGTGTCATCTTGGCATCCCTGAGGGTCACAGGCCTAGCCATGACTTTTCCTTCTTTGGTCAGACAGGCTCCCCCTCACCCACCCAGCAGGAAAGGCTCTCCACCCTGCTCGGTCCCCTACCAGCCCACCCAGCTGCACCCCGCCCAATCCTCAACCTAATGGGTGTTACCAATCACATCCTCCCGTGGGAACCAAGGGTTACCTTGACCTCTTGTCACTACAAAACCTGCCTCCCCTGCTGGGTCACTGTTCCTGAGTGCAATCCCTCATGGCCCTGCATGGCTTGCAGTATCCTGCACCCCCAGAGTGTGAGTATCTATGACTAAGAAGCTTCTATCAATCTTATCTGTCCAGTGTCAGGTGTTGTATGTACAGCTAACTTGTCTTGTTTATGGAGGGTGGTTACTCCTTTACTACAGGGGTAAATAGGGTATGGTTAGAACAGTTAGATGCTGGGGATACAGCTGTGATCAAGATAAACTAGGACCCTCTTCACTGAAAGCTGAGATTCGTATTCCAACCAGATGTCACATTTACTGGCTCCCTCTCCTGAGATGAAACCTGAATTCCTAAGGGGGTGGTATCAGTACAAGAGAAGAAGGTAAAGAAGCTTCTGGAGAAAGGGGGCTCTAGGGAGTGAATAAGGTCTGCCCTGGGGTAGCGCTACCCAGGCAGCATTCTAGGCCCTGGGGATTAAGTTCCTGCTCTGAAGGTGACCATGTTCTAACAGGCTAAAACAAGCACAAAAACAAAGGAACAAATAAGATAACTGTCAGCTCTTTGAAGATAACACAGACATAGACAACAGACTTGTGGTTGCCAAGAGGGAGGAGGGGAGGGTGAGGGATGGACTGGGAAGTTGGGGTTAGTAGACGCAAACTATTACATTTAGAATGGATAAACAACAAGGTCCTATTGTATAGCACAGGGAACTATATCCAATCTCCTGGGATAAACCATAATGGAAAAGAATATTAAAAAAGAGTATATATATATATATGTGTGTATAGCTGAGTCACTTTAATGTACAGCAGAAATTCACACAACACTGTAAATCAACTATACTTCAATTAAAAAAATAAAAATAAAAAAGAAGGTAATATACTAGCACAGGAGTTAGCAAACTACAGCCTTGGGGCCAAATCCAACCCACTGCCTATTTCGGTACAGCCTGCAAACTAACATTTTTAATGATTGAAAAAAATCCAAAAAAGGTTACTATTTCGTCACATGTAAAAATTGCACAAAATTCGAATTTGAGTGTCCATAAATAAAGTTTATGGGAACACACAGCCACATGCATTCAGGTAGGAATTGTCCGTGGCCACTTTCAAGCTACAATGGCCAAGAGGTGTAGTTGTGGCAGGCCCTGAGTGGGTTACCAAGCTGTAAACAGTTACTATCTGACACTACAGAAAGAGTTCGCCTCCCTTTGTACCAGAGTCACGGGGAAGGGGATGGGGAGAAGAAGGCTGGCAGGGACAGGCTTCTCTGAGGAAGCGACTTGAAATGAGAGCTGAAGGATGATAAAGAGACAGTCAGTGGAGGAAAAGCATCCCCAGCAGAAAAGACAGCACACACAAAGCATGGGGATTAGGCTGGTGAGCTCACTCATTCGACAAATCATTTTTGAGGACAAGTCTATGCCCAGCATTGTTCTAGTTGTGGTGGATAAAGCAGAGACTAGACAGAAGTTCCCTGCCCTTGTGGAGCCTAAATTCTAGAGGAAGGGACACGTCATAAATAACTATATGATATAAAAATAAGTGTGAATTAATTTCAGATCATAATAAGTGCTCACTAGAAAAATAAATAGAAAACAGGTTAGAGAGTAAAAAGGAAAGGTGGTTTCTCCGTATCCGTTTATCAGCAAAGTTCTGTTAAGGAGGTGTCACTGGGGGGATGGGGGGGAACTTCCCTGGTGGTCCTGTGGTTAAGACTCCACACTCCCAATGCCAGGGGCTTGCGCTCGAGCCCTGATCAGGAAACTAGACCTCGCATGCCACAACTAAGAGCCCGCATGTGACAACTAAAAAGATCCCACATGCCACAAGGAATATCCCGCATGCCACAACTAAGACTCGGTGCAGCCAAATAAATAAATAAATAAATACTAAAAAAAAAAAAAAGACATGTCACTGGGGAAAGAGGGGCAGAGGGATAAATTAGGAGTATGGGATTAATAGATACACACTACTATATACAAAAATAAGCAATAAGAATTTACTGTATAACACAGGGAACTATGTTCAATATCTTGTAATAACCTATAATGGAAAATAATCTGAAAATATATATATATATAATTGAATCACTTTACTGTACAACTAAAACTAACACAGTATTGTAAGTCAACTATACTTCAATTTCAAAAATGAATAAAAAATAAAGAGGTGTCACTTGAGCCAAGACAGGGTGGAAATGAGGGGGAGAGCCATGTAATGGTCCATCCGAGTATTCCAGGCAGCAGAAACCACAAAGTGCAAAGGTCCACAGGCGGGAATGGGTTTGGCATGTTTCAGGAACATTGAGATCAGTGAGACTCATGTGAAAACAGCAGTGAGGAAAGGGCACTATAAGTCAGAGAGAGGCAAAGGCCAGATCTTGGAGAGTTTGTACATCATAGTCATGTAATTTGATTTACATGTTTAATAAACAATTCTTGAAACTGGTGAATGAGATGTGGGAGGGCAAGAGTGGAGGTAGGGAGGTCAGAGAGAAGGCTGGTGGAATTGTGAAGAAATGACAACATGAACTAGAGTAGGACCACAGTGGTGGCGGGGATAGACTCTGGTTAGATTGTGGATAAGTTCTCAAGGTAGAACCAGCATAACTTGCTGAGAGATTGTGTATTCATCTTTCATGACTGCATAACAAATTTGCACAAACCTAGCAGCTTAAAAGCAACATACGTTTGTATTATCTCATAGTTTCTGTGGGTCAGGAGTTCAAGCACAGCTTCCCTGGGCCCTGTGCTCAGGCTCTCACCTTTGCTCTATTCCATTGGCTAGAAGCAAGTTACACGTTCCTCCAGCACTCACAAAGAGGGAATTAAATAAGGGTGTGCTTCCTTGAGGTAGTCTTAGAATTCTTTCTACCACAGATTGGTTGTGGGGTATAAGAGAAAGAGAGATCTGTAGGGTGGCTCCTAGGTCTCATGTGCTGGAGCATTTGGCTAGAAGGGGTTCACTTACTGATGTGGAACAGGCTTGAGTGTGGAGAACAGTTTGGGTGTAATAAGGAAGGGCAGGGTAAATAAGTAGTTCAGTTTGGACATATTAAGTTTGAAGTGCTCACTAGACACTCAATAAATATGTCAGAAAGGCTGTTGGATACATGAATCTGGAGCTCAGGGAAGAGATCCGGTCTGGATATTTAAATCTGAGGGTTATTAGCAAATGCAGATGGTATTCATGGCCATGTACATAAATTGGATCATCCTGGCAGTTGGGAATGGGGTCAGGGGGGGATGGCAAGGGTAAATAGAGAAAAGAAGAGAGACAAGGAAGATTCCAGAGAGGCTCCAATATTTAAAGTTCAGAAAGAAGAAGAGTACTTAAAGGGTACCCAGGATTTATTTTAATCAACTATGGTAAGACATATAGACATGGAATAACTGTCATGAAGGAAGTAGTTTGTTATACTCACAGATCTCTAGAAACAGGAGGCATGGCATACCATGCAGGGCCACATGGGGAAGCACCAGAGTCAGTCAGGAGGCAGAGGAAGTGATGGGGAAAATGTGGGCAAGGGTTTTTACTGTGGGACTTCCCTGGTGGCACAGGAGTTAAGAATCCGCCTGCCAATGCAGGGGACATGGGTTCGATCCCTGGTCTGGGAAGATCCCACATGCCACGGAGTAACTAAGCCCGTGCGCCACAACTACTGAGTCTGTGCTCTAGAGCCCGAGAGCCACAACTACTGAGCCCATGTGCCACAACTACTGAAGCCTTGTGCCTAGAGCCCATGCTCCACAACAAGAGAAGCCACCTCAATGAGAAGCCCATGCACCACAGCAAAGAGTAACCCCCGTTTGCTGCAACTAGAGAAAGCTCACTTGCAACAACAAAGACCCAACGCAGCCAAAAATAAATAAATAAAATAAATTTATAAAACAAAAGAGTCTTTACTGTGGTTTCCATGGGAAAGAATGGGCAAGGGGTAACCAGGCTTAAGATTGGCTATTTTGAATAATTTCAGTAGGCGCTGGACTGTCCCCAGTTGTCTGGTACTTGGCCCTGGGTGATTAGGGCAGGAGAATATTGTCCTGGAGCGTAAGAGCCCTATGAGAGCCCAGTAAAGGTGGCTGGGGCGGGGCATGGGGGGTGGTAAGGAATGGGGGGGGGCTTTGGATCGGTTGGTTTGCATTTGAAAGGCACACTCAGAGATGAGTTGTTCATTATCTAACCCTGGGAGGAGCAATCCCTCCAAGCTCCACAAGACTCTGGATGCCAAAGCATCAGAATTTGAAAAGACGTGGTTAATACAGGGGGTCATCCAAGGAGACAGAGAAGTCATCAGTGATGTGGGAGGAAAACTGGAAGAGTATGGTGCCCCAGAAGGCTGGGAAAAGAAGTGTTTTCAAGAGAAAGTAAACAACCACACCATGTGTTAATGATAAACAAAGTAAGGTACAAATGGATGATCAACTACTATATTTCTCCAGATGGAGTCACTTGTGACTTTGACAAGTTTCATGCATGGTGGTAAATAGAGCCTGTTTAGAATGGGTTGAGGGGAGAATAGGCAGATGGCAGGTCTAGACAACGAGTGAGAAAGGTGCAGATAGCAAGTATGCATGATGATTTCAAGAGATGCCTTTAAGAGTAGTTAGAGGAGGTGCCAGGAAATGGGGGGGGGGAGATTTTAAAAGATGGATCTTATTAAGACTAGCTTATGTGCTGACTGGAATGATGCAGAAGAGAAGGACAACTGGTGGTGGAGACAAGGAAGGGGTGAATGAGGAGCCAAGTCCTTTCAAAGGCTGGAGGAATGGGATCCAGGAGTACATGGAAGGACTATTACCTGTAGTAAGAGACCTATTGTTACGTGACAATCTATATCACCATGTAGCTAAAGATGCAGGAACATGGGTAGAATTGGAGTAATTCTCATCTGGTTCCCTCTATATTCTCTGTGAAGTAGGAGATGAGCTAGCCAGGAGGATGAGAATGGAAACGTGAACTTACTAGGGATGGTTGGTAGGATGATGAGGCAGAGAGGAGTATCTTTTTGAGATCTGTCATCATCACAGATATGTGATTATTTCCAATAACATTCAGGGGCTCAGATGCAGGGCAGTGCCATTAGATAGTTGTGATTATCAGTTCTGGTTTCCACACCATGTGTATGAAATCCAAAAGAAGCAAAAAAGCTAGTCTCTATCTTCACAGAGCTTATGAACAGCTTGAGAAAGCAAAATTAACACAGCAACTAGAAGCAAACCCAGTGATGTATAAAATAGGCGGTATCATTCAAGTCTCTTTACTCATAATTGTCTTTATTACTCACCTAACATGGAATTAGTAGTGCAGACAATTAACAAGAGAACAGAATCAAAAAATTTTGTATTTGACTTTGTGTTTTATACTTTTATTCTTTTCCAATAATTTTTGTTAATGAAATTAAGTTGGAATCCAATCAAAGATCAGTGAGGAGGCAGACCAGAAGTATGATGGGTAGAAAGTTAAAAGGAAACTTTTGAAACCGTGCACCTCAGATTGGGACTTGAACCCATGGTCTTTTAATTGAGATCACACACCTGGTCTCAAGACTTAATGAAGCTCAGGTTCTTGATGTCTCATCACAGAAGGAATTCAGTGAGAGACAAAGTGATGATAGGTAAGAAGTGGATTCATTTAGAGAGAAACACACCCCACAGACAGAGTGTGGGCCATCTCAGAAGGTGAGAGGCCCCGGAATGTGGTATGGATAGATTTTATGAGCTGGATAATTTCATAGGCTAATAAGTGGGAGGATTATTTCAATTATTTCAGGAAGGGGTGGGGATATCCAGGAATTGGGCCACCACCACTTTATGGCCTTTTATGGTTAGCCTCTGAAGAGTCATGGTGCCTGTGGGTGTGTCATTTAGCATGCTGATATGTGACAATGGCGTATAATGAGGCTCAAGGTCTATTGGAAGTCAAATCTTCCGCCATCTTGGGCCTAGTTGGTTCTAACCAGTTTTTGTCATGTTCTATAGCTATGTCATTCTTTTAAAGGTTGTGCCCTGCCCCCTTCCCTCCTGTTTCACTTTGACTTTAAATTTCATAGCAGGTAATCTTAAAAATGAACAGACAACATGTATTTATCTTCTAGATTAGGGGTCCACAAACTTTTTCTATAAAGAGCCAGATAGTAAATATTTTAGGTTTTGCAGGTCATAGGGTCTCTGTTGCAACTACTCAACTCTGTCACTGTAATGTGAAAGCTCTCTTAGATGGTATGTAAATCAATGGGCATGACTATGTTCTGATAAAACTTTATTGGTGAACACTGAAATTTCAATTTCATATAATTTTCACATGTCATAAAATGTTAGTCTTCTTTTGATTTTTTATTCAACAAATTAAATATGTGAAAACCATTCTCGGTCCACAGGCCATAAAAAAGCTGGCAGCCAGCTGGATTTGGTCTGTGGGCCCTAATTTGCCTGTCCTAGACCATAATTAGGTACTCAGAGCTGGAGGGAAATTTTGTAGCCAAATGAGAACAAGCATGTTCAATTCACATCATCCCAACAATTATTGAGCACCTGATATGTACACAGGGACTATGGCCAAGGATTCTAAGTTATTTGGAGATCATGTGAGTTTCCCAAGTAAAAATGGAAAAGACAACTCAGCTACATTCCCATGTGGCTTATAAAATGATCTCACATTTGCATCAGTTAAGTACACGCTATTAAACTCCCCCACCCATGAAAGTTATCAGCTTCACAATATAGAGCATGTTTTAAAGGCAAAGGAAAATAACCCACAGTGTCTGCTCAGTGCAGTATTTTTAAACATCCATAATTTTGCTATTTCAAAACCAAATTTCTTCCAACAAGGCAAAGCACACATTCCTTACTCAGGGTTATGTACCAGAAATGCCAAGTTTGATATTTCCAAACAAAGCTGCTTTTGAGTAATTCAAAGACAAAAAAGCATTTGAAAAATCTCTGACCTGCTGAAAAAATAACGTTTTTTTCACCTTTAGGTAATTCTGAATTGGGTAAATGGACTTTCATTTACTTTCCAAAATAAATCCATTTAGGAATAAAACTGAGAAAGAGAAGCCAGAGAAATCTTCCATGGATTCCATTCATTGCTGTTGATGCCATGGGCTTTAGAGAAAAAAAGAACGGGGAATCAGAAGACTTGGGTTTCTAATTCTTAGCTGGCTGCAATTCCTTCTCATTATCACACATGCCTGTAAAAATGGGCCCCAAACAGATTCCTGGTAGGATATAGGAATATGACCGTGCAAACGTCTTTGTTAATGCAATGGTCCCGTTAACCTGCTTGAGGGTGAGGAAGGGAGATTGGAATGGAGTGTTGGAGGCCAAGCAGAGTGGATAAGGCACCCACCTGGGGGAGGGGGTGGGAGAGGGAGCAGGACAGAGCTGATGAAATAAGTAAGAATATTAGGATATGAGAGCCAATTCTCTCAATGCAGGAGAAAGGATTTATAAATATGGAAAGAGAGAAAACCAGAATATACTCTGTGGTGTTGAACTGGAATTGGAGATATAAAGTAAACTCATGGTTTTCATTATACATAATAGATAGACAAAGATACAAGTATAGATGTAAATGTGTGTATGCGTGCGTGTATGTGTGGCGGTGTATGTGTATATGTACATGTCCACATATATCCTGTAGCTCTGTCCACAGAGAGGGCCTGGGAGCAGCCACACCTTTAAAGCAAAGATCACTCCAAACACTCTGATCTTCTAAATACCATTCTCCACCAAAAACAATCAGAGCTCCTTGGAAAAGTGGCTGATTCCAAGGCTAGAGCTGGAGCAAGGAAAGTATAAGATGAGCCTGGCTAGAGCCAGAGGCTAGGAAAGACTCAAAGAAGGCTGGAGATGTGACAAATGGACACAGAAGCCAGATTGAAGGGGTTACCACTGGCCCAATCTAGGACAATTTGAGTGTCAAAATAAATAATGATAGCAACAAATGATAACCCATTGAATAAATGAGAAACCACGGGTCCATTCAGATATAAATAAGTAAATGAATGAATAAATTAAAAGTTTAATGAAGAATGGGATGTTTACATAGTTTCAAAGTAACTCCCTATAATATATATATAAATTACAAGGGGAAAAAAGTTTATAGTGAAGGAGTCTGGCAGACACCACTTTAATCAAGTTATCAAAATGACTGTCATCAGTAAAAGACAAATTGATATTGTGCACCACCTGATAGGATGCAATAAATGACCAAATAGTCTTCTTCCTTCCCAGCACACAGTATGATTGCACTTCCTCAGTTTCTTGAAGTTAAGTGAAACTCAGTGACTTGGCCAACAAAATGTGGGCAGCAGTGGCACAAATCATTTCCAGACAGGAGTTGTAAGAGGCAGTGTCACTATGCCTCTCTTCTTTTTTTTTTTTTTTACCCTGTCTTGGTGGGTAGAAGCATGTGTCAAGATTGGACTTATGTTGGCCTCAGTCTACTGACTACAATGAGAAGAGCTGCCCGCCTCCCCCACTCCACCACCACCCTGTCTGCTTTGGACATGTAGCTTGATAGAGAAATAAATCTTTGCTGTGTTAAACCACTATTCTGGTGGTGGTTTGTTAGTACAGCTTAATTTAGCTTATTGTGACTGGTACATTGGTTGATAAAGTGGTTTTATTTGCATGTTTGTCTCCTCATCAAAGTAGAAATTTCATCAAGGACAAGAATGATACAATTTAATTTTTCCACCAAAAAAATATGTTCTTTCTCTTGTCTTGCCCAAAAAAATAAATGACAACAAGATCCACACAATTCTTTTTTTATTGAAATATAGTTGATTTACAATAATTTGTTAGTTTCAGGTGTACAGCAAAGTGAATCAGTTATATATATTTTTTCTTTTTTTGATTCTTTTCCATTATAGGTTATTACAAGATACTGAATATAGTTCCCTGTGCTATACAGTAAATCCTTGTTGTTAATCTATTTTATATATAGTAGTGTGTATCTATTAATCCCATACTCCTAATTTATCCCTCCCCCTCTTCCCCTTTGGTAACCATAAGTTTGTTTTTTATGTCTGTGTGTCTGTTTTTGTTTTATAAATAAGCTCATCTGTACTATTTTTTAGATTCCACATATTAATGATACTGTATATTTGTCTTTCTCTGTCTGACTTTACTCAGTATGATAATCTCTAGGTCCCTCCATGTTGCTGCAAATGGCATTATTTCATTCTTTTTAATGGCTGAGTAATATTCCATTCTATATATATATATATATATATATATATATATCACATCCTCTTTATCCATTCATCTGTAGTTGGACACTTAGGTTGCTTTCATGTCTTGACTATTGTGAATAGTGCTACTATGAACATTGGAGATCCACCCAATTCTTGAAGTCAGAAACCTGACCACACATATCTGTGTCCTTCTAGATCTTTCACTTGTCCATGAACTGATCATTGTACCTTCTTAATATCTCTGGAATCTCTCCATTTATTTCCAACCTACTGCACTATCTCCATTCAGAACAGCATCTTCTTTTCTGGCACCAATCTCTTTATAGTCTCCTTGTTTCTAGACTGCCCTTTCCCAACCCTTCTCCACACTGCTGTCAGTTGTGATTTCTAAAATGCTCAAATCCCCAGCTTTGAGCATGTCAAAGGCTCCCCATTGTCTTTAGACTAAAGTCTAAACCATTTATTATGACAAATAAGTCATATTATGACAAATAAGTTATATTATGACCTGGTTCACTCTAGAGTGTAAGCTCCCTGGTGGCAGAGGCTTTTGTCTATTTTGCTCACTGCTATATCCCTGGGGGCAGAGCACAGAGCCTGGTCCATTGAAGGCATTTGATGAATTGTGGTTAAGCAAATAGTCCTTGCTTACCTCCAGCCTTACTCATGTTATTCTCCCTCCCCCACCGCCTCCCTAAGCTCCTATCACAAAGGCCTCTCTCAGGTTCTCTTCTGTTTCTTTCTGGCTGGAATGCACTTCCTCTGGTGGCATCCAGGGCTGGCTTATCTCATGTTTCAAGTCACAGCTCATCTGTACCATTTTTCTAGATTCTATTTGCAAAGCAGAAATAGAGACACAGATGTAGAGAGCAAACTTACGGATACCAAGGGGGGAAGTGAGGAGTGGTATGAATTGGGAGATTGGGATTGACATATATACACTACTATGTATAAAATAGATAACTAATGAGAACCTACTGTATAGCACAAGGAACTCTACTCAGTGCTCTGTGGTGACCTAAATGGAAAGGAAATCCAAAAAAGAGGGGATATATGTATACATATAACTGATTCACTTTGCTGTACAGCAGAAACTAACACAACATTGTAAATCAACTATACTCCAATAAAAATTAATTTTTAAAAAAGTCTCAAACGTCACCTCCTTACAGAGGTGGATTTTCCTTACCCATCTTATCTAAAGTAGCCCCTACCCACCTAGTTGCTCACTTATCAAGTCTTCTTTTATATCCTTCTTAGCACATTTCACAATGTATTATTATCTAATTATTTGTTTATTTTTATGTATTGTTTATCTTCCTCCTCTGGAAGGCAAGCTCCTCCAGGAGAATCTGTCTAGCTTTTGCATGACACATAAGAGGCACTCAGTAGCTAAATGAATGAATCCCTATTTGACCCCCAAACCCGCTTCCTTCATATCTAAGATGGTCTGCCCTTTCTTTTCTACTAAATGATCCATGTGCAACTTCAGATTTTAAGATCATTTTTTATTTTCTCGCATTACTACCAATTACCAAGTGAAATAGATGTAAATGAGATTTCATTATTAAATACCATGTTTAGTGACCTTAAATTTTTTTTACTAACACGGACTTTTCCTCTTTACTTTTGTGAGTATAAATAGCACATAGTGTAATGGAATTAAAATATCACCAACATGAAAAAGAAGCAATATTTTAATGAACCATGAAATTTTTCTGCCAAAATTTGGAACTAACTGAATAATTTTTGACAAATCCAAAAATCAGTTTTGAAGAGTGCTGGGAGGCACTCCCTGTCCACATCTACTGCTTGAGGCAGTCAGATGTCCCACCGTCCTTGTCCTCTGGGGTATCACCCCCTTCCTGTCATGTTTGCATTTGACTCTCTAAATCACCAGTAACAGAGATCCACTCTAGTTGCCTCAGGAAATGAAGGTTTATGGTCAGAATGTGCACAGTAATAAAGAAAAGGGACTGTCAGCCAAGAAGCTAGGTTTCAGTACAATTCAGGAAAAGATGAACAACCAGGCCTTATGGGAAAAACTGAAGTGGAGACAGAAAGGAAGGATTGTTCTAAGTCCAAAGCAATTCTAGGGATCTCAGCAAAAAGATTTCTAGATTTGCATTCTAAGCTTCTGCTTTTGACCCCATTCAGCTACTCTGCTTTTTCTGCTTCTCTGTGTGTTCATCTACCTCTCCTCCCACTACAAGCGACTTATTAGCTCTCTTCTCTCTCTTGGTCACTCTGTTTATTCATTGATTCAGCTTCCTCATAGGCTCACCTGGCTCTTGACATCGCAAGACTACAGCTCTGCACCAGAGCCCACTGTTTGCATTTTTTCATCTTCAGTTCCCTGCCATATCCGAGATGCATCCTCCTTCCCAGTTACACGTTCCTAAGGATGACGTGATAACTGAGACCACTCTTTTGTAAGAGCATCTTAGTTACTCAAGATGGAACAGCAGCCTTCAGGTCGGTGCTTCCCTATCTTTACTCCACTGTGCCTGGGAGAATAAAGACACACAGATCCAAGCATGGCAGGCTAGGACCCCTCAGCAGCAGGAGATGAGATGGGGCCAGTGTCCCTGAGAAGGAGCTGTGAGCAGGCGTGGACCATGGTTATGAAACCGAGCAGGACCCTGTAGGGGCTCCTGGGCATGGGAAGCCTTTCTGTTCAGCCTCCATGACCTTCTCTGAGTTCCAAAGGGCAGATTCAAACAGTTGCTAATCTGGGAAGGGAAGGTATGCAGAGCCAAGGGAGGAATAGCCAAGAAACAATAGTATAGCCTTGGGGCAGGGTCCTGGTTCCACCTCAAGGGACACACATAACAATGTCTTTAAGCCCTTTTATAGACTAAAAACCCAACAAATGGAAGATGTCAGCATTCTCCATGCCGGAGAAGACCACCTGAGGCCAGACTAAAGGAACCAGAGAAGCTCATCAAGAAGCTTTCCTGAGATGAGATTAAAGGAGTGCAAGCCTTGCACACACCGTAACCTTGTCAGCAACCCTACCCTTGAACTATTGCTGTAAAACTCTTCATCAAATCTTCCTGGGTTGGGACACATAGTTTTTGAAGGCAGGAGCCCACTGTGTCCCCCTTTGCCTGGCAAAACAATACAGCTATTCTTTTCTACTTCACCCGAAACTCTGTCTCAGAGATTCGATTCGGCACCGGTGTACAGAGAGGCTGAGCTTTCAGCATTAGCTACATGTTCAATACTTAGCACTGATATATTTATTTAATATTTTGACCACAGTATTGTATTATAACTGGTTTCCTTTGTAATCTCATGTGCTTTATCTTATGCCTCTAAAATTGTTCCTCTGAAGTTTCCATAGGCTTCCCCAGACTGCCAAAGGAGTCCATGGCACAAAGGTTAAGACCCCTTGCCCTAAACCCAGATCACCTTGAGAGCGCGGATTGTGTCTCATTCTCTGTTGCACCCTTAGGGTCCAGTACAATGCCTAGCAGGGAAGAAGCATTAAAGCATTGTGGAAATACAGGGAACTATAATCAATATACTGTCATAAACCATAATGGAAAAGAATGTGAAAAAATACATGTATAACTGAATCACTTTGCTGTACGGCAGAAATAAACACAACATTGCAAATCAAATATACTTCAATAAAATTTTAAGAAAACATTGTGGAAATAATGGGTACTTATACCCCAAGTATCAAAAACAGTGCCTGGTCCATGGAAGGCACAGCATGGAAGTGTTTAAATGAATAACTCAACCTTTGAAACCCCAACTTGCTGGCCTGTGGCCCCCTCCTCAAGTCTTACTCAGTTGATTCTGCATTCCAGCATACTGAAGCAAGGAATCATTTATTCAAGTAGGCTGGTACACTATCAACAATCAATTTTTACAAAAATGCAAAATCCTCAGCCACTCATAAATTACTTCAAGATAAACACCAGGCCTTGAAGTGACGTGCTGCCAGATTAATGAACAGTTCCAGAATCTAACAAGAGGTTTCTAACGTCTGGAGGGCCTCCTCTAAGGGGAATTCTCCAGGACTGGAGATAGGCCTGTTATTCAGCTATCCTTGTTCCAGGCCCTGAACAACACATATTTTCAAGCCAGCTAGTGAGAGTCAGTGAGGCGATCTGAGGACTTGGACAGATTTCTTTATGTCCAGAGTTATTTGGCTCATATGGAGACTGAACCTATGACCTTGATTTCCTTAGCCCCATAGCTTAACCAGCTGAGCTAATCATCTTGACCACCTGAATGGATTCAGAGCCTCCCAGAGAAGAAGCATAGCACAGGAAGCCATGATGATACAGAATTAGGAAGAGAGAAAATTCTGGAATAACATCCTTGATACTTCGCTTCCTGCTCACAAAAATAGCTTCAGGCTTCAAAGTTACCACCTCCTTCCTTACTCTACCCAAGCCCTGACCCTTGAGTGTATGACAGCAAAAAGCAATAAAGGTCATGTCCCCAAGTGTCTTGAAAGATTGCTGGCACTGATACCAAGAAGAACTCATCCAGATTTTTTGCTACGATATATTTTGAGTTTTATTTAGCCAGCTTTAGATGAGCTTTGCTTTTGATCCACCCAGAAGAATACAGGAGGACCAGGGTTCACATCTTCCTCTCCCTCCTGAGGAAAGCCCTTCCTGACCGGATGCAGGGACTCTCCAGGGCTCCGATATGCTCCAAGACATAGGGATTTACAGAGACCTTAGGATGCACCAGAAATAGTGCTGGGTATTTTACATTTGTTATTTAATTTAATTCAGTGGGATGGACATTTAAAAACTATTTAAAAGACTTTCCTTCTTCAAACACCTACTTTCAAAATTAGTCCTTAAAATTTAAAGAATATGCAAGTCGGATACAATCATAAGTGATGAGAATGAGTAAGTTAATAGAATAATATATTTGCTATGTAATTCTTACTAGGGATTGATTTATCAGGCTAGCCCATTGTCACTCCTGTCATACAGGAAAAATGGTCAATGGGATACTGAGATTTTAGGACTTTATTTATTGATATATTTGTGCCAGGAATGTACTTAATACTACTGGAAGCATAATAAATTTTGAAGTTGACAGGAGTAGATGAGAGTTCTGGGAACCATGCCACCAGTGAGATGTCATCTTATGGGATGATGAGAGGGCACGAGATAGGATGACCACACTTCCCAGGCTGCCCAGAACAGCCCTAGTTTATGCTGGCTGTCCCAGCATAATTATTCATTGTGTCCCAGTTTGCATGATCATGGATCAGAAGACTCAATATTGTTAAGATGTCAATTCTCCTGAAAATAATCTATAGAATCAACAAAAATTTAATCAAAATCTCAGCAGGCTTTCTTGTAGAAACTGTCAGACTGACTCTTAAATGCATATAGCAGTGCAAAGGGCCTGGAAGAGCCAAAATGACTTCAAAAAAGAACAAAATGGGAGTACTAACACTACCTTAGTTCAAAATTTATTATAAACCTATAGAACAATGTGATATTGATGTAAATTTAAACAAAAAAAATTGATGAAACAGACTAGAAAGTCCAGAAGCAGACCGATCTATACGTGGACAACTGATTTTTGACAAAAATGCAAAAGCAATCTAGTGCAGAAAAAGTAGTCTTTTCAACAAATGGTGTTGGATCAGTTGACTATTTATATGCTACAGAATTGAACTTTGATCCACACTGACTCAAAATGGATCACACACTGGGTAAACCTAAAACTCTAGAACTTCTAGAAGAAAACATAGGAGAAAACCTGACTTTGGATTACACCTGAAAGAACAAATTGATAAATCAGATTTTATCAAAATTTTAAACTTTTTTCTGTGAAATACACTGACAAAGAATGAAAATATAAGCCACAGAAATGGAGAAAATATTTACTATCATATATCTAATAAGGAACGAATTATTTAGGATATAAAGAACTCTCATAAAGAACTCTCAAAAACAAATTTTTGTAATGAACAAAATATTTCAACAGACACTTTATCTAAGAAGATATATGATGGCAAATATGCACATTAAAAGATGTTCATCCTCATTAGTCATGAGCCAAAAAATTAATTAAACTTATGGTTACCAGGAGGTAAGCAGGGAGAGGGATAAATTGGGAATTGGGATTGACATATACACACTGCTATATATAAAATAGATAACTAATAAGGACCTACTGTATAGCACAGGGAACTCTACTCAATACTCTGTAATGGCCTATATGGGAAAAGAATCTAAAAAAGAGTGGATATATGTATATGTATAACTGATTCACTTTGCTGTATACTTGAAACTAACACAACATTGTAAATCAACTATACTCCAATAAAATTTTTTTTTAAAAAGACATGAACTATTGATACAACACAAAAAGAATCTCGAAAGAATTATGCAGAGTGAAAGAAGTCAAACCAAAAACCATACCTACTGCAAAAGTTCATTTGTATAAATCTCTAGAAAATGCAAATTAATCTATAGTGGAAGAAACATCAGTGGTTGCTTGTGGAGTGGAGCAGAGGATAGGAGACAGGGAGGGGTGGTAAGGAGATTATTAGGAAGGGACATGCAGAAATTGGAAGGTGGGGGGTGTATAGGTACATTATCTTGATTGTGGTGATAGTTTCATGGTTTCATGGCTATATACACATATCAAAATGAACAATTACACACTACTATATATAAAATAGATAAACAACAAGGACCTACTGTATAGCATAGGGAAATATATTCAGTATCTTGTAATAACCTATAATGGAAAAGAACCTGAAAAAATATATATAATACATTTTAAAGATGAAACTATTAAACTTTAAAAATTAATTATTAAACCTTAAAAATTATACACATTAAATATGCACAGTTTATTGTATGACAGTTGTACTGTATGTACATTTTACTGTATGACAATTGTACTGTCATCAGGCTGTTAAGGTAATTTATGAGTGACTTATCCTATATCTCATGCTAGTAAGTGATGGAGTTGGGATTTGAACTGAGGCTTCTGGCTCCAGAATCCATGTTCTTAACAGTCTTAAGCCACTTAACAGAGCCACTAAGTATACAGGAAAGTGTGGCTGCTACTGTTATTGTTATTTTTATCTAGTCCTAAGCTTCTCCTTTATAGGTACTGATACTGGCACCACAGAAGCCAAAGGACTTGCCAAAATTCCCTGATGCGTAAGCACCAAACCTGAGAGTGTTCCTGGATGCCCTGACTCTCACGCCAGAGCCCCAGCCCCTTCGCCTCTGCCATGAAGCCTCTCGCAGAGTCAATAAGAGACAGGAGTGGTACAGTAAGAAAGCACCACTTTAAATGCTGGCAACACCACCAGCTGAGTGACTTTGGTGTGCTTACGTGAATTCTTATTTTTCTCATTGGTATACAGGGGAGGTAATAAAAGAAATGCCCTTATTGGGATGATAAGTTATAAGATCATTTCAGCATTATTTGACCCTGGTGCATAGAAGATCACCAAAAAGGAGCAGAAGACACTAAAAGGAGAGGTGAAGAACCATCAAAGCCCAGTGTTCCCACTTCAGGACTTGGTCCAGCCCGGACTCCGAGACCTGTGTTACATCAATGAGGGGCCATGACTGCTTGTCAACCTGTCCAAATACACTTCTGGAATCCCACCAAGGTGCTTAGAAATGTGTCACCCCAACTTTTATGTTGACTACGCAGTAGTTGACCCACCTTAGAAAGCCTTTGGGACTTCGGGGAGCCAGTACTTTCATAACAAGGTCCAGGCTTTATGTCTTTACCAACATGGTACAGGAGAAGGGCTTTCTGGCACCTCAAGGAGTCTCCTCTAGGCTCACTTGTGTTCTTTTCTCTTCCTTCATTCCCACTAATGAAACAGTTCTACAAATGGAGACAGTAGAAGAGGTCTCTCTTATGCCCCCTCCCAAATCTGTATGATGTTCTCCCCTCCCCCACACACACATAGAATGAGAACTGTTTAGGTAACTTTCTATTTTAGTTTGGAGCTCCCCCTTTTGAAGATCCTAAGACGTGAATTCAAGTGCCAACAGCTTCTTGGAAAGGGAATCCCAAGAAACACTGCCAACAGTGTAGGGAAGTAAATGGGGAAAGGTAGAGAAGACAGCCATTAATAGGTTTGTTATCAAGCTAGTCACTACTGAGGACGAATGGAGCTTAATCCTGCTGGGGTCTCTGGGAGCCAGCATAGAAAATGCATCTCAGGGTTATGTCACCTGAGTAGTGAGGGATCCGAAGTATTTATACACCAACTCCCATCAGTCATTGGTTGAGCGGATACTGCCTTGGACAAGCTTAGTGTGGTAGAGGAGACAGAAATTTAAACAGTATAAACTCCTTGATGGCTGCTATATGTCTTATTCAACTTTGAAGCTCAGCCTGACATAACATAGTTTCCTGGCACTGAGAACCTTCTATGCTGGAGGCAAAGCAGGATGCTGACACAAAGCTCTGGGGTCCCAAGATAGACTTCAGACCAAGAAATGCAGATGTTGGCATTTGGAAGTTGGCCTGCAGGCACTGAAGTGGTAAGAGTGAGGGTGGGATGCCAACAGTTGCTTTCCCTGGATATTACAGCATCATTTAGCAAGCCCTGACATGCCATCTCTAGTGTGGCACGCTCACCAAATACTCATGGGCTCAGCCATGGAACCAAAAGACTGTGAACAGAGGTGACATGCACCATTTCCAGGCAAAATCAAGTCAATGTGCAGCCCTTCCACCCTCTCTTCCCCTACAACCGCAACTCAAGAGCAACACGTTCCACACCAGATAGCTACGGGATGCAGCCAGACGGGATCCTTGTGTTGCCACTGGGAAAGGAGCTGATCTGGAAAGCTTCAAGACCCACAGCCAACTTTGTGAAAAAGAGAAATAAACCTATATGTGTTCAGCCACTGAGATTTGCAGATTTGTCTGTTACTGCAGCGTAGCTTAACCTGTCTAATAGGTTAGGATTTTTGGCTCTGATTTCAATTTGATGTATTCATTCAACAAATAATTCAACATATAATTACTACATCCCAGACAATATTTTTGGTACTAGGGATACAGCAGTGAACAAAAGGACAAAAAAAATGCCTGCCTTTGTGGTTCATAATACATACTTTTGGGAAGTCACCATTGCCATGAAGGGGGAAAGTTTGTTTCTCTTCACAGGAGTTGTAAGAAGCCAATGGGAAATAAGCATTCTGGTATTTGGAGAGGAAGAAGTCAGTCAGTTGGTATATGTGAGGTGAGAGAAAAGGAAAGGAAAATATCAAGGCAAACTTCTCTTGACACATCATTTCAACATGTGTTGAACACCCATTTTGGACCAGGCTCTACACTAGATGGCAGAGATCAGAAGGTAAATGAGAATTCTGCTGTGCTTCTCAGGCTGAGCCTATTGAGGGGAGAGAAATGTAAACCAAATATAAATTCCTTCATGGCTGGTCTGTGTCTTATCTAACTCTGAATCTCAGCCCGACACAGATGACCATAAATGTTTATAGAATGTACTAATAATTGCATGTAATTGTTTCACTCCATCTGAAAAAAAAAAGAAAACTACATTAAAAAGGAACAAATCAACCTGTCCCCCTACACATGCTCACCCTCACCAACTGGGCTTTTGCACATTTGTGCTGAAGGAGGAGACCAGGGCTACGACATCCTATATCACTCCCAGAGTGTATGGTACAGGCCTCTGCAATCAGCAGTCAACTGAAAGATCAGGCTCTGGGTATATGAGCATCAAAGACCTAACAGCTATTCAGAGCTCAGCTTGAACTTGAAAGCTGGATACCATAATCTGTAAAATGGAATGTTAGCCCTAGGGACTAAAATTCAGTCATCAACCTTCCACTTGAAGCATGTCCAGCCTACATAGATCACTGCAAATCCCTGCGGTCTATTTCAAGGACTTGTGAGCATTTCAAGAAACTCTAGCATTACCCTCCTTTTAAAGGGAAGTGAAGGCACTATGTGCATCCAGAAAAGAAGTCAAACTGGTACATTTGTCACATCTTGGGGTCTCTTGTTAGCATACTTTTACCTCCAGGGCTGTTCTCAGCCATCCACATGCCTCTGTCCTGCTGGGACTCTCTTGGTTCCTGTAATAAGTAAGCAGATCCTAGGGAAAGTCCTTGGCAGATTCTGTTTGGAGGAAATGGATGAACTAAGACATCCTTCATGAATGACCACAGTCAAAATAAATCCAAGCTGTAAAAATGTATAAACATTTAGCAACACAACCTAGAGCAAGGTTGTTCTTCCCCTGAAAACAGGACACCCTCAGCCTCTTCACTTTTCCAGGTAATATTAGAGGTTCAAGAAATCTCTGGTCTGGGAGTCACCCACCCGGGGGTCTTTGGAGAAGGTAGAGCACTAACTCTCCCAATGGGAGCCTGCCCCTTTGCTTAGTTGGTCTGCAGTGTGTCCCCTTTGCCCATCCTTGCACTCACTGGCCCTGATTTCTTGATGACTCTTCCATTGCTGGTAGATTAGCACTAATTAAAATACAGAATTTCTGAAAGGACCACTACAAGGTACCAGCCCCTTTTATCCTGTGGTAAATTCCTCCTCTTACTTAGCTCACAACTTTGTCTGGCCAGTAAAGAGTTCTGTGAAATCTAATCCAATGCACCATGAAGTTAGTCATCACTTTCTTTTAGATATATAGCCTACCCTGTATCTTATCCCAACAGTTGGAAATGATATTAATATTAATATCATTAATATTAATCATAATATATTAATTTCTGATAAGCATCAGAAACCAGTTGCTTCTCACTACTAATCATCTATTTTGGGAACTATCTGCAAAGCCAGCATATGTTCAGTCATAGCTCTGACTCTTTCAAACAACGTCTGTTGATCTTTCATCTTCCCCCATCACTTGATTCACTTTCTTGTCCATCCACTCTCACCCACCACTTTAGCCCTAAAGAAAAAAAAAATGGGATTGTTTTTCTTTTCTCCATCCCCTCCTCACCCCAAATCTCACCCCTGTAGAACAGCAAACCACATCTTACCTGCGTGGAATGCAGAAGAAATGTTTTCCTTTTGACATTAAAAAGTCCTCCCACCAATTAAGTAAACATTGGCTGCACTGAAGAGCTGGTATGTTATTGCAGAGCGCTGGAGAGCACAAAGCCAGAGTTTTTTCAGAGTTGTGTCAAAAGGAACCTCAGGCTTTGGCCTCAACTCCAGGAAAGAGATGAAAACATCGTGCAGGTGTCAGAATGCCAACTGCAACTGTATGCACAGATTGCTACGGTGTCAGAGGACTTGATGGAACAACAGGATCTTCTTTACAAATAGCTTGTGGGATTCCCTCTCCTTCTCCCAGGGAGGGTCCAGGCTGAGATCAAACACCGTGTTCTGGGAGGTTCCACTCCATCAACAACGGGCTGACTTTTGAATGATGTTGTCAACAGGGCATCTTCGCAGTCCAGTGCTTCAGGAATTGCTGAACAAAAGGCAGAGGGCCAGACTATGCCTCAGGGATCAGCCAAGCTTGTATCTTTCCCAAATTCTTAGGGTTGTGACATTCTCAACCAGAATTATGAAACGGGAAGGTGGAACCAGGGAACATTGAAATGATTATTTTCAGTGCACCTGCGTTTCAATACGGACAATTTGTGATTATCTAAGATGAAGTTTCAACATTCAGAAATTCATCACTGAGCTAATGTGGTCCATTCCAAGGCTTCACAGAGGGAATGTGGCAGGCTGTTCCCATTCTGTGTTTGATTTGCCTAAGGGTAATAAGAGAGTCATTTCAACTCTCTTTCTCCATTTCCCTATCCCTTAAAGAAGAAACAATTTCAATTCTTCAATAGAGCATCTAAGAGGACCAAGAAATAATAAGGTACCCATGTGGAAAGTTCCCCAGTGTACCCGTAGGGAGTTAGCCAATTATTAATAAAAATGCCCCAACCAAGGTTTCCATCTTTCCCATGGTTCTGAGTATGTGGTTACTTTTGTCCATGGCATCCAAGCGCAAGTTAATTTTATTAAGAACATTTTTAGAAAGCTAGAATGTCAGAAGTTGACACTACTCTCTTTCCAGTCCTCTATTCTTGGTAACATCATTAAATATCGACTGGCCCCAAAAGTGAGTTGCACCTTTTTTCAATCTAACAGCCATTCTGTGGATAGCATTTGTTTTCCATTGCTGCCAAGGAGACAATATGGCTCTCATTTCCTTTGAAGAAGAGCCCATTATGATGAGTCAGGTCTACAGTGGGAATAATTAGGTCAAATAAATGAGCCCTTCCAGCTGCCTGTGGCATCACTCAACACCCCCATGTTGCAGATAAAGGAGACAATGCCAGAGCAAAAGCAGAGTTTATCTGTTGTGAGTTACCCTTACCTCTAGCCCAAGAGATGTTATCAAAATGTATGCAAGGTAACTATGACTCCTCTCTTTGCATCTGAAGAAGTGAATACTGATCCATAAAATTGTGTGGTGGTCCCATTTCCTTTCTACCCTGCAATGGAAGGCTCCTGTCCCAGCTGGCAGGCTTAAGATAGCCTTCTGCTTTGTGTCACATTTGCCCTCATGATCTCCTAGTCACCTTATCCTGGGCTGTCATGTCTACTGGCAAGAGAAAAAAGGAAATTCAATGAAGTGGGAGTCATATGCCAGTTCTTGTTAGTATTCAACTCAAGCTGATATCTGCAGCTCATCATTCAAGCAAGACTCTTTGGTAGTTTGTCAACATCTCATACACACAGGACGAGACTGGGGTCAAATTAGAAATGCCAACCTACTACCCAGATTACAGAGTTCCCCTCCCCTGCAGGAACTGGAAGATGAGGAGAGAAACCAAGCCTTTCATCCAAGAGTCTCATTACTCAGAGGGAAAGAGAATCTTTTGTTTCTCTCTCATCTCTTTCTTTTTTTTTCAACTTTACTAAACCATTTGGAAATTACTATAACATAGGAGGTCTCAAAAGTTGCACCACCAACCTGGGATTTCGTCCCTAATGTTGACATGGGTCACGGACCTCATCCAAGAGCTAATGATGCATCTCACCCTACATCAGGTTGACCAAGCCAGATGCCCTTCCCAAGCAATATGTTGTCTTAAAGATGCCACCACTTTTTAGATCTAAACCACCATCTGAAGCCTCTCATGAAAGTGGATTCTCTTGAGTTCTGGTTGCTTTGTTTCCCTCAAGGGGTTCCATTAGTTTGGGTTACTCCAGCAGCACAGGGCATAAGAAATCTCCTATCATTTTTTATGTTCAGTAAAAAGTTAATATCTTTATTTGGAAAAATCAAGTCACACATGAAATCTCCTATCTTTTAAAAATAAAAAATTAGAGGAATTTGGCTTACATTGAAGTAATAGGTAGGAACCAAAACACTACTCATCAATCCTTCCTTCCAAGTTGTCCACAGGGATTGCTACATCTCACACCTACCAATGATAGGTATATGATGCCTGAGTAGAACCTCGGGTAGGAGGGAACAGCTGCAAACCTCAAAAATGAGCACATCTTCCACGGTTCTGGGGCAATAACCTGTCAAACAAAATTTATTGAAAAATATCCTCTAATAAATGGTGATGTTGAGCATCTTTTCATGTGCTTCTTGGCCATCTGTATGTCTTGCTTGGTGAAATGTTTATTTAGGTCTTCCACCCATTGTTTAATTGGATTGTTTGTTCTTTTGATATTGAGCTCCATGAGCTGTTTGTATATTTTGGAGATTAATCCTTTGTCCATAGTTTCATTTGCAAATATTTTCTCCCATTCTGAGGGTTGTCTTTTCATCTTGTCTATGGTTTCCTTTGCTGTGCAAAAGATTTTAAGTTTAATGAAGTTCCATTTGTTTATTTTTGTTTTTATTTCTGTTACTCTAGGAGGTGGGTCAAAAAAGATCTTGCTGTAGTTTATGTCAAAGAGTGTTTTTCCTATGTTTCCCTCTAAGAGTTTTATAGTGTCTGGTCTTACTTAGGTCTTTAACCCATTTGGAGTTCATTTTTGTGTATGGTGTTAGGTAGAGAAATGCAAATCAAAACTACAATGAGGTATCACCTCACACTGGTCAGAATGGCCATTATCAAAAAATCTAGAAACAATAAATGCTGGAAAGGGTGTGGTGAAAAGGGAACCCTCCTGCACTGTTGGTGGGAATGTAAATTGATACAACCACTATGGAAAACAGTATGGAGATTCCTTAAAAAACTAAAAATAGAACTACCATATGACCCAGCAATCCCACTACCGGGCATATACCCTGAGAAAACCATAATTCAAAAAGAAACATGTATCACAATGTTCATTGCAGCACTATTTACAATAGCCAGGACATGGAAGCAACCTAAGTGTCCATCAACAGATGAATGGATAAAGAAGATGTGGCACATATATACAATGGAATATTACTCAGCCATACGTAGAAACGAAATTGAGTTATTTGTATTGAGGTGGATGGACCTAGAGTCTGTCAAACAGAGTGAAGTAAATCAGAAAGAGAAAAACAAATACAGTATGCTAACACATATATATGGAATCTAAAAAAAAAAAAAATGGTACTGATGAACCTAGTTGCAGGGCAGGAATAAAGATGTAGACGTAGAGAATGGACTTGAGGACACGGGGTGGGAGGGGGAAGCTGGGGCGAAGCAAGAGTAGCATCAACATATATACACTACCGAATGTAAAATAGCTAATGGGAAGCAGTAGCATAGCACAGGGAGATCAGCTCTGTGCTTTGCAACGACCTAGAGGGGTGGGATAGGGAGTCTGGGAGGAAGGCTCAAGAGGTATGGGATATGGGGACATATGTATGCATATGGCTGATTCACTTTGGTGTACAACAGAAACTAACACAGTATTGTGAAGCAATTATACTCCAATAACGATCTATTTTTAAAAAATCCTTCATTCAGTCACTCAATAATTAATTAATGTATTTATTTATTATATATTTAATCTATTAATTATATTACTCGATTAATCATTGAGTGACTGCCAGGTACAAGGCGCTTTTCTGTCTCTGCTCCGCCCCCAGATGTGAACCCCAGCCCGCTGTCCCTCTGTTGTACAGGAGACCCTGAATCGAGGCAGCCTCTTCTCAGACGCCAGGATAATTCACAATTATGGGAGGTGAGGAAGGTTTGCCTTGGGAGACACAATTTAAAGTGGCAACGCTGTCTCACAGTTCAGCTCCTACACAAATTCCCCCAATTCTAATTTCCTCTGACATGAATCTACCAGGTCTAGGCTGGAGCACTCTAACTTCACGTTGCCTGTGGATTTACCCAGGAAAAGGGACATCATAACCCCAAACGAAGAGCAATTAATTTTTTAAATCTTTTTGCAGCCTTTAAACAATTTCAGTCACTTGTCTTGCCCTAACCTAACTTCCTCTCCTGGGATGTGTCTGCAAGGCTCACTCCTAAGAAATGCTGGCAACATCCACGCCTTCGACTTGTGACTCTAGCACCTCTGCTTCCATGAGCAAACCACAGCTGTCCCAAAGCGACACTGTATTTCACCTCCCCAAGAGGCTGTATCCAAGCATACTGCAAAATTGAGAAGGGTGGGCAGATGTGGGGAGGGAGGGAAGACCCCTTCACTGGGGCAGAGGAGCAACCTCAGGTCCCCTGCCACACGGCTAGATTTGTTCTGACTCCCCAGGCTGGAGGTACGGCATGTTTCACACATGCACCAATTTCAGTATGTGTTTTGGGTCAAGGGCGGGAGTGGGTGTGCTCACACCTGCAGCCGCTGAAGCCCGGGGCTGTGCTCAGTAAGGCGAAGATGGGGAAGCTGAGGTCTAGCAGGACCCATTAATTCATATGAACAATTGTCCTAGCTGGCTGGACTGGAAATGAATTCATAGCAGGGTGGTGGCCTCCTGGCCCCTGCTGTTATAATCAGGGCGGGGACCACAAAGAGTTTTAATTGCTAGTAATATAAATGGAACAAAATTGTTAAATACAGTTTCTTCCTCTTTTCCCCCCACCCTGCGTCTTTAATCTGTGATTGAAAGGATATGATGATCTTGGGTGTATTAACAGTACAGAAGAGAAGAAGGAAAATCCTGTGATGTGAAATATTCTTGAGTGAGAAAAGGCTGTTTCCCCCTCTTCTTCCTCTCTCTCACGCTCTCTCCTAGAATCCCCCCAGTACAAAGTAAAAGAGGTGATGGTTTTGGAGTGCATGTTTTTACTGGACTTGAAAGGAAATGGATGATGTCAAAAGAAGTCCAGAATGAATTCCCCTTTTCACCTGAAGTAGGACAAGACCCGTGGCCACAGCATCACTCTCCCTGCAGCACCAGCTTGGGCTGGGTGTGGGTACTGCTGATAAGGTGTCAGTAATTCCCCTATTTGCAGGATCTGAAGCTCCTCTGCTTGACAACTGATGAATAAGTTTTCTTTTGTGGGACAAGAATAGGTGACATTTTCCCCGTGAATTCCCATCCTAGGGACCGGGAAAAAGAGCTCAGGATCCCTTCTCTTGGCCTTCACACCGTGGGAAAGATGACCCAGAGTTTAAAAGCCTGATAAATGCCCTGGAACAGCTTTGAAAATCACTCAGCATGAGCACTTGCCCCCTGAACAAATGTCTAAGCTGTGTCTCGATTGGAATGCCGCTCAGATCGTTGACCCAGTCCCAGACACAGAGCTGATTCTCTTTGTCGATAGATTCATGCCACTTGTCTCTTTTCTGAAAACAGTTTCTAAAGAATTATCTGGTGAAGTCAGTTTCCTAGGAGAATCCATCACATTTCCTCAGCAGATATTTCCACCCTTGCAACCCATTAGGTAAATTTAAAGAACAAATTAGTCCTCACTGTCGACCACTCCCACTCCCATCTCCAATTCACCGCTTAAGTCATGCAATTTTCTCAGTGGATTTGAAGCCAAGCTTTCAGATCAGAGCCTTCCAACCATGAGTATATAACTCATAAGAACAATCATTGAACAATTGCTTTTTCAGTTTCTCCCATCTGGTATCTGCTCCCTTGTGAATGGGGTGCCCACCACTAGGAAGGGTTCAGGTTAAGGTAAGCTAAGTCTTGAAAAGAGAGAGGTGAGGGAAGAGTAGCAAAATCAGAACCGTCCCACGAGGCAAATGTTGGTCAAGGGTTTGAAACCCTTCAAATAGCTATTTCTGCTCTGTCTTGATTTCGCCCACCTCTCCAGTTTTACATACATGCTATCCTAGAAACAATGCCCAGCCACTCACCAATCAACAGCTGCGAACTTTAGAAAAGGGTCAGTTCCCCAACAGAATCAGAATAAAACCTATTTTGATTCAGTTGGCATCTGCTAAACTGAATTAGGAATCCTAAAAAAAAAAAAAAAGCACAGACTTCAGAGGCAGGCAAGCCACGGTGCATATTTTGCCTCTACCACTTAGGGCAGTGTGATCAAGGCGGGTTCCTCTCTGAGCCTCTGTTTTCTCCTCTGTAAAACTGAAATGATTATAGTTACCTCATATGACTCAAGTAAGAATAAAATTTTTTAAGAAGAATGAAATGATGACAGGTGTTTAACACAGTTGGGACAGTATCACAGAAAATGGCATCTACCTCTCTCCATTCTTCTGGTAACTACAGCTATTGAGACCCTATCATTAACTGGTTCTGACATTTTGACAGGTCTTGGTTTCCTTATTTATAACAATTGGCAAACAGTGTCAATAGCCTGTCCAGTTACTCATAGTAGTTGTAATATTTATGCACCAAACACCAAAACAATAATACATCAAATGATAAAAGCAAGTATTTTGCACAAAAGGGGAAAAGAAAAGTCTGGAAAGAGATGAGATGTAAATTCACAACTTTAGCTGCACATTCTCTCAGAGAAAGGAGTTTTACTGTATCTTAATATGTCATTTTAACATCCAGTATAACATTACAGAAGCACATTTTATTGAATTATAGAACTTCAGGGTCATTAAGTCCAAATTCTTATCTGTTACCTGAATACCACTTAAAATGTCTTTTACTTTTAATTTACTTTTCAGTGCACTTTTTTGGAAAGGCTATTTGAGGATTCCCTGAGATATGCAAAATGGTCACAACCCAAGATTAAGAGGTTAGAAATGATAAAGGGAGGTTATCGTAAGGGAATCCTCTCAGTTCATATGTACTGAGCTGTAATAGGGTCTATGCCCTATAATAACTCTTCCAAAGAGATGGGTTAGAAGAAACTTACAAATCTAAATCTACTGGTCACTCCCTAGGAGGCCAAGGCAACTGGGAACAGATGATGTCATGAAAGGCGAAGTTCACTTGCGAGTTTCTCTAGTCCAGTATTTCTCAAAGTGTGGTGCACATCCCAAGGATATCTAAATCCTCAGGGAAAGGTGGGGTGATGAAAATGGGGCTCCATCCCAGAACTCCTGAAGAGAATCTTTGAAGATGGTTCTGAAATTAGCATTTTTCACAAAAAGTTGCCTTTCTCATAAATTCTGGGTGTGAAACCATATTTGTAATATGTGAAAGAAAGTGAAAAGGCAAATCAGTTTAGTCATCATTGAAAAGAGGCAAAGTAGATTATATATTAACGCAGAGAAAGAGGAAAAACAGAAAGCCAGGCATCTTCTTAACGTGCTCATGTGTAAGAATGTATCATTTAGAAAGCATCCATGAAACTCGTTCTCAACTCAACTGCATCTGGGATTATCTCACTAGAAACATTACCCAAGCCTTCTAAAATGATTCTCAAAGTTTAGTCACATTTAAAATAGAAGGATAGAAGCAGAGAACATTCATTTTCCTTAATGTATTACTCAAACACTCAATACTACATTTTTCTTAAGACTTGAAACATAAGTTCTTTAGAGAAAGAAAACCCAGCGGGGAAAAAAAACATTGTTTTGTTGGGTATGACCAACACAATTCTAGAAAACAGGTTAAGTTGCATTCAGCCACATGAGGATAAATTCTTCAGAAAGATTCTCAGGAGATAATAGTGGAGAATTGTTTAACTTAAAATCATAAACAGAAAATTTTCTTAAATTTCCAGGGATGAGAACCTGAACCCTCTTCCAGTTCATTGAGAGACATGGAAAGTGTGACTAATATTTACCAAAGGCTGAGTTCCTCCTATTCATTCTATTCTAACTAAAGGTCCTGAGGATCTAACTTTAAAACTTTATCACAAGTTAAAATATTTTGAAATAAAAGGAGTAAAAACGTGATAGAGAAAAATTCAAACTCATACCATCCATGAAAAAGAGTTTGTAATTTCACCTTGGTCATGAGACCCTGTAACCTTATACTTACCAGCATTCTCCTCTCACTTTCCTTATTCCTATATCTTTTTATTCCTCCATTTATATCTAGATAGATAATCACATGCCATTCACCTAAAACCATACTGAGGAGATTGCGTAAAATAATGAGATAAAAGTTAAGATATACTAAGTATTACAGAATTCTTAGAAATTAAAGATAATATCTACCTGGGGTGATCAAGGAAGATTTCATGAAAATTTTAAACAGTCCTGATAAGAAGTGTGGAATTCAACAAACAGGGATGACCAAGAAACGACATTACAAAAAGCAAGAATATGAGCAAAAACATGAAGGTCAAAAATGGAGGTTAGGGCTTCCCTGGTGGCGCAGTGGTTAAGAATCTGCCTGCCAATGCAGGGGACAGGGGTTCGAGCCCTGGTCCGGGAAGATCTCACATGCCGCGGAGCAACTAAGCCCGTGTGCCACAACTACTGAAGCCCGTGCGCCTAAAGCCCGTGCTCCGCAACAAGAGAAGCCACCGCAGTGAGAAGCCCGTGCACTGCAACAAAGAGTAGCCCCCGCTCTCAGCAACTAGAGGAGAACCCACGTGCAGCAGCGAAGACCCAATGCAGCCAAAAATTAAATAAATGGATAAAATAAAATAAATTTTAAAAAAAAGAAGGTTAAAATTAAAGAAGGACATGACTCTCTTGCTACTTTTTCTCCACATATATTATCAGTCCCCATGTCTTGCCTATTAGACTCCTTCAATATAGCTTCCATCTTTGCTTTATATTAAATTCTCTTTATCATTTTTCTCATTTATAACTTCAGTGCTTTTCTCCACCTAGACTATAGTGACAATCTTCCACTCATTTTTCCTCTTTGGATGAATCCACGTACTGCTTGGTTAAACGTAGCTTACAAACATGATTGAGTCCCCAGTGCCTACTTAATGAAGTCCTAAATCCCTACTCTAATATTTAATGTCCCAATCCATCATTCTAGTTTTTGGCTTCAAAATCTCCCTTAATGCAGATACACAGAGGTCAAGGAACAAGTGAAGAAGTCAAGTCACAAGAGGACCAACTGAAAAGCCATGCATGACCTTGGAGAGCCCAGTCTCAACAGAGTGGTGGGAGTGAACCACAATGCGTATGAAAAAACTGAGTCATAAAGGGGAGCTGAAGAGCTGAAAGTAGCTAGTGTACATAATTTGGGGGGCAAATTAGCCGCAAAAGGTGATAGGATGGTATGGTAGGGGAGTTAGAAGTAAGAAGAAACAGCCTCTTGCTGGTGTTGGTAGTAGAAGATGGTGGTGGTTGTGTTACTGTTTGTGGTGGGCTGGATCGGGAGAGAGGAAAGATGGAGTCTCCGAGTCCTTTATCCAAAATCACAGCAAACAAAGAGAGGTGCTCACCCACAACCAGGGAAATATGAGGAACAAGTCAAAGGCCCTTACTAAGCCAACCATCTGCACAGAAATCTTGAAAACATTTATAAGAACCACAGCTTTGAGTAGAAAATTCATTTCAGCATATTTTTGGAAAGGACGAGGCAATATTAATTAAATATAAACTTATTTGTGTATTTGTTTATTCTCCCAACTTGTTTCAGAAAGAATCTAAGGCAGCCACAAAGCGCTATGTGCTGGATAAAAGCCACCACATCCTGGATATGAGCTAAACTCCTTTGGCCACCAGTCCTATAAGACCCAAGCAAATAGATCATAAACAAAGAGCTCAAAGCACCAAGCTTTTAAACAGAAGGAAATAAAACTAGGAAGGGCCATGATGAGAAGGGGCAGTTCCCCCAGGTGTACCTGAGTGCTGAACTGGTTCCCACCACATCAAAAGCAATGGTACAGCCCCTAATTCCAATTGCTGAAACATTTTAACAGCTGGGAATTAAAATAAGCTGTCAGCCAGCTCAAAAAGATTTTTTTAATTCAAAATAAATCAGGCTAACAACCTGCAGATGTTTGGAAAGAAAATGTTTGGGTGACTCATTTTCAAAACCCAATTCCCTAACTTTGCCATTTCAGAGTTTCTGAATGGCTGCTACCTGCCCTTAGCTTCTAAGCAGGAGACAAACTGTTAATGCTGGCATTTTCAGACTTAACATTGGTCTCGCATGTCGATGAACATCATGGATTCCGTCTGGTCAGCTGGGAGTCAAGAGCAGAGAGTTGGTCAGATTACTGAATGTGTTATGGAACCCCTGGTCCTCCAGGGATCTCTCAGTCTCTAATAGTAGATGCAGTTAGTCAGTTCTGCCCAACAGTCTTTGCACTCAGGTCTGCATGAACTGTTTTACCACATTTCTTAGAATAAGTACAGATAATCCCTGTTATGGGTTGAACAACAGAATAGAAACAAGGTGAGAAAAGGGGGGAAGAAGAGACTGCAGAAAGAATAAATAATATCACAAGACTCAAGATAAATGGCCAAGGACAAGTCAGCAACTCAGCACCCACCCAAGGATGACCATGAGAAGTACATGCATCAGTGGCCATCAGTGGAGGAAGAGGGGTCCAGCTTCTTCACCTGAGAACCATTTAGGTCTTTTACAGCTCAGCTTCTTTCAGCTGGGGAATATGAAACAGACCATAATAATACGTGCAGTGCTAAATCTGGTTCTAAAATCTGGTGGGCTGTTGGACATCAAAGTGATGCAGTAGAGGTATCAGATTGCTGCCAGTGGAATTTTCACCCATTCCTATCCAGCAGGTGATTTTGCCCCTCCTAGAAGTCCATCCCTTCCTCTTCACTTTCCCTGTCTTAGTTCAGACTGCTATAGCAAAGTACCGCAGACTAGGTGGCTTACAATCAACAGAAGTTTATTTCTCATAGTTCTGGAGGCTGGGAAGTCCAAGATCAGGATGCCATGGGTCAGGTTCTGGTGAGATCCCTCTTCCAGGTTGTAGACTGCTGACTTCCCATTGTATTCTCACACGATGGAAGGGGTGAGGTTGCTCTCCAGGGTCTCTTTTATAAGGCACTAATCCTATAAGGCATCACCTAAGAAGGTCTCTACCTCCTAATACCATTACACTGGGAATGAGGATTTTAATATATGAATCTGGAGGACACAAACATTCAGTCTATAGTGCTCTCCTAGCCTCAAGTTGCCAGTGCTGGGAAGCTGCCTGTGGCTTCTGTGTCTGACTCTTTGGGGCATCCATATACCTTCGCATGTTCCCTCACTGAGGGTCTCACACACAGCAAGTACAACAGTGATCTGCCTACAAGCCCATCTCCACTTCTCATCCTTGAAAACAGGGTTGTGTCTTGTCATCTTTGTATCCCCAGCACCCATCATAGGACATGCAATCAGTAATTTGCTGAATTATTCAAGAAGTTCATTAAAGAGAAAATTATTCTTTTTAAAGAAGCTAAACTCAAAAATCTCAAAAAAAATTTTCTTTAGAGAAACTTTTTCCAAAAATTTTGATGACCTTTCCTCAGTCAAAATGACCTTCAAGACCAGAAGCTGAAACAATAATAGAATGCCTTTGACTAGAGGTTATTTGATCATACAAAGAGTGAGAAGAAAGATTTCTCGGAAATATAATACATTTATTTCTACCTTTGGAGCCCGCTCATGTCTCAATGGTATAGGAAAAATGAAAGAATCTCCCCAAATCCCTTTGAGCCTGATTCAAAACTAACAAAAGGTGAAAGCTCATCGATACTTGGCTATAAGAGAAGAAAGGCAAGCAGGAATGAAGTGTTCCATTGGTCCTATTTGCTTTTCTCATCACATCCACCTGATTAGGAAAGGGGTAAAGAGTCCCTACTCTGCCATCCCACATACAGCTAAAGACTGGCTCACCAAAGAGACAATATCCTTGATAAATGAAATCAATTGACTACCAAGGTTGTGTTCCTTTCTAACAAGGCTCTGTAGCCAAAAGGACATATTCTGAGCTTGATTCTCTTCTACATCACAGAAAATAGACTTTCTCTAGCCATGATGATGTCAAATCTAAATTGTCAAAGTCAGCTACCTTTCAGTTTGACTCTACTCCTTCCTAGTTATGCCACCCTGGACAAGTCATTTCATTTTGTCAGTCAGCAAATATCAGCGAAATGCCTACTACGTGCCAGGCCATACCAGATGCTGGAGACATAATAGAAGATGGATGGATAAACGTGGTCTCTGCTCTCACAGAGCTTAATCTGGTCCTCCCCACCTCAGCACCCCTTACTGGTAAACTTGGGCTCTTGACACAAAAGGTTCTAATTAGGAATAAATGAGATAACATATGTCAGATGTCAAACACAGAACATGGTCAATAACAGGGGCTCATTAAATGGAAGAGACTATTATTATGATTAACCACATGAGATAGTGTCAACCTTTTATAAACTGCAAAGTAAATGCAATTGTTCCTGTTACCATTTCTATTATAGAAATTTTTAGAACAAATTGTTAAAATAAAGCCAGCATAGACTTCCATCAATTAAAAATGCAGAATTTTATGCACATCTAAATTTAAAATGTGCAACTCTGACAGCCTATGCCCACTGCAGAGCTAGAAAATGTTAAGTAACTTCACCAGCCAGCGCTATGCACCATAAGTAGTCCATGCACCAGCTATACCAAATAGCTTGCAATTCCCTAATATAACAAGTTCATTCACCCTGTGTTCCAATGAGATCCCACGCAGACTTGGATTCTGTGGCACCACTTTACAGTCTGTCTTCTGGACAGTCTGGAAGTCAGGGCTTTGAGGACAGGAGTCACGTTCTACCTTAGCTTTCTAAACCTAATGGCTTCTAGCTCGGTTCCTGGGAGGTAGGAAGGATTTGGTCCATAAATGTTCCCTAGTTTAAAAGTAATGAATGAGGCTTCCCTGGTGGCGGAGTGGTTAAGAATCCACCTGCCAATGCAGGGGACATGGGTTCGAGCCCTGGTCCGGGAAGATCCCACATGCCGCGGAGCAACTAAGCCCGTGCACCACAACTACTGAGCCTGCGCTCTAGAGCCCTCAAGCCACAACTACTGAAGCCCGCGGGCCTAGAGCCTGTGCTCCGCAACAAGAGAAGCCACCCCAACGAGAAGCCCAAGCACCGCAACCAAGAATAACCCCCGCTCGCTGCAACTAGAGAAAGCCCGTGTGCAGCAACGAAGACCCAACGCAGCCATAAATAAATAAATAGACAAATCTTTTTTTTTGATTTAAAAAAAAAAGAAGTAATGAATGAACAAGAGGAAAAAGAATGGAATATATTACTTATGCCCTAACCATCTTCTTATATGTAAAATAAAATCAAGCTAGAAGCATAGGTCCTTATGTTTTCTATTCATCTGGAATTCAACATGCATCTAATAAACACAAGAGTAACTATGGTGTGCCCAGCCACGTACGAGACCCTATGAGTGATACAAAAAAACACTGTACACACAGCACACACATTTTCAAGCTTTGGAGGCTACAAAAAACTGTGGACATCATATTATTCAAACCAATCATTTTATCAGTTATGAAACTGAAGTTCACAGAGTTTGATTTGTCCAAGATCGAAAAATGGCAGGTAACATATATTGTATACATACCGTGTGCCAAATACTTTACATGTATTAGCTCCTTTAATGCTCAAAACCACACTTTGAAATAAGGACTATTATTATCCCCATTTCACAAATGAGCATACTTAGTATTAGGAAGATAGTGATTTGCCCAAGACAAAGCCAAATCTAAGAAGGAGGCCATGTTTCACACACACACACACACACACACACACACACACGTCCAATTCTTGCGCTCCTCACCACACCAACTAAACAACTGAAAGATCTGAAAACAATACATGAGCAGAATTCCAAGCAGGAACTCTGCTAACCCGCTACCTATCAACACAGCAGAGCTACACAGGCAATGACAGACCCCCGGCTTCTGCAGCTCACCAGGGGCCCACGATGAGGGCGCACAACAGCTTGACACTTCTCATCTCTCTTGTTTATTAAATTCAATTGCCGTCACTTTAATAAAAGAAAAAAAGAAGGTAATCTTACTCTTTCCCCTACCAGTCCCAGCCTCGTCTGTCTCTCTGTCTCCCTCCCTCTCTCTGTCTCTTGGGCACAAGGATAGAGGCAAAAAGAACATGTGTGAGGCCACAGGCCCAGAATCATAGACCCAAGCCACACATTCACTCACTTCAGCAGAGTAGGACATCCCAGGGTCCATCATAAATATCTGCCTTCCCGCCCCCGATCCCCTGCCCCCCAGAAGCTATTAAAGTCCTGGGTTAGGGAATTAAACTCCTCTTTGAGGCACTCCTGCCACCTAGTGTGAAGAGATCTAGATGAAAAGATTTGGGTCGATAGAAGAAGAAACACAATACAACCTCCGAACTGCAAAACATGTTCAAATAAATATCATTTACTCTCCCCAGACTATTTTATCAGCTACAAATCAAATGAGCATTCATAGGTCAAATACGGTAACCTGAGGCCATGATTACAAACCAGGTGAAGACTTTATGACGCTGGGTTGCAAAGAAGGTACCATGGGCACAAATTCCAAGGTCGGCCACACTTACTTTAAGATCAAAATCATGTGTATGAACTACAAGAAATTTCAAATCAGCAGGGACCAATCCAATGAGATTTTATTTATATCCACTATGAAATTGTTTTTCCTAAGAAACCACAGTTCGGGAGAAACACATTTTTCCTGATATTGAAACATGGGAGACTCTATTGACTTATTTTGTTGTTGTTGTTCTCCTGGTCGGAAGACACTGTATGACATAGAATAATGTTTTCCAAAACTTCCTGACAATAAATACAGTATGTTTCACACAGTCGTCTCTACCTCATTTCTCAGTGTAGGTGAAATACATAGCATCATGGTGAAATTCAGTGGAAACATTTATTCAAGAAGCCAAAACACATCCCAAGCACACAGCTTTCTGGCAGAGTAATTTTATTCAAAGGTAAAGCGAGGTGTGGAAAGCCTGCTTCTACCTTTCAGAAAATCCTCAAAACTATATCTCACGTAGGGCCATGGAAAAAGTTTGGAAAGAAGAGAGTTCAGGTTCGTAACTTCTGGGAAACCTTGGAATGCAGATATTCTATGATTCTGAGTTATAAAAATATTCATTTTGTTCACCAACCAGGGAAAGGGTAAAACTAATGTCCTCTAATGGGAACGAAAGAGTCAAACAAGCCCCGTTTCAGTGTGGATGGACGAAAAAAAAATGGGGGTAAGTAGAGTCACTCTTAATCAGAATCAAATTCAGAGAGTTGAAATTCACAGCACTTGCACCCACCCAGCACCTGCTCCCTCCAATGAGCACACATACAAACAGAACGTACAGTAATCTTCAGCTCTCCAATCATCTAGGAAATACGGACCTTTGGGGAGAAATGCTGGAAACCAGAGTGCCAGTCAGATCGGGTTCCCAGGCTGGCAAACCACCGCTGACTCATGTGGGAGAACAGGAGTGAGTCTGAGAAATAGCCTCTTCAAGCCCAACACAGGGAGTCCAGTTACATCATCGGAGGTGAAACCACTTCAAAGCCTAGATATTGGCAGCCTGAATCCCACTAAGGATTCAAATGAAATACTACCTATTTCACCAGGTCTGGAGCTACAAATCAAACAACTTAAATTCCTCCACGGAGCCTTGGGTAATGATCAAGATGCCCGTGTCTCCCTGACCCACTCATCATACTGAGTACAGTTTGTCTTTATGTATGTGTTTCATTTTTTGGAAAGCTATACAAGATGATGGAAAGGCATAAATTAAAGAGGTATTTGGAGGGGGGGAGGCATAATTTTTTTTTAGCCTTGCCACCTGTAAAGTTCTTCTAGAGCCACAACTGATAGAAGCTGAAATGCTAGAAGGGAAAGAGGCAAAAAGTGAGAGTCACACTATAAAAATAAGAAAGGGTCCAGCAATGTGGCTGTAAGCCCAGGATTCTAAACTGGATATCTTGAATAATAATTCTTTAAAAATATTCTCCAAGAACAGAGGCTCCCATCCCTAGATTTAGATGATGCCAAGGAGCTCCTAAACCCCAGAATGGCATCTTGCCTTAGAAGGGTCTAGAAATATCAAGGAAAGATGAGTTTAAAAACATACAGAAGTGCTACTGCATCTCCACCAAACATTCCTTCTACTTTTTGTTCACTTTCCCTTCATGCTTTTTATCACCTCCTGGTCACTCCCATCTCCAACTTAGAATGTTTTTCTTCTTTTCTTACAACTGTTAAAATTTCACACCCAACACCTACAAGAAGACTTTTCTGCAAATCACATAGTTTTGTAAAGCTCTTTCCTAAAGCCCTACCATGATTATAACCCAACTGTAGTGTACCTGAATTTCCTAATTGCTCATATATTTGTTCATTCTATTTCCAAGAAGGCGATTCATTCTTCAAAAGTATTATGCTTAATTATACTTCAGGATTCCCCCAGCACCTACTTAGCCAAACAACATAGTAGATAATCAGTAAACAGTTGATGATTGACTCTAAGTTCTAGATTAACTGTAGAATTTAACCTGAGTTGGGTCTCATACCTCTAAGGTCCTGGGATGGGATGTGGCCAGGGAGACAGGATAGTACGCACAGGAAAATGGTTGTTCCATCTAAAGAAGGAATGAGTTTACCATGGTTCTTATCATTTCCCATGGTCTAAGCTAGAGATTTTTCTTGTCTCATGCTCAAAGACTACAAAGGACATCTTACATACTAAGAAAGAAAAGAACAGCTGCTTTAAGAAAGAACACAAGAAATTGCAATAAAAGACTTCCCACCCCATTTTCATCAAGTCCTAAAATATTTGGAGCCTTCAGCCAAGTTCAGTACAGACAGCATATGCCTGAGAAGGCCTGGCCGACTTGGGGTGGTTTTCAGAAATCGGTGCCCAAGCAGAGAGAGAAGGCTTTTAAAGGCAAGGGCCTGTGTCCTAGAGAGCCTGGGAATCCAAGATGACACTGCCTCTTGCTCTGGGACAGAGAACTTTGCTGCAGAGAAAAATTAGCTCTGCACAAAAACCGATGTGGATGAGAAGCCAGATTCTGATTGAGTTAGAGCCAGCCTGAGGCACCATTTTCAAGCAGACCAAGTTGGCTCTGAGCTCCCTCACAGCTCCCTTTTCTGCACCTGTCTTTCTTCTTCCTATTTACCATCCTCCAAGTAGGCCCCTGTGCAAACTGCTAGATTCCAGGACTCAGCTCTGGAGTCCCACCTATGACGGCTTTTCTCAACGATCACTCACATTCTCTAACTTATTCCACATATGAAGCACCCAGTTTGGAAAGCCATCTGACAAACTCATAGGACTACAAAATTTCTAAGCAAAGAAGTTACTTAGAGATGATTTCATCTGACCCCTTCCACCAAACGGAGGCCACAGAGCTGCGTGCTTTGCCCTAAGTCCCACAGCTAAGCAGTAGCAGACCTGGGACCACTCCAAGCCACCTGATTGACAGTCCTTTGCTTTTACTCCCACATCATTCAGTTATTTATTCAACATATATTCACTGAGCACCAACTACATTCCAAACCCTGTACTAAACTGCCAAATTGGGATCAACAAGATACTAGAGACTAAAGTTCAATATTCCTCTTTAAATCATTTATTCATTCAATAGTAATTCATTGAAGATACACCATGGGGTAGTTTCTGCTTAAATGTTCATCTCAGGAATATCTGAAAATGAATCATTCTGAGGGCTTTGTACTCTGTCAACTTAGCTAGTCCAAAAGTAAGTTTCCCAGAATTCCATCCTCTGTATGGTGCAGGTTAGGGAACAGCCTTCCACAGACATCTCCACCGGCTCCCACAGTTCTGTGAGGTCAAATCCCTCCAAAAAACCCCTTATTCTGTATCTCTCATAATGGTTCTCCTTCCCTGACTGAACCCTGGTGTGGTAAAAACTCCCTTAAATCTCCTTTAATCCAGGACTTCTGAAACACGAATAATGTTTGAACTCAAAAAAATTTTGCAATTTCCTAGTGTTGACAAAAATTATTTTAACTGTGACCTAAATATGTACAAATGTTGATCAAATATGTACAACTATTGATACATAACTATAAAATAAGTTTAAATTTTAAATATGAAGAAAACTGAAAAACCACTGACAATCAAGTCAGTTACATGAATTTAACATGCCTGACAATGTCATTTGGCTGAAATGAAATCATGAATGAACATTCAGGACAGTTTCCTTCGAGATCCCGAGACAATACCACTGGGTACCATATGATGATTCAATACTTCTGGCCCTTTTCTATTTTCAAATAGTTACAAAGCCTTCTTTTATACAAATTTCTGGGATGTTATTTAGCCTTCACTTGGTGCAAACATATCATTATCATTCAGTTAAATTTAAACCTAAGACCCCCAAGTAAATATGAAGAAGTTAACTTTGCCAGTGTTGGGGTCTCCCTCCTCAATCCCTCCCTCTTCCCCCTCTTTCCGCCTGGGGACACCATCCCATCCAGGCTTAGTTGGATCAGGGATGCTGTAGGGCTTCTCAGAGGAGTGATACTTGGCATTGAAGAAAGAGTGGCATTGAGCGTAAAGAACCAACTCCTAAGAAGGGCTGCAAGGAAACCGGGGCAGGTGCTTCCCCATGCTCTTTAGGTCCCACCATAAGACGGGATGATGTGCAATACCAGCTCCATTTTTACAGAGAAGAAAACTGAGACTCAGAGGGGTTAACAGACTTGCCAAAGATCACAGCTTGTAAATCTTGAGCCCAGAAGTCCTCTGCTTTGCTATGGATGGTCAAGCTAGCAAGCTGGCCACTAAATGCATAACACTTCGCTATTGTTCTTTAAAGTTGCCAGATTTTGCAGATCATTTGAGGATTTGGCCTCTATATGTGAACAAAGAGTTGGTTTTCAGGGCCAGCCTTCTTTTCATTCTTTAGCCTCTCCTGCCCTCCTGTGGTTATACAGGGTTATAGCCACCTGGGCTTTCTTCCTACAGCGCAGGGAACACTGATCTAAGTGTTATCAAATTGTTTTCATATGCAAAGAGGTAGTGCCTGCATGCTTAGAAAGCCCAGCTCAAGAGGAATTGAATGTCAATGTATTGATAGATCATGGAAATTAAGGGACAGAGTAGTGGGAAAAGGATTCCCTTAGACAAAGCTATTTTAAGTTCTGGACCCCATTGGCTTGTCCACCTGGCTCCAGTTTTGCTGGGTAGGAACAATGCCTTCAGTCAGTTATGAAATACACAACTGCCTGTCCCTGGAGAGAGGATGTCTGCATGAACCCTACAAGTATGTGAGAACGAGACCTCATCCTTGGTCTCAAACAAGTGTTTGAGAAATGACTGCAAACAGCAGTTAACTACTAGTTTTGCCCTTTATTCTTCATAATCCTTGCTAACTTCAGATGTGTTCAAGTGTGAAATGGACATCGCCCCATCCCAGGGGAGGAGACTATAACATACAGCTAACAGAGCATTTCATTTTTCAAGACAAAAGACTTTTTGTTGCCAGGAAAAATGGCCAACATTCACCGCTCTTAGTGGAGACGGTAGGAAACTGGGATTAAAGCACACAGTGAAGAATTTAAATTAGATGCAAGGAAGAAGTTTCCAAAGGGAGTGTGAATGATAATGTTGTATGTTGCAAAAGAAAACTGAACTTAAAGTCTTGAGGGCTGGATTTTAGTTCCTGCTCTGCCACAAACCAGCAGTGTGACCTCGGGAGGGTCGTGTCACAGTTTTTGGTCCCCTCATCTGCAAAGAGAGTGTCACACTAAACAATAACTGTCCATTCAACCCTAAATATTTATAAACCTAAAATTCTATGATGCTTCCTTTGGAGGCTGTCAAAGAGAGAGGCAGGGAGTGGTGCGGATGGTGGGAGAGGAATATTTTTAACTGTTTCCATTGGTTTGGACACAGATGTACTTGCAACAAGGGGAATGACAAAAATGACCTTCCAGATGACCTTCTCTTCCAAATTCTGGGGAATTTAGGGATCCTTCTCAAAATAGCCTGTTTGCCTAATGAAGAAAATTCTAGCACCTCAAGATTTTAAACCTTAATGATCATCTAACCCCCTCCCTTGACTGATGCTTGAATCCTACCACAAGCGTTCCTGCTCCTTCTTAAACATTTCCAATGCCACAGAACTGGTTCTTTTCAAGGCAGTTCGAGCAGTCCCTTAAAACCTGGTCATTAGAGAGGTCATCTGAATACTTAGCTAAAATCTGCCTCGAAATAAGTAACAATCACTGGTCCTAGTTTTATCTTTGGAGTCAGAGAGAATGAATCTAATTCCTCTTCCTCTTAATAGTTATTCAAATATTTAAAGGTATTTATCTGTTTCTTGTGAGCCTTTTCTTCTAGCACCCACGGTCTTTTCAGTTCATCCCTGTCTAGCTTGGTTTTAAGTCCTTTTACCATCATGTGTGTTCTCTCCAGTCCAGATCTCTTTCAAGTGTCTGAATACAATAGTTAGAGAGGCAATGCAGCATGGGGGTCAAGAGCATAGGTTCTGAAGCCATACTCCTTGGGTTCAAAATCTAACTCTTCTAGTTAGAATTTGCATGACCCTGGACAAGTTACTATTTGTGTAACCTTGGACAGAAACTTATACTTTTCTGTGTCTTCTTTTTCTCATCATAAAATGTGGATTAGATAAGTTAGTATGTGTGAAGCACTTAAAATAGTGCGAAGCACAATGAAATTGCCCAACAAATTGTAGCTATCATTATTATTACCAAAATATGGCTTCACCAAGTAGAGTAAGTCAATCACCTCCCTCATTCTAAATGTTATACCTTTATTAATGAAACCTTAAGGATTCATTAGCTTTTTTAGGGTCTGCTGGTACACTAAAGGAAGTACTATGAACTTCCTATCAATTAAATCAACAATCAAGTAAAACCTCTAAATCATTTTTTATATATTCTTCTTCTAAACTACACTTCTCCCATATTACACTTGATACAGCTAACGCAACCTTATATTCAAATGTTACATTTTATTCTCAGATACACCCTGCTTCAACTGCTCAAGATTACTTGGAATTTTCTTCTGTGACCCAATGCATTCAAAGTGTCTCCCAGTTTCAAATTACCTAGAAATTCTACAGCTTCATTGTCGTTAAAAACCAAGACAAGCAAGCACAGAAGAATTTCAAGGAGATAGAAACTATGCAAGGAAGTAAAAACTCCAAAAACAATGATTAATATTCTTGGCGAAATAAAAGACATTTCCTCCATGAAACAAAAACAATGTTCTTTAAAAACAGAACCATCAGGGAAAAAATAGAAATAGCTCTAAGTTAAAAATATGATAACAGATATTATAAACTCAAAAAAAAGTGTGAGAAAAGAAATTTGAGGAAATTTTCCAATAGAGCAAAAAGACAAAGCAGTGCAAAGGTGAAAAGAACACATAAGAAAACCTGAGATGCAACCCAAGGAGTTCAGTATCTAAACAGAGGAAAATTCAGAGACAACACAGAGAATACATGGGTAGAAATCATCAACTGAATATTTCAGCAAAAAAAATAAAAGAATTCCAGAGCTGGCAGACCTGAATTTCAGTTTAAAAGTTCCCATTTGCATCAAAGGGAGATAGATGAAAAGAGACCCAGACCAAGCACACTGCAAAATTTCAAAACACTAGAGGTAAAAAGGGAATCTTAAGGTTTTCAAAGAGAGAAAAAAGAATGCACACAGAAAAACGGGAATTATATGGGTAAGACTTCACAACAGCAACACTGGAAGACAATGGAGCAATGCCTTTAAACTTCTAAAGGGAAATAATTTTCAGTGCGGAATTCTCTACCCAGCTGAACTATCAATGAAGTGTCATGATAGGAATACCAGTTAGCTTTTGCCATAAAACAAATCAGCCCAAAATTTATTGGCTTAAATGAAACAAAACATTTATTATTTATCATAATTCTGTGGGTCAGCAGAGTGGTTCTTCTGCTGGTTTGGTGAATCTTTGCAGTCAGGTGTCAGTTCACCAGGGACTAGATAATCTAGGATGGCCTCATACACACGTTGCAGGCTGGTAGGTCTAGAACAGAAAGAAGAGGGGCCCTCAGTTGAAACAGATTGCCTCTGTTCCACACAATCTCTCATCTTCCAGCAGACTAGCCCATCTTCTTCCTATAGTGATTTCAGGGAAGCAAGAGAGGACACACCCAATGCACAAGCATTCCCATTTCTGCTCACTTCGTGTTTGATGTTGTCCCATTGACCAAAGCCCAGATTCAGTATGGTCAGAGGCTACCCAATGGCACGAATTCAGGGTGGGGAATTATTGCAGCTATTTGGTAAACAAATTACCACAGATAGACTAAAAATATGTTTTATATGCAAGGTCCCCCAAATTGATGTCCCATGCAATATTTTTCAGTTGTTGGAGAAAGTACTCCACCAAAATAAAGAAGTAAATTAAGAAAAAGAAGACCTGGAATCCAGAAAATGGGGGCTCTATCACAAAAGGAATTCCAAAAAAAAAATATTATTGGGAGGTCACATGATGACTAATCTGTGGCAGACCCAGAGAGCAATCAATCAGTTCAAATTGAAGTAGATCAGGAAAGACTCTGAAAACAACTTTTTCAACAAGGTGAATTTGATAGAATACCTTATGTATTTCAATATACCAAGAGGTTTTGACAATTGGGGGAAATGGTTGGGGTTGAATTTGGGATACGTAAATAGAAAACCAAATGTAATAAGCAAACCAAAAATAAAACAATTTTATTAATTCTCGGGAAAAACAAAACATTGTGCAAGAAAGGAAAAACACTTGTATTTGCCACCGTTATAGGACAAGTCAACTCTGTTTTGCATTTATTTTGTAACCAGTGTATTGAGGGAATTAAAATTTCCAATCAGTGGGAAACAAACAACAAAAAAATTTTAATCACTGTTTTCATTCACACTCTGTCAGATCTTCCTTCCCTGCTCAATAGTAAATCCTTTAATACCTCAGGCAGGTCCCATAACTTTCTAGCTATTTTCAGCTGTTAAAACTCAGCCCCATCCTGTTAATAAGGCTGGGCTCATATCTGATTCAAAACTTTCCCTCTCTCTCCTTTCAAGTCAAGTGTTTGGCTTGAGAGACTTGGAGCAGGAAGGAAGACATTCTTTCATGGCTGCCCCTCCTCCATCCACAGATTCCAGATCCTTTGAGGATATCACAGGAGCCTCCTCGCTCCATGGTTCACTGCTGTGGGACATCTTAACTCCATCTCTTCTATCCTCCCAACTCCTGTCATGAGTGGTCCATCCAACAGCCCTTTGAAAAAGGAGTACCTTCATCCTGTGGGCAGCCCTATTATATGGAATGTCAGCAAAAGGGCTCAAGGCCATCCACCTTCTGGAGGGTACATTCAATGCATTAGAGATTCACGGCCCCTTCCCAGTTGGTACCTGTGCAGGTCATGGCACTGTTGCTGCAGAAAAGAGTTCTGAACCGTGAGGTCTCCCTCCAGTTCTTTTCTCTGTCTTGGGTACTCAAGGGTAGATCAGCAAGTCTGATGCCTGGGGTATGAGATGTCAGTCTCCCCCTGCCTTGCAGCAGACACACCCAGGCTTTATAAATGATTGTCTGAGGGGGTCCCTACATTTGATGTTAAAGAAGGAAAAGAAACCCCTGTGCTCCCCATGGGAGGGTAGCAATCCCCTCTTACCACGAGCACTGCACTCCCCACAATGCTAGCAACTCTAAAAATTTAAGACTTCTTATGTAAACTGCCACCACCCCCCTCCTTACCCTTTCATCCTTGGTGCAGTGGCAGGTCATGGTTGGAAGTTCTACTGCCTCCTAGGAAGCCCTGGAGGGAGCTGTCTGACTCCCCTCTGCCTCTTCTTAAGAAGTAGGGTTCTTTGAGCCTCTTACTTTCACATTGGGGTTTTAGTCACAATTCTGGGACAACATGCTATTACATCTGTTCCTATATCTGTTTTCCTGACTAAACTGTTAGCTCCTTAAAGACAGATGCCTTGTCTTATTCCTCAATGTATCGCAGCCCCTAGCATGGCACCAGCCATGTAATAGGACCTCAGTAAACATAGATTGAATGAAGTGGGAATGAAAGAATAATTAACAGATGGATAGATAGATGATAGATAGATAGATAGATAGATAGGAAGAAAGATAGATAGATAGAACTTCTTTCCAGCTTCCACTGATATTAACAAGGAATTGATGGTTTTAGGCTCTCTTTTCATCCTCTTTCACTCCTTTTCTTCCTCATTCTCTCAGGCTTTATTAACCTCAGAAACAATGGTATTTTTACTATATTAAGAAGAAGGAAAACAAAATTGCTCTCTTTTTTTCATCTAAATTAACTGGATGAGAAATTTTTAAAATGTCCCTGGTATTTTTAAGAATCAAGCCTTTTAAAATTTTCCACCATTCTAGGATGATATAAAATAACCCTTAATAACTATCAGAATTCCACTTTGCAAATGCTTCCTAGAAGTCAGATCTGGAGAGGGGAAAAACAAAAAGCCTGGCTTGCCCATTGCTAGGACTCTTCATTTATTTCTTCCTAAAGATCCACCAACCCAGGAGCATAATCCATCAGCATTTCTGAGTATCTGAGCCGTGAAGAAGGACCAAAGATCAAGAATCATGGGCTGTACCCCTGACCCTTTCACCAACCTCCTGTAAGACTAAACAAGTAATTCCATTTCATTTCCTCATCTGAAAAATGAGGAAGTTGAAACTCATGAATCTTAAAATGTCATACCCCTCTAAAATTCTATAATTTTAAGGTTTATTCAGTACCTGTAAGAGCCATGAAAAATCTAACAATAAAAGCCAAAGATGCCCACACCCTAATCTCTGATCCTATGAATATGGTACATTACATGGCAAAAGAGAGTTTGCAGATATAATGAGGGTTACAGACCTTAAGATAGAGAGATTATCCTGAATTATCTGGGTGGGCCCAATTTAATTGCATGAGCCCTTAAAAGCAGAGAAATTTCTTCTGCTGGGATAAGAGAGTTGTGGCAGAAAGGGAAGTCTGAGAGATTCATAGGGTGAGAGGGACTCAACTCCCTGTTGAGCCACATGGAAAGCTTGAGGAGGAAGGTAGACAGCCTCTAGGAGCAAAGTCTGGCCCCCCACTGACAGCCAGCAAGGAAACATACCTCAGTCTTACAACCACAAGGAACTGAATTGGGCCAATAACCCGGAAGAGCTTGGAAGAGATCTAACCCCAAAGTCTCCAAAAAAGTAATGCAACCTTGCCAACACATTAATTTCAGCCTTGTGATACTCAGACCAGAGGAACCAACTGAGCCATGATGCACCCAGACTTCTGACCCACGGAAACAGTGAGATAATAGATTTGAGTTATTGTAAGCATCTACATTTGTGGCAATTTGCTATAGTAGCAACAGAAGACTAGTACACCAAGTATACTTATATCATCTTTGCACTGAATTAATTTTCTCCTTGTTTCTGAAGGAGAAAAGAGAGGAGAAAATGATGTTCTACCGTCATCTATTGGATAGAAACTAATCAGGCCTCACCTTTTCTGCTTTTAGTTAAATGTGCTTTAACTACATATAAACAACATCCTTGCTGTTTTCCCCCTTTGAGTATTTATTTTTCAAAGTTATCAATATTAACCATTCTGAAATCAATCTTTAGGCTAAGAAATTTTAATTAAATTATGTTAAGGAAAAAGGAATGATGTTTTGTTTAAAGTTTTTCCATTGTCTTTGTCTCTGGTCTTCAATGTTGTGCCTTAATCAGAAAGAAGAGGAGGAGGAGAAAGTGCTTCTATCATATTGGCAAGCTTCATGCTACTCTCATTAAGAAACTTTTAGCGTTTTTATTACAACTTCCTCTGGCCAAAAGATTATGCCTCAATAAACCTATTACATGACATCATTCCCTCCCAAGTGCAATATTTATTCCTTACAGAGCAATGACTGTGTGCCAGTCACTGTGCTAAGTACTAGATCTGTGTTTCTCATGCTATGGGTCCCAACTCATTGATGGATTATAAAATTAATGTAATGGATCATGACCAGAATTCCTTAAAAATATGCAATAGAATAGAACAGAAAATATCAGAGTGTATTACACATAGTAAGGGTAACTATTGCTTCATAAAATTTTTGTTAAAGTTATGTGTTTCTCTCTCTGTGTACATTTGGGTACACCATCTAATAATGCAAAAAATGTATTTCCTCCTGCAGATTATAGTTGAAAAAATTGAAAGCACTTTTGATCCATCATCTCATTTAATCCTTGCAACTATACTAAGGCTGAAAAAAGTTGGGCAGCATGCTTAGGATCAAACAGCTAATCAATAATAGATTTGGGATTCAAATCTAGATCTGTTGATTCAAGTCCACGCTCTAACCATATGCTGTCTCTCTCTCACAGGATTAAGAAAAAAACAAGAGGCCACATCCAAAGCTATGTTCACACCTTTCAATAAGTAGCCTAATACAGAGGAAATATACATATTTTTCCTAGACTAAGCTCCTTCTTGCATACATCAGCTCTGCTTTCCACCCTATGGGAACCATTTTACATGAATCATGTTTAGGATGAAGACTGGTTCGTGATATTTATGGAAATTGGCTGTGCCAGAATGACAGCAAAGCCAATAAAATTAGCGATATTTATTCAACGGGGCAATACTTGACCCCTTGTTGTGTTCAGCACTTGACACGGAGGTAAGGTCTGTGTCAAAGGTTATTTGGGATCCTCTATCACTCTCAACTAATCTTTCCATTGATTTTCTCAAACTACACGGCACCCCCCAAAACTCTCTCCTCCAACCCACCTGGGAAGGCAGCTCGGTAGCCGGGGTGGTGAGCTACACAGTCCTTCTAGCTGTCAACCACCCTGCCGTGTTCCAGCTGTGCTCTCCCTGTCTCCATCTAAACACATCCACACATACAGCAGTGGAAATGGAGATGCCACACTCTAAAAACCTTAACAGTATTTTTCATAAATCGTGCGCTTCCTTAGAAATAGTGTGGAGTTCTCTGATACTCCTCTCTCTGTCCTGCACGTCCCTGTCTGTCTCCCCAGTTTGCCTCTGGCAACCTGACTTCATGAGGACCTCAGAGAACCCATCAAACACATAAAGCCATCATTTACATTTCTTCCTCATAATTTCTGTTACAGGCATTAGAAACACACGTAGAAAAAAATATTTTAAAGGAATGTGATTTATTTTTCCTGATATTATCTTATCTTTCTTACTTTTTTGTGGAGAGAACTGGAGAACATAATACAAAGAAACCTCTGAGAATCACTTGAAATTATCCATAGTCTCAACTGGCAAATGATAGGGTTTTCTATAGAAGTAAAACCAGTTCTTTTCCCTGCTCCATGAGGCAGGTTGAACGGCTTGCTGGCCTTTTGTATAGTTTTGCAGACCTGACCCAGCTAGATAAAAATGATTATAAGTATCTGATTCCCTTCACACTCCACATGAATCCTGCCACTTTGCAAGGATTAAAGAAAAAGCTACAAACTTACTGTTGCAACCAGGGCTTGATCGCCCCTCCAGTAACACCCTGTGAGAACCTGCATGGGAATAAAACCAGACTACTCGAGGTACAGCATTTGGCTCTCAAATTCTGTGCATCTGAAAGGGGTATTGTGTATTCCTTTAAATTATGTTACATTAAATAAGTCCCTGATTTCTCCAGTCTTTCCTATGGAGGGTTGCGGGGTATGAGTGAGCCCCTTTTATGTAAACTGAGGAAGTCTTTATTTATAGCCAGAGACAAATGTAGCCCCACTGCAGATCCAAAGAGCCCAACTGACTACAGTGTTGCCAGCCTGGATGCCAGAATTCATGACCTCCCCTGTCCCTCCAGAGCCCTAGAACTGCAAAGAATGAACTCGCCATAAAAAATTCCTAAAATCATTAAAAATCCTCACGGCTTCTCCCTCGAGCAAAGTGAAGCCAGTCCTTGTGCAGAATGTCCCAACAATGCCAGGGGGAGAGGACAGGATTCTTTCTGGGTCTCAGAGCTTTCAATCACAATCCCCTGGGAATGACCCGGAGTTACCTTCAAGCAACCGGTTCAATCATTTTGACTGACACAAGCTAGATTATTTGGCCAAGGATAAATCAACTAAGTCCAATGTGCCAATTGATTGATGAGTTCAACCAGATCAACACAAGCCATCTGAGAGCAAAGATACCTTCTTGGTGGAATTCAGATGGATAATAAATGTCTCAGATACAGAAGAAAAACAATAGTTTCTGATACAAAACTTCCCATAACCACCAATCTCAAGAACAGCAATTGCTTCAATTATTGCTGCCAGGGGATTCCTTGGGCCATGCATTCTAGGGAGCTGCCACCCTTGAAGTACTGAGTGTACTCTTACCTCACCCTCGAGCTGCCTGGACCACTTCATTTTTTAAAAATACCCCAGGATTGTCCTAATTTCTGAAAAAGCAATGCAGTTGTAGCCAATGTTGATGTTGCAGAAGAAGCCAGCAAATCAGGCAACACAGAATCTGGTCCAGCAATGCAACTAACCAGAAGAAGCTTCTGCCCCTGGAAAGCCTTTCTGAGCCTCTAGTCCTAAGGGACATGGGAATATGCCTAGGAGCCTTTGTGAGAACATCCAACCTCTTTGTAGCAGCATATCTCAAAAATGGAAAAACAAAAAAAATACATATAAGGGTTCATCCCACTAATTCTCCACCTTCTTTTCTCTACCATCCTCATAACAGACACTTTCTTCAAGACAAAGCTAAAGGTCCAGTCTTACCCATCACCTAACATCTTAACACTCCCCTAATCTTCCAGAAATAAAGCATGAGAATTGAATCTGCCAGCAGATAATTTTACCCTCCTCTGACCCTGGCAAGATTGAAAGAGCACTGCTTTCCCACTGATCTGATAGTCCCTATTTGAATAATTACTCTAGATAATCACTACAAATAAAACTTCTGTCCATAATAGTAGCTATTCCTTTTCTGGCTTTAATGTTATTCACTGTCTTCCAAATAAACATCGTTTCCCAATGCCTGGAAAGTTCCCATCTTGTTCCAAATTTACATATTACTTTTCCATTATCTCAGGGCAGCAATAATAATAATAATAACAGTTATAACATCTTCCTTCTCCTAGAAGAATCCTGGCCACTTCTTGCACTTTTCTGGTTTGGAATTCTCCTGTGGGCTTATTTTTATTTCTTTCTCCTCCTCCTCCTTAGTGGAAAATGTTACTTCTAGCTGCTGGATTTAATTTAATTTAATTTAATTATGGTATTTTCCACACATGCCCACAGGCTCTTGGTAATAGTTGCATTTCTAATAACTCTAATATATAATAATGACTTTGGTTTTAATTTTCCACTGAGAGTTGGATCCTGAGTTGAATACAGAGCTCCAGACAGGGGCGTCTGGTTCACTCCTTGTGATCGGGTTTCAGGGAACCAAGGGGATCCTAATTGGAAAATGGTTGTGCCTTCAACCCTCCATCTGCACACACCTGTGTTCATGTCCTCAGCAAACATCCCATAGGATGTAAAATGGCAGGTTGTTCCAGTCAAAGTGACCAAACGGATTATGCGGGTATTCCTCAGGCAGGACTGCAAGAGGAAAATGAAGGTGTGTGCACGGGCCCTGGCCAAGACCATTCTACAAAGAGATTCTGTGGACAGCACTCTTTGGTGGTGGCCTTTGCCAAGTGACCTGCCACCTGTAGCCACAAGTCGCTGGGCCAATTCAGAGGTAAACTTAAAGGCAGTTCAACCAGAAGATAAATCCTATGAGCACTGATCTCTCCTTTACAAAGACCACCGTGTAACCATTGTCAATGTTCACTGATCGACTGCTTTATGACTGTTTGCCCATGTTCAGTTAATTCAGCTATATGGTAAATTAAGAAAGCTTGGGGTTTTTTCCCCTTGTCTTTCTCCCCTATCCCAGGAGCTCACTAGAAAACTCAGTACCACTGAATGTTCTCAGCCATAACAAAGGCTACATTCATGGTGTGCTTACAATGCATCAGACACCACCAGTCATGCTGCCTGTGCTGCTTCACACAAGTTTCTCATGCTATTGTCCCCAGTCTATGGATGAAGAATGGAGAGCTACAGAGGTGAGAGAACTTGCTCAAATTCACCCTGTTAGTCAACGGCAGAACTATCCAAGGGCAGAGTCTAAGCCGTGAACCACTAGGCTGTGCTTACCACCTAGAACTCAGTGCAGCCAAATCTGCAGCAAAACACTCGGAAAATGCTCCCCTTTCTTAATAAAGTGGGCATCCTCTTGAGGTCAAGAGGAACAGACCTAAGCTCTCCTACCCAGTCCCTGAGATCTGCCCAGAGGAAAACTTCACAATGGATTCCAAGCAGCCATGAGAAAACTGGGCAAGCAGAACAAGCCAGAGCTTCAACATGGAGCGCGGGCATCCCTGCTCCAGGCTGCCTCACTCAACCATCACGGGGGCGGCTGCTTCCAAAGGATGACCAAGGGCAACAGCTCCGCCATGGCGGCCTGGCAACTTCCCATGTATCCACGTAGGCCACGCAGGAAAGGTTTGAAGCCCAGCTCCTCTGAGTCTTCAAAGAATATCTCATGATCCCCTCAGAACACATAGCATGGGAGGCCTGAGAGGGGGCGGCCAAGAGGCCCTGCCCACTCACCTCCCTGTCTGCCCTGCAAGGCCGTCAGGAGACAGTTCTCATGGCCTCCCAGGTTCTGATGAGGTCTGAGGCTTTTTGGCCTCACTCAAAGCAGAAACGCAGAGGATAAATCCACTTAGCTGCAGTTTATGATTGGCTCCTCGGCAGTGGGGACTCCCATAACCTGTGTTGCTGTGGTCCAGCCCCTTTTATTCGGGGTTGTGCTTTCTGGTGTGTGGGATAAGGGCCACAGGGAGCTGGGTGCCATCGGCTATTTTCCCCTTTGTTGGATATATAATTAATAAACGGTCTGAACCTAAAAGTGGCTCTTTCTATCTTTACCTAATCAGTCAGGCCTTGGCCTTACACTGGGTTTTGTGTGTGTTTGACAAACTGTCCCATCAAGGCCATCACCTACTCAGACAATGTAAGAAAAATCAGTCAAAAAGATGTTTAAATAAGAGCTCTCTCATTTCAACTGACAATGTAAACTGATACTGCTCCCCCCCAAAAATTATTTATATATATATATACACACACACATGCTTCTGTTGAAAGCATCCCTGAGAAAAATAGAAAAGTCACTAACCAAGGAACATTTGCCTCTATCTGCCTTTTGTTAAGCAAGCTGGTGGTTATTTGGGAAAATAAATGCAAATGCATTCAGTTTAACAAAATTAATATGTATTTTCTACAAACCAACTCAGCAGAATTCTCAGTGGGCACGTATTTCCACATCAGAATTTAAAATCAAATATTAATTCTGAATTTCAGGATCTGTGTGAATCCAAATGCTAAGACATGTGTGAGGATGGATCCCATTCACTCATCAAGTCTCATATGGGCCATAACAATGAAAAGAACGCAGGGAACTCCCTGTTACCTGGCAGGGCTTGAGAATGGACTGTTCTGGTTAATAAATACACAGATTGCCAGTTTTCAAATAGCTATGTTCAAAGAGGATGTGGAAAAGGATTAACACTAAAAGTACCATGAACCTATTTTAAACTACTTTTAATGATTCAAGAGTCACTCACAAGACAGCGTAAATGAATAATTATTGTGATCTAATTGTTGTAGAATACTAAAAATATATATACATATATATATATATATATTTTTTTTTTTTTTTAAGTAATGGAGATAATCCTTATCCTAAAGACCCACACTATCTGTTGGAAAGGTAAGATTTTCATTAATCACACTAGAAAACAAAGACGGGGCCTCAGGGGACTCAGAATTACTTCTGGGAAAGCCAATTGTCATATATCAGACTGGCGGGGGCAATTAAAGATTATCTAACAAAAGAACGACAAACAACCACATTTTCACTTTATAATTTTTTCAAATGTCTTTCCATTTCACTAAACGGATCAGTCATTATAAATCCCAGGTACAATTAGCTTCATGGACATCACATACAAAGGAAAGTTAAATTACTCCCTTCTGCAAAATATAAATGTGTCTGACATGCCCAATCTCACTGGTATACTCATACACAAAAAAAGTTACTACAAAGTCATCAACCTTTCCAGTTGGACTCCTTAACTCTGTTTTATTAAGAATGATGTCAGGCACTACTCCGTAGTTTACTTTAAAAAAATTTTTTTTTACATTTCTTTCCCCCTAGAAGCATCTAACCATAAAGATAGTCTACAGACTAGAGTCATTTGAAACTCATCCAGTAGGTTTCAAATACACGAGGGAGAAGGCCAGAGGGGTGGGGAGGGGCCCATTGGCACAGATGATAATAACAATAGTTCTCATTTATAAAGCACTTCAGTGTGAAGGCACTCTGGTAAACCCTTAACAAACACTAATTTAATTCTCACAACAAGCCCAAGGGCTAGATTTTATTATATCTATTTAGTGATTGGGAAGATGGGCTTGAGTAGTTCAGTAATTGACCCAAGATCAAAATGCTTCACACCGGGCTTCCCTGGTGGCGCAGTGGTTGAGAATCTGCCTGCCAATGCAGGGGACACGGGTTCGAGCCCTGGTCTGGGAAGATCCCACATGCCGCGGAGCAATTGGGCCCGTGAGCCACAACTACTGAGCCTGCGCGTCTGGAGCCTGTGCTCCACAACAAGAGAGGCCGTGATAATGAGAGGCCCGCGCACCGCGATGAAGAGTGGCCCCCACTTGCCGCAACTAGAGAAAGCCCTCGCACAGAAACGAAGACCCAACACAGCCATAAATTAAATAAAATAAATAAATAAATAAATAAATAAATAAATAAAAACAAACCCAAAGTTTAAAAAAAAATGCTTCACACCTAGGTCTGTCTAAGTCCCTTGCCCTGGTCAAGCCACTGCAACTGGTACCCAGAATCCAGTGAGAAAGCTTCAGAATGCAGATGGAGCCCAGGATCTCCAGGCAGGAGGTCACCACCTTTGAGCTTGTAACTCTCCTGGCAGGACCAGGGGGCCCGAAGTGGGGAGAGACTAGTGTCACAGAGACCTGGAAGAGGCAGGCTGTTGCAATAGACTAACCTGTTCTTTCTTCTCGCTAAACTGTTAACCCTTTAAGGACAGATAGTCTGTCTACTTAATTTCCATTCCCCCAGTTCTTAGGATGTTGTTCTGTGCAAAGGAGGCTTTAAATAAACCATCTCGAACTGACCTTTATAATTCTTTCTGCTCATATAACAGGTTTGAATGGAAAACAACTGGCTGTAACCAAAATACAGTTTTATTCTTTCCCCATCTGCCTCTACAAACCCTCCTGTTACCACGTTCTTTCTCTGACCCCAGATGAAACCATGGGCAGATCCCAGAGCTTTCCCAAGCACACTTAAATAATGTAAAATGTAATAGAGTCTAATAACCTCCCAACACCAATCCAGACTGATATTACATCCAAACTCCGACACAGTCAGAAACTTGTCCCCCTCGTCTCTGCCCCCCAGCCCAGACCCACTGAGGGGAGAGGGGAGGATGCTTTTACCCACAGACTCTCCCTCTTCCTCTTGACTGACCCTGGTGCTTCCTCGTGTGCCCCAGGGCATGGTGTAACATGCCTCTCCTCTTGGGAAACTATGAGAAACAAACTGTTTTTTCAATGATGAGTCTCCTGATTTGTTGGCCTTATTATAACTCACATTTTTTATTAATACACTGTCTTTTAAAACAGGAAGGCATCAAGATAACTAGAGGGTTATTATTATAGTAAAGGACCCAGAAAATCACAGGCATACAGAAACCTTGAAGATATGTCACTGGCTTCATAGTTATGCATGGGACAAGACATACCTAGCAGATACATCATAAAAATGTACCCAACCCCTGATGATTGATGAAGCTGTCCTTAGTAGATAGTCTATGGTCACTTGATAACAGTTTTTGGTGGCCAGCCTCCAAGATGGCAACCAACAATACTTGCTTTCTAGTTCTTACACCCTTTCGTACTCTCCTTCCACAATGAATCAGGGATGGCCTGTGTGACAAGTAGAATACAGTGGAAGTGATGATGTATGACTACCAAGATTAGGTCATAAAAGGCATTGTGGATTGCTCACGCTGAGAAAGCTAGCCACCATGGCAAGAGGACACTCAAGTTGCCCTGTAGAAAGTTCCACATGGAGAGGAACAAGACTTCCCACTAAGAGCCAGCATCAACTTGTCAGTCACATGAATGAACCAAACTAGAATCAAATCCTACAGCCCCAGTCAAACCATCAGGTGAATGCAATCCTGGCTGACATCTGACTGCAACCTCATGAGATACCCAAGCCAGAACGGCACAGCCACACTGCTCCAGAACACCTGACCCTCATACGCTGCAAGAAACAACACATTATTATTCTTTAAAAATACAGGAAGGCATCAAACACCAGACTCTATGTTTCCCAAGCTCTTGGAAACACTTACTCAACCTTCTGTGCCCCCGACACTTGGCTTAAGGTACAGGGTCTCACACTCCACCCACTCCCACGAGGAGGAATAGGACATAATACAACCCTCGCCAGAGGAATTCTTACCCTCCAATGTCTCTCTGAACAATCTTCAACATCTTTTATAGCCTTGAGGTAAGAGATAAGCGAAAGGTAACAAAGTCATGTTCACAGCCCTTAGCATCTTCCACGTAGGTGGTCTGCCACCGACGATATAGTTAACAAATCTGGGCATCAGCCAAAATGTACACAGAGTCCCATTTTAATGTCCTCTCACATAGGACTTCTGGTTCCATGGATCTCTACATTTTGCAGCCTTTGGAGAATCACAAGATTGTCAACATTATGTCTTGAAGCAGCTTCATTCATCAAGCACAAACTCACTCTCATTTTACAAATGAAGAGACAGGCCCAATAAGTGAAGCTTTTTGTCCCAAAGCCTCATAGAAAATTAAAGAGAAGAGGGACTTCCCTGGTGGCACAGTGGTGAAGAATCCACCTGCCAATGCAGGGAACACGGGTTCAAGCCCTGGTCCGGGAAGATCCCACATGCCACAGAGCAACTAAGCCCCTGTGCCACAACTACTGAGTCCGTGAGCCACAACTACTGAAGCCTGCATGCCTAGAGCCCGTGCTCTGCAACAAGAGAAGCCACTGCAATGAGAAGGCCGCACACCACAACGAAGAGTAGCCCCTGCTCGCCACAACTAGAGAAAGCCCGCGCGCAGCAACGAAGACCCAACACAGCCAAAAATAAATAAAAAATTAAATTAAGAAAAAAAAAATTAAAGAGAAGAAAGCACAAAAAAGGAAAGAAATAAATCAATATACCCCCAAAAAGCCAAGTAAGCCAATGGCAGCAATAATAAAAATCACACCTAAAAGCAGGCTATATGTCAATGTATCCATGTAAATGTCAGTGCCAGTGAGTAGGCGGCCCAATCTCTGTGTTCAGACGGGCTCCTGTGCACACATGTGACCCTGTGTTGTCACTGTTACCTTACTCCCAGTCTCCTCCCTAGACCCTGAGTCACCTGAGGACAAGATCTGACTTGACTTCAAAAATCCATCCAAAATTAGTAAGCACCTTCCATATTTAAAACACTAGATTAAAAAAAAATATGAATAAGGTGTGGTTCCTGCCCTCAAAGAGCTTACAATCTAATTTTATCAGGTGGAGAATGAGGGGAGTGAAAATAAATAGATACTTTTAATATGCCACAGTAAAAGTAATCATGGTAGTACCTCCAAGGTCATATGAGAGTAAAGAGGATAGCAGTAGAGGCGGGGGAAGTCTTCAGGCAGAAAGTGACAGCTTTGTCTTGAAAGATGAATGGAAATTAACATGTAACAGGTGAAAAGGAAGGAGTGACAGAAGGATGCTTCAGGCAGGAGGCAGGACCTGAGTCTATTATCATGTTCTATATCCAGAACTACCAGTCATTTGATCTCCTGGAGAGTCAAGTTCAAGGCAAAGGCAACAGGCTAAAGAAGCAGTCTGGGTAGGAGGGAAATTTGGCCACATTAAAGAGCTTCAATTTATGTAAACAGCAGCTCATGGGGAGTCAGCGAAAGGCCAACAAGTGATACAGGGAGACTTGCATCTCCTCGGAGAGGAGGGGTGGAAATTGAGTAAGGGACTTGAAGAGAGTGCAGATTGGAACATACATGTTTAAGTGTAAAGTGCTGGTAAGATAAGCTTTTCCAAACATATTAAGTCAAATTCCCATTTTTTTGTCCCAATTCATTTAGCTCTATGAGCGTTGGGGGTAAAATGGTGAGCATAGCTGTATTCCATTTAGCTCTATGAATTCTAGAATCTGTAAAACAGATTGGTCAGAACTAAATTAAGACCATCTCTTAATTGATTGCCCGAGCAATTTTGTGTATGTTGAGATTATTTCTACCAAGTGTTGTAGGTGAATTTCTGGAAGGCACCAATACATAACCAGGAAGGAGAATGCTTTACTGAGTATCAATCTTGGCAAATCCTTTCTTTGTTATTTTTAATGTGGTGAAAAAAATTTTTTTTAATTACTTGCTAACTATAGTATCTCCCCCTTTAAAATATAATAAAGATTTAGTCTAGGAAGTTCACCCTGGCTTACATTTATTTCATCACCTTTCATAGGAATTGATTTAGGGAATAATTTTACTCAGTGGTGGAAATTTTTAAAAGTGTACAGGCTGGAAAATTCAAACCCCATCAGTCAACAGGCAATTGGTTTACAGTATGCAAATGTCTCAGCCGGAATCTCCAGGGAAATTATTTTCCCTTCTCCTCTTTGAATTAGCCCTTTGGAGCTTTCAAACTTAAAATCAGAAGTTCCCTGTTAACAAAGGTCAGCCCTGGAAAATTGGTCCCTACCCCCCAAAGCAAACTCCCTTTTGGGCTTCTCAAGCTGAAGTTGATTTCCTGAATTTACCAAATGTTTATTCTCGTTACTCTTTTCTCTCCTCTAATTGAGGAAATTCTCTCTTTCCAAAGGCGTAACTATTCCCAAGATCCCACTGCTTCTCTATGAGAAGGAGGCCAGGAAAATCACTGCTATACATTTCAATACTTTCTGATTTCTGCCAGCTGAAGGGAGGAACTTCACTAACATCAACGCCTCCGTCGATCAAGATTTATTTATTTCCAAATGCATCACAGGCAGCAACAGAGAATAACCTGCTGATTGGGCTTGCAGGCCAAAGTTTTAAATTGCTGTCGTTTATTCCTTCTTCACGTGTTATAAGACATCTCCACAATTATCCCTAGGTCCTCACCCACACAACTAAAAAAAAAAAAAAAATTGACTTGGAACGGAGGGGTGGGCAGTGGGGAGGTGGAGGGTAAGTCTACTCTGGTGTCATAATTACAGGTCTTATTATCTCATTAGACCTGTGTAGAAAACACCATGCTTAGAAAATGAAAGAAAAGCTCAGAGAATTAAAAAGCCCTACCCACTGCCACATAACTAGACAACAGCAAATTATGGGTGTGGAGTCTTACAGTCTTGACGCTGCCTGAGTCTACACCCCATGTTCTCCCCAATGTGTCTGCCATATTAGAGGAAGTGAACATTTCTCCTGCTAAGCTCTGATTGGAACCATGGTTGCCTTACAAGATACGGTCCTTAATAGTGAGTGCTGTTAGATTACATAAACCCCAGATTTATAAAAACCATCTCAGCCCTTATACCTTATGATATTACGTACTTTATTACTTCCTAAATAATTCCTTCCTAAACTAAAATTTAACCCTTTCATAGCACGATTTCCCTATTCAAATAATTTCACTGACATCCCATTATCAGATGACAAAGTTCAAATTCCTTGGTGGTTACCAAAGCCCTTCATTTTGAAACAGGGACTTTTGATACTGAACCCCTGTGGGTTCCTCTGACTTACTAAGCTGGAGAAGATTGTGCTGAGCCAGAGGGCAGGTCTAAGCAATCTGGTTTATATGCTAAATGATAGATACCTTCTGTCTACTTTTGGTATATTTGAAATTCTACCATAATAAGAAGTATTTTTTAATTATACTCTAAGAGTAGAGTATTTCCCAAATTTCAGGTTCCATGTACCACCTTCATAATTTGGGCCATTTCTTAGTGGTATTATTATATAACATCATATATAATATTCTTCTCTGTATTAACTTTAAACTGATCAACTGTTTTACCAAGACCTGAGCTAATACTAATATGCATGAAGTCACAGGTTTCATGTGCTAGTGCTATCATTTTGTAACAAACATTAAAATCAACATAGAACTATCAAAATAAAAATATTTCTACATGTGCCATCCACAACAATGATTCATACCAACAAAGGTATACAGATCCTACTTCAGGAAACACCAAGAGGAGAAAAAATACTGAGGTTTGGCCTTATCAAGAACAACAAGTAGTTCAATTACACTGAAACAAAAGGAATATTGAAGAGAAAGTAAATACCACCTTTGTAAAGTTTGAATGAGGCCAAGCCGAGAAAGGCTTTGAATGCCAAGTTAAAGAGCTTGGGTCATTCCGCGGAAAAATTTCCGCTAAAGAAATGGAATTCTCAGAGCTACACTTCAGGAAGGCTAATCAAGCCGCAATGTGTAATAATTAATTCCTGGTCTCCCCCAACCCCAGGCCTCTTCCTTTCCCAGTCTCCCCAGCTGGGTAAATGACACCACCCCCCTCATTCTCCCAGTCACTCAGTCTTGGCTCATTTTCTCTCTTGTCCACAACCCATCCATCAGCAAATCCTTTCAGTGCTACTTTCAAAATAAATGCAGTCATTTCTCACTATTTCCACAACCATCCCTCAATCAGAACCTTGTTTGTCTCTTGCTGGGATTACTCAAATAGCCTTCAAATGGCTTCCTGCTGCCATCTGATCCCCCCTACAGTATATTCCTTACAAAGCAGCAAGAGGTATCTTTTTTTTAACTAAACTCTTCAGTGCGCATTTTGTAAGAACGTCATGGCCCTACGTAACTACAATGCAATTATCAAAATCAACACAATTAAATTGACACAATACTACTATCCAGTCCACAGTCTGTATTCACGGTGCATCGACTGCCCCAATAATGTCCTTTAATAGCTATTTGTTTCTTCCCAGTGTAGGATCCAATCTTTTATCCCATGTTGCATTTAGTGGTCATGCCTCTTTTGTCCTTTTAATCTGAAACAGTTCCTTAGCCTTTTTTATGTTTCATGACCATGCTATTTATGAAAAATATAAGCCAGTTCGTTTGGAGAAGGCCTCTTAATTAGGATTTGTCTGATATTTCTCCAAGACTTGATTGCACTTTGGTGGCAGGAAAACCACAGAAAGCGATGAGGTGTCCTCAGAGCATCACTTCCAGAAGCACATGATATTGGTTTGTCTAGTTTGGGTGATATTAACGTTGATCCTTTCTGGATGTCTGCCAGATTTCTTTACCATAAATGTACTGCTTTTCCCTTTGTACTTCCTTTTTAGGCAAATATTTTGAGACTAGGTAAACACACCGTTCCTCGTCAAACTTTCAATTGCTAGTGTTAGGATCCATTGCTGATTCTCTAACTTCATTATTGCTCTTATAATTATTAGTTGGCAGTATAAGGTAAGGAAGAGCTTTGCCATCTCTCCAATTGATTTATTGATTCAGATGAGTACAAACTCAAAAATCTTAATTGAATTTGTTGTTTATAATCAAATTTACAGGCTCAAATTTGCCCAGACTTGGGTGGGGGGAGACTTTTCAAGCTATCTCCTGTGTTCTTTAAAAAAAAAAAAAAACTTCAAATTTTGGAACAATGTTATATGTACAGAAAAGTTGCAAAGATAGTCCAGAGAGCTCACATATATTCCTCAACCTATTTCCCTCCCATGGTGATCATTTTACATTACCTTGATACATTTGTCAAAACTAGGAAACCAATAGTTATCCACTACTATTAACTGAACTCCAGACTTTATTAGGGTTTATCAGTTTTTCCACTAATGTCCTTTCTCTGTTCCAGGATCCGATTCAGGCTCCCATATTGCATTTAGCTGTCCTGTCATCTGAGTCCATTCTACTCTCACAGTTTCTCAGTCTTTCCTTGTTTTTCGTGACCTCAACAGTTTTGAGGACTACAGGTCAGATAATTTTTAGACTACACTTCACTATGGGATTACAGAAAGTTTTAATCATGATTAGACATGAGTTATGGAGTTTGGGGAAGAATACCAGAGAGATGGAGACCCTTTGTCATCACGTCATCACAGGGGGCATATGACGGGAACATGATATCACCACGGGTGTTAACCTTGGTCATTTTAGTTAATGTAGTGATTGCCAGTTTTCTCCACTGTAAAGTACCACTCTTCCCTTTCTAGACTCTATTCATTGGAAATGAGTCACTAAGCCCATAGTTGGTTGGGGGTTCAGAGGGGAGAGTACAGGAAGATTAAGCTCCATCTACTAGAGGGTAGAATATCTACACATGTTATTTGGAATTCTTCTGTAAGGAAGATCTGTCTCTTCTCCTCTGTTTATTTATTTTGTTATCTAATTATTTATTTACATCAGTATGAGCTTATGTATATTTGTTTTATACTTTAGGTTACAATGCAATATATAATGTATATTTTCTTAACTGTTCAAATTGTTCCAGCTTTAGCCATCTGGAGCTCTTTCAGGCTGGTGCCTGTGCCCCTTTGACATGCCTCCATGCTTTTCTCTTTGAGCACTTCCTTATTTCCTGCCACTACAAGACCCTCCCAGCTAATCCTTTATTTTCCCTGCTCTATACCTAGAATTAACCATTTCTCCAAGGAGACTGATTCCTTTTACTGGAGAATTGTATTTAGAAAAACAGATGGGTGCTAGGTGTGCTCCTGCTTCTAGACCCAGAGGCTTCCTTTTAACACATAAATGAGAAAGATTGATGGTGGTAAGAGATGAGATTTGAGCAGTTGCCAGGCTTTTGTTGTACTGATCCCAGCCATGGGCAAAGCAGTGATTTACATTCTGGCTCCTCTTGGAAAACGTAATAAATCCTACAGACCAGTTAGTTGGGAGAGAAAGTGAATGTAGATGAACCAGAGGATGCCAGAATTTGAAAGAAATAGAGGACAGAGCAGGGGGATAGGCATTGAATGACCATATGTCCTGGTTTTCTGAGGATGGGCTAAGTATAAACCTGTTGCTCAAGTGTAATTATTAATAGCACCCCTTTCCCTCTCAAAAATGTCCCAATTTGGACAATAAATTATCTGATCACCCTAGAAACTGCCTTGAGATTAAGGTTTGTGGCAGATAAACCACTGATGAGAAATTTAGGGTGTTTCGCTAGGTTGAATAACGTAATCATTCCTTTGTACCTTTTATAGAAATTTTCATGAAGCTTTAACCACTTTTCAGTATTCCTTGGATTTCAAACGTGTCTCTGTTAATCTTTCTGACATCTGGCTGTTCTCCCTGGACTATGGCCTCCAAAGAGGTCAAGAGCGTCCATCTGAAAAGCCCATTTTTTCCTAAGTCAATTAACTCCAGCAATTTTGCTAGGTTTATAATCTCCCAGCTCCTTCCACCTAAGGCCCTTTGGTCCCCTAAGAGCAGATACTACAAATGGGAGGAAAAAATTTTACCTTCTCACAATTTTTTCTTGCTTGCCCAATCCTCTCTCAGCCTGCTTTACGTTTTGGATTAATCTTCACCTTATAGCCATACTTTCCTCCACTGTGTCCTTGCCATCCTTCAAGCCTCCATCTTGAAGGTAGAGTAGAATGGGATGTAAACCTAACTCAGTCATCTACAATTCAGATTCTGATATTTGGAACCGATATTTATACAGCAAAAAAAAATTTTTTTCCTCTTAGATAAAAAATGCAGAGAAAATCACACAATGTAATTTGAAAACTCCTATTGATCACCCAACAATTTAAAGTTCCAGTATTTCCTGTCAAGGGCAGAATTCAAGGAAAATACATGTAGTGCTAAATTTTGCATCTAGAGTGAGCATTTACTTTTAAAAAGTTTTTACAAAGCAATACATGCTCCAGGAATTGTGGCCCTAGAAAATTGAATCAACTGCAAAAGAACCATTATAGTTTGTGCAGGTTTGATAATTAAATGGTTTGAAATAGTTGGACTAGAAGGGTCTCCGGGTTTCTTTCAAACTAAGTTGCTCCAGCAAGGGTTACCTAAGTGCAAGCAAGCTCAGGTGACATTTTTATATTTCCAGGAAACTCTTGTGCCAAGATTCAGCCCATGGAGAATGATCAAATCTTCATTAAAACTCCCCAAAGTAGGAATTGAGACCAGGAAATAAGACGTTCTCGCCCCACCAGTGTGTTTAGCACCAGAGCTCAAACTCCAAGAGCTGCTCAGGAAACACGTCTCAGTCCTGCCCAGGGGTTGTTATAAAAGCCACAGCTCCCTCAGCGGCCCCCCATTTCCTGCAGTGAGGAGAGAGGGTGGGTCCCCAGGTCAGAAGGCAGGTGTGAAACAGCCTTGCTGGAGTGGCTCCCTGGCATCCTGAGGGGCCGAGAATGTGGGTCAGAGCCAATCCTGGGAATATCTGCGGAGTTTGCCTGAGGTTCGGGGTGGTCCCTCACCCCCCCCCGCCCCGCTCCACCTTCTGCCTTCCCCTCAGGGTCAGGCCCCGCCCTGGATGGATCTTGCTGGTGGTCTGTATCGGAGTCATCCGAGAAGATTTTTCACGCTTCACACACCTGCTTTCACAATTCAGAGCAGTAATTCCAACGAGAGTTTCATCAGCTACCTGTTGTTCACTGATGTTGTCACTGCTGGGGTTTGAGCAAAGTGAAGAGGCAGCTGTGATGTGAGTGCTGGATTGTAAGTCAGGAGAACAGACCTGGCCGAATGCTCCTCCTACTCCCTTCCCACGCGTAGGACAGACATTGCTGAGCCTCACTGGGATTCAGTCTTCTCCTCAGTAGATGAGAGTTTGGAGAAGATGAGTATAATGTAAGGGAAAGTTCATGGGACTAGGAGTCACAAGTCCTGATTTTAAAACCTTAAGCACATAATTTAACCTCCTTGTGCCTCAATCTCGTTTCCTTTAAAAGAGAGTTGGGGGCTTCCCTGGTGGCGCAGTGGTTGAGGGTCTGCCTGCCAATGCAGGGGACACGGTTTCGAGCCCTGGTCTGGGAAGATCCCACATGCCGTGGAGCAACTAGACCCGTGGGCCACAACTACTGAGCCTGCGCGACTGGAGCCTGTGCTCCGCAACAGGAGAGGCCACGATAGTGAGAGGCCCGCGCACCGCGATGAAGGGTGGCCCCCGCTTGCCGCAACTAGAGAAAGCCCTCGCACAGAAACGAAGACCCAATACAGCCATAAATAAATAAATAAAAGAGAGTTGGTATCACCTGTACTACAGGGCTATTCTGAGCGTCAAATAAGATAAAGTGAGAGTTCTTTAAAAACTTTTTAAATGATGCATAGACATACGGCTTTACTCCATTGCCTCTGCTCTACCATTATCTTCTAATGGTAGAAGTTCTTTTTGCATTCTAAAATAATGATTTCAGAGACTTTCAAAATGAAACAATAATTACTATAGTTACTATTCATGATACTTCCATGACTCTTACACGGACTTTTACCTATTCTTCCCTGAAATGGGGCCTCGGGATAAATGAACCGAAAGCCAGCCCCGACAGGCACCTCCGCCATGATGAAAAAATGCCCATGTCTCATATGCTTGGGGTGCCGCGGAAACATGTAAGTCCCAAACTGTCCACCAGGGGGCAGGGTGTTTAAAAGCGATTTTTCTCACATTACACCTTATGAAAGGAAGAAGGCACGTAGAAAATACACACTCAACTCAAGAGAGTGTTAGAAATAGGATTTGGATGTGGGCATATTCTGAATGTGTTGTCCTTAAAAACCCTGAAACATGTCAAATGTTTTTCATACTTGTAGAACTCAAGGTCCCCAGTCTGTGTCCTTGCTTTTAAACTTCAGGGGGTGATAGATAACATTCTCTGGTGTAGTGATGGTTTCACAGGTGTGGGATTTGTCAAAACCTATCAAATCGTGCGTTTTAAATACGTGCCATTGATTTTATGCCAATTAAATCTCTATAAAGGTGTTCTTGAAAGAGAATATATGGTGTTCAACATAGACAAAACATCTTAAAAGGATTCATTCCTACTGTTAACAGTAGCTGTGGGAATGGAAGATTTTGGTCCAGCATAAGGGAGGCAAAAAAGAAAGAATAATACACTTCTGTATTGGTTGATTCTTTTAGCATGATCATGTATTTCCAATTTTATAATTTAATAAATTTAATTGCAAACTTTAAAATGGACTTTTTAAAAATTTGCAGGGGCTTCCCTGGTGGCGCAGTGGTTAAGAATCCACCTGCCAATGCAGGGGACACGGGTTGGAGCCCTGGTCCGGGAAGATCCCACATGCCACGGAGCAACAAAGCCTGTGCGCCACAACTACTGAGCCTGTGCTCTAGAGTCCGTGAGCCACAACTACTGGGCCCATGCACCACAACTACTGAAGCCCGCACACCTAGAGCCCGTGCTCTGCAACAAGAGAAGCCACCTCAGTGAGAAGCCCACACACCGCAAGGAAGAGTAGCCCCCGCTCACCACAACTAGAGAAAGCCCGCGCGCAGCAACGAAGACCCAACGCAGCCAAAAATAAAAAATAAATTTAAAAAAAATTTTGCATGCTTATTTTAACATATTACTTTCCAATTGTATAGATTTCTGAGAGGGAATGAGACATAGAGAAAGGCATTTGCTAAACAGGAGGAAGGGAAGGGGGGAAAACTACCACAATGTACAACATGGTGAGGGGCAGGCCCAGGTGCGAGGGTCCAGATGGAGGCTTTGAACATCCAGGAACAGCCTGAAGAACTGCTCCAAAGCAGCTTTAGGAAGAACCCAAGACTGGAAATCAAAGGGCCTTGCTTTTTCATAGATTCTACCAGTAATCATTGATTTGGTTCCTAGGTGGGCCTGGGGTGGGGCTCAGGAATCTGCATTATAACTCTCGGTGTGATTCTGATCAATATCTGGGCTTGGGAACCACTGCCTTAGGAGGCTAGAATACTGATGCTCAGTTTTAGTTAGAATAAAAATTGTCCGGTAGATGGCGCTGAAACTGAACCGAGAAACCATCCAAAGTGTCTGCATCTTTCCTACAAAATGAAAGTTTGCAGGCTATGGTGGAAGCCCAGCTGTGGAGAGCCTTGACTGGTAATCAAAGAAGCTTGAGTTTATATAACTTCATCAGTTGTGACAGATGTACCACTCTAGTGGGGGATGCTGATGGTGTGTGTATAGGGGGGAGGGGCAGGCATATATGGAAACTCTCTGTACTTTCTGCTCAGTTTTGCTGTGAACCTGCAACTGCTCTGAAAAATAAAGTCTATTAAAATTGTTTTAAAAAAGAAGTTTGAGCTTATCATCTATTCAATGTGAGGTCAATCCGTGCTGTGAGCTGGAGAAAGAAATGATGAAAGGCATTTATTTGGAAATGTTAATTTGATAGAAAACCAAAAAATGAGCTGTAGAAGACAGTGACTTGTTCAAGAGGCAAAAAACAGAAGGACCTTGAGCTCCAAGAGTCTACAGACAAGAAATAAAATTACTACTTATAATTAATAATAATAATAATAGACTATAATAGATATTATAATTATTAATATAATTAATATATCATTAATGTATAATATAATATTATTTATTAATTATTACTATTATTATAGAGCACCCACTCTGTGCCAGGTACTCTTCTAAGCACTTTACATAATGTTAACTATTTAGTCCTTCCAACAAGGATATGCTGCAGGAATTATTATTATCCCAGTTTTACATAGGAGTAAACTGAGGTTGAGTAACGTGCCCAGAATCACCCAGCTGGTGTAAGTGACGGAGCTGAGATAGAGTCAAACGTGAGTGGTCTGGCTCCAGAGTACGCTCTGATCACCTATACTGAATGCCTTTATGTTTTCCAACATTAGTGGTAAATAATAATCCCATGGCACAAAGAGGACAATCATGAGGGAGATGATTGGAAACAAGAATCAGGTCATGAGTCTGGTTTCACCCACACTGAATTCAAGGTAAGGACAGGGCTTATAGCATTGGTCCATCCTCACTCAACACAGGATTCCCTTTTACAACTTTCTGGATGGTTATAATATAATGGGAGGTAGAGTCACTTTCTCCAAAGATCCTATCTCTTCCTCATAAGCAAGTTCTTCCCTGATTGAAAGAATGGAAGACGAGGTAAGTTTCCCCACTGCTTCCTCCATGTACGAGAACAAAGTGTTGCCCCATCTCTGCTCTCCCACCCGCCCTGTTTTAACAAGGTCACACCCTGACATCTCCCAGAAACAAGGACAAGTTGGAGGTAGACGGAGAAAGGTCCAGTGCACTGTGTTTACTCTTTATGTAAAAATACACTTTGTCAATTTGCATTTGCATTTGCATTTGCATTTCATTGCAAAGTGTTCAAGTCACTTTTTCCTGAAAGACAGACTCTCTAGTTGACCATAAATTGGTAAAGTATTGAGTGAATTGAGTTGGAGTGAATTGCAGGAACCTGACAGTAAGCGAAAGGAGAGAGGACCCACTCATAAATTGAACTGGTCACTGAGCTGCCCAAATAACAAGATATAAGCTGGAGGCTTATGGATCTCAGTCCCAGCTCCCAAGAGCTGTTCCTTCAGCACCATCAAACTACGTGCAAATTCATGGAAGTCTCCTAACTGGAGGTCCTAGGGATCACTAGACTTCCCAATATATTTAACTTGAGATCTTTCTGTTGCAAAATAATAAACATATATACACAAGTCATCTTAGCTGTCATTTCATTCAAATCCTTGCTAGCTATATAAACTTGGCCAAGACACTTAAACCTCTTTGCCGCAGTTTCCTTGTCAGTGAAAGAGTATTGTCCCACCTTGTAGGAGAGTTGACAAAAATAAATGAATTAATGCATGTAAAGCAGTTAAAACCATGCCTGACACATACTAAGTACTCAGTAAATTTTAGCTCTTATGTCTATGTTACGTATTATCTCATTTGAGTCACATAGCAACCATATGAGGTAAGATGGGTACACAGTAGTATTTTTATTTACAACTAAATTTCACAAAGGTTATGAGACTTTCTCGGAGTCAAACAGCTAGTAAGTCTGTGAAAGAACTAGAAAAAAATCACTTGACATATAGTAGTTGTTCAATCAGTTGTTTGCTGCTCCTGTCAATGTGATTTGACAATGCTGGGTTTCAATCACAGGTTTTCTTTTTTTTTTTTTTTTAATTGAAGTATAGTTGCTGTACAATATTATATAAGTTACAGGTGTACAATACTGTGATTCACAATTTTTAAAGGTTATACTCCTTTTATAGTTATTGTAAAATATCGACTATATTCCCTGTGTTGTACAATACATCCTTGTAGCTTATTTTATATGTAAGAATTTGTACCTCTTAATCCCCTTCCCCTATATTGCACCTCCCCCCTTCCCTTTCCCCACTGGGAATCACTAATTTGTTCTTTATATCAACTACAGATTTTCTGACTCCAGTCTCAAGTTGTTTTACTTTCTTTCCTTTGTTTTCTTCCTGCCCTCAAGTCTCTATGGTGAATAGGAATAGAGTTTAAAACTGAAGTCCTAGCCAGGTCTTATATGTGACACTATTATTTATAAAGCATTTCAAATGCCCAGGTTATCCCAAACTTAATAAAGCAAAGTAAACTTAATGCCTCAAATTAAAACCAAGGCTTAAAAATTTAGATCACACAAAATTCATGCTCAGACCTTTGATCAACTTCAGTTTTTAATTTTTATTTAGAGGCAATGCGTATTTTTTCTCTATACTTTCAGAAACAGACTAGTAAGTAAGGCATAGTTAATTTTTTTATTACATTCCTTTAGGATTTTGATGGAATTGGAAGACATAATACTGAGTGGTGAGGAGAGTGTGGAAGAAAGAAACGATGAGAAGAAAGTTAAACATGTGTAAATTGGGTTTGAGACAAAAATCACACCTTTTAATAATTTTGAGAAGACACACCAATCACTGCATTACATTCCGCTCTCCTGGGACTCCAAGTGTTTGAAAGTTAGGTAGTTTGGATTTCTGTGAGAATCAAAGGCAAATACATATACACAAATCTTGGTTTTTAAATTCTGAATCATTAGAAATAAAAACCTTGCTAAAATAATAATGACAATAAACATAGAAATGGCTGGTAAATTTCTTAAAAAGAAGTGCAATACTAAAATAGAAAAAATATCACCTACATTAGGTTTTCCATGTAACAAGGATAAAAAAAAAATTATGATTTACTAGGTACTCAGGGAATACAATTTGACTCAGATCTTTGAGATCCTTTGTAAAGATATGTAATATAACTTTTTAATCAATGCAGAATTTAGTCCTTTAAACAAGTTGGATTTAGGACGAATCTTAAGCAGCATACATTTTTTCCTGTGTAGGCAATTTTGGTAGAAAAGCGAACCTACATTTTCTATTTTTTATCTATTTTTAAATGCTAGCGATGAGTTTTAATCTATGCAAAACAGTCCAAAATGTAGGACAGGTGGGTGCTCTTTCTGTAAGTGCAGTAACAGACATCCCAAGATGGGTGGAAAGTGAGGACTCAGAGTGTGGAAGAGTCAGAAGATTCCATCTTCTTTCCAGGATGGTGAGGAAGGTGGAGGAAATCAAGATAAATAGCTCAAAGTATGTGATCTGGAGAAGGGGCCCAAACCCACCTTAAATGTCACCAAACATAAGTGCTGTGCTCTCTGACATTTGGCTACAATTTCCCCCCATAAATCAACAATGTGACTCAACACTCATGTAAGTGTCTCTAAAAAGTAAAATACAAACCCATTTCTTTGAACGTATCTATGAAACAGACACAGACTCCCAGATACAGAGAACAGACTTGCGGTTGCCAAGGGGGAGGGATGGATTGGGAGTTTGGGATTAGCAGATGCAAACTATTATACATAGAATGGATAAGCAACAAGGTCCTACTGTATAGCACAGGGAACTAGATTCAATATCTTATAATAAACCATAATGAAAAGAATATATATATGTATAATTGAATCACTTTTTTGTACACCAGAAGCTAACACAACATTGTAAACTAACTATAGTTCAATAAAATAAAATTTGAAAATAGAGAAAAACAAATTTAGCATTTCTTTCTCTTTTGTCAGAAAAAGAGAGATGTATTTGTTTGTTCATTTGTTTGGAATTTTCACAATTCAACCAAGAAATGAACCTGCACATGCTACTATAATTAAAGCTACCAAAGCAGCCCATATTTTTATCCTAGCATTCAGCAAAAATTAATCAGAATCTTCTTCCCCTTGTGTCCAAGCAACCTCCGAAGCCGCCCTCCATAAGCACAGGATGCCTTCTATCTTCCATCCTTTCTGCTGGTCCTGCATCCTATATCCATGCATTCCGTTCTGCTGGTCCACGCAGGCCACAAGGAGGCATCCAGGCAATCACCGGTTCCCCTCCACTGACTGGGCCTCAAGGGATGAGCCACAGAAACGAGTGGTCTCAAGAACAAAGGCTGGGTTTACAGACTGCATTCCTCCAATTATCAACAAATCTGAGAGGAAGCTTGGGCACTGAAAATGACCCTCTTCAAATAGACTCAAGCTGTCGACACAGATTTTTTTAGGACACTGCATGTTTACAGATGGCTCTTTGAAAATATTTGAGAGTCATCAAACAAAACGAAAAACACTAGAATTATGTCTCATTTATCTGTCCCTTCTGTCTGAGTATCCCAGGCTTACTCCTCCTTCCCTGGAGAATTGCTTTCAGGGAACACCTTAAGCTGAGTGAACTGACTGCCAGACTCTATCTCCTGGGTAATTCCAATTCAGCAGCTTTTTATGGGGCTGTTATCACGCTGGAATCTCATACCTAAGGTCACCGAGTCTGCCCGTTATTACCCCCAGTGTTTGCTTTGGCAAACCTTGGTTGTGAGGTTCATTTTGTTACATATAATCAAACTGTAAGTTATTTATTTAATCAAGCAAAGCTGAATTCACTCTTCGCAGTTAAAGATCGTAAGTACTGTCATATCCTAGGAGGCTGGACCTCGGGCTGGGATGTCTTTCTATCGCCCACACATCCCACCACCATCTCTAGGACGCAGCATAGTGTTTTCAGGTAGCAGGTACTCAATCACTATGCAATGAAAGATTGAATAAATGAGTCTCTGTTTATAATTAAAATAAAGGACTCATTTTATATTTTCATCATATTTGTTTAATAAACTGGTAAAACTCCAGAGTAAATCTTGTTCTAGGGTGGGCTGATTCATATTATGCGTAACGCTGCCCTAAGAGTTTTTAAAATCTGTATCCGTGGTTGTAGACAGGGAGGTGTGGTTGAGTCATGGTAGCATCAGCAAGTCTGTGACTACGAGGAGGAAGCCTCAGAAACTACCGCTGAGTGAGGCGAATGGGGAGGAGCTCAAGGTAGACGAAGGGCAGATAGCGCATTGACTTTGCATCACGCCAACCTAGGGTTCAATTCCAACTCCAGCTGTACCGGCAGGTGGTTTGGGGAGGTTAATCTTGCTGAGTCTCAGTTCCCACATTGTAAAATGCGGAGTAATAATGCCTAATTTACAGAGATGTTGTGGGATTAAATGAGCACATACCGGAAAACATCTGACACATTGCCTGACTAGTGAGTCTTTGGAAAGATTAATGGTGGAAAGGTCGTGGGAGGGACATAGTGAGAGGGCAAAATATAAAGACATATTTGCTTTAAAAATGTGTTTAAATTAAAAGGAATACATTTAATCTTGACAAAAAAATGTTAGTTTTTTACTATTCTCTGCAATCCAGCCTTGGAATTTGAAGACACCTCTCTAACCTCCAATATTGGTCATCTTGTAATATGCTCCTTTACCTTCCTGCCAGCAGTACAGCCAGCACCTAGGAGACAAATCTTCTGAGACCACGACACATACATTTCTCCAAGCATTAAACTCAGTGTGTTCTTTGCATCTTGGCTTATCACTAAGTCAGCCTTCTAGAGTTCTCCATCTGCTGTGGCCATCCTTACTGTTCTGGGCACACCTGAAGCCCTGTAGACTTTGCCATTCCGGAACCTTCCTCTACCTACTACTAGACCTCTTGCTTTCAACTACTGCCCTTCCCTTCATCTTATGGCATCCCTGGTTGTGTAACCAAATTCTCCTCATACTTTTCTTTATTATCTCTTTATTCCCAGAGACTTGGTCTATTGCCTGTCTTGGGTTGAAGTGATCTCAAAATCACTAATGTAACACTTCTGGGTCTTCACCAGAGTCCATCAAAATGTTCTCTCAATTCAACATGATTCAGGAAACAGAGATAAGTATGTCGCTTATCTTTCTGGCTAGCAGTCCCCCTATTTAAACTTTACAAGCTAACAAGAGCTGCTTCTTTAGCAATTCTCAATGCCATGGGATTCAAATCCAAGCCCACATGTCAATTAGACAAGTGCAATCTCTATTAATCTGATTTACCATAACATTTATTTATCCCCAAAATACTTATTATCATATATGAATTGGAATTGCAGAGTTATCTCATTCTCCAGTTTGAATGTGCAAAGGAAATATTTTAAAATACGTTCTGGTTTCAAACTTCCTAGTTTTGAATTCTGGTTCTACCAGAACTGTGTAACCTTGGGAAAATTTCTTAATTTCTCTGTCCCTTAATCTCCTAATAAGTAAAATAGGGACATCAAGAGTAACTACTTCCTAGGATTATTGTGATTATTAAATGTAGCACATGCCTCATGCATAGTAAGTGTTCAATAAATATTGGCATCTTTGTTATATCCGTATCAACATTGCTTTCTTTCTAATTCCCCTTCCACTGGTTAATGGGAATAATGGTTTAAAAGCATCTCCTTAAAGTAAATGCTGATCTCTCCAGGAAAAACTGACCAGACACTCAGATTTCTTAGTCTTCCACATCATTGCCACTTTTCTTCTCCAAGGCAGCCATGAAGGGGTGTGGCTCACAGAGCCTTGTGACCAAGGGGAAGGACTCTAAGTCATGGTGTCCTCTGGTCTCCAAAGAGATTTGTCTTCTGCCCAGGTACTGGAAGCCCTACTGGGCACAATGCTGAAGTTTGCAACTGATGAACTTATGGTCATTCTCTTAGTTTAGAAAGTCAAGCCTTGCTTCCAGGAAGCCAGGCCCACCAACCCTTCATGATTATATCCCACCTCCATGATTATATCTCACCACCACACTCTCTACCACTATAGACCCCATTGAGATCTAGCTGCTGACTTCCACTCAGCTCCAGCCTGGACCATCTGCCCTGCGGCTAACGCTATTGAGTCACCTTGCACAGGCTGCACCAACTCCCTCCAGCCAAGTCCCCAACATCTCTCAGCTCCATTTGGGTCCTGTTCACGCCATATAGAAACCACGGGGACCTCGGGAAAGCCAAGACTGAGGATGCTCCTCTGCCTCTCTATACAGTACTACTAAGCTGTGTGGTCCTTCAAAGTTGGATGCAGGAGCTGCCTATGAGATCTCTTCTTTCAGAGAGTGAGGAAAGAATCCTCAAGGTCACAAGTATTCTCTTCAACTTATCTAACACACCTCTCCTTTCCAGGGCAAAACCCAGAAAAGACAAATTAAAACCCACAGGTCTAACCACTCTCCTATCCCTCTCCCCTTCCTTCTCTCCATAATCCCCAGACTTTTAATGTCCTCCAATTAGCATAAGCAAGACCAGTGACCAAGGGTGGATAGTGTCTCTTCTTCCTACTACACAGTAATTCTAGGAGCCTGGCCCTTAAGAAGTTAAAGAAGGATATGAAAAAATTAGAAATCTCATTATGATGTCAAAAGTTGAATATCCCTTCTCCCCCAGACAGAAAGAAACCTCTGGCCAATCAGAGAGGTCAAGAATTTTGAACAGCAAAGGAGAAAAGTACATAAATATATTCCAAGATACACTCCCATTTTGTGTATAGATACAGTGTTAGAGGATGGGGTATATACAGAGACGAATAAGGGATGTTTCTTGATAAGATTCTGGTCGCCAAGTGCAATGTGTGTTTGGGATGGGGTGGGTGCAGGGTTTCCACCACCAACAAACAATTTTTCAACATTGCCTTGTTTCCTACAATTTAACTCAATTCTGACACTATGTACCTGAAGATTGCATCAGGTCCCACAGGTTAAGGGTTCAATCCTACAGGACTGCCCCCGCATACCTCAGACTCCAGTTACAAGTCCAGGTTGTCACCTGTGCTTCTGACAGACAAACTACAGACTGGAGATTCCAACAACCCCCTCCTTGGGTTGGATTAATTTGCTAGAGTGACTCACAGAACTCAGAGAAACGTTTTACTTCTTAGATTACCATTTACTATCAAAGGATATAATTCAGGAACAGCCAGAAGGAAGAGATGCACAGGGCAAGGTATGGGGAAATGGTACGGAGCTTCCATGCCGTCTCGAAGTGCGTCACTCTCTAAGTACCTCCATGTGTTCACCAACCCATAAGCTCTCCAAAACTGGTCCTTTGGGGTTTTAAGGAGGCTTTATTACATTGGCATGATTGAATAAAACATTGAGCATTGGTGATTGAATTCAGTCTCCAGTCCCTCCCCTCCCCTGGAGGTCAGGGGGTTGGGACTGCAAGTTCCAACCCTCTAATCACGTGGTTGGTTCCCCTGGCAACCAGTCTCCATCCTTAAGTGAGGTCCAAAAGTCACCTCATTAACATAACATAAAAACACCTGTATTCCATCATTTAAGAAATTCCAAGGGTTTTAGGAGCTCTGTGCCAGAGATGGAGACAAAGATCAAATATCTATCTCTTATTATGATTCAAAATATCACACTTGCCCTCAAAACTCTTTCAATATAGTAAAAGAGGTGAAAGATGCATAGCATAATACAAGGTAAACTACAGTGGATGGCAACAGAGTAGAATGGAAAGTCATGAATTATGTCATCAAACTCGATGGGCTTCAAATTCTTACATGGTTTTGAGTAAGTTAATTTATCTCCCTGGATCTGTTTCATCATCTGTAAAATAGAGAAATGACAACTATCTCATAAAATGATTTTGCATACTCAATTAGCAACCATCACAGTGTATGGCACAGAGTAGTCAGTCTACAAATGGCAGTTGTTCCATTTTTGCTGTGATGGTGATAGTGATGAGGAGAAGGAAGAGGAGAAAGATGGTGATGATGATGATGAGGGTGATAGATGATGAGGGTGACGAGGTGATGGATGACGTTACAGAGAAGTACAAATGAAGTGTTCTCAGAGAGAGATTACTTCTAGCAGAGGAATTAGAGAAGTCTAAATCCAAGACAGGACAAATCCCTTAGTTTCTCTATGCATCTATTAAATGGATAGAAGAAAAAGCCCAATGTTTTTCCTCCACTCTATCCACCTTCCAGTGAGCTGATCCACATCACCATGGAAAACAGAGGATAAGGACAATCCCCTAAAGTGTGGTAATTTATTTAAAATCATTTAACATCCACTTCTGATTTTTTTAATTACTAATAAACTAAGGAGAAAAGAAAACTTTCTTGACAGGTTTTTTAAAAATCTACCTCAAACCAAAGGCTAGTTTTCAACACAATGTTGAAAAATTAGAGTCACTCCCATTAAAATCAGGAATGAGTAAAGAATGTCCATTGTCACAACTATCATTTAATAGTGTTCTTAAAGTGTTAACAAATATGCTTAGATAAGTAACTATTTTAAAAGAGGAAGCAAAATTATCATTATTTACAGGAGCTATGTGTACTAGGTAGAATGCTTTCATTAGAGGAAATAGCTAATATAGTTTAAGACATGAGGAATATTTACTAACTCATAAAAATTCCAAGGTAGGAAAGGTCCAGTGGTGCCACTGAGTACCGTCTTCTTTCCATCTGTCTGGTCTGTCTCCTTCAGCACACAAGTGTAGTCTTTTGAGCTATACGCAGCTCTTTGTGGTTGCAAAAAGGCTGTGAAACTTTGATGACAATATCCACCAGGAGAAGAAAATATCTCCTCCGAGTCCCTATTTCCTAACAAAGAAAACATTTCCCATAGCACAGCTTCTCTCAATCCTCCTTGGTCAGAATTGTATCAGATGCCCGTGATTCTAAGCCACCCGTCAGAAAGGCGAATAGGACCATCCTGACTTACTCTGACCCAGACCAATCATAACTGACCCTCCTGGTGATGTGGATAGGGTTTGCCTCCCCTCAAGCAGATGGCGTGTGGGGAATCCCTAAGGAAAAACTGGGATTCTATTAAAAAAATAATAAAGAAGACGCATGAATAGTTGTTGCGTGTGTAATCCATGGCGTTTCCTGCAACATGATTGTCTCTCTAGAAAATCTAAAGATCAACTCAAAAACCAGGCATCTATTTGGTTACAAAACGACTATGCAAACGAGTGGAGACTTTGAGTAAATGATAAATTACTAACCACATGCATTAAATATGAGACAGTAATGTATAGTGTTCAGGAGCAAGACGGCCTGGGTTTGAATCCTGGCACTGCCAGGCACGTGACTTTGTTGGACGCAATTTACACCCCCCTTGGATCTGCTCAGTCTCATCTCGGTTTGGGTCCCTCAGCTGTTCACTCATGATGAGTCCTGGCTGCTGCCCCTCTCACATCCTCAGCCACCTCACTCCATTGGCTAAATTGGCCTCCCCAAACCTAAGTGCCAGACTCTGGCAGGATCTCCATTGCACCGGCCTCAGTAGAAGCCCCAGAACCCCTGGTAAAGCCCTCCAAAACTACAGAGGCTTGGGCTCCTCTCAGCACTTCTGGACTTACATGAAATGCCACATCACAGGACTTGGGATATGGCTTTCCCAGCAGTGTACCAAAGGGGCCAGATAATACAGCACAGAAATAAAAGGGGCCAGATGATACAGCACAGAATGAATGCACCATGAGTGGACTCTGACAAATGGGAAAGGAGACAGGGGAAAAACAGCATTAAATTGCTTTCCCTTTCTGCTTCTGATGGGCTTTTCTAAAGCATCCATAAAGAGTTGGATGCTTTAGAAAAAAAGAGTCATAAAGAGTGGGTCTATTTCCACATGTCTTAAATCTCAGCTCGTCCTATGACTTACTTTACTCAATAGAATACAATGGGAGTGATGTGCACCATTTACAAGGCTGTGTCTCAAAAAGCCTTAAGTATTTCTGTTCTCCCTCTTGCCCCTCTGCTTCACCATGGGAACAAGCCCAGGCTGGCCTTCTGGAGAAACATGTGGAGCATAGCCAAGTCAAGTAGTTGTCCCAGCTGAAGCCCCAGATGTATGAGAGGGCCCAGCCAAAATCAGCAAAGTCACCTGGCTGACTCAGAGTTGACCTTAGATGCATGAGCCCTGCTGAGCTCAGCTCTGAGCTACAGAACTAGCAGACCCACAGAGCTGGAAGCAAAAACAAATATTCACTGATGTATATCACTGGGGTATTATGGTTCTTCATTCAGCACTGTTGTGACAATAGATAAATGATTCGGAAATTGGTACCCGAAGTTTAGCGCTGCCGTAACAAAAACCTAAAATATGTGACGTTGGCTTTGGAGACTGGAGAACAGGAAGAAACTAGAAAAATCAGCAAGGAAACTGCTATAACAGACTGAGAAAATGAAATCCATGTCGTGCAGTGGCAAAACAATTGGTAAAACTCTCACTCATGGCAATTTGGAAGTTTGGAAAAACCTCTGGACCTGAGCAAGGTGATTTCCAGGGCAAAATGCTCAGTGTCAGCTGACTACTTCTAGGTGCATATGATAAAGTATTGCAAGAAAGAGATGAGCTAAAGAAAAACTGATGTGATTGCAAGTATAATTTAAAGGGAATATGAAGAGGCTAGAACTTGCTGAGTTGAAAAATAAAACAGCTTCTCATCTGTAGCCTCCCCAGGTGATAAAGATTCTCAAAGTAAAATAAGGCCTGAGAACAAAGATAAAATCAAGGATGTAGCTCTAAGACCTTTTGTTAAAACCACTGAAAGAATTAAGACAGTGCCTAGTAGACCCTCTCTTAAGAACCTTAAAGACATTGTCCCATAGATGCTTAATCCCTAAGAAGCAATAAATAAGTATTCAGGGGCACATCTCAAAAATAATCACGAATGGGGCTTTTATTTAATGAAGTGACCTTAAATCAAAATCATAAGAAGCCTGCAATGTTTTTAAGGGAGTTGCATCGGATCAAGTGTCACTAACTTGAACTAAAAGTGAATGAGGTTCCTCAAAAAGAAAAAGATCTCGGGGCCCCAGTGTTCTTAAAGCAGGTTGAAATAAATGCTTAAAGAGCATATTTTCCACTGCCCTCTTTAGAACTGACCAAAAATGATAGAAAAGGAAGTATGTCTCAGAGGACAAAGCCAAGGAACAGTGTTCCCTGGGGAGTAACTCCAAAGAGTAGAAGCAAGGCCTAATCAAGGAAAAATCCTCACTCCAATAGGATCTGTAAGCATTTCCCCAGGAGTATTTCAGAACTGTCATCAACCAGTGGCTGCCATGTGCCTCCCCTTTTTGAACAGGAGTATTTATTGTAATTATCCAGTCCCTATTTTGCCACTGTATTTGAAGGGGGAGAGTGCAGGGTGATGGGAGTAGATAATGTGTCTTTTCATTCAAAGATCTTCAGAGCGAAAGGAGATGCATCTTAGAAACCACTAAATGGTTATAATGTAGACATTAAATGGCCCAAGTCTGTCTCTGGGGACAGTGGGACTACTGACTTTGCAACTGGCAGAACCTTCACACTGGTTCCCCCACCTATAGAGTAAGGGCTATTATGGTAGGAAGAACAAAGTGAAAGCCTCTGAAACTGAAAGATAATGCATCAGTAACAATATTGAATTCTACAGGGCATCAGAGTTTATCACCACCATCAAAAACCTGAAGATGCAAGAACACTGAGCCTAATCCTATCATGATCCAATTCACCTGTCCGACCTCTATAAAAATGAGATGGATGGTGGCAGATAATGGTGGACTACCATACACTTAACTAGAGAACATCCCAAATCACAGCTGCTATGTTAATGTTGTATCTTTACAGGAACAATACAACGAATACTCCGTCACTTAGCATTACTAGCGCCTAGGAATTTGGTGAAAGCTTTCTTAACAACGGTCATCTGTAGCAAGAGTCAAAAGACATTTACTGTTACACAGAAAGACCAACAGTACTGTCTAGCCTCAGGGCGAAGTTAATTCTACTCTTCGTCATAATATGATCCCCAGGGATCCTGACCATGCTGATATTTCACAGAACTTCACCCTGCTCCAGTACATAAATAAAAGTATGCTAATTGGATCTGCAGGAAGCGGCAACTACACTGGGCGCTTTAGTACAGAGGTTCTCAAACTTTTTTTGAGCTCAGGGTCCTCTTTACATTCTTAAAAATGATTGAAGATGCCAAAGAGTTCATGTGGGTTATATCTTCCAATGGCTACCATATTAGGAATTAAAATTTAAGATATCTTTAAAACATTTATTAATTCCTTGACAGATAATAAAACCAATACATGATAACATAAAAGACGTATTTTTATTAACAACAACCATATTTTCCAAACCAAAAATCAATTAGTGAAAAGAGTGGCATTGTTTTACAGCTTTGAGAATATCTGTCTTGAGAGAAAACAGCAGGATTCTCCTATCTGTCTCTACATTCAATATGTTGTTTTGGTTAAAGTCTAAAGTTTATGAAGAAAATTTGACCTCACACATATATGTAGTTGGAAAAGAGAGGGGTATTTTGATAGACTTTTCAAATAATTGTGGATATTCTTCTTTTATACTATACAAAAACACAGCAGATGGTAATTTCTTTAAAGTTAGTTGCAGTGCAAAATCTGAAACCATATCAATGAGATTTTTTTTACTCTGTGACATTAAAAATCTTGCACTTCAAATGAATCTTTTACTAGTGCATGAATTTGTAATATCATTGATCATTTGAAAAATATTGACTCTTTGAATTACACAGATATTTTGAATATTGACACATTTCATTATATAATACCAAAAAACTAAAATTATTAATATCACTACCACTCTTATCAGAAAAATGTTGAATTGGGAGGCTTTCAAGATCAAGATGGGAGAAACAAGTTTTCCAAAATTCTAATTCTTAATTGAAAGACTAAATTTTATCATTATCAACAAATACTGTCAGTTACTTTCCTTGAACTGACAGACTTATTTTTTTCATTTTCAAGAAAATGTCTGACAAATACCCAAGTCTGAGTAACTGAAGTTTGTCTGCTAATCATCCTTTCAAATACAAGGTGTTCTCTTCTTAAAAGTCAGTCAACTGGCTAACTAGTTAGATTACTACCTCACATCTTACATCTAAAAACAAAATGTTGGGCTTCCCTGGTGGTGCAGTGGTTAAGAATCTGCCTGCCAATGCAGGGGACACGGGTTCGAGCCCTGGTCTGGGAAGATCCCACATGCCGCGGAGCAACAAAGCCCGTGAGCCACAACTACTGAGCCTGCGCGTCTGGAGCCTGTGCTCCGCAACGGGAGAGGCCACGACAGTGACAGGCCCGCGCACCGCGATGAAGAGTGGCCCCCGCTCGCCACAGTTGGAGAAAGCCCTCGCACAGAAACGAAGACCCAACACAGCCAAAAATAAATAAATAAATTAATTAATTATTTTAAAAAAATGTTTAGTGTTATCCAGGATATAGGGGAATAACAATTCTCATAAACTGCTAGGGAGAGAGTAAACTGTACAATTTCCACTGGAAAATTTGGCCATGTGTATCAAAGACATTTACATGAGAAACTGACTCCTAAGGATTTTTCCTAAGGAAATAAGCAAAGAGGGAATGTATTCATACAACAGTGTTTGCAGAGGCATTGTTCACAAAAGTGAAAACTTAGAAACAATCTAAATGGCCAACATCAGTAAACTGACTAAATAAATTATGCTACCTTCATGCAAGAGAGTCATTAAATATGATGATATTAACATACTAGAACATACTGTTAAGTAAATACAGTGAGTTACAAAACAAAGTGGGTTTTTTTTCCTTGTGATTTCTTTTTTGATACATTAGTTGTTTAGAAATATGTTACTTAATTCCCAAATATATGGAGATTTTCAGATAACATTCTATCACTGATGTCTCATTTAATTTTATCGTGGTCAGAAAAATACTCTGTATGATATCAAACAACTTTTTAAAAAGACTTGGTCTCTTGCCCAGTGTATGACTTATCTTGATGAAATTTATGTGAGCTTGAAAATAATGCAAATTCTGCTTTTATGTGGAATGTTTTATAAATGTCAATTAGGTCAAGTTGGTTGACAGTGTCGTTCAGCTCTTCTGTAAACTTACTGATTTTCTGTCAACTTGTTCTATCGGTTACTGAGAGAGAATTGTTGAAGTCTCCAACTATAACTGTGGATTTGTTTTTTTTCCCCTTTCAGTTCTGTCAGTTATTTCTTCATGTATTTTGAAGTTCTATTATTGGGTGCATACACATTCAGAATCATGATGTCTTCTTGATGAATTGCTCCTTTTATTATTATAAAATGTCTCCTTTTATTCCTGGTCATAGTCTTTATTTTAAAGTCTGTCTGATACTAATATAGCCACTCTAGTTTTCTTATTAATGTTTACAGGGTATACTTCTTCCATCTTTTATTTTTACCCTACCCATGTCTTTATATTTAAAGTCTATTTCTTCTAGATAGCATATAATTGGGTCTTGCTCTCTTTTCTAGTCTGACAATCTCTAATTTTTGCCTTTTAATTGGAGTATTTAGACCATTTATACTTAATGCGGTTATCAATATGATTACCTTTAACTCTACTTTCTTGCTACTAGATATTTATTTGTCCCATATGTTGTTCTTCTTTTTCTCCCTTCTTATTCTGCCTTCTTTCAGATTAACTGATTTCTTTTTTTAAGAATTTCATTTTACCTCCATTATTGGCTTATTAGTTGTACCTCTGTGTTATGTTGTTACGAGTTGCTTTAGAGTTGTAATGTGCATTTTTAACTTACCACAGTCTATAAATAATATTATACCACTGGGATCAAGTAGCAGACATAAAAATAACTTTATCTTTTATTTTTTATCTGTGTGTTCTTTTTTCTTACAAATATGAATGACTTGTTTAGCTAAATAAGTAAAATTTTTTTTAAAAAAATTTCTAACCATTTGTTAAGTACCTGTTTCGATTCCATAACAAAAGATAGAAACATAGCAAATTTCTGAATTCCCAGCTACACTGGTTGAGAATCAAAGTCAATCCAGGGCTTTTTACAGTCCAAGAAATTATCTTGAAGGAAGTACTCCTGGGGGGTTAGTAGTATTTGTGTTCCTTCAAGAAAATCCCAAACCATAGCCTCTCAATTTACTGCTTTCTATTACATGTATGTCACTGACACATCATGAAGACCAAAACCAAATTATCTGTGTCATTAAAAAATAAAAACATGGTTTCTCTACTCTCATTTTTGGGTTTACACTATAATTCATCATGACTCAAGTATATCAAATGCCCAATATATGTATGAGATAAGCAGCATTAATAATGGTTAATTAACATAGATATTCCTGGTTAACCTTTTCAATTACTTGAAACAAAATAAAGTATTTGCATTAAGTGTATGCAGAGACAGATAAATTATTTTGTTGAAGAACTCAAATGTTTCTCCAAGGCAAGAATTCTGTATTATTTATTATCCTTTCAAAGTCATCCAATATCATTTTCTAGTTGATAAAACCAGATCAGAAATTTGTCATACACAAGGAGAGGAGGGGTGAGACTCCTATTGTTGTTTCTAATTACACGTGAAGATAAGTGACTTTTATGAAACTAAACATATTCAAAACAAAGTTTCCTTTATGACCCACAAGTCCTCAGACCAACTTCATCCATTTGACATATTAAGTTAATACCTTAAGTGAGTCACTGTATTTTATAAATTAATTGGTCATCCAGCCTCATGTGATTAAAGTTAATCTTACTGGTAATGTTTCAAAATTCTGATTACTGCCCTACTCCTCCTTTTCTCAGAGCAATTTAAAGATTGTTTTCTGTATCAGTTGCTCTGCTCCATCTTGATAGTTAATAACACAGAATCTCAAACCATGTAATCTAAGTTCAGCCATGGGACTTAAATGGTCCTAAACTGAGCTCATTTTGATGCCTCAGTAAGAAAAGCTGGCTATGATGGGATCCATGATTCTCTATAACAAACACGGGTATTCCCTAGTGCAAATACTATGTTCCAAAAGTTTGCTGCATTTTCCCATAGTAGTGGTATTTAAAACTGTGGCCAGTTTCCTAAGCTAGATCACAAGAATCTGCTTAACTGAACATAAACCAAAATTTTTAAAAAGTATATATGCAATAAAACAAATAAAACATTTTTATAATGATGCTAGCTCTTAAATATATTGAGGGAGACAAATTCAATTTGTAAATATTGTCTATTCATCTTAAGTGTAAGTGTTGAATAATGAAATTTCTTTTCTTTTAAATTACAAGCAATTTTTAAAAAATATTTAACATCAGTTTTAAGCTGAACACTGCTTTTTTGTTATCCACATAATCTTCATATGTACTGTGGATTCTGTGCCTTTATTTTTTCTACTTTTTATTTTATATTGGAGCATAGTTGATTTACAATGTTGTGTTAGTTTCAGGTGTACAGCAAAGTGATTAGTTATACATATATATATATATATATTCTTTTTCAGATTCTTTGCCCATTTAGGTTATTACAGAATATTGAGTAGAGTTCCATGTGCTATACAGTAGGTCCTTGTTGATTAGGTGTTGAAATTTCTAATTATAGAAAAATAAGAAGACAAATGGGGACTCTTGTGAAAATACTTTTGTGACCTTTTGGACACATGCAAGAGATTCCAAAGTTCACGAAAAGTCTGTATTATGCATGTTAACCCTAGGAGTTTTGACTTTGCTTTTCTTAGAGGTGTTACCTAATAGAGAGGCTTAATTGATACAATTTAATGGTACACTGATCATGCAAGTTATTCTTATTTATGACATTGGTTGTATGGCAGCTAATATTCTTTAAACCAAATTTTTCTCTTAATTTTGAAACACTAATTTAAAAGTCATGTTAAATTAAGGACAAGGATTTTTAGCTGAATTCATATCCAATTACAGTATATATAAATTATTCAAGCTCAGAAAGTCAAAATTAATGAAACCATATTTAAACCATGTGTATCAGAGGAAAACCCTTTAAAACATAGAAACAAAACTTCCCATGAAAAGGATATCAAAAAAAGCATCTACTGTATCTAGTATGTAATCATGCTTTTTATAAAGATGACAGGAAGTTATTTCCTAATATACTGTTAATTTTTTTTTCTCTGACTTCTGTGGAAATAGAAAATAAGGAAATGGAAGGCTGCCATCACTATTACTAATCAAGCACGTGTCAAATATGAAACTGGTTAAACTGGTTTATTACTTATAGTCAGATTTCTTCCACAGTGAGTTATAGGCAGTTCTTTAATGATTTTGCTATACCTTGACCCTCGAGATTTTTTTTAATTGAACTATAATTGATTTACAATATTGTGTTAGTTTCAGATATACAGCAAAGTAATTCAGTTATACATATATTTTTTCCAATTCTTTTCCATTATAGGTTATTACAAAATATTGAATACAGTTCCCTATGCTATACAGTAAATCCTTGTTGTTTATCTATTTATATAAAGTGGTATATATCTGTTAATCCCATACTCCTAATTTATCCTTCCCCACCCCCAGAGATTTTAATTCCTGATAAACACAGTGAAGAAGATGTCCCAGTCATACTAAAATGAAATAAAAATCCTAAATTAGGTGGAGACCTATTTTCATGAGTTAAAGCAAAGACTTAAGTGAATTTAAGTTCTTGGTTTTTATCAAGATCATCCTCTCTCTAGTCCTATCTTCTTGCCCAGCTGAAGTTAAAAGCTTTCTGGGTTTCTGATTTTTGTTAAAACCAGGAAACTTTGATCATGGAAGAAAAACAAAAGCCACCAAAACACATTACATGTTCAACTCAAAAAAGCACCAGTACGAATCTGAAGGGCTGCCGAACATGGAATTATTCTTCCCTGTCCTAAACCTCAAAAGGGTTCACGGTACCACATCTCAGAAGTCCCAGACGCTGATATCTGAAGGCTGAAATCTGGTCACATTCCAGGCATGGCAGTGCTGAGACCTCAGTGCCCACTGGAAGCTTTAGTTTCTGCTCTCTAGGAAGTTAATATTAAACCTTATGCTCTTAGGAGAGGCATTCTCTAATCTGGTTACATCTATTTCATCCTACCAGAAAAAGGCAACGGTTTGAAATGTGAATAATGACTATTGAAAACACAGCCACACACAAAGTGAAAGATCATCCAAGCCCTTAAATAACTTTGCAATATGGCAGGTTCTTTATTTTTTTTAATTAGAGTAGTGCCAATGTTATATAACTTTATTATTTTATGATCCTTTGAACCCAAAGACCTTGTCCTCCCTTGCTACATGAACCCATTAAACCCTTCCAACATCACTGGATTGGTGGCAAGTTTTCTTTCAGTATTGTTCCCCTGTGTATTTCTGATAGACGAAGTGAAACTGCTTATTCACTGGTGGTCATTGAGTTCATTGGCAAGGTGAGCTGGGTGGCAGCTTAGTAGTGTAATATCTAGAGTTCTAGGAATGGCAGACATCAGAAAAAGCCACTCCTTATTGACCGGGTCAGGAATAGTGTGAGGAAAGAAAGGCACTCGTCTGGTATTGGGGGTGGGGGCAGGTGAGGTGCAGAATTTAAGGGGAATCAAAAAACATAGAAATTAGGATGAGTAATTTTTTTTTGGCTTCATTGGGTCTTAGTTGTGGCAGGTGGGATCTTTCGCTGCGGCACGCGGGCTTCTCTCTAGTTGTGGCATGCAGGCTCAGTAGTTGCCGCGCGCAGGCTTACTTCCCCGCAGCATGTGGAATCTTAGTTCCCCGACCAGGGCTCGAACCCACATACCCTGCATTGGAAGGCGGATTCTTCACCACTGGACCACCAGGGAAGTCCTGATAAATAATATTTTGACACAATCTTTTTAAAAAGAAAATTTTTTGCTGGGATGGATTGGGAGTTTGGGATTAGTAGATGCAAACCATTCTATACAGAATGGGTAAACAACAAGGTCCGACTGTATAGCACAGGGAACTATATTCAATATCCCATGATAAACCATAATGGAAAAGAATATGAAAAAGAGTAGATTTATGTATATGTATAACTGGATTACTTTGCTGTACAGTAGAAATTGCAAATTGCAAATCAACTGTACTTCAATAAAATAAATTTTAAAAATAAAAATAAAAACATTAGTGTGGAAAATCCAGGATGAGCAAACTGTCAAAAATGTAAATACAGAATTGCACCTTGCGCTTGCATGGTTCAGCTTCACTCACCTCATCCTAATCCTGGCTTTTCTGTACTGACTCAGTGACCCCAGAAATTCCACACTTCAGGAGCCCCTCTTTTTAAAGTATTGTCTGCAATTAACATGCAGATCTCCCAAAGGGACCAGCATATTAAATCCCAGCAAATATATCCTAATGTTCAGTAGTCTACTGAATACCTCCCAAAAACCAGATTGGGGGGCTGGAAAGAAAACAAGAAATTACTGGTGCTGGGTCTTCAACAGACAGTAAATGGCGAGTTAAAGCCAATTCTGTTGCTGATAGTAGGACCCAAGCCAACAGTTTTGGTTTTTCACTTCAAGATTTAGAGATCATTTGTTGTATATTCTAGATCCTGGACATAAGGAGGCGCTGCCAGGCCATAGATGAAGGCTCAGCTTGATTTCTGCTTTTAACTTCCAAAACTCACTAGGATCTGCTATAGCCCTGAGGAGAAAAGGAAAGGATTTTTCTCAGCAGACACATTCGGCATTTATAGATTTTGAAGCTGCTGTGAATGTATCTAACTACAGAGGATTTGTAAAAAAAAAAACTCATCCAATCCAAGAGGACCTGTAGAAACTTTCTTTGGGCCACAGGGTAAGTAATATGCAAAGCTAGAATAAAAATATTTAGTAATAACAATAATAATAAACCTATCAGTTTTCTCCATCATAGCCATCTTTTGCAATCAAGATAATTTTTAAGATTAGTTATCATATTTTATATAAATCTGAACGACCTTAAAATTTTAAAGATACTTGTTTTTAGTTACACATTCAGTATACTTTCTTAAGCAATGGTAGACAGTATCTTGGGCCACCAATGTCAAAAAAACATGCAACGAATAAGAATTTAGTCAAAACAGCTTCAGTGGGATTCCCCCTCTACCTCTAGATATATATTCTCTCTCCTCCAAACAAAAGTGATAGTTTATTTTATTTGTTTCTGACTAAATCCAGTAAAACAAGTTTATATGTTAAAATATCAGATAATCTCTTCATTGCATTTGTAGGGATTTTTCTTCTTTTCAAAGTGTCTACAGATGAAAGAACATGCTGTTCATTTCTCAAACTTTTCTGTTTTCATTTTTCCTGATCTTACAAAAATAATACAAATGTACAAAGAATATATAAAATATAAATATTTTAAAACTAAAGGTTAATTTTAAGCTTTGATGCTGAAATGGAAGGAAAAAGGCTATTTTCCTAGAAGAGACTAAAGTGGTTAAATCAACCCTGGAAAACTCGTAGACTGTCCCCAAAGTAAGTGAAATGGATGAAATCAGGTCATCCCAATAGGAATGCAATCGGTGGCAGTAAATCAAGATAGTAGGGAACTTAGCCTGTAACTTATAATCTTACAAAACTGAACTTTTAGACACAGCATAATTTTTGCAGGGCATAAGGCTTCATATTAGAAAGTTGCAGAATAATATAGAGCAAAATATGGGTACAAGTTCAGAGGGAAAAAGGAAGGAATGATCAGTTTCTTCTGCAGTGAGAGAAATTAACTTACATGTCTATGCTTTATCTTTAGTTGGCTTAAGGAACTAGAGGCAAAATGTGTGCATAATATACAATTTTCTTGTGAAGTACATTGTGTGAAATGCAGAGGATATTTCAAGTTGATGAAAATGAAAATAAGGTATTTAAGAAAATGTTAATAAATGTAATACACTAAGAGGTAAACTTTTAAAGTATAGGTGATCAAACCTCCAGAAAAATAATTTCTTAGAAAACAGTTAAATGGGGGCAGGAGAAACACCATTAAATTTAAAATTTGAGAGAGCCTTGGACAATTTTTAATGTTGATTATTAAATCTCCTCTTCTGCTTTCTTATTGTAGAAACTTAACTGGTTTCATATTACCTACTAAACTTATCCATATCAAAAAATTACTAAACTAATTGCTCATCAGTTACTTATCAAAAGGTTATTTTCTTTGCTTTTACACTATGTATTGATAAACATGAATGAATTTTTGGACAAATTTGAGCTCTATTTAGATGCATAAAACACAGCCTATTCCTTTGAGAGTCAACCTTGGAAATCCTGCTTTTGCTTGGATAAATCCCTTAACAAACCTGTAAAATAGAAAGTTGGACCTCAGCTTACACAGGACTTAATTCCAGACTGAGTTTTAGATTTCTGCAGTCCCTATGTGGGCAATTTAATTTAAAAAAGAGTAGGCTCTTTGAAATTATCTTCTATATCAATCTATGCCAGAAATTTTTCTCTACATCTTGAGAACATACAAGGTTCTAGTACCATTATAAAACAAACCAAAAAAAATTCTATTTACTGAACGCTGGAGTTTGAAAAATTAGCATTAGTCTTCTTTTTTTTTTACAGTTTGAAAAATATTAACTCCTTGTGAGTGGGTAAATTTGTACACTAATGTATCAGGTTACAAATATGTCCTCATAATTGTTACAAACAAAACTATAATCATACCAGAAGATTATTTTATTTATTTATAAAATTATCAAGTAACTTTTCAGATTCTTTTTTCAAAGAAATCAAAGGGGAGAAATATTGAGGAAATATAAATGCAAATTGCACTATAACCAGTGAGGTAAGCAGATGAGTTGCTCACAGTTCGAAATGTTGACCTGTTCAATCATAATTAATTGTAAAGTCATTTTCCTTCAACTAGGACATTTTCAAAACAAAACTAAATACAGTCCTGTTACTCAACTCAAAAACATTAAATGAGAAAATGCAGAATGTGCTCAAAATTTTTAAATAGCTCCATCAGTTTTGTAGAGTATATAAATAAAAATTAAATATAAATGTATTTCAGGAATAAATAAAAGCTACATAGACAATTACACCGAAAAGGAAATGGAAAGATATTGATACCGTTATCTCACCAAGCCTATTATAACTGACCATTCCTGAATTAATGGAGAACTGATTTTATGGATTAAATATTTTTAGCTTTTAATATCATGCTAAACTATTCCAGATAACATCAGATTTCTAATAGGAAATACTAGATTCTTAAGAAAATAAGCAAGATATTTAGGAAGAAAATATAGAATTTCAGATTCTTTAATTTGTTTCTAATCCATTATATATATATATGGGAAAAACTGTTGAACTCATAAATTTCATGTCCTCTTCATGCTGGTCTGATGTAAAGTTAACATGGTGCAGGATATAAAAATTGATATTAAGAAAATAAATACATGTGCACAAGTTATATGATATGATACTCTGTAACATTCTTATTACAACCAAGTGTGTTATTGATTCTACAAAAGAAAATTAAATCACTGAATAAGTACATTGAAAGTTTAGCAATTGAGTAAATGTTTCATTTTGAAAATATTTCAAATGTGAAACTTATGAGTGTCATATTTATAACTACGTATTGAAAATTGCCTTCTTATAATACTTAACTTCCTGCCTACCTTGGATAAGCTACAGGTTTTAAGAAATATAATGAGATTATTGTCAGCGGGGAAATTCGGAAGTAACAAACTCACTTGCCTAATATAACATTCCTACAAGCCGTTAATAGTATCAATGATTAATTTTCCCTTAGCCACTGAATCAAAATGTTTGATTAATGGTTCACCTTGCAAATCAAAAGTAAATATCTAAATAGCATTACATTTATATCAGTTCTCTTATTTTGTAACCAATAACCGTATACTGTGAATTCATTTTCTCTAATATAATAAAATGCCTGTCTTATTTATAATATTTGTCATTTGGGGGTAATTTTTTTAATGACATCTGTATCTTTACCCTGTTAATTGAGTGAATTAAATTATGCAACACAAACAGCATTAAATTTATCCAGGAACTAGTTAATGATGAATGGAAATTGTCTATATTCTAAAGCATCAGGAGATCTTAGTACCCAGGATTTCAGTCTATCACTTGAAGACTTTCTGTAGTCTTTTTGGAATAAAAGTAATAAAATTATTCCCTCCACATCTGAAAATTCTTTACAGCCACTGCTCTCGCTAATCTTTGACAGAATTTAAAAAATAAAAATAAAAAACCATTAATCAAAAAATGCAGCCTAATCAATAATGCAGCAAAAGTGCGTGCCTATGAAATTTGTGCCCTTTGTATGTTTCTTGGGGAGGGAGGGGATTGGTTTTCTCTGTATCTAACACAGGTTTTTTATCTGACTTATTATATGCACCCTTCTGTGTGTATTTATAGTATATAAAACTGCTCACATGAATAGATAATAATTCTCTCTGCCTTTAAGTTGTAGAAAGCTGAAAGTATTTTACTCGCATTATCTCCTGAAGCCTGTCTACCCCCTTGGGAATAAAGATGATAAAGAAGACTCTTTCAGCAACGACAATAGTGTTCTTTTTTTTCTCGAAAGCATAACTTGTGAGAGCTGGGTCTTCACTTGATATTTGAAGATAAACAATAGTTGATTTATATTCGCTGCTGACTTTTGAGAGGGAACGTCAAGAGTAAGGGCTCTGGAGCCAGACTCCCTGGGTCTAGACCCTGGCTTTAGCACTTACTAGCTGGATGAATTTAGAGAAATCACTTCATTTTTCTATAGCTCAGTTGTCCTTATCTGAGGAATGAATAACAGGGGAATGGATGATAATAATTATATCTGCTTTGTTGAATCATTGAGGGAATAAATGAGTTTAAGCTGTGAACAGCTTAAGACAGGCAGTGACTCACATTTTAAATGATTACATGCTTTTCGTGAATTTATGTTTATTCACATCAGAGTGGTAGTTTTATTTTCCCAATTTTGCAAAGACCGGCTATCAAGCTCTACCTTTGTTATCGTTTATCTTTAATACCTTATCGTGGCCGACGACAGTAACTGGGAACTCCGACTTTTATTTCAGATCTTTTCTCTTTCCTTTGCAACGAATTCATCTATTTAATAAGTCTTACCGTGAAAAACATTGGTAAGTAGTAATTCACTTGTGCTTTTTTTTTTTTAACATCTTTATTGGACTATAATTCCTTTACAATGTTGGGTTAGTTTCTGCTGTATAACAAAGTGAATCAGCTATATGCATACGTATATCCCCATATCCCCTCCTTCTTGCGTCTCCCTCCCACCCTCCTTATCCCACCCCTGTAGGTGGTCGCAAAGCACGGAGCTGATCTCCCTGTGCCATGCAGCTGTTTCCCACTAGCTATCTACTTTACATTTGGTAGTGCATATATGTCCATGTTACTCTCTCACTTCGTCCCAGCTTACCCTTCCCCCTCCCCGTGTCCTCAAGTCCATTCTCTACATTTCTCTCTTTATTCCCATCCTGCCCCTAGTTTAATCAGAACCCTTTTTCTTTTTTAGATTCCATATATATGTGTTAGCATACAGTATTTGTTTTTCTCTTTCTGACTTACTTCACTTTGTATGACAGACTCTAGGTCCATCCACCTCACTACAAATAACTCAATTTCGTTTCTTTTTAAGGCTGAGTAATATTCCATCGTATATATGTGCCACATCTTCTTTATCCATTCATCTGTCGATGGACACTTCAGTTGCTTCCATGTCCTGGCTATTGTAAATAGAGCTGCAATGAACATTGTGGTACATGACTCTTTTTGAATTATGGTCTTCTCAGGGTATATGCCCAGTAGTGGGATTGTAGGGTCACATGGTAGTTCTATTTTTAGTTTTTTAAGGAACCTCCATACTGTTCTCCATAGTGGCTATATCAATTTACATTCCCACCATGAGAGCAAGAGGGTTCCCTTTCTCCACACCCTCTCCAGCATTTACTGTTTGTAGATTTTTTGAGGATGGCCATTCTGACCAGTGTGAGGTGATACCTCATTGTAGTTTTGATTTGCATTTCTCTAATGATTAGTGATGTTGAACATTCTTTCATGTGTTTGTTGGCAATCTACATATCTTCTTTGGAGAAATGTCTATTTAGGTCTTTTGCCCATTTTTGGATTGGGTTGTTTGTTTTTTTGATATTGAGCTGCATGAGCTGCTTGGGGAGACAAAATACCTGTATGCAGAAAACTATAAGACACTGATGAAAGAAATTAAAGATGATACAAACAGATGGAGAGAGATATACCATGTCCTTGGACTGGAAGACTCAACATTGTGAAAATGACTATACTACTCAAAGCAATCTACAGATTCAATGCAATCCCTATCAAACTACCAATGGCATTTTTCACAGAACTAGAACAAAAAATTGCACAATTTGTATGGAAACACAAAAGACCCCGAATAGCCAAAGCAATCTTGAGAAAGAAAAACGGAGTTGGAAGAATCAGGCTCCCAGACTTCAGACTATACTACAAAGCTACAGTAATCAAGACAGTATGGTACTGGCACAAAAACAGAAATATAGATCAGTGGAACAGGATAGAGAGCCCAGAATAAACCCATGCACATATGGTCACCTTGCCTTTGATAAAGGAGGCAATACTATACAATGGAGAAAAGACAGCCTCTTCAGTAAGTGGTGCTGGGAAAACTGCACAGCGACATGTAAAAGAATGAAATTAGAGCACTTCCTAACACCATACACAAAAATAAACTCAAAATGGATTAAAGACCTAAATGTAAGGCCAGACTCTATAAAACTCTTAGAGGAAAACATAGGCAGAACACTCTATGACATAAATCACAGCAAGATCCTTGTTGACCCACCTCCTAGAGAAATGGAAATAAAAACAAAAATAAACAAATGGGACCTAATGAAACTTAAAAGCTTTTGCACAGCAAAGGAAACCATGAAAAAGACAACCCTCAGAATGGGAGAAAACATTCACTTGTGTTTTTGCCTTTACGTGTCTATCAGCTGGATTGGAGATAAGATGACTATCAATTTGTGATAAAAAATAAAGATGCCTGATCCTAACATCTCATTAACAAATGTGGTTATTGTTAAGGAATGTAAATTTTTATGTTACCTTATTCACATTTTATGAAAAATTCCAGTTTAAGATTAAGGTTTTTCAAGGCATGAGATATCTGCCAGTAAATGGTCAAAATGGAAAAGTATAGTCCCTTGTCAAATAATATGGCAAAATAATATTTATTTGAAAAGTATCACATGGGAATAAAATGTTCATTCATTAATTCACTCAAGAAATATTATTGGTTATCTATTATTTGCTAGAATAAACTAGAATTCAAAGCAGTTTCTATAAGAGTGGTGAAAATTTATTATAGTATTTAGGAACAATTTCTTGAACCCAAATTAAACCTTTTTTTTCTCACCAAGGAGTCAATCTACAAGTCTATGAAAATAACGTTCTATTTTTTTCAACCCTTATAAAGTTGTCACAGGGCTATAAAAACAGCTATGGCTCCCTGCACCAAAAAGTCAGTCTTGGACTTCCCTGGTTGTGCAGTGGTTAAGAATCATGCCTGGCAATACAGGGGACAGTGGTTCAAGCCCTGATCCGGGAAGATCTCGCATGCCGCGGAGCAACTAAGCCTGTGTGCCACAACTACTAAGCTTGTGCTCTAGAGCCCACGAGCCACAACTACTGAGCCCGCACACCTAGAGCCTGTGCTCCACAGCAAGGGAAGCCACCGCAATGAGAAGCCTGCTCACGGCAACGAAGAGTAACCCCGGCTCACTGCAACTGGAGAAAGCCTGCACACAGCCGCAAAGACACAACGCAGCCAAAAAAAAACGTCAGCCTTACAATCTTGCTAAGGAAGTCAAGAACAGGAATGGATACATAGGGTTCAGTAAGAGGTCCCTGGTCAACTTCACACAGTCTGAATCATCTAGCTGCTCATGTTGTCTTTTGTTTTGTTTTGTTTTTTAACATCTTTATTGGAATATAATTGCTTTACAATGGTGTGTTTTAGTTTCTGCTGTATAACAAAGTGAATCAGCTATACGTATACATGTATCCCCATTTCTCCTCCCTCTTGCGTCTCCCTCCCACCCTCCCTATCCCACACCTCTAGGTGGTCACAAAGCACTGAGCTGATCTCCCTGTGCTATGCAGCTGCTTCCCACTAGCTATCTATTTTACATTTGGTAGTATATATAAGTCCATACCACTCTCTCACTTCGTCCCAGCTTACCCTTCCCCCTCCCCTTGTCCTCAGGTCCATTCTCTACATCTGCATCTTTATTCCTGTTCTGCCGCTAGGTTCTTCATAACCATTTTTTTTTTCAGATCCCATATATATGTGTTAGCATATGGTATTTGTTTTTCTCTTTCTGACTTAGTTCACTCTGTATGACAGACTGTAGGTAATTGAAGTATAGTTGATTTAAAACATTATATTAATTTCAGGTGTACAGCATAGTGATTCATTATTTTTATAAATTATACTCCACTTTAAGTTACCACAAAATAATGGCTATATTTCCCTGTGCTCTACAATATATCCTTGTCATTTATTTATTTTATACATAGTATTAATAGTTTATATCTCTTAATCCCATACCACTAATTTGCCCCTCCCCTCTTTTCTCTCCCCACTAGTAACCACTAGTTTGTTCTCTATAGCTGTGGTTCTGTTTCTGTTTCATTATGTATTTTCATTTATGTTATTTTTTAGATTCCACATAACGTGATAACATAGAGTATTTGTCTTTCTCTGTCTGACTTATTTCACTAAGCATAATACCCTCTAGGTCCATCCATGTTGTTGCAAATGACAGAAATTATTCTTTTTTATGGCTGAGTAATAGTCCATTGTATATATTTACCATATAACTGTTCATGTTTTTAATGTCTTCTGCTATTTCAGTGGAACAGAATAGATCATTGCAGTCTACTCCTTTCCCCGCCCCCCGCAAGGAAATACACAGGGAAAAGGGATGCCTTACAAATCTGTAATTGTAATGCAAAATTCCACCAAGTTTCTTTAAGAATCACAGAGCATTCCCTGTCTTCCTGAACTAAATAAAGCCTGCCTTGGGAAGCAATTGAATACCAGGATTCTGCTTCTACTTTGCTCAGTTACCCAGGCAACTGAAGCTTTTGCAGCCAAGTCTCTGATGAGTCCCTCAAAAGCAGTCTTCTTAGCCAGTATGAGAACAGTTCTTTTGAGTCATACTATTAATTCCTCTATACAAGCAGAGGTCTGGTTAATGTTCTGGAGACTGAGAAGAGAAACAAAGACCCTCTTTATTCCAGAAAAAAAAGAGATTTAAAAAAACTTCACCAATATATTTTATACTTGAGTAATTGTCAAACTCTTGGGACAAAAAATTTTGAGGACTTCCATTGCTGCACCATAGCCAACACCTCCCACACATCACATAGCTATCATTGCTTTTTGTGGTGAGAAATTTAAGATCTACTCTCTTAGCAACTTTCAAGTATATAGTAGCTATAATTACCACATTGTAAAATAGATCACCAGAACTTGTATATCTTATAACTGGAAGTTTGTATCCTTTGACAAACATCTCCCCATTTCCCCTTGCCCCTTCCCTGCCCCCCACCCCCCCCACCTCAGGCAATCACCAATCTGTTCTGTTTCTTTGAGTTTGGTGTTTTTAGAGTCCACATACAAGTGCTATTGTACAGTGTTTGTCTTTCTCCATCTGACTTATTTCACTTAGCACAATGCCTTCAAGGTCCATCCATGTTGTCACAAATGGCAGCATTTCCTTCTTTTTATGGCTGAATAATATTTCATTGTATGTGTGTGTGACACCACATTTTCTTTATTTATTCCTGTATCAATGGACACTTAGTTCGTTTCTATGCCTTGGCTATATTATAAATAATACTGCAATGAACATGGCTGTGCAGAAATTTCTTCGAGATAGATAGTGGTTTTGTTTCCTTTGGATATATACCAAGAAGTGGAATTGCTGGATCATATGGTAGTTCTATTTTTAATCTTTTGAGGAACCTCCATACTTTTTTCCATAGTCACTGCACCAATTTACATTCACACCAACAGCGCACAAGAGTTCCCTTTTCTCCACATCATCTCCAAGACTCATCATCTCCAAGACTCATCATCTCCTGTCATTTTAGTGACAACTATTTTAACAGGTGTGAGATGATATCTCATTGTGGTTTTGATTTTCATTCTCCTGATGATTAGTGATGCTGAGCACTTTTTCACGTACCTGTTGGCCATTTGTATATCTTCTTTGGAAAAATGTCTATTCAGATCCTCTGTCCATTTTGTTTCATTGGATTGTTTAGGAGTTTTTGTTATCAAGTTGTATGAGTTCTTTATATATTTTGGATATCAACCCCTTATCAGATAGATGATTTGAAAATATTTTCTCTCATTTCATAAGTTACGATTTCATTTTGTTGATTGTTTCTTTTGCTGTGTGAAAGTTTTTTAGATTCATACATTCCCACCTATTTATTTTTGCTTTTGTTGCTTGTGTTTTGGGGATCATATCCAAAAAATATGACCAACATCAAGGAACTTTTTCTTTACATTTTCTTCCAGGAGTTTTATGGTTTTGAAACTTATGTTTAAGTCTTTAATCCATTTCAAGTTAATTTTTATAAGTGGTGTAAGATAGGGGTCCAATTTCATTTTTCTGCATGTGATTATCCCGTTTTCCCAACACCATTTATTGAAGAGCCTATCATTTCTCCATTGAATATTCTTAGCTCTCTTGTAAATATCAGTTAACCATATATGTGAGGCTTTGTTTCTGGACTCTTGATTCTGTTCCATTGGTTTAGGTGTCTATTTTTTTTCCAGAACCAACTGTTTTGATTACTGTAGCTTAGTAGAATATTTTGAAATTAGGACGTGTGCTGCCTCCAGTTTTGTTCTTCTTTCTCAGGATTGCTTTGGTTACCATGAGGCTTACATAAAACATCTTATGAATGTAACAGTCTATTTTATGGTGATAACCATTTAACTTTGATCAGTTACAAAGAAAAATTTACCCTTTCACTCTCCCCACTTTTATGTTTTTAATGTCACCATTTACATCTTTTTATATTGTGTATCCACTAACAAATTATTGTAGCTATAGCTATTTTTAATACTTTTGTCCTTTAATCTTTATGCTAGAGTTAAGTAGTTAACACATTACCGTTTTACAGTATAAGGGTATTCTGAATCTGACATTATGCTGACCTTTACTAGTGTGTTGTACATATATGTTTTCATGTTACTTTTAGTATCTTTTCATTTCAGCTTGAAGAATTTTCTTCCAGCATTTTTTGGTAAGGCAGGTTTAATGGTGAAGAATCCCCTCAGCTTTTGTTTATTAGGAAAGTCTTTATCTCACCTTCACTTTTAAAGGACAACTTTGCTGGGTAAAGTATTCTTGGTAGGCATTGTGTCTTTTTTTTTTTCCAGTACTTTGAATTTATCATCCCATTCTCTCCTGGCTTGCAAGGTCTCTATTGAGAAATCCACTGATAACCTTATGAGGATTCCTTTGTATGAGAAAAAAATTTTTTTCTCTTGCTGCTTTTAAAATTCTCTCTGTTTTTGATTCGAGACAGTTTTATAATTATGTGTCTTGGAGAAGATGATTTTGGATTGAAATTTTGGAGTGACCTATTAGCTTCATGAATTTGGATGTCCAAATCTCTCCCCAGATTTAGGACATTCTCAGCCATTTTTTCTCTAAATAAGCTTTCTACCCCTTTCTCCCTCTCTTCTCCTTTTAGGACACCAATGATGATTAACCAGAATTAAGTAGATTCTTACAGGATAGAAATTCAACTTCAAATCCTCTCAGTCCGTAAATTGGATTGAAATGATCCAGCATTGCTAGTGCCCCCTAGTTGCTTAGAAGAGGCAAAATGATATCTTCTCTGTAGGAAGTTAAGATTAGCCCAGCCTCAAATTATTTATACAAAGAATTTTGCTATGCAATATGCAGCACACAATCAAAATTAAGCAGACAAAAAAGAAGACAATATGACACGAACAAAAAACAGCAGGAAAAAAATCAGACAATATAAATAGATCAACAGGGACTCCAATTATTAGGTTTCCAGACACAGACTTTAAAATAAATATGCTAAAGACATTTAAAGAAATAAAAGACATGAAAAATTCAGCAGAAAACTAAGAAAAATATGTATGCACATAAATTAAAAAATGTATATTCAAGAGCTAGAAAGTAAAATAATTGAAATGGATGGGTATAACAGCTATTTAAATATATCTGGAAAAAAGAAGCAGTAGACTAGCACATAAGTCAGAAGAAAATATTCAGAATAAAGCACAGAAAGATAAAAAGATGGAAAATACATAATTGGATAAGAGGTATATTGGATGCAGTGAGAAAGTTTAACATATGATTACTCAGAGAAGAAAAGGAGAGGAAGAATGAACAGAAGCAATATTTGATGAGATAATGGCTGATGAAAAACTGCAAATGAAATGAACTCCAAGCAGAAAAAAATAAAAAGAAAGCCACACTAAGTACATTATAATAAAGCTGATGAAAACCAAAGACAATGAGAATAGGTCATTTAGGAATTTTTGAGAATGAAAGGAAAAGGAAGGGAAAGAAAAAAAAGAAAAGATTGTCTTCAAAAAGGTTGGACAACCAGCTGATATTTCTATAAAAATAACAAAAGCCAGAAGACAAAAGGATACTATGTTTACCTTCTAAAAGAACATGACTGCTGACCAAGAATTCTACACCTGCTATAAAGACTTATTATGAGGCTATAGCAATTAAAACAGTGTGGTACCTATCCAAGGATACACAAATGACCAATGTAATAGAACAGAGTCATGAAACAGATCTATGTATATATGGACACTGGATTTGTGACAAAGGTGACACTGCATAGCAGTAAAGTATCTTTTCAATAGATGGTACAGGGTCAATTGATTAGGCATATAGAAAAAGATAAAACTTAGCCCCAGCCTCACACTCTATGTATATATAAATTCCAGGAGAACTGTATATCTAACTGTGAATTCTCAAACAAAGTTTTTTGAAAATACCATAGGAGAGTCTTTGTGCTCTTAAGGTAGAAAAGCTACTTGAACAACACACAATAAACACCGACTGTGTAAAAGGGTAAAAACCTGATAAACTGAATGGCATTAAAATTAAGAATTCCTGTTTATCAAAGGACACAAACGATTAAGAGAGTGAAAAGGTAAGCACCAAGTGGGAAAAGATACTTTTAACACACACAATTAGAATGATCATAGTTGTTGACTGTAAAATGGTCACATTTGTTACCCCCTCCTTGTGTCCCAGCCATTACATTTGCATTCTAGCCAGCCAGAAAGAAGGGGGACAAATTTGCACACACAACTTCTCCATATATTCCATTTTCCAAAACTTATCACAAGGCCACATTGATCTTCAAGGGACACTGGGAATGTAGTCTTTATTCTGAGTATCTACGTGCCCAGCTAATATTCAGGGTTCTATTAATGAGGAGAAGAAGGAGAATGGATACTCTGCTATGTTCTTGATTAGAAAGATTCCTTCCAGTGAATTTAACGGTGATAAAGTCTGGGTAATTGACATGAATTTCCTAAGGCTCTGAAAAGTTTAAGTTCTTTCTCACATTCCCATTTTTCTCTATGTTCCTTTACCAGATGCAAGGGCATTATAAACAATCTTGGGAAAACGTATTTTTCACAACTGATAATTGTATCATTGATGTAGATTATAAACCAGTTGTTGCAAATGTACTGAGTCTGACAGATACTGATTTCTAGTTTGGGACGTGCTCTTAAAAGAAGAAAATTGATGCTTAGATTATAATCTGCTTCAGCAGTCAGATTAGATTTCTTGAACTGGTGTGTTTCATCTTTGGGTGTTTATCTCAAGAGCATGGAACTAGACCTGCATATTGGATGTCCTGAGAGCCTTCTGGTACTTTAATAAAACCAAATATATGAGAGATAATGTTAGGAGTTCTCAGGAATACTGTCTCTGGGTAGTCAAAGCAAAACCCTTAACCCCAAACATAAAATTCATGGACATTTTTCTCAGAAACAAATACAAAGCTTCCTTTCATGAGATTATAAAACCAAAGTTCAAGACAAGTTCAAACATCTAATAAAATATATTTTAAAAACAGATCATTTTGCTCACTTATGCCATGCTAAATATCAACTTGCAATATTTAAAATGACAAGGAAGGAGAAATTAAGGCAATCTAAATACTTGGAAAGCAAATAGAAAATGCATCAATTTTAAGAATGACATCCTTTTGATCTTTAAATATATATAATTTGTGAATATATGTTATGGAACAGTCAATCAGGTTGTATACTCATTGGTAGGCTAGGGTGTCTGAATGTCTGGGTTCGCTTCCTGGCTCTGCCACTTAACACTTGTTTGGGGCAAATTACTTACCTCTCTGGTTTTTAGTTTTCCCAACTAAAAGTAGGAAATAAAGGAATAGGTAACAAGAATATTAATTTCAAGTGATTATGTGGAGAATTCAATGACTCAGAACTAGTCTTATAAAGTGCTTGAAACAGTAATGATTAATGTTAGATATTATTATTACACAAATTCAAAGATGATATCCAGGCCATATCTAAGACCAATTAAATCAGAATCTTTAAGGGGGAGGCCCAGGCACAAACTCTCCCCAAGTAACTCCAACCAAGTAACTCCAATGTGTAGCCAAGGATTGTAGGGCTATGACCATGTATTATAATTTAAGCCTTCAGTTGGAAGGTTATATACTAATATGTTAGCAATCTTATTTCTAACTGCTAGAATTCCTAGGATTTTTATTTTCTTTTTATGTGTATGTATGGGGGGGTGCCTTTCTGTGGTTTCAATTTTTTTGTATTACATATATTACCACTTTATTAAAAGTATTATTTTTAAAATATACTTATATGTAATATATAAGTACATGCACATATATATCTGTATATAAGTATATATGTGTAATATATAAGCACACGCACTTATATATCTGTATATAAGTATATATGTGTATAAACACACTTATAGTTTATGTGCTAGATGCCAACACAACATCCTTCATCTCAAGAATTGTGCAACATTGAAATCAGATACACAGAGAGAAAATTGTAAAATAAGGCCCATGTCATAAACGCCAGAAGTGGGATTCAGGTAAAGCGCTACAGGAGTTCAGAGAGAAACAGCACTTCAAGCCAGGGGGAGTCAGTATCAGCTTTGTGCAGCTTCTGGGTGAGAGGATGCACAGTCATTCTAGTCACAGAGACAACGTGAGCAGATAAGTGCACAGAGGTAAGAAAGAGAAGTTGAGGATAAGGGAAAAGCAGATAATTCAGTTTGACTGACACAAGAGGTGAAAAAAGGGCTGTGATAAAAAAAAAAGGGGGGGGGGGCTGGAAAGAAAAGATGAAGAGAGTTCACTTGAACTTTAAATTAGAAGTTGAGGCTTTTCCTGTAGGTGATGGGAACAACTTTTTTCTTTTTTTAATTTTTATTTTATATTGGAGGATAGCTGATTTACAATGTTGTGTTAGTTTCAGGTGTACAGCAAAATAAGTCAGTTATACATATACATATATCCATTCTTTACCAGATTCTTTTTAGGATGGGAACAGTTTGAAAGATTCTGAGGCCGGAAATGGCATGATCAACTCTGTTCTTTGTAAAGATAATTCTGGAAACTTTGTGCAGGATGAACAAAAAGAAGACATGAACATCTGCAAGAACAGAGGTATGACAGAGAGTGGAGTGTCCTCATGCCGCCTTTTAAATGTCTCCTTGCCTATTGAATACCCAGCCCTTGGTCTCTCCCCTTGCCATTATTTTTTTTTTTTAATTTGACACCTGTTCACCATCTTCTAATCTTGCCATCATCCTAGCAAATTCCACCATGCAAGTGGATTACCCATCCTGTAGCCCATGCTCCAATTCCTTGATTCCAATAACCTTCACCTGCATTTTATAGCAGCCACTCACTCTTACAATCCACCCTTTTCACCAGGAACCATTCCACCTCTGCAATCTGAAACCTCAATTGTCCACTCTTAGATATTTATTTCTTGTTCCCTATTCACCCTGATCTTGCTTTTTAATGTAAATTAAGCCATCCCTTCCGGTCCTCCCTAGCTCTTTACTTCAGAGCAGCTGTGCAATTTTCACAACTCTCCTTCAGCCTGGCCTCATGGTTATATTTTCTCAATAGAAGGACCCTGACTTCTGAATGAAATAGAGACCACCATAGAGGGAGCCCCTCAACTTACTGTCCCTCAGCTACCAATTCACCTGCCTTTTATCTTCTCCTCTTTCCTACCTCAAGATGTTTTTCCTCCTAAACAAATGGATACTCTTATTCCCATTTTACATTCTAGGAAAACTGAGCTGAAGTCACATGCTCAGGGTCACCACGACCAATCTGTTTAGAAGCTCTTATAGGGAGCTAGGTCTCTCTGGTACCAAGCCTCAGCCAGGGATATGGGAAACAAGGAGCAATGAAATAAAGAACGCTACTCAGCTGGTTCTGCTAAGATTATGGAAACAACATAAATACAGCACACACGTTCTCATTACGTGATAGCTCGTATTATAGGAGTGCCTCAGTGGCTTGGAGGTTGGTGATGTTACTGACAAAGTTAAGGAGGTCAAGAAGAAGAGATGATTTGGCATATGGATAATGAAGTTTGTTTTTAACACAGTTGAGTTTGAGGCTGATAAGACCTCTAGCTGGGAATGTTCAACAGACAATTAAGTACAGAGCCTCTAGTGCTTAGGAAAAAAATGAAGTGTGGAGATAAGATTTGGAGCCATTCATGGGGTGGAAACCATGACACAATCAAGTGAAAACATGGACTAAAAGAAGGAAAGAAGGCAGAGGATAGGGAAGCAGTAGAAAAAGAGATGCCAGTGAAGGAGACAGAGGACAAGTCACCAGAAAGATTGGAGCAGCATCATGGAAGCCGAGGAAAGAGTTTAGCTCATCAGTAAACTGGAGGCAGCCCACTGAATTTCTCTGTAACTTTTTTCCCATACACAAAAGGTAAATAATAACTTCTGACACTGTAATGTAGATCATGCTTTGCCTTGTTGCATGCATGATGCCATATGCCAATATTTTATACTTTATCTAAGAGTACTTTGCAAACTATAAAGTTCTACTCAGATTTACTATTATTACTTATGGTAGTCCCACAAAGTTGTCTTAAGATAATTCTATGATGGTTCAGCCTCTTGCATGTATAATTCTCTAAATGGGACTAATTTATTATGCTAATGTCTAAGAGGAAGGAAAAAACTGTCATTGATGAATCAATACCAATTTAAAATGTGTAATCATTTGACTTGAGCTGAGCTAATGGCCACATTTGCATTAGCATTGGAGGGTCCACTTGACACGTAGTTAAAAAATAATAATAATAACCAACTTTAGAAAATGAAATTACCCTACTTACTGTAGTTTTGTGTCCCTGTTGCCCTATATTCAACAATTGGCTGAAGTCACCCCTCCACAAAGTTTTCACAGCCCCAAGCTATCCCCTCTGCCTCTAAAATGATAAGATTTGTATCACGCGTTTGACAAGACATCCCACTGTAGAACCTGCAGACTCAGTAGATTCAGATCATTTGCCAATTGGACAAGCCAAAGATGAGATAAAGTATTTTCAACAACTGAAGGAAGTAGGAAACCAAATCCGCATTGTGTTCATGGAAGATCTAAGGCTAAGCCACACACGCAGACTGAACTAAAGCTCCATCAAAAGTTTCTTTTGCATCTCCTCTAATATTGGTGAGCACACATGGTAGGCATGTAAAACTCTTACTATTATGGAAAAACATAATAAATTCGTGTTAGTATTTTGAATTGCTCCTTTTCTTCCTATAATTTTCAATCACTTTCCCCCAAGTTAATGAGATTTCATTTTGTGTTTACAAAAAAAAAAAAAATCCAAACAAAGGTACAATTCTTCGGTAGTCACCAAGGCTTAAATTGGACAGCAGAATCTCACATTCTCCAACTCCTGAACCATTTTGGAGTTAAGCTTTAAGGAGGAGATAGGAAAGGCACTTGAAATTTGGAAGGGGAAAATGACCTGGTGTCTGAGCGGAAGATGTGGAAAATAATAAGAACTTGCATTTTATGGCACTTCACTGTTTTCAAAACACTTTCACATGTATTATCTTATGTGATAACCCCCGCCTTAAATCTAAAAGGCAGGCAGGGCAGGTGTCATTACCCCTACTTTATTGATAAGGAACTCAGGTGCAGAATGGTTCATGAATTACCCAAGGTCATTTAAATATAAATGCGGAGACCTGAATTAGAGCTTTGGACCCAAATTCTGCTTTTCCCTGCATTACAGAAGAAGTCAAGGAGAATGAAGTCAAGGAGAATGTGCCTTTTTTTAAAAAGGCACATACATTCATGAGGGGAGGTGGAGGGCTTATAAAAAGCCCTTTCAACCAAAATGCATGAAATTTCATTTTCAGTTATGTATCCAGGGCATACGGCTATTTTTCAAAATGCTTAGCAAATTGATCTTTTCCTTTAAAATGCAACTGCCCTTGTATTAGTCATAGAGGTTTAATCATTTGTGAGGAATAAAATGGCCCTATCTTTACCAAATGCCGTTGTAATCACTTGGGTAAATAGTCTGGAGCCATGTGTATTATTCCTTACAGGATAATGGGTTCAAAGTTGTAAAATCTGGAAATATTTTACCACAAGAATGCTGCTATAGGCATTTCCCATTTTGAACCTCAGCTGTCCCTGCCCACAGTTACATCTTGCAGGTCAAGAACTTCGTTTTATAATGATACATGTAGTGAACAAACCAATTCTGAAGCTACCCACACATGGCCTCATAGAGCTGGAATGGACCCCTGAGAGGTCACCTCCATCTCCCACTCCCTTCTCTTCTGATGGAGATACAACCCCTCTCCCATCAGCCCAGCTCCAATCAAGAATGTACTCTCTTCCTAGCTATGGTTACCCTACACTCTCTGCCCTTTCCAGTGGAGAGCCTGGCATCAGTGAAATTCACCAGGCTGACCCTGTGTTGGTTGCTGGTGGGGAGAAGGTAAGAGCGTCCTTTTCTTAAAGCACTTGGGGATCATAAATGTCAAGGTGTCCACTACGAGAGATCAACAAAGTGGAAGACATCAGTGTGTCTTTACAAACACTTACCATGCATTGATAACTGCTACTTGATCTAATCCTCTCAATATTCACTGATCTTGGTGTCTTATGGATTAAAAAAATGAGATTCACAGGGAGGAAAGGGAATTAATATGTGTTAAAACTTATGACACAATGAGCCCCTTATATTTTCTCCAGCATTTTAATAGAGGTTAAGTGATGTGTCTAGAAACACACAATTGATCAATAACCAATCCACCATTTGAGGTATGTCCAACTCCAAAGCCCATGTGTTTTCCATTACGTGGAAGCTTTCCAAGCTTCAGTCATTCAAAACCACCTTCATGACTTTTGCTAAAATCTTATGCCATGTACTCTATTACTTTCTTGAGGCAGTATTGTTTAGTGGTTAGAACACAGTCCTGAAATCAACCTACCTAAGTTCCAATCCTGGTGTTGCCTCCTACTAGCTTTGTGACTTTGGGCAGCTGACTTGACTTACGCCTCTTTCCTCGTGTTTAAAATGGGGGTGAATTCCTGGTATCTAGGAATAAAGAAAAAGTATTGAATAGTTGAATTTCCTTTTTCTAATTAAAATATGTATTTAATCAATGTTTAATACAAAATTGGTGCATACATGTATCCTTATGTTGAGGGAAAAAAATTTTGTAGCTGTTAATTTAATGAAAAATTTCTCTTGTGAATCCTTGAAAAAACAATAAGCAATATCTTTTAAAATGGTGTAACCAAAACAAAACACAAATATCAAATAAAAATTTCACCTTATAAAAATAATAATAAATAAATAAATAAAATGGAGGTGAATAATAGCACCTACTTCACAGAATTGTTTTGAGGATTAAATGAATTAACATATGTTAAAACACTATACTAAGTGGTCAAAGTTAACTTGCATTATTTCAGAATTTTCTTTAAATCAGGCTTTTGCTAGTTAAGGAAATGTATTAAAAAGGAGAGCTTTTATAACACAGCTGTGAACCTATAAGTTTTATGTGATAGTTATATTTCAACAAACATTCAAATCAATATACAATATTTTTTAAAAAGGTGTTTGTTCATGTATCACCTAAAATCATTTCCCATATCCTGCTTTGGGAATACAGTCCACATCAGGCTGTCTGTTATCCATAAAGAGAATATAGGAAGTTGAGTTTTTAAAGCTTAAAGGTAATCTTAGAGAAAGTTTTAAGCTTCCTAGATGTAGGGGAAATAAAATAAAAAATAAAATAAAAAGATAGAAGTGGAATGTAACAGACCAGATGCCAAAACCCTCTAGCAAAGGAAAGAAAGCACAATTTTTGCAAGACTATTATTTCCATGGATCCAGCTGTCTCCTGTGGGGAGGACATCCTGAAAGAACACGAGTGGCCTTCAGAACAGACCTTAGGCCAATCTTCTGACGCTTGAGTTACAAAGAGATCCTGTGTGAGGGAGCTACAAGGGGGACAGGAGCCCAGAAGAATTCATTGCAAGAAAATAAGGGGAAAGGATATAAGATAAAAAACCTTTAGGCAAAGAAAACAGGGCGGAGCTGAAGGGAAATAAAGTTAGCCAAGAACAGAACTGAAAGACTCATCATGGGCCACAGATGTACAAGCAGAGAAGGACACCGAAGCAAAGTAGCAAGAATTACTCAAGATGCTCAAGAATAAAACAAGAAACTCAAACCTGAACCATGAGACCCTAGGATAGGTGCACTGAAGGGACCCTGGAGATCATTCACCCAACGACCTCATGTCACAGAGAGAGAAAAGAAGGTCCAGGGGGAAAAGACTTATCCAAGATACTGAAGCACAGCCCAGTTCAAATCCAAGTTCATATCCAACATCCAAAATGTGACAGCAAAATAGAAACCCATTCTTTAATTAGAGGATAAAAGAGAATTCACTTAAATGGGGAAGAAAAATATAAGACATGACTCTTAAAGAGACAATCATTTAGTGTTCTTCTTTTTAACTTTTTGAATCTCCAGCATGGAATTTACAATAAGCTCAATCTACAATTGAGCCTGTTCTCAATTGAGAACAGGCTATATAAAGGATAAAAGATAGAATTAAGGGGGCGGAGTCAAGATGGCAGTGTGGGAAGACACGGAGTTTGCGCCTCCCCACAACTAGGGCACCTGCCGGACACTAGTGGGGGAACCTTGATGCCCAAGGGGACGGGAGGAACCCCCAAGTGAATCAGTAGGACGTGGGGGGACTGGGGGGGAGGAAAAGTGGAGGCCAGACAGGAACGGCACCCCTGAGGGGTGGCTGAGAAGGGGGAGGGGTTCTCACCCCTGGAGGGATCCACAGGGGCTCAGATCAGGGGGGAGCACACCCAACGTTTCCCCTGCCCAATCGGCCTGGGAAGTCTGCCCAGTCTGCCCAGCTCTCTGGCCGGGTCCTATGCCCTCAGAGGCCCCCTCTGGGCCACGTTGGTCCTGGGGGTGTAGGAGGGAGGCCAGGGGGGAGAACAGGAGAGGCAGGTGGGAGGGCATTCCAGGACCTGGAAGAGAAGGAGAGGAGGGCATTTGCCCTGCCCACTTGAGCTCAGGAAGCCTGCCGGGCTCCCAGGTGGGATCCCCTGCCCTCTGAGACCAGAGGCAAAGGCACTCTTGGCCCCTTCTGTTCTGTTGAGCCTAAGCCCCACCTCCCACACCCTCAGGGCCTTTTCCAGCCCTGTGGGTCCTGAGCATAGGCGCCCCCACTGCCCAAACCCCACCCCTGCTTAAGGCCCTCCCTCCATAGCCAAGGCCTTTTCCACCTTTTTTTTTTTCCTCCTCCTCTTTTTTACAACTGTGGTTCTGTTTTACCTTCCGGTTGTTGTTTCATCTGTATTTTTATTTTTATATTCTTTCTAACATATCTGTTAGTTTCCTAGTCTAATTTTATTTTTTACTTTGTTATTGTTTTTCTTGTTTTTTTTGCCACCCCACACAGCTTGCAGGATCTTGTTTCACGAGCTGGGGGTCGGGCTGAAGCTCCTGCAGTGGGAGCTCTGAGTCAGAACCACTGGACTAACAGAGACCCTCAGACCCCAGGGAATATTCAGTGGAGTGAGGTCTCCCAGAGGTCTTCATCTCAGCACCAAGACCCAGCTCTACCCAATAGCCTACAGACTCCAGTGTGGGAAGCCTCAGGCCAAACAACCAGTAAGATAGGAACACAATGCCACTCATCAAAATAATAATAATAATAAGATGGCAAAAAAATATGTCACAGATGAAGGAGCAAGGTAAAAACGTACAAGACCAAATAAATGGAAGAGGAAATAGGCAAGCTACCTGAAAAAGAATTCAGAGTAATGATAGTATAGATGATCCAGATCTCAGAAATAGAATGGAAGCATGGATTGAGAAAATACAAGAAATGTTTAACAAAGATCTAGAAGAATAAAGAACAAACAGAAATAAACAACACAATAATTGAAATGAGAAATACAATAGAAGGAATCAATAACAGAATAACTGAGGCAGAAGAACGAATAAGTGAGCTGGAAAACAAAATGGTGGAAATAACTGCCGAGGAGCAGAATAAAGAAGAAAGAATGAAAAGAATTGAACACATCTCAGAAACCTCTGGGACAACACTAAATGCACGAACATTCTAATTATAGGGGTCCCAGAAGAAGAATAGAAAAAGAAATGGTCTGAGAAAATATTTGAAGAGATTATAGTGGAAAACTCCCCTAACATGGGAAAGGAAATAGTCAATCAAATCCGGGAAGCACAGAGAGTTCCATACAGGATAAATCCAAGGAGAAACACACCAAGACACATATTAATCAAGCTATCAAAAATTAAATTCAAAGAAAAAATATTAAAAGCAGCAGGGAAAAACAAAAAATTGCACACAAAGGAATCCCCATAAGGTTATCAGCTGATTTTTCAGCAGAAACTCTGAAGGCCAGAAGGGAGTGGCAGGATATACTTCAAGTGATGAAACAGAAAAACCTGCAACCAAGATTACTCTACCCAGCAAGGATCTCATTCATATTCGATGGAGAAATTAAAACCTTTACAGACAAGCAAAAGCTAAGAGAATTCAGCACCACCAAACTGGCTTTACAACAAATGCTAAAGAAATTTCTCTAGGTGGGAAACACAAGAGAAGAAAAAGACCCACAAAAACAAACCCAAAAGAATTAAGAAAATGGTAATGGGAACATACATAACGATAATAACCTTGAATGTAAATGGATTAAATGCCCCAACCAAAAGACACAGACTGAATGGATACAAAAAGAAGACCCATATATATGCTGTCTACAAGAGACCCACTTCAGACCTAGGGACACATACAGACTGAAAGTGAAGGGATGGAAAAAGACACTCCATGCAAATGGAAATCCAAAGAAAGCTGGAGTAGCAATACTCATATCAGATAAAATAGACTTTAAAATACAGACTGTTACAAGAGATAGGGAAGGGCACTACATAATGATCAAGGGCTCAATCCAAGAAGAAGATATAACAATTATAAATGTTTATGCACCCAACATAGGAGCACCTCAATACATAAGGCAAATGCTAACAACCATGAAAGGGGAACTCTACAGTAACACAATCATAGTAGGGGACTTTAACACCCCACTTACACCAATGGACAGATAATCCAAAATGAAAATAAATAAGGAAACACAAGCTTTAAATGACACACTAGACCAAATAGATTTAATTGATATTTATAGAACATTCCACCCAAAAGTGGCAGAATACACTTTCTTCTCAAGTACACATGGAACGTTCTCCAGGATGGATCACATCTTGAGTCACAAATCAAGCCTTGGAAAATTTAACAAAACTGAAATCATATCAAGCATCATTTCTGACCCCAACGCTATGAGGTGGGAAATTAATTACAAGGGGAAAAAATACTGTAAAAAACACAAATACATGGAGGCTAAACAGTGTGCTACTAACTAACCAAGAAATCACTGAAGAAATCAAAGAGGAAAACAAAAAATACCTAGAAACAAATGAGAATGAAAACACGATGACCCAAAACCTATGGGATGCAGCAAAAGCAGTTCTAAGAGGGAAGTTTATAGCAATGCAATCGCACCTCAAGAAACAAGAAAAATCTCAAATAAACAATCTAACCCTACACGTAAAGCAGCTAGAGAAAGAACAGAACCAAAAAAAAAAAAACCAAAGTTAGCAGAAGGAAAGAAATCATAAAGATCAGATCAGAAATAAATGAAATATAAATGAAGAAAACAAAAACAAAGATCAATAGAACTAAAAGTTGGTTCTTTGAAAAGATAAACAAAATTGATAAACCTTTAGCCAGACCCATCAAGAAAAAAAGGGAGAGGACGCAAATCAATAAAATTAGAAATGAAAAGGAGAAATAACAACTGACACTGCAGAAATACAAAGGATTATAAGAGACTACTACAAACAAGTATATGCCAATAAAATGGACAACCACAAAGAAATGGACAGATTCTTGGAAAGGTACAATTTTCTAAGACTGAACCAGGAAGAAATAGAAAATATAAACAGACCTGTCACAAGTTATGAAATTGAAACTGTAATTTAAAATCTTCCAACAAACAAAAGTCCAGGACCAGATGGCTTCACATGTGAATTCTATCAAACATTTAGAGAAGAGCTAACACCCATCCTTCTCAAACTCTTCCAAAAAATTGCAGAGGGAGGAACACTCCCAAATTCATTCTACAAAGCCACCATCACCCTGATTACAACACCAGAAAAACATATCACAAAAAAAGAAAATTATACACCAATATCACTGATGAACATATATGCAAAAATCCTCAACAAAATACTAGCAAGCAGAATCCAACAGCATATTAAAAGGATCATACACCATGGTCAAGTGGGATTTATCCCAGGGATGGAAGGATTCTTCAATATACGCAAATCAATCAATGTGATACACCGTATTAACAAATTAAGGTATAAAAACCATATGATCATCTCAATAGATGCAGAAAAAGCTTTTGACAAAATTCAACACCCATTTATGATAAAAACTCTCCAGAAAATGGGCATAGAGAGACCCTACCTCAACATAATAAAGGCCTTATACAACAAAACCACAGCAAACATCATTCTCAATGGTGAAAAACTGAAAGCATTTCCTCTAAGATCAGGGACGAGACAAGGATGTCCACTCTCGCCATCATAGTTTTGGAAGTCCTAGCCACGACAATCAGAGCAGAAAAAGAAATAAAAGTAATCCAAATCGGAAAAGAAGAAGTAAAACTGTCACTGTTTCAGATGACATGATACTATAAATAGAAAATCCTAAAGATGCCACCAGAAAACTACTAGAGCTAATCAATGAATTTGGTAAAGTAGCAGGATACAAAATTTATGCACAGATCTCTTGCATTCCTATACACTAACAACAAAAAATCTGAAAGAGAAATTAAGGAAACACTCCCATTTATTGTTGCAACGAAAAGAATAAAATACCTAGGAATAAACCTACCTAAGGAGATGAAAGACTTGTACTCAGAAAACTATAAAACACTGATGAAAGAAGTCAAAGATGACATAAACAGATGGAGAAATATACCATATTCTTAGATTGGAATAATCAATATTGTGAAAATGACTATACTACCCAAAGCAATCTACATATTCAAAGCAATCCCTCTCAAACTACCAATGGCATTCTTCACAGAATTAGAACAAAAAATTTTACAATTCATATGGAAACACAGAAGACCCTGAATAGCCAAAGCAATCTTGAGAAAGAAAAACGGAGCTGGAGGAATCAGGCGCCCCAACTTCAAACTGTACTACAAAGCTACAGTAATTGAGACAGTATGGTACTGGCACAAAAACAGAAATATAGATCAATGGTACAGGATCGAAAGCTCAGAGATAAACCCACGCATATATGGTCACCTAATTTACGACAAAGGAGGCAAGGACATACAATGGAGAAAAGACCGCCTCTTCAATAAGTGGTGCTGGGAAAACTGGACAACTACATGTAAAAGAATGAAATTAGAACACTTCCTAACACCATACACAAAAATAAACTCAAAATGGATTAAAGACCTAAATGTAAGACCAGACACTATAAAACTCTTAGAGGAAAACATAGGAAGAACACTCTTTGACATAAATCACAGCAAGATCTTTTTTGACCCACCTCCTAGAGTAATGAAAATAAAAACAAAAATAAACAAATGGGACCTAATGAAACTTAAATGCTTTTGTACAGCAAAGGAAACCATAAACAAGATGAAAAGACAACCCTCAGAATGGGAGAAAATATTTGCAAATGAAACTACAGACAAAGGATTAATCTCCAAAATATACAAACAGCTCATGGAGCTCAATATCAAAAAAACAAATAATCCAATTAAAAAATGGGCAGAATACCTAAATAGACATTTCACCAAAGAAGACATACAGATGGCCAAGAGGCATATGAAAAGATGCTCAACATCACTAATTATTACAGAAATGCAAATCAAAACTGCAATGAGGTATCACCTCACACCAGTCAGAATGGCCATTATCAAAATATCTAGAAGCAATAAATGCTGGAGAGGGTGTGGAGAAAAGGGAACCCTCTTGCACTGGTGGTGGGAATGTAAATTGATACAGCCACTATGGAGAACAGTATGGAGGTTCCTTAAAAAAACTAAAATTAGGGGCTTCCCTGGTGGCGCAGTGGTTGAGAATCTGCCTGCCAATGCAGGGGACACGGGTTCGAGCCCTGGTCTGGGAAGATCCCACATGCTGCGGAGCAGCTGGGCCCGTGAGCCACAACTACTGAGCCTGCGCGTCTGGAACCTGTGCTCCGCAACAAGAGAGGCCGCGATAGTGAGAGGCCCGCGCACCGCGATGAAGAGTGGCCCCCGCTTGCCACAACTAGAGAAAGCCCTTGCACAGAAACGAAGACCCAACACAGCCATAAATAAATAAATAAATATTTTTTAAAAAAAAAAAAACTAAAATTAGAACTACCATATGACCCAGCAATCTCACTAATGGGCATATACCCTGAGAAAACCATAATTCAAAAAGGGTCATGTACCACAATGTTCATTGCAGCTCTATTTACAATAGCCAGGACATGGAAGCAACCTAAGTGTCCATCGATAGATGAATGGATAAAGAAGATGTGGTACATATATACAATGGAATATTACTCAGCCATAAAAAGAAACGAAATTGAGTTATTTGTAGTGAGGTGGATGGAACTAGAGTCTGTCATACAGAGTGAAGTAAGTCAGAAAGAATAAAACAAATACCATATGCTAACACATATATATGGAATCTAAAAAAAAAAATGGTTCTGAAGAACCTAGGGGCAGAACAGGAATAAAGACGCAGATTTAGAGAGTGGACTTAAGGGCACGGGGAGGGTGAAGGGTAAGCTGGGACAAAGTGAGAGAGTAGCATTGACGTATATACACTACCAAATGTATAATAGATAGCTAGTGGGAAGCAGCCGCATAGCACAGGGAGATCAGCTCAGTGCTTTGTGACCACCTAGAGGGGTGGGATAGGGAGGGTGGGAGGGAGATGCAAGAGGGAGGAGATATGAGGATTTATGTATACATATAGATGATCTACTTTGTTATATGGCAGAAACCAACACAACATTGTAAAGCAATTATACACCAATAAAGAAGTAAAAAAAAAAAAAAGAAACCTCCTGCCAATGCAGGGGACACAGATTCAATCCCTGGTCCAGGAAGATCCCACGTACCGCAGAGCAACTAAGCCCATATGCCACAACTACTGAGCCCGTGCACCACAACTACTGAGCCTGCATGCCACAACTACTGAGCCCGTGCACCACAACTACTGAGCCTGCATGCCACAACTACTGAAGCCCGTGCGCCTAGAGTCCGTGCTCCGCAACAAGAGAAGCCACCATAATGAGAAGCCCGTGCACCGCAACAAAGACTAGCCCCCGCTCGCCGCAACTAGAGAAAGCCCGCGCATAGCAACGAAAACCCAACACAGCGAAAAAAATAAATATATTTAAAAATTAAAATAAAGAAAAACACTCTCTGGGCTTTATTTTCCTCATAAGTAAAAGAGCAAACTGACTTTGCAGACATTTGTGATGATTAAATGAGATCATGTATACATGTCAAGTACCTGGCACATAGGAGTGCTGAGTCAATGTTATCATTATATGAAGATGCAGTCTATGTTGTCAAGGAACAACTTTATTTGAAGATATGAGACAATGTTGAATTGAACCGAACATTTGTGAAATGAATACTATTTTTAAATAACTTTTTTTCTGATATTAATAAGTATCTTATACTCATTATAGAAAATGGGGGGGGCAAAAAGTATAAAGAAGAAACACTTTTAATGGCATGAAGTCCAAACATACTCACCCATAATACCCATAAAATTGTATGTAGATTTAAGTCCATATGGTTTTCTAGAAGTAAAATTCATCAGTAGGAGATTAGATATTTATTGATATAGACATGCAATGGAATACTATGTAGCTATTAATAGAAATAGAGTGAATCTTTATGTCCTGACTTGGAAAGTAGCCAGAATATATTGCTCACTTTAACAAGCAAGTTGAAGGGAATTCCCTGGTGGTCCAGTGGTTAGGACTCCACACTCACTGCCAAAGGCCTGGGTTCAATCTCTGTTCAGGGAACTAAGATCCTGAAAGCCACACAGCATGGACAAAAATTTTTTTTAATTAAAATAAAAAGCAAGTTGAAGATAAATCGGGAGTATGGGATTAACAGATGCACACTACCATATATAAAATAGATAAACAACAAGGATAAACACAGGGAACTATATTCAATATCTTGTAATAAATGATAATGTAAAAGAATCAAAAAAGGAGTATAGATATATACATATGTGTGTGTGTATAACTGAATCAGTTTGCCGTACACCTGAAACTAACACACTGTTGTAAATCAATACACTTCCGTTTTTTAATATGAATAAAAAGCAAGTTGAAGAAAAAAATATATAGTTGGAAATGGTTATTTTATTAAGCATGCTTTCCTCTGAGGTTTGGAATTATCTCAAACACTTTATACATGTCTGCACAATTCTGTTTTATGACAGTTTAGTAATTTAAAAAATAGTTCTAAGAAAGGCAAAAAGACATCAAGAATCCCCAAATAACATGGACGCAACCTAAATGTCCATCAACAGAGGAATGAATAAAGAAGATGTGGTACATATATACAATGGAATATTACTCAGCCATAAAAAAGAATGAAATAATGCCATTTGCAGTAACATGGATGGACCTAGAAATTATCATACTGAGTGAAGGAAGTCACACAGAGAAAGACAAATATCATATGATATTGCTTATATGTGGAATCCAAAAAAATGGTACAAATGAACTTATTTACAAAACAGAAATAGAGTCACAGATGTGGAAAACAATCTTATGGTTACCAGGGGGAAAGTGGGGGGGATAAAGTGGGAGATTGGGATAGACATATACACACTACTATATATAAAATAGATAACTAATAAGGACCTACTGTAGAGCACAGTTGAACTACTCAATACTCTGTAATAGCCTATATGGGAAAAGAATCTTAAAAAGAGTGGAGGGCTTCCCTGGTGGTGCAGTGGTTAAGAATCCGCCTGCCAATGCAGGGGACACGGGTTCGAGCCCTGGCCCCGGAAGATCCCATATGCCGTGGAGCAACTAAGCCCGTGTGCCATAACTACTGAGCCCACGTGCCACAACTACTGAAGCCTGCACACCTAGAGCCCATGCTCCGCAACAAGAGAAGCCAAGGCAATGAGAAGCCCACGGAAGGAAGAGTAGCCCCCGCTCGCCACAACTAGAGGAAGCCTGCGCACAGCAACAAAGACCCAACGCAGCCAAAAATAAATAAAATGAATAAATTTTTTAAAAATAAAAAAATAAAAAAGAGTGGATATATGTATATGTATAACTGATTCACTTTGCTGTACAGCAGAAACTAACACAACATTGTAAATCAACTATACTCCAATAAAAATTTTTAAAAAAAGAACTCCCAAATAACAAAGGACACTATCTTAGCATATGAGCAATGGGGCTCAAAACATCTGTTTCAAATGTGATGGCCTGAAACATATGTGGGTGTGGAAGTCCAAGTCCAGGACACTGTAAGGAGGAGATAGGAGGCCAACATTGTTGGAAACCACAGATATCTCACCCAGGGCATTCTTTGCAGTGAAGTGATGAGCACCGAAGTGACTTATAAACTGTATATCAGAGCCTCATTTGAATGTTGGTGTCAAAAGAGAAAGAAAATACCTACTTGACAGACCGTGGGGTGAGAGGTGAACCACACTTCACCATTTACCTCCCTTCATTCATTCATGTATTGATGTTTGACAGATAGTTACCTGAGTATTTGGGTAACAGTCTGGCCACTGACAAGCTGTGTGACACCCTGTGCTAGGACACACACGTTAGCCAGACTCTGTCTAGCCCTGATTATTTGACACCATCTTATTGGCTACAGCAGTAGTGATGGCGGCAGTGACATGAAGAGTATTTCCTAGGAGTGACCACAAAAGAAGAAATCACCTTAGGCATCTAGCAAGTCTTCTAATCATGATATTTAAAGGATTTTGTTTTACATTAGGTCCTTGTTGGTTATCTATTTTAAATATAGCAGTATGTACATGTCAATCCCAAACTCCCAATCTATCCCTCCCCGCCACCCTTCCCCCCTGGTAACCATAAGTTCATTCTCTTACTCTGTGAGTCTGTTTCTGTTTTGTAGACAAGTTCATTTGTATCATTTTTTTAGATTCCTCATAGAAGGGATATCATGTGATACTTGTCTTTTTCTGGTTTACTTCACTTAGTATGACAATCTCTAGGTCCATCCATGTTGCTGCAAATGGCATTATTTCATTCTTTTTAATGGCTGAGTAATATTCCATTGCATATATGCACCACATCTTCTTTATTCATTCATCTGTTGATGGACATTTAGGTGGCTTCCATGTCTTGGCTATTGTAAACAGCACTGCAATGAACATTGGGGTACATGTATCCTTTGAAACCCATGTTTTCCTCCAGATATATGCCCAGTAGTGGGATTGCTGGATCATATGGTAGTTCTATTTTTAGTTTTTTAAGGAACCTCCATACTGTTCTCCATAGTGGCTGCACCAATTTACATTCCCACCAATAGTGTAGGAGGGTTCCCTTTTCTTAAAGGATTTTTTTAATAGTCCCATGATGCAAGGAAATAAAATGAGGCAAAAGGAGAAAGTGCATTTGATTCATGTCCTAAACATGAGACAGTCATGGAGGCAGATATATACGTAGAGGGGCTCAATAAAAACAGCTAACATTTTAAAGTCACTGAGTCTTTGCCAGGAATATGCATGATCTCATTTTATTTTCACAGCACTCCTGGGAGTAGGTATCATACCTCACGTCGAAAAGTTTGGAGGATACTGACACTCCAAGAGGTGAAGTAACTTGCCCAGGGTCACACAGCTTCTAAGTGATCTTCTAAACAGGATTTACATGCTCAGAGCCTGCTTCATTAAAATGCATCAACAAATATATTAAGTACTGAAAATATGCAAAAGAGCCAAGCAGGTCCCCTGACATCTGGAACTGACACAGCTCGGCCTTGATGTTGCTAGGACTGGCCTGGCACTCACGGCTAAGTCGGAGTGTTCTGTTGAACACAATCTCTCAGGACATCAGCACCAGACAAGAAGTCACTCTGCCCTCTGATCTTAAGCTCAGATAAAAACAAGAGCACATTGGGGCTTCCTTGGTGGCGCAGTGGTTGAGAATCTGCCTACCAATGCAGGGGACACGAGTTCGAGCCCTGGTCTGGGAAGATCCCACATGCCACGGAGCGACTAGGCCCGTGAGCCACAACTACTGAGCCTGCACGTCTGGAGCCTGTGCTCCACAACAGGAGAGGCCGCGATAGTGAGAGGCCCGCGCACCGCAATGAAGAATGGCCTCCGCTTGCCGCAACTAGAGAAAGCCCTCGCACAGAAACGAAGACCCAACACAGCCAAAAATAAATTAATTAATTAATTAATTAAAAAAAAAAAAACACAGTGTGGGAAATGTTATGATGTGGATGATACATAAAATTATGAAAAAAAAAAAAACAGAACAAGAGCACTCTGCCAGCCAGAGAAATACTGGACATCCCCCTACCCAGGATAATATGAATGACTGCTGTTCTTTACCAGTTAAAACTGAAGCCTCGCTTCATTCCCCTCACCTTATAGACAGAATTTATTAAGACACCCAGTCATAGAATTATCCCACTTGCCAGCAGCATCTAATCCAGGGCAAAGCCCCCCTTCCTTGAATCCTCCCCCAGATCAGCTAACACAGCCCAGATGCTGTAACAAATCCTTGTGAACACACTCTTGCTAAGATGCTTCATGGTTCCCCATGGTGGACAGTCCCCTCCCTGCATTGAGCATTAAAACCCATTTGTTTTATTATTTACCCTCAGGTGTGTCCTGGTGGTCTGTGGCTGAAAGGCAGTGACAGCCATGGAGCTGAAGCCCTCACTGCCTCTGACTGGAACCTGGACCCAGAAACCCTCCGTAAAGCTCTTGTTGGAGACACCAACTTGGTTGGGAGCTGAGGTCCTGCAGAACTGGGCCCTGGTAATCCACTGAAGCCCTTCAGCATTGGGTCAATTTCGCTTTCCTAGGAATAAGGTGCCTTGGGATTTTTCGGTATGTGATCAAGTCTATATTGTTCTTTGGTGAAATAGTGGAATATGGCCTCTGCCCTCAAGACGTTTAAAATCTAATTGGGGGCTGACACTCAAGGCTGGTCTATGCTATACATTTTGGCATTTCCACTGTGAGTAGTGAGTCAAAAATAAGACTAACTGTTGAAATCTTACTTATTAAAGTTGGTAGTTTAAAGAAGGCTTAGCATTCCTAAGAGCATTTATAGATCCGGGCTCTGTGCTGGGTACTCCACAGGGACCATCGCCTTTAATCCTCCCGAAAATCTCATGAGGCAGGAATTATGACTTTCTCCACTTTTACAGATGGTAAAAATGAGGCTCAGGAAACTTTTTTTATTCACAGATAGTGGACTTCCTGAGGTCAAGCAGCTGGTGGAGCTGGGACTTGACAGCAGGCAGACCCCAGAGCCAGAATGCTCAAACTCCAAGCTATACTTCATAGTATATGTTCATTCTTATAATAAAATCTCTCTGGAAACACCTTTGCTCTTTTTTAAAATTAATTTTTATTGGAGTATAGTTGCTTTACAATGGTGTGTTAGTTTCTACTGCACAGCAAAATGAATCAGCTATATATATACATATATCCCCTCTTTTTTAGATTTCCTTCCCATTTAGGTCACCACAGTGCATTAAGCAGAGTTCTCTGTGCTATACAGTATGTTCTCATTAGCTGTCTATTTTATACATAGTATCAATAGTGTATACGTGTCAATCCCAATCTCCCAATTCCTCTCACCCTCCTGGAAAGCCCTTTTCTATAACCTAGATTTGGTCAGGCCATGGGCCAGATCACATCTCCCCACTTAGGAAGCTCTCTGATGTGCAAGTTTTGACAATAGAAAGCAAAAGCTATAAAGCAAAGCTTCAGGCATCACTCCTTCTAAAAGTGTCATATTTGTTTTTTCTAAATACTTTTGAACACCAGACTAGAGCCACACACTCACAGCCCAGCACAGGCCCCAGGTTTCTGAGGCAGATAGAAGACCTGGTTATTATCATCGCTGCTGCAAGCCCATATCGACACCAGCCACTCCGAGAATTTATACCTCCTCCTTCCCCTCCCTCCCCTGAGAAAATGCAGGCAAAAAACCCACCCAGCCCTGTGGTTAAAAATTCCATGAAAATTACATTTGCATCTCCAAGCCTAAATGAACCAGTGTGGGGGCTTCCCCGGTGGCGCAGTGGTTAAGAATCTGCCTGCCAATGCAGGGGACACGGGTTCGAACCCTGGTCCGGGAAGATCCCATATGCCGCAGAGCAACTAGGCCCGTGAGCCACAACTACTGAGCCTGCGCGTCTGGAGCCTGTGCTCCGCAACAAGAGAGGCCGCGATAGTGAGAGGCCCGCGCACCGCGATGAAGAGTGGCCCCCGCTCGCCGCAACTGGAGAAAGCCCTCACACAGAAACGAAGACCCAACACAGCCAAAAATAAATAAATTTAAAAGAGTTGCTATTACAAAAAACATTTAAAAAAAAAAAAAAGAACCAGTGTGATGTACCAAATATTGTGACTCTATATGGGAGCTCATTAGAATGGTACAGCCACCTCTGTGAACATACGGTTCAAGTATGAGACAAAGGAAAGTCCACCATCCTTCTGCCTACAAAAGATGAGCGAGATCGTGGCTCTATTTCCCTGCGTGGAATATATTCATTTCAGACCGTGCTCCTGAATCAGGACACTAGGGCTGGAAGAGTGGCTGTTTGTCATCCACAGAAAATCACCCTTTGGGGCAAAGTGACATGCTAACATAGAAAAGGAAGGAATCAGAAAAAAAAAAAGAGAGAGAGAGAGAGCAGAAAGGAAATCACTTGGCAAATCTCATTCAAAACTCAAAAAAGTGAAAATGTCTTTTTAGGATAAACAGGACAGGCTACTGTGTGATTTTCACTCCCCAACTCATACGAAACTCCATTTACCAGTCCACAAGGAACCACCCTTACACCCTCTCACGTTCTAACTTCCTTAGGTTATCTTGGTGCTCTTCTTGTCTGCTGAAGAAGATAAAGCTTGCTGGGGCCCGGCGGGGCAGAGGGGGCTTCGGCGACAGGCTGAGGAGTTTGTCCTCTTCCTGGAGCAGAGGGAAACAAGAGGGTCGACAGGAAGTTCAAGGCGCCAGGAGGCTGGTCAGGAGCTTTCTGCACCAGCACAGGTGTGAGGTGTTAAAGCTGCGCCCAAGAAACGGGACAGGAATAGAAAAGGAGGGGCTGACGTGGAGAGTCCTTTGAAGGGAACGTTAATTGAGCATAAAGATTAGTTAGACACGGGATGAGAGGGAAGGTGGTATTAAATGTGGCAGCAAGGTTCCAGCTGGTTTGGGAAGAGGAGCATGGAGGAGGGATTGTGGGCAGAATGCTCCCACTAAAACCAACAGAGGAGCATCACGGAACGCTGATTTTAGAATTGGGATAAACTCATGGATAAAGAAGATGTGGTACATATATACAATGGAATACTACTCAGCCATAAAAAAGCACGAAATAATGCCATTTGCAGCAACATGGATGCAACTAGAGATTATCATTCTAAGTGAAGTAAGTCAGAAAGAGAAAGACAAACACCATATGATATCACTTATATGTGGAATCTAAAATATGGCACAAATGAACCTATCTAGGAAACAGAAACAGACTCACAGACACAGAGAACAGACTTGTGGTTGCCAAGAGGGAGGGGGTTGGGGGAGGGATGGAGTGGGAAGTTGGGATTAGCAGATGTAAGCGATTATATATACAATGCATAAACAACAAGGTCCTACTGTACAGCACAAGGAACTGCGTTCAGTATCCTATGATAAACCATAATGGAAAAGAATATTTTAAAAAAGAATGTATATATACATGAATAACTGAATCACCTTGCTGTATAGCAGAAATTAACACAACATTGTAAATCAACCATACTTCATTAGAGAAAAAAAGAATTGGGACAAACTCCCAGTGAATGTGGAATGTCTGTAGACTCCTGTAGGACATCCCCAGGGAGTCCTTAGCAACAGCTCCTGGGGCTCAAGATCCTGCGTGAGGTGGGAGACGAGGTGGTAGGTCTGCTGAACACTGAACACAGAGCAGCATAGATCGTGGTGGGGAAGATGTCTACATAAAATCGTTTCACCAAAAAATTTTGTTCCTGGTATTTCCCCAATTTGCACCTTCCAACAACCCTCCTACAAAAGCTTAGCACCTGCTGCCTAGGGAATGAAGTCTCAGCTCTCCAGATGGGTTGTCCTCTCCCTGTTTCTTCACCCACTGAACTATTCCAAGGCTAGTTTCAAATGGAAATCTTCTGCGCTGTCCCTGACTCTTCATTCTCTCCTCCTCACTTTTACCCGTGTTGATGGTACCACTGTTTAGTGCCATTTAGCTTTAAGTGGTATTTAACTGACAAAGTGGGATTACAGAGATGAGAGGAGGCGAGATAAGAGCAGGAAGGATGCGAGCGCCAGATTGAAAGCATAAGATAATAAAATCCATTGACATTTAACTCTGCTCTCACCTATTTGATCTCCTAGGATTCCTACAATAACCCTGTAAGGAAGATAACACAGACTTTCATCATTAACCTCATTTATAGATAAGAAAACTGAAGCACAGTGAAGTTCAATGATTTGTCCAAAGCCTCCAACCAGGAACACCAAGTGTTGAACCTATTCGTTCATTCATGTGTTCATTCATTCATGTGCCAGGTACTGCGGCACTGTTCCAAGCACTGGGGTAGAGGCGGAAGAACACAGTGGTGGATTATACAGAGCCTTATTCTATTTGGAGAGACAGGAAATAAACAAATGCGTAATACAATGTTACCAAGCGACAGTGCTATGAAGAAACATTAAGGAAGGTAAGAGACACAGAGAGAGGCTGGGTTCTCTTTTAAACAGAGTAGTCAGAGATTCTGGAGCCTAAGCCCTAGAGTACTGAGTACTTTCACCCCTGCTCCATACTCCAGACTCTTATTGCTGAAGGAAGCTAATGGTCATGAAATATTATGTAAACCTCTCCTTTTGCAGATGTTGCCCAGGGCTTAGAATGTGCACATTTGAGCACCAGAACACCTCCAGCACAAGATCCCCCCACTCCCCGGCCATCCAGGCTACAGGTAGCTCTCTTTAAACTCCCACAAAGGTGGACTGCCTTTTTCACATATAGACTATAAACTCCTTAGAGGCAAGAAGCACTTGTACATGGTTTACAATAAGTATAAGCCGATTAATCAGTTGACTGATGGGTAGGATAAAAGCAATTGAAAGAAGTGGAAGACTGTTCCCCTTATTCAATAGTCATAAAGATGCCAGTCCATTCATTGGAGAGATTTTCAAATCTATAGGGTCTCTCCCAAAAAAAGCCTAACCTCTCACCATGCCCTAAATCCCAGGAGTTCCCCTCCTACACAAACCCATTGGGTAGTCAGGGCCAAACAGGCCCCACTAGAAAACCAGATCAGTCCAGGTTACAGTAAGTAAGGTAGCTGGGTCAATTGGTGACATTTCTGCCAAGAGTGGAGAGTGGCAGAGAGGTGTGAAATGGAGACAGAATTAGTCCCGAATTATTAAAATCAATCCACGGAGTTACTGAGTGGAAATTGACTAGAGTAAAAGTGACAAAGACAAAATGCGTTCAGCTACTTTGCGTTATCTGTTTAATTTTCATAAACATATCTCTCAGTCATGTGTTTATTTTAAAAACTTTTTATTGATAGCACCATTGAACATCTTCACTTTTAAAGGTATGCATCTGTGCATACATCACTGGGGGACTTCACATGCAATTAGCGATGAGTTATTGAAACTTTGTATCTTAGAGTTTTAATAATTCCCCCAAATGTGGCAATTATACTTTGGCAAAATCACCTGTAAGGACAGAAGGAAGACTTCAAGCAACAAAACTCCACAATACTGTAACATAATTTCAGACCTCCAGGAAGGGGTTATTCTCCCTTGAAAATCATCATCCTTTCCAGGTTATTCCCATCAGAATTCAGAGCAGGTTCAGTGTCTCTGGCCTGGCTTTGTACCAAGAGGAGACCATTGATCCATCTAGCAATAAGCAAGAAAGTTCCACATAAACAAAAAAAGTCCAGAATGAAACACCTGAAAAGTTCCAGAAAACAATGCACATTTTCATTAGCTAAACTGCAAGTTCATAAGAACATTGAGATTACAGTGAGGATTAGGGTCTGATGCAAGTTCCATTTGAGCAGCTAGTTCCCCGATTCAACAGCTTCATTCCTGTTTTATTCCTGGGGCTGATCACATGCAAATACGCTCAGAAGCGCAAATAGGTGACAATTTATCAAGTGAACGACAAGGGCTATACAATAGGCATGCTTACTAAGCCTAAATTAGAAACCCAAATTAGGTTGCGTTTCCTCGTTTTTTTTAAACCAGTCTTTTCTGCGATCTTTAATTGCGAGAGTGTGAAGATACATTACACGCGGGATCATTTAAAAGCAGGAAATGTATTTTGTCCTCTTGGAAAAAAATGGATATGATTTGGCAAAGGATTAAGTGAGTCATGAACAATAAAAAAATGTTTTTAACATCCGAATTTGTCATTGCACTAAGATGCGCTGTTTGTCAGAAACCAGTAACAAAAAAATATCATCAAGTTTAAAACTGGTGGGAAATTAAACACCTTAACTCCAAGAATCAACTGTGCTGATGTAACCCCTTCTCATTTAGCAGTGAGCTGATCAAACTGAGGATATTCATGAGTTGAAGAGATCATCACAGAACAGTGAGAGCATTTCATTCACTGTTATATTGACTGATCTGTATAGTCAGATTTATAAGGGCTTTATTTTCCAAATTACATTGTTCTATGTAAAGACGACTGTATTTTTATAAATAGTTTTATCTAGCCTTTAAAAATATTTTTTTAAAGAGCAAATTCTGCAGAGTGATTAGATTAAAAGGATTACTGGGCCCTGGAAGGGCTTTCATCAACAATATCCCTCAAGAACCCTTACTTAGGTTAAGTCAGTGGCTCAGAACTAGGGGCTAGCTCCCCAGCGGACCTGTGGCAATGTCTGGGGACATTGTTGGTTGTCACAACTTGGGGGGATGCTACTGGTATCTAGGGGGTAGAAGCCAAGAGATACTGCTAAAAATCCTACAAGGCCAAGACAGCCCCACACAACAAGGAGTTATCCAGTTCAAATGTCAAGGACAAGGAGATTGAAGAAGCATAGCAAAAGCTCTTACTACCTCAAAAGGCAGTTTATTATGATCCAAAATCTACCCCAGTGATTTCTTTGACATTCAAAGCACCCATTCCTACTGAACTTTGAAGTTCCTGATTTACCTCCACTAGAGTTTGGCCAGCTGGTGGCAAAAAAAAAAAAAAAAGGAAGAAGGAAAAAAACGTAACTAAACATGGAGAGTATTCTAAATTCTTCCTCAATGTCTCCCTATTTTATTGATCAAAAAATTAAAGGGATAATATTTTTTTCTGTCAACAATGGAACCTGGTAGCCCCACGGGTATTCATAACAGACAAATATCGTGAAAAAAAAAAGTAACCTCTATTTTCACAAACAGAGTTGAAAGTTGGAAAATAAAAGCAAACTTAGTTTTTCCTATAGCTGGTGCTGAAATAATGCGGAAAGGACTCTTTCCATAGAAATAGGAGGCTATCCCTCTTCCCCAGGTTAGAACACCTGATGGCTGGTCCTGATCTGACACACAGAGGATTCCCTAGACTCTTAAAAAATTATTTTCAGTTTCTAAAAAAAAGAGAGAGAATTTTCTGAAACTAACCTAAGCACACAGGAACGCGAAACTGAGTAGCAGTATTTTTCTAATCTCAGAAAAAAAAAACAGTGTTGTTTAGGCACCACTGCCACTTTGCAGAACTCATTCAAAGGAAAAAAGAAAATATTTTTGTTTCCTTGGGAGAATTAAAATGCAGGACAACTAAAGGGAGAGTAAAATCCAAGTAAAAACACCATACAGCAGGCATCACAGAGCCTGAGTGGCAAATGCAAGCACCTAACCCAATAGAAAAATATTGCACTTAATTAGCTTGTTTGGACATTATTAAACACACCGATCCCAACTGTCTTCAAAAGGTACTATTTCACATTGACTGCATTCCATAATTCGGTATGTTCATAAATGTCCATCGAGATAATTTTCTGAGGTTAGATTTAATTATGTTGGAATTAAGAGCCTTTTCCTTTCCAGAAAAATACTTTAGAGATTAATTAAAGAACATTATTTGGATGTAAACTAATATGCATTCCTTTACCCAGCTGCAAAAAAAATTATAAAATTATAATTTTTCCCTTTTAATAAAAGCAGAATGATATGAAATCAAATTAGACCTTCAAATCTGGAAGTGAGAGACATTTCTTCTTTGGCTCTAATCAGTGCATCTCAACCAACATTTATACAAAAGAATTTGGTCCACATATTACTGTGGTGAGTTTCACAGAGAATCCTCTGTTTTGTGTGAGTACATGCCATGCTTTTAATATTAAAAGTAAAAATGTTGCCTTATATCTACCCCCGTTTTAGCTATTAAGTATATATACACTATAGTACATACTATATAATACTATTAAGTATATATGTTTAATAAACTCCTAGGGATAAAAACATACTTAGGCATTTTTCTATTTACCTAATTCATGGCCAATTTAAACGCGGATAATAAATTTTCAAGGAATAAAAATTTTCCTATTCTACTGATCACAGTTGCTTCTTTATTTCAGCCTTAGAATTTAAAACTAAGACACAGTTTTTTTGTTTTTTGTTTTTTTTTTAAGACACAGTTTTTTAAATGGTGTTTGTGTTGAAAAATGTGGGTGCTTTTTCTGTTCCCAATCCAGCATTTCTGATGAGAACTGTGAAGATTCTAAACTGTGCAGACTCAATGCTTAGAGCCTGAGGGATGATCTTTTACAGTCAATTTTGCAACCCATCAAAAAAGATTCTAGTTCTTTAGCGAGGCACCTCCCGTTTTCTTATACTTATTTTGAGACTGTTCTGGTGAAAATATTGCTGCCTAAACAGTTTGTTAAATTCATGCCAGATGTTTCTCCAGTACATGGAACGAAAATCAGATTCTCATAGATGTATTTGAACTTGATAATATGGGTCAAGAGACATAAAAGAAAAATGTAAGCTCCTTGAAACACATTAAAGGCAGCAATTTAATTAATTCTCATCTCTCCCTTGGACATACACTTTTCCATCAAATTACTAGTTGGCAACTATAGTAAATACTTTAAAATATGTCTAATTAAAGGAAAGTCAATCTAGCTTATTTTTTGGGCAAGAATGCATACTCAATGCCATATATTCTCCTATCCCGAGAATACTCATTTTCTCCTGGTAAATGCTACATAGATCAATGTGATCATATAAAAGAAGACTGAAGGGAAATTTGGGCAAATTAGTAAATCATTAATAAGCAATAAATGAAAACAGTCCTAACTAGACGGACTCTAAAAGACAGTATATAAGTACTGTGTCATACTTAAAGAAGTAGAAATATTCCCACACTTCCAAGTGAAAAAAAAAGCATCTTATGTATTTGAACATTTGAAACATCCTATAGCTGTAGTTCAGTTCACAGCAGAAAGTCTTTTTCTCTCTACTTCTCAAAATGAAGAAATCATCAAAATGCATTTTCTTCCTGCCTTTCCCCACCCCCAATAAACTTGACGTCCTCTAATGTTCTGAGAATATTTTCTACCTTACTAGCTATTCGTTTTACGTTTATTCAAAAATTAGTCAAAGAAAAAACTTTCTGCAGTTGTAGGACTACCTAACTTTCCTCTTTTATGATCTCCCAGTGGAATAGAAAAGAATATAGCTATTATGGTTCTTAAGTTTTTTTGATGTGCTTGGCTATGAGCTCACCTGAGAGTCAGCTAGCAGTTCTAAGCAATTTCAAACAAAAACTACTTTGAATCCTGTGTCCACAATTATTGAGTCCCAGCCTTCAATGTCCCTGATACGTATACTAGTGCGTTTGCTTCGGAAAATAAATGTTCAAACAAAACTGTTGAAGAGCAGCATGAAACACCCAGGATAATGTAAAAGGGTTCTCGGTCACATAAAAATTAACAGACAAGTTCAACTAACATCCCAAACAGCCAACCCCCTATTGAACACAGAGCGTGTCCACACTGTGAGTGTGATCAGAGTCTATGACCCACAAATCTCTTCCCACAAGCCCAGCTAGTGGTTCCAAAGTGCCTCGCCTATACAGCTTACTGATGTGGGCACCAAACTAAAAATGTGTGCTGTTGATATAACGTGAGTCCTCCTGAGATTTGCTAAGAGCTTGTCCGTGGTCACTCAGACAACCTTCCAAAGATACTTCAAGAGCCACTTCTGCTGTTTGTCGTCTCCCAAGGCCATCACTCCGGGACAAGTCCAGTGGGGGACAGCCATTGTGCTCGGCACAGCCATTGATGTGGGCCAGAGGCAGCGCCCCGGGGGGACAGCACAGCTGCTTGCTGCAGCCCTTGGAGATGCAGGGTGAGCTGCAGAGCAACTGCACGTCCTTCGGCTCTAGGGGCCCCTTCAGGTCCACCTTCTCAAACTGGATGGTCACATTGTGGATTCCCGTGTTGTGGAAGATTTCTCGAATTTTTATACTGGCATCCCGATCTCCCCCGTCCTGCTGATACTTGATGTGCAGAGTGGCAATGATCTTCCCACTTATCAGTTCCCAGATGTGAACTTCATGGACACTGCTAATTCCGGGCACGGCAGAGAGCTTACTCACTAGAATAGGGGAGAGAAAACAATACCCAAGGTGAGGGCTCCATGTGAAACATGGAACCACCACGGGAGGATAGGGTCCCCTTAAGCATTCTCACCAGAATGATGTAGTTACTAAGAATAACAGGAAGCAAAATAGCTGTACTGTATATGGGTACATCTTCCCGTACATTTTCCCATAATCTTCTTCTTCCTCTCTGAATTCCTCTACCATACACTGTTAGCCCATAAAAGGCAATTCAAGAAAATAAGTTTCATAACAATCCCCTCCTGAAAATGCCCAGGGTGGTTGAGTTTACAAGGCATTCGGCACTCTGATGGACTGGCGTGGGAATATAAAGTATATAAAGTATAAAGTGGGAATATAAAGCCTTTTTTAAAGGGGATTTGGCAATGTGGATCAAAAACCTTTACCAGCAATTCTAATACTAGGAATTTAACCGAAAGAAATAACCAAATATTTATGTACAATAATGGTTTGGGCAATGCTTTTTGTGTTAATGAAAAAAAATGGAAATTGTTAAATCAATTATGTGATAGAATATGATACAGCTGTGAAAAAGTAAGTTGCATATTTAAGGATATGAGAAAGGGTATATAATGTATTTTTAAGTGAAAAGGCAAATAGCTAGAATGTATATGTGGTATGATATTTTTTCCTCTTTTTTTTTTAAATATCTTTACTGGAGTATAATTGCTTTACAATGTTGTGTCAGTTTCTGCTGTATAACAAAGGGAATCAGCTATACGTATATATATATCTCCATATCCCCTTCCTCTTGAGCCTCCCTCCCACCCTCCCTATCCCACCCCTCTAGGTGGTCACAAAGCACAGAGCTGATCTCCCTGTGCTATGTGGCTGCTTCCCACTAGCTACCTATTTTACATTTGGTAGTGTATATATGTCCATGCCACTCTCTCACTTCATCACAGCTTACCCTTCCCCCTCCCCGTGTCCTCAAGTCCATTCTCTACGTCTACATCTTTATTCCTGTCCTGCCCCTAGGTTCTTGAGAACCTTTTTTTTTTTTATTTCCATATCTATGTGTTAGCATACAGTATTTGTTTTATTCTTTCTGACTTACTTCACTCTGTATGACAGACTCTAGGTCCATCCACCTCACTACAAATAACTCAATTTTGTTTCTTTTTATGGCTGAGTAATATTCCATTGTACATATGTGCCACATCTTCTTTATCCATTCATCTATCGATGGACACTTAGGTTGCTTCCATGTCCTGGCTATTGTAAATAGTGCTGCGATGAACATTGTGGTACATGACTCTTTTTGAATTATGGTTTTCTCAGGGTATATGCCCAGTAGTGGGATTGCTGGGTCGTATGGTAGTTCTATTTTTAGTTTTTTAAGGAACCTCCATACTGTTCTCCATAGTGGCTGTATCAATTTACATTCCCACCAACAGTGCAAGAGGGTTCCCTTTTCTCCACACCTTCTCCAGCATTTATTGTTTGTAGATTTTTTGATGATGGCCATTCTGACTGGTGTGAGGTGATACCTCATTGTAGTTTTGATTTGGATTTCTCTAATGATTAGTGATGTTGAGCATGCTTTCATGTGTTTGTTGGCAACATGAATATCTTCTTTGGAGAAATGTCTATTTAGGTCTTCGGCCTATTGTTGGATTGGGTTCTTTGTTTTTTTGATATTGAGCTGCATGAGCTGCTTATATATTTTGGAGATTAATCCTGTGTCAGTTGCTCCGTTTGCAAATATTTTCTCCCATTCTGAGGGTTGTCTTTTCATCTTGTTTATGGTTTCCTTTGCTGTGCAAAAGCTTTTAAGTTTCATTAGGTCCCATTTGTTCATTTTTGTTTTTATTTCCCTTTCTCTAGGAGGTGGGTCAAAAAGGATCTCGCTGTGATTTATGTCATAGACTGTTCTGCCTATGTTTTCCTCCAAGAGTTTTATGGTGTCTGGTCTTACATTTAGGTCTTTAATCCATTTTGAATTTATTTTTGTGTATGGTGTTAGGGAGTGTTCTAATTTCATTCTTTTACATGTAGCTGTCCAGTTTTTCCAACACCACTTATTGAAGAGGCTGTCTTTTCTCCATTTAATATTCTTGCCTCCTTTACCAAAGATAAGGTGATTATATGTGTGTGGGTTTATCTCTGGACTTTCTACCCTGTTCCATTGATCTATATTTCTGTTTTTGTGCCAATATTATACTATCTTGATTACTGTAGCTTTGTAGCATAGTCTGAAGTCAGGGAGCCTGATTCCTCCAGCTCTGTTTTTCTTTCTCAAGATCGCTTCGGCTATTCAGGGTCTTTTGTGTTTCCATACAAATTGCACAATATTTTGTTCTGGTTCTGTGAAAAATGCCATTGGTAGTTTGATAGGGATTGCATTGAATCTGTAGATTGCTTTGGGTAGTAGAGCCATTTTCACAAGGTTGATTTTTTCAATCCAAGAACATGGTATATCTCTCCATCTGTTTGTATCATCTTTAATTTCTTTCATCAGTGTCTTACAGTTTTCTGCATACAGGTCTTTTGTCTCCTTAGGTAGGTTTATTTCTAGATATTTTATTCTTTTTGTTGCAATGGTAAATGGGAGTGTTTCCTTAACTTCTCTTTCAGACTTTTCATCATTAGTGTATAGGAATGCAAGAGATTTCTGTGCATTAATTTTGTATCCTGCTACTTTACCAAATTCATTGATTAGCTCTAGTAGTTTTCTGGTAGCATCTTTAGGATTCTCTATGTATAGCATCATGTCACCTGCAAACAGTGACAGTTTTACTTCTTCTCTTCTGATTTGGATTCCTTTTATTTCTTTTTCTTCTCTGATTGCTGTGGTTAAAACTTCCAAAACTATGTTGAATAATAGTGGTGAGGGTGGGCAGCCTTGTCTTGTTCCTGATCTTAGTGGAAATGGTTTCCTTTTTTTCACCATTGAGAACGATGTTGGCTTTGGGTTTGTCATATATGGCCTTAATTATGTTGAGGTAAGTTCCCTCTATGCCTACTTTCTGCAGGGTTTTTATCATAAATTGGTGTTGAATTTTGTCGAAAGCTTTTGCTGCACCTACTGAGATGATCATATGGTTTTTTTCCTTCAATAAGTTAATATGGTGTATCACATTGATTGATTTGCGTATGTTGAAGAATCCTTGCATTCCTGGGATAAACCCCACTTGATCATGGTATATGATCCTTTTAATGTGCTGTTGGATTCTGTTTGCTAGTATTTCATTGAGGATTTTTGCATCTATGTTCATCAGTGATATTGGCCTGTAGTTTTCTTTCTTTGTGACATCTTTGTCTGGTTTTGGTATTGGGGTGATGGTGGCCTCATAGAATGAGTTTGTGAGTGTTCCTCCCTCTGCTATACTTTGGAAGAGTTTGAGAAGGATAGGCATTAGCTCTTCTCTAAATGTTTGATAGAATTCCCCTGTGAAGCCATCTGGTCCTGGGTTTTGTTTGTTGGAAGATTTTAAATCACAGTTTCAATTTCAGTGCTTGTGATTGGTCTGTTTATATTTTCTATTTCTTCCTGATTCAGTCTCGGAAGTTTGTGCTTTTCTAAGAATTTGTCCATTTCTTCCAGCTTGTCCATTCTATTGGCATATAGTTGCCTGTAGTAATCTCTCATGATCCTTTGTATTTCTGCAGTGTCAGTTGTTACTTCTCCTTTTTCATTTCTAATTCTGTTGATTTGAGTCTTCTCCCCTTTTTTCTTGATGGGTCTCGCTAATGGTTTATCAGTTTTGTTTATCTTCTCAAAGAACCTGAAAAAGGTTTTATTATTTAGTTTTTATTTAATTTTATTGATCTTTGCTATTGTTTCCTTCATTTCTTTTTTATTTATTTCTGATCTGATCTTTATTATTTCTTTCCTTCTGCTAACTTTGGAGTTTTTTTTGTTCTTCTTTCTCTAATTGCATTAGGTGTAAGGTTAGGTTGTTTGAGATTTTTTCTTGTTTCTTGAGGTAGGATTGTATTGCTATAAACTTCCCTCTTAGAACTGCTTTTGCTGCATCCCATAGGTTTTGGGTCATCATGTTTTCATTGTCATTTGTTTCTGGGTATTTTTTGATTTCCTCTTTGATTTCTTCAGTGATCTCTTGTATACAATACATCTTTTAGTAATGTATTGTTTAACGTCCGTGTGTTTGTTGTTTTTACAGATTTTTTCCTGTAATTGATATCTAGTCTCATAGCGTTGTGGTCGGAAAAGATACTTGATATGATTTCAATTTTCTTAAATTTACCAAGGCTTGATTTGTGACCCAAAATGTGATCTATCCTGGAGAATGTTCCATGAGCACTTGAGAAGAAAGTGTATTCTATTGTTTTTGGATGGAATGTCTTTTAACTATCAATTAAGTCCATCTTGTTTAATGTATCATTTAAAGCTTGTGTTTCTTTATTTATTGTCATTTTGGTTGGTCTGTCCATTGGTGAAAGTGGGGTGTTAAAGTCCCCTACTATGATTGTGTTACTGTCAGTTTCCCCTTTTATGGCTCTTAGCATTTGCCTTATGTATTGAGGTGCTCGTATGTTGGGTGCATAAATATTTACAATTGTTATATCTTCTTCTTGGATTGAGCCCTTGATCATTATGTAGTGTCCTCCTTTGTCTCTTGTAATAGTCTTTATTTTAAAGTGTGTTTTGTCTGATATAAGAACTGCTACTCCAGCTCTCTTTTGATTTCCATTTGCATGGAATATCTTTTTCCATCCCCACACTTTCAGTCTGTATGTGTCCCTTGGTCTGAAGTGGGTCTCTTGTAGACAGTATATATATGGGTCTTGTTTCTGTATCCATTCAGCCAGTCTATGTCTTTTGGTTTGGAACATTTAATCCATTTACATTTAAGGTAGTTATCGATATGTGTGTTCCTATTACCATTTTCTTATTTGTTTTGGGTTTGTTATTGTAGGTGTTTTCCTTCTCCTGTGTTTCCTGCCTAGAGAAGTTCCTTTAGCATTTGTTGTAAAGCTGGTTTGGTGGTGGTGAATTCTTTTAGCTTTTGCTTGTCCATAAAGCTTTTAATTTCTCTGTTGAATTTGAATGAGATCCTTGCTGGGTAGAGTAATCTTGCTTGTAGGTTTTTCCCTTTCATCACTTTAAATATGTCCTGCCACTCCCTTCTGGCTTGCAGAGTTTCTGCTGAAAAATCAGCTGTTAACCTTATGGGGATTCCCTTTTATGTTATTTGTTGCTTCTCTTTTGCTGCTTTTAATATTTTTTCTTTTTATTTAATTTTTGATAGTTTGATTAATATGTGTCTTGGTGTGTTTCTCCTTGGATTTATCCTGTCTGGAACTCTCTGTGCTTCCTGGACTTGATTAACTATTTCCTTTCCCATATTAGGGAATTTTTCAACTATAATCTCTTCAAATATTTTCTCAGTCCCTTTCTTTTTCTCTTCTTCTTCTGGGACCCCTATAATTCGAATGTTGGTGCGTTTAATGTTGTCCCAGAGGTCTCTGAGACTGTCCTCAATTCTTTTCATTCTTTTTTCTTTATTCTGCTCTGTGGTAGTTATTTCCACTATTTTATCTTCCAGGTCACTTATCCGTTCTTCTGCCTCAGTTATTCTGCTATTGATTCCTTCTGCAGAATTTTTAATTTCATTTACTGTGTTGTTCATCATTGTTTATTTGCTCTTTAGTTCTTCTAGGTCCTTGTTAAATGTTTCCTGTATTTTCTCCATTCTATTTCCAAGATTTTGGATATCTTTCCTATCATTACTCTGAATTCTTTTTCAGGTAGACTGCCTATTTCCTCTTCATTTGTTTGGTCTGGTGGGTTTTTACTATGCTCCTTCATCTGCTGCGTATTTCTCTGTCTTCTTATTTTGCTTATCTTTCCTTTTTTTAAAAAATGAAACATCAGTGTATATATATACACACAAAAATGATTTTTTTAGGTAGATTAAGTCTTTTTTATTGAATGACTAACACAAAAATATTAAGAGTGGTAATTTCTGGGTGGTAGGATTATGAGAGATTTCTATTTTCTTATTTAGGCTCTTCTATATTTTCCATACTTTCTAAAATTAGTATGTATTTAGAAAGATGGTATTGAACAGTGATTATGAACAACCTGTAGCCACCTAGAGTTTGAATCCCAGTTAATCATTTACTACCTGCATGACCTTGTAAAATTTACCCAGTCCCTCTGTGCCTTGGTTTCCTTATGTGTAAATTAGGAATGATAATGACAGCACCTCATAAGTTTATTTTAAGGATTAAAATGAGTTAATATAAGTAAAGCACTTGGACAATATTACCTAGCATGTAATAAGTATCATAAAAGTGTTGCTATCATTATTACAATCTAATTTTTTTAATATCTCCTTTTCAATATATATATATTACTTTGTTAAAAGGCAATATAAGCCAATATATATCATAAATTGCTTTGTATATGCTTATTTTGTTTTTTCCATTGGCAAACAAGCCCCTGGAGGAAAATGATGCTGTATATCTGCTCCTTGGAGCCTCTTTTACCTCTGTCATCCTCTGCCTGAAGCACTGGGCAAAGAGTAGGCATTCAGGACAGTCACACTGTAAATCATGCCTGTAGGAGGAAAGGCTAGCCATGGCTGTTCAATATATTAAGGCCCATCAAATCTAATTTCAGTTATTTGTCATGAAATAAGGTCTTCCGACTTTCAGTTGCATAGTGGGCCTGGGCTATAGTTCATGTTTACTGGCTCACTGATGAAGTAATGATAGATAGAATAATAGCAAATATTCATGAAAAAATTTTTTTTCCTATAAAAACTTCATCTCCATTTAGAAACACTAGAACTAAAGTTGCACATTCAGTTTCTCACCAACATCTGGAGAGTTCCCATTCAGACATTCTATAAAGTCTATAAAAATGTTATATCCTCAGATGCACATAAACTCAAGTGAGAGTTTGACCTTCTGTTTGAGCAAAGCAAAGAAACAGATTCCACTACTGAATGAGTGAATTTAAATATGGTCCATTTTACTGTGTTATAGGACACACGGTGACTTGCATGCCCACAAAAATCAGTTAACTAAAAAGTAGGATCTAGAATAGGAAGGAATGACTCATGTTTTCAGAATAGGGGAAATAAAAATCAAGTCCTGGGCAGAGTGGCCTTATCTGAGTTAGAATAAATCTCTGACATGAAGGTAAATAAATAGCCCAGGAATAGGTATTGCCCAAGCAATACATTCTTAAAAATTTGCAGTAGAGTCAGAGAATGATGGGCTAAAAAGGACCTTTGGTTCTCGGAGCTGTGAGTCATTTTAGTAGCAGCAGTCATTTACAAAACATGTGAGGATGTCTCTATTGCTTTGTGATTTAAAGTATTTCAGGATACATAAATCAAACACTGCTCTGAAATAATGCTTGCCCTTTGGTCTGAAGAACGTTCACTGGGCAGTGGTTCGAGATAAGAATTGCATGACTTACTCAGCTCTTCCATGTTGACGTTTTTGGGGACCATCTGCAGCAGAATGGCAGCAGTCTCCTTGATGAGTGGGAAGGCAGATGACAAAATGATGATGACCATGATGACAGTCAGGCTGGGGTCAATGTAGCACTGCCAGTTACATGGGTCCTCATGTTTCAGGGGAAGCACATAGAATATGATGGCCGTAATCACCACAACCACCGACCCCAGGGCATCTCCCATCACATGTAAAAGTACCCCTGTGGGGAAGAAAGAAAGACCAATAAAGCCCACGTGACACTCACTGACTTGGCTTCCCAAGTCTATGAATACCTGTTGCTATTTGTTCTCTGTTCAGTTAGAACAGCAGGCTGGATTCGAAAGCAAAAAACAATGGCCACTGCTGCACAGAAAACAAAACCTCAGGTCACCATCCCAGGACCCAGAGAACCTGGAACAGCCTAGGAAGATTCTGAGCTGCAGACACCTGTGGGAAGAGGGACTGTGCCAGTTCAAGGTGCCACATTGCTGCCACCTACCACCCATCAGAGGGCACCAAGCCGTAAACAGACGCTATGCAAATGGTTTCTTTTTCTTTCAGACAGGTGTGATTTAAATTGTTTTAAACAATTCCTTTTTTTGGGGGGGGGGGTGCCATGCCACGTGGTTTGTGGGATCTTAGTTCCCCAACCAGGGATCAAACCCAGGCCCACAGCAGTAAAACCACAGAGTCTTATCCACTGGACCACCAGGGAATTCTCAAACTTTTTCTTCCTAGTTGAAGTGTAGTTGATTTACAACGTTGTGTTAGTTTCTGGTGTACAGCAAAGTGATTCAGGTATACATATTCTTTGCCATATTCTTTTCCATTATGGTTTGTTACAGGATAAATATAATATTTTTATTTATTTATTTATTTATTTATTTATTTATTCTTTGTCTTCCCTCTACCTTGATCCATTTTCCCCTTCCCTAAATGCATTTACCTACTTCTCACTTAGCCTGTGGTCACTTAAACTGCCTTTGGCTTAAGAGGTCCTCCACAGTGTCCAGCAACATTCCCACTAAATAAAGAGCCCTTTGTAACAATAAAATAACATTTAAATTCTACAGATAATAACAAAAATTGTGGATGCCTTTACTTAAGGGAACCACTTCGAAAGTTTTCGGTTATGATACAGAAAGCGTGTAATTCTAAAGAAAATCTAAGTGTCCAGTTGTTTGTTGGACATAGACTGAGCTGGGATTTCGTGAATGGGGTGGAGATTTGTTAGGATTATAAAGTATAAACACAAAGTTTTTTTTTTTACAGAAAGCAACATCAGAATCTTTCTTTCCAAAGTATGGTTTGCAGACCAGAAGCATCAACATCACCTAGAAGCTTCTGAGAAAGGCAGAATCTCAGGCCCCACCTCCGATCTATTGAATCGATTCTGCATTTTAATAGGATCCCCAGGTGACTTAAATGCACATAAAAGTTTTCAAAGCGCTGCTCTAGAAGAAAGTATATGGATTAAGAAAGATCTGCTTTGTCCCTCCATGTATCCCAGATTCACTCAGTAGAATTAATAATCATCCAAAATACTAACAACTCACTCATGGCTGCAACTGAATAGTTTCACTTAGAAGAGGTTACTTCCTCCTGGCAGCACTTCTAAGATTCTGAGTAGCATCATAGGTCGAATGGCATTTTGTAAACACACTAAATGTAGTTTGTGGCAACCTCCCCCCCCGCCACCAAAACAATACAAGAATAAAAAGAATCCCCACATCTCCTTCTGGCTGAGTGTTTACTTATGGTAATAGGGTCCGATTCAATAAATACATTAAGTAGTCCCATTTTTAAATTCTGTGCCCCCTTCTTTCCACCCCACCCCTACGGGAGCTTCTTACTCCCCAGTCCCTGTCCTCAGCCACAGAGAGAAACTCAAAATGTTCCCAAGAGTTCGTCTCTACAGCTTGTTTCTCCAGGAGGAACTGAAGATCAAAGCTTTAACCTTCTCCAGGACAGTACAAAATACTACCATAAAAATATGAAGACCAAATATTTCCTATATGCACTCGACATCATTTTCACTGCCTGAGACCATCTGTTATTCTCTTTTTCATGGATGTCAGCCTCGTTTCCTCCATTAGACTATAAGTAACATGAAGGTGAGGGTCGTACCCTGCATTTCCTTTGTTTGTATTTTAGCACTGGAGGCATACAATCTAGGCACTCAATAAAAAAACTGTTTTCTGGTTGGTCAGTCATAACTCCACGACATAGAGTACCTTCTGCCTTTTACTTAATTATAATAACTGTACTGCTAGCTAACATATATGCACCAGACATTGTTGTAAGTATGTTACATGTATTTACACATTAAGTCCTCTTAAGGACTCTCTAAAGTGGTTACTCTCTCCACTCTACAAATGAGAAAACTGAGGCACAGAGTAGCTTAGTAACTTATCCAAGAGCACACAGCTAGAAAGTGTGTGGGGATATAAATCTCCATAGTATGACTAGAGAACCGTTGTGCATCCTGCCCCATCTAAGTCCTAAATTCCAGTTTCAGGTTCTCCTTCTGAGAAATCTCATTACTGGCCCCTAAGAATTATATAAAAGAGTGTTCAAACTTATTTTTCACATAATCCACAGCAAGAATCTTATTTTGCATCCTAGCCCAGGCACAAACACACACTGAAACAAATGTTTCTTGAAAAAACAAAACCTATCCTTACACGGGATTTATTACTATTTTCTATTCTATTTCATTCAATTCTAGTTAGTTTTCAAAATGCTGATCATACTCTACTAAATTGACTTTACAACCCAAACTATCATGACCTTCAGTCTGAAAAACTGCTTACAGCTTCATTTCACTAAATTCCTGAGATATTGCTGTGTGTTTTCTGGCCTCCCATGCAAAGATAGTCATTATCTTCTGGGGACCTCAGTCCACTGGCAGGATTCTGGATAAGTGCGTCAGTAACTTCCAGATGGAGGATTATTCCCTGTGATGAGAAATCTCAAGAAAGGCTTCTCGAGAGATGGGCAAGACTCTGAAGAGGAAACAGACTTCAAAAGGCAATAGTCCCAGGCAGAGAAACTCAGAGCAAAGGTGTTCCAAGCAGAGAACTCAAAGGAGGCTGCAGAAGAGGATGTGCTTGTCAGGCAACGTGGGAGACGGGTGCGCTACATTTAGAGTCACAGGCCTGACAGTCTCTGTGGGTCATGGATCTTGTGAAAGTCAACCTCTCTGAGAAGCAAGATTCTCACTGGTGAAATGGGAATAAGAATAACATCTGCCTCACTTCTCGAAGAGGCTCGTTCTGAAGAGGACGTGATACTAGAAAAAAATGTGTATAAAAATCTAATGAAAACATAGCCGGTGTGTGTGTGTGTGTGTGTGTGTGTGTGTGTGTGTGTATGGCAGGATAAACTGTTGAAATACTGCAGTGATTTGCTTTTTGCTATTGACTGTCAGGATCATAGAATAACAGAGTCAGTAGAACGCTTGGAAATTGATGTGACCTAATCTGTAGCTCTGAAACTTGTTAGTGACTCAGCTATCTTGAATACATTTGTGTTGCATGTTGCCATCTCAAAGACTTTCAGGGATAATGTCTTATTATCATGCTAGTCAAAAGATGTTTTATTTTGTTATTTCTATGTCTAGCTGAAATTTGAGTCACTTATTATGCATATATAATTTATAATAAAAATAAAATGTAGAAATTAAAAAAAAAAGAGGACGTGAAACAACGTCTGAAAACCCACTGAGAAGTAAGTGCACAGAACTGATGGGAAGGTGATTCATTAAGCGAATCCTCTGTGCTGTTCCCATCAGCCATGTATCTCTCACAACAGCACAGAGATGTCGGCACTGCTGTTATCTCCCTTATGTAGATAAGGAAACTGAAGGTCAAAGAGGGAACGTTACTTGCCCAAGGTCACATAGCTAGAGGAAGGCAGAGACAGAACTCAAACCAGATCCGCCTGCCTAAGCCCTCCTCACCCCACTATTCGTCTGTCTTAAATGGTGGTGAGACAGGCTGGGACCTGGGACCTGGGACCCTTTGCTGCAGTGCTTGCACCTGGACAAACGTCTCCTTGAGCAACAAAATCAACAAGCTCACTTGTATGTGGCATCTTAAAAAAAAAAAAAAAAAAAACAAGCTCACAGATACAGAGAACAGATTGGTGGTTGACAGAGGTGGTGGAGGGGTGCGCAAAATGAGTGAATGGAGTCAAAAGGTACAAACTTCCAGTTATAAGATAAATAAGTCATGGAGATGCCAGGTACATCAGGGTGACTATAATGATGAACCTAGTGGCAGGGCAGGAATAAAGACAGACATAGAGCGTCGACTTGAGGACACCGGCTGCAGAGGGGGAAGCTGGGACAAAGTGAGAGAGTGGCATGGACTTATATATACTACCAAACGTAAAATAGATAGCTAGTGGGAAGCAGCCGCATAGCACAGGGAGATCAGCTCGGTGCTTTGTGACCACCTAGAGGGGTGGGATAGGGAGGGTGGGAGGGAGGGGATATGGGGACATGTGTATGCATATGGCTGATCCACTTTGTTGTACAACAGAAACTAACACAGTGTTGTGAAGCAATTATACTCCAATAAATGTGTATTAAAAAATAATAATAAATAAAATAAGAAAAATATAATAATACTGTACCATATATTTGAAAGTTGCCAAGAGAGTAGATCTTAAAAGTTCTCATTATGAGAAAAAAAAAATTGTTACTGTGCATAATGATGGATGTTAACCAGACACTGTTATTCATGTATTTATATTTATACTGTGGTGATCATTTCACAATACATACGAAGATCGAATCATTATGTTGTACACCTGAAACTAGTGTTATATGCCAATAATATCTCAATTAAAGAAAGAATAAAAAACAGAATGTGCTTTGAAAAGGTAAAGTGCTATGATGGTGAACTCCATCTTAAAAACCCATTAAATATATATATAGAATATATATGTTATTAATATATATTATATATGTAATACATAGTAATAATATATATATTCTATATATATATATTTATATTTAAACTGAGCCTAAATAAAAGGATAAACTAAAGGATTATGAGTTTTCATCACAGATGCTCTTTCCAAAAAGATTCACCACCATGTTTTTTAGGAATTCCCCTGTTGCAGTTAAATTTTTTTAACTAATTCACTTAGAAATTTTTAGGAGCTCATGTGCTGCTGTTGTTCTTTTCTGATTTTCCCTCCAGATTCATTCTGGGTATCACTTTGTAAAACAGATGTGAGACTCTCAGAAATGAAGGCGTTTCCTGCATTATTTGTTTTTCTTTGTATTATTTACCTCTAAGCCCCACTTCAGGCTTCCTCAAACCATCTAAATGTAAAGGGCTGCATAACTTTTGTTGAAATTCTCCATCAGATTGGGAATTGGGCTTTCTTGAATCACTCTGAAGCAAAATCTGTGCCCAAGAAGTTGGAAAGGGGAGATGTAGTGTACCATGTTGGTGTCTGGTAAGAAACCCACTTTTGAACTCCCAGGGCTAAACTTTGACCTGGGTTTGTGACCTTGAGCGCATGGTAGGAGGGATGCAAGTGATGTGCCTTCCTCTGTCTCCCCAGAACCCCCCTCTTTGGACCTTGAGGTGGAGACTCAACTGAACCAACAGACCATCTCAGGAGCAGTTTTCTGGCCAAAATAAGTGAGGCAATGCGGGTCAGTCAGCAAGGTCACTTGGGGCATAACCTTGGATAGATCCCACCTACTCTCTTCCAACCTTTATCAAAATGATATCCAATTCAAACAGGCTGCATTTTATGTTAGCAATATCCATGGGCGGGCAAAATCAAGCGGTAGCATGCCAGGGATCTGTGAGACTCTGGAGCAGTCAGCGTGAACATGGGCCTAAGTGGAGCAAGGATAAATCATTAGCAACTCTGTCTCCCCCAGAATCGATGCCGTGATTGGGCAAGAGACCTAGGTAATAGTCTCTGCATGTAACCAGCCTACTTTCTAACACACCTATGAAAAGGCAAACAGAAATGAAGAGTCCAACCCAGTCCATGTGTAACACTGAAAAGGATTTCAGCTTGACCCCAAGTCAATCCTACCTCTGATATTCAGGGCTTCGGACTTCTTCTCCTTTTTCATAGTCTCTTCTGGTTCATTCTGCGTAGTCAGGGAATCACCTGCATTCAAAGAAGAAACCTTGTGTTGTGTATAAGTTCTACAAACAAAAAGAACCAATGGACTCAAAAAAGCGTTTTGTTATTTTCAAAGCCCACTACCTCATCAGCCCCCCACCCCCACCCCACCTCTCCAAACACACAGCCCAGAGTAGCACATTTTGGCTTTTAAATCAGCCTTGTGATTCACCTTTGGACTTCTTTCACACTTTCATTCAAGTTCAAACAAACAAACAAACAAAAAAGGAGGCAGTGGGAATCCACCCCCCAACCCCAAACCCATAACTCCCAGGGGGACGGAAGGATGGGCAAAGGGGGAGGGAGAAAAACAAAGTGCAGATAGTATCCAATGGAGGAGGGAGGGGTGGGGAGTGCTATCTGTTGCCCAATAATAATAACTGATTTCCAAGAGAATCAATACTCCTATACAAAGAGAATAGGGGGAGGGGAAAAGAAGCAAAGGGGGCCCGAGGACCCAGGAGGAAAAAGAAAAGAAATCGGGGGAACACGTTCAGTTAGCGGCACAGACTTAAAGCCGGCCGGCAGAGGAAATAGTTGTGGTTTGTTTTTTTGTTTTGTTTTTTTTAAAGCAGACAGGTAAAAAGAGGGCGTGGGGCGAGGAGGAAGGGACCGGGCGCGCGGGGGAGGGAAGGGCAACGCGGTCCAGAAGATGCAACCGAAAGGCACCTGCTACGTTGGAGAACACGGTCGCCCCCTTCTCGTCCACCGAGGCCACACGGAGGGTCACGGCCGAGTCGCGGCCGGGGGCTGGCAGGGCGGCGGCGTGCCAGCGGCCCTCGGCGCCTTGGGGACCCGGGAAGACGCCGCGAGGGCCGCCCCCGGCCGCCGGCTGCTGATGCCGCTGCTGCTGGCGGCGGCGGCGGCCGCAGCAGGCGAACCAGGCGGCGCAGTCCTGGAAGATGAGCAGCCCGACCACGTTGACGGCCAGCCCCAGGGCGCCGACGATGAGCACCAGCTCGGGGTCATCGATGCGCTCGGGCCGGGCCAGGCGCAGCACGGCCTCCACGAAGATGGTGAAGCAGAGCGCGGTAAGGAAGACGGCGTTGCCGAGCGCGCCCACCACCTCGGCGCGGGCGTAGCCGTAGGTGGCGCTCAGGCCCCCGCGGGGGCGCCGGGCGATGTAGCCGGCGCTCAGCCCCACGCACAGCGAGATCAGGTCCGACAGCATGTTGAAGGAGTCGGACAGCAGCGCGATGGAGTTGCCCAGGTAGCCCGACACCAGCTCGGCCACGAAGAAGGCGACGGTGAGCACGAGCATGAACAGCAGCCGGCACGTCTTGCCCGAGTAGCGGCCCATCCCCGCCCGGCCGATCGTCCCGCCGCCACAGGTGGGGCGCGGCGCCCTGGACTCTGCCGTGGCCTGGTCCCCGCCTCCCGGGCCGCCCTGCCCGCCGGCGCCCGGGCTTCTTATAAGGCGGAGGCGGAGGCCGAGCGGCCCCGGTCCCGCACGTCCAGAGTCTAAAGGAAGGGCCGGGCGGCCGTATCTAAGGGACCTTTCGCCGCCTCCCCGACCCCTGCCCCTCCCTCGCGGCTCGGCCTCCCTTGGCACGTGGCCACGGGCCAGTGTCTGTCCTTCTAAGGACGGCAGTGGGCAGAGAGGGGAGCTGCCGAAAAGAGGGGGCGTGCCTGGATGGCACTCGTCACAGACACCCCCTAAACACAAGCGGTGTTCACCCGACGACCCCTTTTCTCCAGTCCCTCCGGTCATCCGGGCCGTGACTGTTGGCTTTTAGTGATAAGGACCTTGACTGCTGCGGGGTGTGTTCGCAGTGGTGGACGTGAACACCTTCGCGTACGTGCCCAGACGCCGATTTATTACAGATCCCCTACTAAGCAGGGAGCACCGACCCGTCCCACCCTGCCCTTCCGGGTGCTTCCTGCCTTGCATTTTGCGAAGTTTGAGCTGATTGCTCACTTGGCGCTCCCACTCCACCACCACACGTGGTATAGCTATTTTATCCTCTTTTCTTGCTCACAGCCTTCATAAAGGGCACACTCTCGCTTCTGTCACCCCCTCATGGCCCAGCATCATCCCTGGCCGCCTTTAGGAACTTGGCTCACAAGGTCGCCTTCCAGAGGTGAACTGCAGGCAGCCCTGGGGGAGAGCTCAGATCACACTTCTGTGAGCCTGGCACCCCCTCCCAGCTCTCAGAAATGCAGTTTCTCTGCCATAGGTGCAGGTCCCTTGGCCACCAAAGAAGACAAGGCTGGCCTCCTCTGTGTACTTGTCTCCGTTCTCCATTGGAGAGAATATTCTCCTCACCCCCATGGGTCCCTCCCAGAATGACCTGATAGAGTTCGGTGACTGACCTACGTGAAGGCTTATTCCAAATAGAGCCTTTCTGTTGACAACAGGCTGTGTTCCAAGTAAATGTTACCCAGAAAAGGACTGTCTCCAGGACTCGGGGAAAAATCAAGGATCCAGGTCCTTGAAGATGAGTGTTTGCTCTTGGTCAGTTCAGGGAGCGGGGTGGGGGAACCTTGCAGGTTTCTTTATTGGTTTGTTTTAGTTTTATACTCTTGTCTCATTCCGAAAAAGATCTGAGGGTGACGTCTGATGATCTCTCTTCTCCCTCCCCCATCCCCAACCCCTGAACTTTAACCATTACTAAGAAAACACATCTGCTTTTGGCTTGGAGATGAATAAAAATGTCTCACTCCAAAATAGACACAGAATCCATTCAGGGAACATTCTAATTCTAGTCCCATTCATTGCCTTAGCCTTGTAAAGCATGATCTTGTCTTTTAATGGTCCCCGAGGGTCCTTAACAAGCATGCAAAAACTTCTTGGATCTGAGGGTTCCACCTTATACCAGATGATCCTCGAAATTCTGGGAACCTGTGATGCGTTCCCTTCCCACCTCCAGGAAAATATCCCTACACTGAGAACTTGAGGAAATTGATCATTTAAAGTCTTCTCTAGGGACTTCCCTGGAGGTCCAGTGGTTAAGACTCCGTGCTACCAATGCAGGGGACACGGGTTCGAGCACTGGTCAGGGATCTAAGATCCCGCATGCCCCACGGCGCGGCCAAAAATAAAATTAAAAAAAAAACACACACCACCATTATTTCAAAAATAAATCAATAAATAAAGTCTTCTTCAAAAATTAGTATTAAAATGACCAAAAACTAAAAAGCAGTAAAGAGATACAGGCTGATGAAAGTTTTGAGGCTGAATGGTCTTGCACAAGTTCCTTAATTGTCTGGGCCTGTTTTCACTACTGTAAAATGAGGATAATAATAGTGCCCTCTCATAAGGTTGTGTGGATTGAAGGGGTTAATAGGTGTAAAGTGATTATAACAGTGCTATTGTAACAGATTATAATAGTAAGCACTCAATAAATGTTAACTGCTTATTTAAAAAAAAAAAAAAAAGCAAACAGGAAGAAAAAGAAGGTGTGGGATGAAGAAGAGAGTGGGCAAGAGAAGGGAAGAACGAAGTGGTCCAGAGGGCCACATGATTAGTATTAGTATTAGTAATACAGCATGTGTAACAAAATTGCTATTGAGCCACAGATGACACACTCTAATACAAGAAGAAGCTGTGCCCCAGTACTGCAGACTACGAAACCCCTGAGACATGTAACCTACGACAGAAAGCCAAGCAATGAAAATAAGAGAGAAAGGCCTTTTGGAGATCACTTGACAGCGCTAACACAGTCCCCGCTGATTGCATTTCTCTGCCATTCACAACTGCAAGAAAAACCTGAGAGCAGCAAAAATATATCACTTGTGCCTGTTGCCCAGTCATTCTGCTAACCAAAGGCATATAAGAAGAATTATGTCATTGCCCCGGGAGGGCAGTCAGTGGAACTAGAAAGCCAGCGGCTGAGGAAGCCTAGTGCCCTGCCCAGCGCCTAGTTCCTGACTTCAAGAAAGTCTAAAGACTAAGGATGTCAACCAAAAGCACTTAAGGAAAATGGTCTGATATATATAGTTGTGTGTATATGTATATACATACATATCGCTGGGTGTACATATATATATAGTTGTGTGTAAATAGACATATAGTTTGTGTGTGTGTGTATGTATACATACACATCTATATGTATATAGGTTATACATATATAATCTAAGTTAATTGCCAAAAATTTAGACCGCATCTTATAGTTACTATGAATTATGAGGTTTCGGTAGCTTTTTTTTTTAAATTTTTAATGGAGTATAGTTGATTTACAATGTTGTGTTAGTCTCAGGCGCATAGCAAGTGAATCAGTTATACATATACATATATCCACTCTTTTTTTTTTTAGATTCTTTTCCCATATAGGCCATTAAAGAGTATTAAGTAGAGTTCCCTGTGCTATACAGTAGGTCCTTATTAGTTATCTATTTTATATATAGTAGTGTGTATATGTCAATTCCAATCTCCCAGTTTATCCCTCCCCCCCAACCCCCTGATAACTATAAGTTTGTTTTCTACATCTGTAACTCTATTTCTGTTTTGTAAAGTTCATTTGTACCATTTTTTTAAATTCCACATATAAGCAATATCATATGATATTTCTCTTTCTCTGACTTCACTCAGTATGCCAATCTCTAGGTCCATCCATGTTGCTGCAAATGACATTATTTCATTCTTCTTTATGACTGAGTGATATTCCATTGTATATATGTACCACATCTTCTTTATCCATTCCTCTGTTGATGGACATTTAGGTTGCTTCCATGTCTTGGCTATTGTAAATAGTGCTGCAATGAACATTGGGGTGCATGTATCTTTTTGAATTATGGTTTTCTCCAGATATCTGCCCAGGATTGGGAGCTTTTGGTTATTGAGTTCTGACTCTCTGCCTAGCCCTTGTGTTGAGTACTTTATAGTCATTATCTCATTTCATCCTCACAACAGCCCCATAAAATAAGTACAGGAAGACTTCAGAGATATTGTGGGTTCGGTTCCAGACGACCCCAATGAAGCCCAATGAAGCGAATATCACAATAAAGTGAGTCACACAGAATTTTTGGTTTCCCAGTGTATTTAAAAGCTATGTTTACACTATACTGTGGTCTATGTTCTCATCTATAATCTGGAGATAGAGACATCACTCTTTCACACAATGGTGATGGGAATCAAAAAGGATAGCATAGTGGAGGGCCCTGCATGGCACCTTGAGTAGATAATCAACAAATAGTGGCTCCTTTCCTTAACTTCTGGCCATCATCATTCCCAGACTTGTTGACTTCTAGTAAGTAACATTGTAGAATCCCCTTCACAGTTATTTCTATTACCCTAGGTTTTATAAGATCATCTATTCCCCCTTTGTTCAAATAATCTAATTAGCTTAGGACTAATTAACTATTGATTAATGTATTATGAATGTAAAATATTGATTAGTGAAATATTTTATGAATATTAAAATATTTAAAATAAAATATTTTATGAATATACAACTTCAAACTTCTCAGCTATCATTGCTATCCTTCTTCGTCCATCATGACCTTATCTTCTGTTATTACATGGTAGAAGAATAAAGAGAATCAGAGTAACAGGACTGGGAGACATAACTTTATTACCATTGCAAAATGAGAGGTTGTGTCGAGTATTGAAATAAAGTCTAGAGGGAAACTAAGATTCTCGGCCTCCAACACTAAATTATTGTACAACTTAAACCAGTCACTAAATTTCTGAGCTTTAGTTTCCTAATCTGTAAGTGGAAATAAGAACGTCATACTACTTAATGCATATTTGATGTTCTAAACATCAAATAAGATAATGAAGGTACAAATACATAGACAAATAAAAGGCATTGTTATTGTAATTATGAAGCCATGGATCCATAATCAACATGAGTTCTAGAAAGCAAGTACTATATTTGTAACAACCAGCAATTGAAATAGGTCAGCTAAGGTTTTAGGTTGTCTGGAACTCCCTCCCTGCTTCCTTCTCATAAGATACCCTGTCCTCTTTGACACAGACATGGGCATGTAATGGAGGCTGAGCCAATCATAGTTCCTCATCCATTAGTCACAGTGCTTGACTCAAGGGATGGGCACTTAATCCAAGATGGGCCAGAGTTCTTCTCTTGGAATTTTCAGAATGGATCTGGGAAAGAAAGGGTTTCCATTCCTTGTCTGGTTACTAAGCAGTGAGGGTGTGACTCAGAGCCCCTGGTAATTATGTTTCCCGCTGCTTGCTTTCCAATACCCTTCAATCTGCAGTAGGAAAGGAAACAGAAAGAAATGAGAATCACTAATGGAATTTAAGTCTCTGGTTCCAACTTGACTATGTGAACCAATACATTTTCCCTTTTTGCTCAAGCAAATATAAGTTGGATTTTTGTCACTTGCAAGCAGATACTTCCGGTCAATAGTTGGCCAAGAACCCATGCCTATTATAAAGTGCTAAGAATGGTTTCTCGCCTTCTGCACATTCAAGACACATGAGAAATATAAATTTAAGCCTTAAAAAAAAAATGGCAAAATAAATATGACCTTTCCTCACTTCGATTCTTCCCCAGTGCTGGAAAAATTATTTCTGCTTCATTCTCTTCCTCCCTCCAGAGGAAAAACTTGAAAAATTGTGACAGTCTTTATTTCCTCAAATTCCATTCTCTCTGCCACTGACTCCAATCCCATCTCCATCTCCACCAGGCCACTGGAAAGGCTTTGTCAAAGTTACTCATGGCCTCCTAATTCTTGAATCCATTGGTTTTCTATCCTCATCTTGCTGGAATTCTCAGCAACATTTGTTGATAAAGACCTTGCTTTCCTTCTTGGACACTCTCCATTTGACCACTGAACAATGTACCCTCTTGGTTTCCCTTATATCTCATTGATAGTTCCTCCATCTCTTCTCTAAATCTCTAAATAGTGCAGCATCCCAGCACTCAGTCCTAGGCTCCCCTCTCCTCTGTGTCTATGCTGTGGTAATTGGGTGTTACTGCCCATGTGGGAGGTAGAGACCATGTCTGTCTCACTGGTTTCCATATCCCCAATGCACAGAGGGCTCCAGAAGGAGGAGGGAATGGCATGAGCCAAGGCCTGGAGAATGGAGTTTGGAGTGGTAGAGTGGAAGGAGATGAGGCTTTGGGTGGCAAAGGACAGATTATTGAAAGTTTCCTAAGCCAGGTAAAGGATTTGGGACTCAATCTTAGGGAAATAGGAAGCCACTGATCAATCAGGGGAGTGAGAGCCATTGGTCAGTCAACAGATGTTTAGTGAACATTTGCCATATTCTAGGCACTGATCTAAGAAAGGATATAGCTGAGAATAAGAGACAAGGACCCTGCTCTTGTAGATCCTACATTCTAGAGGAGATAACAGGAAATTAAAAGAAAGAATGAACTAAAGAATAAAAGAAAGTGGGAGAGAGGGAGAGAGAAAGAAAAGGAAGGAAGAAGAGAAGGGAGGGCGGGAGGGAGGAAGGGAGTTGTCAGGTAGTGATAAAGGCTATTTTGAAAATAAATTGTCTACTCCAGTGGCCTTCAAACAGTTTGGTACTATGGAATAGCTGTGGAACTACTTTAGATGGGATGGTCATGGAAGCCCTCTCCAAAGAGATGAAAATTAAGCTGAAACCTAAATGACAGCAGAAGCCAGCCCTGAGAAGAACTGGGAAGAGCATTCCAGGCAGAGCCCAGAAGTGCAAAATCCCTACAGCAGAGAAATGAGTGGGATGTTTCGTGGAGTAAAAGATGGCTGGGATGGCTAGAACTTAGTAAGCAAGGGGAGAGGGGTAAGACCTGAAATCAGAGAGGCACGAGGAAAGTGAGATGTTTCTTGGAGCCATGTCTCTATCAAAAAGGGAAGCATGAAAGAAAAGAAAGCCATGCAGTACAAAAATGTTTCTTAAGGCTGACCTGCTTTTACTCTTTGTATTAGCTACCTGATCTCTGGAGGAATTTGAGTATCCACTGCATGGCTAAACTTTTTTTTAAAGTAGACTTTATTTTTTGAAACAGTTTTAGGTTCACAGCAAAACTGATCACAAAGTACAGTGCTTCCATATAACCTTCTCCCATACACATCCCCCATTATCAACATCCAGCACCAGCATGGTACACTAGTTGTAACTGATAAAACTACATTGACAGATCATTGTAACCCAGAGTCCATAGTTTACATTGGGGTTCACTCTTGGTCTTGTATGTTCTATGGATTTGGACAAACATATAATGACATGTATCCACCATTAAAGTATCACACAGACTAGTTTCACTGCCCTAAGAATCCTCTGTACAACACCTATTCAGCCCTCCCTCTTCCTTAACCCCTGGCATCCAGTCATCTTTTTCCTGTCTCCATATATTTGCATTTTCCAGAATGTCATATAGATGGCAAAGATGGCTATACTTTTAAAAATGTGAGGTAAGCAAAGCACTCAGAACAAACTAAGTTCTTTTCTGCAGAGGAAATTATGTGAAACATTATGAACAAGTGTCCAGCTCATCCTGCCCTGTAGATGGTGCCTTCCATTTTCAGTGGAGTCATATAACGAAATGGAGCTGGGACATCGGAGGCATGATGGCAGCTAGAACTTCACGGGTGCCCTTCAGACACGTTCCCATGTCTTTTCTGACATTATCTATCCTGAGAAAACTGAGGTTGGAAAAGTCAATAACTTATTCAAGTTTTTCCAGCTAGGAAGAGTTAAATGATATTATGAACTTCAGAAATAAGCAGACTTGACTTTAAATATTGACTCTGCCACCAAGTGTATCATGTGGACAATGGCAACAGTTTCATGAAAAAAAAATCTCAAATGTTGATCCTCTAGAGTTCATCACATAATTTTATTATATCATTATCCTGGAAAGTTCTCATATGATTACCTCATTCTTTCTACCTGCTTATGCTATTTCATAGTAGAGATGTATGTAGTTTATTTAAGCAACCCTCATATCTACTGATGGATATTTAGTTTTCTTTTTTATCCACTTGTATTTTGTCATCATTGTGGTCATTATTGTGATTGTTTATGTAAACACTCTGTAGTAAAAATCCTTGTACATTTTTCATTGCTCATTTTTGGAGTGTAAATTCCTAGAAATACTGAGTCAAAAAGTATGGGCATTTAAAACTGTTTATAGCCACCTCCAAATGCCACCCAAAAATATTGTACAAATTTATACTTCTGTCAAAAATTCATGAGATTGCCTTTGTATTAATTTCTGATTGTTTGTTGCTAGTGTATAAAAATGTAATTGATTCTGTTATATTAACCTGCTATCCTCTGACCTTGCTAAATTCACTTATTAGTTCTTATAGTTGTTTCATAGATTTCCCAATATTTTCTAGGTAGACAATCATATCATCTGCAAATAAAGACAATTTTATTTTTTCCTTTTATTAAAAAAAGAAAAGTATGAGAGTTCCATTTCCCTAGGCTTCTAATATCGCTAGCCCATAAGTTCTGTAAAATTTTGGGGTGGGATGGTTTCATTTTAATAATTTTTTCTGATGGTAGTCTCATTAGTATCTAAATAATTTACATTCTATTCTGTACATAGAATTCTGAAAGTGATTTAGCTTTAGTTTTTTTTTTAATTAGGTGATACATTTTTTTTTAATTAAAACAATTTTCATAGAGCAGTCTTAGATTCACAGAAAAATTGAACAGAAGGTACAGAGATTTCCCACATATCACCTGCCCCAACCTATTATTGGAGATAATAGACTCTCCAATTATCAAAATCCCCTGCCGGAGTGGTACATTTGTTACAAGTAATGAATCTACATTGACACATCATAATTACCCGAAGTCCATATTTTACATTATGGTTCACCTTTAGTATTGAACATTCTATGGTTTTGGACAAATGTTTAATGACATTTATCCACCATTATATCAAACAGAGTATTTTCACTGCCCTAAAAATCCTCTGTGCTCTGCCTAATCATCACTCTCCCCCAATACCAACCCTTGGGAACCACTGATATTTTTATTATATCCACAGTTTTGCCTTTTCCAGAATGTTATATAATTGGAATCACAGTGTATGTTGCCTTTTCAGATTGACTTCTTTCACTTAGTTATATACATTTAAGGTTCTTCTATGTCTTTTCATGGCTTAATAGCTCATTTCTTTTCAGTACTGAATAATATTCCATTGTCTGGAGGTACAGTTCATGAATCCATTCATCTACTGAAGAACATCATAGTTGCTTTTCAGTATTGATAACTATGAGTAAAGCTGCTATAAACATCCATGTGTAGGTTTTTGTGTGGACATAAATTTTCAGCTCCTTTGGGTAAATACTAAGGAGCATGATTGCTGGATCGTATGGTTAAGAGTAAGTTTAGTTTTGTTAAAAACTTCCAAACTGTTTCACACAGTGGCTGTAATCATTTTGCATTCCCATCAGCAATGTTGTACGGTTCATGTTGCTCTACATCCTCACCAGCATTTGGTGTTGTCAGTGTTCCATAGTTTAGAGATTCTAATAGGTGTACATGTGAAGCATGCTTATGTGCCATGTGTTTATCTTCTTTGATGATGTGTGTTAAGGTCTTTGGCTTATTTTTAATATGATTAGTTGTTTTCTTATTGTTGAGTTTTAAAAGTTCTTTGTATATTTTATCTAACAGTCATTTATCAGCTGTGACTTCTGCAGATATTTTTTTCCAGTCTGTGACCTGTCTTCTCATTCTCTTGTCTGTTGCACAGCAGAGATTTTTATTTTAATGAAGTCTAGCTTATCAATTCTTTCATGGAATGTGTCTTTGGTGTTGTATCTAAAAAATCATCACCATACATCAGGTCATCTAGGTTTTCTCCTATGTTATCTTCTAGGAGTTTTATAGTTATGCAATTTACATTTAGGTCTCTGATGCACTTTGAGATAATTTCAGTGAAAGGTATAAGGTCTGTGTCTAGATTTATTTATTTTTGCATGTGATGGTCCAGTTCTTCCAGCACCTTCTGTTAAAAAGATTATATTTGCTCCATTGTATTAGCTTTAGTTTTATATTTCAATTGGCTTAATGCTTACTAAGAGTCTTTTCATACCATGGCTTTTGAATTTCTGAACTCATCTTCATTCATATTTTAGTTGACCAGATCATTTAGTGGTTTTTTTCAAGTGTTCTTGGGATGGATATGTATATATATGGTCTTTATGTTGCTTTTATAAATGAACAAAACTTAGATGGGTATACAATTCTTAGGTTCATGCTTTACTTTATCTCTCAGGACTATGTAGACATTGATTCACTGGCATTGGCACTGCATATTGTTGTAAAGAAATCTGAATCCAGCCTGACATTTGCTCCTTGTAGATGAGTTTGTTTTCTGCCTGGATGCCTATGGGAGTCTTTCTTTTGCCTGATATTCAGAAACTTTCACAAAATGTATGCATTGATTGCTCCATATCAATTTTCCATTTTGTTTTGCACATTTTCTTATCTTCCTTTAGAATATTTCAGAATAAATTCTTCTATTATATCTTTGAATATTTTTTTCTGATACATCTGTCTGCTTTCTACCTTAGGAAACACCTAGTATGTACATGAAGTACCTCTATTGTTTGTTGTTCATATCTATTATCTTCCTCCTAATTGCCTTAAATTCCTTGGTCAGTTTCTCAAGCTTGCCTTCCACATCATCTATTGCTTTCCATAGTGCTTATTCTACGTCTCACTGCTTCCAAAATGGTTTTTCATTTCTGTAATATTTTTTAATCTTCCATTTCTCCCCCTGAGTTCTGACAGTTCATGTTCATTGTTTTAGCTGAAAACAACTTCTGTCACCTGGGTTATTATTCTTCCATGTATTTTTCATCTGCCTTTTTGCTGGTTCCTTTCTCACTTTTTCTCTGTAGTATATTTGTGTGTTCCCGCATTGGGTCTTTGCTATTTATTAAGCACCTTTGAGTGGGGCACTTAGCTCCAAGTCTGCTGATAGTGTGGGAATGGGTGGAGGAGGGATCAAGATATAGGTATCTGGTGACTTCAGGTTGGACATGTCTCAGAACTTCCTTACCAAATATGCTTCTTCCCATCAAGGTAAGTAGGTCACCGACAGATAGTCTACAGGTTGGATCCTTCCAGCTGACGGTTTTTTGTTTGTTTTAAGGAGACCCTCTATTCCCCAAGCTTCACATTCCCCACAAGGGCACCTCCCGGGAGTAACATTCCTGCCCACTTCCTGTCACTTGCCCGCCTTTTCCCAGAGGCAGGATAACTGCCTGGGTTAGTAAGCATGGGAGAAAGAGTGGCGCATACCCAGATAACCTCTTCTGGCCTGTCTTTTTCAGATTTGCCTTCCCTCAGAGACCTGCAATCCTAGACATGAGGGAAACTAACCATCAGGATCTGTCCCGTGGAGGGAGGTCTGGAACTGGGCGGGTGAGTTTAATTCTGGGATGAACTATTAAAAAGCTCTTCGCTGCTACACATCTAAGCCATATCCTGTAATATGTCATACCTATAATAAAGTTGGTGTTATGTTCAACTATCATCTGTCTCTTACCTATCAATTGCTTCCAAACCTAGGAGAGTGAGAAAGGGGTATTCTTAATTAGTCCCTAAAGCCCTAACATACTGGTGAGTTGGCAGGAACCTTGAGAAGGGTAAAGGTGAGAGTCTAGAGGCCAAACTAACACATGGAGATTGAGGCTTCTGGTGAGGCCAGAGCAGGCGCTGTTAAGTTTTAGGTCTCCAGTAAGTGTGAGCCAGGCAGCATTTTGACCTTGGCAAATCAAAGCAGCTTATTGCCTACATAAGAATGGCTGCTGTCATAGATGTTTTAATAGGCCTTTGAGAGCATGAGTTTTTAAGACTGTTTTTTTACTATGTGCTTCAGTCTTACTGTGCGAAGTGAGAGAGAGAGTAGTTTGCTCTCAAAAACAAGGACATTGCACCACAGGAAGAGAGAGTTTTCTTCAGGCTAGACAAATGCAGAAAAGAAAAGGAGATGCACATCTATCTAAATATACTTAAAGAGGGGATTAGATTAGATCAGACTGGGAACTGGGAACCAAAGATATCTTTCAGAGATAGGAAGCAAGATTTCAGATGGCTGACTGGCATCTAGGAATGCACCTCACCACCCCCAGAGGGAACCAGATGCAGGGACCTATTAAAAGTCATCCTCTTAGAACAGACTTAGGGTTGCCAAGGGGTGGAGGGGAGGGATGGATTGGGAGTTGGGGATTAGCAGATGCAAACTATTATATATAGGATGGATAAACAAGGCCCCACTGTATAGCACAGGGAACTATATTCAATATCCTGTGATAAACCATAATGGAAAACAATATGAAAAAGAATGTAAATATATGTATAACTGAATCACTTTGCTGTACAGTAGCAATTAACACAATACTGTAAATCAACTATACTTCAATAAAATAAATTTTTAAAAAATTTAAAAAGAGAGTCAATAGTCTTAACAAAAAAGGCATCCTCTTAAAGCTATGATACCATCTGAAATAAAAGCAACTGGGGAATACAGCAATTGTCCCACATCTGCCCCATTGTCATATGCTGGGGATGCGGAACGCAGGCCCTTTCTTTGTTTCTTTAGTTCACAGATCTTCAGGGTGGGGATGGAGGGGAGAAGACTTAAGGAGCTGCACCTGAGGAGCCTCATTTGCCCTGGCCCTGTGTAAGATGACAAGATCCTAAACATGAAGCTGACGCCCTATGGGATGAGACTGTAGGGGTTTGGGGAGCAATGAATGATTTTGTATGTGGAAATGATGTGAACTATAGCCAGAGGGCAGACTGTGCAGACAGTTTTTTCCAAAGATGCCCACAACCATATCTCCTATTCCACAGGGAGACCTTGATGCTTCTATCCAGAAGTGGGTCTGAGGGCTTGATTCTCCTTCCATCTTGTCACTTGCTTGTAACCCATACAATCTGAGGTTGGGCCAGAAAAGGCATTGAGGTGTCTACCTTGTTTGATGGAACACTCATGTTTGAAACCTAACCCACTGTGGACGATGTCCTGAGGCCATGCTGTGTGAGGAAACCAAGCCCCACAGCAAGGGCATGTGTAGGGGTCCAGTGAGCAGTCCTAGACATTGAGCCCTCCCAGCCCAGGAGCCAGACATATGATGATGCAGCCTCTCACCATCACCTCGCTACCCCCAGCCATTGAATCTTCCCAGCCGAGGCCTCAGACGTCTTGGAGCAGACAAGCTGTTCCCACTATGTGCTTTCCCATTTCTGGCCCGGAGAATCCTGAGTATCATCAGACGATTGTTGTTTTACTGTTTTACGCCACTATTTGTGGTGGTTTGTTACACAGTAACCGGAACAGGGAACCACCATGTAAAGACTGGCAGAGCTATACCAAAGCTTCTACACAATTTGGAGCTATTTGAGAGGAGAAGCCAGGAAGATTAGCATAGAATATTTAAGGTGTTATTAGATGTCCTTCAAAGCAAAACAGTTATCGTGGATGTGGCGGTTTGCCTGTGTCATGTTGGACAGGTCCAGAACAGACAGAGCTAGGACACCAAGGTCAGGGGAAAGGAGGATGAGATGTACTGAAGGGGATCAGGCAAGAACATAATAGTGTGAGCCCAGGCCTGACTTAGACTTTTGGTTTATTTGGAAAATGCTTTTCAAGTGAGATGATCCAACTCAGAGAGGTGAGAGTTGACGAGATCTGTTTGGACAACAGTTGCTTTTGGCAGATCCATAAACACTGAATTCATTTCCCTCACTGTGATAAGAAAAAAAATCTATGTTGGAAAAATAAATGTCTGGCCCAGAAAACAAGGACCAAGTAAACAGAAAAAAGTCCAACAAAAACACTAGCCTTATGTGGGGTAGAGAAGGAAAGAGAACAACTTTAAGAACTTATTAAGCCATGAAACCATGAACAACTCAGCTGAGCCTTCCTGAGAGAAGAGCACAAGAGGAAGGAAAACACTAGAAGCCCCTCCTACACTTCAGAAGATTCAGCAGGATGATCCACTCCGCAAGGTCTGCAACAGTCAAAGCCTGTGGGCAGACAATCTCTGGAGGGTCGGAAAGCAGGAGCAGGAACAACAGGATGAGCTTCCAATATTTCAAAACAGCTTCAGCTCAGAAATCCACAGAGACTGACCCTCAGGCTGAAACAAACATGGGAGTGAGGGAGAGGCTTCCTCAGGAGGCAGGAGTCACAGGCCTAAGCAGCTCTGCAGCTGGAGACAGCAGCAAATCCCTGAGGCACAGGATTAATAAGAGCCCACTCACAGGAGAGTCAGTGTAGACAGAGCACAGGATTAATAAGAGCCCACTCACAGGAGAGTCAGTGTAGACAGAGCACAGGATTAATAAGAGCCCACTCACAGGAGAGTCAGTGTAGACAGAGCACAGGATTAATAAGAGCCCACTCACAGGAGAGTCAGTGTAGACAGAGCACAGGATTAATAAGAGCCCACTCACAGGAGAGTCAGTGTAGACAGAGCAGGAATAGGCACTCAACATGGAAATGGAATTCAGGAGTTTGCTTATTTGCATTCCTTCCTTCCTCCCTTCCTCCCTCCCTCCCTTCCCTCCCTCACTCCGCCCCTCCCTCGCTCCCCCCTCCCTCCCCCACCTCCTCCCTCCCTCTCTCCCTCCTTCTCCCATCCCTCCCTCCCTCACCCCTCCCTTCCTCCCTCCCTCCTCCCTCCCTCCCTCCTTCCCTCCCTCCCTTCCTTCCTTCCTTCCTTCCTTCCTTCCTTCTCTCTCTCTCTCATACACACACACACACACACACACACACACACACACTGACTAGGAAGGAAAAGTGCCACAAATAAAATCTGGAGCCTAGGATGTCATTGCTGCAAATTTCTAAACTCTGCAAGTAGGCAGGGAATATTTTAAATGTCGCTCCCTGAAAAAGGATGCAGTGGGTTTACCAGATACAAAAATCTTGGTATCATTATTAACCTCCTGTTGTGAGGTCTGTGCCAGCAGAGCCAAGTCTGTTGGCACATACCAACCCACATCTTAGAGAGGCAGAAACCAAGAAGACTCCATCTGTCAGTCACCCTTTCCTCTGACATCCTTGAGCCTCTGCTATGATCCTTGTAAGTAGTAATGAGGGCCTGGCTCATACTAAGTGCTGAGTTCTGGGAACATAAGTTTACCTCTATTAAGTGCTCTAGCTCTGGGATAATATTACGTGGTTCTGTCAAACTTTTTGGACTCTTCAAAAAGTGTGGCAGGAAATTAAGAAAATACTTAGAGGCCAGAAATGAAGTGAAATCCCAAATCCAGAAAGGTGAGTTGAAGCCAGAATCCGACTTAAGGATATCTGTCCAATAAAAGACAAACGCTCTAGCCTTGGATTTTAATAGCCACGTGATCAGGTATGGCATAAGAGACAAAAGTTAGATCCATGCAAGATGAGATCAGAGCTTCCCCTCATAAAGTTAAATCTTTTGGTGAAAGTTTGAATCAAAACAAAACAAATGATAAAATAAACAAAAACTCACTACCTCAAAGGAGACAGCATGAAAACTTGCATGTTTCAGCCTTGGTTTTGGGTGGAGAGAAAAACATCCCCTATGGGAAGTTGGAATGGTACTGTGGCCTTCATGTGGGAATGAAGTCTAAACTCTCACAATAATAATAATAATAATAATAGTCCTCAAGCAAAGAATTTTTAAAGTGCTCACAAGTTGGTAATGGCTTCAGGGACCCAATGAAAAGAAATGCAAATCTTCTGTGGAAAAATGTACTTACAATCTATTCCTCAAAGAATTCCCTCAAAGAAAGTTCCATTGATCATGAGTTCACAATAAAAAATTATGAAACACACAAAACATGAAGAAGGAAACCACTTTGAGAGAGGCAGGGAAAATAATAAACAGCAGAATCAGACATTCAAAAGTTGCAGATGTTGAGAATATCAGCTACAGAATATAAACTGAGTATATTTAATATACAGGAATAAAGGAAGGTAAAGAAAATATAAGTAAAGATCAAGGTGCTATAAATGAAAAATATATTAGTTGAAATTGAAAACTCAATACAAGGCACCCCTACTCCTACTAGCCAGGGTGTTATCAGTGAAGGCCTGGTGGGGAGCCTGAACTCCCAGTCCTGCCCAGCAGTGATGAAGTACCCCTCTTCCTCAGGGGGTCAACAGACTCCAAGTGGGAAACCTGAATTTCCACTCCCATCTTACAATAACAAAGCAGCACCTCCCTCCTCCCACCAGCACCATGTCAGAGAAGGCCTGCTCAAACAGAAAATTTAAATAAGATCCACAGTCTCGTAATACCCCAAATGTCCAGGATTCGTTTGAAAATCTTTCATCATACCAAAAACCAGGGAAATCTCAACTTAAGTGAGAAAGGTCACCAGTGCTGAGATGACACAGATGTTAGAATTATCTGATGAGGACTTTAAAGTAGCTATTATAAAAATACTTCCACAAGCAATTGCAAACACAATTGAAAGAAATCAAAAAATAGAAAGTCTCAGCAAAGAAATAGAAGATATAAAGAAGAATCAAATGGAAATTTTAAGACTGAAAAATACAATAACCAAAATTTTAAAATTCAATGAGGAATTCCCTGGCAGTCCAGTGGTTAGGACTCCATGCTCTCACTGCCGAGGGCCTGGGTTCGATCCCTGGTCAGGAAGCTAAAATCCCACATGCTGTGCAACATGACCGAAAAAACCTCCATGAATAGGCTCAACGGCAGAGTGGAGAAGATAGAGAAAAAAATCAGTGAACTTGAGGATAGAATAACAGAAAGTTCCCTATCTGAGCAACAGAGAGAAAATAGGTGGGAAAATGAACAGGAGCTTCCAGGTCCTTGAACACATCGGGATGCTGGGATGGTGGTGCACTCAGAGAGGGCATGGGAGCGCCACACCCCTTAAATGTAAATGGTCTAAATATACCAATTAAAAGGCATAAGATTGGCAGAGAGTCTAAAAAAATACACCCAACTACCTTCATACCATCGAATAGTCACCAGTAAAAAGAAACAAACTACTGATACACAGAACAACTGGGATGGATCTTAAGGGCATTATACTGAAAGGAAAAAGCCAATTTCAAAGGTCACATATGTATGATTCCATTTATATAGCATTCCTGAAATTAGAAGATTATAAATATGGAAAGAGTGGTTTCGAGGGCATAGAGATGGGGAGTGAGGATATGGAATGATGGGTATGATTATAAAAGGGTAGCACGGGGGATAAATTTGTGGTGATGTATTCATTCTGCACCTTGATTTTGGTAGTGGTTACACAAATCTACACATGTGGTAAAATGCCATAGAACTATATACACACATTGCACCAATGTCAATTTCTGAATAAGTGCAGGTACCTCTAAAGAACTACCTAGACTACCTAGAATGCAACACAGAACAACAAAAAGTAGAAAATATGAAAAACAGTTTACAAAACATGGAGGACAGTGTGAGAAGATCTAGAATTATCTAATTAGTGTTGCAGAAGGAGAAATGGGGCAGAGGCAAAACTAGAAAAGATCATATCTGAAAATCTTCCAGAATTTATAAAAGCTATAAATGCTTAGATTTGGGAAACGTGACAATTCTCAGGGAGGATAAATAAAAAGAAATTCACATCTGGAAATATTGTAGCAAAACTGAAGAACACCAAAGACAAAGAAAAGATCTTTAAAAGGCGGTGAACTTATCCAACCTTGGATGTCCTGAAGGAATGCCATCTATTCCAGTGGAAAACAATCCAGACTAAAACTCCTGAAGGGATCATGACTCTACCAGGCCTGAGATTGAACTCAGAGGAAGTTCCCAAACTGAGGAAGATTTGGTGTTTTGTGATTTCGTTTTGATTTATCTTTGATCTGGACTTTAAGTTAATAATCAGGGGCTTTGATTTCTTCAGATAGAAAGTCATAAGGTCAAATATATTTAATTTTGAATTTTAATTTTTCCCTTATAATTTGATATTAACAGGGGATTCATGTTATTTAAATTTGGGGCATTTTTATGTTACTGACATTGAATTATTAGACTATCTTGATGTTATCATTTCATGTCACTATGTAATCTCTAATGAGCAATAATGAACATTTTTGGGGGCCTCAGAGTTCATTTAACTAATATACTTTCTGTTCTAATCCATTTTAGTCGTTGAGGGGATGGGTATCAAAATTGCTTAACACTGGTCACAAGGAAAATACCCAAAGGAAACAGTGGTTATTGTAGGGGATGCAGGCCTTGTGAATACTGACAGCAATACTATCCTGATAACTGTCTACCTAGCTCTTCAAGGGGAGCCCCCAGTGAAGAACACATAAAGCTGGAGAGTATTGGGAGGAGATCATTCCTCTGGTCTTGTGTTTCCATGAGGGGACCACCACGTAGGCTCTTACTGACCCCTTCATTCCCTCTCCAACCTCCATGTGAGAAGTCACTCCTGGGGTGGGAAGGTCTTCTCTCATTGGTGGGCTTAGTAAAAGGAATAAGCTTGGCTCAGCCCCTCCCGTGCTTTACACTTTGAACTACCTGTCCTCGGAGTGTCCATTCTCTCTGCTCCTGGGTCCAACTCTGTGCCCCCCGTTGTTGAGCTTGGCCCCAAAGAAGATGGGTATGTTTACTGCTGAGATAAGTATAATATTAGGAAGCATTTTGGGACATCCAAGGTCTATCTTCCAATTCAGTTTTTTCAAAAACAGAGCTACAATTTTAATCGCCATTTGACTATCTTTGATCCCTTAGTTCTCAGTTAGCTCTAGACTCATGAGTAGACATTACTTATTGGCCCCATAAAGTCCCAACAATGTCATCAATCAACTCTGGTCAGGAGCAATAGATCTGGTTACCGGCTCCCCTATTTTCTCTCCTGCAAAATCTCATGGTGGTTTCTTCAGGTTAAGAATTCGACAGAAAACAGGTGGTCTGTCCAGGCAGTTCCTCCTTCAACCTGACTTCCTGGTTGCTCTCCTATAAGGAGTCAACCTCTAGTTCTCATTGGCCTGAGTCAAGGATCATCTTTCTTTTTTCCAATGTCTATTGGGCTGATACATTTATAGTGTTGTCAAGGCAGATAAAGAACAAGACCACAGATATAGTTCATCGAAAATCACTTCCCTCAAAATTCTCTCCAGACACCTTCTCAGATGCAGACAATAAATAGCATGACACAGATGTTGGAAGACATTCTTCTAGGAAAAAGGAGTCTCTAGATATCATTGCCTCTTATAAAAAATGATGACAAAACTAGTCTATGTCATAATCATCAGAGGGAGTTATATACAATGTTTTATATAAATCTCAATGACTACTGTCTCCACAAAAGAGCAAGAAGGAGGCAAAAAATAACAAATATATTCTTTATATCTTGTAAGCATCTGACCAAAAGAAAAAAATAATAATAAGCTTACTTTTACCCCACTTTCCTGGAAAATTAAGCCTCTCAGTAAGGAAAATAGGAGTATCTAACCAGGCAGAACTGCAGAACATTTAAAAGGCAAACCATCTTACGGCAGAAAAGAGGTGTGGAAATGCAAAGTCTTGGTTCTAACATCAATTTTGTGTTAACTATAAAACACTTCAGGGGCTTCCCTGGTGGCGCAGTGGTTGAGAATCTGCCTGCTAGTGCAGGGGACACAGGTTCGAGCCCTGGTCTGGGAGGATCCCACATGCCGCGGAGCGGCTGGGCCCGTGAGCCACAACTACTGAGCCTGCGCATCTGGAGCCTGTGCTCCGCAACAAAAGAGGCCACGATAGTGAGAGGCCCGCGCACCGCGATGAAGAGTGGCCCCCGCTCGCCGCAACTAGAGAAAGCCCTCGCACAGAAACAAAGACCCAACACAGCCAAAAATAAATAAATAAATAATTAAAAAAAAAATCTAAATGTTGAAAACATCAAGATTTGTCAAAATTATTTAAAAAAAAAAACACTTCATGTCTCGGTTTCTTCATTCGTAACTGGTAAATATGTGACTTGGAAATACGAGCTACATTTGCATTATTTTAATGAGTGATATGTTGACATGTTAATACCATTACAACAGTTTAAAATATATAATGTTAACAGTTGAAAAATACAAGTAATGCCCTTCTACAAAGTGCTATCTTGAGCACTGAAGATGAGGAATGCAACATTTACGAGAGCCCTTTGAAAAATAATGCATCGTGAAGGTATTATTATTTATCAAAAGAAAAGCATGGAGATTCTTTAAAATAGGTGTAATGATACCTGAGGTGAGGCTCATAATGTCTTCTCCAGGGTCAGACCCAGTGAAAGAGGGAAGAAGCTCCAGAACCTGTATTTTCCTGTTACAGTCGCTGCTCCTGCTGGGTCACCCCACTAAAGATGCTACTAACCTGTCATCAGGAAGACATGTGCTTTGTGAGGTTTTCCAGGAATGGCGACGGATCTGTATGGACCATACGTATGACCAACAGAAAACCGTTGTGTGTGTTGGCCCGGGATGAGGTCAGCTGCCGGTCCGTGGATGTGGAGTAGGCAAGGACCTGTCCACAGAGGGATCTTACTAACATTTCCTTTCTTCTTGTCCCTTCAGCCCTTGGGCAATCACGACCAACCACCACCACCAAGTGCCATGTTGAGCAGTTTATACACGCTATATCCTTTCATCCTCCCAACATCCTTAGGAGATAGATAATTCCCCACTTTACAGATAAAGAAACTGAGGTTTAATAAGTTGAAGTAACTTTCTGGAGGTCATTTAGCTACTGGAATTAGGATCAATTTGTGGTGTATTAATTTGCACTTTTTGACATGCAATTTTGTGATTATTTCCAAATAAGTTTTCACTGTCCATGGTTTTTTTTTCTTTCTTTCTTTGGTCAAGCAGAGTAGGTTTTATAATTAAACCTTCTAAGTCTTTGTCCTCTACCATTAACTCGCTGCATGATTGTGGTCCTGACTCTGTTTCTGTTTTCTTATCTGAAAAAGTAGAAATAGCAAGTATTCTTTCTCGCTAATCATTTCACAAAACATATAATGCTCCAAACGTATGTGATATGCTGCTGTGATTATTCTCCCTAGACTTTCACAGCACCTGACAACTCACAGATGTCAAGAAAGACTTGGTTTTCATTAAGATTTAACTCAGGTGTCAGACAGAGTGGCCTCTGCATATTAGAAAAACATGGCTGAGAACAGGGAGCTGGTTTCTTTATCTTCCTTTTTTTTCTTCGGTTGAATTTATTTCACAAACATGAAACAGGGACTTCCCTGGTGGCTCAGTGGTTAAGAATCCGCCTGCCAATGCAGGGGACACAGGTTCGATCCCTGGTCCAGGAAAATCCCACATGGCACGGAGCAACTAAGCCCGTGCGCCACAACTACTGAGCCTGCACTCGAGAGCCCGCATGCCACAACTACTGAAGCCCGTGTGCCTAGGGCCCGTGAGCCACAACTACTGAACCCATGAGCCACAACTGCTGAGCCTGCGCTCTAGAGCCCACGAGCCACAACTACTGAGCCCACGTGCCACAACTACTGAAGCCCGCACACCTAGAGCCCGTGCTCCACAACAAGAGAAGCCACTGCAGTGAGAAGCCTGTGCACTGCAACAAAGAGTAGCCCCCACTTGCCGCAACTAGAGAAAGCCTGCACGCAGCAATGAAGACCCAAAGCAGCCAGAAAAAAATAATTTTTTTTTTTTTTTTTAAAAACCATGAAACGGCACCTATTTTTCAGTCTTCCTTTAATCTTTCTTACTCGTTTCCTATAACTGACCCAGAACCCGGTCCCTGGGCAGCAAGAGAGGTGAGGGGGTACGCAAGCTGGCATGAATGTACAGAAGAGACATAAGAGCACCTGCTCTGGAATAGATGCTGTGATCTGTGGTGGGTGTGTGTATACTTACCACTGAGTGCTCCTGTGGAAGTGAACTGTTCAAAACGCTTGGAAAACAACAGTGAGTGTCAGATATGGACAAACGAGAAAGTAACACCTTCTGGGAATAAGCATCATGCTTCCTAAAACTGTTTAATAATTATTGCAAACGCCCAATCATTCCAATCCTGCCTCTGAAGTAGAAAAAGTACTCAGGGAACCAATATCTAGAAAGCCTTCTTCCCCTTTCTGGTTTGAAAAGCCGCCTTCACTTGTGAAGTTTCTGATCTCTGACTTACTCCGTGACTTGCTGCCAGGAGAGAGGCAGCCAGTTCCACCCCCCCACCCACCTACCTTGCCTCTCCTAAACCCTCAGAGCCCTGCCTACTTTGCTTGTCTCTGGATAAAATTTGCTCTAAAAGGAAAGCGAGTTACTTTCAGTGTCTACAGGACTGTCCGTGTAAAATGTTCCCATTAGTCTACAGCACTGAGTCAACGAGAAGCTTGTGAGAACAGCTAATCAGAAGCCTGTTAAAAGCCTCCCCGGCAACAAACTTTGCTGATTACTGGGCTGGCACTGCCTCTAGCAGGTTGGCTGGGGAAATGTAATGCCAGAAAGGTGGTGAGAGAGAGAGAAAGAGCAAGACAGGGAGAGAGAGGGAAAGAAAACAGTTTGGAAACCAAACAAAATTAATGTTAATAAATACACAGGAAAGGTATTTTGTTAAAAAAAATTTTTAAATACAAACAGATATTTTAGATCTAAATTGTTGTACACGGCAAGCCTATCCAGGACAGAGCTGCACGAAATTACCTTTGGTTTAAAATAAAAGCCAATGTACAGCACAGTATTTGTTCAAATGCAAGTCAAGGGCAAAGAGAGTTCTGTCCATTAAATTTTAAAGAAAACTCAAGCCTGAAAAATAATCAAAAAGAAAATGCAAACATAAAAGATAATGTGAAAGTCAAGGTAAATCTAATAAAGTAAACAAGGAGTAGGAAAAATGCAAACAAAGCAAGTTTCATCCCTAAATCTGGAGAAAGAAGGTAGTGGGTGCCCCGTATTTCCTAGGATCTGAATCGACACGTTGTTTTCACCCCTCTTCCTCTTCCTCAAACACATTTATAACTCTCTTCCCCCGAATACACTCACGCATATAGCCATCCAAATTTTGGACTTTAAACCTATTTTGTTTGCTTTTTTCTTTCGTGCTTGCAATTTTTACTTTTTTCATTTTGCTTTTTACTTTAGCCAAATCTGCTCCACCATCACCTTTTCCTGTCGGAGATGGACACCCACTGGCTAGCTACTGATCTAAGGCTTCCAGACTCCCTGTCTCAACTAAATCTTCCAGACATTCTGTTCTCCCAGGTGATTTTTTAAATTTCTGCCTCCCTCTGTCTGATTCTTCAACGTATCTCACTCCATGAGTCCCGGAGAGGTTTAAAGTCTTTACAGTATATACAGTCTGTTTTGCTAATATTTAAAATAAATTAGTGGTCTTATTTCTTTCTCTTCTGTGATCTCAGACATAAAATATAACTCGTGTCAATTCCTACACCAGACAAAGCAAAACGTGTAAAAGACCCATAGAACCGGGAGAGACTAAAGGCTTGCCAAGTAAAAAATTCTCTTTGGCCACAGATCCCACCAAAAAAAGTGATGGATTATTTGATTCTGATCACTAAATCAGGAGGTACCACAGTTCTTTAGTTTTCAGGTACTTCAAAATGCTTCAAGCTAAAATTTAGATATATAGAAAATCTTTATCCTAAATTTGGGTTGAATCTTTTGAAATCAAGAATCATTTTTTCTTCTTATTTTACACCTCCTGGTTTAAATCAATATGTATGGATTAATCACATTTTTTCTTACACTAGGAGATAGTTGGGTTAATGTCAATAAGTAAGATGTATCTAAGCCAAATATTTACTCTTTAAGCTTATTTAGGTGATGGGAAGGATATCAAAATGTATATTTTAGTGAAAGTGATAAATACATAACTCGAGACATAAATGCTAAGAAGCTAAGCAGCTATCCTAAAATCACTTGGAGGGTTTAAATACTCTAAAATTTCTAATAGAAGAATTCAGCAATACAAAAGCTACCAAAATAATAATTTTAACATAAGAACATGGACCTTAAAGCATTAGCTATATGTGTGTATAGTACCTAAAATAATAATTTAAACATAGAACATAAATCTTAAAGCATTATCTATATGTGTATATAGTACCTATCATTACAATTATTTAAAGTAGAATACTATACAGCATCAAACACTTCAAGAGAAGATAGATAATCTGGAATTAAGACAGTAGAAACCCATATGTTCAGGGTGAAATATTTGTCTTTAAGTCTCTTGCTATCTGAGCATGGACATAAACATTGGAAAGTACTGCTTCCCAAACAAGGGCTGAACTAAGATCTACCTGATAATAATTCAATTTATAAAAAAAAGAACTATGGCTGTCCACCAATTTTTGTGTTGGTCAAAGAGTCAAACTCTTTGCCTAAATTGCTTTTGCTATATGCAGGTAAATATCATATGTCTAGAGTAAAGACAAAACTAGAACTCAAAACACAAGTTTAGTAATGCTGACACTATCATTGTCAATAACCATGGGTTTGATCAGCTTCCTTGCCTTAAACTTATACTTAGCAGTAAATATTTTTTTCCTATATCAAATATGTGAATTTTATGATCTGGAACCTCAAGGAGTAATTTTTGCATGATGACTCATGTAACCAAGGCATAAAATCTCAAGTTAACTAATTATTGTCTTTTACAAAAGATGAGGTCCTAACTGATTCATTAAATCAAATAAAGATACAGACTCTAGTTTCTTGTCTGTTCCCTTTTATACTTAACACATACTTTAGAGATTCTCATAACATACATTCTACCAATAGGAAAACTTAGACCAAGATAGAATAAAGGACTGCTCCCAGCTGAGAAAGTTTACAACGGCAGGAAAGACAGGAGGAATACAATAAAAGATGCAGACTCTTACTCTGAGGTCCCTGGGCTGAGTTATATGATGCCCTGACTAGTGAGAGAAAACTTTTCAGCATCAAATAAGAAAAATCTTTAAATTTCTTAAAATCCAGATGAGAAATTAGAATTCAGTGATACTGGGTGATCACATAATTCAAAGGCTTGCATTGTGGCTTCTTTAAAAAACAATAACTAGTCTATACCAAGTGCCTATTGAGTGCTAGACACTTAGATTCCCATTGAGTCCTTATTGACTCCACATTACAGGTGGGTAAACAGCCAGGTGAAGTAATTTGACAGCTGCCCTGTAGGAGAACCATGATTTGGACCTGGTCTGTTCATGCTACACGACTCCTTAAAAAGCACTGGGAATTGCTCTTCTGCAAGAAGCTTTTAACATATATTTTTTAAATTCCTTTTGTGGCACTGAAGAAACATGGTTCCATCTAATAATTTATCTTTTGGATTTGTTTTTTTTCGATTTATTGTTCTCTTCCAAGACTTAACTCAGTCTTTTGACCGATGACCCAATGAGTTTTGTACCCACTCTTAAGTCCCTCCTAAAGATTCACATGTAAATAAGCTTTCCTTTTTCTCAAACAGGACAGATGTCTACAATAAATAAATACAAATATTTCCATTCAGAAAAAAGAGCTAAGTTTACTAGATCATCTGCTTTATTTTCTCTCTCCCTTTTACATCACATTCCTTGAATATATTCCTAAGAGTTGATCTGCCTAACCAATTGTTTGCTCCTTTGCTCCATGGGAGCTGGTTATGTACCCCAGTATTTTTTGAACATATTTTTAGGGGACATTAAAATATTATTTTTAAATTCAAACACAGTCGTGTCATGTCTGGGTAAACAAAAATGAGTCACTAATTAAAGCAGACTGCTTTCAATGGCACCTCCACTTTCAAAGTGCTCCCTCTATGGCCGCAGTTTAGTGCCTTTCCCCCTGTCTACCTGTCTGCATATTTCCTCATTCCCTGTGACTAAAAAAGACCCCCATGTGGCCAGCTGCCACCCAGCTCATAAGGAACTTTGGACTGAAAGCGACTCTTTGGAGAAAGACCTTTAATAAAGTCCGGGGGACGAGAGGGCGATCAAATGAATGGGGCCTCTCTCCATAGCACCCCCAGGGGCCCCCTAAGATAGCACCTGCCAGGACTCTGACCCAACTACAATGTCTGCGGAGCCATTTACCTGTTTCAGCGTCTCCCTGGGGCCCTGGGGCCGCGCAGTAACAGCAGTCCAAGAAGATGACATAGTTAAGAACATTGAAGAGCAGCCCTATGACTCCAGCGCTGAGAACCAGCAGTGGAGCCTCTGTCTTCTGGGGATCAATATACCTTTTGACGGCTTCAACCAGGATGCTGAACATCAGGGCCACGGCAAAAATGGAGTTGCCAAATGCTCCCACGACATCTGCCCGAAGAAAGCCAAACGTGCTCTTCCGGTGCTGTTTTATGCTGCTGGCCCTTACGCCAAAAAGACCAATGATCATGGAGATTAAGTGGGAAAGGACGGCGAAAGCATCGGAGGCCAACGAGAGGGAGTTGCCTATGTGGGAGATCACCAGCTCCATCACGAAAAGAAGGATGCTCACAACGCACATGAGGATTAAACGGAAGCTTCTGCCTGAGTATCGCCCCATGGTGCCCTGCTCTCCACTGCCCCTCTCCCTTTCCTGGGAAGGCTGAGCTCTTAGGGGAGCAGCTACAGATGTAGTGATTACAGTTCCTGGATAACTCTCCCCTTCAGCCTTTACAGCGCCTGTCATATTTGGAAATCACCTTTTACGGGCTGCTATAAAGCCATAAAACAGTTTAAAGGGCAATTAAGCAAGAGATGTCACGTGAGCGGGGACTTGCGGAAATCGAAGACACTGACTTCCAGATATGAACTTGAGGGCTTTCTTTTGTTTATTTGTTTTTGTGTATCGTTACAGAAGTTAAGACCCTCTGTGTTTGAATCACGCAGAAACTCACACGTAGCTGTGGCCTTCTCAGATTCCACGCTCCATGTTTGCAATAACTGCTCCAGTATTTGACATAAACAATCATATCTTGTTGACCTGCTGTGTAAATGGTTTTGAATTCTGTTTACTGCATGGAACAGGGAATATTCTAGGGTCACTAATCCAGACATTAGAGCTACAGTAAGTGAAAGACAAAGAAGAAGCTAGGGTGATTTTTTTTCTACTGCCTTGCCCACTGATCTGGAATGAACAAGCACCCTACTTCCAAACGTTCTCCATAAATAAGACAAGAAAAACATTCCTCATGTTCAGGAAAGATATAATACCTTTAAACTGGAGGACCTAAAGACATAACCCCAGTTAGTTTCAGGAAGAAGGCCAAATTCTAATTACTTGATTTAACTGATGCAAGGAAATTTTTTTGTTTTTAATCTTATCATCTGTCACTTATAACCCTTAAAGGTTTACCAGTTCCCGAACATCTAAAACAGTAGCAGCCTCTATTGTTTTGAGTAGACTGCCTACAGTCAATCCTTTAAAGAAATATAGTGAAATTACTATACCCAATATTTTCTGAATTTTAAGTCTGACTATGATGGTTAATTTTTTTTAAGGTTTTTTTTTAATTATGTGTAACACAGACAAAATTATTTAAGTCAATAAATTTTTAAGGAATTTCACATGTTCTGATTCTTTCCACTGCCAATCACCTTAGTTCCTCCAAACTCATAATCTTCAAGATAAAATAGCCCTTTCAAAAAGAAGTTATCATGTGAGTCAGCCCACAATTCTTTTAGTTAGGCTTCTTTGATCTCCAATGAAATATGGACACACTTCAAAATTCCCCACCTGTAATCTTTGGGATCCAATTTCCTCAAGCGATTTACTTTAGGACCATGTTTAGGGTCAGAAGATGGATCTGCATGGTTCTGAATTTGACACCCTCTAAAAATGTATTAGGTTCAAATCATATTCACTCCTAAGCCATCACACCCTAGAACAGTACAGATCATTGGGATATGCCAAAACCTAAGCTAAAAAGTTTGACTGTTAGGTTTTTCATAGTTTACTTGGCAGCTCTGTCTTGTAGCTCTTTCCCACAGATCTAACAGGTAGTTAGTTCTATGAGTAAAGGAAACCACACAGTTAATCTATGAGGCGTTTCCAATGATGTAGGTTTACAGAAAAATCCCTGATGGTTAATTTTATATGTCAAATTCACTGAGCTTCCAGGTGCCCAGACATTTGGTCAAACATTATTGTGAGTGTGTCTGTGAGGGTGTTTTTGGATGAGATTAACATTTGAGTCAGTAGACTGAGTAAAACAGATTGTCATCCTTAATGTCGGTGGGCCTCGCCCAATCAGTTGAAGGCTTGAACAGAACAAACTAGCTGACCCTCCTGCAAGTAAGGGAGGATTCCTCCTACTGACTGCCTTCAAGCTGGGACATTGGCTTTTTCTTACCTTCAGGCTCAAACCAAAAGATCAGCTCTTCCTATGTCTCGAGCCTGTGGGCTAGAACTACACCATTGGTTCTCCTGAGTCTCCTGCTCACCACGTAGATCTTGGGACCTTCTCAGCCTTCATAATCATGTGAGCCAATTCCTTTGAATAAGTCTATATTTATAGACACATCCAATTGGTTCTATTTATCTGGAGAACTTAGACTAACACACTGACTTTGACTAAAACCTGATACTTTAGATGCAGCCTTAATAATTTCCTTAGCATCTCATAAATAATCTCCAATTCAGTTGATAGTCTAACAGTGAGACTTCTAATACAACCAGGTTGTAAAAATTATTGCACTAAGACTATCTCGTTCACCCATTCATGCAACAAATACTGAGTTCCTACATGTCAGACACAGTTCTAGTCTCTGGGGAGAGAGCAGTGACCAAAACAGAGAAAAATCCCTGCCGTTATGAAGCTTACATTCTAATGGGGGAAGACATAGGTAATGAACAAAATAGATCATAAAACATATTGAATGTCAGCTGGTAATAAAAAATGATGGAGACGAAGCACAGAAGAGGGATAGAGTGTTGGCAAAGGGGTGAGGTTGTAATTTTAAATAAAGTGGTCAGCGAAGAATTTACTGAGATGTTCTTTGAGTAAAGGAGGTAAGAAACTGGGCCATGAAGACATCTGAAGAAGATCTTTCTAGGCAGAGGAAGCAATGGGCATAGGAAGTTCAAGGACCACCCAAAGAGTTCAGCACGGTTGAGGAGGAGTGACTGAGGGAGAGAAATAGAATATGAAGTCAGGGAGGTGATGGAGGGAGGGGGCAGATCATGTGGCGTCCTGAGACAGGAGATTATGGAGAAGAATGACAAGATCTAATTTATGTTTTAAAAGAATAATTGGATCCCATGTTGAGATTCCATGGGGCAGAGGTACCAGTTAGGGGGCTGTTGGCAATAATCTAAAGAAAATATGGGCGACTTAGACCAGGTAGGAAGTGGGAATATCCAGGCAGAACCAGCTATATAACTCATGGTTCTAGTACAATGGCAGTGCAGGATCCCTTGTTCAAAAATTACTGAGTTTTTAAATGGTGCAGCCACTATGGAAAACAGTATGGCAGTTCCTCAAAAAATTGAAAATAGAAGTGTCATATGATCCAGTAATCCCACTTCTGGGTATATATTCAAAAGAATTGAAAGCAGAGTCTCAAAGGGATATTTGTACACCTATGTTCACAGCAGCACTATTCTCAATAGCCAAGAGACGGAAGAAACCCAAGTGTCCATTGACAGAAGAAAGGATAAACAAAATGTGATCTATACATACAATGGAATATTACTCCATCTTAAAAAGGAAGGAAACTTTGACACACGTTACAGCATAGAAGAACCTTGAGGATATTATTATGCCCTGTGAAATAAGCCAGTCACAAAAAGACATGTTGTGTGATACCAATTATATGGGCTATCTAACATAGTCAAATTCATAGAAACAGAAAGTAGAATGATGGTAGCCAGGGGCTGAGTGGAGGAGGGCGTGAGGGAGTTGTTGCTTAAAGGGTTTTGAGTTTCAGTTTTACAAGATGAAAAAGATCTGGTGATTGGTTGCCCAACAGTGTAAACATACTCAACACTGAAGTGTACACTTAAAAATGATTAAGATGATAAACTTTATGTTATTTTATCACAATTAAATTTTTTACCCTATTCAAAGTTTCAACACAGCAACAGCAGAGCATTAAAGCAATCCCAGGGCCCTGAATATATCCAGGATATATTTGAAGTTAGAGTCAACAGCATTGGCTGAGCAATTGGATGTGAGGTACGAGAGAAAGAGAACAGTCAAGGTGACACTAAGGGTTTTGGCCTAGAAGAATGCCATTGCAACTGAGATGAAGGTAAAACAAAGGTGACAGTTGTAGGAACAGAGTGGGAGCAAGAGGTGGAAATGACGTCGTTTGATGTATCTATTAGACATCCAAGTTGAAGCGCTAAGTAGGGAGTTAAACAAGGGGGTCTGGAGTTCAGAGGAGATGGATAGGCTGGGAATACATGATCTTGAGAATTGACAATATACAGATTTAAAAGCCATAAGACTGCCTGAGATAACCAAGGAAATGAGAGAAAATAGAAAAAGAAGATACAAACAGATAAGAGGGAGGGACCAGAGGGATGAAAGGGAAAATTGGAGAGTACAGTATTCTGAAGGCCAAGAAAGAATGTGCTTCAAAGAGGAGGAGAAAGGATTAATCTCCAAAATTTACAAGCAGCTCATGCAGCTCAATATCAAAACAGCAAACAACCCAATCCAAAAATGGGCAGAAGACCTAAATAGACATTTCTCCAAAGAAGATATACACATTGCCAACAAACACATGAAAGAATGCTCAACATCATTAATCATTAGAGAAATGCAAATCAAAACTACAATGAGATATCATCTCACACCGGTCAGAATGGCCATCATCAAAAAATCTACAAACAATAAATGCTGGAGAGGGTGTGGAGAAAAGGGAACCCTCTTGCACTGTTGGTGGGAATGTAAATTGATACAGCCACTATGGAGAACAGTATGGAGGTTCCTTAAAAAACTAAAAATAGAACTACCATACGACCCAGCAATCCCACTACTGGGCATATACCCTGAGAAAACCATAATTCAAAAAGAGTCATGTACCACAATGTTCATTTTAGCTCTATTTACAGTAGCCAGGACATGGAAGCAACCTAAGTGTCCATCAACAGATGAATGGATAAAGAAGATGTGGCACATATATACAATGGAATATTACTCAGCCATAAAAAGAAATGAAATGGAGGTATTTGTAATGAGGTGGATGGAGTTAGAGTCTGTCATACAGAGTGAAGTGAGTCAGAAAGAGAAAAAGAAATACAGTATGCTAACACATATATATGGAATCTAAGAAAAAAAAAAAAAAAAAAGGTCATGAAGAACCTAGTGGCAAGACGGGAATAAAGACACAGACCTACTAGAGAATGGACTTGAGGATATGGGGAGGGGGAGGGGTGAGATGTGAGAGAGTGTCATGGACATATATACACTACCAAATGTAAAATAGATAGCTAGTGGGAAGCAGCCACATAGCACAGGGAGATCAGCTCGGTGCTTTGTGACCACCTAGAGGGGTGGGATAGGGAGGGTGGGAGGGAGGGAGATGCAAGAGGGAAGAGATATGGGAACATATGTATATGTATAACTGATTCACTTTGTTATAAAGCAGAAAGTAACACACCATTGTAAAGCAATTATACTTCAATAAAGATGTTTAAAAAAAAAGATGTGGCACATATATACAATGGAATATTACTCAGCCATAAAAAGAAACGAAACTGAGTTTTTTGTAGTGAGGTGGATGGACTCAGAGTCTGTCATAGAGAGTGAAGTAAGTCAGAAAGAGAAAAACAAATACAGTATGCTAACACATATATATGGAATCTAAGAAAAAAAAATGGTCATGAAGAACCTAGGGGCAAGACAGGAATAAAGACACAGACCTACTAGAGAATGGACTTGAGGATATGGGGAGGGGGAAGGGTAAGCTGTGACAAAGTGAGAGAGTGGCATGGACATATATACACTACCAAACGTAAAATAGATATCTAGTGGGAAGCAGCCGCATAGCACAGGGAGATCAGCTCGGTGCTTTGTGACCACCTAGAGGGGTGGGATAGGGAGGGTGGGAGGGAGGGAGACGCAAGAGGGAAGAGATATGGGAACATATGTATATGTATAACTGATTCACTTTGTTATAAAGCAGAAACTAACACACCATTGTAAAGCAATTATACTCCATTAAAGATGTTAAAAAAAAAAAGAGGAGGAGAGAACCAGCTGAGTCAAATGTTGAGAGGGCAAGAAACATGAGGACTGGGAATGACGACTGGATTTAACCACATGGAGGCCATTGGTGACCTTAGCAAGAGGGCAAACATGAAGTGGGTTCAAGAGAACAGAGAGGAGAAATCAGAGATGGCAAGTACAGACAATTCTTTCAAGGAATTTTACGGTAAAGCAAAAGGAATATGGAGCCAAGAAAGGGTATTTTTAGGTTGGGGAAGATAGCCGCACATTTGTAAGCTGATGGAAAGATCCAGTAGTGAAAGAAGATGTGATGACACATGGGGAGGGTTGCTGAAGTGCCACCATTGAGAAGGCCAGAGGGGATGAGAGGACAAATGCACAAGAGGAGGGGTTGCCCTTTGCTATGAGAAGTTCATCTGCCTAAATAGACATTTCTCCAAAGAAGACATACAGATGACCAGCAAGCACATGAAAAATGCTCAACATCGCTAATTATTAGAGAAATGCAAATCAAAACTACAATGTGATATCACCTCACACTGGTCAGAATGGCCATTATTAAAAAATCTACAAATAACGAATGCTCGAGTGGGTGTGGAGAAAAGGGAACCCTCCTACACTCTTGGTGGGAGTGTAAATTGGTGCAGCCCTATGGAGAACAGTGTGGAGGGTCCTTAAAAAGCTAAAAATAGAACTACCATATGATCCAGCAATCTCACTCCTGGGCATACATAGGGACAAAAACATAATTCAAAAAGATTCATGTACCCCTATGTTCCTAGCAGCACTATTCACAATAGCCAAGACATGGAAACAACCTACATGTCCATCGACAGATGAATGGATAAAGAAGATGTGGTACATATATACAATGGAATATCACTCAACCTTAAAAAAGAAGGAAATAATGCCATTTGCAGTAACATGGATGGACCTAGAGATTACCATACTAAGTTAGAAAGAGAAAGATAAATACCATATGATATCACTTATATGTGGAATCTAAAATAAGACACAAATGAACATATCTATGAAACAGACTCACAGACATAGAGAACAGACTTGTGGTTGCCAAGGGGGAGGGGGAAGGGAAGTATTGGGAGTTTGGGATTAGCAGATGCAAACTATTATATATAGGATGGATAAACAACAAGGTCCTACTGTACAGCACAGGGAACTATATTCAGTATCCTGGGATAAACCATTATGGAAAAGAATATGAAAAAGAGTATAACTGGGTCACTTTGTTGTACAGCAGAAATTAACACAACATTGTAAATCATATACTATACTTCAATAAAATAAATTTAAAAAAAAGAAGACGGTTTGTCTGAAACAGCAGAGAAGGAAGATATACGGACATATGAGTGGGGTAGATGTGGTGGAGGGTTCTGTTCATATTTTCTCTATCTTAGTGAAATAGAAATCAAGATGATCAACCAAAAGTCAGAAGGGGGAAGTATGGAAAAATCCCAGGAGAAAAAAGTTATGAAATAATTGTCCAGGAGAGTGGAGAAAATGAATGAATGAGGGAAATATAATACGATTACCTATTTAGCACATATAAAGTAACCCCGATGCGAACACTGTCACCAGCCTGTTAAACCCCAAGCTCCTCACTCATTCAGCAGGTATTTCTCAATCACAAAATTTGGTTTTGGTGACATACTTCAAATATATTTGAAATACCCCTATTACGTGAGACTTATTTAATAGGATCTTTTTATATCATTTCAGTACTATTGATGTTCCAAGCTCTTAAATCTTCCAGTAAAGTTGAACAAAGCCACTGGTTTAACATCACCTACTGAGCCATAGAAATGTGTTTGTATTTGTTATATTAAGCCTGATGGGTGTGGCAGAATAGGGTAGTTTAATTTTCCAGCTGTTAACATCTCAAGTGTAGGGTAGTTCTCAGTGTGCTACTATTGGCAAGGATCATCTCATGACGTGTCAGTGTCATTGTCACTAGGCAATGGCCTCCTACCATTGCTCCATCTCCGTGTCCACTTGATTGCCTGATTTTCCACCTAAAATAGAACACCTTTGAGGAGATAAAGCCAAGAAAGGGAAAAAGCATGTTTGGTTTAACTCACTACTGTCTGCTCTGGCACTTTGTACAAAACAAGCACTCAATTTATTAAAGAAATAAATGGCTAGCCTTTTCTAGACGTAGTAAAAATGACAAAGGGCCGAAGATATGTTTGAAAATAACAGGGTAGGGGTAGCTGCCTCCCCAAACTTTTGATGCTCCTGACAGCCGCTGAACACCATAGTTATATGACAAATGACTAGTATCAATATTTATAACTAAAATCGAATATAAGTAGGGTGATATATCCACACTCTCTAGCCATAATGCCGTGTTTCTGCTTGTCTTACGGAGTGTTCCACTGCTGCTGATCTTAAGACTCGAAGCCTCTCCAGTAGCAGCCAAATGAGTTGCTGTTAATGTCCAATTCTCATAAGGGCTTCATGTGACTTACTGGCATAATTACGAACTTTTTTTTTTTTTGGTCTGTGTTGGGTCTTCGTTGCTGTGCGTGGGCTTTCTCTAGTTGCGGCGAGCGGGGGCTACTCTTCGTTGCGGTGCGCGGGCTCCTCATTGCAGTGGCTTCTCTTGTTGTGGAGCACAGGCTCTAGGCGCACGGGCTTCAGTAGTTGCAGCACGTGGGCTCAGTAGTTGTGGCTCGCGGGCTCAGTAGTTGCGGCATGTGGGCCCTAGAGCTAGAGGGCTTCAGTAGTTGCAGTATGTGGGCTCCGTAGCTCCGCAGCATGTGGAATCTTCCCGGACTAGGGATCGAACCCACGTGCCCTGCATTGGCAGGCGGATTCTTAACCACTGCGCCACCAGGGAAGTCCAGGAACTATTTTAAACACACTGTCATGGATAAACTAGAGATTGCTAACACGTGATCTATACCAGAAATCCCAGTGAGCAGAGCCAGTAGTAAATACACCTTGACTTGTTTTCTTTTTGCAAACCACGAACACTAGGCACACAATTACTTTTGTGGCTATCAGTCGGGTATCTAGTTAGTGGCTGTGGTCTGCAAGTAAAAACTGGTGATTATTTCTTAAAGGATATTGTTTGGAGTCAGGTTTATACACTCTTGAAAAGCACCACCACGCTTAAGGTGTCTGAAAGAGTTCTGATATTTTAGCTGAACCTCAATTTAAGAAAACAGACAATTTATCACATGTAGATTTGGGGTGAAGTATTCCTTCCTTAGCATAACTACTTACTGTAGAGTTCCTTTAAATAGTGGATTCCCTTAAAGGAGCAAAGGTCAAGCTTTTCTGTGATCAGCTCTACTTATCTGAAGCTTCAAAAAATAGCCTGGGGATTTATCTTTGCGTCAGAGATGGCCACCTCCAAAATGGCCAGGGGCTACAGAACAAAATGTTATGAGTCTTTGATCTACTTTTCAGGCTTTTGTCAGGGACTGGCTAAAAAAACCCTTGTCCATGAAAGCATTTGTTAGTTTGCAGAAAAACAAAAACCAAAAAAAAAATCCCTAGGCACTAAGGTAGTAACTGTTAACTAGAGCTGTATACAAGGAACAACTTCCAGGTGACCCTGCATCACTGCCATAACTAACATTAGCTATTATTATGTGCTAGGTATTGTTCTGAGTACTTTATAAGGTAGAGTAACTATGAAATAGATATTAGACTTCGTCTCCATTTTACAACTGAAGGAATAGGGAGCTTACACAGCTACTAAGGGCAGAAAAACAAGATAAAGCATCCTGAACTGCCATAAATCTATAAGAAATACTGATTCTGAGTACAAAAGTGTGGCCCAGATATTTATCTCATTAAGCTAGGCATATGAATACACATGCTCAAAACATTGATCTTGAAAGCATGCTGTATTTAATCTTTCATTTGACAATTTCTCACCAACTTAAGGACAGTTTTGCTGTGTTCTCATACACAGCAGATACTTTGAAAGGCTTTGCATATGTTGTTCCTTCTGCCTGGAATGTTCTTCCTCTTCTGTTTATTAAAATTCTACTCACCCTTCAAAACACAGCTCGAATTTCCTCTTTTTGAAGCTTTGCCCTTTATTGGTATATTTATCACTACCAAGTGGGAAAGCATATTGGAGCAGGGCCCTGAAATAAGGAGCTATACCAAGTCGACTAGAAATGAGGGATAAAAGGCATTTCAGGCAAAGGGCCAGAGGTGAGAAATAGCGTGTTGTTTTTAGGAAATCCCAAATGGTTAGGTTGCAAAGGACTCTGCTGGATTGGTTGAAAAGGAGACTGGAGACAGGTAGGCTGAACCAGAATAGGCTAAAGGGTTTACATTTTATCCTGTTAGTGATTGATGGTGAGTCACGAAGGGATTTTAAGGGGAAGAAAAACATCTTAATAAACTGTACACTAGAAAAAAAAAAGCCTGTGGAAATGTGGAATCTGGCCTGGAGATGAAACTGGAGGCCAGTATAGTAATCAGCATAAGAGGAAACAGGCAAGAAGGCAATCCAGATCTGTGACAGGGTGGACCCAAGAGACATCAGAAGTAGTAGCCGTATGTTTTACAGCCAACTGATAATAAGGGCTGCTGGGGTGCTGGAGGGGCTGACTGGGAGGACTCTTGGGGTTCTGGTTTAGGTTACTGGGTCCATTTTGGTAACACTGACCTTTCAGGCAGGAAGTACTGTAGGAGGAACAGGTCTGGGAGTCGAGAGTGAAATGAGGTTTCTGAGACAGGCGGCCCTGAAATGCTGATGAACACTCAAGAAAATCCAGGATGCAGTTGGAATGGAGGTCTAGAGGTCAGACTGGGCGATAAAAATGTTGGAGTCATCATCCTATTAATGCAATTTGAAACCGTGGGGTGAGATAAGGCTGATCAGGGAGCCTAAGAAGAGGACCAAGTAGGGACACTGAGCACTGATGTCTAAGAAGCAGGCCAAGGAAGGGAAGCCAGTGGGAGACACGTGACGGAGAAAAAGAGGCAGAAAGGTAGCAGGGCAAGTCACGGGAGTAATTTTAGTAAACAGGAGAAACGTGTTACAGCAGCAGAACTGCAGCAGAGAGCTATGGTAAGACAAGGAACGAAGAAGTTAGCTCTGGGCAGGAGTGGCAGCGTGAGCTCTGTGAGAACAGTGGTGCGGTGGAGGCAGGAGCAGCGCGAGGGAGAACGCAAAATAGGAAGCAGAGAGGTGAGGAGGGCTGACCACTCTCTCAGAAAGCATGACTGGTTTTTTGAAGACGCCATAGTAACTACGAGACACAAGAGGGAGAGAGGAGCTCAGTAGACATCTTTTTTGTTACATTCGTGGTTGTGTTTTGCTTTTTAATCAGAAAGATTTAGGGCAATTTTAAATTCAGTAGGAGTTATGGAAAAGAAGTACACCAACAGAGAAGAAACAGAAAACCGGTGGTTCAAGGTCTGAAACATGAGGGATACTTAGATCAGAGCAGTTATCGTCACCTCTTCATAGGAATTTCTCTGTAGCATAGAATTCAGGTATTTCGGAAACAAATGAATACATGGAACAGTATTAGTTCATGATATTTATTACTGGGGTTGTTTACAGAAAAATCTCTTTTCTACTATTTAGGCATAAGAATAGGTATTTTTCTCATGTGACCTCCTTTTAGATCCTTTATTTAAAAAAAAAAATCATAAAACTGTCTATATCTGGGAAGATAATAGTATCAACTTTTTAAAAAGTGAGGAGGGTTGGAGACAGGGTTTTGTCTTATCCCTTAGTAACTACGACCAAACAAGGTGTAGTACTTGGCAGGGTTCTTGCCGCAGATGCACTGGGCTCCAGGCTGCAGCTCACAGAGTGGTCTGAAGGGGATGCAAAGGCTTTTAGCTCCCATCGACGGGGCACCAGGTTCAAGATCTTGATCCCTGAAATTAAAAACAAATAAGAATTCCATTCTTTTATGCCATACATTTCTATTCTTTTTCACTGCAATACCTCGTGGGTTTTATCTGTTACATGTAATTATCTTACCTGGCAGTGGTCTTTTTGATCCAATCTTCACAGTCCATTTCCCCACAGAATGGAATCTGAGCAATCTAATAAGGAAAAACGTTCAGTATTTACATTCTGTAAAAGGAACATTTGAGTTCTCTATTAAACCTATAAGCAAAAAGGATAGGTCTCCCAGTCTTTTTCAGGCCATGGTACTTTTGCAAACCTGCTAGCAACTCTGCTCAGAGGTACTCAAGATAACAAAGAATGTCTTTCACTATCCCAAACCCACACATCATATAACATCCGGATGTAACAAAGAATTTTTGCAATACACTTAAATGTCCAAATAAACTGGCTGCAACATAGTGCTGAAGAGAAGGAACAAAGGGTGAATTTCGAATCTTTTTCATTTCAAATTTGCACTGCTGCCTGCTCTACCTGGCCACGTGGTTACAAGGAGGACAGAGGGGAAAGGACAAATAGTAAACTGATTTTTAAGCTGTTGTTAAAATAACAATTAACAATCAAGCAAACCTCACTTTATACATCCTTATAAAAAAAAACCGTGCTGTTTTTAACATGTTATAGGTAAGTGAATCATTTTTCAAGTCCAAGGGTATTTTAAAAGTAAAAAAAAAAAAATCAAAAATCATTTTGTATCAGAAACAAAAACCTCTCAAATTTTCTTTCATAGACCATATAGAATAATAGGCAGTGGGACTTCCCTGGTGGTGCAGCGGTTAAGACTCCGTGCTCCCAATGCAGGGGGCCCGGCCGGGTTCGATCCCTGGTCAGGGAACTAGATCCCACGTGCATGCCGCAACTAAGAGTTCACATGCCACAACTAAGGAGCCTGTGTGCCGCAACTGAGGCATTGGAGAACTGCAACTAACAAGCCCAGCTGCCATAACAAAGACCCAGCACAACCAAATAAATTAATAAATGTTAAGAAAAAAAAAAAAAAAAAGAGTAATAGGCAGAATCAAGAGACCTGGGATTTTATCCTAATTTTGAAATTCACGGCCTATATGCAAATCTCTAGCCCTGAGTTTTCTTTCGTAAAATTGGATACTGGACTAGACAAGAATTAAGATTTCTCACAGCTGTGAATCTTAAATTTTTCATCGCATGTCTACTTCAAAATGAGGCTTCTCTGCAATAATAATTATGCATTAGTCCTATAAAGAACTCCTGTTAGTAGCAGAGAGATGAAAGACATGGATAATTCCCAAACATCAGAAATGCTAGTTTAAAAGCAACTAGAAGGTCATCCAGCTTCTTTGCCAACTTCCCATCAACTAGTCCCAGCCACACCTTCCATGCTCAAATCGAGTCCCTTCTGGAAACCCGTCTTTGCACAGGGATTTGGTTAAACATTTTTCAAAAGGCTTCTCTAAGAAGTAAAGTAAAAGTAAATAGAGATGAGGACATTACAAAAAAACGAGTAATTCAACAGGAGAACGTTAGTGCAGGGCAAGGAAGGGTTAGTTTTCTACGTCTCTTGTGTTGATTAAGCAAAATATGTTAGCCTAATTCCCACAGTTGATAAACTGTTATTTTGATGATGTGCATTAAGACAATAAAGAGGTGGTCAACTTCTAGGCATGGTGGGTGTGACGAACGGGTGAAGGGAAGGTGGAAAGGAAGGTAATAACAAGTATTTTGAAAAATTTTAGTACAGCTTTTAAAATATATACTTAAATTATATATTAACAATTATATAATTATTTTAAATATATAAATATTTTAATTAAATATACAAATAATATAAAATTAATAATTATTGGATATATAAATAATATAAAATTTAAATATAGAAATTTTTCAATGAAAACTGAAGCAAAAACAAACCTAGAGATATAAGAGCTGAAATAACACAAAGTTACTTACCTGTATTGAAACTTGGTAAATCATTAGCATTTATACAAACAAAAAGCATGAAAAAACTGTACATTCATAAAAGAATTACAATTCATTCCAAAAGACAGAATAGGGGGAAAACTTTAATCAGCCTCTAATTATGTAATGATAAAAATATTAAGACAATTACAAAGAATGTTTTTGAATAATAAATTTGGTTTATCAGAAATTTTACTTGTGTTAACTCACAACACTTAAAGCTATTTTTTTTATAACTTTCACAGTTTACAGTAAGTAGTCTTATTCTCTTTTCTCCAAGCAAAAAAAAAAATCACTAAGCCTTGAGAAAGTATTTCTAAAATAATAATTTTTAAAATTTAAAATGGTGCAGCATATGAACAAATTAAACGAAAGCTGTTATTAAATGTATTTGGACTCATAAATGATAATTTTATAAAAAAAAAAAACCATGTTTTAATTCTTTCTAGCTTCAAAGTGAAGTTTAGATGATATGACCTGAAACTTCTTTTTACTACACACATAATTCATTAATATGAAAGTAGAACATGCATTTTTAGGCTATTTATTCAGCCATGGAAAGGTTTTTACCTTTTTGTCTTTTATTATTTCTACATCTATGTTTTAAAAAGACACAATCTTTTACAATATATATCTTGAACTCTGCAGCAGAAAATGGTAATGATGAGAAATATTAATACTCAAAAATCATTGATCAATAGATTAATAATGAATGTCAACAGTAATAAGTATGTTACATATAAATGACATTTATTTTTCATTCAATTAAGATCATATCCCCTTGGAAAAATTTGCTAAAATCAAGTCCTATAAATCAGACATAAAAAAAATGTCTTTTTTCATTTATACCAACAGGGAAGAGTAGAAAATCAAACTCTCACCTACATTCAAGTTCTGAAGATCCCTTCCTCCTTCTCCCCTCCCAGTAAATCCAACTTTATATACAACAGCCTCAAAGCTAGCTTGATGGTCAGTCAACATACCTAAGCTGACCAACATGAGGTGAGATGAGGGATGAAACTGACTACTGAATACAAGAAACAAAATCTGCTTTGGTCTCTACATGATCTTTGGACACACAACTAAAATACTATATTCTGGTTCAGGAGAGATGTTGAAATCTCTCCTGTATCTTATCTAATATTAGAATAAAAGATATGATTCCACTAATATCTGCTGAGATTCATTTCTTTGACAGCAATGGATTAACTGATACTCTATCGATTTATTAACTCTTATGCAATGTCTTTAAGACTGTACTGCAAAAGTGACTAGCATGCTTCTATAATACAGGAAATTTTAAAAGTCAATAATTAATGGAACAAAAAATTATAAAGAATAAATTAGAGTGAAAGAAAAAATATACATGGAATCAGATGGCTATCCATTCTGCAGGCAGAGGGCTAGAAGAAATAGAGATTAGAAATATATAGTTTGAAGTCACATGGCAAACTATGGACACCAGAAAGGTGGAAGATTACAAGGGCAATAAACCAAGAATAACAGAAGGCTAAATACTGAAGAGTTATGATCTGAAGGGGATTTTGATACCATCTATTTTGTACTCATTTCACAGATTAGTAAACTGAGAGCCAGAGAGATTAACATTTTCTCAGCTCATGCAATAAAAGACATATTAGGAGGGAATGAACATAGCCAAGCAAAATTTTGTCTTATACCCTCAGCATGAATTAAAAAAAAAAAAAAAAAAAGATACAGAGGAAAGTACATTAACACATTTTTGACCAGAGACGTATTATGGCCACAGGCATTAGTTTCTGCAAAAATCCCCCAGTCAATAATGTGTTAAGCTGAATCAGAAGAGAAATCTAAATTCTAATACCAGGTCTGCTTCTGTACGGCTTGGGGTAATTTATTTAGACTCTGGTCCATGGTTTTCTCATTTATAACCTGGGGACACAGAACTGGCTGTATAATCAAACATGTGCACCAAAATACTAAAGTTCATAAGTGATTCATTCCAGGAATTAATAACTTTGCAAATCAAGACCTCTTCTTTATGAAAATTAAGTATCGGCTGGCAACATCTACATACACACAACACATAAAGCTGATAAAATCTTAAAGAGCCATTAGGGAAACCTGTGTAGTTTTAAGGAATCCAGAAGTACACACTCATTCACAAAAACATATTACTTAGAAATAAGTAATATGTTTCACTTATTATTCAGAAAGTTCAATCAATTAAGATCTGGGTAAGTATATATGCTCAGAGAATAGAAACGGGTCTTCCTTATTTTAGGAATCTGTACATTACATTTCTAAAACTAGAACAATGCTTACTTTAGGAACTTACATCAAACTGAGAAAACAAAATTTTTCAATAATAAAAATATTAGGGGTCATACAGAATTTTGTTCAGCCAGCATAAGGAGCATGAGACAAAAACTCTTACATAATCAGTTTACAGTGTTAGCCAAAAATGATGTAATGTTGTAATGCTGCAGGAAAGACAGTGGAAAACAAGAGTATGTAATGCTGAGTAATATATAATCCTTTTGTGTGACAGGCTTTGAAAAAGGGATTAACATCATGCATAAATTCAGTGAGTCTTAAAGTACCATTTATTGAAATATGTTTATATTCAAACCTTCGCGGAAGTCTCTTACCTTCCCAGAATCAAGCTCCTTCTGAAAGTCCTCCATTGTATTAGCCACAACCATATGAGTCTTAAGGTCTTCAGAAGCCCTAACAAACAATTAGAAAAGAATACATATTTTTTCTTACTAATATGACAAAGTTTTTTTTTTTAAATAGCATAATTTAATGAAAGAATAATAACCTGGAAGAGAGAAGAATTCAATATGAACCACAACTCTGTCTCTAGCAGTGACATTCAGTAAATCTCAGTTAGCTCATCACTGCATAATCGTGACCACCAAATGAATGGAGAATTTGCCAAGCACGTACAGGTAACAATTACTTTTGTAATCGCCATTAAATCTCTACTGATCAACATCCTAATTCCTGGCATTATCACTTATTACCTACAAGAGTGGGTTATTATTTAAACCTCTCTGGTCTTAGTTTTCCCTTCTACAAAATTGGAAAAATATTCAAATCTAACTACCATATCAAATTGTTGTTAGAATCAAATACAAAGGCATGAAAATGTTTAAGAAAGGAAAAACACATAAATATACATTATTCGAGCTATTTTCACATACTATGTAAGTCTTTTGTAAGAACCTCAGGTTTCAGAAATGGGAATAAATATTATTCTCTTCCACACTCAAAGTCACACATTACATGAGGTGGTGACCAAGGAAGAGAAGGCATATTTTTCTTTTCTGAACCTCAGGGCTAGACTGTGTGGACCCTGGAAGCAACTGCTAGCTATCCACCAAATCTGTTTCCTTTTCTTCCAACTTTTTTGCAGTGAGGTGGGCCCAAGTGACTAAGTTATAGCCAATGAGATGCAGAGGAAGGAACTCGCCACTTCCCAGGCTGAAGCCTTAAGGAGGGAGAAAAATGCACCTTTAAGCAACTTACATTAATAAATTTACTGAATAAAAATGTCAACAAATAACCCTGCTTTTTAGTCACTAAAGCAGTGGTTTTCCAACCAAGGGTGTACATGTGTATCACAGAGAGAGCATTTTAACATTACAGATAACCTGAAGGTATCTTTTTTTAAAAATAAATTTATTTATTTATTTATTTATTTATTTATGGCTGCATTGGGTCTTCGTTGTTGTGCGCGGGCTTTCCCTAGTTGCGGCGAGCTGGGGCTACTCTTCGTTCCGGTACACAGACTTCTCATTGCAGTGGCTTCTCTTGCTGCAGAGCACAGGCTCTAGCTGCATGAGCTCAGTAGGTGTGGCTCGCGGGCTCCAGAGCGCAGGCTCAGTAGTTGTGGCGCACGGGCTTAGTTTCTCCACGGCATGTGGGATCTTCCCGGACCAGGGCTCGAACCCGTGTCCCCTGCATTGGCAGGCAGATTCTTAACCGCTGTGCCACCAGGGAAGCCCGACCTGAAGGTATCTTAAAACTAATGAATCAGAATCTCCAGGTACGAGGCTCAGGTAAGTTTCTGTTCCCAAAGCCCCCAGGTGATCCTGAGGAGAGTCTCTGGAAAAGCACCTTTGCACTGAGAGCACTATTCGAATGGTAGCAACAAGGACAGGCCGCTTTCTAATCTTTCGTCTCTGACAGTATCGCCTGTTCTGCGTTCAGATGAACTTCACATGAATTATGAATTTGTAGGCCAAATAAATCCGTGAAGTAACCCTTCAAAAGATACATTATCATTCGCATTTTAGGGCAAGCAAGCCAAGAGAAGCAAAATCACTTGCCTAAAATCACATAAATAAGCACCAAAGCCAAAGCTAAAATTGGTTCACTCCTTAAATGCAAGATTTATTGAACATGAATATGAATCAGGCACAAGGTATTAGAAGATAAACGAGTAAGATACAGGCACTACTCTCCCTTAGGAACTGAGCCTCTATTCCCAGTGGCCATGGGCCTTCCTCTCTGCTTCAGGTGGGTAGGAAAGAAAATAGGGTGCCACACACATGCCACCAATCTTTTAGTGCCTCTGCCTTGAGATCTGTGATTCTAAAAGTCCCCACTCCAGAAGTCAGGGCAGCCCCGAGGCCTCCCCTCACCTTTCACCCCCAATCCCAATCAGGAGGTTCTTAGCCTTCGTGACACATCATAATCACCTAGGGAGCATTTAATACTCTAGGTGCCAGGCCCATTTTAGACCAATTAAATTAACATCCCTTGGGGAGAGTCCCAGGCACAAGTATTTTGAAAAGCTTCCCAGGTGCTGCTAATGTGTATCCAACAGGTGAGACTCCATGCCTTTGTCCCTCAAATTTTATATATCGTGAAAGCCTGGATCTAAAATTAACCCAGATTACTCCATGGGGCAGACAGTCCATCACTGCAAACTTAGTAGGCAGCAGAAAGCATATAGAAAAACATTCATAATACAAGTTAAAAAACACAAAGAGAAAGGCCAATTAAGAACCATGAGAGTTCAGAGGGAAAGAGTACTTCCCACTGGGGCAATCAAGGATTCCTTGGTATATATCTCAAAGGCTGAGCACAATGTGAAGATGAGAGACACAAGCAACTCTAAGGAACTGACCGGGTAAAGAGGTTAACATGGATGTCTTCCAAAATAGCGTGAAGTTTCATCTCAGCCTCATTTTCAGCAACTGTCAGCTTTTCTCCAGTGTCTCGTCTGACAGCAACAAACTGACAGCTCTTCATATCACGTGGCCCAACTTCAAGTCTAATCGGAACTCCCTAGGAAAAAGGCAGTTAAACATAATACATGCATGTCTCCAACTGAATATATAGACTTATTCCATGGCTTTATCTACTATAAATCATAAAAATCCAAAAAACAAAGACAGAAACAAACCACTTTAAAAAGTAGGTAATATTCCTGAGATATTACAGAAACCTCTTCCAATGAGAAGGCATAAACCTAAGGAAAGACGGTACTGCCCGAGTGGTTCTGAGCTAAGAGTTTAACGGGGAAACATGAGGGTGGCTGCAGTTGTCTAGCTCAGTGTTCCTAACTTCTCTCCCATAACAGCACACATAGAAAATTACACTTGTATGGCACATGGGGGTAAATACAGAAGGCTTCTTGAGGCTGAAGCCACCCCAAGCCACCTGGGTACATCCTTGACTCATTCATGGCACGTGGTGTGCTTTGGTTGGGAAGCCCTAGCTCTGGCTGCTCTACCCTGAGCATCAGCATCACTGAAGGGCTTGTCAAAGCACAGACTGCTGGGCTCCACCGCCCAAGTTTCTGATCATATACTATTACATTATTTTATTGTTTTCTTTATTCATGCAATGCATGCCTGTGTAAGAAACAGTGTTAAGTGCAATGAGATTTAAAAGATGAATAAGAAAGAGATCCTGTCCTCAAGAAGCTTCATGTTTTGCAGGGTAAATAAGGCATGCATACAAATAATAAAAATCAGTACAGAAAATCAAAAGTGAGAAACTATCCTCAGTTGGAAGAGAGAAGAAAAGTTACTGGAGAAGGCAAAAATTAATGAGTAAATTCATCAGAATTGAAGAACATACTATAAAATAACTGACCTATATTTACAAAAATGTCAATGCCACGAATGACAAAGAAAGGCTGAGGAACTACTTCTGATTAAAGGAAACTAAAAAGACATGACAATAAAATGCAATAGAACTATATCCTGTACTGGAAAAGGGGAGAGCTGGGACAGCTCAGAGCAAGGTTTTGAAGCCGCAGCTGGGTGAAAAGGCATCTTCACAGGAGAAGAGCCTGGCACGGGGTGTCAGAGCCCATGAGGGATGAGGAGGGCACTCATGCAGGGGAGTGGGTGGCAACAGCAATGAGAGAGTGGATGAACACAGGGGGACCGATCAAATAAACATACTAAGGACAACTGGAGCTAGGTTTTTCACTGTCAGAGAAGAGAGTTAAAATATGGAATGGGAGAAAACTAGATGGGGTCACGTGGGTTTTGACTGGAATTGAAGGTATCAGTGTGAACTCACGGTTATCAAATTACATAATGGATACAGAAAAATAGATGTAAATACATGTGAGTATGTACGTACGTGTGTGTGTGTATGTACACACGCACACGCATTCCATAGCCCCATCTACTGAGAAGGCTTGGAAGCAATGAGAGCTCAAAAGTGATGGGCACACCCACACTAAATACCATTCTTTCCTAAAAAGAACCAGGGCTTCTTAGAGATATGGCTAATTGCAGAGTTGGGGGAGAGAGAGAGAACAAGATAAACCCTACAAGATCTTCTGCCAAAAAGCAAGGACGTGCTAAAGAACACAAAAGTTAGCTTTAAGGGATCCTACTGGTCCCACAAAAGACAAATTTGAGCATCAAAATAAATAATAATAGTAACAGATTATAACCCACTGAATAATCTCAGAAACCATGGGCCCATAAAAAATTTTAATTAAGTAAAAAGCTAGTGAGGAATGTCAAGACCATGATAACTAAAGAAAAACTAAGGAACTATTCCAGACTAAAAGAGACTAAAGGGGCATGATAACTGTATGCAACACATAATTCTGAACTAGATCCTTCTGCTATGAAGGACACTAGTTGGACAACTCACAAAACCTGAACGGGTCCTAGAATTAGATGGCAATAAGTCTCAATGTTAACATCCTAATTTTACAGGCTTTATTGTGATTATACAGGAGAACATGTTTGTAGAGTGATGGGGCATCAAGGTAGCATCTTGTTTTCAAATGGTTCAGGCAGGGAAAAAAATTTTTGTACTGTACTTCCTTTATTGTAAATTTGTGTTTGTTTCATGATAAAAAATTTTATAACCCAAGTGGAAGAAACAGCACAAGCAAAGACACAGAGGTGGAAAAATAGACTGAGAAGAGAGAAAAGATCTATGAAAGGGGATAACGGAAAACAAAAGTGGAAAGATCATCTGAGGTCAAGTCATACAAGAGGCATGTATTTTGTTGGCAGTTTTTCTAAGTAACTAGTTACGAATTTACTTATAAGGGACTCTTGTTTTTTGTTTGGCTTTCAACAGCAACACAAAATTATCTTAATAATCCAATACAGTAAAAAAAAAAGTAGTTAATTCACTCATATTATTTTCCCCTTTCTATTTCCTATTTTCCCCTATTTTCTAACGAAGAGTTATGGGAGTCAGTCGCTGGGTCCTAGTCTGGCAACCAAACCATACACCTCATTTATTAATCTGGGTGAGCCTCACAATACATAAATCACACACACACACACACACACACACGCACACACTTTACAACGTGAATCACTATCGAATAATTATGCATCTAGATCTCCCAAACTGTTTTCTTTCCTCGGAAATTCCTGGCCTTAAATGCACTAGCAGTACTTTTCACTAGCTAACGAACTCTCTTTCTCATTGTTCTTTAATTTTCGGCCCCAAGTTTAGAACTTAGGAACTTTGTTTTCTTTCCTAACTATTGTAGACAAGGAAGCTGCAGCGGAGCCAAGTCATACTAAGATGCCTCCCCCACACAGTACAGGTTCACCAGGGTACTGCAAAGAAGAGGGACAGAGACAAAGTCAAGTCAGTCCGAGGAGGAGGAGTGAGATGAAAGAGAAAGGGAAAGAGGAGAGACACAGAAGTAAGTGTGGATGACTTTTGTTCTTCCCTTTCAATCCAGCTAGTAGCAAGGAACAGGTTTCTTTTTGGTACCTCAGGCAAGTACAAATGGGTTTAGCAAGGTATTACTGCAATCACACAACCACTATTTCAAAGTAAGTAAAAAAAACTGCAATTAAAGGGAAATTACAGAGAAAATATTCACCTTTAAAGTCTTCATTAAAGGTAAGAGAGTAATAAATTTTTTCCTTCGTTAAAGGAAAAGATATATTACAAAAAGGAAAGCAGTATCAATATAACTACTATTCTTCAGCACAGAGATTTATCTTAGGGGCCATTTAAAACAAATAAAGGGATAAAGATTAGCAACTTTGGGAACCCGACATGTACACTGAATAATCCCAGTATTACTGAGCTTCCATATTTGAAAGACTGAAGCTGCAATGTCACTACACCTTCTCATCCACTGCCTGTAATATGAGTTTATAAATTCTTGACTCCTAATTGCTACTTCTAACAAGATCCCGTTTCATCGTAAGAAAAAAGTTAAATCCCAGACGTTTGAAAAATGGAATAAAGAATACAGATCATCTATTAATGACAATGTGCAACAAATAAAAGTTATATCAAAAACATTAAACCAGAATTTAGACTAGCCTTGAATATAGAAAATAAAAATCAACAAACTGCTGTGAAACAATGTGGTGTGAAAAACCAAGTATGAAATTAATCTCTGATTAGCTGTAACAATGACAGCTAGTTGATGCCCATGCACCACTACTCTGATAGTCTATTTAAATAACGTATTTATTTTATGAATTCTTGATATAAACATTTTAGTAACAACCATATGAGGTTTATTAACCATAAACAAGCTCTTCACGATCACTTTAATTCTAACGTAACAAAAATCCAAATTGGGAGCATGGGAGTAAAATATGCAACTGAAGAATTTACCTTGAGCTCCCAGTGATTGAACTTCCAACCTGGTGAATAGTTATCTCGCAAATCAGCTCTAACTCGAATATTAACACTGAGTAACCGCCTTCGATAATCATTGCATTTTGCAATCAGAGCATCTCTGTCTTCTTCAGAAAGTGCATTTGTAATGCCACAAGGAATAACCACCACCTAGAATCCAGCACAGTATCACAAATTTATACAAAGGAGCAGTATATGGAAGTAATGAAGTCACATCACCACCTAGTATCCAGGAGTATCCAGGTGACTATAAACCTTCACATAAATCAACCTGTATGGTTTCTAATCTATGCAGATTATCTAGCAACTATTTAATAGCTGCATATTGTTTGTCCATGTTAAATACATTTGTTTTTCATTTAACCTATTATAAATCATTATTCAAAAAATAATTTCTAAAATTTTTATAAAGTAGGTAAAAAAATTAAGAGTAAAAAAAAGTAACACAAATAATATACATAGTTACACAATAGCAAGCTCTAGACTGTATTCTACGTTGTTTCTGTATCAGCGAAATCTACCTGAATGACACTCAGAAAAAAAAATCACACTTTAAAATTTTCTTCGCTAAGTATGGCTTGTATTTTATAAAAGAAATGATAAACAGAAATATTTTCCTTACCTGAACACAGGCTACACGGGGTGGTAATACTAAGCCCATGTTGTCCCCATGAACCATGGTCATAACACCAATAGTTCGAGTTGTCAGGCCCCAGGAGTTTTGATAGGCAAATTGCTTCTCTCCTGGTGTCTTTGGATCTTCAAAAATGATTTCAAACATTTTAGAAAAGTTCTGCCCTAAATGATGTGATGTTGCTCCCTAAAATAGAGAAACACATCTTTTAATTTTAATAACCTATTAATGCCTTTGAAAATAATTACTGTTAAGATCACACACCTTAAAATGGCGCTAGACCTGCTTTATCTTCCCTGATTTTTTATATTAAATAAGTTTTTAAAGCATAACTGATACAACAAAGAGACGAAGATTAGTCAAAAAATATATAGTAGCATACAGCTATGAGCAGCCCCTCTTATAGGAGTTACTTTAATTACAAAGGTTTTTAAAAGATCCATGCTTTGGTAATTCAGGATATAAGCCTTGATTTAACTGACCTTGGAGATTTACAGGGAATGGGACAAATTAGCCTGAAACTATAATATGGCCTTAGAAAGCATGTGATATACTGATTTTTAAGAGTCTACTTCTCTGATGACAGAAGAAACTTGTCAGATCTGCCCACAGGCTATGCTTACAGTCACCTAGGAATCCTATGCAGCAGTTTGATACCTGGATAGCTCTTCCACTGGCAGATATAAATGCTTCTACTGTAGTTGTGTAGTCTCCTCCCGCAAATTTCTCCTTTTCAGTCTTTCTTCCCTTTACAACAGGAATTGCCAGGAGTTCTTCATATACCTGAGCATATAAGTCAAGTATCTGCAAAACCTGTAACAACGTTTTAAATGAAGTGTTCAAATTTATGGTATATTTATTGATGATAGATCTATAAAAACTGTAGTATTTAAAACTAATTGTGGGGCTTCCCTGGTGGCGCAGTGGTTAAGAATCTGCCTGCCAGTGCAGGGGACACGGGTCCGAGCCCTGGTCCGGGAAGATCCCACGTGCCGCGGAGCAACTAAGCCCATGCGCCACAACTTCTGAACCTGCGCTCTAGAGCCTGCAAGCCACAACTACTGAGCCCACATGTCGCAACTACTGAAGTCCACACGCCTAGAGCCCGTGCTCTGCAACAAGAGAAGCCACTGCAATGAGAAGCCTGCGCACTGCAACGAAGAGTAGCCCCCGCTCGCCGCAACTAGAGAAAGCCCGTGCAGCAACAACAAAGACCCAACGCAGCCAAAAATAAAATAAATAAAATAAATAAATGTATTAAAAAAGAAAAGGAAAAAAAAACTAATTGTGGTGGGAAAAGCACTTCAAACAATAAAAATCTTTTTTTATGGAAAGGTCAAAGCAGCCAGTGTGAATTTATTAAAACATTCAACAAAGCAGTATGCAAATAAGTGGAATAATTTTTTAAAATATAAATAACTTTAGAATATAAGAGAAAATAAATGCTTATGAAAGATACACAGTAACAAAGGTAAAAAATCTCCTGAAGAATAATTAATTTCACCCATGGGATTATAATTTCTTCTATACATTGAAGTCCAAAACTATTTTCATCTGAAAATTTAAAACAGCACATTTTCTAATAAAATTTCAGTAAGCAGTTTCTTAAGTCCACGTACATTTGAATTAACTTGTTTTTTCTTGTAACAGATACATAAATTTTAAGGAACAAAATAATTTATACCAGGAAATTATCTTTTAATGTCATTTTGAGATCAGACCAAATTTCAACTTACAGTTATTTACTGAATGATTACTATGTAAATAGATAGCACTGCATTACTTACAGCTGGAGGGGAGGGAAAAAGCACAGCCTGGACAAAGAATTAGAACATAATTAATATGGAAGACAACTGTTATACCTCTTCTGCTGCCTCTTCAAATGTAGCAAATGCACTGTGCCCTTCCTGCCAAAGGAATTCACGAGTACGTAGGAAAGGTTGAGGATGCTTGAACTCCCAACGCTGGAAGAGGCAAGAACACAATTTAATCTTTAGAGAGAGCTTTTCAATTTTTGGTTAACAACTTTATATGGTAAGTAATAAGAAATCATAATTGTAATCCAAAATACTTCAAAAATGCTTCCATACTCCCAATCCTTTGAATATAAAAACAAGAAAAAAAAACCGTGTGTGTGTGTGTTTTTAAATGAATAAGAAGAATAATGAAAGAATGTAAGAAGGGGTGTGCACCTACCACCACATTGCACCACTGATTGAGCCTGATGGGCAGGTCTCTGTGGGACTGCACCCATTTCGCGTATGCAGGATACATTACTGAAAAGACACAGGAAAATACAGGCAGAGTTAGTCACTAAAGGTTTTATTCCCCTTTGAAGGCTGGTTAGCGTTAAACAGGAAACGTAATTAATAGGAATTAAAATGCTATGCTTGTGCAGGTAAGTGAACGGTATTGTATTTCATCAAACGAATTAGTCAAGGGAATAAGTCCGCCTATAACTGACCGTATTTTATTTTCTTCACAATGAGATTTACATTTAATTTGATAGCTTTTCGGCTGTTTTACTTCTAAAAACACTAAGTGAAGATCTTATAGTATATACTGTGTTCTATGTTAAGTTCTTTCCTTTCATTATCCTGTTCAATCCTCACATTCAACCCACGAAATAGATATCATAATCTCAATATTGACAACGTGGAAGCTGAGCTTAGAGAAGTTAAATCACTTGCTGAATCCAGAATTAGAAGCAGAATTTAGGTTAAATCCATCTGATGTATCTACCCAGGGTCTGAAACCTCTTGCCATTAACTGCTAATTTAAGTGAAGGTGCCTTTCTTATCATAGCCTATTCAGGATTATCTATAATTAGTAAAACAAAATATAACTTTGCCAATCTGGTATGTGAAAAAAAGCTGGTGTCATAATTTTAATAATACATCATTATACTATTATACAAGAGTATCGCTAAAAGTATCAAATAAAAAGCAAACAATCCTTAACTCTAAAGATAGATAATCCCTTTGGAGACAGTGACAAGCCCAAAGACTCAAAATTTCCAAGAGGTACTCCCATTTATTATGTGCAATTTTAGGAAAATCATTTAACCCTTCAGAGATCTTTTTTTTAACCTGCAAAATGGAAATAACAATAGCTGTCCCTACTTTCCTAACTACACTACTGTTAGAATAATACAAGGTGTAAATGAAATCACTTAGTAACCTATAAAATCCCTATATAAATGTAAATGTAATATTAAAATGACTAATTTGAAGAAAATAAGGCATTAAACATTAGTGTTTGCAATTTTATAATCAATTCCAAGAATAAAAACTATTCCAAGAATAAAACTTCTTGGAAAGCTCTGAAAAATTAGAGCATGAAATTAAAAATGATTTAAAAGTGCTTTAAAAAAATCTTTATCCTAATGATAAACAGCTCCACAATGAATACTGTACAGAGAATAAAATTCTACGCCACTTAAGTCTGCATTCATCTTCATCAACATTCATTAAACTTGGTATCATCAATAAGGATTATAAATATCACAAAATAAAAGGTGAGACTCAACTCTAGAAGCTGTCTCTAATGTTCAATGAGCTTTTCTCCTGTGTTCCAAGGCCCATCCTCACCTGTTTCACTGGTAGGACGAACAGCAATTGGTTCTGCCAACTCTGTTTTGCCAGATCTTGTCACCCAAGCAACCTAGTAAGATGAAATCATTTTTCATACATTTTTTAAACAGCACTTCAGAGGAAGAGCAAAGATATAGTCAAATCTCTATTTCAAGTTTTGCTATATCAATTAAGGCAAGTTAAAATAACTGCTTCTGTTCACTGTGAGAAAAGGTAGATACTTACTGTCTTTATAATGTTTACTGAAAAGTAAAAGCCAGTTAATTAGTGAATGTAACAAAAAGAATCATGACTTGCCCTGATGAAAGAAATCTAATTTTTTTTAAATGGCTTTACATTTCTCTAAGTTGGCTGCAGTAACTTGCCTTTTAAATTACTATTCAAGTATGAACTGAAAATATACTTCTGAGTTCATGACAGAAAACTGCAAAAATAAATAAAGCAGGCTAACTTACCTCAGGGGCAAAGTCAGCAATATGAGTCTTCTCTTTCTCTAATGCACCTTGAGACACAAACATGGGGAAATAGCAGTTTCCAACACCAAGTTTCTTGATCTCAGCATCAAAAAAGTCCTTGATGGATTCCCAAATGGAATATGCCCAGGGACGAAGGATATAGCAGCCACTTATATCATAGTATTCGATCATTTCTGACTTTGTGATGACCTTTTTAAAAGAAAAATATAGTCTATGAAGCCTAAATTGAACCAAAATTATAGTATAAGTGCCAAGAGTATGATAGCCAAGCTTCAAGTCTGGAGGCTTCCCCTGTTGGCGCATCCTCTTAATGGGCGTGTAAAATGGATCATTCTAGACTGTGAAACACCAGGGCTCTAAATTCTTAAGATGACTTGAATTCTAACCTTGCTTCTGCTGTTTTACTATTTTGTGACTTAGGACTAATCCCTTTACCTCAGCAAAAAAACAAAACAAAACAAAAAAATCAAATAATGACTATCTCATAGGGCTACTTCTCAATTCAATACTTTCTGTGACATTGCTTTGAAATCTGACATGTTACATGACTATGCTATGTATTATTAAAGGCACTATGCATTATTACTTTGTGTCTGGATTTAGAATCTAAATATAAAGTAGCCTTTGAGAAATTTCAAACATAAAAATCAACTGAACCCATACTCACTTGAGAATACCAATCTGCAAGATTTTCTTCTTTTTTTGCCTCAAGACCCAACCTGCAGATATAAAAAATAAAATACAAATCTCTTCATCCAGCAATTGCTTTGTGGTTGAATGGAAATAAACCTCTAAACCTCAAAATAGCTTGGTTTTTCTTCAGTCTGAGTTATTTCTATATTTATATCTCTTCTATATTCATTCCCATGATGTTCTTAACCTAGAAAACAGTTCAATCATCTCTTAAAAGATCGTGTGATGCTATCCACCAAAAGCTAGGAAAGCTAATAAGCGTAACAAAAGCTATGATTTTAATGCAGACATTCCTTTTACAAAGTTCTTTATAAGGAAATGTATTTGTAGCAAAGACAGAGCCTATTCACATAGTGTTCTCACTAAAAAATAAAAAGAATCTTTTGCCAGTTTCAATCCAGATAAAAATATAGTTAGTAAGATCAGTGTCTCATTGAAAGTAATATGTAAAAAGTAGTAAAGACAATGGCTATATGTATACATGTGTCAATATATAAGTGTGTATATATATATATATCCTTACATGTAAGTTTTTTTTCTATAAGTTTTTCCTTTAACCACAGTAAATAAAAGTTGCAGAGACAGATGCTTCCAAAATAAATTAGATCTGCAATAAAAAACTATTCTAGAGATATGGGAACACATGTATATGTATAACTGATTCACTTTGTTATAAAGCAGAAACTAACACATCATTGTAAAGCAATTATACTTCAATAAAGATGTTAAAAAAAAATGTTTGAAGTCATTAATGATGGTGATTGTGCAATAAACTCTAAGAAATCAAAGAAAACTATTCTAGACAATAATCTTTTTATTGAAACACCAACCATTATCCAGGAAATTGTGGTCTTATGATCCACATAGAAAAATCTACCCATTAGTTATGTTTTATAAAAGGTACATCTTTTTAGAGTTTACAAACAAGGCTTTATTGGCTTAAAATCTTAATGTATTTATGTTTGAATTCTCCATTGTTTCACTTTGATACATCTCAACAAAATGCCTACATGAAATCTGGCCCTTTCACAAGCAGTCAGAAGGTAAAAAATGAGAAGTTCTATTCTCACTTCTACTATTCTATAATGCTGATCACCCAGTCAATGGGAAAGAAAATAACTGTTGTATTCTCTTGTTTGAGGAGACACTGTGTGTATACTGTGAGTGATGAGAGGCAGAATTTGAAATTCAGCTAAACAAATCTAACACCAAAGTACCTCTAAACAGTAGTTGCTAACAACAGCCTAACTTAGGTTCAGCTTAGAGTGAACCTCACATAAAGTTCACTCTAATTTTGGGTTGTGGATAATGGGGGAATCATATTGTTCATATGGATTAGAAGATATTGAAACACCATCTGTTCCACAGTGCTGTCTTTAAACCCGCTTTGTTTTATATTTAACCAATTTTAAAAGCCTATTGAGAACAAAGTTCTCGTTTAGTCCCCACAAAAGATTTTCATCTGAAAAATCTGCTGAAGTGCAAAACAATGTGTACAGTTAGGCTAACAATTGTGTTACAAGGGAGGAAGAAGAGGGGGAAAAAAAAATATATATATATATATATATATATACACACACATATATATTTGTTTTTAATTGTGTAAGCAAATGAAAATCTCTCAGTGGATAGGGAAGAAACTAGTAACAGTGGTTACCAATTCATTATGGTGGTAGGAGGAACTGGGAAGATGGGAAGGAAGCATCGGAGTGAGACTGCACTGAACTTTTTATATTCTAAGATGCTTGAACCAAGCAAACGAATGTGTTACCTATTTAAATAAATAAACAGAAAATGAACAAAAGCTCTCTGCTGACATTATACCTTTAGCATTCTCCAATTTAATGTGATAGTCAAACTAACCAAAATTTGTTTTTTTAAAAAAATAATTAAAAGTTGACTTCATCCAAAACTTTGCTTCACTTCAAATGAAGTTTCCACGTTTTATTACCTGGTCTGCTTCTTAGGTCCATGTCCTTCCCCTGGTCCACTTGATGACAGCCCACTTCCTTGGTTTTTAGAAGAGTCTTTCTTTTGGCCATCGTTTTGTTTCTGAGTTTTATTCTGCTTTTCAGATTTATTTTCTTTTTCTTTCTTTTTCTTATCTTTTTCCTCAGCCCCATTGGCAGAGACAGGCTTATAATCTACTCCCGTCAGAGACTTGTACTGTGCCTTCAGCTGAAGGAGTTCCTGTACAGCTGTATCTACTTGATCCTTTAATAAAAGAAAAAGAGAAAAGGGCATTTAATTCAAATCACTGTCTCAGCACCAATGTCCAACACTTTAGAAGCAGATTTGAAAACACAAAGGCAGAGGGTATGAGGTAGGGGTGGAGAATGTCAAATACACACTACTGAAAGTGAATAAAAGAGCATGAGAAACAGAAACAGAACTGGAAAATACTGACTAAAAAACTGTACTATAACTGCACTGTTCAAAGAATAGCCACTGGCCACATGTGGCCGATTAAATTTAAATTAAAGTAAATAAAACTTAAAATTCAGTTCCTCAGTCACGTAGCCGCATTTCAAGGGCTCAACAGCCCTTGCGGCTAGTAACTACTGTACTGGACAGAACTGTTAGAGAACATTTCCATCATCTCAGAAAGTCCTATTAGAAAGCACTAGGATATAATATGTATTCTACTGTAATTTAAGTTGAGTCATTAAATTACATAAGTTGAACATTTCACAGTTATAAAAAATGACAGTAATCAAGTTTCTATATTACTGGTTAAACTTCAAAACCTATAACGACTTACTGTTTTCCACTCATCTGAATCGGTACCAACAAATCCTCCTCCCATAAAGATAATACAACTAGCGCATACTATACTAGAGCTCAAGATAAAACTTGCCATTTGAGATTGACAGAGCTTTAGGAGAATGAGTCAAACAAAGAGTACGCATGGAGGGCCTACAATATGCCAGGCACTGATATGGTCTAGGTCCCTATTCTCAAGGATCTTACAGACAAGAGAGAAACAGACAACTTAACAATTAAACTAGCTGTTAAACGATTTAAGTGTTATGTCAGAGAAAGGCAGTGTCATATGAGAATGACCAGGCCACTCTAGTTGGGATGGGGGATAGGGGATGGGGGATGGGGGATAGGGGATGGGGGATGGGGGATGGGGGATAGGGGATGGGGGATGGGGGATGGGGGATAGGGGATGGGGGATGGGGGTTAGGATCAACGAACACTTCTCTAAAAGGCAAGATGAAAGACTTGAGAACCAACATCATGAGTAGAAGTTAGCCAAATCTGACGGGACACAAAGGGTTCCAGGCAAAGAAAACGGCCTGTAGTGTAAGAAACAAAAACACACAAACATAATACCACACTAACCTTAGAAGCTTTTTCAGCTTTAAGTTTTCGAACTACTTCTCCTTGAGTAGCTACTTTGTCAAAAAGTGATTTGGCTTCTGGTGTTTCTGGACCACGAGGCTCAGAGCTTCTGGATGGACTTGAATCTGAACTTTGTGATGATGGGGGCTGACCAGGAACGTACTCCTTCCCAGTTTTTTCTTTATACTGAGCTTTCAGGGACAGTAAGCATTCTACAGCTTCATTTACTTTAGCCTGAGATAAAAGAGGAAAAAAAGATAAGTATTTAATGCTTTCTGAAATTTCTGAAAATTTCAGTGATTATTAAAAATCATTAACTACCACCAAAATATCCCTGTAAATAATCATCATGGAGAAACCCAAGCACAAAGGAGCTAAATCATCAGCCTAAAATAGCAGATGAAAGCTAAAGAAAAGTTCAAAATATAAATATCATAAATCTATATACAAATCATAAAAGTAAACATAAATGCAAATACACATATAATACTGTGACTTTACACTTTACATATGTAAACAAATTATAGAACATCCCAGCAAACTGTCAGTTTCCAAGCCCTGGGACTGTAAACAGTGGAGCCAGAATTTACAAAATCAGAATTTGCCTATATGAATCCTTATTTTCTTCAGCCTATTAAACAGACACTAAATACAGCACTGGAAAAAAAACCCCACAGTATGGACTCAACTAAAGAATAGCTACATCACTCTTAAAAATTTACAGTGAAATGAGAAGGTATGTTGGTTTTAATTAGACATTCACCTATATATATCAGCCTCTGATACTTCAACAGAATTATCATGACAAAGAATGAAATACTCAGCCCAACTGAGACACTTGTGACTTCAGCAGAGAAGGACAGGCAAAGTGCCCACGCTGGACACCTTACCTGAATGGTGATACCATCTAACCACAAACTACACTATATACTATATACTATACCACTGGAAAGTCAAGGCATCAATCAAAACAGAGAAAAAGTGCCTCCCAATTACCTTATCCAAGTTTTATGGCTATGTTCTAACAGTGCTCCAAATAGCTAAGAGGAACCCAACACAAGCAGAAAGAATACTAAAATGGGGGTCAAAGGAACACAGGAATAACCGGTATACCTTCAAAGAATTTGCATGTACAAAACAGCAACTGACATTTCCTTGTCCGATACTTTATGATACAGTTTTGCTGCCTGTTAGAGTCTGCCACACTAGGCATCACAGAGGAAGTAAAGGTAAGAGGAGAAATTGCAAAGAGAAATGAGTAGGTTGTCTGATTTGTACTCCTGACCTGTCTCTTGTTTATATTCTGTCTTTAGAACTGAATGTTTCCACAACAAAATCCTAAGAAAAAGAACATAGTTAATCAGACACATAAGAATCAAGAAACTTCCATAAGCTAGAAGAAAGAAAATGGCATAAAATAGTTAAGGGACTTTCCTGTAACCATTTCTACAAAAAGAGGTCTATTTGAAAGAAGTTCCATTTTATACTATAAGCAGGTATTGACTAGAGTTTGAAGTCAGATGGCACACATTTCACAAAGGAAAAACCCTTGTGTGGCAAGATTACAATTTGAAATATTATAAAGGAGAAAATTAATATGGACAAACTACTTCATTACTGAATGAAATATTCTAAAAGTGGAGTAAAACTATATATGTCTATATCCTCTCCAACTAAATTATTATTAGTTAACTAAATTATTCAGGTTATTTTTCGAAACAGTGAAATCATACTACTTGCTATGCAGTCTTATCTGATGATTTAGAAGGTACCTAAAGATTCTTGAAAGAATTAGAATTATCAATATAAAACATAATTACTATCATTTTATGGCCTATTTACTCTGTGCCAGATACTATGCTAAGTGCTTTACATGGACCATCTTACTTAATTCTCAAAACAACCCTTATCCATTTTATAGAAGAAAGAAGAAAAGCTTAGAAAGATTAAGTACCTTACCCAAAGTTATACAGTAAGTGGTAGAGCGAGAATTTTAATCTACGGTTTATTCTAGAGTCTTTCATCTTGAACACAATAGTATGCATCGCATTATAGAAGGTATGAGACAATGATCTAAATTTCAACGTTCAATTTAATCTTACTAACATGCCATGAACACTGCTTTTTCAAAAGAGGTCTTTGATTCTTACTTGACTACGTCTCATAGAATGAGAAAAAAATAATTTCTTTTAATATTCTAGCTTTCTGGATTAAAAGACATTTACAAAGAGAAATTGGAAAGTACTACTCAGTAGTACAAGATTACACAACAGCAGAATGTTAAAAAGCACTTGTTAATAGATCTTAAGTCTTTAATGGACAAAGACTGTCTTAAACTTACCTAACATGTGCCAACACAGACAAGAAAGAAGTTTTCAATAAATAATTGTTGATGCGGATGAATAAGAATGGAAACAGCCCACAAAAAGACTTCAGTAAAGATTTAAGATGGGAATTTGAGGAAGTAAAAATGACGCTGAAAGAATGATTTAAAACATGACTGAAAATGTAGAAAATGGACGAGAACACACCTGGTTGGAATGCATGAAAAGTACACAAACTGTTTTTGCGGCAGCCACTAGATGGAAGCATTTCCCCATGGGGAAAGGAGGCAACTTTAATAAAAAGAAAAACCTAGAACTTAACCAATTCAAAACAGTAAGAACAGAACCTTTCAAAATGGCCTCAGCACCTCAACGATCAGTGAAAAAAGCTTTAAAAAATACTTTTTTCAAACTTTATTTTTTTCCAACTCTATTCACAGTCACCCACCTTTGCTCCTTACTAACACAGCTGAGGGAATTACACCTCCACACATTAATGACGACTCCCCAAAGCAAAGATTCTCACTTCGTTGGGGGGTCGGGGGCGGGGGTTGGTGGTGAATGGTAATCAGAAGAGGGAGTCTTTCAAATGCGGGAGGGGGAGTGCGAAGCTTGTATCATATTAAAAAGTCTGCTTGGAGATTTAGCAAACTTAAAGTTTGAAGGTTTTCAAAGAAAGGCATTTTCTTCTCTGAATCAATGGATTAGAAATCTATGTTTAGCTTAAGCCTGTAAGAAACAGCCCGTTTACTGAACCTGGATCCCAGGAACCAATACAGCACAGGAAAGGGCCCAGACTCCTCAGTCAACCTGGATTAGAACACCTGTTTTGCCGTTTCTCATCTGGTTCACTTACCTACATCACAACGTATCTGTTACTTTTCTGACACAAATAAATCAATACAAACTCCTCTGATTTTCCTAGAAGATCCTTCAGCTGAAGTCAGTCTTATGAAATGTCTTGTTTCACAAGATGGTTGGATTTATACTTGCTTAGAGCAAAAGTAAGTTTGCATTAAGTACCACATACAAATATTGCAGAAACCCACTAACACAAATTCCAAACAAGAAGCTCAAAACCATCAAGGGAAAGACGGGTTTGTTTCTTCTCATTTTCTCCGCCTACGACATTTATTTTTTGGCCTGAGAATTCTTAAGGCTATTTGGGGTGGGTGTGAGGAGTAGTGGCTTTCTAGAACAGTCTGTTTAATGGACAAAGGGATATAACAATGTGTCTCCTTTCTTGATAAACTGTGATTTGGGTTTTAAAACCAAAAACACTGGTGTAAAATACAAAAGAGCAAAGGTTGGCAAAACATTTAAGATGAATTACTGGGGGCATGAAATGCAAGGTGCTGTGAATTAAAATGCTGCCAGCGCAGAAGTAAAAGGTGACCAGCACCCCCTCAACATAGACGAGGTTTGACAAGACCAAACAACTGTGGATTATTATTATTATTATTATTTTTTTTTTAATAAATTTATTTATTTATTTATTTATGGCTGTGTTGGGTCTTTGTTTCTGTGCGAGGGCTTTCTCCAGTTGTGGCGAGCGGGGGCCACTCTTCATCGCTGTGCGTGGGCCTCTCACTGTCGCGGCCTCTCTTGTTGCGGAGCACAGGCTCCAGACACGCAGGCTCAGTAGTTGTGGCTCACGGGCCCAGTTGCTCCGCGGCACGTGGGATCCTCCCAGACCAGGGCTCGAACCCGTGTCCCCTGCATTGGCAGGCGGATTCCCAACCACTGCACCACCAGGGAAGCCCGATTATTATTTTGATTCAACGTAGTCATCATCTGATTTTGCTGCCATTCATTACTTCAATTTTTAAAATCCTTAACTATGAAGGTTCTGAAAAGTCTTTCCTCTAAGGGAAAGACTTTTCAATAATAAAGGGCCCGGGCCAGACAGTAAATATATTAGGCTTTGCAAGTCTGTTGCAACTACTCAGCTCTGGAATTACAGCGCTAAAACGGCCATGGACAATATGTAAACTAGTAAGTGTGGTTGTGTTCCAGGAACATTTCACTTACAGAACACAGGTGCAGGCCACAGTTTGCCAAGCCCTGTCCTGGAGTCTGAAGTGTCATAGTATTCCATAAAACCTTTGACTTACCATTTTCTGACTCCCATTTCAAGAAATACTATAAATTCATGTTCAAAACGCTTCACTCAAATTTCAAATCAGAAGAATCTGTTCAAAACCAAAACTTTATTTTTTGGAACTGCAACTTTAAAACTTTCAAAGTTAATACTTAAAATCTGAAAAGTGGCCTTAACTATTAAAGTAACTCAGCAGTAAGAGTTATTAAATATTTGGTGTGTTCTTGGATTTCCACCTCACACTCTGCTTGATCCACCACTGTAACGCAACAATCTACTGGGCAGGAGGAAAAGGAAAGGGGAGCGGAAGGTGGACTTGAAGGTTTTTATTCTTTGCCCACATTATGCTTATATTCTGCCTTCATGCTTAAAAGTTCGTGCACGGAATCACCGATCTGATCCTGAAAAAGAAAAGGGGGTGGGGGGGGGAACGAATAGAGGAAGAAAAGTCTCGTTGAAACCTGTAACTATAAAACCTCAGCCGACCACTTTCCTTACTTTAGTGGTAGTAACATGACGTAGGAAATGGAATGATAAAGCGGCTTAGACAAATTATTAATGTAAAACAAGCACAGACTTGCTTAATAAATAATAACAAACTAGTAAAACCATGACTCTCTGGTGCTTAGAACGTCTCTAACTGGAAATAACTTGGGAATGAGTCAAAATTGGAATCCACACTTTGCAAACTTCAGGAAGTTACTTTTACATTCATATTCACTTCAGAAAGTAGTTTCTCATTGGCTACTAAAACCAACAAATAAAAAAAAGGAGTATTATTTGAATATTATTGTATGTGGTGTTGTGAGGATTAAATGCAAAAATAGCAATGTATAGTGAACAGTACCAGATATAGTCTACATAACACTTCCATTCATAGTAACTGCGTTGGTTCTCAGGAAAAAAGAGCAATTTACTACTGTTAGCATTTAGAGAAAAAAAAATATATATATAAGTAATATTTTGAAACACAGATATGGTACATTGTAGGCTTTCAATAAATGTAGGTTAAACTACACTGAAGTCAGATTCATTTCAGTATCACATTTATCATTATCAAAAAGCACCTAGTGAAAGTACCTGCCCAATTTCCAAAGAAATTTAGAGTTTTTTACCCACAGGCTGACTTTCATAACTTCAACAGTGCTATTTTATGGATGTGATCCATTAACCCAGCAGGATGGGAAATTGAGTTGGCTGTTGCTGTGAGTATAATGGTTGCCGTTGTTACTGCCCCACACGTAAGCAGCTGACCAAGAATCAGCACAGAATACCACATACTCTACTCAGAACGAAGGAATGTAAAGAGCAAAGCCCTTCCCCTCAAATTACATCTAGAAAAGGGTCCATAGTGAGTGTATGACATATACAGAGAGTACAAAATGCTCCTAACCTCACCACAGGATAGGAAACATCAAGGGTTTATATGCCCAACCCATACACCTACCAGCCTTCATTCCTTGAAGCAAAGCTGTTTTAGAGCATCACAGCTATGCAGGACTTCAACAGGCTCGTTGAAGAGAAAGGAGAAAAGATTTCTCACACTTCACAATGAAGAGACAGAAAAATAATAACTCCTGGAGCAAAACCCAAGATCTCCCCAAAGCGTTTGCTCTCCTCAGCAGAGGTCAAATGTCCATGAATGAAAGTATCTTAGGGGACAGGGTTTCTAGTCAGATGCAGAAAAACTTGTTAATGAGGTGAGGAATTTACAACCTCAAGTTACTCAATCATTCTCCAACCAAAGCCCAGGATGTTGACCAGACGACAGATCCCCGGGAACACTTTAGAACAGATCTCCTCCAGTCACGTAAGTCAAGCCCAGTGGTTCGTCACATCTCTCTGTGTTCATGCCACAGCCCAGATTCTACAGTTTTTGGTAGCTTACTTATCCAGTTACAGCACTACTAATTTGATCATGTTTTAGAACTATGCTACTATTTGAGTAGAACTACATGTCTTGATTATTAAACTTGATTCTTCTCTATCCCAGATGCCATTCCTTTTGCCTCTTATTTAGAGCAAGCAATCCTGTACCACACTCAGTGCTACCACCCACTTGGCTAAATGTTTTTCCTAAAGATAGCATTAAAACGAGAATGAAATTTATACTTCAGTCAAAATGTGGTATCACTTGAGGGCTCCCCTACGAAAAATCTGAAATAGTCACTGGTCAGAAACCTCTTGACAACTCATTATTCCCTGAATATACCTCGAACTTTTGCTGGTGCATCTTCTACACCCAGTCCCAGGCCAGCGGCATCAGTACCACCTGAACAACTTTTTACAAATGCATACTCTGTGCATGCTTTGGACTTACTGAAGCAGACACTCAAGAGGTAGGGCCCAGCAGTCTATGTTTTAGCCAGCTCTCCGGTAATTCTGATGCACAATAAAGCTTGAGAACCACAGATCTACACTAAGAGTACCTCCTCTGAAAGTCATTCACCTTAAAGGGCTTCTTCTACTTCAGGACTACTTTAAATATCCTTTATTAACTGTTGCCCCCTTGCCTGCCACTTATAGACACAGACACTTCTGAGAGCCATTTACACATATCCCGCAGGATTACAGTCTGTGCATGGCTCTTCCTCAGCCCCACGCCCCCACTAGATGGTAAGCTGTCTCGCACTAATATTTCCAGAGCTTGGCAGATAGCACGTATCAATAAATGTTGATTGTTACGTCAAAATACTCAATCGGACAGTCTATAGACAACATGTCTCATAAGATGATACTAGCCTAGGTCGTTTGACCTCATAAGCTAACTTACAATGTGTCTAAACTCATTCCAGGATACTGACCTTAGGGGCTTTTTCAGCTTTCAGTTTACGAACCACCTCCCCTTGTGCAGCAACTTCATCATACAGAGATTTACTTTCCAGAATATCTGATGATGATGTAGAAGAAACATTCTGTACTATCGCAGCAGGAGGATTTCCAAGTTTATATTCCTGGCCAGTTTTCTCCTTATATTCAGCCTTCAAAGCCAAAAGTTGTTTTACAGCTGCATCTATATCTTCCTTTGCTGCTTTCTTGGCTTTTAACTCACGAACCACATCCCCTTGAACAGCCACTCTGTTGTAAAGGACCAAGGAATCCTCAGACGTAGCGCAAGTATTATTCAAAGAAGGAGCTGACCTTGTCTTAAGAGGAGTAGCTGCCTACAGAGGCAGAAAACCAAAAGTAAAATTAATTCATGTTAAAAATCTTTCCACAAAATTATATCCAACTGTTTTCTAATGTTTTAAGTTAAAAACAAAATTTAAAAATTTTACTCCTTAAAAAGTTTAAATGAATAATCTCATTCCTAAAAATTTATCCTAATGAGAAATAACAGAAGTAAACAAAGGTAGAGGTACATAGATACTCACTGGAGCATTTTTATTACAGCAAAAAACTGAACCTAAATCATTACCATTAGAGGACTATTTAAAGAAATTATGACACACCCACCAGATCTGAGAACAAATCACTGCTCTACCACACACGAGCTGTGCAACCTTGAATTAGTTACTTAAGCCAGTTCTGCTTTTTAACCATAAGAGAGGGATAATAATTGTATTGAACCCATCAGGTTGATGGGAAATAAAAGGTAATAAATCTATGTAAAGCTCTTAGTTACAAAGGCTGAGAAAAAGTAAATATCAATTAAGTTAGGTATTATTACTAATTTTTTAAAAGATGAGATGTATCTAGATTGTTGACAAGGCAAGAGCTCCATGAAATACTGTGAAACAATTTTATAGTAATGCTGTGAAACAATTCCATTTGTGTAAAATTATATATTTACAGGCATATGGTTGTATATAAGCATGTGCAACAAATCCAGAGATATGTTCCCTAAACTGATTTCTGGATAGTGAATAACTATACTATATTTATTCTCAATGTCATGCTCTTCTTTCGCTTAGAATGTTTTCCTCCTACTGAAACCCTTCCAACTTTAAAACCCTGCTACACTATATCTTCCCTGTGACTTTTTTAATGGTCTTCTACTTAATTTTTCAGAATAATCTCATACATATTCATTGAGCCATATGTATTAAACTCCAAAATGTTTTGTCTCTACTTCAGAACTCTGTTCTGATACCAGACCCAGTATTCTGAATGGTCTTCCAGACATCTTTACCTGGATAGCTAAGAGGCACCTCAAGCTGTATCAAAGTTGCATTTTACATGGAGATTAGGTTCTAAAATCACCATGTAAGTCAAAACCCACATACACTAAAAAATTAGTCCCCCAAAATTCCTTAAATCACTCATAATTTATAGTATTTTTTTTGGTGAGGTATATATATGTACAATCATAAACATTAATATGCACATATAAGTGCATAATATTATAGAATAAGGGAAGACTACAATAAAGGAAGCCATTGTATCAAAACTATATACAGTCTGTTCTGCTACACTTATTTTTGGTAAGATGAACTGACTCATTCATGGTTGGTATACAGGGGAACAATATCAATATAATGCTGAAAAATCACATCACCTTGTAGGTGATTTCTCCCAGTGTGTTAATGTTTTATGTCAAAGGAGCATAAAGGAAAAAGCTTACTCACAATTAAAGAGAAAGCTTTAGAAATACATGACAATCTTACAGAAGAACGAGAAAGTCTGTATAAGTGCATTCCTTTAGGGTAGGTGGTACTTTAAAAAAACTGTTTTCCATAACATTAAACCATCTAATGAAGGTGCAAGCACGGATGAAGAAGTTTCAAAGATATTATATATCCTCTTCTGCTCAAAAAAAAAAAAAAGAGTGTTGAAGCAGGGTACTCCCTGGATCAGACTTTAATTTTTTTTAAATTAATTAATTAATTTATTTATTTTTGGCTGTGTTAGGTCTTCGTTGCTGTGCGCGGGCTTTCTCTAGTTGCAGTGAGTGGGGGCTACTCTTCCTTGCTGTGTGCAGGTTCTCACTGTCGTGGCTTCTCTTGTTGAGGAGCACAGGCTCTAGGCGCGTGGGCTTCAGTAGTTGTGGCATGCAGCCTTCAGTACTTGTGGCTTGCAGGCTCTAGAGCGCAGGCTCAGTACTTGTGGTGCACGGGCTTAGTTGCTCCACAGCATGTGAGATCTTCCCGGGCAAGGGCTCGAACCCGTGTCCCTTGCATTGGCAGGTGGATTGTTAACCACTGCGCCACCAGGAAAGCCCCAGACTTTAATTTTGATAACACTGGTATCTACTGGAGGCAAATACCCTCAAAGATCTATATATCAAAAGAGAGAGCAGTACCACTAAGGTTTAAGGCTGCAACGATGGCTGACTGCAATGTTGGGTACAAATGCCCGTCAACTGTATTTTAACTTCTATTAGGATCTGCGCAGGTTTCAAAGCTTTTCCAAAAACTTTTTGATACTCCTCCCACCAAGAAGCCTCCTCTACATCCTCTTCCTTGAATCTGGGCAAGGTTATGACTGTTCAACCAATACAACATGGCAGAAGGGACGCTATGTGAGGTTTCCGAGGTTAAATCATAAACCATACAGTGATGCTTCGAACTTGTCTACTGGACGCTCACTTCTGGAGCCCCGATCTGTCATATACAAAGTCTCACCACCCTGACACTCATGCTGAAGCTGTCTGTCAACACATCCACTGAGCTCCTAGCCAACAGCCAGCATCAACTGCCACCCATGTGGGTGAGCCATTTGGGATGTCCAGCCTCGCTGAGCCTTCAGTGACTGCTACCCAGCCACAATCTGAATGAAACCACAAAAGATGCAAGTTTTTAGTGGTTTGCCCCAATCCTATTTTTCCTGATTAGTATGTCATTTTGTAGAACATAAAGTTTTTCAAGAACACACACACTGGGGCTTCCCTGGTGGCGCAGTGGTTAAGAATCCGCCTGCCAATGCAGGGGACACGGGTTCGAGCCCTGGTCCAGGAAGATCCCACATGCAGAGCAACTAAGCCCATGTGCCACAACTACTGAGCCTGTGCTCTAGGGGCTGCGAGCCACAACTACTGAGCCCGCGTGCCACAACTACTGAAGCTCGCATGCCTAGAGCCCATGCTCCGCAACAAGAGAAGCCACCACAATGAGAAGCCTGTGCACCACAACGAAGAGTAGCCCCTGCTTGCCACAACTAGAGAAAGCCCGCGCTCAGCAATGAAGACCGAAAAAAAAGAACACATACATTAACTCATAGCATAATACTAATAACTTTACAGGAAATGTAAAAGATGAGAGGCACAGGTGTAAATTGGGACCAATGAGGGAACAGTAGCCAAATTTCCCATCTCGTGCTATTCTAGTATATATACTAGCAGTTCTCAAGGTGTGGCCTACAAACCCCAGAGGGTTTCTGAGACCTTTTCAAAGGAGGTCTGCAAGGTCACAGCTATTTTCATGATAATAATAAGATGTAATTTGTCCTTTTTGCTCTCACTCTCTCATGAGTACACAGTGCAGTTTCTTGGAGGCTAAGGCAAATTAAAAAGATTTGCAAAAATGCAAAACCATACCACTCTCCTAACTAAAAGTTTTGTTTTAGAAAAGTTATATTTCATAAAAAAATGTTATTTATATAAACATATGGTTGGGTTTATTATTGCTATTTTTTAAATGAATTAATAAATTCTTTTAAAACTTCTCAATTTTAATTTTTATGGCAAACACTGATAAATATAATCCACGTAAACAAAGGTCCTCAATCATTTCTAAGTGTGAAACCAAAAAGTTTGAGAACTGCTGGTATATAAATAGCACAAGGATACTGCCCTACTTAAATTCTTACTTCTCTTCCTTTAATTTTCTTTTGGCTAAGACTACATAGCTTTTAGTTTGTGTAAATTAAAAGCTCAAGTCATGACATTCCCGCTCTTAATAGTTCCAAACTTGTATCTCCTAATAAACTGTGCTTCTGTCTTCCCTAGCTCAGGTTATTTACCACTCACTTACCTAGTCAACCAAAACAATACTAGAAGTTACTGTCTTCCTATTCTACTTCCTAAATTCATGTCCTACTTTATTTCCTCCATGCCCTCATGCTCTGGCTTCCTGACCACTTATCACACCTTCTAATCCTACATCCAATCCACCCTCCAAACCATCTTCTTCACTGCTACCAAATCTTCAATGACTACCCAACTGCCAACACCTATGGACCCCAAACTATGCAGCAAGGTATTCCAGGGAGCCACTGGAAATTCCTAGGGACACCACGGGATGTTTTAAATATCTAAGGTAAACAGTAACATATCCAACATCTGTCAAACAGTGCATACTACAAGTTCAAGGTGGCTCGGTTTCAACATTAGAGTGTGCTACATTCCTTTCAACGATGCCATATCTTTGCAAAGCTGGATTTTTCACAGCTGTTGTGTTAAAAATCAAATACCACAGGAAAATCATTGTGGAAACAGAAAATAAGCATGGTAGTGTCCAATCTGAGTCCAAGGTTCAAGAAAGAAATAAAAGTATTATTTTTTTCTTTCAATTAATACGTCATTTTAGGAATGAAATAAAAATAAGAATGTAATTTAAATATTTAACATTTAAGAACAAAATCTTTTATAAATGAAATTTAAGTTTCTTTTCCTTCAATGTATGTATATTATTTTTTTCAAATGGTTACTAAGTTACTGGGATATAAATATTTATCTAGTTGCTTGAACTTAACTACTTAATAAAGAGAACAGTTAGGAATTTCATTCAGCCTAGAGGTGTCATGAAAAAAATCACTGGGAAACTAAGGATGCTATGAAATGAGGAAGTTTGAGGACCTCTGGCCTGCACAATAAACTCCCGAATTCTCTAGACATGTCACGGCCTCTCAAATCCACATCCTGTAAAATGAGGACAGAAGCTGTGTCTCTATCTGGAATGTCCTCCAGACCTGGACTGCCAGGAAGATTCCTAACTCATTCTTAAAGACAGAGATTAAGCATTACCCCCAAGATGAAAAAAAACCAGAAAGAGGCAAAGTTTCTTATCTGCCCTTTTTCTCTTTTCTGAACCTCAATGACTGTTGGGAGCTCCTCTCCAAGATGCACTGGAGTTTGATAAAGTACAGACAGGGGGCCAGAAAACCAGGTCACCGTCCTAACACTGTCGTAACGACTTGTTTTCTTGGGCAAGGATCTACTGCAGCTCTATTAGAATTTAAAAAAGGCTTCTCTAAAAGATTCTTTTAATCTAGTCTTTCTTACTCTTTCACATAAAAAAAATTAACTTTTGAAAATCTTGTTTTGCAGGGTATTTTAAAATCTTACAAGAAAGAACAACAACAACAACAAAAATCGCAAAAGTTAGAGTTATTGTCTTCTTAGATCTCAACAGTGAGGAAGACAATCTTTGTAAACAAACAGATTCTAAACCCTAGGACAGAAAGATCACTGATTAGAGACATATCCATAAAAGTCAATTATTTACCTCATTCTTTGTTGTTTCTACTTTGGTCTTTTCCTTTGACCCAGATGTTGGCATTTCCTTCGTATGCCCATCAGGAATGTATATCAGAATGCATGGAGCTTCTATGCAACTATATGGACTAAAAAGAAAATGAAGGGACAAAAAAGTTTGTTTGAACAAAATTATCTGAACAGCAATTAAAATTGAATTCCTAGGTTAATTCAATGGCACTGTTAATACTTTTCAAGGTATAAGTATATAGTCCATTCTCTTATTCAAATCAGAGTCTCTTCAGAGTAGTTTAAAAACAATATATAAAAATTGACAGTGCTAACCATAAACTTTCAATTTATGAACTTTCATGGATATGAAAATGCTAAGTCCAGGACAAAGTTACATCTACTCTGGCCACCAGAAATGGCATTAGTGGATGTTCATGGTCTCACTCTTGACTTAAAAGAAATGCATCTACATACCACACCTAATCTGCTTATGAGCAGAAGAATTTCTGTACAACATTTATTTTGTAGGAATTTCTCAATTCTAAAGGGTACAGTCATTAGCAAAATCCACTGCCCTTGAGACTACTCATAAGCATAATATTTTTTTGAATTTTGTGGCAAAGGCCACAGAGTAAAAATAAGTGACAGAATTTAGTGACAACAGAATCCTATACATCTCTTCAGTATTTCTGAATATGGCCATATTGAAATATAATTCACATACCAAAAACTCCACCCTTTGAAAGTACACTATCCCTGGTTACATAAAACTGTGCAACCATCACCACTATCTAATTTTAAACCATTCTCATCACCCTAAAAAGGCCCTTTGTACCCTACCTGCCAGTCTCCCATGCCTCTGGTCCCTAGCAACCACTAATCTAACTTTGTTTGTATGAATTTGTCTATTCTGGACATTTCATATAAACGAAATCATACAATACGTGGTCTGTTGTGACTAGCTTACTTCACTTAGCATAATGCTTACAAGGTTCATGCATGTTATAGCATGAATCAGCGCTTCACTTTTTTTTATGGCTGAAAAATATTCCCTTGTATGGATACACCACATTTTGTTTATCCATTCATCAGCTGTTGGACATTTGGGTTGTTTGTACCTTTTGTCTATTACGAATGATGCTGCTATGAGCATTCATGTACAAATTTTTGTGTGAACATATGTTATTACTTTTCTTGGGTATATACATAAAAGTGGAAATGCTAGGTCAAATGATAACACTATATTTAACTTTTTGAGGAACTGCCACATTGTTTTCCAAAGTAACTACATCATTTTACAATCCTATTAGCAATGTATGAGGGTTCCAATTTCTCCACATCCTCAACACTTGTTACTGCCTGCCTTCTTGATTACAGCCATCCAAGGGGATACGGAATGATATCTCACTGTGGTCTTGATTTGCATTTCCCCTAATAACTAATAATATTGAGCATCTATTCATGTGCTTATTGACCACTTGTATATCTGCTTTGGAGAATGTCTTTGTCCGTTTTTAACTGTCCTTTTATTATCAAGTTGTAAGGATTCTTTATTTATTCTGCATACAAGTCCTTTATCAGATACACGTGCAAATGTTTTTCTCTCATTCTGTGGACTGTCTTTTCACTTTCCTGATGGTGTCCTCTGAAGCACAAAAATTTTTGATATAGTCCAATTTATGTATATTTTCTTTGGTTGCTTATGCTTTAGGTGTTATATTTAAGAAAGCACTGCTAAGGTTACAAAGACTTAAACTCATGTTTTCCTTTAAGAGTTTTATAGTTTAGCTCTTAATTCAGGTCCCTGATCCATATTTGAGTTAATTTTTATACATGGTATGAGGTAGGGGTCCGCTCACTCTTGCATGTGGTTGCTGATACAGCACCATGTGTCGAAAAGTTCAACAATTCTTTCAGAATAAACTGAGAGCCTACTCTCTTCTGGGCATGACTCTAGTTGGGACCATCACTACCACCACCACCACCACCACCACCATCACTAAATATTTAACAAGGGCTTAATAAGTACTGGGCACCGTGCATGCCGTTTACACACATGGTCTTATTTGACTAACGGCAACGTGATACTAAGATGAACATGAAAAAAGTATCTGCCCTTAATGAATTTCCAGTGGTGGAAACAAGATAGATAGACAGACAGACAGAAAGATAGATACAACAGCACGTGATAAATATTCTAAAGAGGAAAGTGCTCACTGCAATGGGGACACATAGGTTGGGTGCCTACCCAGATTAAAGGAATACAAGAAAGCTCTGGAAGACGTAACATTTGAAAGGTAACCCAGATGAAGAAAAAGAAGCACGGCCATTCCAGGAAAAAGCAAGAAGTTCAAAGGTAGCTGATGACTTTGGAAAGCCCCAAGCAGTCCAGTATCTTGAACAGAAGGGATCAGGAAGAGGTAAACTACAACACAGATGGCTCAGGTGGGTCGAGAGGCCATTACATGAAATATCTTGCATGCCAGACTAAGAAGTTTAGATTTTCCTCTGAAGCTAACAAGAATTATTAAGCAGGGGGGGATAATGTGATAAAATTGTTACTCTGAAATTTTTAGACTGGGGGCCATATGAAAATTGGATCAGAAAAGTGCAAAACTGGAAGGAAGAGACTACTTTAGAAACTGTTTTGGCAATCAAGGAAGAAATGCTAAGGGCCTGAAACAAAGGCAGAGCAGTGGATGCACAGAGATGAACTAGGCAAGCAGTACAAACAACAAGGTTTACTGATTAGAATGGGGGATGAAGGAGAAGAACTGAGGAGAGATGGTAACTAGGATCTTGAATTTTGAAGTTCGAGGTACTTGAAAGTTATCTATTCAGAGATGTCTAAAAGGCATTAATTAGATTCACAAGTCTGGAGCTCAGGAGTGAGGTCTGATCACAAAGTTAAAGAGAAGCAATAAAAAATAGCAAAGACAAAAAAAGAAACGCGAATAAAAATTCAGAGAAAGTTCTCCTAGTAATTCTATTATTTCATGGTTTAAAAAAAACACAACGATTTGTTATAATCCTCTAAATGTACTTGCTGTACTATTTGTATTCTACAATATATCTCATTAAAGTACACTATAAAGAAAAGCTGCCTGTGATAAACCATAATGGAAAAGAATATGAAAATGTATATATATACATGTGCAACTGAGTCACTCTGCTGTACAGCAGTAATTAATACAACACTGTAAATCAACTATACTTCAATAAAAAATAAATTTAGAAAAAAAAGAAAAGGTAATAGTTATAATGTTTATCCAAAGATAACACTGAAATTTTTTTCTTTTTACTTGGACCATGTGAAGATGAATGGTTTAGTTCTAGAAATAAAATTTGTTAATATTATGCTGTTTCAAAGTTAAAATTTGTTACAATGATGTCTGAAATAGTAAATACAGAAGAACAAATGAAACTGAACAGAGAATTGTTAGGTACAGTATTTTAGTGGAAGTTCAATCTTTAAAATATTACTCACTATAAGAATTTTAAGCATTTTCATTTAAATGTTCAGTTACACTGATTTACCTAACAGGTTCATAAGGTTGATCACATATGAAGAAGCCTCGTCTCTGGAGTTGTATAATGTCTCCTTTTTTCAAATCCTTAAGGCAGGGGTCCCCCAGCATTAATTCTTCATGCTGTAAAGACGGTATAAGACCAAAATACACTTTCTTGAACATCAGAGCACTAAAAACAACCCTAAGATGCAAGCAGCTTTTCCAGCAGCTGCAACAGGATATGTTAAAAACTTTACTACTTAAGCACATGCAGTAAAACAGTGAAATATTAAAATAAATAACAATTATTTATTATATTTCTAGAAGTTAACATTTATATACTGATGGGCTTCATGAACCTTTTAACTAACTTGATTGGTGTCCCTGCAGATATAAAGAAATCTCCCACTATAAATATGAAGTACAATGCAAGAAGCACACGCAGACCTAGCTGAAAGGCACGCTGGCACAGCACTAAAGCACAAGGGTTCTAGAGCCAGGAGGCCTGGGTTTGAACCCCAGCTCTACCCCTTACTGCCCGTCCTCAAGCAACTTACTGAACCTCACTGTGCCTTAGTTTCTAGAATTTATAAAATGGGAACATTATTCTTTTATATCATTTTTAACAAAATTCTAGAAATCTTTTCCATTTTATCTGAGGAAACAAATACTTAAAACTAATTTTAAAAATTCTAAAGAACAGGTTATACTGATACAACAGAGGAAGATGAAACAGGGTTTCTTTCAGGAGGCTACCTTACTGTTCTTGTTGATATACTGCTTAAAGTCCTCGTCTTTTCCCAGTACGGGCTTTGTGATCAAGTGCTCGTAAGTGACACAGATCGCTGGGACAGGAAGAGCACGTTCGGTCTCGGCAAGCCATGTGATCTTAGTGGTTTTCTTATAGTCTTTGTTCTCCAAATTCAATTTTGCATCAAGAGATACAATTTTTCCTTCTGCATTTCTAAAAATAAGAGAGGAAAGTGTTTTCAGAAAACAAACCTTAACTGCCACAAATGCATTATTTTGTTCTGTACCTGTAATAAATGGATAGGGAATTTTCTTCGGAAAAATTTCAAATAAAACATTTATTTGAGTTTCTAGTAGGTGCCAGACATTAACTGGTTAAGAGATGAATGAAGTAGAGTCCCTGCTATCAAGATTCTAATATGTGGACAGATCCCCCATACATCTGATGAAGAACATGAACATGTTTATGAATTTTAAAGTCACCTGGAGTAAGCATTAAAAAATCTAAAATACTGTATTTCAAAACATTTATCAATTACTTGACATCATATATAATGACAGGACAATTGAGATTTCAGAGTTTACTAAATTAATCTTAGCATACTATGTCCCATTTGTGTAATCTTAAGAACAAACTGGTAAGTGTAGCACACTACAATAACTGGAAAGTTCATATTCACCACAAAACGATTAAATTTAAAGTAGATTTTAGTGTCCATCAACAGAGGAATGGATAAAAAAGATGTGGTGCATATATACAATGGAATACTAGCCATAAAAAGGAACAAAAGTGGGTCATTTGTAGAGACACGGATGGACCTAGAGACTGTCATATAGAGTGAAGTAAGTCAGAAAGAGAAAAACAAGTATCGTATATTAACCCGTACATGTGGAATCTAGAAAAATGGTACAGAGGACCATATTTGCAAAGCAGAAACAGAGACACAGACGTAGAGAACAAAAGTATGGATACCAGGGGGAAAGGGGTGGGGTGGGAGGAATTGGGAGACTGGGACTGACACACATACACTATTGATACTAGGTATAAAATAGACAACTGATGGGAACATACTGTATAGCATAGAGAACTCTACTTAATGCCCTGTGGTGCCCTAAATGGGAGGGAAAGCCAAAAGGGAGGGGATATATATATATGTATGGCTGATTCATTTTGCTGTGCAGTAGAAGCTAACACAACATTGTAAAGCAACTATACTCCAATAAAAAAAATTTAAAAATAAAGTAGACTTTAGGATAAAGAATGTTATACATACAAATTCTGTCCAAAGGATCTCTCCACCATGCAATTGCATTCTGAGAATTAGATGATAAAAGGGGGGGCCTCAAGCATTAGAATTATTTTTTGTACCTACATGTAGTCGTTTTCAACATCACAAGCAATATCCTAATACCCTATTAATGTAATGAAACATATATGGGAAAAAAACCTTAATGTGTCCAGAATTTGCAGCGTCTATGCCTGGGCAGATGTACCAGCCAGCATCATGAATGGGTCTGAATTAGGTAATTTTTAATAAATGAATAAACATAAAAGACTTTCCTTCCATATTCATTTGAAAACAAACAAAAAGTTCTTACTTGTGTATTTTAGTAATGTTGATGTTGCCCCAATTTATAAATGTAACCGTCTCACCCTCTGACAACGTCTCTGCGTCAGCACCTTCAATGAAAACTTTAGGACTATACCACACGGGTTTCAAGCCAACATCAGGATTCTGATTGATAAAAAAAAAAAAAAAGAGAATGTTCGTTGAAACAACAACTATTGAACCCGGTATGAAATTTATACATTCATTCATTTTATTCCTTAACAAAAACAGAAGTCATCTGTATTAGTTTGATTCCCAGCTCTGGGACCCTGGGTCAGACACTTGACCAATAATGTACTGGAGTCAGATGAGGTGGTCTGCTCCTGAGATTACTTCCAGCCTAAAACAATCACTCTTTGTTTTTAGAGCTAAGACAGTATTTGTCTCACAGTGTCCCTCCAACCAGAATCCGCTTTGCTAGCCTCAAAAATCTCACTGCTTTTGCAGCAAAGGAGAAAATAAAGTCATTCCTCATCAGTGGCTGTGGAACATCACTATAGGAACAGACGTCATCTTAGCAGGAAATGGTAGATCTTTCACATTTTAGGAGACAAATTTTAAAGACAGTAGCATACATGTATAGAAAAACAAATTTTCTGCCTTTTCGGTATGTATTATATGAAAAAGAAAAAGAGATCTGGAAAATAAAAAGAATGCTATATTTGTTAAATTTCAGATTTTTGTTTGACCGAAATCAAAAGAAAAAAAAGTGTAAGAAGATCCTTTGAATAAATGTTAAATAACACGCGTTCAATAATTGTTCATTGAATGCACCAATGGACTTGAAAAAACTCGGTATGTTGCAACAACTTATACTATGCTGGGCTCAGAACAGAATACTGACAGGCTAAATATAGAACACTTTGTGAGGGAAAGGATAATGAAAATTCCACAGAGCAAACTGAGCAATCCAGTCATCATTAGAAGTGTTTCCTAATCAATTAGTTATTTAACTATTACTTATTCTTTATTATTACAAATAAGCACCCTTAAAAAGCTTTATTCTCACCGTTCAAATTTTAAAACATTAAGCTTCACATTTAAGCTAACTGTAGTGGGCAGTATGATACATCAGAAACCACCATTCACCTGGCTGAACCCATCAGATGCAAGATAAAGGCAACGGTAAAGCCAAATCAATCTCACACTCACACACACACACACACACACACACACACACTCTCTCTCTCTCTCCCCAGATCTTATTAGGGGTACCCTTAAAATAAGTCTTCCAAATTAAACAGAAGCTAATGTCATACAGAGAAAGGCAATCATAGGCTACCACTTAGAACATTTATAGCTCTTCATGAAGCATATTATCTTACATGTGAGTTAGTCTATGAACATAACATAGTTATGAGTAAGGTTATGCATATATTAGTCTATTAGTATACGAGTGAGTTAGTCTATGGACGTAAGCTTCATTGGATAATAAAGATATTTACAGACAGCTCACAAAGCTGGAACAAAAGGATCTATTTTTGCTTCAAGGCTATCAACCTAGCAGTTATAACCATGTGAGACAACAAACATGGCTTAACTAAGAGGAACTCCCTGCTACCTGTATTTAAGATTTATATTCTGAATTTAGATAGACAGATATCATTGTCACTTCACTGATATTTTCTAAAACACAGCCAATGGCAGCGTGATAGACTCTGGACTCAAGCTGTGATTCAATACTATTAGGTCAAATGTTTTGGCTTAAAGGCAATAGCGAATAACCCAGCTAACAGAGAATGCACCTCAGCTTTCACACAGAGATAAGAGCATGGATTATATAATACCTCCAGGAAGAAATAAATTCTTATTATACACTAACATGCCATCTCCACAAAATAAAAAATAGGCACCAACTGAGTGTAACAGTTCTGTGTGATGTGCTGTCGACAGTAATACCGCTAGAATAAATTTCTTCAGTAAGAAATCCACAAAAACGTTTACTTCAATTAGTATCAAATTCTTAAAGAGCTCATACAATTCAACATCAAAAAAACAAACAAGCCAATTTAAAAATGGACAGAAGAAGTGAATAGACGGTTTGCCAGAGGAAATGCAGATGGCCAACAGGCATATGAAAAGATGCTTAACATCGATAATCATCAGGGAAATGCAAACCAAAACCACAATGAGATATGTAACCTTGCACCTATCAGAATGGCTATCATCAAAAAGAACACAAATAACAAATGTTGGCGAGGATGTGGAGAGAACAGAACCCTTGTGCACTGTTGGTGGGAATGTAAATTGGTGCAGACACTGTGGAAAACGGTATGGAGGTTTCTCCAAAATCTAAGCATAAAACTACCATAAGGGGGCTTCCCTGGTGGCGCAGTGGTTGAGAATCTGCCTGCTAATGCAGGGGACACGGGTTCGAGCCCTGGTCTGGGAAGATCCCACATGCCGCGGAGCAACTAGGCCCGTGAGCCACAACTACTGAGCCTGCGCGTCTGGAGCCTGTGCTCCACAACAAGAGAGGCCACGATAGTGAGAGGCCCGCGCACCGCGATGAAGAGTGGCCCCCACTTGCCGCAACTAGAGAAAGCCCTCGCACAGAAACGAAGACCCAACACAGCCAAAAATAAATTAATTAATTAACTTAAAAAAAAAAAAAAACCACCTGGATGGGTTCAAGAAGTAATGTGAGGCTGAGAAAAAAAAAAAAAAAAAAAAAAAACTACCATAAGACTCAGCAATTCCACTCCTGGGTATATATCCGAGAAAAACAAAAACACTAATTCGAAAAGATACATGCACCCCAATGTGCATAGCAGCATTGCTTACAATTGCCAAGATATGGAAGCAACCGAAGTGTCCATCAACAGATAAATGGACAAAGACGTGGTGTGTACACACACACACACACACACACACACACACACACACACACACAGAGGAATACTCAGCCATAAAAAAGAATGAGATTTTGCCATTTGCAGCAACATGGATGGACTTGGGAGGCATTATGCTAACTGAAATAAGTCAGACAGAGAAAAACAAATACTATATGATATGACTTACATGTGGAATCTAAAAAATACAACAAACTAGTGAATATAACAAAAAAGAAGCAGACTCACAGATACAGAGAACAAACTAGTGGTTACCAGTTGGGGAAGGGTGGGGGACAGGACAATATAGGGGTGAGGGGGTGGGAGGTACAACAAATGGGTGTAAGATAAGCTCAAGGATGTACAACACGGAGAATATAGCCAATATTTTGTAATAACTGTAAACAGAAAGTAACCTTTAAAAACTGCATAAAAAATTGAAAAAAAAATTTTTTTTAATTAGTATGAAATCCTGACAAATAATGCTGGATCAAAAATGATCCCCAATCATGCTATTGCCACCAAAGCACATTTTTCCCTTTGATTATCCTGCTCCTTTAACAGAGAGAACAACATTGGTGAAACTGGAGGATGACCTTTGGGTGTTTGGCTACTTCTTTCATCTCCTCCTGGGCCTCGGGGATGTTCACCGGGATCACCTCTTTCTTCAGTAAAGCGACGTATCGTGGAGCCACCGGGTCAATAACCTGCAACAAAGGCATCCTTGTGTTAAAACATTCAGATATTTTTTAGAACTTCATCAATAAAATAAGTAATAGCACAGGAATAACAACTGGCATTCTTTGTTACTGCATTTACTAATTTTTTGGTTTACCAGCTAACTCTTCTCTAACATTTAGCTGTCAAGTAGAAAAAAGAAAAACAATCATAAACAAAGACCGCATGAAGGATTTAGAGTTCCTTTCCAAGAATAACTACTGACAAGCGAAAAGAAACCAATAGTTAAAGCATAATATTAGAAATATTTTGAAAGTAATTTTTAACTCTGATATTAGAAAGAAAAATTATCCTGTGGGGTTATGTAACAATCCTACAGGTAAATGTGATACTCCATTTTGTATTGTTGGAGAAGACTGTTTTGAAGGAATATAGATATATGTGTTTTAGTATCATTTTCTATAGGCAGTGTTAGGCAACACACCACCATCAAAAGCAGAACAGCATTAGGTCACTATAATAAGGCAACTCTATAGATTAAAAGTAAACAAGTATTTCTACTGGTCTGCATGCTATATATATACACACGTATATAGGGACCACTGTGTTCCCAAGGGCCTGGCACATGCAGGTAATCAACACATATTTACAGGTTAACTGAATGAATGGTAGTACTCATTACATTCTAACCTACTCTACCTCCAAAACAGAAGCAGCACCCCTTCTGGATACGATGTATCTTTCTCATTTCACTATTCAATTTAAAATTATCCATGATGACCAATCACAACAGCAGTATTTAGATACTAAATAAAGCATTTGGAAGAAAAATGTAGATAGAAGCAAGTGCGGAGTCAAATAGCTAAGTAAAGTAATAAAAGTCATTTTTTTCCCATTAGAAGGATGCAGGAGATAGTGGTATGGCTAATTAAACTTGGCTGTGTCTTTTGGTTCATATTGGGTTTTTGTTGTTGCTATTGTTTGGCTGGTATTTTGTTGTTGTTGTTTGCTTTGAGAGTATTTTTCAGAAATTCTGAATGAACTTAGAGAAGAAACCATGCTCAGAGGGTCAGTCAGAAAAGTCTGAAAAGCCATCTAACTTCCCCTTGATTGCTACTCCCTACCTGCTTATATTTCATGCCAGTACTAAATCAGCACCAGCCTCCCTCTAAACTCACTATTTCATTCTTTCCTTCCTTGAGGTTTAAAAGTCATTCTTACTGGTTGAGGGTTCCTTCTTTCAGCTTCTACTGGGTTAGAATGATCACAGATTTAATTTGTGACTACTCAGTTTAGTATTTAAGCCAGTAAGATACAATTTCTTCTTTTAAAGAAGCCAAAACGAGACGATCCAACCTGAGAAACTAACTTCAGTTCACTGCAGCTCAGCTTCCTCAACTGACAAAGAGAGCAGAAGACTGCTTCTCACACTCGACGGATTACAATGACCCCTTAGGGCGCTGCTTCTCACACTCGACGGATTACAATGACCCCTTAGGGCGCTGCTTCTCACACTCGACAGATTACAATGACCCCTTAGGGCGCTGGCCGGCACAGAGCCTCATGCCACTTAACCCTGAACGACTATGACTCTAATGTCTGAAGTCAAGTCTGGAAATTCATGTTTAAACAAGCATTCCACAGGATGGTTAGGAGCAGACAAGTTTTGGAAACCTTGGATTAAAAGATTTTAACGTCTTTTTCAGTTCTAAAATTGTACAATTCTCAAAATCTCTGGATCAGTGGTTTTAAATTACTCCAAAAGATCCAGAGACTCTTCTTCTGAAGCTGAGGTTTCTGAACTGAGACAAGGGTATTAAGAAAATGTATGATATTAGAGGTCAAGTCCCCAGAGTTTTCCCCATTCTGAAAATTCAAAGCACAAATGAGAAATCTTGGAAATACGACAGCATAAATGAAAAACTCAACAAAAGTTGAGACGATAGGGCTGAGTACATCTACCAGAAAGTAGAGCCAAAAGATGAGATGGAAAATAAGAGAGAAAACAAAATTAGAGCAACAGACCAGGAAACCCAACATGTGCTCAAGAAACGTTCCACAGAGGAGAAAGACAACATAGTAGAGAAAAAAACAAAGAAACAGAAGGAACTCAGGAAAATTTCCCAGAACTGACGGAATGAGTTTCCAGTCTGGAAGCCACATGTTCTTCCAATGGATATGAATGAAAACAGACCCACCCCAAGGCACATCATTGTGAAATTTCAAAGTGAAGAAGCTGTTCATATAAAAGTCTCAAAAATCTTCATCCCATGCTCCCCTTCTCAGGGAGCTACCAGAGGATATAGTACAGCAAAGCAAAAAGGCAATAAAAAGAGAAGGAAGATCCAAGAACCAGATGATCCATCACAGAAGAAAAGCAAAGGGAATTCCCAGGATGATGAGGAAGATTGACCTGGGAAGACAGCTGTGCTTCAGAAGTTAACAGGCCTCTCATCTAGATCAGACGTGAGCAGCACGAAGGCCCCGGCAGAGATGTCTCTAAGGTGAAACTGAAATACCTGAGGCACGCGAACATTTTGGCAGGAAATTTAGACAACTTGCGCAGAGTCTGAGATGGAATTAGAAAATTAAACAAATGAGGGAAACAAAACAAAACAATTAGCCACAAGAAAGCCAACGAGTTATGAGAAAAAATAGGAGACCTAAATCCTCATCTTCCCTTGTGGAAAGTAAACTGATGATGCCTAAAACAAACAAACAAACAGAAAATCAAGAACAAGCAACACACACATCTCATTTAGAGATATGGGCAATAAATACCAAAACAATGATCTAAAAGAGCTGAAAGTGATTTATCTAGGGAGAGAAAATGGAAGGAAAGAAGACAGGGGAATATGCTGTTCATTTAACAGACCCTATAGAATTATCGGCCTGTAGTGAAATGTATTTCTTATATTTGAACTAAATGTACATGGATTATTAATGAAAAGTATTCCAATGTTAACTCTGCCTATAAGTTTTGAATGTATTTATTAGTAACTGCAGCAACAGAGCGAACCAATTAATAATTCCATTATGTATCCAAAAACTGACTAAACACAAAAGACTAAATAAAATAAATTCAAGACACATGCGAGACAAGCAACTATTTTTTGAGGCAAGGCATCAGCACAATCAAGCAGCAATACAAAGAAAAAGAATTTACAGAACACAATCACAGAAACCATAGTTTAAAACATGGCACTTTAATGATTTGCCTTATTATAGTGTCTAAGCATCTGCTTCCAATTAACAATGTCAATATGCAGTATTCCTCATTTGACTTTTATTTAAGACACAGCTTTTTTTTTTTTTTTAAGCTAGATTCAATAAGACAGGGATCATAATTAACGAACCTTCAATACAATTCAATGAAATCTGTGACTTTAAAACTCTATGTCCTCTCAGTAAACAAGGGAACAGTAGAATGGAGTTAGCCAAATCTTCCCTTTGCCACTAAGAAAACTAGAGGACATGTTTTTTTAAACTAGGAATAATGCATTTCAGTGGGTCTGTATAAGCAAGTCTCATATAAATGTGATTGTGCTTCAAAGCTGTATAACATCTCAGGTTATAACATGTAATATGCTCAAAGCTATGTGCTAAGTAAGGCAAATAAAAGCATTAAATAATACCTTCTTACAGAGAGCTCGCAGCTTGAAAGCAGAAAAATGAAATGCAAAGTGTTCAAAAAAGATTTAAGGAAAAAACTGTTACCATTCCCCATAACTCCAAGTTTGTTTTAATCATTGCTCTTGTTTGGTATAGTTTATAGGCTTAATGCACTTTATATGTTTAAAAAAGTAAAACATTCCATTTTCCTGAAAAATCTGCAAAACTGTAATATTCTTCACAAAATTTTCCCTACCATGAGCACACTAATGAATTCTACATGTAATCTATTACTTAGGAGTTAGGCATGAAAAAAGGAGGACCAGGAGTCAAAACATGTACCTTTTTGTTAAATGCCCAAATTTTGTCCCATTCCATGTTCACAACTGAACGTGAAGAACCCTAGAAAAACAATAATAGAACAGCTTAAAGGGCAAGAAGTATTAACCAGAATATTTTCTTTAAGTTAAGCATGCTAGAAAATAAACCCAATCAATACTTACAAGTTTACTTCCACTGGAATATAAAACTTAGTATGTACACACTAATCTCGTTACCCTGAACAGTTATAGAGTCATAACTGTTAGAGTCATATGTTTCAGTGGGTAAAAACACCACAGCTGCCTTTGTCCAACCCTAGCATAGTTTAGGACATTCTCAATTTTCCACTATTATAACAGTGTTTTTTTCAAAAACACTCTGCCCTTGCATTATAAGCAACAAGCAAAGAACAGAAAGAACAACAGGAATAATAAAGACTAAAAGGATATTATTAGATACTTAAAAATCCAAACAGAGAAGGTAGAAAAGAAACTATAACTCACCTGAGCAGCAATAAACTGTTTCAGTCCTTCAACTGTCATCCCTCTTCTCAGCACACCGCGAACTGTAGGAAATCGTGGGTCATCCCTGGGAAATACAGCAAGTTTTAAGAACCAAGGAGACTTTTTTAACGTGTAGGTGCAGAGAGTACAATATATCTTACTGCCTAACATTATATTCCATTTGCTAAATATTTGGACTAAGAGCTGGTTATAATAATTAGGCAGATCATAATACCATTGAGCCCAAGTTCATGGAAGAAGAAAGCTGCTTACTAGTCAAAAATTACTCAGTAAAATAAATGCACTACTGGAAACAGTAAAAGTACATTTGAAAAAAGACACAAAGGTGACATCTTCAAATACAGAAAACATATGCATTACAACATTTTTATTTGCTTTTTATTTAACAAACATACAAGATCCCTATTCTACATATGACCATGAGACACAGATAAGAGATGGTTAGCCTCTCATTCATGTACAAATACACTTTATAAAGCCTTTTGGGTTGTAAAAAATATACATGTTGGTTATTAATATTCTGCAGAGATCTGCAAACTTCAGTAAGTTTGCAATAACACCCTTTGTATGCGGCCCAAGGTAAACTTCCCCTTTATCAAATTCAGCTCCACAGTAAAACAGTCTAAAATTACATATTATTCAATATATACTTAATATGTGTCACTGTTACATGATGCTAATAAAAACTAATACACACATTCGTGTTAATTCAGGTAAAAAAAAAAAACATTCTTAGGCTTATAAGTATGGTAACCCAACTGAACAGGTTTCATTTACATGGATACATGCCTCTAAGATGATTTTAGTTTTTATACTCATCGTTCTCATGGAAATCTCATATAGGTTATTAATGTGCTACAGAGATTTTCAAACTTTTTCTAGTCCCAAACATGGACTCCATCTTTGTGCCCAAACATGGGCACTCCATGTTTGCTGCATTAAAGCAAAAGAGAGCAGTACCTGAGAACCTGGATAAAATAAAGACAAGGAACAGAAACCCTATAGCCCTATCCATTTCAACCCCTCCCATTCATCCTCCCCAACCCTCAAAGCAGTTTAAAAATTAGTGATATACCATGTCCTGACTTCCTCTCAAAATTCTAGATAACAGCAAACATACCATCCATCTACTAGTCCTTCATTGACAAACCATGTGAGCTTTCTTTTGGATAGCACTGTGTTGTTGAGATTTAGCCGACTATATTCCCAAATGTATGGTTTTCTTATGCCTAAAGCTTCAATAATCCAGTAAAACTGTTCATCTCTGTCATGGTATTCTGTTGTTCTCAGGGCATGTGTAACACCTTCAATGCTGTCAACTATGGGGCAGGCAAAATCATATGTCGGATAAACACTAGGAAAAAAAATGAATATGTTGAAAATCAATGAAGGATTTTACCCTTTTCACCTTAGATTAGGCATTATAAGCAGCCGTACTAATTTAAAACATAATTCTTTACAAGGTAAGACTTCCTTAAAAACCAACAGGTGTTATGACTCATAATACTCAAAGTACATCAAAACATTTTTTTTAATCAGACTTTGAGGACAATGAATCAATTACCCACTCAATATTCAAACAAAAAAGCAAATATGCAATTTAACAGACAATGGGATACTGGCGCAGTGAATTCTATAATCGCATTTCTGTAATGGCCAATGTATATCATGGTAAGAAGCAATAATAATTTCAAGGGAATTTAGCTTTTCAATATCTTAAATAATCCCACACAAGTAAATCTCTAGGTTTAATACTTTCATAAGTAAATGCATTCAAGAATAGAATGTTTCCTTCTCTGACAAGTAAAAGAGAAGAAAATTATTAGGTTGATTAAAATTCCATTTAGGATGGAATAGTCTTAAAAACAATTTCTGTCTAAAATAATGTACACAACACATCCGCAGTTTCCATTTGAATTTTTTAAAATGTATTACTGCATTATGCCTTCTAAGTTTTAAGATACAACTTCATTAAGATGCTACTGCACTATGCTTTGTAATTATTTGATACTGAAAATGTGTACCCAAATTCACTTTTCCAAATGTATTCAAAGTATCTGCTTAGTAAACAAGGAGCAATTGTCCTGTTAAAAATGAAGGACATACATATACACACATGAAGTGTTTGTCCGGATACAGATACACATACCTGTACCCACAAGTTTAAAGAAAGTTACATTAGCTACTCAGGAAATCATTTACATTCACCAATCTCTTCAGAAGTTACAATTCAGCATTTGTATGTAGTAGGCTTCTTCAAAGTATAAGAAAATATATTCTATGGTTACTTTATAAATTAATGGCCAGGTGGGGGAGATTTAAAGAAAAAAAAAAATCTATGAACCTGAAAACCACACAGAAAACTAACCAAAATTAGAAAAAACACGATACTTTCTTGTTCATATTTCTTTAAATCTTCTATCATGTTTACGAATAACCTTATGTCTAGCAGAATCAAAGTTTATAATAGGAAAAGAAGTATCTTCATCTAAAGAAACACAACACAGTATACCTGATCAATACATAAAATGCAACTTTAGGCAGACTCAAGGACTTTTATAGATGGAAATGATCTTAGACATAACCTAGTATAACCTTAATTGATAGCTAAGTAACGAGAGGCTACATGCTTTACCGAAGGCCATGAATGAACAAAGATCCAGATCTCTTGACTATTCTGCAGCTACTCCCTACTCCATGTTTACAGAGGCATCAAAGCAAAAGCATAGTAAGCTACCGAGCATAATGAATGAAATACACCTACTTGTATTTATTTCCAGTTCTTGGGTGTGGTTGAATTTTGCAGCGATAAAGCGTTGGGTCCCTCATGCACCCATTGTTACTACTCATGTCAATTTTTGCTCGCAAACAGCAGGACTGACCAAACTGGCTTCCTTTTTTCATTTCTTCCCACATTTGTAGATTCTTCTCAACAGCTATAAAATGATAGTTATACTATAGTTTATCTAATGTATTACTAATCTGGTTGAATTCAAATTATTTTAACAGCCTTATAATTTGACAGAAATTTTCATTCTGATTTTATAAGCACACACCACTAGTTTAAAAGTACCGTAATAGTTCCAATATCTGATACCAAGAGTAAATGCATTGTTTTTTTAATGAAGAAATTCCACAAAACACTTAGGAAACGTACTCTCTATATGTTTTAGAAGTCAATACATTCCACTGATGTAGCACTGATGAAGGGTAAGAGATGATGTCTAAGGCCTGAAGGCTTCTCTCAGCCAGTGTTTTCCATGTTCCCATCATGGCACAACTGGCCAGTCAGTCGCCCCCTCCAATTTAACACTGGGTGTTTGAAGTAGAAGCATTCTGTTCCTTTGTCACCTCACACCCAATGGACAGACCGGTCTGACCCAGCCCAGGCATTGGTGTTGCAGCACATGCCCATCTAAAGAACATATCTCTGGCTGAGAGCCTGAGCCCCTTGGCTCCCCAAAAGCACCTTCAGTCATTCCAGCGGAAAGCAGGATACTCTTGGATCCCAAAAAATGAGAGATGATAGAAACAGTGATACAAGTTTATCCCATGGAAAAAACTCTATATCCCCACTGACTACGGTCCTACCTATGTCAGGTAGGTACCTGCCCCATATGAATAAGAAAGAACTGTTAAACAATGATTCTCTGTGGAAACTACTTAAGATACAATGGACACTTTACCTGTTCTCAAAGAATCAGGTTAGGTCTAAAAGTCCAGGTGTTAACTATCTCTGAAAATGTAGAGAAACATTTAAAAGGGGGTGAAAAAAAAAAAAAAAAGACAGACTTCCATAAGATTTTGAATTTACTACACTTCCCAAATGTGACACTCAAGATTTAAGTATAGGGCTTCCCTGGTGGAGCAGTGATTAAGAATCTGCCTGCCAATGCAGGGGACATGGGTTCGAGCCCTGGTCCAGGAAGATACCACATGCCGCGGAGCAACTCAGCCCGTGCGCCACAACTACTGAGCCTGCGCTCTAGAGCCCACGAGCCACAACTACTTAGCCTGCGCGCCTAGAGTCTGTGCTCTGCAACAAGAGAAGCCACCTCAATGAGAAGCACGCACACCACAACGAAGAGTAGCCACCACTCGCCACAACTAGAGAAAGCCCGTGTGCAGCAACGAAGACCCAACACAGCCAAAAATAAGTAAATTAATTAATTTAAAATATATATATATATATATATATTAAAAAAAGGCTGGATAATAAGATTAAAAAAACTTAAAAAAAAAAAAGATTTAAGTATAGTAGTGTGGAAGTTCTGGAACATCATCACAGAATAAAAATAGCCAGATTCAGAGCTCAGGAACAAGTAATAACAAAGATATGCTTTTTTGTTAAGTGATATTTCAGACATTGGATAGCATCAAGCTTACATATTATATTCACATTTACTCACACGCTGACAGGAAGATTTGGGTATGGCTAACATTATCATCAAACATTCTAATTAGAAAGCCTCAGTATTTAAATTGAGAGAACTACAAAAAGTTGACGAAGGAATCACACGGAGTGAATGCAATGCAAAAGACTACAGGTAACAAGTGAGATGCTGAGGGCACACACATGCTAACAAAGTAATAACAATGTAAAGATGATAGAGAAAGAGAAAAGATTTCTAAGAGATGAACTAACATATGAAACATATTTCCAAATATGTTTCAAACCAGCATCTTTCACAGAAATCATTTTCTACTGAAGACACAGAATACAAGAAGAATATCGATTAAAATATAAAACACTAAATGTGCCTTACAGTTTTTTCTGTGTTTGGATTCTATCCTCTGCTCACGTTCTGCTTTCATCTGCTCAGCAGGAGTATCATCCACATAAGCCTTCCCTTCCTGAATTAGCTTCTCTGCATACTTCATTATAGTTTCAAAATGATCCGAGGTGTAAGTAAATTGATCTGGTTTGATATGCAACATTGCAACATCTTCCAAGATAACCTGCAATAAGAATCCAAAATAACCATCAGTTTATCTTTTGCATTTTCTTGTGTATTTTCAATCCTTGACCCTGCATTTGGGCAAATGTAATAATACACCATCAGTCTTACAGAGCCTGGAAATGGCTGTGGAAGTTGTATGATATTAGATCAGAAAAGAAAAAAAAAAAAAAGAGAGAGATATTCATTATACTAGCCTCCAAATTTTCAGCTGAGAAAGCTGATCTCATGGTGCTTTCCATTTATTCTGGAAAAGCTGATTATTATTGGTCATGCTGACAATTATTTGCCCTCTCTTTGAATATATTACAGTGCTTCTAAACAGATGATATAAGAGGCTAGGAAACCTTCACATTTTCCAATACCTACTTAGTGTTCGTTTCATTCATAAAATTATATGACAAAAAGGAAACCTGCCTCTAGTGACCAATTCATTTAAGAAAGTGATACTTGTAGGAAAATGTAACACTTAAGTAAATTCTACAACAGTTGAGGAGGAAAAAAATAAATTTAAGTTTTTTGGCATGGGAGCTCAACAATTCTTGGCTTAGGTCTCAGGCAAAGAATATACAGATGAGCAAAAGAAGCAGCTATGAGAACAAACTTAATTTATTTTCATACCATGAAGGTACCAGGTCACCCTCTAATTTTAATCAACTTTACTGACAAAGGGTCATCACTACACCTTTAATTACCTTCTCAAAATCTTCCTTTTCTTTTTCAGGATTTGTGTCATCAAATCTCATGATCAGTTTCCCTTTAAAGTTAACCTGGTAGTGCTGGTTCAGAAGAGCAGCTTTTGCATGCCCAATGTGTAAGTAACTAAAACAAAAACATTTTACAAAGAAACTCGTTAACATGTTTTAACTAAATACTTAAACTTAACCTTTTTGAGGAGATGAGAACTAAACAAAAATCCTTCTAGTTGGTATTCCAGTCTTATTTTATTTGCTAACAAGAAGTACTGTAATAGAAAATCTGCCCCTGAGGAAGGAAAAAAAGACTACAACATTTATAAAATAATCACAAGAAACAATTTCATATGTAAAATCTCACAAAGGAATAAGTTATTTACAAACATTACAACCTTAAGGCTAATCTCTATTTTCCTTTTTTTTTTTTTTTTTTTACTGAGGAATGAAAGGTAATTTAGTTAGAGGAAAACTGTTTCCAAAACTGTTTGCAATGCTACACAATCGTGGATCTTTCGTAAGACCAGATGCTACTGAGAACTGGGAACCCGACCATTGCAAACAAGACAGAAGCACCTCTGAGGATGCCACTGTGACTGTGATAACTAAATAAAAGAGCACATGAGAATTAGAAAGCCACAAGAAAGTACTTTACTTCTCTAGGCTTTAGTTTTCTCAGAAGCCAAAATGAAAAGACTTTAACTGAATGATCTTGAAGGTCTCATCCAGTACCAATATTCCACAGATCACAACCTATGAAAACACTATTCTGTTCTATGGGCAGCTGACCATTACATAGAATAAAATAAATCAGAGGCACTGTTAATATTATTACATATCAACATCCTCCTCTATCAATGAAGTGGGCAAAAAGCAATATCCCAAACCACTATTGTTGAAAATACACTTTTCATCAATAACAGCAGCCACAGTTGCACTGCTCTACAGTCACCTAGTTTCATGCACACCTCTGATCTCAGTTGATATCAAGAGGGGAGGGAAAAGTACAATGATATGTCTTTATATCATTTCTAAAATCAATCTATTTCTTTAGATATTCACACAGCATTCTAGGTCAATGATTCAATTTTAAAGAGTTTATATGCATAGGCTAATGCAGACAAGTACAATGCAATGCATTCAGGGTTATTCAAAACTCTCTGCATAAAATAAAGCACCATAAGTAGCATCCCAGATGAGATCCTGGAAGAGAAAAAGGACATTAGGGAAGAACTAATGAAATCCAAAAAAGTATGGAGTTTAGGTAATAACTATATATCAATATTGATTCATTAATTGTGACAAAGGTACCATAGTAATGTAAGATGTTAACATTAGGGAAAACTGGGTACAGGTACAAGGGAACTTTTTGGTTTTTTGTTTTTTTTCCTGCAATATTCCTATAAATCTAAAACTACTCTAAAATTTAAAGTTTATTAAAAGTAAAACAAAGGACTGTGAGTTCTGAAAACGAAACAGAAATACTTTGTGCAGTTTTCACTGAAAGTGTTACATCCAATTAACATGTTAAGAAGAGAAAAAAGAAGACTAATAATCACTGACTACCTACTAATTGACAGTTAATGTGCTTTACATACAGGAATTACCCTTAAGAGGCGTGATGAAATCAAACTATTATACTTAAAGATACTATCTCTGAATCTAAAATAATGTGTGCAATTCTAACAACTCTAAACCTCAGAAAAGCTAACAGGACTATAAAATATTCCCAAGATAAGTAAAATAATTGGCTCAAGAGACAACTACATCAGGAGAGCTAAAGAAAAATATGTTCCATGCTGCATTAGTTAGTACTGATGCTATATTGGGCTTTTCCCACACAAAACAGACATAGGCATATAATTTTTAGTCATACGCATTCTAGAGCCAGACAGCGTAGGTTTGGATTTGGCAAGTTGCTAAAACGTTGTATGAATCAGTTTCTGAAACCATTTGGAAAACTGGAGATAATAACAGCGCCTTCTTCACAGGGCTGACAGGATTAAACAAGTTACTACATGTAAAGTGCTTGGTAAGTACCTGCACATAACAGGTGCTATCTATGTGTTAGCTATGAATACGAATAAAAGGCAAAATTCAAGCCTCCTGGCCTTCATGAAAGACACAGGAAAAAAAAATGATTAAAAAACTAATTAAAGAAGACTTGTTTTGCAGTATAAGGAGATATGATCAAAATTATGAATGTTATTAAACCTGAACACTGACTTATATTCTAAATTCCAAAACTGTATTCAACTGTTGGACTGAAACTGACATAATTCACAACAAATAAACATATTTTATACAGTAAATAATAAATATGAGGAGCTCACTATTCCAAGAAGTGATAGTGACAGAAAATATAAAAAGACTCCAAAGGGACAAACGTTCAAATGGCATAGCTATAAACAGCCATGGCTAAAAAACTAGCTTTTATCAAACCATTAAAGTCACTACCCAGCGGAACACCATGACCTCTCACACCAAGAACACAAGAGCAGAATATTGGGTGGTAGGGACCCAGGATATCTGAGGGGATTAAACTATGTAAAGTAAGTATTATTTATGACTGACTCCACTTAGTCAGCTATCAATCAATCATTTAATGATTCAGTCTGTGTATTTCCCAGAACCATTATTTCCCTTTCATCTCCTTCTACCTGTCCTTTACTTCACCACCTAAATTGGCAAACTTAGAAAAGCAGAAAGAAAATGTGGAATTCTAAAACTGGTTTGCTGTTAATGGCACTTACAGTTTGTGAAGAACTACATTAAGAACAGCTAAAATAAAATTGTTTCCTTATCTGTCACTTCCTACTGTCTACATACTCCATTTATCACAGATGGGTAAGAATTTGGCTATAGAACACAAAATCTGAAATTAAACAAAATTTGGGGGAAAAAAACCATCTCATGTGTAAAATATGGCACAATACTTTCCCAATGGCTAAGTTCCTGAGGCTAACTGCTTTAACAAAAGGCATTTTATTATATTAGCATCACTGGAAGGGTTCTTTTACAAAGTTCGTCCAGCATGAGTCACAGAGACTGACATGTGCAAAGGCAGAGACTGCCCTCAGCCTTGGGGGATGCTGGGCAAGGACCCAGGCAGACCCATGCCGGTGGCTCCAGCCAGAGCAGTCCTTTTCCCTAACAAGCTAGTCATGTATTATTATTTTCTGTGGCTGCCAAGATTGAAAAGGGTTTTGAAACCTACTAATAGTGGAAACAAATGAATAGGAATGGGCTTTTCAGGACTCCACTTACTTTATTTGGGGAAAAAATAACTTAAAATACATCTACCATAACTTCTTCTGCTAATTGAAAGGATTGCTCAGGGTACAAATACAAACCCTTACTAAAAGACACCCCCAAAATCTCAAAATGTAAATAAAACTTAAGCCTTTCTATTAATGGATGTGTTTCTATTTACAATTAAAATTCTGCCTGGAATAAAAATAAAATGTTATTTTTCCTATTGCTTTAATAAGCGAAAACTACAAACTTTTTATAAATTAACTATTAAGATGTTTAGAATTTTAACTCCCACAATTAAAATCTTACTTATTTCCTTCTATACATTAACCTATTGATTTTTAAAGTATTTGATAACTGTCTTAAAGCTTTTCCACTAAATGTATCCAATTATAAGTTATATTTTCTTACCCACTAGCCTCTGGAGGAAATCTGACGGTAACCTTTCCCATCTCAGCACCTGGAAGCTCAACAAATTTCCCAACATCTTGCTTTTTCTCAGGTACCTGAAAAGCAGAACAACAACAAAAATAGTTACATGGTTAAATGTTTAAGAATAAATTCATTCAACAAATACTTTCTCAGTACCCACTATGCACCAAGCATGGTTATGAGAAAAAATTGGCTAGAATATTGTCCCTGCACTTGAAGATTCAAAATCAGTTGAAGTTAACCAACAGCATTTAAGGTCATCAGGAAAATGTAAAAGGAGGCAAGAACCAAGCTGCACCTTGAAAAATAAATGCAAATGTATCAGATGGAGAGTATACAAGGGCAGTCATTCTAAGAAAAGGAATAACGGCACAGGTAAGACTCAAAGTCAGGGAAGAGCAGTGCAATGTTAGGAATGCATGTTGAGTGGGTAGGCAAGACGCTAATAGTCGATTGAGTCCAAAACATGAAGGCCTTTATAAGGTTGACTTTTATGTTTCTGGCAATGGGGAATCCTCAGGGGTATGGAATTACTTATCTGTATTTTCTAAAACTATACCCAGTACAGTGCAAAGTCTCAACGAGAAAAAAGAGACCAAAAAAAAAAGGAAGTTCAGTGATGAGATTATGGTCTTAAAACAAGCTGGGGGTAATGAGGCCTCAATAAAAATCAGCAGCAGTGGAGACAGAAATCAAATCTATAAATACAAGAAGTAATAATGGAACTTGTTGACCAGTTAGAGGTGGAAAGTGGTGAATACTTTCTCAGAACAAGTGAGATGACTGTGGTGTCTTTACCCAAGCAGACAACAGTTTTCAAATTGTACTGCATCGGAGTAAAATTTGTAATATGTAAATATGTAAACATATTATCTGTAATATGTAAACAGATCAAAGTAGAGAGACTCTAGTTGGGGGAAAGGACCTTTTCCTACTGTATTCAATGTCACATCTTCCTACAGAATCAACAAAAAGGCACTACAGAACTCCAGGACTCAAAGGTCACAATGGTTCAAAAGCCAGAGAACAGAAAATCTGGGAGGAAGAAAAGATGGTATAGCTATAAAATAATGTAATTTTAGTTACTTGGACTTTGGATTTCCTAAGGGACACACACTGGATGATCATAATCATCTAGAAATATAATTATGAAGATTAAGGCTTAACGTAGGCAAGCAGTTAAAGGCAAGCCAAGACTCAACAATGACAAATTCTTCCAAGAAGATCCTTTTTAATTGATCGGGCAAAAAAAAAAACCCAACCAAACTATGAACATAATTTTCTTTTCTGATCTAAGATCTCAGGCAGACAAGATGTGAGCATTAAAAAAAATTTTAAAGGCTTACCACTTTAGCTTTGGTTGTTGAAACATTCCACTTGGTACCTACTGACTGGAAGGCCTGCTGGGCTTCAAGAAAACCAAACCAGCGTTTTACATGAACTGGAGCTTTGCTCTGCTCCAGCTGTTCCTGCCATGCAGCATTTCCTATTAGCAAACATAATTTTAAAACCATTCAACATATCTGCAAATTCAAAAGCAAAGTTCCAGTCGTGGTTAATTTAAGTAAATGAGATGGCTTAAAGCTGTGCTTCTATAATGCAATTTTAAAAATCTGGGTACACATGGAAGTGATTTCTAATACTTCAACATATTTTAAGAATTCACAAAAATTAATCTAAAATATTTTTTCATTTCAGTTCACTAGAGTGAGTCCTAAATCCTGCCCTCACCACTGCCACACACCCACTAGAAGGCCAATGCTCCATTTCATAATTGAGGAAAAGCTTTAAGTGGATCAACTAGAGAACAAAATAAAAATCAAGATCAAGAAGTAGCTCTTTTCTTCAGTTGTAATATCAAAAATGGTACTGAAGGGGCTTCCCCGGTGGCGCAGTGGTTGAGAGTCTGCCTGCTAATGCAGGGGACATGGGTTCGAGCCCTGGTCTGGGAAGATCCCACATGCCACGGAGCGGCTGGGCCCGTGAGCCACAATTGCTGAGCCTGCGCGTCTGGAGCCTGTGCTCCGCAATGGGAGAGGCCGCGATGGTCGGGGGCCCACGCACCGCGATGAAGAGTGGCCCCCGCTCGCCGCAACTGGGGAAAGCCCTCGCACAGAAACGAAGACCCAACACAGCCATAAATAAATAAATAAATTAATTAATTAAAAAAAAATGGTACTGAAGGAAAGTTTACGTAATTCTTTAGCATCACAAAGCTACCTCCATAAGATATTATCTTCCTTTTATGAACATTAACTCAAAAATCAAAAGACCAAAATGTCATAAACCTACAGATGAAAAGTTCTAACTAGGAAAGTCCTTCATTTTACGTTGGTTATTATTATAACAATTTAATTTAATTTGGAGAAAAGGTTAAGCCACAAAAAAAAGTACAGAGAGGGAGTTCTCTGGCGGCCCAGTGGTTAGGACTCCACGTTTTCACGGCCGAGGGCGCAGGTTCAGTATCCCTGGTCGGGGAACTAAGATCCTGCAAGCTGCGGGGCGTGGCCCAAAAAAAAGGTACAGAGTATATTAAAGAAATTTTAAAAACGCTCACATAACCCGGATTTAAAGAATGATAAAACATTTTGGCATATCTGCTGCAGGGATTTTTTGTTTTTGTTTTTTTTTTAAATAAACTAACAGAATTCAAGCCCCCTTTGTATCTCTCATCAATCCCATATTCTGACTACTCACAGAAGACGGAAAAAGTGACCTCCCAGGGAAACAACTCCAGCTCACCCCGCCCCACACACACACATACTGAGCAACCAGAAACAACAGTAACTGGAGTTAAGTAATGGCTGAGACAGGAAAGGTGCAGACATAAATGGGATGAGGAACAAGGCCAGCTCCAAAGGCACGAGAGGAGCTGCAGTAGCAAGATGGGGCCAACCTCCAGGGACAGCAGAGGACAGGGAATTCCTGTAACCGGAGAGGAATAAAATAGCCAGGGAGGTCATTCCTTTATGAGAAAGTCCTAAGTGACTGCCATTAGGTAGACAGATGCTCATATACGTAGAAATATATGTACCTCTTATCCAGCAAAATATTAAATAATTAAAATAGAAATTCTTCAAAAAGAATTACTGATACCTTTTAGGGTGGCCCAAACACATAAATCTGCTAAGCTCAAGGAGTTTCCAACTAAGTATGTTCTCAAAGACAGGCAATGATTGAGTTCGTTGATTGCAGAAGTAAACAAATCACATGAAGACAATTTTGTAGCACTAAACTCCAACCAGTGATCAATCTGTGAAAAGAAATGCATCCCAGGGTTTAGATTTAAACAAACAAGCAAACAAACGACCTCAGTCAGAACCATGCCTGTCTCATCTCAATTACAGAATTCACCACTACGTGGATTTAACTGTGATTGCCTGGGATCTAAACTGGCACTTAAACACATATGGTTATTTTTCTGTTTTCTTTTTTTTTTTTTTTGCAGGGGTGTGAAGAGGCACTTCAGGGAAGAAAAAGGAAAATATGGGAGCTGGAAGCAGGAGGGAATAACGAGCCTGACCGAATGCAACAGACAGTACCCAGCCAAACGGATTCATCCACTTGCGGAATTTAAAAGTAAATACTTGGAAACTATTCTTTGTATTCTGAATTTTGTAAGATTTAGGAAAGTTAGAGCTGAATACAAACAGGGAAAAAAAAGGCATCTGAAGTGCCATATTGAAAGTTAATCTACTACTGCTATAGTTAATAAGGTATATATTTAAAAAGGAAAATGTGTGTGACCCGGGGCCCTTGTAACTTTTCAAGAACTGCTGCCTCATCTGCCAGGTAAGAAAGTTGCATAAGAGCATAAGATGACCTTTGCAGTCACATCCAGCTATGAAATTCTAGGAATCCAGGAAGAGGAAGACAGCACTAAATGACTCAACAGCTGGTATGGGTTTGAAAGTGCAAACTTAGGAGCTAAGACTTTTTTTCTGAAAATAAAAACAGATGAGAACTCCTTAACTTGGTCTCTGATTAACACTCTGTTAATATCCTTAAATAGAGTAATAGTCCATAAGCCAACAATAAAATGAAGTTCGCAAAAGAGCCAAAGCCTAAATCAAAACAAAATAAAACACACCCAAGGAAACGTTCATTCCTTACCTCAGTATGTTCCAACAGGTTAGAGCCATACAGCCCAGCTGTAGTTGCAATTCTAGCCAAGTAGCGAAGTATGGAATTTATATCCGTGAATACCACATTTCTAGAATATAAGCATGAGATAAAATATTACTGTGGCTCTAGCAAATCAGTAAGTCATGAGACTTCTGAAAAATGTAAAAATAGAAGTCTTATAATAAGATACAAATATATACCATGTATTTTCTAGTATAGTAAAAAATATAGATCTAATTTGTTCTTTATTCTATCAAATTCTAATTTGTTTTGAGATGTGCAGCTAAATCCAATAATTCACTTCAGAGTAGACTATCTATATGATGTTTTATCTTTCTAACTATTGGTTTCTACATGTCTATTCAGTGGTGAAAATATGAAAATTGGGATATCGAGAATAAAGTGATTTAAAATAAATCGAGGCAATGAAGCCAAGGATATACTGTCATAAAGAAGCTGGTTTTATCAACTTCCAGGTAAACATGGTAGATCAAACCTCATCAAAACTGCTCCTACAGGGAAAAAGAGACTAAGGAGAAGAGACAATAGCAGTAAAATTTCAGAAGCTAGAAAGCAGATGGCGTTAATAGGCCTGAAAAAACTGAATCTTAACTGGACAGTGGACAAAGCTGAAAACCAACCCAATTTAAATTTTAGAATCCTCTAAAGACTTACGAATCAATGAAACCAGGTATCCTTGGAAGTGAGAGTGAATTGGGGCTAAAATAAGGAGGCTTGGTTGAAAGTCTACTTAAAAATCAGTCAGAAACACAGATACCTCCAAAGCCTATTCTGCAGAGCTTGGCTACTCCTCTTACCCAGTCCTGGCAAAAACCGGAGCCTTATTCTCTAAAGACTAAAACCGAGGGTCTCTCAAATGGGGGAAATGTGGCACAGGTGCAAGTTGGGCTACAGAGGTAACAGAGAGAATAAAAGAACACGCGATACTGGATGCTGAGACCCTCAGCCTTCTTCCCACCCTCAGCTCCCATAATATTCTGGCACCAGCTCTCCTTCACCTTCCAAACAGGAGACTGAAAGTCTTCTCTGGACAGATAATCTGATCCACCCAGGAAGAAAAGAACCAAGGATACTGACACCAGAAGTTCCTTCAAATGAGCAGCTCAGTCAGATCGCCCCAGAGTAAAGCTCAGAACTGACAGGCTCACCTTGGAGTTCAGAACTTGTAAATAGCTTTACTCTCCCAGTCAAAATCTAAGAAAACCATAAGGAGTTACCAAATATCTGAAGAAAGCCTTTAACTTAAAAGGTAGCAACCAAAACAAACACACAGATGTAAACTGAACAAATCAAGGAATGGAAAACTTTAAAAGTAAGTGAATAAATTTCCTCTGAGCAATGAAAAGACATAGTGCAATCGTAAAATAAGAACAGGATACTATATCTAGATAATAAATAACAGAAAGCTCAGATACAAAAAATGTAACAGCAAAAACGAAAACTCAATAGAAAAATGGGATAAAAAAGTTGAAGAACTCTCCAGAAAGTGAGGAAAAGTGAAAAAAAAAAAAAGGAAAGTGAAGGTGACACTTTAAGAAAATAAGAGGACTAATCCCAGCATCCACATAAAGAACAGAAAATGGAAAGTTATCAAAGAAAAAATGTTCTTATTTCCCAAAAGAGGATTTCTAAGTTTCCACATTAAAGGGAGCAATCAAGCACCCAGAAGAACAGATGAAAAATAGATCCAGACCAAAGCATATTATTGTGAAATTTCTAAATACTGAATCCTAAGGGAAGATGTCCACAAACTTCCTGAAGTCACACAGAAAAGATAGGAATCAGAAAGGCTTCAGAAGAGAACAAAGCAAACAACAATAATTCCACAGAAAAGTAAAAATTGTACATGAAAAGCAATCATAGTATGTGGCTCAGCAGTGAACACAACTTACAGGACCCTCCCAGTGTAAACACTAAATGGTGACCCAATCAAAATTCTGATGCAACTGCAATGGGAGGAAGGAGGACACGGGGAGTGGAGGGTGCGTTTGTGTGAGTGAGTGTTTTGCATACGATGCCCTTCCCCAATACAAGTCTTTCTGTCAGTTTATTATAGACCATTTAAACCATTTTAGAATCTGCATCCTGCTTGAGAATACCCTTGAAACCCCCTTTCAATATGGTCCAAATTCCACGACCTGGCAAAGTATTCTTAAAAGAATCTGAAACCAGGTTGTGTTTATTCCTTAGTTTCGTTAAACGAGAATGTTTCCCTTCCCAGTTCTTTTAAATTCTTTTCAGTGGGTTTCAAAAGAAAGAGATAAGTCCGAGTGCACGCAATCTTCCCTATATCCTGGGATGCAAATAATCCATCTTAATCAAGAACATACAGTATATGCTCATTACAGAAAATTTTGAAAACACAGAGAAGCAAAAAGAAAAAAACAACCCCACAATTCCAAAACTCAGAAAGAAATAATACTAAAAGTGCTGTATACTTCTCATTTTTTTCTTTGCAGATATGTAATTTTACATTTATGTCTTGCTTTTTTACTAACATTAGATTATGAACATATCCATCATTAAAAATTCTTCATAAGCCTTTTTTTCACAGATGCCTAATATTCTATGCTGTGGACTTACCAAATTTATTTCCTATTATTACTGATTTTAAAAACTTCCAATTTTCCACCAGAATACATTACAATAGAATTTAAAACCCATATATATAAATCTTTCTGTATATCTCTAGTTTCTTTCTGACAGATTAGATATGTGATCAGATAGTGTGCTGACAGATATGTCTCTGGATATAGTTCTTTTAGAATGAGGAAGAAAGTATATTTCTTTTTAGGGACCGTTTACCAGTTAGCAAGTAAAACAAGCATACAACATTTAATCCTAAATATTTTTAAAATGCTGTTCAGTACTGAAAACCAAGATATAAAAGCACTTACTCAGATACACGAAGAATATTCTCTTTCCCGTCTTCAACAGAAATGCTGACGTTGTCTTTAACATGTTCTACTGCCAACAAAGCTCCTAAAAATGAGATGAAAAGATTTCTCTTTGTAAACAATGTGGTATTTAAAACCTGAATCATAAAGCAATGAGGATGAGTCAACAAACCAGTATTAAGACCTGCAAGGAGTAAACATTTTTCCCTAGAGTCTGTAGACGCAAAGTATGGCCTTCTGGTCTTGGAGAAGTAACAAACCAGAAACCATTCCCTGGCATAATCCAACTGCTTTTGAATATACTCAGTGTCCAGTTAGGGACACTGAAATTAATCTTTCCTTCTCTCAGGACAAAAGAAGAAATTAGAATAGTACCTTGTATAAAAGCTATTGTTGATAGTATTAGAGTGATTACTATGTGGTATGGACTGTGCTAAATGCTTTACACTCATTATCATTTTTAATCTTTGTAGTAACCTTAAGAGGTAGGCACCTTTATCTCTGTTTTATAGAAGAGGAAACTGAGGCTTGGAGGGGTTAAATAACTAGCCCAAAGTCCTTGATTAATATGTGGCAGTCAGGATTTGAACGCAGGTCTACGGCAGTCCAGAACTCATATTCTAAAACAGTGATATGTGCCTCTCAACACATCGTAAAGTTTAATAAATATTCATTAATCCTTTGTCCTTAATTTATCTAAGATGGACAACTAGTAACCAGATACTGGTTTCTAAATACCATGCTCCACTGGAGACAGGGCTGTGGTAGGGAAGGTACAAAATAAACCTGGAAAATTTCATTGTGCTAAAAAGCAAGAAGTACTCAAAGAATGATAAGAGATATGCCAAAAGGACACAGACGTCAGCTTGCAGGGGCTCCCACTAGCAAATAGGGCCAATTTAACCACTAAAGTAAATAATCTAAGTTTTAGAGTACTGACACCAAAGAATCCTATACAGCAAAATTTGAAACTGAATTCCTATTACAGGCAACAAGATAGATGAATCTCAAAGAACTATCCTATATACAATAGTTTGATATGACTCAATGTATATGAAGTTCTAGGAAAAGCAAAACAATAGTGACAGAAAGCAGATCAGTGACGATCAAGGGCCAGAGATGGGGGAAGGGGATTGACTGCAAAGGGGCATGAGGGAACTTTCTTAAGTGAGGGAAATATTTTATTTCATTATTTTGGTGGTTACACACTGTACATATCTGTCAATCAATTTACAACTTAAAATTGGTGAACTTTATTATATGCAAGTTATAACTCAATAAAACTAATTTTAAAAATAAAAAATTTTAACTTTAAAAACAGAAAATAAAAAATAATTCGGAGTATAACCTATTAAGTTATGTTTTGCTATGAAATTTTTTAAACGAGAAAAAGACCTTCTCACAAAAAAATGCCAACTAATACATGTGGAAAGAACGGCAGAATGGAAGGTCACCATCCGGCATCATCTTAATCATAATCAAGTTGGGCAGGAAGCACCAACGGATGCTGAAACCAGTGGGTAAAGGTTTGATGGGGAGTGAAATGTTTACATGGTCCCAGAGCATCTCCCCACAAAATGCCCGTTAACTGCAAAACGGAAAACTCTGCAGTGGGGAAAGCTGTCAGACACCATCTTAAGTACTCAAGATTAGATCATCAGTAATGGGAAAAATTCAGGTACCAATTATTGTGCTGCAATGAAGAACAACGAATTGTTTCTACGCTATTTCTGCCAAAGATGTGTAGCCTGAATCTAGTCATGAGGGACCATGAAACACCTGATCAGGGGACATTCTTTAAGTAAGTGGCCTGTAATATCCAGAGAGGTTAAACCTATGAAAGACTAAAAAAAACCATCCCAGATTGAAAGAAACTGGGGAAACGTGATGAGTAGGTGCAAGGTATGATCCTAGATTTTGATCCTTGCACTACGGAGATGGATGAATTGTATCAATGTGTATTTCCTGATTTTAATGGTCCTGTGAGGTCATATAGAGTTTTCTTACTTAAGAGAGATGTATATTGGAGTATTCTGGGGTGTTGAAGCATCATTATCTGCAGTATGCTCTCCAAAGGCACTGGAGAAAAAATGTTCTTTGTTCTATTCTTATACCTTTTTAAGTGTGAACTTATTTTAACATTAAAAAAAAATGGTGAATGCATATAAAATAAGGGAAATTCTCACAATGCAATCTGTTTTTCTGAATGTTTCATCTAATTATATTGATTATTTAAAAACAGAATGTATTTGAATTAAACAATTGGCAACAATTAAATCAAAAACAAAAAAAGGAAGGACAGAAGCAAATAGAAATATATATTCTATAATTGGTCTATAGTTCATAATGACAACAAATTTCTTTAAGATCCTCTTCCAGAATACTGGCAGATGGGATTCTCAGTATTATAATTCACTAAGAAAACGGGTCTATCATATTCAGGGTGATTTTCTAAATTACATCAGTAAAAACTACAGCTATTTATTGAGTATCTACAGTGTGTCAGGAACTTGACCTGCAGTCTCATTTGACTCTGGCAAGCAACTGAATGTGGGAGATATTATTCCGTGTTTCTCAAACAAGGAAACAGTGGGAGATGCCAAACAAGGAACTTGCCAAGGTTCCACAACTAGTAAGTGGCAGTCAGTATGGACCTGGTCTCCACGAACCAAGTGTCGTTGCCCTTAACTATGAGGTCACACTGTCTAGTGCTTTCCAACTGCAGAATCAAACCCAGTTCTTTTAGAGTTCATTGATTTGTGTGAGGTTAGCCCATAATTACTGGAACCAATATGCTAAAACATTATCATTTATTAAAGTATTTTAAATGGCTATTAAATTGTGTTTTTTGTTCCAACAGACTCAAAACACCCTCTAATGAGAATGTACTGAGTAATCATCAGCCCTATGTGGGCAACTGTATCTAAAAGTCTAGGCCTCTCAAACATTAGAAAAGTACTTGCATGCATATGTTAAGAAATGCATTAACAAATATGAGCTCAATAAACTGATTATTTTGTGTAATTTCTGAAAGCAATAGAAAAAAACAGCAGAAAGCCTAAGCTATCTATCCACAGTAACCTTGGCCACGTTGAAAATGCAATTCCAAATCGAATTTAAGATGTATCAGGAAGATGACAAGTCCGACCTTTTCTCTGACGTTTACTACCTCCATCGGATGTGTAGTAAACCAACCCCATCAGTCCGCAGTGTACTTGGGTGTTCCAGCAATCACCCTTCCACCTTTAATTAATATAAATGCAACCTCGGTTAAAATTTTAAATGCTTCTACGACCATCTTCCTCGTTCCCTTTGAACCCAATGAAACGTAAAGAAAAGTTAAGTCAAGGGGGTTGAAGATCTTTTCTGAGGACGAAGGAAGGAAGGTAAAGATAAGTGGATTTAGGGGAAAACGCTAAAGGAGGGGGAGCGAAGTAATGGGATTTCAAGTTTTAAAAATGTTATTTCTACGTCCGGTGCTCGGTCTCCAGGAGACATCATTTCTAAAAGGGAGAGGAGAGTAAGCTGGGAGTCATCCCTCTGGGAGAAAAGGTCCGAAGCTGAGCCTCGGGTAGCCCTGCCCCGGCTCACACCGCGCCCATCTCCACGCCCCAGAAAAATGTCTTCAGGAGCAGATCCACCTGCCAGGGACAGAGGGCGACGGGCGCGGAGCCTACCCCGTGTACACTTCGGGGGTGAGAGGCAGGCCTAACCTCCCAGACCGTGACCGTCACTGCGCCAAGCCTGGGCGCGGCGACTTTCCCCGCCCCGCACCCTCCCAGGCTGATGCAACCCACACAGGTTGGCGGCCCCGGGCCCTTACCCAGCGGAGGGTCTCCCGAATTCACAGTCAGACAGAGCGTCGCCATCTGCACTGCTCCGTCAGTCTACCTGTCAGTGCGCCTGCCCTGCCACCCGAAACACCCCCGACTCGCCCAAGGCGAGAAGGTGCAACGTGTGCGCACGCCTGACGCTGCGGAAGCCTTAGCCCCTCCCCCGCGCCGCAGCCAGCGTCTTGGCGCACAGCACAGTGCGTCATCACCGCCCGCCGCAGCCGTCTGGCGGCTGCTCCGGGGACCTTCCACCCTGCCCCGGGCATCTAGGGTCACGAGGGCCAACGTGGAGTTTCCAGCCGCTGAAGGGGGAGAGACGCTGAAACGCACGACGTTTTTCGACAGTTCGTAAAGCGAGAAAAGTAAGTGGTAAGACGGTTTCTGCAGTGTGATGGGCGTTCACCGGAAGCCCAAAACAAAACCCACAAACGGGTGGTATACTTGAGGCAGGAGGTAGATGGGCGCCCCGCCCCCAGGGTGAGCAATTGGAGTTCGTTCCCTGTGGACAGAAACTCCGAAATACCAATAGCAGGGCAGTCAAGAGAGGAGGCTGGGCCCTGCGCCGGTAAAAGATAAGAGACCACCTATTTCTCCTTCTCGAAGTCGAGGAGACCTTCCCGACTAGAAAGCTCCTTGGAGGTCAAAAGGAGAGTGATGCCAAGCTACCCATAGGCCTCTTCGCTGGAATCCATCTTGGCTGAGAGATGCGTGTGCACATGGGAGGACCGTAAGATAAACCAAACATGGACTCAGAACCAGGAGAATCAAAATGATTGGCCAAAGGGAACACAGAAGAAATGCCCCTTATTAGTGATTTAAACTACGCCAAGGGCACGACTCTCTCTCTCTCTCTCTCTCTCTCTCTCTCTCTCTCTCTCTCTCTCTCTCTCTCCTTCCCTCTCTTAGGGTCCTCCCATGTGTCTATCCACATGTCCTGTACTCTTTTCCTCCTAATAAACACTTTACTTTTTTCACTGCTTTCTGTCTTCGTGGGAATTCTTTTCTGCAAAGCCGAACAGCCAGGGTCTTGTCACTGACCACCGGTCTAATTGCTAGGATTTGGCGCTCTGTGACCCAGCCTCAATCTCTGGCCGGGAACCGAAACCCTGCTTCAAGCCACTGCAGGCTGAGGCCACCCGAGATCATACTGTTGGGGGGCACTGTATGTAAACACAAAAAAAGTCCTGGAAGCATGTAGACCAACAGCCATGGTTACACTGGGGATGGGGGAGGTTTTTCTCATTTTCCTCAGTTCTTTCAAAAGAAGAATGTATTTTCAAAAGTGATTTTCGTACTTGAATAATAAAGGGTTTATTTATAAAAGGCAATGCTAAAAGCCGTTGCCTCAGTTTGTCTTGGCTCTGTTTGCCTGGACTGTGCAAGCGTGCCTTTTAGAGGGTCGTCTGTCCTCCTCTTAAACCTTGTGACGTGTGTGCTGGCGAGTGTTCTGCAAGCATACTCCAGGGGCTGGTATTAGAGCTCAAGGGACCAAGGACTGATTACAAAAATATCTCAATTTCCCAAAGACATCTCTATTATCACTAGGGAGTGAGTGTTGCTTAAATTAAATATGAGCCTTGAGTGCTTAATACAGTTATAGAGGCGTTATCCGTGCCTGTCCTAACCCACTATCAGAGATGGCTCCGTCTTATGTATGGCCATCCTCAGGAGTAGGTAAGGTACCTGCGTCAGAACAGGACCAATTCCCTTACCCCTGCCTTCCTGTTAGAATCTGTAGGGCTGGGATCCATAATCTCATTTTATCAAGTCCCCTAGGTGATCCTACGTGTACCACACGGCACCTTTCTACCTCTTTGTTGAAATTGATTTCCCTTCTGCACACTCCGCTAGCTCTCCACTTTCTTGTTTGCTGAAACCTTATCTTAGACATCCTTGGATTCCCCACAATGCCCGGCACATACTAGGAGTCCTTCCTACTCTATCATAATTGGTACAGGGAAAAGGACAGAAAATCATTGATTGCTGGGGCAGTGGGGAGTGATACAAAATTGACTTTGAGGACTTCCCTGGTGGCACAGTGGTTAAGAATCCGCCTGCCAATGCAAGGGACACGGGTTAGAGCCCTGGCCCGGGAAGATCCCATGTGCCGCAGAGCAACTAAGCCCGTGTGCCACAACTACTGAGCCTGAGCTCTAGAGCCCACAAGCCACAACTACTGAAGCCTGTGTGCCTAGAGCCCATGCTCCACAACAAGAGAAGCCATGACAATGAGAAGCCTGCGCACCGCAACGAAGAGTAGCCCCTGCTCACTGCAACTAGAGGAAGCCTGTGTGCAGCAACGAAGACCCAACACAGCCAAAAATTAATTAATTAATTAATTATTTAAAAATTGACTTTGAAAAATATAATTAAGAATTACGAAACAATGAAAATAAATTTGCGGGACTTCCCTGGTGGCGCGGTAGTTAAGAACCCGCCTGCCAATGCAGGGGACACGGGTTCAAGTCCTGGTCCGGGAAGATCCCACATGCCGTGGAGCAACTAAGCCCATGCACCAAAACTGCTGAGCCTGCGCTCTAGAGCCTGTGAGCCACAACTGCTGAGCCCGTGTGCCACAACTACTGAAGCCTGCGCGCTTAGAGCCCAAGCTCTGTAACAAGACAAGCCACGACAACGAGAAGCCCGTGCACCACAACTACAGAAAGCCCATGCACAGCAATGACCCAACGCAGCCAAAAATAAATAAATAAATAATTAATTAAAAAACAGAACAAAATTGACTTTGAAAAATATAATGAAGAATTATGAAACAATGAAAATAAATTTGCGGGACTTCCCTGGTGGCGCAGTAGTTAAGAACCCGCCTGACAATGCAGGGGACACAGGTTCAAGCCCTGGTCCGGGAGGATCCCACATGCCACAGAGCAACTAAGCCTGTGCGCCACAACTACTGAGCCTGCGCTCTAGAGCCCGCGAGCCACAACTACTGAAGCCCATGCGCCTAGAACCGGAGCTCTACAACAAGACAAGCAACCACAATGAGAAGCCCGTGCACCACAATGAAGAGTAGACCCTGCTCGCCGCAGCTAAAGAAAGCCCGCGCGCAGCAATGAAGACCCAATGCAGCCAAAAATAAAAATAAATAAAAAATAAATAAATTTTTAAAAGTAAATAAATAAATTTGCATCTTTTATCTTACAAAATTTAGGTATTCTTGCAACTATGTGTTAATTCTTATCTTAGAACAGAATAAATTAGATATTGAATGTTTCTTTTTATTGTTTGACTTGCTGAGCAAAGGGAATGAGGCAAGAGCTTTGGGCCAGGAGCCTAAGAGCTGTCCTTGTGGAAAGCAAGTGCCTGGAAAGGGCTTAAGAACAAAACTTTACATTTTTGCCTATTAGTGACTCACTACCAAACTAGAATCGGTTTTATTCATCCCATTTTAGGGCAAATGCAGAGATGTGGGCCTGCTCTTTGACCGGCTAGTTTGAGGGATATCAGGAAAACAGGTCTATGAGAGACTTGCAAAATGGAAAACAGTCACCTGGGATCTTACCAAGTTTAAATCATACTTATTATATTGCCTTATCTTGTTCTGATGAGTAAATCCTTCGATTCCTCACTTAGAAACGTGATAAAACAAATCATTTTAATTGTGGAAAGCAAACAATAAGAATGTAAAAGGAAGGTGACATCAAGAGAGAAGCTAGAACACTAAATAGATGGCATGAAACCCTATTCACCTTCTTGGGATGAGCTAAAAAATTGGAATCAAAGCCAAGAGGAAAAATATTTACTATATGTTGAGGAAAGCACAACTGTGCTAATACAGAGACCAGAATTAAATTAAATACAGAGACATTCTCAAGGTTTCTTATAGAGAGGGCACCATAAAAGGTTTCAACACATACTACAGTAATTTTGATACATTGTTCATTCAACATTTTTTAAGTTAACATTTTAACTATGTGCCAGGCAGTGTTCTTTGTGCTAGGAATATGTAGTGAACAAAACTAAGGTCTCTAAATTCGTGGAGCTTACATTATAGTGGGATGAGGCAAAAAATAAACCAGCTAATTTCATAAAATAATAAGTTTTATAAAAACAACAAAAGGGTATGATAGGATTAAAAGGGATGAAATCAGAGAAGGGGAACTTCAGATACAGTTGTCAAAGAAGGCCTCTTTGAGAAGCCATGTACACTGAGCCCAGTCCAATGAGAAGGATCCAAGTATTCAAAGATCTGATGTTTCATCACTGGAGGGAAAGTTGACTTATTTCTTAAAGAAAGATTTGTAGATCCTGCTTTGGAGAATCTTTCAGATGCAAATCTCTGATATAAACCAGCCCACTATTGTCACTGAACCTGAGCCCTCCAATGCCAAGAGCTATGTATTATTCATCTTTGGGTCTCCAACATTATTCACTGTGCTTGACTTACAGAAGGGTCTCAATAAATGTTGAGTTGAATGAATGAGTGGATAAATGCATGTAAAGCAATCTGTAATATACTATGCTTGCTCAATAACCCACCTAATAACACACGTGAAGACTTAAAAACTAAAGACATGAGTTAAATGTAAAGTGCACGTATGGATTTGTAAGAACTGGAGGAGGAATAATTTAGTTCCTTATCTAACAGGATTCTTGATGCTTTAATTATAAATTGGTTCCTTACAATTAAATTTATTTAACTATTGTTGGTCCCCTTATTTTAATATGTGATTTATTTATTTTCAATAGAAAAATAGAAATTCAAAGTAAGTTTTTCTGTTTATCTCTTGCTATTAACAAATCACCACAAAATTTAGTGGCTTAAAGCAACACCACCATTTTATTAGATCTCATATTTTTGTGGGTTAGGAATTGGGACAGTCCTTGGCTGAGTAACCAATAGAAGCCCCAAGTAACATCATGTGGGGTATTTTGGTGCTATTTAACTGGAGGTTAGGGTGGTTGAAATTGCAAAAAACTTTACTCACCTGGTGCTTAGGATAGGAAGTCCGGAAGCTTAGGCTCAGCTGGATGCTGCTTACTCTCCACATTTTCTCAGGTACTTTCCATGTGATACAACAAGCAGGGTAGTAAGACATTATAAGTTGTGGCTGGCTGCCCCAAGAGTGGAGGTTCCAAAAGACCAAGATGAAGACTGCAAGACTTCTCCTGATCTATCCTTGGGAGTCACACAGCATCACTTCTGTGGCACTAGATTGGTGACCAATGAGTCACAGGACCCGCCTAGATACAAAAGAGGGGACTATACAAAGTCATGAATACCAGGAGGTGTGTTTCATTGGGGACTGTAGTGGGGTGAATTGTGTCCCCTGGAAAAGATATGTCCAAGTCCTAGCCCCCAGTACCTCTAAATATTAACTATTTGAAAATAGAGTCTTTGCATATGTAATAAAGTTAAGAATCTTGCGATGACATCATCCTAGACAGGAGAAAGAGATTTGACACACAGCGGGGAAAGGAGATGTGAAGACAGAGGCGGACATTGGAGTGATGCAGCCACAAGCTAAGGGATGCCAAGGATTACTGCAAACTACCAGTAAGGAGGAGAGAGGTATGGAATGGTCTCCCTCAGAGCCTTCAAAGGAACCAACCCTGCCAACACCTTGATTTCTGACTTCTGACCTCCAGAACTGTGAGTGAATAAATTTCTGTTGCTTTAAGCCACCAAGTTTGTGGTCATTTGTGACAGCCGCTCTGGGAAACTAATAGATGGGCAATCTTTGGAGACTGGCTACTACAAAGTTTAAAAATTCTTCAGCGTCTTACTGTATACAGTAAATCATGTTTATCATAGTGTCATTGATAACAGTTCTCTACTCTTGGCTGTGCCTCTTTCTTATAGAAGGTAGTGCAGAGAAAACTGTAATTATAAATGTCATGATATGTGCCATATTTAGCAGACACTAAAAAAGAAAATGGTGTTTGTGGATAACTTATTTTTCTTTATAACTGCTGAGGAAAGCACTATGAAAAAGTTTATGTGTACTGTGAAGACAGTGAATATTCACTTAGTGAATATGTATTGTTTTTAAGTTTAAAAGGTATATTTTATTTAAAAATATTTATAGGCAAAAATTCTGCAGTTCAGTAATTTGTGGAAAAGAAAAGCTTGAGGTGAAGAAAATATAGATCAAAAAATTAAAAGCATAATAGGTCTTTAGTTTGAAAATACCAGCACATGACTCAGTGAAGCAAACACCCAATTTGCATTTGATCTGTTTCATAAGCTCAAAAAGTCAAAAGAGGACAATATTTTCTTTTCCTGTCAGTATCTCATCAGCCTTAGGCCTGCTCTGTGTAGAAGCCTGAGAAAACACTGCATTCAAAATTGAGGTCCTTTACTTTAATGAACACAAAATTAAGAGCTACAATAGATCATGCTGAAAAGTCGGGAAATGTGCATCCCCAATTTCGAAAGCTTCTGAATTAAAGAAACCCACTGATACATATTGAGCTGAACCTCACCAACAGACTCTAAGGAGAAATGATGTATCAATTTCTTTAGGAGTACTTGAATAATGTTAAGAAATTTTACCTAGTCAGTGTGGAATATGCTGGTTTTGTAAATGCTGTAGAAGAAAGTAAAAAGATTAATTCCTGGGTGGAAAACCAAATGAATGAAAAAAAATCGAGGATCCATTTCCCAAGGGCTCTCTCAGCAGCTCTGCCATCCTGGCTCTGGTGGACACAGTCTATTACAAAGGGCAGTGGGACCAGGACCTTGATAAAGAAAATACTGAAGAAGGAGACTCTTGGCTGAACAAGGATGTGAGCAAATCCATGCAGATGATGAAACAAAGCAAGACCCTTCACTTCACCTTCCTGAAGGATGTGCAAGCCAAGATCCCGGAAATACCATACAAAGCAAGCATGATTTTGCTGATCCAAGCATGACTTTGCTGCTGCCAAATGAAGTAAATGGTCTGCAGGAGCTTGAGGATAAACTCACCACTGAGAAATTAAGAGCCTGGGCAAGCTCACAGAACGTGAACAAGAGTGATGTGGATTTGTACTTACCTCAGTTCAAAATGGAAGAGAGCTAGGCCCTCAAGGCCATGCTGGGAGCCATGGAGATGGTGGACACCTTCAGTCAGTAGGACACCGACTTCTCAGGCATCATGGTGTCTAAAATCCTGCACAAGTTCTATGTGGAGGTGACTGAGGAGAGCATGGAGGCTGCAGCTGCCACTGGTGTGGAAACTGTTCTAGCATCATTACCAATTTATGAACATTTCTATTGTGATTACCCTTTCTCTTTATCAAGCACAGTAAAACCAATGGCATCATCTTCTTTGGCAGAGCTTCTTCCCCTTAGATGCTATTAGCCTGTCACTACTTTTGGGAAAAGATCACAGAGATGTTCCAGTAAATTGACTGCTAGAAATAATAGGTTCTCTTTGATTCATTTTCCTTTCCAATATCATAGTCATCACTAAGAATTTAATAGTTGAAATAGAATGTCAGGCAATCTCTCTCCACACACAAGAGAAACCCTCTTTTTGTCCCATTAAAATTCCCTTTGGACAAAATGTTCAACTTTAAGATAAGGTAAGGGGATATTTCAATACTGTTATCTTCTAAATTTGAAATATTGTTCTGTTTGTGACCTGTTTTAAATGAACCAAACCAAATTACACCTGCTCTCCAAACTTGTTAACTTGGACACTTTTTTATTTTTGTACTGCAGTACGAAGCACAGCATTCCAGGGGCCCAATGACTGGTTGAGTCCAGAGATGCTTTAAGAGTTCAGAAGAGAGTGGGACTGTTTACTGGTGAGATTAGTGCTAGGACGTAATGATACATATTCCAGTTGTTTAGAGTTTTCCAGTTTTATTATTCTTCCCAGTCCCAGATTATTAACTATAGTCACCATGCTGAGCATTACATCCCCAGGTCACTGATTTTGAGAAGCATGGAATCATCAAGGAAAGGGATGTCATCAATAAAAACAATAAAAAGAGTGTAGAGCTGTGGTACACAAAAAGAAACCTGCATTCAGGAAAGCGAGACACAGCAGTAAGTGTCTTAGATCTTAATGTCACTATCTGTTAAATGCTTTTATTTGTTCCAAGAGTTTTTTTTTTAGTTATGCTGAGTTTTCTAGATAGATATTTTTTTCTTTCTATGCAACATTTGTATCTCTGAAGGCTTATCTCTTTCATTGTTTAGGACTTCCAGAATAACACTGAATAGGATCAGTGATAATGTTGAACAAAAGCATATTTGTCTGGTTGCTGACTTTAGTGAGAATGTCACTATTTCACTATCAAGAATAGTGTTTGCTGCTGGTTTCTTATAGATACTCATTATCCAGTTAAGGAAAATTGCTTCTATTCTTAGGTTAACAGTATTTTGTTTTAAAAAGTCAAGAATAGGTATTTTCAGCATCTACTGAGATTCAGACAACATACTAACCCTTATTATTTTGTACATGAACAGGATATACGGAGATGAAAGACAAAGTCCCTGCCCTCAGGAGCCTAGTCTTATAGGTGAAAAAGACAGATCAATAAAAATTACTATACAGGGGGATATATGCAGCTATAGAAAAAAATATGTTCATTCTAAAAACATTTTGGAAATGAGAGTAAAAATAATAAATAAATGTTTGCACAAAGTACAAAGGTAGCTAAGAAGATGGAAAATGATTATCCATGGTGAATGGGGGAGGGAGGAGAGAATAGTAAAGGAAAGCTTCCAATAAGAGATAACCCATCTAGGGGATGGAAAAAAGAAGTCAGAGGAGAACATGAGCTAAAACCTGGGTGTATTTGGAAGCTGCATATATTTGGAAGCTGTGTGTATTTGGAAAACTTTGACTAGTTCATTATGGCCAGAATGTAAAATACTTTGGCAATTCGAGATTAAAAGGCTGGAAGGTAGGCAGAGCCTAAATTATGAAGAGTTCTACATATCATGATGAGGAGCAAGATTTTATCCTACGATAGGAAGTCAGAGAAGAGTTTTAAGTAGCAATGAGAGATACGATGAGGATTGCATCTTATAAGGACGCCTTTGACAGTAGCAGAGCAGGCGGACTGGAGTGGGCACAACTGATGGTAGAAAGATCAGTTGAGGTGTTAAGTCCACATGAGAGAAGATGAAAGATAAAGGCCCAAACGAAGGCAGTGGAAATGAGAATAGAGAACAAGTTTCAGGCATATCTGGGAGGTAGAATTGATGGTAACCGGTAAGATGCTGTGGGAGGGGTGGAGATAAGATGCTGGAAGCAGGTATGTCTAGTTTTATTGCTAGATTTCAGCTGGATGCCTGGGTGGATGGTTACTTCATCTTAAGAAGGGAAGACAGGAGGGAAAACAGGTGTGGCAAAGTATTTGGTCCCAGACTGTTTTTTGAGATTTTTGTTAGATGCCTAGATGTCAATATCCTGTAGCAGTTGCATATTATAAATCTGGGGCTTAGTTGAGGTGTTCTTTAAAATGATACCAATATTGTATATATCACAAAATGATAACCACAATAAGTCTACTTAATATCTGCCACCATACATAATTACAAATATTTTTTCTTGTGATGAGAACTTTTAAAATCTACTCTCCTAGCGACTTTCAAATATGCAGTACAGTATTATTAACTATAGTCCCCATACTGTGCATTACATCCCCATGACTTATTCATTTTATAACTGGAACTTTGTACCTTTTGACCCCTTTTCATTTATTAGCTGAAATGTCTTGCTGGAGATGTGAGTGGTTGTTAAAATTGTTGATAAACCAGAAAGAGGATATAGGGAAGTGCTGTACAGTATAGTAGACGCTAGCCACATGTGGCTATTTTTTTCTAACAGCTTCATTAAAATATAATTCACATACCATACAATTCACCCATTTACAGAGTACAATTCAATGGCTTTTAGTATATTCAGAATCGTCCAATCCTTACCACAATCAATTTTAGAACATTTCATCACCCCCCCCAAAAAAGCTCTGTACCTTTCAATAGTCACTCTCATTTTCCCTCAACCCTTAAAATTAAAAAAAAAAAAAAAAATGGTTTTGATGATGTGGCACCTGCCTGCCTCCCCGACCTCACTTTATAACACTCCTCTCTTTGTTCACCTTACTTCCGCCTACTCTGGCTTCCTTTCTGTGTTTGTTTTTTTGCTTTCTCTTCTCAGAGACAATGTGCTTATTATTCCCACTAATAATCCCAGCTCTCGATATGGTTGACCTCTTTCCATCCAGTTTTCGGCTCAGACATCACCTCTTCAGAGAAGACATCCCCACTCTATCTACCGGGTATCTTCTTCCCCCCCTCCCTCCCTGCCTCCGCTGCTTCCCAGCTCATCTTCCTGCTTGATTTCCTCTACAGCATTTTCCACAATCTAAAATAATTTCATTTACTTATTATCTGTATTGCTTCACAAGAACATGAGCTCAACAAAGGAACAGACTTATGTCCACTGTTGAATGTTCAGTACCTAGAGCCATGCCTAATATACAGCAGGTGCTCAAAAAATATTTGTTGAGTAAATGAATGATGGAATAAATGGAGGCCAAGGTGAGAGAAAACATGGTATTTTGGGGGAACTTTAAATGGTTGAGCATGGCTGGAGTACAGGTTAGTGAACAGAGGTGATCCTGGAGAAGGAAGAAGCTATAACATCAAGAGGTTCATATGTCATTGTAATGAACTTACATTTTATCCTAAAGGCAATAGGAAACCATAAAAGATTTTTGAGGAAGGGAGTGGCATTACTAGGTTTGTTTTTTTAAAAAACAACCTGGAGCCAATGAGAGATGGATTGGAGAGGAGTAACAGTGCAGGAAGGAAGATTAGACAGGAAGACACTGCAGTGATTCAAGGAAGAAATACAGGGGTGTGAGTGTGTAAATTAATGTAGAAGAAATGGGAGTGGAGAGAGAATGCAGACTTCCAAATATGTCACTTGGATAAAGTTTTTATATAAGAGCCTATAGAAAATACCTTCAAAGTTATTCTCACATTGTACTTAGATTTTTTTAAAAATTAGGTTTAGTCCACAGTTTGCATATAGATAGAGAACTCTTTTCTTAGAAGGAAGTACTTTCCAAACATGGCCAACTATCAGGATCAGCTTGGGGATTTGTAAAATAATTTAAGGAGGGGTAGGCAAGAATGAAGAGTTTTTTAGACATAATTCAGAGATACTTGTGAGACATCAAAGTAGGCTTTTGGGTATAGAAATCTAGAGTTTGAGAGTTCTAAGCTAGATACAGATTTTGGAATTCTGGGTAAAAGGCCCTTAAGTGAAGCCATATTTGTGGATTAGATCATCTAGAGAGAACCTAGGACAGAATCATGGTGAATACTGACATTCAAGGAAAGGGAGACAAAGAGAAACCAAGAAAGGAGACTGAGTACGAGTGGCTATTAGGGGGAAGAAGAAAAACAGGACAGTGAGAAGAGAGTTGCAAGAGGGAGAGGGGCCAATGGTGTCAAAGCCACAAAGACCTCTTCCTGCAGCTGCCTTGTGAAAACAGTACTCCAACACCGTCTCTAGTGAGTGTTACACTTAAATGACTGCCGAATCCCTGGAGTAGCTGTCTTAAAATACACAGAATTTTAAGACAAAACCACTTGGCTGGAGCCTGTGAATTCGTATTTTCTGAAAAGCTTCCCAGGTGATTCTGACATGCAGTGGGTTTGGGAATGATTAATTTAAACCACTTGCTTAATACAATGAGAGAAATTTATTTAAAAGCACAGGACAGAGACCCAAAAAATAAAAACCTAGGCAGAATGTCAGAATAATTTTGATAGCATACATTATAATCTTCCTTTGGAAGGAATAGGAGCAATTACCTAACTTTCCACAGTTAAACTGCATAATGATGTCATAAGAATAAAGTAATGCCCACAGTAGAGAATACATAGTTTCCAACTACTTAAAAACAAAAAAAGCTGGTGAATAACAGAGAGACCTAGAATTAAATGATTTATTATAAAGAAATGTTTCTCCAAAATCTGTTTCATCAACATATAGAATGATATTTTAATGTATTCAGAATGGGAGTAGGAAAACTTTTTACATTACTGTGAAAGACAAGAATGAGATTTAGGTAATAACTTGTGGTTCTGTGCCCTAAAGAAATCTGGTTTACAAAACAGGAATGCTGATTCAACAGTGCACCAGGATGGCCAGTTGGAACTAAGCTTTTCTTTCATTGCTCCAAATAAAACGAGGAAAAATGAAATGTGAAATATACTGACTTTACAAGTTTTCCAGATGTTAAAATTGGTCTGGTTGATTCATTAATCAAGATGTTTAAAAATTCAATTTTCTACTCCTAAGTAACCAAATGTAAATCGGTGATCAACAGTGAATGAAGTAAAGGTAGAGCTCAAATTCCATCCAGTTAGTTTTAAAATGTATTATTTTGAGGAGCAAGTCCTTCTCCTGGCTGAGTCGACGAGATTTCCCTTCAAGGAACAAGTACATTTTTAACAGATTCAGGAACTCGACTTGCATAGTAGTCATAATTCCTCAGTGTGGCCAGGACGCCAGCTGAGTTCATGTGCTTCACTTCCTTGTTATACTGAAGGGCATTTCCATGGATATCGGTTAACTTGCCTATGGAAAAAACATCAATACAATGTCAATGGCTGATTGGATCATTATGTTTCTAGTTATTTCTAAGAGCTTCTTGCTTCCCTATATAATAATATCCATTGAATTCTGGATAAAATAAGGAAGATAATGCGTGACCACAAAGGCTAAGTATTAATTCACTTGCAATTTAAGACTACAGAGGAACTTGACTAACTAAAGGCTAAATCATTATTTTTTCTCCCTGATTAAAATAATTTCACTTAGTATTTTCAATTTATACTTCTCAGTATCAATAATTTCCCTTTTCCTGGAGTGATTACGTTTCCTATTGGTTATACTCCATCACCCACGATTCCCGGTCTCAAAAGTGTTTTCTTCATTCTACCATTTATTAGTAACACTTTATTTGGTAAGAGTTTAAGTGAAGTATGTTCATAAAACATAACTGTGTTATATTACTGTCTCATTTAACATTCTAATGAGAATGGATCGTGATGAATTTAACTTCCTTGTCATGTAATATGCTGAGATATCGACACAATAATGTACCAGGAGAAATGATAAAATAAAAATCAAGTGTTTAAGAGTAGATGTGATCTGACGTCTATTTGAATTAGAAAAATCATCTTGCTATGTATATATCTGTAGTATTTTTGCAGGCAGATTAAAAAAAACTTCCAACTCTATGATCTTTAAGCGCTAGCACTGAGACATATACCAATACAATATTGGCTCAAAAGAAACTAATGATGATGATGATGAATATTTTACTTTTCAAGAAAAAAAACCCCTAAAAGCATTAAAGCCATAAATTAATAAGGGTTTAATTAAATGAACTGTGTGCAGATCAAGGTCCAAAAGAGAAACTGTAACTAAAGGAAAATGAATTCACTGAAAATCTACTTTCTCACCTATGAAATGCGAGGTTTAGATTGGATAACCTCTAACTTTCCTTCCATCTTTTATATCCTAAGAGTCTAGGTAAAGTAACATTACTGAAATATCATGTCCTAGCATAATACGAAAACTGTATAAAAACTGTAATTCCCCCAAATAAAATGGACTAACCTCCCACAGCATGTAAAATGACTTCTGGAGCACAGGTATCCCACTTCTTACATCCAGGACTTGCAAATACATAAGCAGAGGCTTTGCCTTCAATCAGCTGAATAATCTGTAAGGTTAAGAGAATAATTATCCCTCAACCATGAAATAACTGAGGTACAAATAAAGAGAAACTGCTTGTTTCTATCAGTATATTTCAATTCCTCTGTCAGACTTGGGTTAAAGCCTTTAGCAGGTGTAAATGAGTATTATGAAGAAATATACAGAATACATGCATAATAATGTAGTCATCTGACGGGAAAAAAAGAAGTCAAATAAGCTACAAGGAGGATATCTGAATGGTCTCTATATTCTAAGTTAGTTAAAATAAGGTTTTCTTTTTTATGCTGTTTTTTTTTTCTTACAGTAAAAGCAATATATATTTGTTGTAGAAAAAATAAAGCTTTTTAATCTTGTAAAAATTTGACCATCATTATATAAAGGATACAGAAATATCAAGCAGTACAATAATGTATAGGTTGTAATAAGTCCTAACAGATATGTGATGCTGACTAGTCTAACAAGCAGTTTCATAAGTCTTTGTTTTGGTATCATATCTGTTGCTATTTCTGCTACCAAAGTATGAATTTTAAAAGAGTCATCTTGGACTTCCCTGGCAGTCCAGTGGTTAAGACTCCGTGCTTCCACTATAGGGGGTGCGGGTTTGATCCCTGGTTGGGGAACCGAGATCCCGCAAGCTGCACAGTGTGCCAAAAAATAAATAAATAAATAAAAATCAAATCAAATCAAATCAAACCAAATAGTCATCTTACTAATGCCTGTAATATTCATACAAAACTGAGGTCACTGAGGGACTTCCCTGGTGGTCCAGTGGTTAAGACTCCATGCTTCTACCGCAGGGGACGCGGGTTTGATCACTGGTCAGGGAACTAAGATCCCGCATGCCACGTGGTGTAGCCAAAAAAAAAAAATCTGAGGTCACCAATAGAAACCGCATGACTCTCAGCAGTAACTTGCTATCAGCCTTTCATTAGTTGCTTGACTTATTTTTTGGTTATACTGTAAAGTAATTAGTGCTGTAAAATTCAGACTTCAAATATTGAGATGAAGATGCCAGCCTGGGAGAATGAGGAGAGCCTCAGTGAACACAAGGTAACCAGCTATTCTTTTTAGGATTACTGTAGTCAATGACACGTTCAAACCATTAACCCTTGCTGCAGACTTCTGAGTAAAAGCTTTCTCTTTCTTTTAAGAAATCTGTGTCAAGCCTTATTTTGTGCCAAGAACTACGCCAGGTATATTTTTTGAGGGAAGAGGGACTGTGGCTTTCGTCCGATTCTCAAAGAGGTCCTTGATGCAGAAAAGTTAAGAACTGCCCAACAAGGTCTTTGCAAGGAGAAAAGGTGGGAGCTGTGTAGGGTGGGGACTTTGCTCCTACAGGGAATGGTACCTCCTTGGGAATAAAAGAGGTAATGGCATTTCGTAGTTACAAAAGTAGGGGCAAAGAGAAATCATATTTCAGTGACTATCAGGAATATATTTTTACTTTGAAATATTTTACATTTTTTTTCAAAATACTGCTATTTTTAAACTTCCATTTTTCATCCTCTTATAAGTAAATGCTTTTAGAGGGAGATCACTTTGGAAGCTGCTGTGAAGGCTGGTTGAGGGATGATGACAGGTTTCACCTAGGGCCCTGGCGGTTGAGATGGATGAGACATTAGGGAAGAATTAAGAAGATCTATAGGTAGGATCAGATTGATAGGATGTGAGGCAGGAAGGAGGCTAGGATGGCTTTCAGATGTCTGGCTAGAACAGTTAGAAAAATGGCGGTGCCATTAAGCAGATAGGAAGTAGGGAGAGGAACACATCTGGGGGCAGGTAGAAAGAGGATGCGTTCCAACTGGGGATGCCGAATTTGAGATACCTGATGGATGTCATCATGACAACCAAGGGGCAATCAGATGAGAAGAGATCAGGGATGGAGATCAAATTGTGTTCCAATTCACAATGTTCTCAGGAGGATGGGAGCCTAGGTGAATGAATGGGGTAAGTATCCAGAAATGGGCAGGCAGGCCCATCCTGGAGTCGGTAGAAGAAATGTCTGGGAAGTAATCCAAGAGGGTTCTTGAGAAAATAAGGACTGGCAAGAGGCCCGGGGTCTTATCCAAATGGCTTATCACTGAATTCTCTTAGATAAAAAAGACTTGAACCACAACATTTAAAAAAATTCAGGGAATTCTCTGGTGGTCCAGTGGTTAGGACTCCGTGCTTCCACTGCAGGGGGCACAGGTTTGATCCCTGATTGGGGAACTAAGATCCCACATGCCACGTGGTACGGCCAAAAAAAAAAAAATTCAAATGTTGCTGAAATGTGTCTTTAATGGCAAATTACAATCTTTAATCTCTTCTCCCAAACTCTTATTTCACATTTTGTAACAGCTCAGTATTTCTTTTAATGATTCAGTTGCATTTCAGGGTAGATGATGGATGGAGTTTGGTACCTTATTTCCTGCTCCTCCCACTCGCAGCACATCATCAGGGTTCATAGCAGCAACGCAGTCCGTAACCAACTGGCTGTTGTGGGACCGGGTAGTTGTGATAATGTGTTTCCCGGCAGGCACTTCTTTCAGCTGAAACCCGAAGGCACCTAAACCTAAAACTCCCCAGATTGTTCTCCCCAACACAGCATCTGGTCCTGCCTATGTAAATGGGTGAAACAGTGGCAAAGCTTGTCATCATCTGGAGAGAAAGGTTCGCCATAAATAGAACATTTAGTTATATTAGCAGCATGATTTTTTAAAAATAAAAACATGATAATGTTATAAAGTACAAAAGCAGTATCATCGACAAAGAAATTTTCCTGAGAACATCAACTGATTATTCTCATTGTTGTTTTGGTTAATAATTGGGTTTCAGGGAGTTCCCTGGTGGCTTAGTGGTTAGGATTCTGGGCTTTCACTGCCGTGGCCTGGGTTCTATCCCTGGTCGTGGAACTGAGATCCTACAAGCCACACAGCACGGCCAAAAAAAAATAATAATAATTGGGTTCCAAAGGTACGGAAAGGAACTTCTGGTTATTCCCTGGAGTCTTCAGGAAAGGCAACATCACATACTGATTCCTGTTCCTTTCAGAATTACCCAACAATCTCATTATTGTATTTGAAAATAGCTGTTTGCAAAAGGTACGTTAAGTCCCCAGGAAATGAAACACCGTGTATTGATTACTTTTCATTGTCCAAGGAACAATAAGGATCACATTACTATGGGAATGGGTAATGGTGATAATATAATAATGCTGCTATAGAGATAAAGCGAGTGAATACGCCGATACTGAAGAGTGGCCATGTATAATGGGGTCAGGGTTAAAAGATTTTACTGACAATTGTGGTGGTAAAATGACAATGACAATGCAATCCCAGAATCTATATTTTCCTTTGCAGCACTCAAAGAAGTTTCAGCCACACTGTTATAACTATACACTTCATATAGAAAAACATAACCGGTATTTCATGGAAAGTAAACCTGATGCATAAAAGATTAACACAAAGTCACCAAAATACCACTATATCAATAGAGTAGACATACAGACATATATTTTTACTTAATACTAAACATGTACCACGCACCATACTAAGTGCTTTACATATATTATCTCATTTAATCCCCAGAACAATCCCATGAAATAGTATTATCATCCTTATTTTACAGATGAGAAAAATGAGTTTTGGAATCATTCGGTAACCTGACCAAGGACTCTAGGAAGATCATAATCAAACTCAGGCTCATCTGTGTTCAAAGCCAGTATTTTTCGGGACCTCCCTGGTGGTCCAGTGGTTGAGACTCTGCACTTTTACTGCAGGAGGCATGGGTTCGATCCCTGGTCGGGGAACTGAGATCCCATATGCCACAGGACGTGGCCAAAAATAAATAAATAAAAATTTTTTAAAAAGCCAATGTTTCTCGTCACTAAACTAGTAGACTACCTCGGTTTACTTCTCAAAATGCTTTCACACACATCATCTTATTTACCCTACAGCAGTACTCTGGGTGCTGTTATAGTGAAATATGCTTGGGCTGCAGGGTTGGATTCCCTGGGAAGCAGACCCTGAGATAGGTAGGGTGTTTATTAAGGACGGCCCTTGGGATCAACACCTGTGGAAGGGAGGGGAGTGGGTAGGGGGAGAAATCGAGCTGTGATGCAGACACGACCACAGCTTCAGCCAACCCCATGGGGAGCTCTGGAGCCAGAATGGCTCTTCAGAGTTGTACCAAACTGGGGAGAACACATCCCAAACTGGGATGAGATGCCAGGCCTCTACACCCCTCCAATCATCAGTCACTAGAAATGGACTGCCTTGGGAAGGGGCGTGTTCCTCACAGGTGAGGCAATCCCCAAAGAGGCTGAGAGCTGAAGGCTTTGTGCGGACAGTACTCCCAGCAAATGGGGCAACACAGGAACCAAAAAACAAGCACTGGGGGCTCAATATATGTTCGAGTGCTTCCCCTCTTCCCGCTTGAGTTCACACTACAGGAGAGGCTGGAATCGGAAAAGTACAGAGAGGCTCTGTGTGCTCGTTATGCTTCAGCCCAATTGCTGAGACTAATTTCATGTGCTCAAGAAACCTATTTATTAATTCAGCTCTCCAGTTATTCCGAAAACGAAAGGAAAGCATACTAAATAGAGGACATGAGCATTCTGGTCCCTAAAAACTCAGATGACCTCTGTGAATGAATATGTCAGCAAAGAGGATGGGACCGTGGAATCTGGCGCCCGGATGAGGTAAATGCAATCCCATGAGGCAGCCAGCTAGCCTTCCTCTGTGCTCCTGATCTCTCAGCCTCTCTTGCTGACTCCCTCCTTCGGAGTTCCCACACCAACTGTCTGGGGGTGAAAAAGGCTAACATTTTCACCTTACTGATGAGTTCCGTAAGATTCCTAATGGTTAAGGAGCTACCTCCGATATACAGACAGACTGGGTTTCTTTGCACTATTCCATGCTCTCTCCTTTGAGTGCTTCCCAGCTTCAGTATCTGTGAGAAGCAGTAATAAAGTCTGAATTGTAAAAAGTCTTTTATCTGGCTTGGGCTTCCCCGGTGGCGCAGTGGTTGAGAAACTGCCTGCCAATGCAGGGGACACGGGTTCGAGCCCTGGTCTGGGAAGATCCCACATGCCGCGGAGCACCTGCGCCGGTGAGCCACAACTACTGAGCCTGTGCGTCTGGAGCCTGTGCTCCGCAACAGGAGAGGCCGCGATAATGAGAGGCCCACGCACCGCGATGAAGAGTGGCCCCCGCTTGCCACAACTAGAGAAAGCCCTCGCACAGAAACGGAGACCCAACACAGCCAAAAATAAATAAATAAATAAAATTTAAAAAAACTCTTTTATCTGGCTCAAGAAAGCAATATAGAGAAATGGCTAAGAGCTTGGACTGCAGTGTAGATCCCAGATCTGCCATTGACCAACTAGGGCAGGTTACTTGTCTCAGTTTCCTCTTCTTTAAAACAGGGATAAAGGCTTCCTTAAAGGATTTTGGTGAGTATCAGAATGAGATAATGCATGTGAATCCCTCGAGTCTGTCAGTACACAGTAAGCTCTTGACAAATGTTAGCTATGATGATAATGACTTTAAATTGGACATGCAGCCTTGAAAACTACCAACAAAGCTAAGCAACTTTTCTCCTTGTTGCAACAGATTTTAAGGCATAAGCAAGAGAGAAGGAAGAGAGAAGAGAAAGAAAGTGTACAGAAGGGAATGTGGGGAAGGGACAGGTAACAAAGGAGAGAAGCAGAGCAGGAGAAAATGAGCTGGTACCTGGGATGGACGGTGACTCCTGGGGTACCACAGGTTGCCCACCTCTTTTCTACCCACTAGTGCAGCCAAAAGCCTAGCTATTTTCCTCACCTTTGCTTCATTCCTGGGTTCCCTTAACTTTTGATTTTCATTGTTCTGTGGAAAATGAATACAATTTTTCTAATCTTAGAAAGAAGTGATGGAAATTGTTAACAACTCCTAAGGGCTTAAATCTTTTTTTGATAAAAGGTGCCATGCACTGCAATATTATCTGTGAATTAAATGCCCCTATTTCAAGTATCAGTTCTAGCTTGCTTTAAAGTTTACATGATGACTGCAAACTTGTGTCTGCATATAATACTGTATAAACATTAGTCATATTAAAAGAATTAATGGACTCTTAAGCAGTTCAATATGAGACTTTCCCAGTAATGAATGCAAAAATATTTTTGCTGAATAATCGTAAGATGCACATGATTATAAATAAAAAGTTATAATCACATAAATGATATTAAAAAAAAACAAATTTATCTTAGAAATGGAGATTAATCCTGCTCTTCACTCAAACTGGAAAATTCAGAAGTAATAGTCCCCACTCTGGTTACTTTGTTTCTCCAAAGTTCTATCAAGGTCACACTAATGTAAATACCTTAAGTATTTTATTGCAACAATTTCCTTTAACATTTAACGTGATCTAACAGTATATTCCTGATTTGGAATTACATTAGCCTCTTACTTCTAAGGAAGACAATTTCCTGGGAGTATAGGAGAAAGTCAAAGCAGATTAGAGAGACAAAATGAGAGAAAAGAGTACAAGAACATATTTAGTTAATGCTGACTATAATTTAGGCACTATGTAGTATTACCTGCAAAACAACATGGCTAGCCTCTTTTCTTGGTTGAAATGGTTCATTTCTTCAACGTGCTTCAAGCACCACCTGTAAATCAGGTGTCTCAATGACCAAGCTAACCAAGAGCCATATCAGTAATTCCCAAGCTTTTGCTTATGATTTGAATCATAAGGCATACATTAAAAATCTGTGCAAATCATACAGTGTGTCTGTGTACAGTCACATACATACATACACATTCCTGGTATCAACACCCCCCAGAGGAGCTGATTCAATACATCTGGGGTATGACCTGGGAATCCTTACTTTGAAAAGCTCCCCCAGATGATTGCATGTGCAACCAAGCTAGAAATCATTGGATCAGATAACATTAAGAATCATATAATACCATAATTATTTATCTAATAAAATATTTTGGTATCATTTATAGTAATACCTGGTAGTTGTAATATGGCTGGTTAATAACTCCTGCTATGGCTTTTCCTTCATAAGCAATTCCAATAAGAACTGTTACATTGTCAAGAAGACCTAAAAAGAAGAAATTCATATCAATTACATAACTTTCTCAGGTTATGACTCATCATCAGCACATCAATGGCTCCAAGTTATTTTTGCAATAAAGGTAAGGAATTTACAATGATTCATCCATGATTAAACCTACTTCCGGCAAAATACACAAATTATGAGAGTTGGCCAGGGACAGAAGTAGGGACCACGGCCACTTAATTGAATTGATACACATGGTCTCATTAGTAATAATCTGTAAACCAATCAAGTAAATCAGCCATAACTCCGCAGCCATCATCATTAGATTCCTCTGTGCCCCCCTCTACCACCATCTGACTCACCTCTGCCTGCTAGATCACTCTCGATTCCAGGATTACTCTCTAGATTTGCATTTCAAGCCTCTAAATTAAGATTTCTCACAGTGGGGCCGATGGACTAACAAGCAGCATTAGAATTAACTGGCTCAATTTTTTCAGTACAGATTCTCAAGGCTCCTTTGCAGACCTAGTGAATCAAAACCTCTGGAGGTTGGAGTTGAGAGCTGAACAAGCTGTTTAGGTGTTCTTACACTCACTAAAGCTGCCTAGAGCTCCCCTATTTCTCAATGGATTACAGAGACGTTTTCACACGTACTACGGGATTCACTCATCGTAGATATGTCTCATCCAAGGACAGAGAGTTTTTTCTAGGAATTATGAGACAGTTTTCTTTGTTCAGCTGCGAACCAATATAAGAAAACCTACGTTGATCTTCCTCTCAAAAATAAGAATCTAAGCTTATGCTACGCTCCTAAAACCTACCACTCTGGCTCTGAGCCTGGCACTTCTCACTTTAATGTTGCCAACTTTATTTTAATTTGCTGCTTTCTAATTTTGCTCATCTTAGATAATTTCAGGAAGGAGAAATATTGCACTGTGTTTCAAAACCCATCTTTAGAGGTGAGGCTGTGAAGTGAGACAGCAGTTCTCAGAGGAAGCGAGTGAGGGATGGGCATGGGATGGTGGCAGAGCAAGGCGATACAGTGACACTTCTCATCATTTTTCTACCCAATAAAGCTGGGGGTTCAGTATAGTCCCTTTGGTTACATCGGTTTAATGTTAGTTATTTTCATCTAGGGGACATTAGGATTGTGGGACTGGTGGAGTATGGGGGGGTGGTATTTGAAGGAGATTAAATGTTTACAACTAAACATCATATATTAGTCCCACCGCTGTCAAATACAAATATAAAAGAGATACCAACCTTCAGTATATTCCTTGGTACCATCCAGAGGATCAACCCAGACCACAAGCTAAAAAAGAGGAAATGTCCAAATTGAGCATCTAAAATTTAAAAAATTGATTTAAATAGATAAACTAAAACTACTTTTTTTTTAATTTTTGAAACTATATTATGGGTGGCTTAAGCCAAGGTCATCAGTTTTGTAATAATTAAATAATAATAGTAAAAAAATATTTTGTAATAAAATATTAACACATTGTAAATCAACTACAATAAAAAATTTTTTTAATATAAAATGGTTAACTGGTAAAAGTTTATTGTTACCTGAACACTAAACATGTGGCCATGAACATCCTGGGCTCTAGATGGTGATATAAGGAAAACTTGAAAGTGGCACCAAAAATGTTTTGTGTGGATGCTACTCGTTTTTATATATAAATGTTGATTTAAGATAAATGATGACAGTCTGATTATCGTAAGGACACACGTATATACGGCCAAGAAAAATGAATGGTTTATAAAACTGGCAGTAGCATAAAAAAGAAATCCGCTCTTCTTAGGACTTTTAATATGATTCAGGATATGCAGCCATTAACCACTAGATGCTTGATGTAAATTTGTGAGGGCATATTTCTGACGGGAGACACCACATCTTTCTTTTCTATACTCCATATCACAGAACAAAGTGCCTTACTCATAGTAAGTGCTCAACGAATGAGTGTTAAATAAATTAAAACTCAAAAATTAAAGAAGTTTGATAGTTATCTGAAGTCATAGATTTAATTTAAGCAACTATAAAAAGCAAGGGGGGTAATTTTTATGGCCTTCCAAAAATATAAGGTAGCAATCCATTTCATCTTCTTCCAGCTCCAATTACCAATGAAATGTTTTACTACCAAATTTACTAAATAACAAATTAGATTTTCTCCCTAAAAGTATTTTGGTTTTTGGCCGTGCCACACAGCTTGCGGGATCTTAGTTCCCTGACCAGGGACTGAACCTAGGTCCCAGCAGTGAAAGTGCCCAGTCCTAACCACTGGACTGCCAGGGAATTCCCCCAAAAGTATTTTTAATAACAGTTTTAGAGTGAAGAGGAAATCAATAGGATGAGAAAATGAACTCGAAGTTAATAGGTCAGACATCCCATATGGTTGCCAGGCACTTATATGTTGGCTCTGAAAGATTTCAAGTTCCTGGTTTCCCTTGTTTTATAACTACCAAGTTTTCATCATGATGGCAAACTTTATTTCCTTTACTACGACAAAAACTGAAGATTAATAGAGAGTTAAGTAATAACATGGATCATACATCTTCCTCTTTGATAGCACTGTACTGTGATGGGCATGGTTGCTTCAGTATCTCCTCCCACTGACCATCTTCAATCAGCTCTTGATCCACATCTTCAGGAGGCAGATCCTAAAGCAGAGAACACTGATGATGACCGAAGCTGGTTGCTGTTTACAGAATACTGTTTGTCTCAGAAACAAGAAGAAATGCAGTATCATAGTTTTCACTAGTCCTTCCTGTTTACCATTTCTATTTAGAGCTTTTAAAGCACACTGAATAAAATTGCAAAAACAACCACGTATGGCTCATCAAAGTTGATTACAAAGGATCCCAACTTCATTATCCTGAACAAGGATTAAAAAGAAAAGAATTTTTAAGTATTATACACTTATTTACACAAGTGGCTCTGCCATCAGCTATGCCTAACTCTCAAATACATGAGATGTCAATTCCTTCACCGTCACAGTGTTAGTCTTTGAGTAAGTATGCAAATAAGCCTTAATTAAAAAAACAAACAAACAGGAACAATAAAGCCCATTTTATTCCAAAGTTCTAGAACTCTACCCATCTTATACTTTGTATGTGGAATGTCACAACAATAACCATATCATCTATGGTCAAGAACTGACACATCTGGCCTAGAAATAAACCAAAATATTAAAAGCAGATATTTTCTGAAAGTCCAAGAAACATGATAGTTATTTTTGTGTTAAAACACAAAAATATAATGCTTGAAATCATAAAAGTGGTGTATAAATCACTAAAGGGGCAATTACAAATCCATACAGTAAACAGGGATTAAAAAAAATATACGATAGTCTTACCTCTTCCCCTATAATTGTTAGTTTGGGGAATTTCCGTGCCAAAGAAGAGCATATGCTCATTTGAACTAATCGGTCCGCCTTGGTCTGCAGGTCTGTTGCACAGGTCTGCAACAAAGAATGCACATTTTAGCAGAACTAAGTATGAAATAAGTTGTTCTTTGATGCCTCATGCGTGATTATCTATATCCATTTAAATTACACTGTCTGTTTTAAGATTGATCGACCTTAACATCATATGAGTCAGTTTCTTGGCTTGGTTTTTCTCATGGGATTTATAGTGGCTAAAGTTTGGAAAGGAGCTTTTAAATTACTTAGAACACTTTCTCCCCCAGTTCACAAATTCCTTTTATAAGATCTCTACATCAATCTTTTGCTTAAGCAGGTTGACAGACAGGAAATTCACAATTTTCAAGGCAGTTAATAATAATAAATAACTCTTTAGTTATTTAAAAGGTATTTCTTATATGGATCCTTCTATAAACTCCACTCATTAATCCTAATTTTAATAATTCAAGAGGTCCTCAGAACGATTTGTTATTTCTTATTTCAAAATGTTTATTTCTAAACTATATAAAAAATAAAAGTGAATGGCAGTAATATTTACTACATAACTCACCTATGGCACTCAACTCAATCCATAACTCATATAGTCACACTTGTGAAAGACAGTGACCACTTCCTTGGTTAGCTTGCTTTCAGAGAATTAGGACATGTTGCAATTTATACATGCCTGTTTAGGTGGATTTACACATTATTTTATCTTAAATAGCAGATCTTTCGCAATACTTCGTAATGATATAAGGAATGACTACGAAAATCAAACTCTTTTCTGCCACAGTGAAGTCTGCTGGTTGTCTCGATGTAAAGAACAATTTTGCTAGAATGTAGTGCCACAAAGGCAGAGATCTTTGTTTTATTTTCTAAAGAACTGTGCCTGGCACACAGTAGGTGCTCTGTAAATATCTGTGGAATGAAACTACTTAAAAGAATTGTTGAAATTGAAGATTACTTACCTATCAATCCAGTTTAGAGACCACTGCTCCAGAGAAAAAAAGACGCATTGATAGCCATTCAACTCTATGAGGAAAGCTCTCCCAACTCTTCTCTAGGATAAGATATTTCCTGCTCTTTCTACCGACATAGTGCCAGATCTCACCATTCTAGATACTTTGTGTGACAAATCTGGTTTTGCCCTGTCTCTTTTAAAATGAGGTGTCAACAAGTGGATATAAAGTACTAGAAGTGTCTGACCAGTAGAGAGACAGTGAGGTTATTATCTTTCTTTCTAACTTGAACACTGTATTTCTATTAATCTTTAGCTATCAGCTACAAAGTGGTCCATCTAATATAATCACAAGAGAAAATCAATTTAAACAAAATAAATAATGCTAAGAGAAAAATATGCAAAGATATGATCCAAAATATTGGCGGTGGTGGCCTAATAGATGATTTTGTACTTTTTGCTATTTTTCTCCACTTCCTATGTTTCATAATAGAGAAAACAATAAAAAAGAAAAGATAGTAAGATTAGTAGCCTTCTGAAAGTAGCTGTTTTACATTGTTGGCTTGTCATTGAGCATGTATGTGATCAACTAAAACCTCTTTTTCACACAAATTTGAATCAGACTCCCCCCTTATTACTTGAACATTAATATAGGACTTTATTCCTATTGTAATATCTTGTTGAATTTGGCCCACCTTTCTCAGAGTTTGCAACTATTTTGAATACTTATTCTGTAATCCAATACAACAACTAGCCCTTCCAGCTTCATTTTATTGACATATTTGATAAGTATCCTTTCTACATCCTCCTCTTCCACAACACTTTTGAAAAGATGCATTCAACAAATTTTTTAAACTGTACGTAACTTAATGATCAAAGAGAAAAAGACAGTCAGGAGCAGAGTCCTACGATCTGTCACCAATGACCCTTTTCCAGCCTGAAAGTGAATCATGAATAAAATTATGGGGTAACATTGTTCACCTAGTTATATGAGTACACCTAACAGTGGCTCAGGATGGGGGATGAGAAATATCATCTATATATTATAAATAGCTTGAATGCTTTTAGAAAATGGAAAATGAGGGACTATAACAAATTTTTTTTTAAAGTTGATTCAAATCAATTTTGATTTCAAAATCAAGATACCCTATATCTATTTTCTATACTATTAAGCCCATAAATCTATCAAAAAAGGAAATGAGATTTATTTTACTAGTTCTTGTGATTTTTATTCTTAATTTTTAAAAGTAGTTACGTTGAATATCCTATAATTAGTTCACAGGAACTTATTTCTAAGTTGTTTTTTACTTATATATAAGGTCCTTATTTTTTTATACAAATAGCCTTAAGTAGATGCTTGAGTAATCATAAAGGAGCGTCTTAACTACATCTCTATTTCAAGTCATTAAAATGTTTATCATATCCTAAAATTTTCCCACTTGGGCAAAATTACAATACAATCTTCCTTAAAGATTATGACAAAAAGTCAATATGTGGAAACTTACACTTAAAATTTGTAATGTGAAATAATCATCAAATCTTGTGGAAGAAATTATATTTTAAACTAGAACACATGCATGGTGGGACTTCTTTTAAGAATCAACTACCACTATAAACTATCTTTCTGTTAATTTTCCTAAGTTTTTAATTACCATACTGGAAAGAAAACCTTTGCTTTAGGTTTCTTTTCCATGCAGAAAAAACATTTTAAAGCTTTGAATATAGGGGATACTTATTTAAATGCCAGATGTTACCAAACATGTCAAGTTCACCAAGGACTGCACAGCTTTGCATGAAGTAGATTACTTCAGGATATGAAGCTTGATTCCAGCGCTCTGGAGCTAGACAGCGGTTAGAAGGCCCAGTCATATAAATAAAGGTTTTGGAGGTAGGAAGTCTGGAGTCCTCTGCAGAGCAGAAATGGAGCCCATTTGAACTAAGGGTCTTGCAATCTCCATAAGAGAGCCATTGACTATTTCAACTATTAAAGTCTGTCCAGATTATTATATCCTGTTAGCTAAACCTCAAGGGACAAAAACAGAGTTGGTATGAAATGAGACGAGACTTTCAGTACCTTCTCCACGATACCCAGGTCTCCTTCAGCAATAACATGCCTGACTATCGTTCCTGCTTTTTGAGCAATAGAATATGCTGAAGCCACCAACCGCATCAACACAGTGTGACTGGAAGCCATGATGTGCCCTAAAGGAAAATCGAGAGGAATGTTATGTTACTTTCAAAGACAACTGCTGGTTTCATTTACTTGAATTCAATTCAACACATAGGTATTCAGTGTTTACTTGGGACTGCTTCAATTAACTGTGTAGATTCTCTGATAAACATTTACTAAGAGAGACTTGGAAAAAGACTCCATTTCAGCATTAGCTCTCCCAATAAATTCTATAGTATTCTTTTTCTCTGCAGATGGGACATTTTGAGGCATGGGGGTAACTGGCCCAGGACTATGAACATGTGAAAAAGTTTTATGTATGACGAGTGTAATGTGCAAAGGCTGTGGACGGTGCTTCAGGGGCTAAAAAATAAGGTATAATATCTGCCCTTAAGGAGCTAATATTTTGGTGGGCTGCGGGTAAAATACTGTAACCTAATGTCTATAACATAAAACTGGTAAGTGCTGACAGATATGAAGAGCATAAGGGACATGTGTGTATGTGGGAAGTAATTAAAAAGAGGAGGGACTGCATGTGATTACATTTAGTTTCTGAAACTCAGTGAATATTCCTTTAGAGATTAAATAAAATTTAATCTGCTGGTTATTGACTACCATCCTCATCAGTAGCAAAATCAAGAGAAGCAGCAGCATAACCCCTGGACTGAAGACCAAGCATATGGAAAAGTAATGAGTGTCAAGCAGCCCCTGGCCCAATAAAAAATGTGAAAAAAACAGTCTTCAGGATCAAGTATTTTCCTTTTTGAAAATACAAATTCAAATCCTGCAATTTTATTGACTGCTTTGATGCTGGGATACATCACCCAGATTCCCTCTGGGGTTGAAGGACTTACTGCCCCAGCTGCTGAGAGGGCTGCCAACAGATGGTCTTTGGCTGCCACCTTTCTTTAGGAATTTATCTGCTGAGAAGAGTCATTTCACCTGAAACTGGTCAACAGGGGGGGTGTAAAGGCCATTCCTCACTCCAGCTGGGCTGCCACCCCAATTCTGATGGGCCTTCCTAGCTTCCAAATTCCCAGTGGGGTGGGCTGAGCCTCAGTTGGGACTGAATCATGGTCCAACTGCCCTCATCCCCCATCCTGAGCCACTGTTAGGTGTACTCATAACTAGGTGAACAATGTTACCCCATAATTTTATTCATGATTCACTTTCAACCTGGAAAAGGGTCATTGGTGACAGATTGCAGGACTCTGCTCCTGACTGTCTTCTTCTCTTTAGCCATTAACTTAAATACAGTTTAAAAAATTTGTTGAATGCATCTTTTCAAAAGTGTTGTGGAAGAGGAGGATGTAGAAAGGATACTTATCAAATACGTCAATAATATGAAGCTGCAAGTCCTTAACTTCCTTATAGCAGTTCAGATTACATCCACTGTACTTCCTTCTCTACCAGTTTTACACCTTCTGGGTTGTAAACCACTAACTTTTGTAAGCATGTCTCTCTGAAAGCTTATTCAAAAACAGGGTTTAAAGGCACAGGCACTGAAGCCTACTTCCTGTGTTCAATTCCTAGCTCTGGCACACATTAGTTGTGTGACCTTGGGAAAGCCACTTAAATTCTCTGTGCCTCGATTGGTAAAATGGAGCTAGCAATAGTATTAAAACATAGAGTCATGGTAATTATAAAATCAGTCTCTGGCACAAGGTAAGCACTCAATAATGCTGGCTAACCATTATTACAATGATTATTCTCATTGCTGGCTATCCTGCAGGGACATTAGGGCAGCATTAAGGGCAAAAAAAATTCCTATAGCTTCTGCCACATTATTTTGACTCTGAGGATATAATATTACCAATATGACCCAGAATCACAGCACAGGTTCTTTTTCATAACGTTCTGGGCTTGAGGCTTGGAGTATGAAAAAAGGTTGTACAACATTTAAGGCAATCAACCTAATATCCTATCATTTAAGGAATCTTTACAGCTGTCAACATGGCTAGTTCAGAAGGACAAAAACAATAGGAATCAAATGATCCATTTCTTCTCATAGCCTGGGAGAGGTATCTTGAATTCAATATAAAGGTGGTGAGCATATGAGGATTAGGCTCTTAAAATAAATGATGAAATGGGAACCCAGGGGGAGTGCAGTAGTATCCGAGTTGAGGAGATGGAGCTGGGTGTCTGCGGAGGCCAAGATGATAGGAGTGTGCAGGGCAGAGTACCAGAGAGACCTCTGGACATCTGCTAATCAGTGCAGGCAGGTGAGGAAACTACCTGAAGCCGGGGCATGCACCTCCCGAAAGGAACAGTAGGTGTGATCTTCAGAGCTCACACGGCTTGGGAGCTCATGCGCCCACTAGCCAGTGGGAGACCTCATCATTCACAGGACACTGGTTAGAGTAACACACATTGCAGGTGGGAATGTAAGAGGGTGCAATTACTTTGGGAAACAGTTTGGCTGACCCAGCATTCCACTCCTAGCTATTTGCCAAGAGAAAAAAAAGTGTAAGTCCTCACAAAGACTTCCTCATGAATTTTGTTTGTTTGTTTGTTTAGTTGTTTTTTTTTTTTTTTGGCCAAACAGCGCGGCACATGGGATCTTGGTTCCCCGGCCAGGGATCGAGCCCGCGCCCTCTGCATTGGAGGCGCAGATTCTTGGCCACTGGACCGCCAGGGAAGTCCCAAGACTTCTTCATGAATGTTTATAGCAGATTTATTTGTGACAGACAAAATCTGAAAACAACCCAAACGTCCCTCAACAGGTGAGTGGATAAACAAATTATATCAAATTATACACTTTAAATATTTACATTGATTGTATGATAATTATACCTCAATAAAGCTGCCAGAACCATAAAAAAAAAAAAGAAAGATAAATAAATAAATGGTGAGTTCTCAATCAAAATACTAAGATAATTTATCTTTTGGAACTTGACTATAACAGAGCAAATTCTGACAAAAAGAGAAATGAGCATATATCAAAATATGATATAAAACTATAGTAATTAAAAGTTTAGTCCTGGGCAGAATTTGAGAGACAAATCAATGCAATCAAATAAATTCCAGAGACAGATCCAAATACACTAAAGGTGATAATTCAAATCATGGAGGAAAGTTAATTGTGCAAAAAATGATGGGGACAATTGCTAATCTTTTAAAAAAGTGTTGGAATCTTTTTGCCTTCTTTATATCAATGTATATTCCAGATCAATGCATGATTTTAAAAGTAAAGAATGAAACTATAAAAGTATGGGGATAAAACATGAGTGAAATGTTCTATAAATTTGGAAAAGCACTTTTAAACATGACTAAAACCAAGAATCCATTATATACTGATAAATCTGAAGGCATAAAAATTAAAATGTCTATATAGCCAAAATACCATAAACAAAGCAAACAGATGAGTGACAAAATAACAAAAATTTGTATCACATACTAGACAAATGTGCTAATTTTTGTTACATAAGGGGCTTACGTATATCAATATGTAAAAGATGAATGATCCAACAGAAAAATGTGCAAGTGACGCCAATAGGCAATACTTAGAAAAATAAAAGCAAAGGCCATTAAATCGTAAAATGCTCAATTTCACTAATTATGAAAGAAATGCAATCTAAAACGATGAGAAATGATTGTTCATATGTAAGACTGGCATAGATAAGAAAGTTTGCCCAGTGTTGGCTGGAGTGTGAGGGAAGATCCTCCTGAGCATTATTAGCGAGGATGTAAAGTGGTGAAACCGCTTTTTTGAAAATCTTATTAACAGTAAAATGTACACATCTTTTAAACTAGAAATTACATTTTCAGGGAATCTAAATAAATAAAGCAAGTCTACAACCAGAAAAGGCAGTAGGAAGAATGTCTGCTATTTTAACGAAATTTAATTTTAGGCGTAAGACAGTCTCTGAATTTGGATGCACTAAAGAACCCACCGTCTAAGTCTGCCTTGTTATTTCAACGACATATGGCCATAAAAAGACCCCGGGGCACGAAAATAACAGTACAGGTAAACAATCAAAATGCTGACACTCAAGAATCTAGGTCCGAAAATCGGAATATCTGGAGAAGTACTCTGATTCGCGTTATTTTTTTTTTTTTTTTAACATAAATCCTTTGAATCTCTTCATATCTGTGCAGAGGGGTGGAGTTAGGGGAACAATAAACAACTCAGATCTGCCTAAGGCCCTTGCGCTGCCCCGCAGGAGAGAAAATTACTTACAGTGACAAGACTGGCACCAAGTCAGACGAAAGAGACTTCAGGGGTAACCAAAAAAGCGTGATCAAGCAACAGGTCCCCCGCAGCGTCCAGTACAGCGCCTACCCTCCGGGGATAGGTCATCAGTGGATGCAGACTAAACCTACCTCAGCTACTGAGCATGCGGGAAGTTCGGCGCAGGCGCAGAACAGCTACTTTGCCACCGCCCGGGCTGACTCCAGACCCGCCGGAAAGCTCCACTTGTCCGTGTTTTCTCCAAGCTTTCCATAGGCGCCAGTCCCCTGAAGTCAAACCGAAAGGTGTATTAAGTAATCATTCTGGTTTCAGGTGTCTTCCAATCCACTTTGTGCGCACAGTTTACTCTTAAGATGTTTGTCGGGTTAGTGATACCGCCCCGTGGCGGCAGGCGGCTACTTAACCTTGAAACCCTGCGAGTCCGTGGACTGGCTTCAGGTGGTCCACGACGCCCCTACTTCTGTTCCCCCTAAGAAAACTTTATGCAGAAGTGTTTTACTAGCGTTTATTTTTTATTTTTTTAAGCATTTATCAGATTCCTGAAAGGGTCTGTGACCCTTTCATTCGGCTACTGATTAGTCCTGGGAGATTTTCTCTCTTCCTGGTCGGATGTACCATATTAATTATTCTTGTTTGTTTTTTTTGAAGCACAGAAAAAAAAAAAAAACAACAACCTAATTACGACTTTTATTGCACTGCCAAAAGTAAAAACAAACAAGCAATAACAAAAATTGCCTGTTTATTCATTTTGGCTTTCACCATATATTTAAGGAGCACACTTCTTGTGTCTCTGCCTGTATTTCTGTGTGATGTGGGAGCCGACCTGCGGTGAGAACAGCGGAGCGAAGAGGCAATGATCTTTTTTTTCAGTATTGAAAAGCAGGGCACTGTGATTAAAATATAACAACATAAAATAAGATGACAGAGTTAATGGCAAACATATCAGTTATAACAACAAATGTAAATTGTTTAAACGCATCCATTTAAAGACAGAAATTCTCTAATTAGAAAGCCAAACCCACTGTTTCATCAGAGTAGAATTCAGGGTAAGAAAAATTATCAAAGGGAACAGTCGTTTTTTTTGTTAAAGGTATCCTTTATATTAATAAAACTACTTTATTTTTAAACATTTTAAAATTAAATAACCCATCACTACATTCTCATTTAGAAGAAAAACAATCGAAAAACCCCACAACAATCTGTCCAGGCCTTTTCTTTTTTCTTATTTTCCTAGTTTCATATGCTTTATTTTATTTTCACTTTTTTAAAAAAATAAATTTATTTATTTTTATTTTTGGCTGCATTGGGTCTTCATTGCTGTGCACGGGCTTTCTCTAGTTGCGGAGAGCGGGCTTCTCGTTGTGGTGGCTTCTGTTGTTGTCGAGCATGGGCTCTAGGCATGTGGGCTTCAGTAGTTGTAGCATCTGGGCTCAGTAGCTGTGGCACGCGGGCTCAGTAGCTGTGGCACGCGGGCTCAGTAGTTGTGGTGCACAGGCTTAGTTGCTTTGCGGCATGTGGGATCTTCCCGGACCAGGGCTCGAACCCATGTCCCCTGCATTGGCAGGCGGATTCTCAACCACTGCGCCACCAGGGAAGCCCCATTTTTTTTAATTGGGTAAAAGATTCATTAAATTCTATAGTGCTTTACAATTTTCAAAAATTTTGCACATGATTTCGTATAATCCCATAATAACCCTTTTTTCCCTACTCCTATACTGCCCCTTCCCCTTCCGCTCTCTCTGCTGGTAAGCACTAGTTAGCTGTCTATATCTGTGTCTGCTTCTTTTCTGTTTTATTCACTAGTTCATTGTATATTTTAGATTTCACATATAAGTGATATCATAACAGTATTTGTTTTTCTCTCTCTGACTTATTTCACTTAGCATAATGGCCTCCAAGTCCATTCATGTTGCTGCAAACACAAAATTTCATTCTTTTTTATGGCCGAGAAGTATTCTACTGTATATAGACATAACACATCTTATCTATTCATCTGTTGATGGACAGTTACGTTGCTTACATACCTTGACAATTTTGTAAATAATGCAGCTGTGAACATTGGGGTGCATGTATCTTTTACAGTTAGTGTTTTTGTTTTTTTTGGATACACACCCAGCAGTGGAATTGCTGGATCATATGGTTGTTTTGTTTTTAATTTTTGAGAAACCTCCATATTGTTTTCCACAGTGGCTGCACCAAGTTACATTCCCATCAACGGTGTAGGAGGGTCCAGACCTTTTCTTAGACCTTCTGTCCCCAGATTGGAATTTTGCTTTATCTTTCCTGATAATGCAGAGCCATACTGCACCATCTGGTTTTGTAGGTTAGACAATTAGGAAAACTCTAAGAGCAGAATACTTACAAATTTTGTACAATGTTTTCCCCACTACTTTAGAATTGTTTTAGCTTCATCTAATTCAACAGCAGTTTGTTCTTGTTTTTTAGAGACATGCTTTTACTAGATTCTTAAGAACATCAGCTTAGTTTTCATTAAAAAAAAAAATTTGGTTTGGGAATTCCCTGGTGGCCCAGTGGTTAGGATTTTGTGCTTCCAATGCAGGGGGCATGGGTTCGATCCCTGGTCAGGGAATTAAGATCCTGCATGTGGCAGGGCCCAAAATTTAAAAAAAAAAAATTGGTTTCGGGGAGAGGGTGGTTAGTGAACAATTTTCACTTGTGTGCTCTTCTGTAACTCCCAAACTTTTGTAGTTAGAAAGAAACAATAATTTCTATTAAAGAAAAACACAACTCACCAGAGAGCGGTATCAACAAATGGCTGCCATTACATGGAGTTCTAGTTTGAGAAGACTTTTACTTACACAATCACATTTGATTTTCATAATAACTGAGTTGTCAGACCATTTATTTTATTGCTACAAATAAGTATAACAAAATTTACCATCTTAACCATCCATTGGTTTTTATAATTAAATTGTATAATTACACAGCGAGTACAACTGGCATGAATAAGTCCAAGGATAAACACAACTGACTGTGAGCCCAACAGGTGAGAAGAGAAGTGTGCGGGTGTCCTAGAGAGTAGCCTTCTGCTCTGATAGCTCAGTGTACCCTCAGTGCAGGTTTTAGGAGCAAACAGAGAGCACTGTTGCATTCAACAACACGTTATGTGGAGGTAGGTTGTACTCGCTAAAGCGGTGCTTCCCAGTAAGGTAGCCATTAGCCCCATGTAGTTGTTGAGCTCTTGGCAAGCTGCTAGTCCAAATGGAGATGTGCTGTATGTGTAAAACACATAGCACATTTCGAAGACTTAGCATTAAGAGAAAGAATGTGAAATATCATACTTATAATTAGCATGAAGAGAAAGAATGTGAAATATCATACTTATAATTTTTGTTAATTACCTGTTGAAGTGATAATATCTGGGTTATACTGGATTAAAGAAAATATACTTTTTAAAAAGGCAGGCCGCTGTGATTGAAATATGAGCCGGTCGCGCCTGTCCCATCTCCTCCGGCCCCTGGGAATCAGCCCCGATCCGGGGTGGTTATCGCGGGGACGCGGACGTGACCCCGCCCCCTGCACCTCCCCGCCCCTTCCCCGCCCCGCGCTTGCGCACTCCCGCAAGGCTCGCGCAGGTGCTGTGGCTTCCCTCTTCCCCAGAGACCGGCTGGAACCTAGGCTCCGGCGCCTCTTCGGAGCCTGGGGTTGGCTTGGCTCGCCATGCGTTGGGGGCTGCGCCCTCGCGGGCCGGGGGCAGGGGCCCTGGCCGTGGCCCGGAATTTGTGGGTGCCGCCCCGCCTTCCTCGTCGGCCTGGCTGGCGAGGGGCGACGAGGAGGCTTTTGGTGCGGTCAGTCACCGGGGCCAGTAACCAGCTGCAGAATTCGAGTAATGGCAGCTATCGGGACACGGTGTTGCTGCCGCAGACCAGCTTCCCCATGAAGCTGCTGGGCCGCCAGCAGCCCGACACGGAGCTGGAGGTCCAGCAGGTACGGGCCGGCCTGTGCGCGGCGCGGGCCGGGAGGGGGGCCTCGGGAGGGGGTACACGGGCCCTTCCCGGAGCCACGCCTGGGCCACTCACACCCCGGGCGGGGCGGGACCCGGCCGCAGGCTCCAGGCCCTTTTGGGCCGGGGGTATTGCGACCAGGTCAGTGGAAATCATGCGCTTCCCACAGGTTGTATTGGGTGAAAACAGAAGTGCAGAAACCTCTAGGCAAGTCCCTTAGAGGTGGCTGGTTCCAGAGCGGAATGCTAAGGGGGAACCAGTGATGCTCAGCACGGATGGAATAGAAGTCCCAGCTTAGACAGAGCCAGTCGAATTTGGACGCTTTTCCAGTGGCTTTTAAAAAGTAAATTAGCATGTACACATGTAAATAAAAATTCGATTATGAGCAGTTGAAGCTCACTTTTGTGGTATCAATAGGTCCCTAGTTGGAATTACGGCTTGTTTGAAGGGTCAGGTAGCTGTGGTTACTTCCTCAGAGTCCGCTTCCTAAACTGTGCCTCTGTCTCCTGTATTAGACTGAATTTTCTAAGGGCAGAGATTCACTTGTTAGTTTGTGTAATTTTAGAGTCTTTAAAATCCCTGATATTTTGGATATATTGTCTTAGTAAATATGCTTAGCTTAAATATTCTTATGACAGCTCTCAGAGTTCTAGACTCACAAACCTGTTTTGGCCATCTAATTTTTTAAAGTGTTTTATCCAGTATCTTCTGTATTTCTGGAACTGTGACAGTTGCAGATATTTTCTCATATAATCTTCACACCAGCTCGGTGAGTTGGATATTATTAACATTTTTTTCAAATGAGGGAATAGGCCTGCAAAGGCAAAGTGACTTGGCCAAGGTTACACAGCAAGTGGGGGAAGGAGAGTGGGATTACAATCAGTGTTATTCCAACTTAAGAGAGTAGCAAGTGTTGAGGCCAAAGGATAGCAGGAATAAGATGTGAGTGCATGTGTCTGTGTGTGTGTGGGGGTGTGATGGGGGATCTACAGGTCCTTCAGCATGGAGTGGAGGGTGGGGAGTGCTGAGAGACTGCCCGAGAATTTAGTGGTACTAAACCTTTGTAGGGTCCTGTATACGTTTATAAAGCACTTAGACTTTAAACTGAAGTCTACGGAGAAGCTATTCAAAAGTATCAAAAGATGAATACTCAGATGTGCATTTTAGAAACCTCACCATTTGTGTTTTAGAGTTGAATACATTAGAATGGGGTAGGAAATAAGCAGGTGTTGGTTGTTATTTATGGTAAGATTCAGGAGTATGTATTTACATGATGTTCAGACATTATTGTTCTCTTTAAACAGAAATGTGGATTTTTGGAACTTTATTCATGGCAAAGAGAAAGAAAAGTGAAGACAGAGTTTTGTCTTCACGATGGACCTCCTTATGCAAATGGTGACCCTCATGTTGGACATGCTTTAAATAAGGTAATTATAATTTAGGTTACAAGACTTGAGGGAACACCTTTATTTAAATACACTTTGCAAAAGAGTATATTCTAGTTTTATGACAGTTATGTAAATTTGCACTGGCGTACTTAAACTAAAATGTCTTAATAGAAAGTAACCATAAACAGTTTCAGTACTGTGTGAAAAATAACATCACTCGTATTTGCTTTGAACTTATTTTACGTTAGTAAGTATCATTTTATTCAGTAAATCATTAGTGAGCGTCTATTATGTGCCAGGTATTGTCTAGACTCTGGGAATAGCAGTGAACAAAATAAGGATAAGTCCTGGCTTTATGGAGCTTGTGCTCTAAACAGGAAGGCATAATAAGATAAATAAATAGAATATTTAATATGTTAGATAGTTGCTATAGACTGAATATTTGTCTGTGTGTCGTCCTGGCTCCCACCCCCTGCAAATCATACGCTGAAACCTAATCCCTAATGTGGTAGTATTTGGAGGTGGGGCCTTTGAGAGGTGATTAGGTCATTCTTGGCTGCTATGTGAGCAATAGACTGTAGAGGTAGAGGGAGTTTGGAAATAAGGAGACTAAGAAGGGGACTACTGCATAATTCAGGAGAGAGATGATGGCCATTTTGACCAGGGTTGAAGCCATGAAAGTGGTGTGAGAAATAGTCAGATTCTGGGTATAGTTTGGAGGTAGAGCTGACAGGATTTGCTGATGGATTAGATGTGTGGGGTGAGAAAAAGAGAAGAGTCAAGGATGCCTCCAAGAAGCATCTCGAGCACTTAGAAAGTCAGAAGAGCTCTTACCTGAGATGGAGAAGACTGGGAAGATCAGTTTGGGGGAAGAAGTCAGGAGTTCAGACCTGGGCATGTTTCCTTTGAGACAAGATTAGACATGCAGGGGGAGATACTAAATAGGCAGTTGGAGGCGAGAGGTCCATACTGGATATGTAAATTGATAGGTCATCACCATATATAGTTCAGGGTTGCATTTTGTTTTGTTTTTGAGGGGTGGCTGCTAGGTGCATTTTAAATAGTAAATGAATTGAGCGAGAAATTTAGGTTCTCCTCTAAGAGAACTCACTTGACTTCCCTGAGTATCGTGTAGGCTTTCTCTGCTTTCTACCATGAAGAGTAAGAATGATTATAGTTTGCTTCATGGTTATGCTGAGGTAATAGTAGTTAAGTGGTCTGCTTTCCAGGAAACAGTTGTTTTTATTACAGGCTATTTATCAGCTCACCTTTCTTTACTGATTCTTATTTCTCACCTACATTAGGTTAAATCATTTTATATTAGTACTCTCCTTGAGTTTTTAAATTCATTTGGCATTCCCCCCAACCCCCTACAGAACCCCAAGAGATTTTTTTGCCAAGTAGAGCAGTAATTACACATGCATGCCTTTTGCAAAGCAAAGATTTTGTTGCTTGACATCAGTGTTCCTTTTGAGTCTAGAAGAGTATCTAAATCTTAATTTCTAGCATCCAGTCAGACTTTATTTTCCCTTTTATTCAACTTACTCAGGTACTTGCATGAGCCTTGTAAGACTCCTTGAAATGCCCCCATTTGTAGACAAAAGGGCATGTAATTTTTTCCTTCTGTTCTTGCATTATGGGTATTATCCAGTATTTACAATGGATATGTTTGAGCACTTTCATAAATTAAACCTTGTTTTTCTATTTAAAATAAGAGGCACGGGAATTCCCTGGTGGTCCAGTGGTTAGGACTCGGGGCTCTCACTGCCGGGGTCCTGAGTTCAGTCCCTGGTAGGGGATCTAAGATCCCGCAAGCCACATCGCAAGGCCAGAAATAAATAAATAGAATAGCATAGAATAAAATAAAATAAAGAAAATTTTAAAAATAAATAAATAAAATTAAAAAATAAAATAAGATAAAATAAAATAAAATAGGCAGTTATGTGATTGTTACATTTAAGGTATTATGATACCCCAGTCTTGGGTGGTATTTTTAAAACTAGGGTAAGTATGGTATATCTTCCCATAATATCAATTTTATTTGTAGTTTGGGAGAAAAAAGATATTTAACCAGTCATTCAAAACCATTTTGTGTTAAGAGACATACTAATCTGCTTGGGCTGCTATAACAAAATACCTTAGACTGAGTGGCTTAACAAACATACATTTATTTCTTACAGTTCTGGAGGCTGGGAAGTCCAAGATTAAGGTGCCAGCTGATCTTGGCTCTCTTCCTTGCTTACAGAAAGCTACCTTCTCACTGTGTCCTCACATGGGGGTAGGGGGGTGGTGGAGGGAAGAGGGGGAGAGGGGAAGAACGCTTTTCTTATAAGGGCACTGTTACCATCATTAGAGCCCCACTCTTATGACATCATCTAACCCTAATTACTCCCAAAATTTCATTTCCCAATACATTGAGGGTTATGGCTCTAACATATGAAAGGAGGGGTTTGGGGGACACACAGACATTCAGACCATAACACATGATACGAAATGGAATACAAAATTCCTTTGAATTTGAAAGGAATGGAAGGATTTTCAAGTTTAAGCTTGCTCTAAGCCCCGTTTCTTCTTTCTTCCTTCTCCCACAGGCTGCTAGCCCAGCTGAGTGGCTGTTGATATCAAATTGTATGTTACAGGCCTGCCTGTGTTGCAATAGAGAGCTTCAACCAGAATGTAAATCAACTTGTTTACCAAGCACACAGTTTAGTGACTATTTGTGTAGCAAGACTTTCTTGATGAAGGAAGCAGTGAGTTGACTTGCATTTTGATGTAAAGCTCTTTCTCTTGAAATAGACTGGCACCTTTGCATAGTACTGGGTGAATGTATAATTTCTTTGTTCTCAAAAATTTTTTTTCCAGAATAACCTGTGGTAACATGCACCAATCTTAAATTATTCAGTTTGATGTGTTATGACAGCTGCATACATCTGTTAACCTCCCAGTGCAAGATATAGAAGATATATATATATGTGTATATATATACACACATTTATTGAAGTATAATTGATTTACAATATTAATTAGTTTCAGGTGTACAACATAGTGATTAAATATTTTTATACAGTACAAAATGATCACCATAGTAGGTCTGGTTACTGTCACGATACAATTTATTACAATATTACTATATTCCCTATACTGTACATTACATCCCTGTGACTTATTTATTTTATAAGTGTAAATTGGACTTCTTAATCCCTTTCACCTTTCCTTTCACCTTTTTCAACATCTCCCTACCCTCTTTCTCTCTGGCAACCACCAGTTTGTTCTCTGTATCTGTGAGTCTGTTTTTCTTTTTTTATATTTGTTTTGTTTTGTTTGATTCCACATATGAGTGAAATCATACGATATTTGTCTTTCTCTGTCTAACTTATTTCACTTATTTCTAGGTCCATTCATGTTGTCCCAAGTGGCAAGATTTTATTGTTTTTTTTATGGCTGAGTAATATTCCATTTTATATATATGCCACATACCCTTTATCTATGCATCTATTGGTAGACACTTAGGTTGCTTCCATATCTTAGGTTGCTATTGTAAATAATGCTGCTATGAACATGGAAATGTGTGTATCTTTTCAAATTAGTGTCTTTGTCTTCTTCAGATAAATACCCAGAAGTGGAATTGCTAAATAGTATGGTATTGATAGTTCTGATTTTAATTTTTGAGGAATTTTCATACTGTCTTCCATAATGGTTGTATCAATTTACATTCCTACCAACAGTGGACAAGGGTTCCCTTTTCTCTATGTCCTTGTTATTTGTTGTCTCTTTGGTAATAGGCATTCTTACAGGTGTGAGGTGATATCTCAATGTGCTTTTGACTTGCATTTCCCTGATGATTAGTGATATTGAGTATCTTTTCATGTGCCTGTTGGCCATCTGTATATCTTCTTTGGAAGAACGTCTGTTCAGGTCCTCTGCCCATTTTTTAATTGAGTTGTGTGTGTGTGTGTGTGTGTGTGTGTGTGTGTGTGTGTGTTTTCTTTCTTTTTTTGCTGTTGAGTTGTATGAGTTCTTTATAGATTTTGGATATTAACTCCTTATCGGACATATCATTTGAAAATCTTCACCCATTCCCTAGATTGCCTTTTAGTTTTCTAGATTGTTTCCTTCACTGTGCAAAAAGCTTTTTAGTTTGATGTAATCCCATTTATTTTTGCTTTTGTTGCCCTTGCCTGAGGAGACAGATGAAAAATATATTGCTAAGACCCATGTCAGAGAGCTTACTGCTTATGTTTTTGTCTAGAAGTTTTAAGGTTTCAGGTCTTAAATTCAAGTCTTTAATCCATTTTGAGTTTATCTCTGTATATGGTATATGAAAGTGGTCCAGTTTTATTCTTTTCCATGTAGCTATGCAGTTTTCCCAGCATCATTTATTGAAGAGACTGTCTTTTTCCCATTGTACATTTTCGCCTCCTTTGTCATGGATTCATTGGCCATATAAATGTGGGGTTTATTTCTGGGCTCTCTATTCTGTTACACTGATCAATGTGTCTGTTTTTTGTTCCAGTATCATACTGTTTTGATGACTGTGGCTTTGTGGTGTAGTTTGAAATCAGAGTGCATGATACCTCCAGCTTTGTTCTTCCTTATCAAGATTGTTTTGGCTGTTCAGGGTTTTTTGTGTTTCCATATAAATTTTAGGATTATTTGTTCTAGTTCTGTGAAAAATGTTGTTGGTATCTTGATAGGGATTGCGTTGAATCTGTAGATTGTCTTGGGTAGTATGGTCACTTTAACAATATTCTTCCAATCCATGAGCAGAATATATCTTTCCATTTGTTTGCATTTGTTTGTGTCATCTTCAGTTTCTTTCATCAGTGTCATAGCTTTTGGAGCACAGGCCTTTTACCTTAGATTTATTCCTAGGTATTTTATTCTTTTTAATGCAATTGTAGATGAGATTGTTTTCTTAATTTCTATTTCTGATAGTTTGTTGTTTGCGTTAAGAAATACAAAAGATTTCTGTATATTATTTTTGTATTCTGCAACTTTACTGAACTTGTTGATGAATTCTAATAGTTTTTTGTGACATCTTTAGGATTTTCTATATATAGTATTATGTCATCTGCAAACAGTGACAGTTTTACTTTTTCCTTTCTGATTTAGATTCCTTTTATTTCTTTTTCTTGTCTGATTGCTGTGGCTAGGACTTCTAATACTATGTTGAAATAAAAGTGGTAAGAGTGGACACCCTTGTCTTGTTCCTGATCTCAGAAGAAAAAAGCTTTTAGCTTTTCACCACTGAGTATGATGTTAGCTGTGGGTTTGTCAAATATGGCCTTTATTATTTCAGGTTATGTTCTCTCTATACCCAGTTTTTTGAGAGTTTTATCATAAATGGATTTTAGCAAACACTTTTTTTGCATCTTGTGAAATGATCATATGATTTTTATTCTTTGTTCTGTTAATGTGGTGTATCACATTGATTGATTTGCAGATATTGAATCATCCTTGCATCCTTGGAATAAATCCTACTTGATCATGGTGTATGATCCTTTTAATGAATTATTGAATTCACTTTGCTAACATTTTGTTGAGGATTTTTGCTTCTGTGTTCATCAGTAATATTGGCCTGTAATTTTCCTTTTTTAATAGTGTCCTTGGGTGGTTTTGGTATCAGGGTAATGCTGGCCTCATAGAATGAGGAGTTTCTGCCCTCATCACTGTTTTGGTTTCTATTTCTTTAATTTTTTTGCCCACTGTAAAATTTCAGGTAGGTTGAATCATAACATATATTCTTCTGTGTCTGGCTTCTTTAACTCATGTAGTATTTTTTGATACTCGTACGTTCTGTTATAGATGTCAATAATTGATTCCTTTTTAATTGCCTTTAATTGGTTAGTAGCATTCCGTTGAGAGAATGTACCAAAATTTATTCACTATTTTTTTCAGTCCTTTATTTTTATGTATACTTTAATGGAAAATTTGGAGAGGGCACGACCTTTGACATCTGTCTGTATTTTCAAAACCAGAAATCTGGTCATTAAACCAGTCAGTATTGCTATTATAGCAGAATTGTAACATGTATTTTACATTGTATTAGAAGTTAATTGTATTGAAAACTTCTGAAACATTTGAGTTGTGTTACACATATTGCACATCCCTCAGTATTAAGTTTGTTTGCTTCCACAGAGGCCAAATTATGCTGCTTGATAGCTCATTTTCAAATTATTAGACATATTACATCAGATGGTAAAAAGGGCATTTATTTCTTTTCATGGACAAAACTGAAGTGCTTGGTTTGTTTTTGTTTTATTGTTTTTTAAGTACATGCTATTCGAAAACAATATCATTCAAATTTTGTCTTAATTAAAGTTTATATTTGAAGTAATTGTAGATTCAAGTGCATTTGTAAGAAAAAATAGAGAGGACTCCTTGTACATTTTACCCAGTTTCCCCCAATGGTAACATATTGCAAAACTGTAGTACCATATCACAACCATGATGTTGACATCGATACAATCAAGATACCAAACATTTCCATCAGGAATCCCTCATGATGCTCTTTTATAGCTATATTCATTTCCCTCTTTTCCCACCACTTCCTTTAGCTGTTCTAACTACTAATCTGTTCTCTACTTCTGTATTTTTGTCATTTCTAGAATGCTGTGTAAATGTAATCATACAGTTTTGGGGATTGACTTTTTTCACTCAGCATAATTTCCCTGAGACTCATCCAGGTTACTGAGCATATCAATAATAGTCTGTTTTATTGCTGAGTGGTATCCCTTGGTGTGATGTACCACAGGTTGTTTCACCATTCACCTGTTGACACCTGGCTTGTTGCCAGTTTTTTTATTATTAGGAATAAAGCTACTCTAAACATTCACATACAGGTTTTTGTCTGAATGTAAGTTTTCATTTCTGTGGGATAAATGCCCAGGACTGCACTTGCTGGGTCATATGGTAGTTGCATGTTTAGTTTTTAAAGAAAATACCAAACTGGTTTCAGTGGTGGCTTTTAGCATTTTACATTCCTACCAGTAATGTACGAATGATCTTGTTTCTCTGCATGTCAGCAGCATTTGGTGTTGTCACTATTTTTTATTCTAGCCATTCTGATAGCTGTGTATCCCATTGTGGTTTTAAATTTGCATTTCCTTAATGGCTAATGATGTTAAACACTTCCATCTCTTTATTTGCCATCTGTTGACCCTCTTTGGTGAAATGTCTCTTTATGTCTTTTGACCATTTTCTAATTAGATTGTTTAATTTTTTACTATTTTGAGAGTTTTTTATAGATTCTAGGTACTAAATCTTTGCCAGGATACACGGTTTGCAGCTATTTTTCCCAGTCTGTAGCTTGTGTCTTCATCCTCTTAACAGAGTATGTTGCAAATTGAAAGTTTTAAGTTTTTATGAAGTCTAATTTATCAGTTTTTCCTTTCATGAATCATGCCTTTAGTGTCATGTCTAAGAGCTCTTTGCCTAACCTGAGGTCCTGAAGATTTTTTTTTTCTAAAAGTTTTACACTTTACATTTAAACCCCATGATCTGTCTTGAGTTTATATAAGGTGTGAGGCTTAGATTGAGGTTTATTTTTTCCCATATGGATGTTTACTTGCTCTAGCACCATTATTATCTTTTCCCTAATGAATTGCTTTTGTACCAATGTCAAAAATCAGTTGGGCAAACTTGTGTGGGCCTATTTCTGGATATTCTGTTCGGTTTTTTTGTTCTGTATGTCTCTCTTTCCACAAATACCACAGTTTTGATTACTATGGCAATAGAGTAAGTTTTGAAATTTTGTAGTCTGATTCTTCCCATTTTTTTTGTTTTTCAAAATCGCTTTAGCTATTTTGGTTTCTTTGCCTTTACATTAAAATTTAGAATAATTTTTTTGACTTTGAATTTTGGGAGTATTAGCAGGTACCAGGTCAGTTGTGTGGGTAGGTAGTAAACAGCAAGCAGTATGCAAATTGTGAGAACTAATTTAAAAAAATTACCCCCAGTTTTATTGAGATATAATTGACATGTAACATTGTATTAATTAAGGTATATGACATAATGATTTGAAATATATATATAGTGAAATAATTACCACAGTAAGTTTAATTAATATCCATTGTGTCACATAGTTCCAAATTTTTATTATCTTATGGTGAAAACTTTTAAGATCTACCCTCTTAGCAACTTTAAAATATATAATACAGTGTTGTTACTATAGTCACCATGCTGTACCTTACATCCCCAGAGCTGGTAAGTATTATAATTTGGAGTTTGTACCTTCTGACCATTGTCACCCATATCTCCAACCCCCCCAGCCCCCACCTTTGGCAACCACCAATCTGTTCTCTGATTTTAAAAAAATCCATGATTTATGAGGAAAAATGGATAAATTTGATTTCATCAAAGTTAGAATCTTTCTAGGAGTTTGATTTTTTTTTTATATTCCACATATAAGTTAGATCATAGGGTATCTGCCTTTCTCTGTCTGACTTACTTTATTTAGCATAACGCCCTCAAGTTCCATCTATGTTGTTGCAAATGGCAGGATTTTCTTCTTTTTTATGGCTGAATAATATTCCATTGTATATATAGACCACATTTTCCATATTCATTCATCCGTCAGTGGGTACTTAGGTTGTTTCCCTGTCTTGGCTGTTGTAAATAATGGGGCAGTGAACATGGGGGTGCACATATATTTCCAAGTGTTTTCATTTCCTTCAGATAAATACCCAGAAGTGGAATTGATGGATCATATGGTAGTTCTGTTTTAATTTTTTGAGGAACCTCCATGCTGTTTTCCATAGTGGCTGCACCAAATTACATTCCCATCAGTAGTGCACAAGGATTCCCTTTTCTCCACATCCTTGTCAACACTTATATTTATCTCTTGTCTTTTAGAGGACAGCCATTCTGACAGTGGTGAGGTGATATCTCATTGTGGTTTTGATTTGTATTTCCCTGGTGATTGGTGATGTTGTGTACCTTTTCATGTACTTGTTGACCATTTTCATGTCTTCTTTGGGAAAATGTCTGCTCAGGTCTTTTATCCATTTTTTTATTGGATTATTTGCTTTTTTTGCTGTTGAGTTTTACATATCCTTATGTTGAGTATATATTCATACGGTAAGTATCTTAATGTTTTGGTTATTAACCCCTTATCAGAAAAATGGTTTGCAAATATTTTTTCCCATTCTGTAAGTTACCTTTTCATTTTGTTCATTGCTTCTTTTGCTGTGAAGAGGCTTTTTAGTTTGATATAGTCCCACTTTTTGGTTTCTGCTTTCATTACTTGTGCAACAAAAATCATTGTCAAGACCAAAGTCATGGGGCTTTTCCCCTATATTTTTCTTCTAGTAGTTTTGCAATTTCAGGTCTTAACTTTAAGTCCTTAATCCATTTCAAGTTAATTTTAGTAAGTGGTGTAAGATAGGGGGGTCTACTTTCATTTTTTTGCATGAAAATATATGGTTTTCCCAGTACTATTTATTGAAGAGACTATTCTTTCCCCATTGAGTGAGAATTCTTGGCTTTCTTGTCACATATTAGTTGACTTAATATACAAAGGTTATTTTTGGGCTCTTGATTCTTTTACATTGGTCTCTGTGTCTGTTGTTATGCTAATACTATAGTGTTTTGATTACAGTAGCTTTGTAATATCAGGAAATGTGGTGTCTCCAGCTTTGTTTTTTCTCTAATTTGCATTGGCTATTTGGGCTCTTTTGTGGTTCTTTATGAATTTTAGGATTTTTTTTTTCTGTTTCTGGGAAAAATGTCATTGGAATTTTGACATGGGTTGCATTGAATCTTTAATGGCTTTGGGTGTATGGGCATTTTAACAGTACAGACATACCTTGGAAGATATTTCGGGTTCAGTTCCATTCCATTGCAATAAAGCAAATATTGGATCGAGGCTAGTCTCATGAATGTTTTGGTTTTCCAGTGCATATAAAAGCTGTTTACACTACACTGTAGTCTATTAAGTGTGCAATAGTATTATCTGTCAAAAAATGCACATACCTTAATTTAAAAATACTTTATTGCTAAAGGAATGGTAACCAATATCTGACAAGGCAGGGTTGCCACAAACCTTCAATTTGTAAAAAATGCAATATCCCTGAGTTGCAATAAAATGAAGCACGATAAAATGAAGTATGCCTGTATTAATTCTTCTGATCCATGAATGTGGGATATCTTTCCATTTATTTGTGTCATCTTCGATTTCTTTCATCCATGTCTTCATGATTTTCTGTGTACAGATCTTTTAGCTCCTTGGTTAAATTTATTTCTAAATATTTTGTTGTTTATGGTACTATTGTACATAGAGGGTTTTTAAAATTTCTTTTTCACATAGTTTATTGTTAGTGTATAGGAACACGTCTGATTTTTGTATGTTGATTTTGTATCCTGAAACTTTAATGAACTTGTTTATTCTAACAGTTTTTTTGTCAAGTCTAGGATTTTCTGTATATAACGTCACGTCATCTGCAAACAAAGACAATTTTACTGCTTACTTTTTGGTTGGATATCTTTTTTTTTCTTTTCCTTTTCTATTTGTTCTGTTTAGGACCTCTAATACTATATTGAATAGGAATGGTGAGAGTGGGCACCCTTGTATTATTCCTGATCTTAGAGGAAAAGCTTTCAGCCTTTCACCATTCAGTATGATGTTAGCTGTGGCCTTGTCATATATGGCCTAATGTATTATCTTTGAGGTATGTTCCTTCTGTACCCACTATATTGAGAGTTTTTATAATGAAATTTTTATATGTTGAATTTTGTCAAATGCTTTTTCGGCTTCTATTGAGATGAACGTGTGATTTTTATCTTCTGATGTGGTGTGTCAACTTAATGATCTGTTTATGTGGAACCATCCTTGCATCCCAGGGATGAATCCCACTTTATCATGGTGTACGATCCTTTTAATATGCTGTTGAATTTGATTTGATAGTATTTTGTTAATAACTTTTACATCTATATTCATCAGGGATTTTGGCCAGTGGTTTTCTTGTAGTATCCTTGTTGGCTTTGGTATTAAGGTAGTGTTGGCCTTATAGAATGGGTTTGGGAGTATTCAGTTTTTCTGAAGACTTAGAAAAAGATTGGCATTCATTCTTCTGTAAATATTTGCTAGAATTCATCTGTGAAGTCCTGGGCTTTTCTTTGTTGGGAGATTTAAAATTACTCATTCAGTCTTTTTATTTGTTACTGTTCTGTTCAGATTTTCTATTTTTTCATGATTCAGTCTGGGTGAGTTTTACGTGCCTGCAAATTTATCCATTTTTCCTAGGTTGTTCAATTTCTTGGCATATAATTGTTCACAGTAGTCTCTTACGATTCTTTCTTTGTATTTCTCCAGTGTCAGTTGTAGTGTCTCCTGTTTCACTCATAATTTTATTTATTTCAGTTTTCTGTCTTTCTTGGTAAGTCTAGTTAAAGGTTTGTCAATTTTGTTTATATTTTCAAAAACCACCACTTAGTTTTATTGATCTTTTCTATTTGTTTTTCTATGCTCTGTTTCATTTATTTCTGCTCCAATTTTTGTTATCTCTTTCCTTCTCCTAACTTTGAGCTTTGTTTGTTCCTTTCTAGTTCCTTGAAGTGTAAAGTTAGGTAGTTTGAGATCTTTTTGCTTAATGTAGGTGTTTATAACTGTCAACTTCCCTCTTTGATCTGCTTTTACTGCATCCCATAAGATATCTTTCCAGCAGTTATTTAAGATGTTTATTCAAATTTCATCTTTTTGGTAATTAGAAATATTACCATTTGTCTTTTTACTTTTTTAAAATATCTTTTAAAATTAAATCAGAGAAATTTGCACACATTGAATATTACCTTTTGTTTATTCATTTATTCTTTCAATTTTTTAATATATTGTTTCGGTAAAAAAGTGAGGAAGAGTGTTAAACCATTGGTATATTAAATAAAAACAACTTTAATCCCCAATACCTTGTTCCTATATCAACTAAATATTCTTTTTTTTTTTTTTTATAAATTTATTTATTATTTTTGGCTGTGTTGGGTCTTTGTTGCTGTGTGTGGGCTTTCTCTAGTTGTGGCGAGCGGGGGCTACTCTTCGTGGTGGAGCACGGGCTTCTTGTTGCGGTGGCTTCTCTTGTTGCGGAGCATGGGCTCTAGGCATGCGGGCTTCAGTGGTTGTGGCACGCGGGCTCGGTAGCTGTGGCTCACGGGCTGTAGAGCGCAGGCTCAGTAGTTGTGGCACACGGGCTTAGTTGCTCCGTGGCATGTGGGATCTTCCTGGACAAGTGCTCGAACCTGCGTCCCCTGCATTAGCAGGCGGATTCTTAACCAATGCACCACCAGGGAAGTCCTCAACTAAAGATTCTTAAGGTAACTTAAAGCACTCAGATATCCTTGGAAAGTAATATTATGATACACAATAACATTTCTATATTACATTTTCATAGATACTGTTAAAAGGAAAAATAGGGCTTCCCTGGTGGTGCTGTGGTTGAGAATCTGCCTGCCAGTGCAGGAGACACGGGTTCGAGCCCTGGTCTGGGAAGATCCCACATGCCACGGAGCGACTAGGCCCGTGTGTCACAATTACTGAGCCTGCGCGTCTGGAGCCTGTGCTCCGCAACAAGAGAGGCCGCGATAGTGAGAGGCCCTCGCACCGTGATGAAGAGTGGCCCCCACTTGCCGCAACTAGAGAAAGCCCTCGCACAGAAACGAAGACCCAACACAGCCATAAATAAATAAATAAATAAATAAATAAATAAATAAATAAAAAAGGAAAAATAAATCATATATTCTTTCATTCAAAATATGGAAAACTGAAATAGTAAAACTAAATTGACAAAATTGTAATTTGTTTATGCTGGATTTTACCTAATTTTAATGAAAATAGTTATTACGTGTTACATACATTTGAAGGTATAAGAAATATATTTTTCTTCATTGCACAAAATTTTTTATTGCAAAATACTTAAGTACAGACCTCTAAGAACATTTTCATAATGACCATTAAGTGTATAGAAAACATTTTTCAAATCTGAGTGTAAGTGGAGGGGAAAGCAGGATGCAAGGTGACTAAAATCCAGAGTTTGGGTGACTTGTCAAGGTCATCCAATTAACAGGTTGAAGTTGTGGATGTGACCCAGGCAGGATTTTCTTGTTTAAAAATGCTGCAGATGAGTGTATTTAAAACAAAGGGGAGGAAAATCTAGTTATAACCCACCCACATCATTTTATACCAGAGAAACAACTGTAGCAAGTAACTTTGAGTGTTTCAGAACTTAGGTGCATGGTTCATTGGTGTCCAGCTTTAATACCTGCCTGTGAGTGCCATGTTCCACCACAACCCCAGCTCCAGCACACTTGCTGTTAGCGGCTAATTCTTTTTCACATAGAGTCAGGAATTTGGACTAAGGTTCTAACCCTTCTTCTTTTCCAGAGTTAGAGTGGTACTGACTGCATGTTTCCTCCTTTTACTTCCCCCACAGAGGTGGCTTCAGGGATGATGAGAATGTCACCAGGTAGATTCAGTATAGAGATGTGCTTTCCATTTTCTGTCTCAGTTACCTAATCTTACAAGCCAGCTCCCTTGAAAAAGCATGTGTAGATCACTAGTCCTCTCTGGTCCTCTCTAAACCTCCGCCCACTGGGCTGCAGTGGGGTGTACTTGCAGCTGGGTGTGTGGCTATTGCTGCAGGAGTACCTTGGCCTAAGGTGTCTGGCCGCTCTTAGCCATGGCTGGAGCCTGTACAGCAATCCAATGAGTTCAGGCCAGGTGCTGTGCAATCTCTGCGCCCCTTAAGTTTTGGTATACTGTGTTTCTCTTTTCATTTGTTTTCAAGATATTTTTGATTTCCTTTTTTATTTCTTCTTTGACCTATTGGTTTTTCAGAAATGTATTGTTTACTTTCCACAGATTTGTGAGTTTTTCAGTTTTCTTCTTGTTGTTGATTTTTAGTTTCATGCCATTGTGGTCAGAAAAGATTGTTGGTATGGTTTCACTCTTTCTACATTTGTTAACACTTGTTTTGTGGCCAAATATTATCTATTCTGGACATTAATCAGTGTGTGCTTGAGAAGAATGTGTATTCTGCTGCTTGTCAGTGGAATGTTCAATATATGTCTGTTAGGTTCATATGGTCTGAAGTATAGTTTAAATCCGTTGTTTCCTTATTGATTTTCTGTCTGGACCATCTATCCATTGTTCAAAATGGAGTATTGAAGTCCTATACTATTATTGTATTATTTTCTGTTTCTCCACATCTGTTTGTAGTTACCTAATATATTTAGGTGCTCCGATGTAGGGTACATATATATTTATAACTAATAATTTTCTCTTGATGAATCGACCCCTTTATCATTATGATGACATCGTTTGTCTCTTATTAGAATTTTTGACTTAAAGTCTATTTTGTCTGATACAAGTATAGCTACCTCTTCTGAGTTTTCAGTTGCGTGGAATATCTTTTTCTATCCCTTTACCTGATTCCTAAGTGTGTCTTTAAAGCTGACATGATCTCTTGTAGGCATCATACAGTTGGGTCTTGTTTTTTTCCATCCTTTCAGCCACTCTATACTTTTTGATTGGAAGATGTAATCCTTTTACATTTAAAATAATTATTGATAGGCAAGTACTTACTAATGCCAACTTATTGTTTCCTGTTTGTTTTGTAGTTCCTTTGTTCCTCTCTTTCTTTTTTCCTTCATGAATTGATGATTTTTCTTAAAGGCATGCTTTGATTTCCTTCTCTTTATCTTTTGTACCTTTACTATGGGTTTTTGTTTTGTGGTTACCATGAGGCTTACATAAAGTACCTTATAGCTGTAACAGTCTGTATGAACTAACAAATTATATTTGATTGCACACAAAAACTGCCCTTTTACTTCCAGTACACATTTATGTTTCTTATAATTTTGCTTTACATCTTTTTATATTGTATATTCATTAACATGTTATTTTAGTTAGAGTTACTTTAACACTTCTGTCATTTAACTTTTATACTAGAGTTATGTCATTAACATACCACCATATTACAGTATAGGAGTATTTTGAATTTGCCTATATACTTACCTTTACCATATTTTAAAATTTCATATGTTTTCTAGGCACTAATTATCATCCTTTCATTTCAGCTTGGAGAACTCCTTTTAGGATTTCTTGTAATGTAGGTCTAGTGGTGATGAACTCCTTCAGCTTTTGTTTGTCTGTAAAAGTAGTTATCTTTCTTTCATTTATGAAGAATAACTTTTCAAGTTAAGTATTATTGGTTGGCAGTTTTTTATTTGCAGCACTTTGAATATATCATCCCATTCTTTTTGGCCTGCAAGGTTTCTGCTGTGATACCTAGTTGTAACTTTATGGAGGTTCCCTTGTAAGTGGTAAGTGACAAGCTTTTTTTCTGTTGCTGCTTTCAAGATGCTTACTTTGTCTTTGATTTTTGACACTTTTATTATTATATGTCTTTGAGAAGATCTATTTGGGTTGAATTTGTTTGGGGATCTGTGAGCTTCATGAATTTGAATGCTCATATCTTTCCCCAGATTTGGGAAATTCTTAGCTATTCTTTCTTTAAATAAGCTTTCTGACTGTTTTTCCCTTTCTCCTCCTTCTGGGACTCTCATAAAGCATATATTGTTTCTTTCAGTTGTGTCACATAAGTACTACAGGCTTTCGTCATTCCTTTTTATTCTTTTTTCTTTTTGTACCTCTGACTGGTTAACTTGAAATGATCTATCTTTGATTTCACTGATTCTTTCTTCTGGTTGGCCATGTCTGCTGTTGAAGCTCCTATTGAATTCTAAAGAATCCATTGTATTCTTCGGCTCCAAAATTTATTTTTGGTTGTTTTATATTTTTTATCTCTGTGTTGAATTTCTCATTTTGTTCATGATTTGCTTTCTGATTTTGTAAAATTGTTATCTGTAATTATGTTAAGCTGATGGTTTTCTTTGTTTTTGTTTGTTTTTGTAGTTCTCAGAGCATCTTTAGAACAGTTATTTTGAATTGTTTGTTATAAAATTTGTTGATCTCCATTTCTTTGGGTTCTTTTACTGGAAGTTTACTTATTTCCTTTGGTGGAGCTATGTTTCCTTGATCCTTTGTGATTCCTGTAGTCTTGCATAGATAACTGTACATTTGAAGGAGTTTTCACCTCTTCCAGACTTTATAGACTGATTTCAATAAGGAAAGACCTTCTCTTGTGTGTGGGAACATGTTGGAATGTGCTGTAACTGCTGGTGTACTGGTGCAGGATGCCAAGTGTGGGTGTGTGGCCGCTCTGGGTCAGAGATGGATCTGGTGTGGTGTCTTGTCTGCAGAGGCAGTTGGGGTCTACAACATAACACCTGTATGATCTTTGGTGGGCTCTGCAGGTGGTCCTTCATGGCTGCACGGGCTGTTTGTGTTCAGTGATGTTTCCAGGTTCAGTGGCTGGGGACAAGGGCAAGCAGTGGTCATGGCTGGAACTGGTGATATGCACAGGCTTGGCTGCTGGGGCTGGCCACAGATACCTATGTGGTGGCAGAGTGCAGCTGCAAACTCACATGCAGTGGTCAGGGTCAGAGTCAGCAGTAGTGTCCTGGGCCACCTGTAAGCACATGGTCAGCTCCAGGGGCCCTGGCTATCAGCATGTACTCCCATGAATACAGTGGCTAGCCACAGGCACGATCATGGCAGTGGGTATCAGTGATGGGAGTTGAGGCTGGCTCCATACAGGTGAGTGTTAGGAGTCAGGGCCAGATCCAGCCCCGTTAACAGCTGTGGAGGCCTTGGCTGTTGGTGTGCACGTGTGTGTCCCTAGGGGCTAACTGCAGGTGGCTGCAGTGGTGCAAGCCAGTGACGGAGTCAGGGCCAGGTCTTCTCCGCAAACAGCTGTGGGGACCTTGGCTGCCAGTGTGCGCTTGTGCATCTGCAGAGGCTAGCCTTGTGCGTGTGCACAGCTGTGGATGCTGGTGATTTGAGTTGGGGGCCTGCAGTGTGCGGGTGCACAGCTGCTGGGGCTGAACACAGGCACACACAGTGGTGTAGGTCAGTGACATGCATCAGGGCCAGATCTTTGTCCTTAAGCAGTGGTGGGACCTTGGCAGTCAGTGTGCCTCTGTGCATCTGCAGGGGCCTACGGTGGTGTCTTGCGTGTGTGCAGCCACAGTGGCTGGGGCTGGTTGCTGGTGTGGCTCTTGGGCTCTAGCAGCAGAAGGTGGGGAGCTAGCAGGGAAAGCCTTAGACGGCTGGTATCTCCAGGCATGAAAACTTGGAAAACCTCAGTGGTGAAGTCTGCAGGTTGTCGGCGGCATCTGTGTTGACTGGTGCTTTGCTCAGTGGTGGAACTGCTGCTGAGCAGTCTGTTGTCATCTGCGACGAGGTCCGCAATAACAAAAGCTGGGGCGGTCTGCAGCATCCACAGAGCTCCTGAGGTGCTCATCGATGTAGGCTGCTAGAGTCCTCTGTAGAGGAAGGAGGCCAGTGGGCGCTGTGGTTCCCATGCTGCCTGGCTGATACTGGCTGCCCCTGCCCATCTTCCTTGATCTAGCTGTGTGTAGATGTCTCACCTTTGCTGCGCTCTGGAAGGCTGGAGAAGCCGGTCATTCACTTTCTCTCCCTTTCCTGGTGACGGGAACTCTCTCCAGCCAAGGAGTACCCAGTGTCTGCCTGGGTGATGAGATGATGCAGCCAGAGCAAACTGTTTTTCCCCCCTTTCTTGTGCATTTTTCTCAGGTTTTTTTGTCCCACTGTGTTGTTGAAGCTTCTCAAGTGGACTCCAGAGCCGTTTTTGTTCATGGACGGCTGTCTAGTTGTGGTACCTTGTTGGGGGGTGGGTATGGGCTCTTCTACTCCACCATCTCTGTGACATCCCTTACTTAAATTTCATTATTTCACTACATCCTTAATGTTGTGGTTGCTGTAGTGCTTGTGTATATATCTTAACTTGTCAGAGTCAGCTTCAGAATTATACTAGCTTAATATTCGTGAGATATAGAGATGTTACGCCTTTTTTCACTTTACCCTTGGACAATGCGGGGGTTAGGGCTGCCGATTCTCTGCACAGGCAAAAGTCTGGGTATAACTTTACAGTCATCCTCCTCATCCTTGGTTCCACATCTGCAGATTCAGCCAACCTCGGATCGTGTAGTACCTATTTAATGAACAAAAATCCCTGTGTAAGTGGGCCCGAGCAGTTCAAACCTGTGTTGTTCAAGGGTCAACTGTAGTTCTGGTCCTTTCTGTCTCTTCTTGTGGTCTTCTTGTTATGCATATTGCATCCATTAATGTTACAAACTCTGCAATACATTGTTATAAATTATTACTTTACCATCTGTAGTCATTTTCTTAGCCCAGTGCAGCCTTTCTCATATATACCTCCTTTGTGCTGTTATCTGCAAATATATTATATTTCTGTATGTTTTACACTGGACAACACATTACATACATATTTTTTGAACATTTGCCTTTTACATCAGTTAGGAGAAGAGAGTATTCGGTTGACCAAAAACTTTGTTCAGGGTTTTTCCATAACATCTTATGGAACGTTTTTTTCCTGTGGATTTGAATTACCATCTGCGGGCACTTGCTTTTAGCCTGAAGAACTTCCTCTCATGTCCTTTCCTATGAGATGGGTCTGCTGGCAACAAATTCATTCCCTCTCTCTCTTTCTCTTTTTTTCTTTTTTTTTTTTTTTTAAAAATAAAAGAATGGCTTTATTTTGCTTGCATTTTTTCAATTTAGCTCTGCTGGATGTAGGACTCTGGGTTGAGAATGTTTGCTTTGAGCACTTTCAATATGTGATCCCACTGCTGTCTGCCCTACGTTGTTTCTGCCGACAACTCAGCTGTTAGTGTTACTGGGGTTCTCTTGTAGATACTCTTTTTTTCTCTTTCTGCTTTCAAGGTTTTCTCCTTATTTCTCACTTCCAGCATTTTTACTGTAATGTATCTTTGTTTGGATCTGTCTGTGTTTATTCTACTTGGAGTTCATTTGGCTTTCTGGTTGAGTAGGTTAGTGTTTTCCAGTAAGTTTCAGAAATTGTCAATTATTTTTTTTGTATATATTTAAAAAAATTTTTTTAACATCTTTATTGGAGTATAATTGCTTTACAGTGGTGTGTTAGTTTCTGCTGTATAACAAAGTGAATCAGCTATTCATATACATATACATATATCCCCATATCTCCTCCCTCTTGTGTCTCCCTCCCACCCTCCCTATCCCACCCCTCTAGGTGGACACAAACCACCGAGCTGATCTCCCTGTGCTATGCGGCTGCTTCCCACTAGCTATCTGTTTTACATTTGGTAGTATATATAAGTTCATGCCACTCTCTCACTTTGTCTCAGCTTACCCTTCCCCCTCCCCGTGTCCTCAAGTCCATTCTCTACGTCTGCATCTTTATTCCTGTCCTGCCCCTAGGTTCTTAGAACCATATTTTTTTTTTTAGATTCCATATTTATGTCTTGGCATATGGTATTTGTTTTTCTCTTTCTGACTTACTTCACTCTGTATGACAGACTCTAGGTCCATCCACCTCAATACAAATAACTCAATTTCTTTCCTATTTATGGCTGAGTAATATTCCATTGTATATATGTGCCACATCTTCTTTATCCATTCATCTGTCGATGGACACTTAGGTTGCTTCCATGTCCTGGCTATTGTAAATAGAGCTGCAATGAACATTGTGGTACATGACTCTTTTTGAATTATGGTTTTCTCAGGGCGTATGCCCAGTAGTGGGATTACTGGGTCGTATGGTAGTTCTATTTTTAGTTTTTTAAGGAAACTCCCTACTGTTCTCCACAGTGGCTGTATCAATTTACATTCCCACCAACAGTGTAAGAGGGTTCCCTTTTCTCCACACCCTCTCCAGCATTTATTGTTTGTAGATTTTTTGATGATGGCCTTTCTGGCCGGTGTGAGGTGATACCTCATTGTAGTTTTTTTTTTTTTTTTTTAAACATCTTTATTGGAGTATAATTGCTTTACAATGGTGCGTTAGTTTCTGCTTTATAACAAAGTGAATCAGCTATACATATACATATATCCCCATATCTCCTCCCTCTTGCATCTCCCTCCCACCCTCCCTATCACACCCCTGTGGGTGGTCACAAGGCACCGAGCTGATCTCCCTGTGCTATGCGGCTGCTTCCCACTAACTATCTGTTTTACGTTTGGTAGTGTATATATGTCCATGCCACTGTCTCACTTTGTTCCAGCTTACCCTTCCCACTCCCCGTGTCCTCAAGTCCATTCTCTACGTCTGTGTCTTTATTCCTGTCCTGCCCCTAGGTTCTTAGAACCATTTTTTTTTTTTTTTTTAGATTCCATATATATGTGTCAGCATACGGTATTTGTTTTTCTCTTTGTGACTTATTTCACTCTCTGTGACAGACTGTAGGTCCATCCACCTCACTACAGATAACTCAGTTTCGTTTCTTTTTATGGCTGAGTTATATTCCATTGTATATATGTGCCACATCTTCTTTATCCATTCATCTGTCGATGGACACTTAGGTTGCTTCCATGTCCTGACTATTGTAAATAGAGCTGCAATGAACATTGTGGTACATGACTCTTTTAGAATTATAGTTTTCTCAGGGTATATGCCCAGTAGTGGGATTGCTGGGTCCTATGGTAGTTCTATTTTTAGTTTTTTAAGGAACCTCCATACTGTTCTCCATAGTGGCTGTATCAATTTACATTCCCACCACCAGTGCAAGAGGGTTCCCTTTTCTCCACACCCTCTCCAACATTTATTGTTTGTAGATTTTTTATGATGGCCATTCTGACTGGTGTGAGGTGATACCTCATTGTAGTTTTGATTTGGATTTCTCTAATAATTAGTGATGTTGAGCATCATTTCATGTGTTTGTTGGCAATCTGTATATCTTCTTTGGAGAAATGTCTATTTAGGTCTTCTGCCCATTTCTGGATCGGGTTGTTTGTTTCTTTGATACTGATATTGAGCTGCATGAGCTGCTTGCATATTTTAGAGATTAATCCTTTGTCAGTTGCTTCATTTGCAAATATTTTCTCCCATTCTGAGGGTTGTCTTTTTTATGGTTTCTTTTGCTGTGCAAAAGCTTTTAATTTTCATTAGGTCCCATTCGTTTATTTTTATTTCCATTTCTCTAAGAGGTGAGTCAAAAAGGATCTTGCTGTGATTTATGTCATAGAGTGTTCTGCCTGTATTTTCCTTTAAGAGTTTTATAGTGTCTGGCCTTACATTTAGGCCTCTAATCCATTTTGAGTTTATTTTTGTGTATGGTGTTAGGGAGTGTTGTAATTTCATTCTTTTACTTGTAGCTGTCCACTTTTCCCAGCACCACTTATTGAAGAGGCTGTCTTTTCTCTATTGTATACTCTTGCCTCTTTTATCAAAGATAAGGTGACCATATGTGCATGGGTTTATCTCTGGGCTTTCTGTCCTGTTCCATTGATCTGTATTTCTGTTTTTGTGCCAGTACCATACTGTCTTGATTACTGTAGCTTTGTAGTATAGTCTGAATTCAGGGAGCCTGATTCCTCCAGCTCCGCTTTCCCTTCTCAATGTTGCTATGGCTGTTTGGGGTCTTTTGTGTTTCCATACAAATTGTGAAATTTTTTGTTCTAGTTCTGTGAAAAATGCTATTGGTAGTGTGATAGGGATTGCATTGAATTTGTAGATTGCTTTGGGTAGTATAGTCATTTTCACAATGTTCATTCTTCCAATTCAAGAACATGGTATATCTCTCCATCTGTTTGTATCATCTTTAATTTCTTTCATCAGTGTCTTATAGTTTTCTGCATACAGGTCTTTTGTCTCCTTAGATAGGTTTATTCCTAGGTATTTTATTCTTTTTGTTGCAATGGTAAATGGGAGTGTTTCCTTAAGTCTCTTTCAGATTTTTCATCATTAATGTATAGGAATGCAAGAAATTTCTGTGCATTAATTTTGTATCCTGCTGCTTTACCAAATTCATTGATTAGCTCTAGTAGTTTTCTGGTAGCATCTTTAGGATTCACTATGTGTAGTATCATGTCATCTGCAAACAGTGACAGCTTTACTTCTTCTTTTCCGATTTGAATTCCTTTTATTTCTTTTCCTTCTCTAATTGCTGCTGCTAAAACTTCCAAAACTATGTTGAATACTAGTGGTGAGAGTGGGCAACCTTGTCTTGTTCCTAATCTTAGTGGAAATGGTTTCATTTTTTCACCATTGAGAATGATGTTGGCTGTGGGTTTGTCATATATGGCCTTTATTATGTTGAGGTAAGTTCCCTCTGTGCCTACTTTCTGGAGGGTTTTTATAATAAATGGGTGTTGAATTTTGTCGAAAGCTTTTTCTGCATCTATTGAGGTGATCATATGGTTTTTCTCCTTCAGTTTGTTAATATGGTCTATCACATTGATTGATTTGTGTATATTGAAGAATCCTTGCATTCTTGGGATAAACCCCACTTGATCATGGTGTATGATCCTTTTAATGTGCTGTTGGATTCTGTTTGCTAGTATTATGTTGAGGAATTTTGCATCTATGTTCATCAGTGATATTGGCATGTAGTTTTCTTTTTTTGTGACATCTTTGGTTTTAGTATCAGGGTGATGGTGACCTCATAGAATGAGTTTGTGAGTGTTCCTCCCTCTGCTATAATTTGGAAGAGTTTGAGAAGGATAGGTATTAGCTCTTCTGTAAATGTTTGATAGAATTCATCTGTGAAGCCACCTGGTCCTGGGCTTTTGTTTATTGGAAGATTTTTCATCACAATTTCAATTTCAGTGCTTGTGATTGGTCTGTTTATATTTTCTATTTCTTCCTGGTTCAGTCTCAGAACGTTGTGCTTTTCTAAGAATTTGTTCATTTCTTCCAGGTTGTCCATTTTATTGGCATATAGTTGCTAGTAGTAATCTCTCATGATCCTTTGTATTTCTGCAGTGTCAGTTGTTACTTCTCCTTTTTCATTTCTAATTCTGTTGATTTCAGTCTTCTCTCTTTTTTTCTGGGTCTGGCTAAAGGTTTATCAATTATGTTTATCTTCTCAAAGAATCAGCTTTTAGTTTTATTTATCTTTGCTATTGTTTCCTTCATTTCTTTTATAATTTATTTCTGATCTGAACTTTATGGTTTCTTTTCTTCTGCTAACTTTGGGTTTTTTTTGTTCTTCTTTCTCTACTCGCTTTAGGTGTAAGGTTAGGTGGTTTATTTGAGATTTTTCTTGTTTCTTGAGGTAGGATTGTGTTGCTATAAATTTCCATCTTAAAACTGCTTTTGCTGCATCCCATAGGTTTTGGGTCATCATGTTTTCATTGTCATTTGTTTCTGGGTATTTTTTGATTTCCTCTTTGATTTCTTCAGTGATCTCTTGTATACAATACATCTCTTAGTAGTGTATTGTTTAACCTCCGTGTGTTTGTTGTTTTTACAGATTTTTTCCTGTAATTGATATCGAGTCTCATAGCGTTGTGGTCGGAAAAGATACTTGATACGATTTCAATTTTCTTAAATTTACCAAGGCTTGATTTGTGACCCAAAATGTGATCTATCCTGGAGAATGTTCCATGAGCACTTGAGAAGAAAGTGTATTCTATTGTTTTTGGATGGAATGTCTTTTAACTATCAATTAAGTCCATCTTGTTTAATGTATCATTTAAAGTTCCCTACTGTTATTGTGTTACTGTCAATTTCCCCTTTTATGGCTGTTAGCTTTTGCCTTATGTACTGAGGTGCTCCTATGTTAGGTGAATAAATATTTACAATTGTTATATTTTCTTGTTGGATTGATCCCTTGATCATTATGTAGTGTCCTTCTTTGTCTCTTGTAATAGTCTTTATTTTAAAGTGTGTTTTGTCTGACTTGAGAATTGCTACTCCAGCTTTCTTTTGATTTCCATTTGCATGGAATATGTTTTTCCATCCCCTCACTTTCAGTCTGTATGTGTCCCTAGGTTTGAAGTGGCTCTCTTGTAGACAGCATATATATAGGTCTTGTTTTTGTATCCATTCAGTCAGTGTATGTCTTTGGTTGGAGCATTTAATCCACTTACATTTAAGGTAGTTAACAATATGTGTGTTTCTATTACCATTTTCTTAATTGTTTTGGGTTTGTTATTGTAGGTGTTTTCCTTCTCCTGTGTTTCCTGCCTAGAGAAGTTCCTTTCGCATTTGTTGTAGAGCTGGTTTGGTGGTGCTGAATTCTCTTAGCTTTTGCTTGTCTGTAAAGGTTTTAATTTCTCTGTAGAATCTGAATGACATCCTTGCTGGGTAGAGTAATCTTGCTTGTAGGTTTTTCCCTTTCATCACTTTAAATATGTCCTGCCACTCCCTCTGGCTTGTAGAGTTTCTGCTGAAAGATCAGCTGTTAACCTTATGGGGATTCCCTTGTATATTATTTGTTGCTTTTCCCTTGCTGCTTTTAATATTTTTTCTTTGTATTTAATTTTTGATAGTTTGATTAATATGTGTCCTGGCATGTTTCTCCTTGGATTTATCCTGTATGGGACTCTCTGCACTTCCTGGACTTGATTGACTATTTCCTTTCCCATATTAGGGAAGTTTTCAACTATAATCTCTTCAAATATTTTCTCAGTCCCTTTTTTTTTTCTTTTCTTCTTCTGGGACCCCTATAATTTGAATGTTGGTGCGTTTAATGTTGTCCCAGAGGTCTCTGAGACTGTCCTCAATTCTTTTCATTCTTTTTTCTTTATTCTGCTCTGTGGTCGTTATTTCCACTATTTTATCTTCCAGGTCACTTATCCTTTCTTCTGTCTGAGTTATTCTGCTCTTGATTCCTTCTAGAGAATTTGTAGTTTCATTTATTTTGTTTTTCATCTTTGTTTGTTTGCTCTTTAGTTCGTCTGGGTCCTTGTTAAACGTTTCTTGTATTTTCTCCATTCTATTTCCAGGATTTTGGATCATCTTTCCTATCATTACTCTGAATTCTTTTTCAGGTAGGCTGCCTATTTCCTCTTCATTTGTTTGGTCTGGTGGGGTTTTACCTTGCTCCTGCATCTGCTGTGGATTTCTCTGTCTTCTCATTTTGCTTAACTTACTGTGTTTGGGGTCTCCTTTTTGCAGGCTGCAGGTTCATATTTCCCATTGTGTTTGGTGTCTGCCCCCAGTGGGTAAGATTGGTTCAGTGGGTTGTGTAGGCTTCCTGGTGGAGGGGACTAGTGCTTGTGTTCTCATGGATGAGGCTGGATCTTGTCTTTCTGGTCGGCAGGACCGCTTCCGGTGGTGTGTTTTCGGGTGTCTGTCACCTTATTATGATTTTAGGCAGCCTCTCTGCTAATGGGTGGGGTTGTGATCTTGTCTTGCTAGTTGCTTGGCATAGGGTGTCCAGCACTGTAGCTTGCTGGTCGTTGAGTGGAGCTGAGTCTTAGCGTTGAGATGGAGACCTCTGGGAAAGCTTTCGCCGTTTGATATTACGTGGGGCTGGGAGGTCTCTGGTGGACCAATGTCCTGAACTCGGCTCTCCCACCTCAGAGGCACAGGCCTGACACATGGCCGGAGCACCAAGACCCTGTCAGACACACGGCTCAGAAGAAAAGGGAGAAAAAAAAGAAAGAAAGAAAGAGAGGGAGGGAGGGAAGGAGGGGGAGGGAGGGAGAGAGAAAAAAAGAAAAGAAAAGAAAGTTATTAAAATAAAAAGTAAAAAAAGTTATTATTAAAAATAAGAAAATAGGACAGTAATAAAAAAAAGAAAGAAAGAAAAAAGAGAGCAACCAAACCAAAAAACCAATCCACGAATGATAAGAAGTGCTAAAAACTATACTAAAAGAAAACCAAAAAAAGACGGACAGATGGTAAAAGCAGAGCTATACAGCAAAATCACACAAAGAAGCATACACATGCACACTCAGAAAAAGAGAAAAGGAAAAAAATATATATATATATATTAAAAAAAAAGGAAGAGAGCAACCAAATCAGTAAACAAATCTACCAATGTTAATAAGCTCTAAATACTAAACTAAGATAAACATAAAATCAGAAACAAATTAGATGCAGAAAGCGAACCCCAAGTCTACAGTTGCTCTCAAAGTCCACCGCCTCAGTTTTAGGATGATTCGTTGTCTATTCAGGTATTCCAGAGATTCAGGGTACATCAAGTTGACTGTGGAGATTTAATCTGCTGTTCCTCAGGTTGTTGGGAGAAACTTCCCTTTCTCTTCTTTGTACGCACAGCTCCTGGGGTTCAGGTTTGGATTTAGCCTTGCCTCTGCATGTAGGTCACCTGAGGGCATCTGTTCTTTGCTCAGACAGGATGGGGTTAAAGGAGCAGCTGCTCCTTTAATAGACATGTCGATGTATTTCTGATGTATTTGTGGGGAAGAAGGTGATCTCCACGTCTTACTCCTCCACCATCTTGAAGGTCCCCTTTTTTTTCTGTATATTTTTAAGCTCCTTTCCTTTCCTCTGAAACTCCCATTCCTTCCATTATGTTGGTATACTGAATATGCATGTTCCACATTTCTGTGAGGTTCTGATCATTTTTTTCTGTTCTTTTTTCTGCTTGTTCCTTGTTTTATGTAATCTCTATTGCTCTTTATTTACATTCACTAGTTATTTCTTCTGCCAGTTCATATATACTGTTGAGCCCCTCTAGGGAATTTTGTGTCTCAGCTATTATTTTCAACTCCAGAATTCCCCTTTTGGTCTTTTTAACAAAAATAACAATTTCTGTCTCTTCATTGGTATTTTCTATTGATATGACATTACTGTCATTATCATTTCTTCCTTTATCTCTTTAATCATGGTTTCCTTTAAGTTGTTTACGCTTTTTTTTTTCTTCGCCACGCCACGTGGCTTGTGGGATCTTAGTTCCCCAACCAGCGATCGAAGCCAGGCCCACAGCAGTGATAGTGCCAAGTCCTAACCACTGAACTGCCAGGGAATTCCCCTTTACATGTGTTTATAATGGCAGTCTTGAATTCTTTGTCTGTTAACCTGACATTTGGTTGCTCTCGTAGGTAGTTGATGTTGCCTGCTTATTTTTCAGTTTATATGCCATGCATTTGTATTTCTTTGTCTTGTAATTTTTTTTATTCTTGGAAATTAGGCATTTTATTAATATATTGAAATAAGTCTGTATATTGGTCTTTCTGCCACCGCCTGCTTCCTGCCCTGGCTTTTCATTGTAATTTGCTTGTTTATATGTTTGGTGACTGGCAGGATTATTTTCATGAGGTCTGGTCCCACCCCATCCCATTTTTCTCTAGTGTTAAGCCTCTGATGTTGCTTCCTGGGGAGGAGCAGCTTTGGTATGCTCAGTCACCCTGAGAGGATAGTGGTTTTGGCAGGGCTCCCATCCTGTTTCTCTGCCAACACCCATCTGTTTTGTTCTGAAATTTTCCAGCTCTTGGCTCTGTTGTTTTCAACAGTGCCCTTGGGCATAAACTGTTTTGTAGACTAATTCAGTCAAATTTGGGGTCCTTTGAAGTATTGGTTCCTGAGGTCAGTCTTTGATTCTTGTTCTGATCCCAGGAGGACTCCACCCAGCTGTCTTCTCTCCTGCAAATGAGCTGGCCTAGAGTTTAGCTCTGTCATCTTGAATCTGTGAAACTTTTCCCAATTGCCTTTCATCACAGCCTCGACTCTTGTTCAGAGCCCTCTTAGGCCTGAACCTCTCCTTGCTCTGTTGCTGGGAGGAGAGTAAGAGCTATTTGTTTTACTGCCTGCTTCTCCTTCCCCCAGGCAGAACCTGCCAGGCAGGGCTCTGGAACTGGGAGTGGGGGAAACTACACTTCTGTGTGAGAGACACCCCGACTTTTGGAGCTGAGCACCCATGGGGAGGGTCAGTAGCCTGAGATCTTCTTGAACTGCCTTTCCTGATGTGGAACCACCATTTCATAGCCCAAACAAGGGTGATTAGAGCTCCAGTATTCCCAGCAGACTCTCACACACGGTAAAGTTTCTGTTCCATGAGTGGGGTCTTAGAAGTAGAGAATCTCGACCTCGTAGCCTCAGCAACAGGTAGGTGGAACAGGATCATAAATGCCGACCCCCTGCTCTCCCCAGGGAGCCCTGTCCCCTTGGCTGCATGGTCTGGAGTGGAGTCGGCCTCACAGAGCTGGCAGGCTGGAGGGAGGGAGTGGTCTTGGTTCTCATTTTTCTTGCCAAACTTTCATGGCATTTTTCTTGTTTAGATATTTCTTTCTTTGCTATATGTCCTTAGGACCATTTCCAGAAGCTTTATTTATTTATTTTTAATTATAAATTTATTTATTTATTTATTTATTTATTTATTTATTTATGGCTGGGTTGGGTCTTGGTTGCAGCGAGCAGGGGCTACTCTTCATTAGGGTGTATGGGCTTCTCGTTGCTGTGGCTTTTCTTGTTGCGGAGCGCGGGCTGCAGGTGCGTGGGCTTCAGCAGTTATGGCACGCGGGCTCAGTAGTTGTGGCTCACGGGCTGTAGAGCGCAGGCTCAGTAGTTGTGGTGCACGGGCTTAGTTGCTTCGTGGCATGTGGGATCTTCCCGGAACAGGGCTTGAACCTGTGTCCCCTGCATTGGCAAGCGGATTCTTAACCACTGTGCCACCAGGGAAGTCCCTCCAGAAGCTTTAAATGATTAGGGTTTTAAATTATTTTCACCAGTTTTCCTGGCAAGCCCATCCATGTAGTTTTTTTACACTGTCATGCCTGAAGTCAAATTCTGTTGCATTGATTTTTCTTTTATTTTTCTGTTCTTAATTTCATCAATTTCTTTTTTTTTTATTGTTTCCTTGCTTCTGCCTGCATTGGGCTCATTTGTTTTTCTTTTTCTAGTTCTTGAGGTAAGACTTTATATTATTGATCAGACTTTTATTCTTTTCTAATGTATGTATTTTATTGCTATAAATTTGTGTCATCACTCCTGTAGCTTGTGTCCCACAAATTTTGTCATGTTGAATTTCCATTTTTATTCATTTCATCGTATTTTTTAAATTTCCTTTGAGAGTTCTTTGATCCATGGATTATTTAGAAGCATGTTGTCCCTTTATATCTTTTTTCCTTCCCTTCCTTTTAGCTTGGTTTACATATTTCCTCTGCATGTATTTTGGTCCATATAAGACAGTGTTTGACAGTTATCTTTTCAACTGTGAAACATAATTTAGATGACTTGAGGAAATGGAAAGTTTATTATATTTACCCATATTTTTGTTTACCATACTTTTTCTTCCTTCTTGATGTTTCAGCATCTCTGCTTTATTGTTTTTTTTCTGTTTAGACAATTTTCTTTAGCCATTCCTTAGGGTAGGTCTGCTGGTCACATATCCTTTTAGTTTTCCTTCATCTGATAGTGTCTTGATTTCTTTCCATTCTTGAAGTATACTTTCAGTGTATATAGCATTCTGGATTGACAGTTTTTTCTTAGCACTTGAAAAATATTGTTCCACTTCTTTCTGGCCTGCATGTTTTTAAATGAAAACTTTGCTGTCTTTTAAATTATTTTTCCCCTAATAAACAACATGTCATTTTTCTCCAACTGCGTTCAAGACATTTTTATTTTCAAAAGTTTAATGATTATGTGTCTTGACATGGATTTCTTTGGATTTTTCCTCTGGATTTTGTTAAGCTTCTTGAATTTATAGGTTTATGTCTCATGGCAGTTTGGGGAGTTTTCAGCCATTATTTTTTTGTGTACTTTTTTCAGCTCTGAAAAAGTCCCCTTTCAGGGCAGCAGTGGCACCAAAGTTAGATCTTTTGTTATAGTCCCACAGCTCCGTGATATATTTTTTCTGTCTTTTTTCTCTCTTCTTTTTAGATTGGGGCATTTATTGTTCTGACTTCAAGGTTAGTGGCTCTTCCCTTTTTCCCCTCCATTCTGTAGTTGAGCCCATCTACAGAACTTTTTATGTCACCTATTGCACTTTTCTCTTTTAAAATTTGCATTTGATAGCTCAATAAAATTGAGATATCAAATATAAGAAAAACCATTTTCCATTTACTTTTTCTTGGCTATCTACTGACTCTTTGCTGAGGCTTTCTCTTTTTTCGTATTTTTCAAGTGTGTTCACAGTTGGTCATTTAAGCATTTTTATCATGGTTACTTTAAAGTCTTTTTCAGGTTATTCTAACACTTCTCTCGTCTCAGTCTTGGTTATCTAGTGATTCTTTTTTTATTCAGTTTCAGATCTTCCTGGTTTGGGGTATGAGTGAATTTTTGTTGAAACCTTGGTATTTTCTGTATTGTGAGATTTGGCATCTTATTTAAAACTTTCTGTTTTAGCTAGTTTTCACTGATACCTCTCTGGCAAAGGCAGGGTGTCACTTACAGAAAAAAATTTTAAATGTTCTTAGTGACTGAAAAGTAAATCTGGAAAGTAAATGAGTTTGAATAGTCAAGAAAATTTAGAGGAAGACTGAGGACTGAATTGCTCTATCCGATAGGAGTATCCTGCAGTATTATCTGCTTGTGGTTCAGATCAGTAAGGCAAAACAGCTGTCTGGACTAGTCTTGTTTAGTCTAATATATTGTTATTTACCACACAGAAGCTTTAATAGGTATTATCTTTGCTTTAAAGTTGTTGCTTTTAAGTCATTTCTTCTATTTTAAATTATTTAAGGCTGACTTTTCCATTCTTCTTCTGGAACTTTCTGCTACCTATGTTAAGTGAAGACACTTTAATTTGAGAAAGATAGCCTAGTCTCTTGTTTTTAATACACTCAGTGAGACTGTATGTTATAATAAAAGTCCAAAACAAAACTCTACTGTTCCAGATTCTTTTGGTTCCTAGGAATAGAAAAGCCAACTCTATCTGGATTAAGCAAAAAAGGGAATTTATTGACCGTTTTAACAGTAGTTTTAGCTCCTTACATGGCTGCACCCAGGGACTCAGATAATATTAGGGGTTGGTTTCTCTCTCTTTCACTCTAAGGCAGCCTTTCCCCCTTTTGATGTCTGTCCCCTCACCCTTACCCCCGCCCCTCATTTCCCAACATTTTCAGGCTTACGTTCTTCCATCCTTTCTTTTCTAACAGTTCTTACACAAGTCCTGTAATTGAATCTACTTGGCCTGTTTTGGGTCACAAGTCTATCCCCGAAGTAATCATTTTGGACTTGGGGATAAAATATGTTGATGGCTGCAGTGGATCATGTGTTCACCCTTAGAGCTGGAATGGAGGGCAGTAGGCTCCACATGGCTTAAGGATTGAGGAGTAATTCTCTGAAAAACTGAGGCACCCCACAAAACTGTCTCTTCTGTGCCTAGTTGGAGGCTCTGTCCAAGACCGTGGACACTTTGGAACTAGAGGAGGAACAGTTCTTGTTCTTCCTCAGACGGTGCCGTGTATAGTTTTGCTTGTTTTTCTCTGCTGGGGATACATCCCGGATGTTCAGATGGCTCCCTTCCTCATTTCCTCCATATCTCTGTTCAGACGTCATCTCTTCAGGTTTACTGATGTCCCTGTAAAATGGTGCCACCACCACCACCCACGTGCCTCTTTCAAACCCTTTACCGTGCTGTTAACTTCATAGTGAGCGAATATGTTTATCTTCTGTCTTCCTCCATCTGAAGAAGGACCTTGTTTCTCTTGTTTACTGCCATACTCTAGGTTCCTAGAACAGTGCTTGGCACATTGCAGGCATTCAAATATTTGTCTGTTAAACAAAGGAATACATGAGTATTGTGATAGGAAAATGAAAAACAAAAGGAGAAATGAGGGCAGAGAGGACTGTCGTGACCAAAAGAGACAAATGGCTCTTAAAGGTATGGAGGAACTTATTTGGAGAGGAGGAGGGTAATGTTTGATACTGGGCAATTAGGAAAATATTCCTGTTGCATCCCTGCTGTTTCTTTTACTAGAGGCTTCTAATAAAGGCTTCTGTCTTTCCTTATTAGGGACATTGTTAATTATTAGCTCATGATTAAATTAAAATTTTAGTTAAATAATTAAAAGTAGCTTAAACAATGCCTCTCTGTTAACATGATGGATAGCAGCACTGTAAAGTAGAAGTGCTGCAAGCTACAAATGTGAGCCACATAGGTAAGTTAAATTTTTTTACTAGCCACATAAAAATATTTCAAAAGAAATAGATGAAATTAATATTATGTTTAACTCAACATATCTGAGCCATCATTTTAACATATAGCCATTGTAAATTTTGTTAGAGATATTTCACATTCTTTTTTGGGGTATTAAGTATCAGAAATCTGGTATATATTTTATATTTACAGTACATCTCAATTTAGACTAGCCAATTTTGATGCTCATTAGCTGCTGGTGACTAGTGACTACTGTATAAGACATCACAGTCTAGAACATATATGCATGCATTCCTTTATTCAATAAGTACTTTAGAATAGTGCCAGATACCATTCTAAATGCTTAGTGTTTACGGATGAAGAAGACAGATGGGATCTCTGGTTTCAGAGGGTTTATATTTTCTCACGAAGGGACAGATAATTAAATAAATAAAATAACTTTGAATAGGGATAAGTGGGAAGGATGTTATTTATATTGATTGATTTAAGTAATATACATAACATAAAGTGTACAGGTCTTAAGTGTATATCAGTAGATGAGTGTTTATGCAGTATGACTACCACCCAGATCACAAGGCCCCCCTGCCCTTTGATAAGAAGTTTGAAAGACTTTTACGTGGAAGAAGGGGTGGGAAGAATGTGTATTATCTTTTCTACTTTTGAGAGACATGGAAAGGAAGAAATATTTTTCTGGACTACTGCACTATTCAGTTTTGGGAAGAAGGAGTTAAGCTTGGAGCCAAATCTGTCCTTTGTCTTTGAGCCCCCATTTTTTATTTTTATTTTTTTAAGATTTTTCTTTTTGATGTGGACCAATTTTAAAGTCTTTATTGAATTTGTCACAATATTGCTTCTGTTTTATGTTTTGGTTTTTTGGCCACGAGGCATGTGGGATCTTAGCTCCCAGACCAGGGATCAAACCTGCATGCCCTGCAATGGACGGCGAAGTCCTAACCACTGGACCAGCAGGGAAGTCCCTGAGCCCAGATTTTTTAGTGGTAATATATTTTTTAAAAGACTCTGCTGCCCCCTACTATCTAAAATGAGCTGAGAAACAGTTATAGAACTATACTAAGTGAAGAGGTCTATTATTTTATTTAGGGTTTTAGTAATAACAAAGTTAACCATGGACTTCCCTGGTGGTCCAGTGGTTAAGATTCCGTGCTTCCACTGCAGGGGGTGCAGGTTTGGTCCCTGATCAGGGAAGTTCCACATGCTGCGTGAGGTGCGGCCACAAAAAAAAAAAAAGTTAACCATGATATTTCATACTCTGAGTGCATTATAAATTCTGCATTGATTCTATAATATTTATTAACTAAATATACATAATATTGGATTATTCACATTAATAATTTTTTTTCATAAGAGTAAAGCAAATTTGTAATTTGTACTCTGATATTTAGAAAGTTCAAATTATTTCTTTTTTAAAATTAATTAATTTATTTATTAATTTATTTATTTTTGGCTGCGTTGGGTCTTCGTTGCTGCGTGCGGGCTTTCTCTAGTTGTGGTGAGTGGGTGCTACTCTTCGTTGTGGTGCGCTGGTTTCTCATTGCGGTGGCTTCTCTTGCTGCGGAGCACGGGCTCTAGGGCACACGGGCTTCAGTAGTTGTGGCGCACAGGCTTAGCTGCTCCACGGCATGTGGGATCTTCCCAGACCAGGACATGGTCCTGCATTGGCAGGCGGATTCTTAACTACTGCGCCTCCAGGGAAGCCCTCAAATTATTTCTTAAAAAGGTAGTATGGTTTGCATATTTGCGTACTCCAACTTTACAAACAAATTAGTAAATGTGGATGTAATGTTTTTCACTTTAGAATCTTTTATAATTCAATTTCCTTCTGGGGGAGTTAATGGCATTTTAAAAATCAGGTATTTGTTACTCTTGTGTTTATGTAGAACTTGAGGGAGTTGGTAGATTTAATAGGTAATTCTATATAAATCTTATTAAAATTAGGTTTTCTTAGTGTTTTAAAATGATATTAAGAAGAGAATATAAATTGTAGGCCACATGCTTTATGTGTGAATGATGATTATCGTTTTATCTTTGCAGATTTTGAAAGATATAGCCAACCGATACCATATGATGAGAGGTTCCAAAATACATTTTGTGCCAGGCTGGGATTGTCATGGGTTACCCATTGAAATAAAAGTATTATCAGAACTTGGTGGAAAAGCTCAGAATCTTTCAGCTATGGAAATTAGAGAGAAAGGTAAATAATCTCTATTTCTGTTTTAAAATGGTATTTGTAAACACTGCTTCCTTGGAAAAGTCAGGGCTTTATCAAAGACACCTGTTGTTTTTTGGTTTTTGCTATTTTTCGCTTATAATGAGATCTGTTGGAAACCACTTTGTGTCAAAGAAAATTAAGATTTTGTGTAATTGACTTTTATGAGAACTTACGTTCAGAAATGAAGGAAAGATTTGTGAACACATCCAAGTACATTTTTCAGTTCTTTAGTCTTCACATTTTGTTGAAATCATGATTTTGGTCAGTGTTTTTATTTACTTTCTTGGCTAGGACTTGACCTATTTTAGGTGCTAAACCAAAAGTAAATTTTAAATTAAAATTTTTTTTAAAAGATCTCTTTTTTTGATCCTTTCCTTCCATAGAGTGTGTCAGGGAGGACTCTTCTATCCTTTTTCTTTTTTAAAAAAAATTAATTAATTTTTTTGGTTGCGTTGGGACTTCGTTGCTGCACACGGGCTTTCTCTAGTTGCAGCAAGTGGGGCCTTCTCTTCGTTGTGGTGTGCAGGTTTCTCATTGCGGTGGCTTCTCTTGTTGTGGAGCACAGGCTCTAGGTGCACAGGCTTCAGTAGTTGTGACACAGGGCTCAGTAGTTGTGGCTCATGGGCTCTAGAGCACAGGCTCAGTGATCGTGGCGCACGGGCTTAGTTGCTCTGCGGCATGTGGGGTCTTCCTGGACCAGGGATCGAACCCGTGTCCCCTGGATTGGCAGACGGATTCTTAACCACTACGCCACCAGGGACGTCCCCCTTCTGTTCTTATATATTAAACTTTTTTTTTTTTTTAAAAAGGCTCCTCAATATTTATTTATTTATTTTTGGCTGCTTTGGGTCTTTGTTGCTGTGTGTGGGCTTTCTCTAGTTGCGGTGAGCGGGGGCTACTCTTCGTTGTGGTGCATGGGCTTCTTATTGTGACAGCTTCTCTTGTTGTAGGGCACAGGCTCTAGGCACGCGGGCTTCAGTAGTTGTGGCTCTTGGGCTCAGTAGTTGTGTCTTGCAGGCTGTAGAGCGCAGGCTCAGTAGTTGTGGCGCACAGGTTTAGTTGCTCCACGGCATGTGGAATCTTCCTGGAACAGGGCTCGAACCCGTGTCCCCTGCATTGGCAGGCGGATTCTTAACCACTGTGCCACCAGGGAAGTCCCTGAACTATTTTATAATTGGATATGATTGTGAAGATTTCATACTTCCTTATGAAAGAGTATTATTGGTTGTACTGATTACTTTTGTGTGTGTGTATATATAATGAAATAAAAATTAATCTCTGACCTTTTCTTAAACTAAGAAATATGAAGAATAACTTTTCCAGTTTATTTTTTCTAAAAGTAAGGTCATTTTATGATCTCTCAATAATAGAGGAGATGGTAACAAAATTTTAACTTTTGAAATTTTAGTTAATTTGAGAATTTGTTGTAGGTATCTTCTGAACACTTTAACTTTCAGATAATTTTCCTGTTAAAAATTTTTATAGTCTAAGTTGTGTACAATACCTGCATTTAGAGAGATACATGCTAAGCCATGTTTAAGAATTTGAATTAATTTGTTTTCAAAAGCTTTTTGTTTCTTTATTGTTTTTAGCTAGATCATTCGCCAAAGCAGCAATTGAGAAACAGAAATCGGCATTTATTCGTTGGGGAATAATGGCAGATTGGAATAATTGCTACTATACATTTGATGGAAGATATGAAGCCAGACAGTTGAGAATTTTCTATGAAATGTATGATAAGGTAATAAAATTTTTTTTTTTCTTTGAGTATGTTAAAATATCTGTTACAGAATTCCAGCTTTCATTTTTCTTTGTCTTTTATAGGGCTTGATTTATCGATCTTATAAACCTGTGTTTTGGTCTCCCTCATCAAGGTATTTGTGTCTTTTTGGTATTAAACGGGAGAATTTTGTGAGGGTTCCAAATATTTATGTTTAATATTTTTAAACCTTAGGACTGCATTGGCTGAAGCAGAACTTGAATATAATCCAGAGCATGTCAGTTGCTCAGTATATGTAAAATTCCCTCTCTTGAAACCTTCTCCTAAGTTGGCATCTCTTATAGGTAAGATTTATCTGTTGCTTGAGTTTATTAAGGTTATGGAATTATAACATTTGATTTGCTAGCATATTTGAAATTTTATTTTCACAGATGGTTCATCTCCTGTTAGTTTCTTAGTCTGGACCACCCAGCCTTGGACAATTCCAGCCAATCAGGCTGTTTGTTATATGCCAGAATCAAAGTAGGTATATTATTGCAATTTTTGTTTTATCCACAAATAGGATCAATTCCATTTTTAACATTATTTTGGTCTTATTTAATCCTTATTATCCTTTTAAAATTAGTGAATTATAACTTAGTTCATATAGATTTAGTTCATATAGATTTTATTAAGCTTTAGCTCATATAGATTAAAGATTATAAGCTTTAGTTCATATAGAATTTATTAAGCTTTAGAGGATTCTACTTAAGACCTTATTTCTACCTTTTTTGGAAAAGAAAACAGAAATGTAAGGAATGAAGTCCCTTGAAAATAGTACTTTTTTGATCTTAAAGTTAGTTTTTCTAAAATGATGTAAAACATTTAAAATGTTATCTGCGGTTTTTCTTTTTTCATTATTAGTAATTTACTCCTAAAATTTTATTTTAGGTATGCTGTCGTGAAGTGTTCCAAATCTGGAGACTTCTACCTTTTAGCTGCAGATAAAGTAACATCTGTTGCTTCTACTTTGGAAACAACATTTGAGGTTATTTCAACATTTTCAGGTAAGGATTTACAGGTATTCTGACCATCAAAGTCATCAAAATATTGGGTTGATCTGAGTTCAGTACCTTGCTGAAGATTGCTCATTGTGAATCAAAACAGATATGGCCTCTACCTTTCTAGAATATATTTTACGTTGATTAAACTGAAGGAGAATATGCATTAAGCATGATAGGAGTATAGAAAATGTGAACATTGACAAAGGCACAATAGATTAAAAAAAAATTTTTGGCAAATATCCAGTGGAAAATTAGATGCCCTTCGTACAACATACAATGTACAAATTTCCCTCTAAAATTTTATTCAAAATTAAATTACTGAAAATTATTTTTATCTGATTTGATCAAAGGAGCAAAGAAGGAAATAAATATATTTATTTTGGGGTATATGATTTTAATAAGGAAATTGAATAAATTCTGAAAGTTATTCCCAAGATAACATTTCTATCAAAAGGATCCTTAGTAAGCTATAATTTGGGACTTCTGAAGTAGTAGCTGATTTTGAAATATAACTATGGATGAAAGAATGCTCAACATCATTAATCATTAGAGAAATGCAAATCAAAGCTACAATGAGATATCACCTCACACCAGTCAGAATGGCCATCATCCAAAAATCTACAAACAGTAAATGCTGGAGAGGGTGTGGAGAAAAGGGAACCCTCTTGCACTGGTGGTGGGAATGTAAATTGATGTAGCCACTATGGAGAACAGTATGGAGGTTCCTTAAAAAACTAAAAATAGAACTACCATACGACCCAGCAATCCCACTACTGGGCATATACCCTGAGAAAACCATAATTCAAAAAGAGTCATGTACCACAATGTTCATCGCAGCTCTATTTACAATAGCCAGGACATGGAAGCAACCTAAGTGTCCATCAACAGATGAATGGATAAAGAAGATGTGGCACATATATACAATGGAATATTACTCAGCCATAAAAAGAAACGAAATTGAGTTTTTTGTAGTGAGGTGGGTGGACTCAGAGTCTGTCATACAGAGTGAAGTAAGTCAGAAAGAGAAAAACAAATACAGTATGCTAATACATATATATGGAATCTAAGAAAAAAAAAAAAAAGGTCATGAAGAACCTAGGGGCAAGACTGGAATAAAGACACAGACCTACTAGAGAATGGACTTGAGGATATGGGGAGGGGGAAGGGTAAGCTGTGACTAAGTGAGAGAGTGTCATGGACATATATACACTACCAAACGTAAAATAGGTATCTAGTGGGAAGCAGCCGCATAGCACAGGGAGATCAGCTCGGTGCTTTGTGACCACCTAGAGGGGTGGGATAGGGAGGGTGGGAGGGAGGGAGACGCAAGAGGGAAGAGATATGGGAACAAATGTATATGTATAACTGATTCACTTTGTTATAAAGCAGAAACTAACACACCATTGTAAAGCAGTTATACTCCAGTAAAGATGTTAAAAAAAAAAAAGAGTAATATAACTATGGAAATCTAGGGAAGTTTAAAATTACCTTTGATCCTTAGGGATGATATATCTTTGAGTTTCTTACAAAAGAAAAAAAAAATCACAAGAATAGATACTCAAAAATGGAAAGATTGCCTAGCAAAGTAAGGAAGGCCTCAAAATGCACTGGTTTAGATATAAGCCAGTTAGAGGTTTAAACAAACTTAACAAAAATCAAAAGGTTTTTAATGTCAAAGGTATGAAAGAAGCTCCAGAATGTTTAATATTTAATACCATTTGGACCTTGTTGGTGCATTAGGTAACTTAGAGGCTCCAGTATATTCTTTACTCCATACCCCTCTCTCACCTCTTTTTTTAAAAAATTTTGATATGTAATTGATATATAACATATTAGTTTCAGGCATTCAAAATAATGATTCAGTATTTGTATATATTGTGAAATGATCACCATAATAAGTCTAGTTAACATCCATCATCACACATAGTTGCAAATTTTTTTTCTTGTGATGAGAACTTTTAAGATCTAATCCCTTAGTAACTTTCAAATATACAGCACAGTATTATTAACCACAGCCCACCTCTTTTTTAAGTGCAAAAGGTATTAACAGACTTCATTGACATGTTAGATGTTGTTACGGAACTTGAGTGGCATTCTCAAAAGGTTTTTGAAAGTATTAAGGTTAAATTTAAAGGTCATTTTTCTAGACTGCATAATTGTTTCAAATTATTACTTTGTGAAAAATTAATTGATTGCCATTTTTAGCCACCCTGTTTCAGAGGAAAATATATACTTCTCATTCCTGGCTTATATTTTCTTGTTTTCTGATTTGTAAATTGGGGATAATGTTAGTTGCTTTGTAGTATTATGAAGATGAGGTAAGAATTTATGTTGAGTCTAGTACATGTGGGTGCCCAGTAACTGTCAGGTATTATTTATCATCTCTTACCTTTTTAGGGTAACATTATGAAAAGCTACAACGAGTTCCCACAGAGATAGTATTAGAACCTATTAGTCATTGACCTGTTGACCTAGAATTTTTTTGTCCTCTATTCTAAAAGGTACATAACTGCACATAAATTAGAGAAGTTTTTTTGGATTCATTTGATTATGTATTTGTTATGTATTTGTTATAATGTATTTGTTATAATAATTTGTTATAATGTATTTGTATTTGTTATAATAATTTGCTAATATTTTAAAGCATTCACGATGTGGCAAGTATTGTGCTAAGTACCCAAAATGCTTAACGTGCATTAACCCAGTTTATGTTCACAGCAGACCTCTGAGGTAGGAACCATAATTGTTCACATTTTATAGATTCCTGAAGGTCACAGAACAAGTAAAAGGGAAAGCCAGAATTTGAGCCCAGTCTTATCCCAGATTCTGCTCTTTTCAACTGATGTCTATTGCTATTCTTAAAGAGGTAGAAGAATTGCTATATAAAATAATTCTTAATTGTAGCTTTCTTTCCCCACAGGTGTTGACTTGGAAAATGGTACTTGTGCTCATCCTTTCATTTCTGAGAGGGTGTCTCCTCTTTTACCTGCCAATCATGTGACCATGACAAAAGGAACAGGGTTGGTTCACACAGCCCCAGCTCATGGTATGGAAGATTACAGTGTAGCTTCTCAACACAACTTGTCCATGGTACTGCTCCTCTTTTTTCCTTTTAAATTATTGCTTTTGTAGAATTAAAGCGATAAACCCTAACTAACATCTTTACTTTTGATAATAAACAATAATTTTTATCATCATAGTTAAGTTGTGAAATGCTTCTGTGCAGTAAGCCTCCAAAGCCTCATTAACTCATACTAATTGAGAACGATTTCCCAGAATTAGCACAAAATTGTCACAGAGTTAGAATTGAAGAATACATAGTAAATGGGGGCATTTTTTTTTTCCAAGTATTAAGTCACATAGACAAATTACTTTCATTCCCTGAAAAATGGCAAGTGGGTTTTACTAAATAGTTGAAAAGAGCTGGGTTGTTTTTTTTCCAGACTAAACAGTCTTCTCTAAATTTATCTTACACATGTCAGTTACTTAGCAAGTTTTTCCATTTAGCTAAAGGCAGATCTCAAAGTCGTCACAATGTATGTACACTGCCATAGATCTGTAAATTAATAGAGGTTTTTAGTATATTTTGTTACTTTTTGTAATTAAACTTTAGGTGTATATTTTAATAATACATTTTGCCTTTGGTGATTTAAATGTGTAAATTCGCAAATTCTGATTGACTGAATAAGAAATACCCAAATTTTCAGTGTAGTGACAGACTAGACTATAATGAGATGTTTTATATAGTATACTGCTTTGCTAGATATTGTCATAAGATGAAATGTCTTGATACTTTATTTTAATTGTTCAGAATGACTCTTTGTAGGATTGTTTAGTGAATGAAGATGGAGTTTTCACAGATGCTGCAGGTCCTGAACTTCAAAACAAAGCTGTTCTTGAAGAGGGAACAGATGCGGGTGAGTACTGTGTCTGTTGGTATCATAAATATGTATTTTCTGAAAAGCAGCCAGCAGTAACCTTTGCTGACAATTCTCTCATTTTGTACTTTCAACAGAAACAAGCTAAAATTATATTTTATTTATATTTTATTTTGCCACATGGTTTAAAATGGAGTTTGGTACTTTTTCATCTTTTGCTTTGAAGTTGCTCTACTTGTTTATTCAAATCAAGGCAGTCAACAGAGAGTGATGTTATTTTAGGACTATAGAGATAGTCATCAGCAGTGTTAGTTTTGTGGAAGGATGAAATCAACCTTGGGACTAGATGCTGACTGTGAATCAGACACTCTCACTCCGTTTGTAACCCTTATATCACTGAATACATATAGGATAGTTGATGTGTGAACAATTTTAGGGGTCCTCCAGTCTTGAGTTGTCTTTCTGCCTTTCTATAAATATGGATCCAAGGACCAGGTACTATGAAAACCTTTCTTTGCCCACACTAAGACTAAGGCTAATTAGATCTGGTGTATTAATTTTCTAGGGCTCCTGTCACAAATTACCATAAATTTGGTGGCTTAAAACAACAGAAACTTACTCTCTCACAGTTTTGGAAGCAAGAAGTCTGAAATCAAGGTGTTGGCCAGGCTCTGCTCCCTCTGAAAGCTCTATGGAAAAATTCATGTTTGCCTCTTCCTAGCTTCTGGTGGCTCCTGGTAATCCTTGGCATTCTTTGGTTTATAGCTGTATCACTCCAGTCTGCCTCTATTGTAACATGTCCTTCTTTGCTCTGTGTGTCTCTGTGTATCCTTTCTTCTTAGAAGGACACCAGGCATTGGAATTAGGGCCCACTCTAATCCAGTGTGACCTCATCTTAATTGCAAATTACATCTACAAAGACCCTATTTCCAAATAAGGTCACATTCACAAGTACTAGGATACTAGGGGCTAGGACTTGAACGTATCTTTTGGGGGGACAGAATTCAACCCAGTATACCTGGTTTCTTCTGGATTACCTGGAGACCATTTTAAGATTCATAGTATGAAAGATTGTGACTCTGAATTTGAGATGTAGAATTCTAGATGTATTCTGTCATCTTTGAAAAGAAGAGCCATGGGAATGGCATAATTTGGAGTCTGATTAAGGTTTTACAGTTTCTGCTTTTTTTGCCCAGAGATTCCCAGATTATGCCTTTGCTACCTGGTAGATGGCTACTATTGCTGTCACCTGTAGGCCCAGATTTAGTACTCCCTGGGAGTTTAGCGAGTTTTTAGGATTTTCATAGTGCTTTTTAATTGTGTCTAATGTAAATTGTTATTAATTGTTTTTTAAGTTATAAAGATGCTTCAGGCTGCAAAGAATTTGTTGAAAGAGGAAAAATTGGTACACAGCTATCCCTATGACTGGAGGACTAAGAAACCAGTAGTTATTCGTGCCAGCAAGCAGTGGTTTGTAAATATCACGGATATTAAGACTACAGCCAAGGTATAAAAGGCATCCTACTGTAAGGGCTGGGTTTATCATTCCCTCAGTATGAAAGGTTTACATGTGAGGTTGGGGTAGGGTTTTGGGAGTAGAAGGGATTAATGCTATTATTATTTGGTTTCATAAACTTGTAGAATTTTAGATCTGGAAGGACCTTGGGTTTCCATCCCTTCACTATACACATGTGGAAAATCATGCTTAAAGAGGTTAACTTGCTCTAATTTCTTGCCAAGTGTAGTGAAAATAGCATAGAATTAGGACTTGAGTTCAGCAAATTGTTGAACCTCTCAGAACCTCAGTTTCCACATCTATATAAAAGTGATAATAATGCCTACCTCACAAGATAAGTGAATAACAGTTCCCAGAACAGTGTCTGGCACATAATAGGCATTCAGCAAAACTCTTTTAAAACTCTTTGCTTCCTTAAAATTGAAATTGCAGTTCATTTGAAAAGCTATTTCTTTTGAGTTAACAAATACTTTATAACTGGCATTTTAAATATTAATATATATTTGAGCTCTTTCATTCAATACATGTATGTATCTGTGTGTGTGTATCTCATGAACAACTTGATTCTATTAAATGAAAGAGCTCAAATATATATTTGGTAACCAGGCTGAGTATACAGATATTTTGCTTTACAGCTTGCACGTAACATTGCTATTATTAGTTGGTTCATTTGTTGACCTGGCAATTTGGGGTCCATGCCAAAGCTATGCAAGCAATTTACACTTTCTACATTCATGTAGAGTGGACAGCTGTGCTGTGGACCGTTTCTTTGTTTTGTTCTGTTTTTTACATTTCTGTGAAGCCTGTTTTTCTCCTGTAAATGTTATAATTTGTAACTTTCAGCTCTGCACGGATTTTTGTTGCAGAACATCTGAGTCTGATGCTGATGCAATACGCTGAAGCCAAATTTTTTTTTTAACTTCTTTATAGAAAATTTTCAGTTGTTCCTCGCAGAAATAGAGAGAATAATGTACTGCCATGTTTCCATCACCCAACTTCAACAGTAATCACCTTTTTGCCAATTTTACTTTTATCTGCATCCCTACCCATTATCTACACTTCCTACCCATTGGTTTATTTTAAAGCAACTTTTAGGCATTATGTTTTCCATAAATATTTCATCATGTATATCTGACATTTAAAATTAAAACATAATTTTAATGCCATTTTTACCACCTTAAAAAAATAATAGTTATTCCTTAACAAAATCAAATATCAAGTCAGTATCACGTTTCAATTTTTAATCAAAATAAATTGCGAATGTTGCCATTCTACCAGTAGGTGGTGCTACAAAGGGCTTTGGGGGAGGGGATTTCTGGTGGTTCAGGTAAGCGAGGAAACTGTTTAAACATGCTCTAAAAATGTAAAAATGCTTTTATTGATGGGTAGAGAGACTTTCTTTGAGACTTTTTAAAATGAAGTTATATTTTCACTTACGGATATTTTTAAACATTTTTGCTATATAATTCTTTTCTTGGTAATTAACAAATGAAAGCAAATGCTAGTAGTTTACAACTTTTTGGGGGGGGAGGTGGAGGGAAGGAGAGTTCTTGAGAGACAGCAAGTAAATAGGAAGTAACTTATTTTGAGAAAGTGTTTTCTATGTTGTAAACCATACTATGTAAAATTAGGTTATATTGCAGTCCTTGTTTGTCCACCTAAGATGGTAGCTTATTTCGTAAGCATTTAAAAAAGAATTATTGAAATCAAGTTTGAATTGATTTTAACTGTAGTTTAATAAAGTATAATACTTCTACTAAACCTGTTATTACCAGTTTTGATCTAGGGTGCTTGGAATTTGGTATAAAATTTCTTGTCACATCCTCCAAAGGTGAAGTCTGCTCTGGATGTTATTTATTAGATCCTTTGTGGCCCTATTTTAACATTGTCTCTTTTGCTCTGAAATCTATGGTTTTTTTAGATTAGTTTCTTTTTGGTGGGGGGAGGGGGCATGTAAATGACTATAAACCTCTAAAATAAAGAACTGTATTAGCATAAATAGTGGCAGTTCTAGAAAATTTGTTCTGCTTTCTCTCACTGGACTTGATTTGTGAATCAATTGCAGGAATTGTTAAAAAAAGTGAAGTTTATTCCTGGATCAGCACTGAATGCCATGGTTGAAATGATGGACAGGCGGCCATATTGGTGTATATCAAGGCAGAGAGTTTGGGGTGTTCCAATTCCTGTGTTTCATCATAAGACAAAAGATGAATTCTTGATCAACAGGTAGAACTCTTTCTAAAATTTTCAACATTTTAAAGTGAGTTGTATTTTCTTCAAAAATGGAAAAATAGTGGACTATTGAAAACTCTTGATACATGTTAAATAAAATATTCTAAAATAGCTATCTTTTTTGAGGGGAGTAAAATATAAATTTCAGAAAGATCCTTTCAGATGGGTGAAGTTTTAACAAACACTAGATTATTTTTTCAGTATTGATACGTAGAAGCAAAGACTGCGAATATTTTCCTGTGAGAATTCATTATCCCTGACTGTGCCCTGTGCTGGGGTAAGGTGTCAGGAGCCCAGAGATAAGCAGTGTTGAGTGGTAGAGCCCAGTATGTGATTTTTCTTCAGGAATTAGTGTCAGTCTTTCACTTTGAGTGAAATGACTCATCTCAGTAGAAATGGCATTAGGTAATTGTATAGGTAATTTAAAATTTAAGAAACTATAATATAGTTGAATGCACATAATTAACTCTAGTGGTGATTACATTTCTAGTTATTTCTTCTTTTTTCCTTAATTTTTTTTTTTAATTTGGAAAGATAATACATGAACCTAGTAAACAATTCAGAGTAGAAAAGCTTATACAGTAAAAAGAAGATTGTTTTCTTTAATCATATACTAGACCCTTTTTTGAGGCAGTAAACAAGACTGACATGGGCCCTGCTCTTGATGAGGTGATAATCTAGCTAGTTTATCTTCTAGTAAATTAAGGTGGCTCTCAGTATTGTTGCTATTATTAACAGATGTGGAAAGGGGAATATTAATCATTTCTTTTGCAAATACATCCTGGGTTTTCATTTTTTTGGAGTAATTTTCTTTTGGATGTTTTACTAAGTTATTCTAGAACATGAACAAAGAGTTTGACTGCGTTTTGGTAAGTATTTTCACATTTCATCAGTTGAGGATTCATGGAGGCCAGCAAGTAATGGAGAATTCAAGTAATGGAGAGTTGACAGAGTTGAATGTCCTACCTTGGGGTTCATCATCATTTTCGTAAAAAGGTTCTGCTTTTCATTGTCAACATTATTAGTATTTCTTTAGGTGGTACTTTTGTGAATGTATGTATTTTAGGGTTTTTTTATATTGTTGACTACAGTGTTTTTTTGTTTTTTTTTAAATTACCTTTAGCCAGTTTTAGGTAGTTCTTAGTATCCTTGGTGTGAAGGTTCCTTTTCACTTTGAAATATTCCTTGTATCACTGCTTCATGGGTAATCCGACACCTTATGGCAACGTGGTTCAGAGGGAAGAACTAAAGGCTCTGCCTTGAACAAATATTGAACCCTAAAACAGCTCATTTGCTTCAGTTATAAAGGATATGGCATTTGAGTAGGGCCTGGAGGATTAGGTAGGAAGTGGGGGAAAGTAGTGGGATTAGGAGCTGAGGACCCAGAGTGGGGAAAATACAGCATGTATATAGGAACCATAATGGGGCTGCAGGTTGTGTGAGGGGATCAGAAAGATAAACACCTAAGAAAGATTGATTGGGGCAAATTGAAGTGAGTTTTGAATACCAGGCTAAGGAATTTAAACTTTTAAGTAGGCATGAAGAGTCACGGTATGTTTTAGGAAAAGAAACTAGAGGTTAGAGACCAGGAGGTGATTTTAAGGCTATTGCAATATTATTACAACTTGGAGCTAAGACTCTTTGGCCTAAATATTATTGCATATGTTGTTCTTAAAATTTAGAGCTTGATCACATAAAAACTAATATCTTATTTCCCCTACTAAGAATTAAAGTTGAGATAAGTTTACACAAGAATTGCTTAAAATTCCACACTGGAGAGTTTTCTTTTAAGGAAACCTTTATAAGACACTGCCATTGTTCCTCATTCTTTTCCATATTTAGAGAGCAAGATTTTTAGGGTGTTTCCTTGCAGTGATTCAAGTGGACCAGTGTACGTATTAGTAAGTAGAGCAAGCTGGTTTATTTGACCATTATTTAATCACTACAGTAAAATGGTACATAGATAGATTGGTCGGTGACCTAGGTGAAATAAATGTGAGCTTTGTCAGAAAAATACAAGCAGATTTTCTTTAGGTATCATTTATGTTTTATTTACAGTCAATACATTTACATGGTATGTAACAGATTCTTTTCTGTGCATCTGCCGTTGTGTTGCTTGCGTGGTATAGTTGATTTCTGATTCTGAAGTCGCAGAGATATACAGAATATTGGCCTACAGAAATGACAGACAAACAACCATACTGTCTGTCAATTCATAGGTCATTTTCCTGTACACCATTTCTGAATAATGACTCTAATCCTCTTCCATTTTTGGTCCTTTAAGTGACATAACAGTTAATTTTTAAAAATGGATGTTAATTCTTAATTATTTGTCAATTTTTAAAGACTGCATGAAAGGCTGTCTTTTTTTTCCTCCTTAATCAAATGAGAATCAAGTGACCATAATTTTTGTCTTCCTTGAATACGCCTCTACATTGAAGTGAGTTGGTAGCCATCAAAAGTAACAGCATCTCCACTGGAAATTGCTGCACAGTCCACATGGAGTTGCTGTTACAGTTGATGACCCCATTAAGCAGATCAGAAGGTTCCTTCTGCTTTTCTTGATGAAAATCTATAAATTCTCTCTTAAGGATACTGGTTTCACAGAAGAAAATCTTGATTGATTCATGTTCTGAATAAGCTGAGAGATTGGTAGATTTGAAACTCTGATGTTTAATTTTGATTTGAATTAATGTTCTCATTTGCACTTTATATTCAAATTTGTATTTTCTCAAGAAATAATTCCATTTTTGACTTTAACATCATTGATCATTTTTCTTAATCTGTAATATAATGCCTTTATAATTTAGGTGGAAATCTATTACTAATTAATAAAGACAAATACTTTTTAGCATAAAAAAGATAAAATGTAGAAACATTTGCTACCTAGGAAGGAAGAGAGGTTGTTAGTTAAATTTCTTTCATTTCAGACCATTTAATCAATTTAAGAGTATTAATGCAATAGTTAACATGCATTTAGGAAACTTAGCCCCTGATTTCTGGAAATTGTGAGAAATTCACTAGAAGCAGGCAAGGAATTTCAAGTTTGGGTGTTAGCTTTAGCTACCTCAAATTTTTGCTTATGTTAATAATAATGACTTTTTGGTGAAAAAGTTTGATAACGTTCATCAAATTAAAATTTCTCCAAAATTGTTTCCTGTCATCTTCAAAACATAAGTATAGAATTAAATTAAAAATAGAGCTCCCCCAAATTTCATTGTGTTCTAGAATTAAACTTAGTAAATAAATATGAAACATTTAGCCTCTTACCTCATTCTTACTCCAGTAACTTCCAGAAGAAAAGTATATTATAGTCCTTAATATTTTTGCTTTTATAAAGACAAAATACAGGAAAATGAAATGACAGCAACAATTTGTTCATTACCTAGCAATCTTAATGCTGTTTAATTTCTGGTAACACGTTAAATAAGCTTCAGCCCAGTTGATAGCGAAGTTTAGAATGATTGGTTGGTGTTATAGTGGCTGGTACTACCTAGCGGATTTTCACGGATTGAAACCTAAGAAGGGACACATAATGCATGTGTTTAGATAAGGCCGTTGCGTAAAGTACAAAGTTTTATGATGGATTTACTGCTTTATGAAATACAGTATTAAGATGGAAGCATAGAGATTATGTAGTGATAAGTGGTTTCACCCACTTTTATCAACAGTAATTTATACGATCTTTAGGTTATAAGTTAACTGTGTGTTTGTGTTAAGTATAGGGTATTATTAACAAAGGGGGGAATTCTTACATTTCAAAAGACAAATTTTGACTACTTCTTGGGTTTTTTTGGGAAGAATATTTAATATCACTAGAAATGCCCATAAAATTGTCTTAAAACTTTTTAAAGCACCATCTCGGTTTTGTAATAAAAAATTACACTTCTAAGTATTTATCCGAAGGAAACAAAAGGACTAACGTCTCTTGTACAAAGATATATATCTATATCTATATTTATATCTATATATATATATATCTATATCTGTAAGGATGTCTAATACAATTGTTTATAAAGAAACGTAATGATATGAAAAAGAAGAAATAAAGTCAATTCTGGAAGAATGAATAGGTAGCCATTAAAAATGGTAGCTTAGCTCTTAATGGTTGCCTAGTTCCTTGTGTATGAAAATCAAATAAATGTAGCCCATCCTGACATTTGGCTGTTTCTAAGTTTTTGCTACAGTGCTATAATGAGTATCTTTTGAGCACTTGTGCAGCATTTACTTGTATTTTTTATCGAAATTATCTTTTCAGATTTTGTTTGAATGTAAAATTTATCTTTATTTTGCAATCTACTATAGTTACCTCAAGTTTGGAGGTTATATGTGTTTATTTTTATTGCAAATTTTGTTTTTGAAACTCTGCCACAATATTTTTAGGATCATTCAGACCACCAGAGGACAAGTCAGAAGAAAGTTTTCACTTAGTGATACCAATTCCGTGCACTCAAATTTTGATTTGTTTGGATTGTGGGAATGTTTTTGTCTTTGAAATCTGCATTCTTATTTGTCATCAATTTTATTCAGTTTTTATACTCTAACTCAGAGTTGTCTTTATTTTCCTGTTTTTAAAAACTTAAGTAATATAGTTGTCTAAGATCTCAAAATAGAATTAAGTTACAGAAGATAATGCCCATTAAAGTACATTTAGTACATCATATTTTTATATTTCATGATAAAAAGGAAGGAAGCAAGTCTTACTCTAAATATTAGTAGGAATTGGTCTATTAATGAAGCAGAGCTTCTTCTCTCCCCTCTTTAAAATGTTTCATACTTCTGTTCGATACACTGGAAAAAACATTTTTTGGGGGTCCAAATTCATCTGTATATGTCAGAAGGGACACAAAAATAATGAGTCATACTTTTAGTAGTATGTAGTTTTATTTATGACAGCCTTTTTGAAACTAGATTTTTAAAAGCTACTACAGGATTATTTTCATTGGTGTAGATAACATTGTATGGTTATGCCATTTTTAGTAAGTATTATTAGGTAAACTAAAAGAAAAACAAAACCAAACTTTCCTCCTCACTGAAATAAGAGACCTTTATGAGTTAAAAAGTATATTTGCAAATAAGGTTTATATAATACAAGATTAAATTTCTTCTCATATTGAAATATTATATTGTTTATCTAAGTGAACTACCTATATCTTTATAAGAAAATGTAGCAATTAAAACTTCAACTTTAGTTAGACTAGAGCTGGTTGACTAAACTTGGTAGGATTTTATAGTTGCCTTAATAACATGCCAGCTGCAAAATTGGAATCTTTCTTTGCTGTCAGGTATTTTTAGTTACAGACTCTCTAAGATACTTGAATATAGTTAAGTAATACTTAAAATATAATTCTGAAACTTCATTGAATTTATCTGCTATTTAGCGATATGAAAAAGAACTTAGTTTCATTAGAGTTGAATCAGACGTTCTGAAACGGATATGTAAGTATCATCTACAGATGTTAAGGTTACTGACTACAATGTTAGGACTTTTTTTTTTTTGATTTATTTATTTAGTTAGTTATTTTTGGCTGTGTTGGGTCTTTGTTTCTGTGTGAGGGCTTTCTCTAGTTGTGGCAAGCGGGGGCCACTCTTCATCGCGGTGCGCGGGCCTCTCACTATCGCGGCCTCTCTTGTTGCGGAGCACAGGCTCCAGACGCGCAGGCTCAGTAGTTGTGGCTCATGGGCCTAGTTGCTCCGCAGCATGTGGGATCTTCCCAGACCAAGGCTTGAACCCGTGTCCCCTGCATTAGCAGGCAGATTCTCAACCACTGCGCCACCAGGGAAGCCCAGGGGTTTTTTAAGAATAAAATTTTTCACATAGCCTTTCTTCTCCCAGCTTTTCCGAATGTTCATAGAAACTGAAGCTCAGAAAAAAAACATGATGTATTCCTGTCAGTATCTACTAAGTCGCAGATAGCCTCTGGTCTTTGGACTTGGTGCCCGCTCTGTCAGCACAGTAATCTCCTGAGACTCCCTGCTGCCCTGACTTGGTCTCTGGTTCACGCTTTCATTACTCATGGGTAATAAGAGTCTTTGCCTTTGCTTAGCAAACCCCAGAGAAGGGGAGTGTGAGTTCACAGATACAGTGTTGTCTTCATAAATGAGTTAGAAAGGCTGAATGGAGAAGTAAAAGCAGAATCGAGCCATGAGTTAGGAGAGACAGTTTCGAGGCCTGGCTTTTAATTGTGTTACTTGCTTCTTAGGCTCATGATTTAAGGAACCCCAAGGCACAGAACAGTTTATCTGTCAGTTTAGCTATAAGTATGTTTTTTTATGAATCCAATTAGAGAGTGCTTGTAAAGTCCTTTTAAAAGTATACACATAAATGTGTATATATAATTTGTGGTATACACATAAATGCTTTTATTTTGATTAATAATAATATTAATCCTAACATCTCTACCTTGTTTTCTAAATTAATATGAAATTTGAATGATTTTCCTTTATGTTTGTATTTTTTTATCTGTTTATTTCCAGCACATTTAAAGGTGCTTCACTGTTTTATTTTACTGTTTACCTAAAATTACAATCTAATGATAACATTGTAAAGATAGAAAGGCAGAATGAGGGGACTTCCCTGGCAGTCCAGTGGTTAAGACTCTGAGCTTCCAATGCAGGGGGCACTGGTTCAGTCCCTGGTCAGGGAACTAAGATCCCACATGCCGCATGAAGCGGCCAAAAAAAAAAAAGAAGGGCAAAATGAAAATGACACTCATATTTAGAATCTTTTTTAATGAAAATTTCATAATTGGTATGATATATGTGTGTAAATGTACTTTGCTAGTATCTCTCTTTTTTAGTTCTAAGAGTAATAGCATTAGGTTTATTCAGATTTTCTATTATAGTATATTCATATTTTCTTAACTGATAAAATGTTCTGTGCAAACTATTAAAATAGTAATATGTAACTAAATATTGTCATATAACTAGGTTGTTATTGCACAAAGTTTTTATGGTCTCAGGTCACAAAAGTTTATCTTTATTGTTAAAGTCCATCTGAAATGTGTGACTGTATTAGAAATATGGACTTGTGCCCATTTAAACATTCTTATTATTCATAATTTCTACAGAATAGATGTGGTAACATTATACTTTTTCATTCTGTCCTTCGTAGTATAATCAACTTAGGTATTTTGGATATCAGTTTGTAGAGCATATTTAATTTATAATGCCCATTTGATTTTTGCTTCCCACAACAGTTTTTCATAAACACTTCATTTTATCTGAATTATCAGACCCAGAGAGGTTCAGTGATTTGCCATACACAGTCATGATTAATAAGAAGCAGATCCAGATTAAGAACTTAGAACTTTTTCCTATCCACTCCTCCTTCCATTTCCATCGACTCTCATAGACCTACATTTTTAGTTACTTGCATTAATGGAGTGTGGTAGAAAAGAGGATAATTGAAAAGTTGGCTTTAGTATACGTACTTTAATCTCTAAATATTAATATGGATATGTGTTTTGGTAACTGGTTAACAAAATTAACTGTCTTAAGTTTCCTGACTTCAAAGAATCAGTTTATGGGACTTCCTGGCAGTCCAGTGGTTAAGACTCTGTGCTCCCAATGCAGGACACATGGGTTTGATCTCTGGTCGGGGAACTAAGATCCTACATGCTGCGTGGCAAGGCCAAAAAAACCCCAAAAGAATCAGTTTAAATAATAGCTAATGCTTATATAATACCTATTAATATGTGCCAGACACTGTTCTAGGCATTTTACATATAAGCTCAATTCATGTCCATAATAACTCTATTAATGATACTGTTATATAATATGCATTTTTGCAAACCAAGGTACAGAAACGTTGAGTGCTTTGCCTAGGGTCACATAGCTAGTAAGTTACAGAGCCAGGAATTAAATGAAAGCTGTCTGGCTCTGGGGTCCATGTTCTTTTTTTTTTTTTTTTTTTTTAATTTATTTTATTGAAGTATAGTTGATTTACAATGTTGTGTTAATTTCTACTGAACAGCAGAGTGATTCAGTGTATCACACTGAATTCTTTTTCATATTCTTTTCCATTATGGTTTGTCACAGGATATTGAATATAGTTCCCTGTGCTATACAGTAGGACCTTGTTGTTTATCCATTCTATATGTAATAGTTTGCATCTGCTAATCCCAAACTCCTAATCCATCCCCCCTCTCCCCTTTGGCAACCACAAGTCTGTTCTCTATGAGTGTGTTTCTGTTTCGTAGGTAAATTCATTTGTGTCATATTTTAGGTTCCACATATAAGTGGTATCGTGTGGTATTTGCCTTTCTCTGACTTACTTCACTTAGTATGATAATCTCTAGGTCCATCCATGTTGCTGCAAATGGCATTATTTTGTTCTTTTTTATGGCTGAGTAATATTCCATTGTGTATATGTACCATATCTTTATCCATTCATCTGTCACTTTTCGAATTATAGTTTTCTCTGTATATATGCCCAGTAGTAGATTACAGGATCATATAGCAACTCTACTTTTAGTTTTTTGAGGAACCTCCAAACTGTTTTCCATAGTAGCTGCACCAATTTACATTCCCATCAACAATGTAGGAGGATTCCCTTCTCTCCACACAGGGTCCATGTTCTTGACCAGTATATTCTGTGACTCAGTGGAAAGCAACTAGAGGAAGTTGTAATGTCAATAAAGCTGTGATAATAACTTAAAAGTATATTATTCCTGTGAGAAAATTTTGTATAAAATTTTCCCTGAGTTTAATTTTCAGACAATTTATAACTGTGTATTTTATCTTCCCAAAGATAATGGTCAATTTCAGTACTCATTTGATATGCATTTATTGGCTTTCTGTTGTGTGTTAGGCATGTGTTAAATTTTACTGGATCATCTCATTTAATTTGCAGTCATTCTGACGAAAGTATCTAGGATCATTAAAATGCAAGTTCCACTACAGTGGGAATCTTATCTGCCTTGTTAACTGTTGTATCTCCAGTGCCTAGAACAGCGTCCAAAACATTGGAGGTACTCAAATATTTTTGAACAAAAATTGTACAATTCTTCTTAACAGAAGGGACAGCCAAGACTTAGAGAAGTTTTAGTACTTGTGTGTGGTCATATATATAAAAAGTAGCAGAGTCAAGATATAAGCCTGGATATCTGTTAGCAAATATCAGATATCAAAATCTGTGCTCTGGTACAGCATTGCCTCTTATGCAGATGTATTTGGACTCAGTCCTGTAAGCAGTGAGGGGGCACTGCAAGTCTTTGAGAGGGGATTGGTGTGATAAAAGCAGTTTTAGGAATGCAACTCTCTCAAAGATGTGTCATATAAATTAAATTTCATGTGTCATGTAGAGGAATGAGCATAGGGGAAAAGTCAGACCATTGCATCAATCTAGTATTGACGCAGTGAGGTTGGACTAATATTCTTTTATTTACTCAAAGAATAAATTTGAGTATTATTTCAAGGTAGAAACTGACAGAATGTGTTGGCTTAATTTGAGCAGAAATTGGAGGAGGTAGATAATTAGCAGGTTTTGAATATAGGTACTTGGATAGAAAATAGATTGATAGAAACAGGGAAATCAGTAACTGAAATAGGGATATCAGGAGAAGTCTTTTTTTTTTCTTTTTCTTTTAAGGGCTCCATATGATCAATTTTATTTTATTTTATTGAATTTAAGATGACAGCAGGAACTAAGTAAGCAAGTAACTGAAGATAATACCACTAAATTTGGGGGAAAAGATAGGAAAAAATACCCTGCATATTGGGATACATATCCTGCAGATAGGGAAAAAAATACTATTGTTTCTTAAATTTAAAATATTAGGTATTAATCACAATAATTAAGTGAACAATTTTTCTTTGTTCCCCCTAAAATAGCCAAACTATTGAGCATATTATTAAACTAGTGGAAGAACATGGCAGTGACATCTGGTGGACTCTTCCCCCGGAGCAACTTCTTCCAAAAGAAGTCTTATCTCAGGTAAATTTCTATTCGTATTTAACAGCCTTTGTTATGTATTGCATGATTTAATGACAACACGAGATTCCCTGGGAGTTAAAAAGTAGTTATGTTATCATGTCAGGTTCATGAGTTTATTCATCATAAATGAGGAGCCAGTGCAGTTTGAGAGTAGACATTTGTATTTAGCTAGAGAAGCTGGGTATATGGTGTAGCAGTAGAGTGTGAGGGATATTTGCTGTCTCACTGAGGGCCAAGATCGATTTTAACTGCTTTGTTGGCTGAGCAGAGAGAGGCACTTGTGACTGTGAGAGAACAGTGCCTAACATTGGTGTATCAGGACTTTGTAGGACATGAATTCGAGTTAACTGATGGCATCACATATTGAAAAATCCAAATTGGAAGATCATTTCAAGAAATAAAAAGTTTATATTTCCATTAGTAAATGTGTAATTAAGTGGCCACAGTCACTTTTACATGCAAATGAAGCAGTTGTACCTAAGTGCAAAATACTTAAAAATGTCTGAAATTTCATTTTAAAATGTGAATTTAATGGTTGTAAGTATTTCATTTCCTTAAGACCTTTTTGGGTATTAATTGTAAATGTTGTGATGGCTGTGTAATTAAAATGTTTTTACATTATCTTACTAGGTTGGTGGTCCTGATGCTTTGGAGTATGTGCCTGGTCAGGATATTTTGGACATCTGGTTTGACAGTGGAACTTCATGGTCTTATGTTCTTCCAGGTAATTTAAAATAGTAGATTAAATACCAATCAAGCAGTTTTGAAAATAAATAAATGCTATCAGAAGAAATCTATAATCAAGAACTCTTTTTTTTTTATGCTTTATTTGGAAGTACATCTGCTATAATATAATTTTAGATCTGGAAGAGCTATTGGATCTTTTAATCATTTTTAATAAATGATGAAAAATCATTTAATCCAATGCTTTCTAAACTTTTTTTTTTTTTTGCCAATTGAAATTTTTATATAGAACCACAATACATAAGATTAATAAACATGGGAATTTTCTTCCTCCTCTCAGTCAGCTCATTCTCCTTGACCCCAAGGCACTCAGTTCTGTAAAACAAAGTTTGGAAATCACTGAATCACCCGATCATTTTTCAGAAGAGGAGATGAGATTGAATTAGGGTCCAATTAGGTGATGGTTACATAGCTTAGTGTCAGACTAGAACTCGGGTACCCTGCTTTCCGGTTCTCATTCGTCTGTACTCCGTTACCTTCTCACAGCTTTACCCCTCTCTGTGCAGACAGCTGACTAATTTCTGCTTTCTCACAGTTAGGGTAAGCTTTTGACTCAGTGGATACAAAGGGAGGCGAGATTGGGCAGGAATTAAGAAGGGAGTAGTAGCAGGCACACAGAGGACGTGTTTAGATGTGAGAAGATACCTTCAGGGATACTAAGTGAGAAGCTGGAAGTGAAATGAAGTAGAGCTTGTCCCCACTGTGAGGTTGAAGACCGGGATGAGGTGGCAGGGAAGCAACGGTGCATCACGTAGTTCCTCACATTGCTGCTGAGTGCCGGCTTTTACCCAGGAGATCCTGTTTGCTTTCTGGAGCAAAGGAATGTGGGAAAACAGCTTGCCTGTTCAGCTGACCATTGTTAAAGGGATGAAGAGGGATCGTGGTCAAGTTTTACCTGGGGTATGCTTCTGGTAGTAGGCCTCATTATTGAGAGGACAGCAATGTGATTCCTAGCAGGTAAATGCTAGGAATGTTCTAATTGGGCCTTTCTTTCAGCCTAGGAAATTTGAAAAGCAAAATACACAGAAATTCATGCTTACTCTGTATTATAGCTAAACTGTATATAAAAATTCATAATGATCTAATATAAGTTAACATATTAATATAATTTTTATAATATTGTATGCGGTAATTTTCAGAATTATTATTTCATACGTTTCTCCCACCGTACTCAAGAGAAAATATTGCCAGTTTAGGTACTTTGTTTTCCTAAATTATATTGAAAATGTCGGCAGATAACACTACAGAAGGTAGGTAGGTAGGTTAAAGAGTGTTATGTTATAAACAGGAAAGAGTTACCTCCTACCACATTTGGGGCAGCATCCTGAATTTCAAAATAGAATAAATATGCCATATGTGAAATAGTGCTTATAAAGTATATTTCAAAGTTCATCAGCTGCTTCAGCCTTGGTGAGAATTGCTGCTACTGGCATTGTTGCTTTTTTAATTTCTAAAGTGGTTTTATGTTACCAAGTGCAGCAAATGCAAATTATAACTGGAGCCATTGACTGTTAAACTGCATGAAAATTGTCATTAAAACCTATCTGTGCTGCTGTCGGTGGTGCAGATAGAGTTTAGTCCTACTATTTCAAATTTGTTCTTAACCAAATATTTGACAGTGACAGAAATAGTTTGTCAAATGAAATTAGTGGTAAAAATGCACCTAATCAGTAAATCATTTTTTCCTTCCATGTCATATATAGGTAATTAATTCAAAGAAAGAAAATCATTTTGCCATTTAAACATGTGTGTTGCATGCATAGGAGGGTGCCAGAACATAAGTAAACTATCTTCACAGATAATACACAAACCCCATTTTATTTTATTTTATTTTGGCCGCGCTGTGCGGCTTGTGGGTTCTTAGTTCCCCAGCCAGGGATTGAACCCGGGCCCCCGGCAGTGGAAGCGCTGAGTCCTAACCACTGGCCCACCAGGGAAGTCCCACAAACCCAATTTTAGACTGTAGTTTCTTCTTTTTCACTGAGATCTTATATTCCTCTTCCTCAAAAAAAAGTAAAGAATAAATAAAATAACAAAAATCTTATGAGATTGATCAGTAAGTTAGATTAATTGATTTATATTTCATCCTGTTTTCCTCCCTTTTCTTCTTTCATGATAAAAAATTTCAAAAGATAGGCAGAAAGAATGAGGTGGGAAGGAGTCCAGATACTAAGTGAATTCATAGTTCAAAAAACCATAATGCAAAGGTGATTTTCCTTTAAAAAAACAAAATGAGCAGTCACCTACTTTCCTGGGAAGGCTTACTGTACTTTTCATTCTCAGATGGCTTGTATCAAATCTAATATGAAATGATTCAGTGTCTGCATGTTTCCTTGAGAGTGTATTATTGCAAAGTAAAATCAGCTTGATTTTGAGCTTAATTTTAGATACCAGTCTTCATCAGTATCTACTAATGTTTAACGAGTTGAATTTGGTGATTACATAGCATACGTATCTAGTTTCACTTTTTGGTGAGAGATTTTATGGCAGTGAAAGAGATTTGGCTTCTGTTTTCACACCAGGTCAAGTACCTGGTGAGTTCTTTGTGAGTTTCACTGTGAGTGAGTTCAAGGTCAATAAAACTTAAGAAATTGAAACTTGAACACTTTCTGAAAGGGAATGGCATTTAAATGAATTATATTATATATAAGTAATAAGTCATATCCATATTTCTAAAACATTCCTTAAATGTTTACCAAAGACATTAATTATTGCACTGATTTAAAACTAATTAATATTTAAACTTTTTAAAAAACAGCTTTATTTTTTGGAAAAAATTTGTATAGACGATCTTATTTACAAAGCAGAAATAGAGACACAGACGACAAACTTATGGATACCAAAGGGGAAAGGGGGTGGTGGGATGAATTGGGAGATTGGGATTGACATATATACACTGTTGATGCTATGTATAAAATAGATAACTAATGAGAACCTACTGTATAGCACAGGGAACTCTACTTATTGCTCTGTGGTGACTTAAATGAGAAGGAAATCCAAAGAGGGGATATTTGTGTATGTATGGCTGATTCACTTTGCTGTACAGTATAAACTAACACAATATTGTAAAGCAACTATACTCCAATAAAAAGTTTTAAAAATAAAATAAAACTAATTAATGTTTGAAATTTTTTAGAAATAGTAAAGTAGAGAGAATCCATACCCCTTGTACCCCTTCCCCACAGCCTTCCCATTATTAGCATCCCACACCAGAGTGGTCTGTTTGTTACATTCGATGACCTCACGTTGACAAATCATTATCATCCAGGGTCCATAGTTTACATTAGAGTTCACTCTTGGTGATGTACATTCTGTGGGTTTTGACAAATATATAATGGCACATATCACACAGAATAGTTTTATGGCCCCCCAAATCTTCTGCTCCACCTTTTCATCCCTCCTTCCCTACTAACCCCTGGCAGCCACTGATCTTTTTACTGTCTCCATAATTTTGCCCTTTCCAGAATGTGGTATAGTTGGAGTCATACAGGATGTAGCCTTTTCACATTGGCTTCTTTTACTTAATAATATGTATTCAAGGTTCCTCCATGTCTTTTCATGGCTTGATAGCTCCTTACTTTTTAGTGCTGAACAATACTTCATTGTCTGGATGTACCACAGTTTATCCATTCACCTGGTGAAGCAATTAGTGTTTAAAAATATTTATTCTACATCATTTCTGATTCTTTTTAACAGAGAAATAACTTGAAGTAGAGAAAAGAGATCATTTTTTGAAACAGAAACTTAGATTTACAAATAAGTTTTTTTTAAAGTTACCCTTTTAAGGACATATACAGTACTAATAGCTTAATTTCAAAAATTAATGATTATTTTTAGCAATTATTTTTTGTTTAAATTATTTTTAAATGTATGTACATTAAACAGTAGTTTTGCCAAATGTTTGTGCTGGTTCTACAACCTGCCTTCTTAGTTCAATATAATAATCTTGCTCAAAATTCATCAATTCAGCAAAATTATACAAATTTAGTAATGAAATTGTACATTACTCAGTTTTTTGCTAATTCCTCTTTGATAGTAATTTTTTAGTAGTTGGTTTATTCTTTAAATTTTTACCATACCTAAATCACAATCCTAGAGGTATTGAACAGCTGTTTCCTCTAAACATGAATCTTCTACTTTTTTTTTTTTGGCTGCGCAGGCGACTTGTGGGATCTCAGTTTCCTGACTAGGGATTGAACCCGGGTCACAGGAGTGAAGGCCTAGAATCCTAACTACTAGGCCACCAGGGAATTCCTACAATTTTCATAAGAGCGAAAGTTATTGTAAAGAAATACTAACTTTTTACCACATGGTTAATCGCTACTTTTCCTGGAATATTAAGACACCAAACATACTATGCCTCCATAAGAAAGTTCTAAATTTTTCTTCCACTGAAAGATCTATGCAGGGGCTTCCCCGGCGGTCCAGTGGTTAAGACTCCGCACTTCCAATGCAAGGGGCGCAGGTTTGATCCCTGGTTGGGGAACTAAGATCCACATGCTGCCAAGAAAATATTAAAAAATAATGATAATAATAATAAAATTACCAAAAAATCTATGCAGGAAGGAAAAAGGATAAAAAATAGGCAGAAACAAAACGGGCACCGTTTCTCCCTCTTGTACACTGCTGGTGGAAGTGTAAATTGGCACAGACCTGCCAGAAGGGGTTTTCACATTATGCGTCAAAAGCTTTGAAGTAGTTTTCTGTCTTTTGACTGAGTGATTCCACTTACAGGAATCTATTCTGTAGAAGTAATCAGATCTGGATGAAAAATTATGTGTGAAGATATTCACTACAGTGTTATTTCAAATAGTAAATGACATTGACCAACAACCCAATGTCCATCTGTAGAAAAATGGCTAAAGTGATATGGCATACATTCATATGGTAGAATTATACGCCTCCATTAAGTCATGTTTTTGAACATTTTTTGAACATTAAATGGTCATGGGAAAGTATTATTTAAGGGCATGTTAAATTTTTAAAAGTGCGGAATACAAAGATGTAGGATATTTACTCATGTAAATATTGGTATGCATAGACAAAATAGTGGAAGGAAATATGCTGAAATAAAGTGATTATCTCTGGGCATCGGGAATATATGTGATTTTATTTTCTTGAACTTTACTGTTTTACAAGTTTCTTAAAGTGAGAATGTGCTTTTTGTTGTTAGAAAAAAAATTAAGCATTACTAAAAATAAACTTACTAGAACAGAAAATAGTCCCAATAATTCATTATATGAGGTGGTTAAATGATTCTACAGTATACCAGCACTTGAGTTTGACTGTGGTTCATATTACTTACCATCCAAGACTAAACTTCTCATCTTCACTTTGAAAGTTCCTGTAAACTTTATCTTTTCATTTCTTATTCAGTGCTTTGCTACTCCAAAACTTCCCCACCTCCGTCTTTTTCTTCTGGTTTCATACACCATCTTGATAGGCTCTTGTTTGCAGAAATTTTCTAGGGTTACACTTCCTTTTCCAGAATGATATTTTGCTCCTTACCCAATTCCAATAATTCAGCATATATGAGAATGAGAAAGACACCAAGACTTTACCCTTAATATGAATTAGTTGTTTCATTGTGCTATTATTAATGGCCTGATTTTATTAGGTACAACATGTGTTTCTAGGACAGAATCAGAGACCATGTATTTTAAAAGTAATTTAGTATACCTAATCACATTTTTGCAAGTATTCCTTCATATAAAACTGTTTGAAAAAATATACCAGGAAGACTCTTTCTTAATTCTCCATCAGCAACTATCAAGTGCCCTTTATGATGTATCTTAATAATAATTAACATTTACTGAGTATTTACTATGTCCTAAGCATGTTATATTACCTCTTTAATCTCTAGAACAACCTTATAAGGTAAGTAGATTTTGGTGTTTTCCTCATTTCAGTGAGGAAGAAATGGAAGCATGGAAAGGTTATGCTAAGGCCCCATGGGTAGTAAGTGCCACAACCAGGATTTGGACCCAGGCAGTCTGAATCTAGCCACTGTGCAGTCTTCAAATTGCTTTTATTCTGCATAGTGTAAGTCCTTAGGCAACAACCAGCTTTCTTAAAACTAAAAATTTTAGAGCTGGCAAAGATTTTAGAGATTATTTAAACCCCTTGTTTTTTTAGGTGTGTTAATCAAGGCTTGGAAGCAATGATTTCTCCAAGATGGCAGAACTTTAGTTTGATTTCATGATTATGGACTGTCATTTCACTAGGCCAGAAGTGGGTATTTTCTGAAGAAATGAAAAGGGATTGGGAACACTTCCTGCTATTTCATTTTCCACTCATTTCAGAGAAGGATTTCCCCTAGTATTCTGTTACTAATCTTCTCATTAATTATTGCTACATCCAAAATGTGGTCTCCAGTAGGAAGTTGACATTTTGGGTGGGATGGGGTTTAAGTACGGGTATTGTAAAAGTTTAAATGGTTACAGATCAGTAGAGGAAGAAGGAAAGTAGGATATAGATGTAATATTCTAGATGTTGAGGCTAAAATTTTTGTTCTCATTGCATAGGCATTTATCATTTTATATTATCCTAGGCTTTCCTAACTGCATAGACTAGGCTAACCTGTGTTTTCACCCTGATAACAACATAGTTATTTCTTGTTTAACAGAAAATCTACCCTATTGGCTGTCATCTCCAAGAGGGCAGACACCACAGTACCTGCTAGGTGCTTGATAATGGTAGTCGAATTTAACTAATTTAATGTTTGATTACATTATTTCAGTTTTGTCTCCCACATTCACCCAGATACTCTTTGTCACATAAGGATTACAACACTGAATCCTCAATGTTAGGACATGAGAGCAAATCACCATCATTTTACAAATAAAAAGGGATTGCTGGGGTTTCTTAGAGTTCTGAGTTTAGGTTTAAAATATGGAAGTAATCTTCCCCAAAGACCTCATGCTCCTTTTTTTGAAAACCATTTTTATTCTGAAAAGTCACAGAATAGTATAAAGAAGTACATACCTTCACCTAGATTTTCCATAGTCAGCATTTTGCCACATTTGCTTTATATATGTTTTTTCTATATGGATATATAAACAAACTTCTTTCTGTACAATTTAAAGGTAAGTTGCAGACTTGATGCTCTTTCATCCCGAAATATTTCAGTGTGTATTTCTTAAAAACATGGACAGTCTCTTGTATAACCAATATGAACATCAAAATCAGGAAATTAGCACTGATTCCATACTGTTACCTATCTATATAGATCTTACTCCAATTTCACCCAGTAATGTCCTATATGGGAAAAGAAAAAAATAAATAAAAAGGGGCCTAGACCCAATCTAGGATCTCATGTGACATTTAGTTATCTCTTTAGTCTCCTCATTTTGTCCTTGTCTTTCATAAGCTTGACATTCATGAAGGTACAGGTGGTTTATTTTGTAGAAGATAGTATCTCAGTTTGGGTTTCTTTGATGTGTTCTCATGATTGGATTTAGATTGTGCATTTTTGGCAGGAATATCACAGAAGTGATACTGTGTCCTTTTCAGTGCGTCATGTCAGAAGTCACATGATGTCTTTTGCTGGAGATGTTTAACTTTGATCACTCGGTTAAGGTGATGCCTGCCCATTTTCTCTTGCAGAGTTACTCCTCCCCCACCCCCATCTCCCCATCATAATTGTTGTTATACGTACAGTTGACCCTTGAACAATGTTGGTAGGGGCACCAACCCTCCATGCAGTCCAAGTCTAACTTCATAGTTGGCCCTCCGTATTCGTGGTTCCACATTCATGGATTCAGCCAACAGCAGATCATGTAGTACTATAGCATGTATTTAGTTAAAATATTCTGGGTATAAGTGGGCACTCACATTTCAAACCTGTGTTGTTCAAGGGTCAACTGTATCTTGTAGAGAGATACTTTAAGACTGTGGAAATATCCTGTTTTCTCACCAGATTTTCACCTAGTATTTAAGCGTCCTTGATGATTTTTGACTGAAATGATCATTACTTATGATGTTTGCCAAATGGTCCCGTATTTCGGATTTTTAACTCTTGAATTAACTGTTGTTATGTGTTGAATGCTAAAGTAGCTCTCAAGCTTGCGTACATATATGTCCTAACGAATTTGAGGCTCAATTATTTGTATGGCATTTTTTTTTTCCTTTGCCATGTTTTTTTTAAAGACATTTTTTTAAGAGCAGTTTCAGGTTCACAGCAAAATGAAGAGGAAGGTGCGGAGATCTCCCTGTACCCTCTGCCCTCACACAGGCAGTCTTCCCTGTTATCAAGGTCCCCCACCAGAGTGGTACATTTGTTACCATGGATGGACCTACCTTGACACATCATCATCATCCAAAGTAGATAGTCTACATTAGGGTTTACTCTTTGGACAGAGGTATAATGACATGTATCCATCATTATAGCATCATTCAGAGTATTTTCACTGCCCTAAACATCCTCTGCGCTCTGCCTGCTCATTCCTCCCCCTGCCCGCCACCAACCTCGTGCCTCAGCCCCTGGCTCGTAGGGCTTTTTTATGCTTTGCCCATCTTTTGACTCAGTTGTTGTCAAATTAGAAGTTAATAACTTGCCCTTTATAAGACATTCTTTCCTAATTTGTTTAATATCTTGGTTAAGGGCATACGCTCCGTGGCCAGATGGTCTACATTTAGACTCCATGTCTACTGCTTATTGTCTGCATAACCTTGGGCAAGTTATAAAATCTCTCAGTGTCTCACTTTCCTCATCGGTAAAATGGGGATAATAATATTATCTACCTTCTAGAGTTACTATGAGAATTAAATGACTTAACATATAAAGTTATTAGATACTCAGCAAATAATTGTTGAATTAATAAAATAGTTTATTTTCATAAAAGATTTAACTGGAAATATTGATATTGGTAGTTAATACGAATCGATCCCTAATTTAGATAATATTTTAGTTATCTGTGGTTTGGGAGATCATACTCCAAGGTTTATTTTCTTTACCTTGATTAATAAATTGGCAGTGAGGGTAACAGCCCAAGTGAATGCAACCTAGCCATTGGGTATAGCATGACACAAGAAATAAGTAACATGATTACTTTTAATATTTTAATACCTTGATAAATATTCATTTCCATTTTCCTATTTAATTAACTTAAATTTGTTTTTTCATATTTATTTTTGAGGTACTGACCAAAGAGCAGATTTGTACTTGGAAGGAAAAGACCAGCTTGGGGGTTGGTTTCAGTCTTCCTTATTAACAAGTGTGGCAGCAAGGAATAAATCACCTTTTAAGTAAGTATTACACCTGAGCTAAACAAGTCGGCACACGGTTGAGTATTTCTACTGAATACTCGCCAGTGTGTGAAGCACTGAGCTGAATAATATATATATGATAAAACACTGCCCTTAATTAGCTTACAGTCTGCAGTCTCAGGAGAGAAATAGGTGTGAAGTAAAAAAAAAAAAAAAAAAAAAAAACAGACAAAAACGGAGACAGCAATACAGAGAAGTCTTGTCACTCTGATACAGATCATAATTCCTAGAAGAGGTAAAACCGGCATTGACTGGAGTAGTGGAGAAACCCACACGGATGGATGTGGAGAAGGATATTCTAGCTTGACTGAGGACAGCCTCAGTCAGATATCCTTACATTTGTAATTTCCACAAGTGGCTAATGGATGGAAATATTTCTTCAGTGAATTTTATTAAATTAGGGATTCTTATTTAGCTACAGAGAATAGCTTTTCCTTATTCAAATATGTGAATAGAGGTTCTAAGCAGAAAGATTCTTAAATAGCTTAAGATTTTTGCTATCTTACAATGAAAACCCATCTCACAATTTGCATGTTTTATGTTTCTTGTATAAACATGCTTTTAAAAGTCAATAGAACAGCAGATATATTTCTCTCAAATTGTCCTTTTGAAGATAATTTTGTGGTGATAATTTTTTTTTTAAGACATACTTTTTCCTGGTTAGTTTTAATGATCAAAATCAGTACATAATAGATGCTCAGGAGATAACTGTTTAGTGAATGTAAACATAAAAATTTTTTTGTGTATAAGTAGAGAGCTTACTATTTAACTATCAGGATAAATAAGTAGCTGAGAATCAGACTTTGAAGAAAAGTTTTCATACATAATTTGTCAAGAAAAATGATTTTTATGTCAAACTAAGTTACTCTTTTTAAGCTGTGAGTCATCTTCAAAAAGACCATCACCATTGTGTTCATTATTATAATAGCTAATTTGTCTTCTTAGGACAGTGGTTGTTCATGGATTTACCCTTGGAGAAAAGGGAGAAAAGATGTCCAAGTCTCTCGGGAATGTCATTGATCCTGATGTTGTCATCAATGGAGGACAAGTAGGTGGTTCCCTAAAAATTCATTTTATTTTTGTTTTAAGGCTGTGTTGGCAGCCAGAACCCTTAATATAGTTACTTCAATGTAAAAAAAACCACACCTCACAAAACTATCTTTTATACTAATAGCAAATGCTTTACCATGTTTTAAATCTAGACTCTTAAATGATACGTGATTTTTTTTTTTTTGAAAAAGGGAAGGGTTGGGATTGTGGCCCTTTTGACTCATTTCAGGTCTGAATCTCCAGTTAGGTCCTGAGCCATGCTATCCCTCTTTTAATTGTCTGAACTTTAAAACTTTATAAACTGTAGTTTTACAGTTAAACAGAAACAGTATAGGAAAAAAATTAGATCGCATCTTCTAAATGCATGTTTCAGGGAATTCCCTGGAGGCCCCGTGGTTAGGACTTGACACTTTCCCCATGGGGGCCCAGGTTCGCTCCCTGGTCAGGGAACTGAGATCCCGCAAGCCGCGCAGCCATAAATGAATGAATGAATGAATGATTGAATGTTTTATTATTATATTCTTGGAAATGATACACTTTAAAGCAGGTCATTAATGAACATCAATCTGGGGTTGCTGATACTTTGGTTTATTTTGGAGTTGCTTTCAGAAAAGAAATCCCTTCTCTGTTATTTTACTCCCTTGGCTTTTTACTGCCTTTCTAGTGTCCAGTAATCAATTCTCTTTGTCGGAGTAGCTTGGGAATATTGAGAGGGAAAAGCAATCCTTCCCCTCCCCCGGCCGGCTCCCCCATCACAGACGCATCCGGGGCAGTACTCTGTCCACCTGCTGTCGTGGCTGTTTACGGACATGACAGGAAGCCACTGAACAAGACTGCAGGCCGAACTCTCCCTTTTTCCAGTTTTGTTGTTGTTTTAGATTCAGCCTGATCTCTGAGATCGTTAGCCCTTGTTTCATTACAGTACAGGTATATTTATGCTTACATTTTGCTCAAACACTTCTGAATAGGAGTCTTACCTAAAGCCTCTGTTCACCAAATTGTAATCGAAAGCCGTTTATATGTTTTTTTCCCTCAATGAAAAGGACCAAAGCAAAGAGCCTCCCTATGGTGCTGATGTCCTTCGCTGGTGGGTCGCTGAGTCCAACGTCTTCACTGAAGTGATAATTAGTCCATCTGTACTGAATGCTGCCAGAGATGATATTAGCAAGGTCAGAGTCACTACTCTTTCTATTATGTACTATTCCCGAATGAAAAGTTTACTGAGTCGTCGTTAAAAAAAAATGAGGCACATTTTTGTTGGCACTTCACAGCTGAGTGAAAATGAGTTCTCCGCATGTTATGAGCTTTTAAAAATATCCTGTGCTAATTTATTTGTTTAAAAATATAAGTAGTAATGCTGATAATTTTATATACTCTTTTTATATTTTATTTTAATATAATATGAAATTATACTAATTTTGTATACTTTTTATGTGCTCAATGACTGTGCACATTTATTCCATTTATTTTTACCTACACAACATTCTTACTGACACAGATGAACAAACTTGGGCCACTGAAAGGTGATTTGCCCTTAGATTTTAAAGAAATATAATGAAAATTCAGTTTTTATGTATAAAGTACAGTGGTTGTTTCTGCAACTGAGCTTTTGAAATGAGAGTTTGTTTTCTGCATTTGTAGTCTTATTATAGGAATGATATAAAGTATCCCATTAAGAAAGTAACATGAGTTGGATAAAAATTATAGAGAAAGAAAATAATTTTTCAGTAATAATTGAAGGACTCATATTTTTTTTGACTGTATATTTTTTCCCTCAATATTTATAGCTTAGGAATACACTCCGCTTTCTTTTGGGAAATGTGGCTGGTTTCAACCCAGAAACAGATTCTGTCCCTGTTAACAATATGTATGTCATAGACCAGTATATGCTACATTTACTGCAGGATTTAGCAAACAAGGTAAGTGTGCATTAATAAGCTTTTGGAAATAGCACAGTTGTATGTTGAAATTTGGGTTGTACACGAGTGGAACAAACCTTGTTAGAAATAGTATCTAAAAGCACTAAAAAAAGTTATACTTGATAAATTCCACATGGTCCTAGGTTGATTAGGTATGATTTCTTTCCTGGTCTCTCAAAAGACTAGAGGAGTACCTGGTGGCAGCAGTAGGCCCAGGCCTCCCCTCAGACCACATTTTTCTCTTGAAATCAGTTCCATGTATTTCTTTAATAGGAAGGAATAAAATAGAGTTGTACTTTATTTAACTGTAGAAGTATAGAAATATACATCTCAAAAGTATAGAAATAACTGAAATGATGATTCCTATGTCTTATATCCTCTCATATAGAAACACAAATATTTTGTGTTTTCTCAAAAATTGGAATTGCTTCCACATACCCTTAAGAGTCATACATGCAGATTTTTGCCCAGTTTTACTTTTCAGGCATAAATGAAGGAACATTGGTAACTTAAACTCTTTGCTGTTTTAAAATAGTGTGGCTTCATCATTTAAAACCTGATCTTTTCATTTGATGTGTGTTCTTTTGTAGTTTTCAGGGTAGACTACTCAGTGTTTTCTGAGGATAGTGACTTTCATATCCAGAAATTACATTTTAAAGATCCTTAAGTGCTCTTGAGTTTTGCCTGTTTTGTATTTGTCTGCCTTTGAAACATATTTTGAAAAGGAACATCCTTTCTCATGATGACTTGCGTTTTTATTTGCTTATCCCAGCTTCCAAATTTATTTTGGCTTTGTTCCCTAGATTACCGATTCATATAAGCAATATGACTTTGGAAAAGTTGTTCGGCTATTACGAGCATTTTATACCAGAGAACTCTCCAACTTTTATTTCAGCGTAATCAAAGATAGGTAGGTATGACTGAATATTGAAATACTCAACAAACACTGCTTGAACATCTACTCTGCTTGGCAAATGTTGGAAAGCAGAGGCGAGCAAGAGGGGCTGCCCTGTACCATTATTAAGAAGTTGGGTTCTTGAGTCAAGTCTGATTAGGAAGTTTCATCCTGTCACTTACTAGCTTTATGACCTGAGGCAACTTATCCTATAATCTCAGTTTTTTAATCTGTAAAATGGTGATGATAATACCTGTCTCAGAATGTGGAAATGAAAAGATACAATATAAGTAACGTGCTGAATGCTGTGTTTGACAGAGTCAGTGCTCAGTAAGTACTACCTGTGAATGTGAGGTAATGAACACCGTGCTTGTCCTCAGGAGTTTGCTGATCTTGAGGGGGGTATTTCTCAGAGAGAAGTATTCAGGCAGTTATTAATATAATGACATTGTATAACATCAGCGATGCCCTTTTAGAAGCAGGCTTGGTGCGGTCTTCATGTTTTGCTCCAGAATGCAGGCGACACGGTGTGACTCTTACGTGTGACAGTAACTGAGCCAGTGTGAGGTGTCAGCCCCAATCTGTCAGCACCTCAGGGACCTTCCCCTGGGACTGTAACTCCCAGCCCTTCCCTTGACACACCGATAGGGTCACAGGCGTGGGGAGTCACATTTTAAATACTATCAACTCACTTATTAATTTTCCTTTAACACAGTTGTCTAGATTCTAGCTATTATCGATCGGAAAAACAGAACTGGACATAGCGTAGGTATGGGAGTTTTTGAGGAGGTGGGCACACCTGGAAGGCATAGAGGATGTTATCAAAAAAGTTGTATGATGAAATATTTTATCCTTTAATTAGAAGACGTTGGAGCCATAGGCTTAGGCACTGTCAGAATGAACTCAGCCTGAGGCAGATCCCATCTTGGCAGTCATCATGTACAAAGTGTTGCCAACCGCTCAGTAAGTTGTTCTTCAACAGGCTTTATTGTGAAAATGCAGATGATCCCAAACGACGCTCTTGTCAGACTGCATTAGCCGAAATTTTGGATGTAATGGTTCGTTCTTTTGCTCCCATTCTTCCTCACTTGGCTGAAGAGGTATTCCAGTACATACCTTACATTAAAGGTAAGAAATACTTGATTTGTTCTCTGAATGAGAAGGACCCTGGCTGAGGGTGCAGCTTCTCATTTTATCTACTTCACATAAGAGGCACTTATTCATCTACAGTGACTGTTTTGTGGCATGATGCATCTCGATCATTTAGTAGTTTCTGCACCTGTGTGTGGAGGAGTAGGATGAATTTCAGCGTGGTCTTCATGCCACCTTAAAGTGCTTTCTGAAATGTATTAGCAACTTGACTATATTGAGAAATCACTTTTTCTTAAATACCTTTATAAATGTCAGAAATATATTTTAGGCTTTTACTAAAACAAAGTATAGTGCCTGTTAGTGAATATTTTTATAATAGTTTTTTCTGTCTGGTTGTATTAAGCTTACAGAAAATTAGAAACTGTAGAATTTTAGAAAGAGGACAAAAGTCACTCATGATCTTACTTATAACCCAGAGATGACTACTGTAATATTGGGATATTTCTTTATATTTTATTTTCTTCTAGGCATCCTTTGAGATCTCACTGTATATCTTTATCCTTTGTTTAGGATGGCTCCATGCTAACTGCCATAAATAAAAATTCTTATTTTCCATGCATAGTAAATATTTAATGGTTTGAGCTTTATATACACTTTCAAATACATGTAACTTGGTTAACTTTTTTTCTTTTTTAAGAACCCAAGAGTGTTTTTCGTACTGGCTGGATTAGAACCAGTTCTGTCTGGAAGAAGCCTGGGCTGGAAGAAGCAGTGGAGAGTGCATGTGCGATGAGAGACTCGTTTCTCGGAAGCATCCCTGGCAGAAATGCCGCTGAGTACGAGGTCATCATTGTGATCGAGCCGGGACTGCTTTTTGAGATAATAGAAGTAAGCAGCAATTTGTTCCTTTTGAAATGGTGTTCATATCATACAGCTTCATGTGAAATTTAGTTTTAAAAAATCTCAGTGTAAATAATATATTTTTAAAAATTTATAAATTAGGATTTCTGTCTTCTAATCCTAATATTAATCACTGATTCTTTGTTTCCGACTTCTCTGTGCTTCCTTTTTCTTCTCTTATGAAACATGTACTGTTGCTACTTATTTTTTATAGGTTGGGATGGGAAGGTGTAATAAAGTTCTATTTGAAATGTAAGCCCTCAGGGCTAATTAGACAATATGGCAGTCGTATCAGAATACACAAAAATCGGGAGCTTTGAGAATTTTGTCCATCTGGACCAGATTCAAAACAAATCCGAAAAAATATTTTTTATCTTTTTCTCATGAGATCTGAAGAAAATTCATTTGCTCCAGCAAATTATCATGTGATCTCAAAGCATTCATCCTATTTTTTAATTTTCAAAAGGGCCATCAGAAGTTTCTTCTTGGGATTCTTAGGGGTTGATTGGGCAGACTTATAGCTTAACATAGACTCAAGATTTTTCTCTAGTTTTAACGTTTGAGAAGAAAATTGGTAGTGAATATGTTTTTTAAAAAAGTTTTACTGGTATCATAATTTACTAAAAAATGACCATCTCATTTGGTTGGAACTTCAATTTAAATTTTTAATAACATAATTAAATTGATTGAGATTTGAGGCTTGAAATAGCTAGTAGGTATATAAGATTGTTGATCAGATAACAGAATTTTGATAAGATGTTCACATTTTAAAATTTACAAGTTGGGAAGCTGATGACTCCATTTTATGAGCCAGGAAACTGAGCCCCATTGAAGCTGTGACCTGGCTGGGGCCACACAGCCTAGTACTGGGCTTTTCCCCTACATGTCATGTTTCCTTTGACTTCATTAGTTCTGAGTAATAAGCTGAAAACAATACAGCTTGTTTGGATCATTTATATTGGAAAAAAAATACTTTGGGATTTTCAAAAATGTGAATGTATTTTCCTTAGGAATTACACTAACTAGCTGTCTAATGGAGTCCTGGATCTATCAATTACTAACTGTATGAATTTGTTAAAACCAAATTAATCTCTGAATCTCCTCTCTTCTCATGAGCTGATTTTTTTTTCCTTAAGGAATTTTGTATTACTTAGCTCACACACTCATTTTGAAGATGGAAATTACAATAGAAAATGTAAGAGTGCTTATCAGATATCCAGATTGTGTGCTTCAGAAGAGCTCTGTGCATTACTCAGATTGCCACCATTGGTCTACACTGCTAAAAGCAGATCCTTGTTTAGATAGTATCTGAACCCCTCTCCTACTGTAGGAAACATGATACAGGGAAGAAGTATGGGCTCTGAGGTGGACAGACCTGGGCTGGAACTGCAGCTGCACCATTTACTGGTCGGGAACGCCTGGCAAGTTAACCTCTCTGAGCAAGCTTCCTCACTTGTAAAATGGGGATAAAAAACACTGTAGCTGTTTTGTGATCATTACAAATACTGGATGGACATTTAGCATCTAGCAAAGTGAAGTCCCTGGCTTACAGTGTATTCTCAGTCAATACTATTGATTAGAAGTTTTTAGTTATAACCTTTTATACTAGTAAGAATTGATTTATTTAATAGTATTAGCTCAGGAGGTAATGGTCCCAAAGGGTTCCTCACCAAACACAAGAACTTGCAGCATCTCTTTTTATAACCTGTTTATGGTAACAGCTTAATTTAGATAGATAACTTGCAAATGCTCGTGCCCAGATGCTACAGGCTGAGGAGACTTCCAGCACCTCTCAGCTGAATGAATTAATGATGGCGTCCCAGACAACTCTGCTCTCTCAGGAACCACGAGCAGTAGCTGCAGATGTAACTGAGCTTAAAGGGACATTTCTGATCAACCTGGAAGGTAAGACGGAGGTGACAGTGACACTGCTGTCTGGGGAACTGAATGATAATTATAGGTCATCTCCAGCTTTGCAGTGGACTACTTGTATTCTAAAGGCACATATACACTTGGACTACGGTTTTCTATGGAAGCAGCATCAACAATGGCCAGGTTTCTAAACTAGCTCTCAAAGTGCTGCACCTGCCGATCTTGGGAACACAGGGGTAGGGGGAGGAGACGGAATAAGTCACTGTCACTGCATGTGAAGTCAGTCTACCTTACTTCGGTTGGCTTTTGTGCCCCTGTCCTTTGATACTTAGTCCTGCCCAGCCCTGCTACCCTTCCCCACTGTTGAGTCTAAAATTTCTTACTATGCTCACCCCAAATTAAAGTATTATGTAGCCACTGTTAATGAAGAATCAAGGAAGAAGTTTTATTGAACTCATTCCCACATTGGTATCTCATAAGCATTTTGTAGTTATTTTGTTTGATAGGGGATTTTGTCAACTTAATTCATTCTCGTTGATGGAAAGGAGGCCGAGTAATGTTAACAGAGAAAAACATGCAGATATTCTGGGAAAAGTGATGCTGTCTGTGTTTTTCATAATAGCTTTTAGGTACCAGCAGCAGGTGGGAGGCATCAGCTGAAATCTGAGGCCTGGCAGCATTGACCATGTAGTAGATTCTCGCTTAATGTGCTTGTCCAAATGTTGATCTACATTCTCTATGCAATGACTAGAAAATAATTTACTTTCTTTACTGTACATTACCAGTCTGAGGTCTGTTCATTGTGGAGAAGTTTTTGTTTCCTTTTGTCCAAACCAAGAAGTTTAATGTGGGGACACTGCCATTGTCAGTCTAATTTGGCTCTTTTTAAAATGCTTAATCCAGTATGTAGCTGGAGAGGCAGTGTAATTTATCACAACTGTACCCAGATGAAGAGCTAGAAGGCCTGCTCTGCCTGAGTAGATACAGAACTCAGTGACCTGTGGAAAAATCAGTCTCTCAGGGTCTCAGATTCCTCATCTCTCCCCAGTCAGTCAGGTTGTATGAGTCCACTGTCTTGGCTGTTTATGTACAAATGTGCAAATGAAGCAGTATTTTCCAAGGCAGGAAGGAGGAAGCTTTGAAAAAGGAGCATCTGCCAACCAATTAAAAAATAGAGAGCTGTACAAGTTCAGTGGCCTATCAATCACAAATACTCCTCACGTGTTTTTCTTTCATAGGTGGTGATATTCGTGAAGAGTCTTCATATAAAGTAATTGTCATGCCAACTACCAAGGAAAAATGCCCTCGCTGTTGGAAGTACACCGCTGAGTCATCAGACACACTGTGTCCGCGATGCGCAGAAGTTGTGAGAGGGAAGTAATACCTCACTGTGTGTTGAGGGCTTTCTGAGCAAGAACTTCCTGACGGGACTGCCTGGGGGTTTAGGTGGATTGTTCACAGCACTGGAAAGAAATCCAAGATTTAGGTAATGAGTGGAAGAGTCAATGGTAGAGGATGAGAGTCAGAGTTACAGCTACAAGTTTTTTCTGTAACTAAATAAAAAATAATGTGTATATATACACATGGAAAAATATACTTATGCAGATGGATCCATAATGGACTTCCTCAGAACATAGACACTGAAAATGCTTGCCTACAAATGTGGCTCAGCCGAAAATGTTTTATATTTTATCAGTCTTCTGGACTCAGTATTTAAGTTCTATAATGTCTAAAAATAAAGGCACCTGGGAAATTACTGACTGATGGTGGTAAAGGCACCTGGGAAATTACTGACTGATGGTGGTGCAAAAGTTGTGAATATCCAGTAAAAACCTGTGGTTTTGAAGGGGAATGGCAGAGGGGTGTCTCGCTTAAGAGATGATGACAAGGGTAATTTCACTCCACCTTAACAGCACGCACCGACCTTTTCAGAACAGCTAGTTTTTGGGTTGCCTCAGAAGGGAGGACATCACCAGGTTTGTTATTCTCCTGTAAGAGCGGAAAGTATCTTAATACTTATATTTATAAATGTTAAGGAAACAACATGAAAGCTGAAAATTTATTTCACTAATACACATAAAAGTTCACTACAATGAACAGACACAGAAAATAGCAGTATATACAGAATTTGACTACTTACAATACATTACAGTAGATAATAGGGCATTTTATAAACAATTCAGTACTGGATTAAAATCTTTCCAAGGATGGTTAATTCTGTTTAGCAGAAATATAGCAAATCCATTCCTGTCAGGGTGAGAGAGGGCCTTCACTGTTGCTATTGAGTACTTTAAAAATATTTGTCTCTTATAAGTGAAATGAACCACAGCAACTGCTAAGTGAACTTATTATTCCATGTATGCTTAGTGTTATTAAATCTGAGTTTTCTGTGATTTTAAATTGTAATCAATTTTTTTTTAAAGAAAGCAATTTAAATTGAACACTGTTTACTTTGACCTTAGTTTAATTTCTATAACAAAGGTGAAACACTTTTCTCCATACCTCATTTTTCTTTTTGCAAAAGCATGAACCATTTAGAAGCTTGGTGTGCTATATTCCTCTTCATCTGCATTTATCCTGTCTCTTCTAGTTCTACATCTAAATACAACCTGTAATGTAGAATTTATGATTATTTGAACGTTTTTGTTTTCCTTTGCATTATACAACAGAATTTAACAAGGTACAAAATGCCTATTTAATGTTCATGAGGAAAGGTGTATTGGGGGGGTGGTGGAAGTCGATCTAAGAAAACACTACTCGCTGGTTATCGGTTTCCCACCAATAACTGCAGTATGTGCAACATAACCTGTTTCAGAAACCGTCCATTCTGTGTAGTGATTTGTGGCTCTTCGTGGTTACACAATGCATACACAGGTATTTATTTTCCTTTCCTCTATCAGATTTATTTTAAAAGCCCTTAATGAAGTAGTAAAATATTTAACTGCTTTTTTTAACCATACAACTGAGAATTCAATTTTTAAATTCTTTGAATGGCAAAGTTTAGGATTACAAATCTAACTAGACTCAATGATTTGTTATGGTTCTAGGAGCCATATTTCAGCTGATTAATATTCTCAACAATCCCCAAATTTGATTACATGTCCTACTAGAATAAGTTCAGCCAGTTTTGTTATCTAAAATGCTTATTAGATACCCTCTCCCCCAAAAGTGATAATGGAATCAAAGTGACTGATTTAATCTTTAAAAATGCCTGTAATTCCAAGTTTCTTTGACCAGCCTCCAAGATTCATAACTACTTTCAGAGTATTTAGAAAAGTCACAGAAAGAACTAATCTTTCAGAATACACACAAGTGACTATATAAAGCTAGACACGCTTACGAGAAATCATATAAATGTGTCTGGATGGGGCAGCAGAGATCCCAGCAGAGGCTGAGAGGCTAGACCAGCCCGAGGTCGTTTTCAGTGTTTCTATCGCAGCGTGTGCCTCAATCAGACATACAAGGCCCTCACCCCACGTCCTCAAGACATCTGAAAAATTAATCTTTCAAGATTTTATCGACAAATGAAACTAATTATTAAGTAAGTTTTAGACAGTTCTTATTTGGATGTGATCTCTTAGTTAAAAAGAATTTATTTTACATTGGGATATCCTCAAACATCAGACTTTTCCTTTATGTTCCTGATACAATGCCTCAAATCTGTACTGTTGCGAGAGTTGGCTTCTTCCTAAGGAAGTGAAGAAACAAACTTCTGTATCACAGCGAGTTGCTATGAATAACAGCCGTGACCCAGGACATGTCAGTACTCGTACTGTATGGCTACATTCCGAAGATTTACCATAATAAATACTTGGTGTTATTTGTACAGCTCAAAGCACTTCTTACAGAGTTTTGGTTAATTTGGTTTTAATCACCAAATGATTATTCAGCACTTGGACTGCTCTAGGCACTACAGGGTACAAAATTAGTTGTATTTATCCTCTCAAGCCAGCTGTGAGGTAGGTTCGCTAAAGCTGTAGTATCATCACTAAGCATTTTCTGTATTGTTCCTAAGAACAGGTAACATTACCAAATCCCGGAAGCAGACATCTCAAGACACTCGTAGGAAAAATAAAGTTGGACCTTAGATCTTTAGCATCTTTGCCCCTTTTTTTTAAACGTTAAGTTTTACAAGATAATACATTTTTACATTTACCTGATGTGGATACAGCTTTGAGTCTTGGCAAAAAGCAAATCTTAACTTGCATTTTAATTAATTTTGCTGTGTTGCTTGCATCTTAGATTCTGTTTTGGCAAGTACAGCAGGTTAAGGGTTCTATTTAGTGTCCATTCTGATGAATATATGATCTTCAACCCATTATTCCTCCACAGGCAGGGTCATCGTCCTCTGATGGCAACAGCATAACCTCTGGGAAAGAAACCTGTCAGCGTCCAGATCTCCAGGGGGCAGTGCCCCAGTACGGGACTAAGCATGATAACAAAAGCATTTTCCCAACATTTGTTAAAAGGAAGTGGTGTATTTCTCTCATTTAACTGATGGGGACTATACATGAACACGTTTAAATTTAATTACAATAACGTTTTGAGTATGAAATAGAAGAAGAACATAATCTGTAAATTATAACCAATTTTAAATAGCAAAGTTTAACAAAGCTACTTAAGTGCCTGAATTAAAAATAAACAGTAAAACATCTGCAAGAAGAATTAATAGTATAATTGATACTTGCTCATATTTTATCATCAGTATTAACCAAAGGAGGGGAATTTAGCCAAGACTGCACTTTTTAAAAGTAATAATGTATTTTTATTTATTTTACAAAAGGAAAAAAACCATATTCCCTCCATAAAATTCCAGATCTTACTGTGTAAAATAACCATGCACTAATTCATATTATAGTCACACAATTTTAGACTGTTTACAGTAGATAAGTGTCATAAAGGAGGAATAGCTATGGCTTCCACAGCTTCCGTGAGGTGTAAGGCTAAACTATACTGCCCGTGGTTTTCTGGTAAAAGCTCAATTACTTTATTTACTAGCTTAGCTGTTGTTGCAATTGGCACTTCTGTGTTTTGAAGATCCTGGGGGTTCTGCAAATGGGACACAAAAATAACCCGTCAGTTACATACAACTGAATCATCTTACTTGAACTTAAGAGTTAGCCAGAGAGTAATTTCCCAGTAAAAATGCTTTTCTTCAGAACTAAGTAGATTAAACTTAAATTTTTCCTCTATGAAAAATGCATATAAGAAAACACCCAGTGGCCTGCCGACTCCTCTCACTGCCGGCACTTACCATGGCCTTCAGCCAGGTGCACAGCGTCGGGGGCAGCCTGGCGAGTAGCTCCAGCCCCTCTCTCGTCTGCGTGCGCAGCACCGCGTGCGCCAGCCGCTGCCCTATCAGCACCAGCAGCTGGGAGGCCAGGACCTCTTTGTCCTGAACCTGGAGGATGGCCTGTGGAGATGAACGTGAACAAACAGATGCAAAAGCTAACAGCTGTACTTACTTTAGGAAAGGTACCACCCGTGCCTAGTTCGGTGCCTAGGAGAGGCTACTTCATTTTTGAGGTATGGCCATTTATACAACCAAAATAAAGCCCAATTCAAACAGCATTTAAAACCCAAAGTTCTGCTCGTCACCTGACTTTCCTTCTCTTATCTCCTAATTTTTCAGTTCACCATGACTACAGGAGTCATTTTCAAGCTTTAGGCAAAAGAAGGGATTATATTAAATCATGTTGTGACTGCTTAAACCCTCTGATGGCTTCTGAATACACTTCAAATAACCACGGGCTATGAGACCTCCTGTGACCTGGTCCCTGACCTCAGACCTCGGCAGGCAAGTTCGTCCCTGCCTCAGGGCCTTTGTACTTCGTGTTCTTTCTGCCTCTAGCAATGTTCCCCCGGTTTTCTGAGTGGCTGGGCTGCTGCTTATCCTTGGGGGCTCAGCTCTCATGTCACCTCTGACCACCCTATTATACTTCTGTTTATTCACATGGTCTTGTGAATTTTCTTCACAGCATTTACCACTCAGTACAGAACTGAGCGTGCTTCTCTGCTCCTGCAAGTAGACTGTGGATTCTGAGGAAGGCACCCTGTCTGTTTTGTTTATGGCTCTGTCCCTCTGCATAAAACAGGCCCGGCATACGGCAGGAGTTACACTGAACACTGACCAGAAACAGGAATCTGATTAGTTTTTTATTTTAATTCTGTTCAAGTTTTGTGCCTAGAAGTTCTAACAAAAGAAGGAAAAGCAAAAAGCTTTATTGGCGACTTTACTGATTCTTTACTCCAGCTATCAATTTTAAAACTTGAGCCCAAATGACATTCACCGGGTGATTATTACCTCTTCTCCTAAGTGGTCAGCTCCATAGCTGTAGAGTTCCCCCACATAATGCCTCCTAACAACATCTTCACTAACTTGAAGGTGATGGGCCAGATCCAGGGCCAGCACTGGCCAATCTTGGTCTTTCCCAAAAAGAGTGGTCAGTGCCTCTTCTGAGGAGTCTTTGTCCTTCGTGACTGCATGTCGGGCCTGGACAGCTGCACTGACGACTTTCAATAAGAACTTGAAGATGGGGAAAGAAGGATAGCAACATCTTAGTATGTTTCATTTAAAAATATGCAAATCCAAGTAATCGTTGACTTTCCTGTCAATTACTGTGGCTTTTCCATTAAAATAGTTATCAAAAAAAGACACATAATTTAAAGGGAAATTAACTCTCAAGAATACCTTAGAGGTGGTCATCCCAATAACTGTATAATTACCTGCTGTCGTACAGAAATAAAATTTGCATCCATTTCCCCACTAGGTAATAACTGAATTGAAGTTAGGTCTTTGAAAAATGCGTTCTTCCCCTAAAGAGAAAGAAGAGACCGAGAAAACTGATGAGTATGAACTGTTATTAAGAAGTGAAAAAAAGATTTAAAAACGAAGTCATTTAATCAAGAATAACTCTTTGATTTACTTTGTCTTTGAACAAGAACACTTAATTCTATTCATTTAATTTTTATGACTATTATCTAGCGTGTGGTAGGCAGCCTTTAGGGTGGGCCGCAGTGGTCCCCTCCTCCTGGTACCCGTGCCTGTGTAATCCCATTCCCCTGAGGGGGTGCTGGTGACTCACTGCTAGTGAACAGAATTAGGCAGAGATGAGGCACGTCACTTGCGAGATCAGGTAACAAAAGGGCTCTGCCCTCTGCCCTAGGAGCTCATAATCACTCTCACTTGCTCGGAGGGCTGCTGTGCCGTGAGCTGCCCTATGGAGTCACGCGTGTGGCAAGGAACTGAATCCCGCTGGTAGCCGTGTAAGCCTGGAAGTGGGTCCCCAATCCCCACCCTGGTGGAGCCCTGAGGTGAGACTGCAGCCCTGGCTGACACCCCAGCTGCAGACTCGCAAGAGACCTGGGGCCAGAGCTACCTAACAAGACTCACAAACATGCTACTCATTTGCTGTTTTCAGCCACTAAGTTTGGGGATCATTTGTTGTGCAATAATCGATAACTAATACATAGTATATACTCTGCATCCTCTTAAAAACACTTGTTGAACTGTTTAAAAACATTTGTTTCAGAGAACAGATCTGTTTCCGAAGAGCCAAAAAGGAATATCAGAAAATAGGATTTCAGAAGTCCCCAGGAAGGAAATGTAATACAGAGCAAAGAGCTGGAAGACCCAGGCTCTAGTCCCAGGCCCAACCCTTCCGAACAGGTCACCTTGGACAAGTGACCCCACCATCCTGGGCTGCTGTTTTTTCAGGTCATGCCAGATATCACCTAAGGTACTTTCTAGACCTAATCTATGACTGCAGGTCAGCTGGTGTGACTGCCAAGTAGGGTGAAGCCACTCATCCTTTAGTGGTGAGAGATACCAGACTTCCAAGGGCAACCCACCGCATTTGGACATCACCGTTTGAAAGTTTTCCCACACACTCACCCACAGTCTGTTACTCTACAGTTTCTACCTGGAGGTCTTAAAATATAAGGGTCTATTCTACACCAGAGCCTTTGGATTGGGAGTATGTGTGCACATTTATTATTTACTATGTTCCAGACATGAAGCACTTCATGGTGAGTATGTCACTTAACCCTCATGACAACCATGAGGCAGGCAGTAGAATCATCACTCTCAGGCTAGGAGAACTGAAGTAACTCTAGCCAGCAAACGGCAGAGGTGGGATTCCGCTTCACCTGCCAAAACACACTGCTTTGGTATTTGCACCTGAGAGTCACACAGCTGTCTCAGGCCATCCCAGCATGATCCGGGCTGAGACTAACATCACCACTGTGCTTGTACAATTCTGGACATGTTCTGGTTTCAAAAAGTACCTTTTTGAGGGGAGTACTGAGCTAGGCACTTTATTTTGGTTGCTTTAAAACAAAACAAAAGAAACTTTTAAGTACTTATTGAAATAAATTTCTTAAAACATACTATTTCTGCTTATATATACTCTCAGATTCAACACTTCCAAAACCATTGTAAATGGCTTCCTTGTAAATGGCATGCCCAGTCTCCCAAACTTGAAATTGGATTTAATTTTAATCCCCTCTCCTTCAGCACTGAACCTAGTCTGTCATTAGGTTACTGACTCCTCGAAGTCCCTTCATGATCTGTGTTATTTCTCCCCAGTCCACATCCTCACCAACTCCTGATTTCCAGTGGTTTCCCAGACTCTACTCACCATGCCCTCCCGTGCCTTCTGCAGACCTCTGTCATGTAACTTCTCTTTATCACCTCCTTACTTATGAATGCATTAAACATTTATTGGGCTCCTGTTATGTGGCCAGCATGGCACACAGACATGGGGATATGGCAAAGAGGTGGTCAGTTCAGGAAATGTAGACAAAGACTTTGAAGCGAAGGTGACACTTAAGCGATAAATGAATAACAAATAGGAGCTGACCATACAAAATAGTTGCCTGTGAAAATGGAACGCTACAAACAAGACGAGAGATGATAAAAATGTCTGCCTTCCCTGAGGGGTGGAGGGTAGTGAACAGTGGCTAGAGCACAAGGTAAGAGAGGAATGGACAGTGTGGCAGGAAAGGTAAATTATGGGGTGGGGAAGCCTCCTTCCTCGGGCTCCACGTTTCCCCGTGGCAGGCAATATTAGCAATATGCCGGGTCTCCTGCTCTCACTCACTGCTGCCCAAATGGACGGTGCCTTTGGGCGAAGGAACCGAGCTCTCGGCAGCGCCCTGCTCCCCCTTCTTCCGGGACGCAGCCTTCCTGGGGGAGCGCCTGTCCTCTGCTCCCGGCGCCAGGAGCCCGACGGGAAGCCTGCAGGTGTCCGCGGGAGCCTTGGCTGCGCAAGAGCGGGACCATCGTTTACTGACACAAGCTGGGGTGGAGAAGCCAGTTGAGGCTGTGTTTTACGTACTGGCATGAAACTAATACAGTTGAATCTGTGTTTTGGGAAGAAAGCTCTGGCAGCATGCGACTGGGTGGAGGGAAACTGGAGGCTGCTGTCCCACCCTAGGGGAGACGATGAGGCCTGGGCTCAGGCTACAGTGATGGAGGGGGACGGACAGAAAGGATTTAAGGAAGAACGGATAAGAATGAACTTATGGTGACTGTGGGACTTGAAGAAGGGAACTGAGCTAGCTGTCTCCAAGGTTGCTAGTTTATGCCAGGGCACAGACAGTGACATCACTCATCAACTGACCAAGCCAGTGAACTCGGGGGGACCAGCAAGTGTAGGTAAGGGTAGGTGAGGGCAGAGAGAGATTTTAGGAAGGAGGTATCTGCAGTCCACAGCACGTGCCAAGAGAGGCATTCAGTAGAAATACGTGCCCCAAACTCTGGGGACAGGTCAGGCCTGGAGACACACACGAGGGAGAAAAGGAGTGTATCCAAGAATGTGCAGAACAAGAAGGGCGGATGGCTGCGAGGGCAGAACCCTGGGACACCAATATTTCAGGTAGCTCCGAACAGGGAGCCTGACGAGGAAGAGGGGACAGAGACCCCCAGGACGAAGAATCCTGTACAAGACACACGCGAAGGGCTGAACGACTTCTCTTCGATCAGCCAGCCCTGCTAGACCCTCAGCTCCGAGAGGCTCTGAAGTCCTCCGAGGATTACCTTGCTGTCGAAGAGGGAGAGTGGCTTGACGGCCTTCAGGGAGAACCTCGTGACGGCGTACAGGAGGGCACACAGGGCGGAGTGGTGCTCCACCAGCGGGTAGTGGATGGGCCTCTGCTCCAGCGCCAGCTCCACGATGGAGGCCGGTCCTTCCACGGCCAGCCAGGCGTCCTCCGCGTCCACGGCGGGCACTTGCATTTCATCCCGGCTGACATCTGCCTGGGAGTTTTGAGAAGGGAGAAATAACAGTTTGCAAACATCTTAAGGAGCTTACTACCAGCAGCAAAGTACAAACCCTTATTTCTCCCCACCCCTCAAGTTATAATAAAAAAAAAAAAAACATAAAATCTAATTCTAATAAGAAACATCACTATTTTTAGGCTTAAGTCAAAACTTCGAAGTGAATCAATGAAAAATAATCTCTTTTTATAGTTCTTAAGTCCAATGACTTTCAAAATATTTGACACTTTAGAGACAGTTCAGAATGAAAATACAGCTCCTTTACCTCCATTAAAGTCTGAAGAAGATCCCAGCAACAGCCAAGGAAAGATGTCATTGCTGTGTCGCTCATCCCCACATCCTGTTTTTAAGAAGGGACATAATTAGCTCCAGCAGCAAAACTGCTAGTTTTTAATCAGAAAAATAAACAGAACACAACGCACCTATTCGACTGACTTTCTACACTGAATAGACAGCTAAGAATTTAAAGTCAAGGCACTAGCACATTTTAATTCCTATCTTTAGATTCAACTAATTTTAAAATTCGGCTTTAAAAAAGATGGTTCTACCCTCAACTTTTAAAAAATGAGTGTCTTTCTGTATTGGAAAGACGCAGTGTCATCAGTTAACCATAGATTGCGGGGTGGCACTCCCGCTCACATCTGGCTCGCTGAGGCATTTGCTAGCCAAACCATCACAGTATGCGGTAAGATTCCTCTCATGTGTGAATCTTAAAAGTTCCAAGAAAACAGCTTGGTCTGGTTCCAGAGAATCTTTTTTTTTTTTTTTAATTTATTTTTATTTTTGGCTGTGTTGGGTCTTCGTTTCTGTGCGAGGGCTTTCTCTAGTTGCGGCGAGCGGGGGCCACTCTTCATCGCGGTGCGCGGGCCTCTCACTGTCGCGGCCTCTCCCGCTGCGCAGCACAGGCTCCAGACGCGCAGGCTCAGTAGTTGTGGCTCACGGGCCTAGTTGCTCCACGGCATGTGGGATCTTCCCAGACCAGGGCTTGAACCCGTGTCCCCTGCATTGGCAGGCAGATTCTCAACCACTGCACCACCAGGGAAGCCCCCAGAGCATCTTTTAGGGACTGAATTGAACCCTCTGAACAAAACTAGGATCCCCAAGCCAGTGAACTAAACACCAGACTGATGCTGTGGGCAACGGATCCTTCCTGAAGGGGCCTGTCGAAGGGGCCACTGTGCTCACGTGCAGTCTTTTTTAAACCAAGAGCCAACAAATACCTTACATCCCTGAGTAAGTCATCCTTAAGGAATACAGCATGTGTGTGTGTGTGTGTGTATGTACACACATATATGAACGGTAGTCATACAGCCACTCTCAAGAGCATACAGACGAATTCTTCAACAGTGGAGATTTTTCAGGATTAAGGGCCTATAATGGCTGGATTCCTGTGTCCAAATATTTATTAAGATATTTGTAATAAGAACATTTCAAAGTTTTGAGCAAACGCTAGCACTGTGAATCACTGACCTCAAATATAATCCCCAGTATCCATGGACTGGAACATTATTTAAGACTATTTGTACAACGGCTATTAGATAAAGGTAGATCAAACTCACTACTCATATGAATCCACTTCCATTATAAATTTCTAATTTGAAGGACAGCAAAAATACGCAGCAGTGGCCGCATGTTATCCTCCTGTCCACAGTCCAAAGTTGAAGACATCTTGGCAAACTTAGTTTCAACATACTATCTGATAATCTGGAAAGGTAAATTAAAATTGGCCATAGTTCATGACCAGTTTCCTTATTAATATACTATTCTCTTTCCATTTTTCTTATCTCCCGATACGTCATCAAAATGGTTAAAGGCAAAGTTCAACCCTACAGTTAATAAGGTACTATATAAAGTGCAAAATTAACAACTATACATCTAGTTAAGGGAGATTCACTTACCCTTCGGCATAACCTATCCTTTGGTGCTTTTCCAACCTGAGACAAGAGGACGCAAGATGCTGTATTTAATTAATAATTTAAATCAAAAGGCATTACTATGGTACAGGAAGTAAAAAGTTACCAAATTTTAAAAATGTAAATGCAGCTGTAAACAAAGGCAGTACTAATTTCATCAATTAAACATTGGTTCTACTCATTTATAACAAAAAGCAACTAATTTTGTGGTGGAACTTAAAAATATATTACGAAAAATACACTGGGCTCACAAATCATCCTTTTCAAAAATACTTATTTTTGAACTATTAAATAAGAAAAACTCCAAAAATCTGGTTCCCACTTTGCATAATCAAATCACTGTACTACCTTAAAACCTAGAACCAAACTCAAGGCTATGAATAAGGAGCAGCTAAGAATTCTGCTAGTTGATGAAGATACACAATACAAAACTTTAAATGGTCAGAAAGAAGGAAAAACAATCAAAAGCAGACAGAAGTTATATTCCTGGCTCAGAAAATCAGCTGGTGTCCTTATTCAGTAAGTAATTAGTAAGATTCAACTGTATACTTTATACAGGGTAATAAGTGGGGGAGATAAAGGTTCTGCCCTTCAGGAACATTACTTGATAAGACAATTCACAGCAAACAGTGAAAATGAAAAGGACAAAAGACTCTTCGCCTCATTACCTCTCACTGCGATTACTGCAATGGCCTTCAACCCCAATTTCAACATACTTCACTCTGTTGCCAGAATCGTTTTTTAAAGATGCAAATCTGAACATATCATTCCTCTGCTTAAAACTGCCCCAATGTCTTCAAGACAAAATAACAGCTACCGTTTACTGCGCCCTCACCAGTGGTGCCAGGCGCTATGCTAAGTAGTTTACACATGTTAGAAAACCCCAGATCCATAGCCCACACAGGAAGTTCTCCACAGTTGGCTTCCTGCTCCTGTCTATAGCCTGTACTTCAACCAATCAAAGCTACTTACAGCTCTCTGAATCCAACATGCTGTCTCCCATCTCCAGGACTTTTTGCTGGAAACATTTTCCCCTCACCCACTTTTTACTGATTCATATATACTCATCTTCCAAAATTCAGCCCAGGAGCCTTCCCTCGTCATTTACTTCCTCTTCTGAGTCCCAAGAGCACCCTATTGTCTGTTTAGCATCTTTCTGATTGTGGGTTCTTTGAGGGCAGGGGCTGTGACTTTTATCTCTGCAACCACAGAACCTAGCACAGTCCTTGGCACGTAAGAGATACTTATAATAAATATTTGTTGAATGAATGATCCTAAACTCTCTGCTTCCTGGTTCAGGACTGCTTAAACCCCAACCCGAGTTTTGAGGGTCAGATGGGACAGTGGGTATAGAATGCTGAACATCTGTACACGGTAACACAAACATAGAGAAGGCTTTGTATTATTAGTCTCTCAAGACGGTGGTCAGAGGTGAAATAGAACAATATCATAAAGGCCAGAAGGAGTGCGTTTCAAGAAAGCAGCAGGTAAGTGGTCAAGAAAGATGAGCGCACAGGAAAGAACTTAGATTTAGCTACAAAAAAAGGTTACCAATGATGTCAAAGCACTTTCTAGAGGAGCCATGGCCTATAGGGGGTCTGAGCTGCAGTGCTGTTTTTGGTTTAGGAATGTCTGTCATTGTACATTTCAAAGAACATATTGTCATTATAGTGGTAGTTCTGACATCCACTTAACTGCCGCCAGAGTAACCTACATTCTCACCTGGCCTGTAAAGCACACTGACAAGCGTCCTGGCCACACTGCTTGAGGCCCAAAGGCAACCCTCCAGTACACCAGCAGCTTCTCCCACCGGTTGAGTTATAGGCTTACCTGTTAGGTTCGTTCCCAAATCTACTTATGCTGGTTGTACATCCTGTAATTAAGTAACTGATGAAATACGAACGAGGAAAAAAGGGAGTTCTTTATGTGAATACCGTGTTGACCCCTTTAAAAAGATTTATGGAGGCGAGTAGCTAACTCCTAGGTCTACTGGATTAGATACAGAGGAAACAACTACAAAACTAGGGGATAAATTATAAAAATCTAAAGATTTTGCACTCAGATTGCATTATAGCTTTAAAGAAACAGGATCTAGAAATCACAGGCAATGCTTTATGGGTGAGGTTAATGTAGGAAAACCTAAGTAAAATTGCAATCGACCCTATTTAGAGAAAATATCTTTATCTTGGCGCTACATCCAAAGATTGGCAAGGAATTGTGCATTTATAGGTTTTAATTTAAAATAAAGTGCAAATCCTTGCTTGAATCGACCACGGGTCCTAATCACTTGGGTTAAGAGGCTTTTACAGGACATTACTCTCTTTCAAGGATTTGGGCTCTTCAAGTCATCATCATCAAAATGCCAGCACAGCTGAGCACAAATAAAATGTAATATCAAATAAAAAACAGTCTAACAAGGCCTAATATAAGTAATCTTTCTTATATCAGTCAATTATTAAGGGAGCCAAATAAACAAGAAGTCGGTACAGGAAATTTACAATTACCTTACCTTATCCATCAAGTACGTAGCAGCAGAAAACCTTTTAACTAAAAATGTGTTCCACATCATCAGTGCGATGCCTGAACAACAAGTAAAGTAAAGCAGTGACCAGAATGCTTCTATATTTTCTCTTTCATCATATATAACAAATTGCTGTCTTCCTTAAGCTTATAAAACTTTCTGGGCTATTTATTTAGGTATTATTTCTTATATCTTACAAAATAAAATTAATAAAAACCTTTATCTTTAATAAAAATCAGAACTGGGCCGCGTGAGAGGATATCCAAATGGCCAGTAAGCGTAAGAAAAGACTATGTCATTAGTCATGAGAGAAATAGAGATTAAAACTACACAGAGATAGCATTACACAACCAACAGAAAGGCTAAAATTTTTTTATATGACAACACCAAGTGTTGACGAGGATGTGGAAACAATGAGAATGCTCATACACTGCTGGTGGGATAATAAATTGGTAAAACCACCTGGAAAACTACTTGGCAGTATCTACCTAAGCTAAGTATGTCTACCGTGTGACCCAGCAATTCCACTGCAGAAACAATCACAAAAATATGTAGGAGAGAGTCAAGGACAGCTTTATGCATAACAGCCAAACACTGGAAACAACCCCAATGGAGTTTTCTAATATGTGACCACTAAATAAAGTGATATACAAAAAAAGTATTAAAAAAGCAAAACAAAATACAAAAAAACTGTTTTTAAAAAACCCAACCAAACAAAAAATCTGGGCTTTACATGTCCATATACAATAAACTGTGGCACTGACATTAAACTTCTGTAACAGGTGACAGGCAGTGTAAACATGACATTTCACATGCTGTATTATTACCCACACAGCTGCTTCTGTATCTAGGAGTGAGGTCCTGCAGAGGAAGCCAGGAAGCTTACTCAATGCACAAATTGGGTAAATTTTTTTTGTTTTTAATTGAAGTATAGTTGATTTACAATGTTGTGTTAGTTTCAGGTGTACAGCAAAGTGATTCAGACGTATATATTCCTTTTCAGATTCTTTTTCCTTATAGGTTATTACAAAATATTGAGTATAGTTCCCTGTGCTATATAGTAGGTCCTTGTTGGTTATCTCTTTTATATGTAGCAGTGTGTATATGTTAATCCCGAACTCCTAATTTATCCCTCCCCTGACAAACTGGGTAAAGTTCTAACTTGAAGAAATACTAGCCTGAAGTCAGTAGGTAACTTAATTTTTTCAGTAATGATAGAATATTCTAGAGACAATATTTTCCAAATGAGTCACTTTAAATCATTTTTTTCCCCCTTTGGAAGAAAGTAAGAGCTAAGATATGAATATATAAAATAAATTTTAAGTCCTTATCATGTAAAATGAGACATTTTAGAATTTCTGCAGTTTGACCTCATACCACCTGCAAGAAGGTGTTACAGGAGAGGAAAGAAGTAGCTTCTCTAGAATGTATCACAGAGACATAAAGGTGATACCTCCACTTACCTGGACCCAAACCTAGTCTCACCACTAAGTATTTTATTAACTTCCTATCTTAGTATCTGACTAGCCTAGTACTGAGCTCCTTGATTAATTCTTATAGGGAAACTCATCTATCTATTAAATGGAACCAGCAATCTGGTGACAATTTTTCTACAGTAATTTGTAACCTTTTTTTCAAGGAGACATCAGCAGTCCCCGTGGTACAGCAGCCAATGGAGAATACTCATGTTTATCAAAAGAAGCACAAGGTGGAAGGGATAAATTAGGAATTTGGGATTAGCAGATACAAACTATACTATATATAAAATAGATAAACAACATGGTCCTACTGTATAGCACAGGGAACTATATTCAATATCCTATAATAAACCATAAGGGAAAAGAATATGAAAAAGAACATATATGTGTATAACTGAATCACTCTGCTGTACACCAGAAACTAATACAACATTGTAAATCAACTACACTTCAATAAAAACATTTTTTTAAATTGATGCAGATACTGACACAGACGAGTCATTTTGTAAACAAATGAAATAAACTTAGGTTACTGATAAATACAAAAAAAAAAACGAAGAGGAAGAAGAAGCACAAAGTAGTTTGTAGGGTACAGTATTATTAGGCTTTGGCTATCTAACTTTTTCATCAGGAATTACAGTCCTGAGCAGCCCATTCTTCTCTCCTTATCTACCTGTGAACTACAGAGGGAATCAATAATTCATGCATAACATTCTCCTTACTTACACCGAGCAAGAGTCATCAGTGTGGGAAACTGATTGGTGGGGAGAGAAGGTGATAATTAGTGCCAGCCCCCTCCCCCTTTGGGGACAGCATTTTTTCAAGCAGTTAAAACAGCCAGTACTTTGCATATAGCAATACACAGTAATGTGTTAGGTGGTAGGACTGTCAAAGAAAATTTTAACAGGATGTGAATTTAAGAGACTTGGCTCTTTGGAATGAAACAGTTACGTTTTTTAACACCTGTTTACTTACCATTCTGAACATGTGCATTAAGAATGTGCTCCAAGTGTTCTATTGACCTAACAAAAAAAAGTGCTTCCTTACATAGAGGGAGCAAAAAGAGAAAAAAAAGATATTATTTAATAGGTGTTTCAAATACAAACGGAGACTTCTTACGTACATTTCCACATAAAGTTACCCAAGAATGTTATACTAAGAACACAGAATTATTAGGGAAGAAGTAATTTTGCATAAGATAATGGTCGCTCTTAAATTTACATCATCTATATAATGATTGATTCTTAGGACATCTGGATTCAAAATTTACTGTGGTTTGTACATCATAGCAGTATTCTCTCCAATAAATACTTGAATTTCACACAGATATGAAAACAATAGGTTTACTTTCTTTGCAAATATCATTCATTCATTCTTCAACAAATGTTTATTGAGCAACTACTATGCACCCGTCTGCTGGAGGCACCAGAGATACCGTCATGAACAGAACAGACCCAAATCCTTGCCCTCCCTGAGGTTATGCTCTAGTGAGGGCGCTAGATAATAAATACGATAAGCAAATTACATAGGATGTTAGTAATAAGTGCCAAAGAGAAAACATTAAAGCAGTGAAGGGAAACAGGAAATAGCAGAGGGGATGTTGGAAATTCAACTATTTTTAATCAAGGTAGTTTACATATGAAAACGCAAATATGGTATGTAAAACTGATGAAATTATCTGAATGTCTGCTAAATAAATTTGTGGCCTGTACAATATTAAACACATCACCTTTGCTAATGTGTGTCAGAAGTTCCCCAAAAGTAATTTCGACTGTTTTGAGCCTAATAAGGCTGTGTGTGTAAAATGGTGGAATTGGGATAGGGGCTGTTGAATGGGACAAGGAGATAAATATTTAACAGGAAAAGAACAAGAAAAATGACCACTAAACAAACATTTTAAACTGACCACTTATTTTAAATGTAAACAATTATAATAATCGATACCGATATGCTAATCAAAACATCAGGCACTACGCGTGCATTTTCTTTGTAAGTTGCTACAACCCTTTGAGATACTACTGTTATGGTCCTCATCTACTTAAGGAGAACACTGAGAACAAAGGGCTCAGAAATGTTCCCAAAGGTCACACAGCCAGTAGTGACGGGGCTCAACTCTGCTCCGTCTGGGCCCACTATGCGAACTGCCTCTCGTTTAGAAATGAATGCTGTAACACAGAGGTTTTTTGGTTAAATATCACTTTGTTAGACCTGAATCTGGAATTAATTCATTCAGATTTTAGAAATTACTATGTCTCTGTTCTGGTCCTAACGTTCTTTTCTCATGTGGGAAAAGTATCCTGTTTAGCAGGAGCCTAAATACGTTCACCATTCAGGCTGCAGGGCAGTCAACTGAAGACGGCGATGGGAGGCATATCAAGAGGCCCCCTACCCTAAAAATCATCTTTTGGTCAAAGTTTAATTGATCAAAGACGATTACTTTGTTTGAAGCACTTACTTTTAAAATGTCTTCCTTTAATATGAAAGTGATTACATGTTCAAGACAACATTTTTCTTAGAGGAAGGAAAACTATTGTTATCATTAATGTATTAGTGTGAATTAGTTCATCAATGAGATTTTTCTTCAAAAGTACAACCTGATATAAGGACAATAAAGGAAAGAATTTTGATTTGAGAAGGTTAATTTACCAGAGTACTGACTAAGGAAGCCTATGTGAACGACTGTACAGCAAAGAGAAATACATGTCATATGTTTTCACATCTTATTTTATCCTGGTGTCAACCCTGAAGGATTGGCACCATCATTAAAAAAGGGTGCGAGGAGAAAAACCAGCTTCAGAGATTCAGTGACTGGGCCAAACCCAGACACCTGTCTGGAGTCATCAAGTCCAGGCCTCCAGCCTCCAGGCCTCGGGCCTCTCCCCACGCCGCTTCCAGACTGAGAATGCCTGGGAGCGAGGGCGGCTGCTGGAAGGGGCAGAGAGTGATGCCCCAGCAGAGAGTCAGGTTGGCATCAGAATCTTCACTCTGGCTTTTATCATGATGACTACAATACGAAGAACTGTCTATAGGTAGATGCTATCTCACACAGAAATTCCAAAGGAAATAAAAAATACACTCATCACAATTTAACCAGGAGTAGGGCAAAACACACAGGCGTTAGAGAAACTTAGGCTTGAATCCTGGCCCGACTCAGGCAAGGAACCTGACTTCTCCGAGCCAGTTTTCTCTTCTCTAGAGTGGGGATAATGATGACACCCACACTTCATAGGTTTACGGTGAGGATTTTGAGAGAGAATGTATGAAAAAGGCCTGGCACAGCTCCTGGTATGGAGACATTCCAAAGGGGAAAAAGCCAGTGTTTATAAGTGACTGAAGGAAACAGTCCCACGTATGTACAGCATGAACACAAAACAGAACCAACACTAAAGTGGTGACGAGAGTCGTACCTCCGGATCTTTATTCCACTGAACAACGTACTCCCAGCAGCAATGTGCGTGCAGCACGTCCAGCTCGAGGCTACAAGGAAACTGCTTGTAGGCCAAGTGCAGCAGGTCTGAAAGTCAGAGGAGAGCGATGTATTACTCCTGCCTGAAGGAAAGCTCCGCCCGCCTTCTCTATGTCAGATTTCACGTTACGGCTTACCTGGGATGGCTCCCAAGTCCTTCTCCACCTCTGACACCTCAGATAAACCTCTGTTAATACCTTCTTTGGGTTCATCTGAGTTTTCTGCATCTCTTTCTTTATTAGCCAGTTTTAATACTTCAGGGCTGACATCCTGTTTAAATATCCACTTGGCTACACTGTCTGCAATGCCACCTAAAGTTTGGAGACATGAAAGGAAATGAAAATTGGCAACATCTGCCAAAAGGAGCCCGTACAGCACAGGATCTGAATGTCTCCATGAAGATCTAAGTGCCACGTTGTTTTAAGCCTGAAACTGACCCCAAAGCTATGAGATTTATAGGTGTCGCCACCTACCACTCACTGTATGAGGGCAAGTGGGATATTGGATCTCTAAGGGCATCTTTATACTCTTGTAAAAGATTAGCTAAATATTAATGCAGATGCATATATACGTCTGTACACCACATACCTTCAACGTCCACAAGTTCAAAATGCACTTTATTGGACATAGATGGAGACACGAATGCATGTTTAAAATGCTTTCATTTAAATACAAGTGAAAACAGACTGATTAGCATGATACTTGTGTCTAGGTTTCTCAGGGCAAAACACTACTGTTAATAGTCTACTAACTTGCCTATATGGAATTATTTGGGGGCAAAATTTAGCCATAATTAATTAACAACATGATGCGATACCATATTTCCATCATCAATATAGTTCAGAAAGTTATAAATTATAAAAAACATTCAAGATGAAGAGTCCCATTACCTAAAACAAATAGAATCTTCTGTAATAAACCAAAACTTTTCCTCTCAGTCTTTCTTCCTATTTTGATTCAAATATAAACCTTTTGACAAAAAGAATGTAAAATCATAATTATCAGTGGAAATATTAATAAATGAGAGCAGTATGCCAGGTGATCTGATTTCTTACGTTTGGCTTCTAAATCATTTGATAATTCCCGTTCCAGGATCAAGGTCCTGATCCTATTGCTTGGGTTAATATTAAAATGGTGTTCCTGCATTTTCACCAGGTGGCAGCATGGAGTGTAGTGAGTTTACAATGAAAAATGTTCACAAGCCTTATAAAGAATGAAAAAACGAGTTAACTAAATAAAAACTATAAATACCAGTATTTCTAAACCCAGACATAGAGTCACTCCAGTATCAAATGCCTGACAGAGCGGCTGGTAAGGAGAGGGAGTACGCCACAATAAATTCAAAATTTAAGATGCTCATGATCCTGCAAGATATAAGGAAAGGAACCCAGTGACTCCGGGACAGTAGAAAGTGATGCATCGGAAAAGCAGCATAAAGTTCTGTGGAAGTTAGGAGGAAGAAGAGAGAATCCGCACTTAGCGGATCATGAGAGGTTCCCTGGAGGGAGGCAGCATTCGAGGCGGGCCTTGGAAGGTGAGTAAGATTTAGGACCCATGAGCGGGGAGCAGCTCGGCCTCTCAGACCCAGAGATGGGGAATCACAGATGTTTCACTTGAATTAAAATCTAGCAACAAGCAAGCAAGAGGTGGAAATGAGCTGCATTCCAAGCTGAAGGTGCGTGGGGAGCAGGCTTAAGAGTTTACACTTTGTCCAGCAACTTCTGAACTTCTCAGTCCCAATCTTAGTCCCTGAAACCAGTAAAAATTTTTGACAAGCCCAAAGAACTTTAGCTTATGGGTTATATCTATTGATAATCACGGTATCAGAAATTAAAACTGAGAAAATGTTTAAAAAATTTTATTAATTCATTTTAAAATAAAAATAATAAACCCGTTACATGCTAGTATTTTATGAAAATAATTGTATTTGCCAAAGCAAAACAAGATATTTAGTGAGAAGAGTGGCACTACACTTTTGCAAATCTCTTTGATGTCTAGCTTGGATCTGGACTGCCCAATCAGCTTCGACATTCTATCCACTGTGATCTGATGTTTTGGTTGAGGTGTATGAGGAAGATCTGGCCTCACATAGATATGAAGCTGGAAAAAAAGAGGACCGTGACCACTCTTTGAGAACCGCGGCTTATGTTCTAAGGCGAGGGGAAGTAGCTGGTGGTGGTTCCTGAGCAAGGAATTGACAGGATCAGACTTGGAGGAGATTAACTGAGAAGAAGTATGTGGTGGGTTATTTATTTTTAAAATCTGAGTGTATTTCTCTTTCCTTAGTCTTTCAGTCATTTCTATAAAAAGCAAACCCCAAAAAAGCCCATACCATAAAAAAAAAGGTATATGGATACAGATGCTCAAATAAGCTTCAGGTTACCTTTTCCTCCTTCTAACAGCTTTTTAACAGAAAGCTTCGGGAGCGGCTCAGCCTGCAGCGACGATGCTTTGGAGGTTGGGGCATTCACTTTGCTGTGAAGCAGAGTCTGAAGTAGGAGACAGTCCTCCAGCTGTTTCAGCAGAAGTTTCCAGTACTCAGTGTCAAGGGAAAGGGCCTCCCAGGAATCAGTGAGGGCCTCCGAATCAGTACCCGAAACTGTTTGGGAAAACTAACAGAAAATGCACAGGTGATACTCTGGCCAAGATTCTGGATCTACATTAACTTGAATGAGCTTTTAACTTGAAAGCTGATGCGTAGTCAGGATACATCACAAAGCAATACACAGATGCTGTTTCACAAATATTACTACTTGGCTGGATGGAACATGAGGGTCAGGAGTAGACTGGAGATTTGGGGGCAACGATGATGGAGTCGGGGCATTTATGAAGAGAACAGCAGTGAGGCCCCCGATTCAGCTAACATGCACTGCGAAGGTTTCAGGGCCATCCCTGCAAGAGCCACAGCTTTTTCTGTCAGTACCAGGATACTGACAGTTCCTCAGAATGTACTCGCCAACCTAAAAAATGTGTCTTAAATTTCTCTCTCTCCATTATTATAAACATCTTAAGCCAGTCATATTAAATTTAGCCCATAAACTACTGAGACTGACAATGTTGAGTGAATCTCTACAGACCTGTTTAAGTATCTCATCTAATTTAATGCAACATCCCCCTAGAAAAAATTATTTGATTTACCATGAGATATAAGGGATGTTAAGTCTTTTTCTTTTCTTAAATACATTTCAGTTTTCAAGAGATGGGAAAAAGCCACAAAGCAGAAGGTCAACAGGAAACTTCCATTTGAGTCATTCAACACTCTATGCCAAAACCACCTTTGTTTATAAAAGGGGGGTATAAATACAATTTAGGACTTCAGAGTCGAAAGAAATCTGAGAAATGATGCCGTCTAACCCTGATCCTTTTGGATGAGAAAACTGAACCAGGACTTGCCTTTTAAAGGCACTCACCACAGATCACCAGCTGATGGCGGAGACCAGATCTCTGCCCTCCGAATCCAGTGCTTTTCCCCTTACGCCATGTGGAGACTAAGTTCAAGTACACATGTCATCGGAATAAACAAATTAAGGACAGCACCCTTCACCCCCCAGAGAGACAGAAAAGATCCTGCTGGACACACATTTCAAATCCTAGATGTTCCACAACACTGAAGACGATGCAGCCCAGAAGGGGAAAGCGGCCCGGGAGCCGGCTGGAGAGGTGCCCCTGACCTACAGAGCCGCCCTCTGCCCACTCACTTTCTTCTCGATCAAGTTGTTGGACAGCTGGGCGGCGACAGCGTGCCCGACGTGCGCGGAAAGCAGAGCAGCCCCGTTGTTCTCAGACTGAATACAGGCCGTGCGCATCTGCTGCCACCAAGGGGACACTGACTGGGAATCCCAGGTCTCTTCGCCGGCCACTGCAGGCAAAAGGGGAGAGTTGAAAAGAAGAAACTCTTAGCTGGGAGACTTTTTTTTTTATTGGTCCAAACTTCGACATTAAACATAATGTTAAAACTAAATTCCCCAATGATGCATCTATATATTTCTCAATGAATTGGAAAATAAATCTACAATTTATTTTATTCAGAACACTTACAGTCCATTTATTTATGCTGTTGGGCATCTTGCTTCTGAATCAACTGTAAAGCTCCGTTTGGAATATTTTCATCATTGCTGAAAACTACCCTTGAATGTTTAATATAACAGACTATTGTTTTCATCATGCCAAATAATAAGAGAAATATTACCTCCACAAAAGACCATTTGATTCACCTCACTGAGATGAGAAAACGCACTGTTCATATCATTTTTGATGATGATGCAAAATATAATTTTCATAAAGCACACTTTGAATGCATTAAGAGCATTCTATGACTACACAGAAGAGTCTCTCTAGTGAAATGTTTTGGACCCTCTGGACTCCTTCTGTTAAGAGAGAGTATCCTCCCTCCCGTTTCCGTAGAATTTCAACACTGAACTTTGTTTCCGGGAGTGGGGCCCACGCGCCCGACGAGCTGGACCTCGGCGTCCATAGCGCTCACCTTTCATCTTGCTCAGGAGGTACAGCATCGTATGGAGACAGCAGACAGACTGCGGGTTGTCCAAAATATCTTTTTCCTTAGAAAGCCAAACACTCAGGAGCAGAGACTGAAATCAGATTTTAAATCTTTTTCAGTCTAAAAAAATATTTACCATAACAAAATCTTGTACTTTTCTAGAGAGCACACATGTACACATGAGCGATTCAGTCTCTCTGGCTGAGAGGGACGTGCTTGCTTGTTACATGATGTAGCGTGAGGGGTGGAACAGGCAGCTTGTCTAACTTAAGAGATTATCATTTGTTGGGGATCTAAATCCCATTTCCACCACTTCTTTAGGCCTCTTGGGACAGAGGCCATACTGGTTTTATTTTTGCATTTCCCTAATGGCTAATGGTGTTGAACATCTTTCAGGTGATTGATTATTTGCCATTTGTATGTATATGTTTTGGTAATGTGTCTGTTCAAATCCTTTGCTCATTTTTAAACTGTACTCTTGTCTTATTACTGAGTTGTACAGATTCTTTGTACAATGTGGACACAATTCATTTATCAGATCTGTTTTGAAAAAGAGTCTTGCCATTTCAGTTTCTTAACTGTCTTTTAAAAAACAGAAGTTCTGAATTTTCATGAAGCACAGTTTATCAATATTTTTCTTTTACAGTTCATGCTTTTTGTACCCTAAGAAACCTTTGCCTAAACCAAGCTTTCTCTGGTGTTTTCTTCTATAAGCTTTGTTAGTTTTACCTCATATTTATGTTCCATTTTGACTTAAATTTTATATATGGCTTGAGGTAAAGGTGTGAGGCTTGTTTTTTCCAGGTGTTTCTCTAACCCCGATTTAATGTAGACAACAAATTTAAATGAAATTGATTAAACACAACGGAAAATTAGTATTCTGTGTTCATCTATTTAAGCATCACAATTTTGAGTGATAGGTAATACTTGTCTCCTTTCTTTTTAACTTTTTATTTTGAAATAGTTATAGATTCACTGGTGGCACAAAGAAATGCACACGGAGGTCCCGTGCGCCCTTCCCACAGTCTCCCCTAATGTTAACACAAAGCCAAGAAACTGCCATTTGTAAAATCCATAAAGCTGATGCACGTTTCACCAGTAATACAGGCACTCGTTTTGCATCATGCAATTTTATCACGTGTAGCACTGCATACATAACCATCACCACGATCAAGACACTCGACTCCACCATTGGCACAAGACTCCCTCCTATTAACTCTTTATAGCCACACCCGTCTCCTCCCCTACACTCATCCCTAACCCTTGGCAACCACTAAGCTGTCCTCTCTCTATACAACTGTGTTATTTTATAAAGGTTATGAAAATAAAATCATGTAGTATGTATCTTTGTAAGATGGGCTTTTTTCTATCTGCGTGTTTTCCTTGTTTATTCAAGCTACTGCTTGTAGCAAGAGTTTATTCCTTTCTGTTGCTGAGGAGTGCTCCACGGTAAGGATGCGCCATGGTTTTTTTATCCATTCACCCACCGAAGGGCACTGAGTAGTTTTCAGTGTTTGGCTATGATGAATAAAGCAGCTTATGGACATCCATGTGCAACCATGTGTATCTTTAACTGCTTTCCTTCCTGACACATACACTGCACAGTGAGGTAGAACAGAATCCATTTTTAAAGGACTTAACATGTTCAACTGAAACAATACGTTAACACAGTCAACAAGTTCATAGAGGTGGAATGCCCAAATCCTGGCCAAAATTTAAGATGTGTGTGGGGCTGTGACAGAGTGTGTGTATGTGTACATGTGGGAGGTGGTAAAGGGCAGGACGGTGATGGTGGGGTAACTCCCTTGCCCTTTTCAGAAAGGGTGAAAATTTAGTGTTGCAGTTTTTCCACTGGAGGATTCTTTTATTTGCATTTGTTATAGCACAGAGATTAAATCCTAATATATAGTCAAAGTCTGGGAATGTCTGATAATTCTATAATGCGTTAAGGGAACTTTCCTTTGTTCTCCAGATAAGATCTCTTTAGTTCCAATATGAACATTTTTACTGATGATCACAATCCATTGTAAATGTGCGCACACATGACAGATTCTAAATTTATTCTAGGCCAGCCACGGAATATGCTGGTTATAATTCACAGAGAATGAGAAAAGTAAGGTAATATTATTCAATTAAATACGGTGATTATAAATTTCCTTGATCATTTTTAGAAAGTTTTCATGTATGTTCTATGATATGCTTTAGACAATGGTAAAAAAAAAAAAGAGACTGACACGTCTGGGTGACAGTAGCAAGGAAGAAGAGCATCCAGAAACAAGAAACCTTACCAACAACAGCTGGGGGCTAAGTCCAGCTGACTCCAGAGTGTGACACATATCCTCCGTGGAGCTTTCTCCACATAAACACTTCCAAAAAAAGAAACTGCCTGGTAAAACAGAAACAAGACACGTCAGTCAATGACCACTTACCATCTGGACTCACAATCTTCCTGAATTGCAACCTAGATCCCCAGAGGAGCAAAACAACACGAGAGGAGAGAAATCAGTGGTTTAACTGGCTTAAGTGATTAAAGCAGAAGACAAATCATTACATGTCTGACACTGTCTCCTAAGCGTACTTACTAATTCAGTACAACTTTTACGACATAGTGCCTACCTGTCCAGAGGATCTTCTGTTGACTGTAAAACACACATTAAATTCTTTGGTTAATTAATTTCAAAACAAACTCAATCTTGGAGATGCTATAAGCTCCTCCCAGGCTTTCATCTAGAACAGGGAGGATTCAAAGAGCAATTTCTCCTTCTACTCACCTAAAGCCACACAGTCCTCTTCACTTATCTTCTTTATGTTGATCACATCTTTCTCATATTCTAAATATTCCAGAAATGTTTTGACAGGCAACACACCATCCTTATCATCAGAAAATCGGACAGCAGTCCTGCTGTTCTCTTGTTTATACTTCTCTAATAACGCCTGGAGCTTAAGGAGTTCTTTTTCATCAAGCCTTAGTAACACAGCCAAGTCCTTAAATACAGGGGAAAAAAAAAAGTTCTGAATAGACCATGTCTCTTTCTATGACTCTTCCATAAGTGTCAACACTATCATCTGAAATGAAACGCAAGACTATAAGCACAAGATGATGACTTTTGAATTAGTGTGATAGCTATGATGTGCTCTGCTTAAAACTTTACTCTCAATTCATGACTAGGAGGTTATTTAAATCAACTAATCTTGAAATACTACATATTACTGAAAGTACCACTTTTAGAAAGTTTCTTGAGATTATACTCTTCTAAAATGTCAAAATTTTAATAAACATGTATTATTGCTTAGTCAGAAAAAAAATTTAAGCTTTTCCCCCCAAACCATCGGGGCGTTCGGGGTTTTTGAGCACGAGCCACCTGCTCTCCTTGCTTGGCCCTGCAATGAACCTTTCTCTGCTGAAAAAAAAATATTAAAAGGGTGTCTACAGCCAACTCTTGTGATTCCGAGGAAACTAAAGAACTATTTGAAATTTAATGCTTGTTTATTACGCAGCATAAACATTATAAAAGCAGTGGAAAACAGTCTTCACTGTATCTACATATAAATCCTCCATGTGGCTCTTGGGGCTGCAGAGATACAACCTGCCAGCCTTTCAAACTGTTTTTACATACCTTATGTGCAGAAACATTTCCTGATCTACTATTATTCTTCTAAATTAGGGACAAGTGTACACATACACATACACACACACACACACACGCACACACACACTTAAAAGACCATAAATTCGCCAGAGCAAGCAAAACTTTCTTCCCCTCATGCTACATGATTAAAGCTGCATTCTTAAACAAGAGTTTTGTTATTTATTTACTTATGGATGTTGTTTTAACAAGTAGTAAACTGCAAAATGCTAAGGAACACACACAAGTGGTTCAATGCTATACCAAACTTACATGAACTATGTCCTACAGACAGCAAAAATGAATTAGTTTAGATTTGAATTTTAGTTTTGTACGTACAAAATTAGCCATTCAGCCTAGAAGTTGACTGCATGTTTTTTTAAGGATCCAAATAAGTCTACAGCAAAATATGGTTTTCTTTAAAAGCATTTTAAAGATAAAAAAATAATAAAAAAGAACAATCTGTCAACTGATTTTTAAAAGTTTATAATTCTTTTGCACACTATATTGGGGCTATCAAGTGGAAATGAATTCTACAAGGGATTATTAATGCCATATATTTAAGTTTCCTTTGCAGGGTTCAAGAGAGATAGTTTTGATTTTATGAAAAAAAATTTAGGCACTGAAGAATCTATGAAATGTCCAGGCAATCCTATAGACATAACTTAATCAACTTGAACTTTTCTGTTGCTTGAAATGATTTTTCTCTATTGGTGAAGTAGATAGCAAAACAAAAGCTCCTGAAAAATGGCTTTGTCATTTATAATGGCACTCACAGAATATTATTGGGAAGAGATTGTTAAAATGCTTTATAAAATCCATCTAGAACCCCAAAGATAAAAAAAGATGTTAGGACTTGTAGGTTATTTCCAATACAAAGGGAAAACCTTCTCTCATTTTTCTGTTTAAAAATTTTTATTCACGTATGTGTATTTACAATAAAAGGCATCCACTTTAAAACTCAATTAGGGCTTCCCTGGTGGCGCAGTGGTTGAGAATCTGCCTGCTAATGCAGGGGACATGGGTTCGAGCCCTGGTCTGGGAAGATCCCACATGCCGCAGAGCAGCTGGGCCCATGAGCCAACGCGCGCTGAGCCTGCGCGTCTGGAGCCTGTGCTCCGCAACAAGAGAGGCCGCGATGGTGAGAGGCCCGCACACCGCGATGAAGAGTGGCCCCCGCTCGCCGCAACTAGAGAAAGCCCTCGCACAGAAACGAAGACCCAACACAGCCATAAATAAATTAAAAAAATAAAAAAAAAAAACTCAATTAACTTTCAGATACACCAGATGAGTTTTTTAAAAGCATTACCAGTGACTTGAAAAATCACTAAAATCACCTTAATAATTTTCCTTTAGACAAATAAAAGACATGAGGCCCTGATGCCAGGCAACCTGCCCAAGGTCACATAGTAGTCGAGGGAAAAGAGGACAATATTTCTCTCTACTCTCTATCAGGAGAAATTCGATTTCTCTAGATGGAAAGTAAGAAGTTTGTACACTCTCCTCAGAAATGAGCAACACTGCACTGTAATAAAGGTGTTATCAGTTTTTTACATTTCATAGAATAAAAATACAGAACATTTTCCACAATTACTTTAAACACTCTGATGTAAGATAAAATATTTTTTAAAATGTATTTCATTACATAGTAAACAACAGAGCAGTTTGAGCTTGCTAACAACAACACAGAAAAGCTGGTCTCTTCTGTTTGGCAGAATCTTTTTTTTTCTTTAAAAGAAATTCAAGTTTTGCTACTTCAGTAAATTGCATATATTTTAATTGGCAAACCCTGTCCAGAAGAAGTTGTATTGTAAGAAGTAACCTTAAAAAATAAGGAAAACCAAATGCTTCTAGGTATTAAAAATGGATTAACAATAAGATCAATATTCTAGTCTAAATAATATAAATTTAGCAGCAAGGCACGGAAAGCCAGAAGGTCTTGTAAAGAAAATACTTTTTTTTTCACACCTAAAAAAAAAAACCTTAATATTCTACTCCTTTACTACCAATTAAAAAAATAAAAAATAATCAGAGATTATTTTGTATAATGAATAATGGGATTACTCACATTATCAGAGAATGGCGTGTCTGAATGAAAATCAATGGAATTTAATTGACTGACAGACTCATAAAGATGGAGTAATTTCAATTTATTGGCACAAAACTGTAGCAATCCTTCATCAACACACTCAAGCTCTATAAGGTAGAAGGAAAAAATAAAGAGATATATTTAACAGACTGATAAAAAAGGCCTTTCTTTCATTAAATCTCTTAATATTACATAATTCCTTAATGTTCTATTTTATTAAATATTGGGATGCTTAAGCTAAAATGGATTAAGAAGGCAAAAATAATTTTTCCCGTCATGGCAAAATGTCTAAATTTTTAAATGAAATAAGGTGCTCTAATAGCAGGGGACATTAAAAAAAAAAAAAGAAAGAAGAAATATTTTAGTCTAGTACTCAAATTTAAATAAATGATTTGGAAACAGGTTTGAAAATGTTCTCCCTCACCCCGTCAACCATATGTTGTCTATTATGCTCACACCCTGAGGAAAGACAAATAGAAAGTTGCTTGGCTCTTCTTATCATGGTCAAAGATACTATAATTCAACCAGAAAATGTGGATTGTGACAGATGTATCCTCAAGAAAGGATGGCAAAAAGTAGAATTCCACTTAATATCCTCCATCAATCAGGTTTTTTTTCAAGGTTAGTGCTGGAAAAATACTCACTCTCTGTATAATACATATGATAATTTAAATATTTATTTCTAATACAAATGAATACTTATTCTCTAAAAAGGCACACACTGAAAACTCCCAAGAACTCTGATATGGGATATAGTAACATGGAAGACTGTCCAAGTTCTTACAGCCATAATAAAACTTAGCATACTAAATACTTGACATTTTTAGGAGTCTCATTTATGGGTAGAACTTGAAACTAGTGATGTTACAGAACTCTGACAATGGTGTCTGGTTTATTCCCAGCCTAGTGCAAGATAATTTTTAATTTAATAAATTTTGATATTGTTTAAGGCCTTAGGGGATAGGGGGACTTTATCAGTGCACTATACTTTTTGAAAGAGGTATTTCTAACAAGCTGTATGCATTACAGGAGTCTACTATTTACCAAGAGTCAGCTTTACATATGTGTTGGAAAAAAAAAATTCTCAAAATTAGGATGCTTAAAGTCCTGAAACAGCATATTACGACGTATCTATTAAGCTACTCTAAGTTGGCTTAAAGATAATTAAATACACAGCTGGTTTCATATTTACACAACAAGCAGAAAGTCATGACTAGATGAAGTCACTGCATCACACACTACATTTTTAAATGATGTTAGGAATTCAGAATAAATTAAATTTTTCTAGCTCGGCTGGACAGAATATGGAGTTACAAACCCACAGTTACAAATGTAATTCTTTTCCAGACAAATAAATTCTGAACAGTAAAAAACAACCAGAAAACTCAGAACTGGTCATGTAATCATAGTCTGTGATTTTGGAAGTCCTAGCTCCGTTCATGAGGGACATGGATGAAAAAATGTGGATTCCATACATTAACAAAACATACATCAAAGCCTAGAATTTTTTTTTTTTAATCACTATCATAGTCAAAACAACATTACTTAAAGTTAAGTAAGACATAATGGCAGCAAGAGATCCCAGCTGTCTCTTGCTCACCACCAGCCATCCCGTCCCCTCCTGCCAATGGCTTTCACAACGCTCTACAGCTATTACCACCATAATCACTTCCCATCGTTCTACACTGACATCTTTCCTCCCAGTAGATGGAGTCAAATTAAAAATATTTACAGTAAGAAACAGAGGCAACATATTCAGAGAAAGCTCAGAGGAAGATCAACAGCACACAGGGAATTAAAACAGCAACAGGGAATTAAAAAGTCCCCAATACTAAAGGTATGAAATAAGTTTCCTTCTTTCTTATATATTATTTCCACATTAAAGTAACATGATGGGGAATTCCCTGGCGGTCCAGTGGTTAGGACTCTGTGTTTTCACTGCTGAGGGCTCAGGTTCGATCCCTGGTCAGGGAACTAAGATCCCACAAGCCGTTCGGCCTGGCCGAAAATAAAAAAATGAATGAATTAATTAAAAAATACAGTAACATGATGGCATCATAAGCAGTTAATACTTTCTATCGTCAGAGTTATAAAATTTGAGATGAGACCATAACCTCCAGTCAGTACAAATCCTATTACCTTGATTTTTTAAAGTGTCCATTAAAGTCTGAGTGATGTTTCTAAGGCAGGAAAATGGTAAACGTATGCTTGCCAAAATGCTTTCCAATGCCTAGAAGAAAGATATGGAGCAATTCTCATAATTAGAAGGCAATGATTTCGTTTTTTAAATTTTACATTTATGCCTATACTTTCACCACCCCAAGTTTCAAAGGGAAGCTTCATTTTTAAGATGTTTTATTATACTTACCTGAGAATTAAAGTTGCATCATAAGTACTATGTAATCAATTTCATGTCATGCCAAACATGGTACAATGACAGAAAGTCCAGACTGAGAATGAAACAACTTAGAAGGCAACTGATGTTCAACAGAATGGCCAAGACAAAACAGAAACAGAGATAAAGGTATTCACCAATAAGAGTCTGAACAAGTCTATACTCTATAGGTATAAATGAAAAGCAGACACTGTCATTGTCATGTCAATAATAAAGGCAGACAATAACGTAATTACTGCTATATTACTGCCCTTGAGCATGGCTGGCTGAATCCACAGGCCATGCTAAATATATATATATATATATATATATATATATATATATATATATATATATATATATATACACACACTCCCCACCTACCCCCTTCCTACCCACTAGTAGATATTTAAGAGTGGTCATCATCAGTTCCAAAATCCCTCTTCATGCCTAAAGAAGCAACCATCAGAATCACAAATGGGTCAGACACAGCACCTGAAGTTCCTACTCATCTGTTCATATCAGCACATTAAATTGGATTTTGACTGATGAGATTCAATAGTCTAAAAGGTAGGCTAAGAATGTGGCATGAGACAAATATCAGATTGTAACACAACAACTCTGTGTGTCTGTGGAGCAGTTTCCGGGCGTAGAGGGCGGCTCAAGAGGTTGGTCCGGCCTATGATGAGGCAACTGGGTGGAGGATATAAAGAAAGTGACCCAAAGAGGCAAATACCCTGGAAAATGTAATCTGCCTCTGTTCTGTCTACTATTATACAAGCTAGCAGCTGGCTCACTGTCCTATTATTCAGTCTTCCAAAGTCTAAACTGGTTTCTTTTCTCCCTGAACTGTTGTAAAACAATACACAACTTTCACTGTTAGGCTGTCCAGTATTTTTAATAAAATTCATAGCTTCATACAAAATTCAGTAGTAGAGTAAAACAAAAAAAATCAAGAAGACAGTTTGCACTATGCTGAAGTTTCCCAATTTTGTTGTTCCACGATGTAAGATAAGAAAGATGGTATCAAAATGAGAAGAACTGTGTGGGTTATGAACCTCCTTTCCACGACCGATGCCCTAAACTGCCTCTCCACATGCCCACCTTCTCACAAGACCCCTTTAATAACGGAGGCTGCCCTGAGGAAGATGAGAGCCCATGAGTACTGTCAGTGGAATGGAAAACTCAATTAAAAGTCAGAGACTTGCCTGTTCTACAATAAAACGATAAACAGCGTTTTAAAAAAATGACTGCCAAAGTGAGAGAGTGGCATGGACATACATCCACTACCAAATGTAAAACAGATAGCCAGTGGGAAGCAGCCGCATAGCACAGGGAGATCAGCTCGGTGCTTTGTGTCCACCTAGAGGGGTGGGATAGGGAGGGTGGGACGGAGACGCAAGAGAGAGGGCATATGGGGATATATGTATATGTATAGCTGATTCACTTTGTTATAAAGCAGAAACTAACACACCATTGTAAAGCAATTATACTCCAATAAAGATGTTAAAAAAAAAAAAAAGACTGCCACAGTAGAATAAGAGGGATAGAAAGAAATCAGTATTCACTAACTCATCCCACTACTTTAGATGCTGTGCATTATGAAAATGACGTATTTGGTAAGGTCCCTGTTTGAAGGAGCTTAAAAGAGGTAAAGAGGAAAAAGTTGGGGAGCTTGACTAATATACATGAAATAATTAGAAAACAAGTATAGTCGGCCCTCTGTATCCATGGGTTCCACATCTGCAGATTCAACCAACCATGGATTGAAAACATTTGGAAAGAAAAAATTCCACGAAGTTCCAAAAAGCAAAACTTGAATTTTCCACACACTTGCAACTATTTACATTGCACTTACATTGTATTTACAACTGTTTACATAGCACTTACATTGTGTTAGGTATTACAAGTAATCTAGAGAGGATTTAAAGTATACAAGAGAATGTGCATAGGTTACATGCAAATATTACACCATTTTATATAAGGGACTTAAGCATCTTGAGATTTAGGTAGCACAGGGGGTCCTGAAATCAATGCCCCTGAGGATACTGAGGGACAATTATAGTCATTAGCTCTCTGGTTCTGATTAAAAGTAGAGTTCAGAGGCATCCATGAGGATTGATGTGTCATGTAAGAATTTACGTTAGAACCTGAGCAGCATTCTGAGGGACTTCGATAGGAAGAGTGGGAGTAATATAATGAGTTACCATATTATAACCAGGAGCCTGGAAAAGGTAACCAGTCTGACTATATCATGAGAGGCTGAGGCTGTGGAGCAACAAGGTCTCTTCCACAGTATAAATGTGAATGTAAATTAGTACGAGTATTTTGAGAAGCAATTTATCATCAACTAGTACAGCCAAAGCTCATACCTAGCAATTCCACTCTTAGGTATAAACTCAAGAGAAACTCTTACACATGTGCACCAGGAAAAATGCACAAGGATAATCACACTATCATTGTTGTTAATAGCAAAAAACTAGAAACAAGCTAAATGTCCACTGACAGGAGAGTGAAAAAATAAATGGCAGTCACAGAGTGGAATTCATATAGCACAGTACATGAGTCAACTGCAGCTGCAGGCAGCAATGTGGATGAGTCCCAGAAACACAATGGTGAAGGAATGAAGGAAGTCACAGAAGAAGACAGAGCATGACTCCATTCATATAAAGTTCCAAAAAAGCAGAAAATGCATCAATATGTTTTAAAGGAGCCATACAGAAATGCTGTATCCGTAAAGAAAAGCAAAAGAGAAAGGAACACAAAATTCTGAAGATGGGTTACCTTAGGGATGGGAGAAGGGGATGGGATGGAGGAGGGACGTGCAGGGCTCTTCAGAGTTCCTGGTAACATTCTGTTTCCTAAGGTGGGTGGTCATACACGTCTTTGTCTTATTATTATTTAATTTGAATATACGTTATGTATGGGTTTGTGTACGTGTATAAAACACATGTGCTTCCGTGTATGGTAATATTACTTAATTAAAAAAAGAAGAAAGAAAAAAAGAAACAATAGAAGCTTCCACATGGGAATATAAAAAAGGATGAACGTGAACGAAAACACAAAGGAAGATTTTAGCCTGTCATGTTTGGAGGGAAATAGGAAAAAAAAAGATTTTGTTAAGAAGGATATGTACTAGCTACTCAGCAAGAAAGTTCATTTACTATATACACTTACTTGTTTTTTGGTTGCAGGGTACTTAATATCGAGAATTAATTCCTTTATTTCTGTTTCAATCAAATCTAGAAAGAAAATTAACCAAAGTAAAATTTTCACTTTTATGACAGTTAAACTTTATTCTGAAAGAAAAAATCATGTATTTGCAATATCAGTCAGTCTAAAGGATTTCTGGGTTCTCTCGGAAATTATTGTTTTATTGTTACAAATGTTAATACTCCCTCGATGGCACATTTCATCCTCCAGAGTAATTCCAGTAAAAACTACACATGATTACTTGTACCTCACCTCATTCCAAAAAGGAGTTGAAATAGCTCATAAATGCACTGAAGTGTTTTGATTGTTCCATTTAGAATATTCTAATAATTTTTTTAAATGACATAACAGTTTGCTTCATTTTTGTTGAAGGACACCTACCAAGATTGGGAGATTTTGCTTTCAGTAAGGCTCCCAGTTTCTTCACTAAGTGCATGTCCTTGGCTCGTTCACTCTTCTTATCACTAAAACAATAAATACAACAAATTCTTACAGAATGTGAAACTGTTTTCCTTCTAATTCTGACACACTCCAGATTTCTTTTTCCCTTCTATTCTTCCTATTTAACTTTAAAGGTATCAGTCTAATGAGAAAAGAGAACAAAACGATAGCTACGAAACAAAGTAAAACAAATAGCAAATAAAGGACCAGGAAAAGTTAGCAGAGGGACATAAGTAAGCTGGCACGTGATACAACTTACCTCAGTGCTAAATGGAAAGGGACATTTACTGTTTTCACACTTCCGGACACTGGATCAACCAGACAGATCTGGTAAGTCTGCGGCTGCCAATTCTGACTGGTAACGTTATTTAAGCCCATTATTTTATAGCCAGGATACAGAAGCCTGAGGAAATCACATACCAATATGGTAAAAATCTTAGAGAAAGGAAAAATGTTAAAAGGTGCTATTATTACAGCTTGGGACCCCTATGTTATTATCAATTCAGAAGCATTAGTAAGGCAAATAAATACTGATACCAAAAACATAAGTAAAGCAGAACCCAACTAGCAGGGTTCTTATACCTTGTTAAAATGTGCTAGAAAATTAAATGAACACAATCAGGCCTAAGTTGCAGTGGCAAACAAAGCATTCACCTCACTCAACATCATCACCAGGGGAACTGGAAAGAATCTTTCCTTTCCAGCCTCCGCAGTGTAAGTAAGGGTTGGGGACAAATGGCAGCACCAAAGCTGACTTTAATTCAGTAGCATATCACGGCCTCTTCAATCAGATTCCTTTGTTATTAAATACTTAATCCTTAATTATATACCAGGCACTCGCAGAAAAAAACATAATAAAGGACATTTCAATTCTCAAACAACTTGTAATCTAATAAGTAGCTTTAATAAAAGCTTTACTTTAACAAAAGCATTCCTTTCTGTAACCAGGAAAAGGCCGGCGTTTGCAGCTTACCTGCAGTGCTTTCCCACGTTGAAAGCACCGACTCTAGGGCCCTGCTGCGTGCTCCACACTTCTAAAATGCCCCTCCGCGGTGCATAGATCACAAGGAACTGAGCTACTCGACTTGGACCCTGAGGACTTCCAAAGGGGGAAAAGTCCACCTTTTCTGGCACTCTTTCGTGGAGGTCCTCTACAATTTGGATCCAACCAGTCTGTGCATCTCGATACCCTTGGAGACAGAGGAAAGGAAAGTTACTTAGTTATGTCATCTAGGTTTAGCAGTAGCCTGCTGAAGCACTCTGGGATGTTTCTGGCGGGGGTGGGGTGAGGGGGAGCCTTAAGAAAAGCTGTAAAAGTACATTATCGGGTGGGTGGGAGGGAGACGCAAGAGGGAAGAGATATGGGGACATATGTATATGTATAACTGATTCACTTTGTTATAAAGCAGAAATGAACACACTATTGAAAGCAATTATACTCCAATAAAGATGTTAAAAAAAAGTACATTATCTTTTTATTATGAAATACATTAAACAGAAAAGAAGATAATAATTATGATAAATACTAAATCACCAAGTCTTATTAAAACTTCAGATTTTGCTGTATTTGCTTCTGATCACTTTTTTTTTTCTTTATGGAAAAATCAGTTATCCTGGAGGCTTCGTGAGCACCCTTTCCTCATCTCATTCCCCTCCCTCCCTCTTTTTAAAAAATTCTGGGGAGGTTATCAGGTTCAGACTTAAAAACACAATTAAAATATAAGAAAAAGATCAAATTGGTTCCCTGCTATTCAAGTCCCTTGGTGATGTGCAGACAGAGGGAAAACATGGGCTGCAGAGTGACGGGAAACAGCTCCGGCTTGTGAGAAGAAAGACGCAGCTGACACGTCTTCCCCTTGAGGGTGGCCCCTCTCCTCCCAGTACAGGGAGGAAAACGACAGACCGCACCAGCTGCAGAAGGACGGGCAACAAAGGCAGCGATAAGATCGCCACAGTGGATCTGGACCAGCTGGTATATATTCTGGAGAAGTCTTGCTGAGAACACACCCTTGATGTTGTTTCAGAAGACAAACACCATTTCAGGGAGAAATGATGTATCTGCAGCATTAAAACCTATTTCTAAAGACACTTAAAACGTGCGGCAGGTAAACACTGCAGGAATTCTCTGGCAAGAAGGTTAATAGTGGCCTCAGTCTGGTCCACAGTAATTTAATGCCCTCAAATCCATTATTCCTCACAATGCTAAAAACAGACCAGATTGCACCAAAACTATGATTTCTAACCAGTAGTCTGTGCTGACATGTTGCTATTCCAGATAACTTCAAACAATGCATTCTTCCATCCTCCTTGGTCAAGGAGATTTTATTTTACTCAGGTTGACAATGTGCCTAGATATTTTCAAGTCTCCCTTATAGCTAAGTTTGGCCATGTGACTAAGTCCTGGCTAATGTATTGTAGAAAAAGCTTGGCAAGACTTCAGAAAGTATCTTCAAAGTGGACTAAATTGGCAGTCTTCCTTTCCCCTTCCTCCTTCCTGGGATGCAGATAAGAAGGCTACAGCTTCAGCAGCCATTTGAACCATGAGATTACCTTGCATGGGGAAGCTACATGGAAGGAAACTGAGTTCCTGAGGACATCACAGTGACATCCTATCAACCCTGTACTTGGCTCTATTGTTTGCCGCTAAATGCAACTTCTAACTGACAAAGTTACTGAGACACTTAAGTGAACTGACCCAAGCACGTAGATATGGAAGTCAAATTAGAAAAAAATGAATTTTGCTAGGTTTTGCCATCTTAAATCTGAAAGACTTGGCATTCGAGGGGGCAAGAAACTGAATTCAGGAATTAACAATGAGAGTGAGAATTGAAAAGAGGTATGTAAGGAAGAGGTTAAAAGTGCCTATGAGTTGGTCAAACTTAAAGGATATATCAGTTAGACTACTGGATCAAGTATTGCTGATCTGAGTTTATGGTTTAAACAAACAAACAAACAAAAAGCATAAATGTAAAGAATTAAACACTGTTATCAACCAGAAGCTGAAGAAGGATAACACTGTCCAACTGCTGGGGTAGAAAGCAAATTAACTTTTTTTTCTGGATTTTTGTAAGAAAGTACCTTTCCACATGCGTATTGCAATTCCTCTAGCTACATCCAACAAAATAATTCTGCCAAAATCATCTGTTACTGCTGCCAGCGTGTTACATGGAGACAGACATATACTTTCACCATGGCGTCTAGAATCTGGAAGTCCAAATCTGATATTTGAAAGAAAACAGAAAGCTCAAATCAAAGTGCAATCTAGAAATACACAAAAGAATAATGAAATGCATTAACAAAATAGGCTGAATCTGTTTTTATATAAAGAAATATGAACTTTCTATGGATTAATACCTAATTTATTAACTGATCACACCACATTTTGCAATACAAAATGCATAAGGAAATTCCTTCTATCACAAAATAAGAACACCTAGGTTTTATTTCAGAGATTTGCTATATAGATATCCACAACCTATTTTCAGAGAGTCTCAAGTACAACTAGCTTTCCTTGATTAAGTGATACATCATAGGAAACAATACCCTCACAACCAACTAAATTTTAGAATACTCTGCTCCTACACAGGCATCTGTGTAGTTCTGATTTCTGATCTATTCTCTTTTTTTTTCTAGATATCATATCTTGCTGATACCAATGCAGGTACAAGAACTTTCCTTCTTCTAAATAGTTATCTGTAAACTGCTCTTGGTCTATTATCAATCTTATTAGAACTGTGAGTAAAATAAAAGTAAAGAGGTACTGAGAAAGGACCAGAAGAGCTCATTTTGAAAAAAGTCCCTGAGACAAAGTACTCAAACTTTGTTACATCTATTTGGATGCATAAGGGCCATTTGGCTTATTTCTTGATTCTTGGGTGATCTTAGAAAATGTGACGTGTTATAACATACTTTAAGATGGAAAAAACCCTGGAAGATAATCTTTAATCAATTTTAATAACAGATAATTAGTTATATCTCTTTAGTTGAAGAACATCTAAAAAAGGGGGGGAGGTTTCTCTTTCCCTTTCTATTGGGTAATAAAAAATGATTTAAAAACAAAATCAGGCAAAAATCATGCTCACTCCCCACAAAACCTGACGAATCCACTAAATATCCTACAGCACTGCTGAAGCAAGCAAGGAAGCACAAGCCAGCATGTTGAAGAGTGCCTGGATGCATGGGACCCCCTATTTTTATTTATTTTTTTTTAAAGAAATCACTAAGTCCTTTTTGAGTTTCTACAGCTTAACGACAAACTAAACTTTTTACAGAAAGAAATCCAACAGCTATCAAAAACCCAATTTTCCTGCAACTTAAGCTAAGTGTACAGGTGTCTGTAGAAGAGCACACTCAACACATACATATTGAGCCCCCACTACACGACAGGGAGACAGCGGTGATAAAACAGGCAAAAATCACTGTCCTCGTGGACTTTACATTCTGGTGGAAAAAATTAGTCCCACATTGGGCTTCCCTGGTGGCGCAGTGGTTAAGAATCCGCCTGCCAATGCAGGGGACACGGTTTCGAGCCCCGGTCCAGGAAGATCCCACATGCCGCGGAGCAACTAGGCCCATGCGCCACAACTACTGACCCTGAGCTCTAGAGCCCGCGAGCCACAACTACTGAGCCCACGTGCCACAATTACTGAAGCCCGCGCACCCAGAGCCCATGTTCCGCAACAAGAGAAGCCACCGCAATGAGAAGCCCGTGCACCGGGACAAAGAGTAGCCCTGGCTCACTGCAACTAGAGAAAGCCCGCGCACAGCAACAAGACCCAATGCAGCCAAAAATAAATAAATAAAATAAAATAATTTATATATATAAAAAAAAAATTAGTCCCACATTAATGACTTTTAGAAGCTCCAAAGACTCAGGAAATCAACAAATCAGCTAAGCACATAGAAAGACCATTAATTCAAGAGCGCATTCCTAAAAATACTAAAATGTGAGAAGAGCACGACAGACTTGCCTTACAGCTAATGGGGTAGCTGGTTCAACCTTGGGTTTTTGCTTCTGGACAGCTTCTTCTTCATGCTTGCTTTTCCAACCAAGCCAACCACTGAAAAGAAAGAAAATTCAGACTAAAACCAGGGCTTCCAGAGTTTTAAACTGCAGACTATCAAAATATAAGTTAAAACCTAGTGAGATGCAAATTAGATCATTTAAATTGTGATGTAATTACCTGGCAGCATTAAATAAAGCAGAAGTGAGTTTACTTGCCACTGCTAGTGCAACATGAGATAATAATGGTTGCGTGCTTCCCTGAAAAACAGAACATTTGAAAGAGAAAACAACAGCTGACAGATAAAATATATTTTCTAAACGAGATGTACCTTAAAAAGGTAGGAGGTAGCAATATAATCAAAAGTTTTAACTCTACAGTTTAAAAGTAAGGGAATCCCCTGGCAGTCCAGTGGTTAGAACTCCGTGCTTCCACTGCAGGGGGCTCGGGGTTTGATCTCTGTTTGGGGAACTAAGATATCGCGAGCCATGTGGCATGGCCAATTAAAAAAAGAAAAAAAAAAGTAACATCACTAGTAGTTTAGTTATCTTTAGGATTTCCCTCTTTAAACTGTAATTAATTAAAAAATTTAAACTAGGACATTAAAATGGCATTTTTCTACCAGGGTTATTGATTTCTTATCCATATACAACCGGCCCTTTTCCCTCTTTTTTTTTTCTTTCCATTTTTTAACCAGTTTTTATTTAGAAATGTGTCACATTATACAAAAAAATTTTTACGTATAGTTGATTTACAATGTTGTGTTAGTTTCAGGTGTATAGCAAAGTGATTCAGCTATATATATATATATATATATATATATATATATATGTATATATATATTTTTTTTTTTTTGCAGATTCTTTTCCATTATAGGTTATTACAAGATACTGAATATAGTTCCCTGTGCTATACAGTAGGACCTTGTTATTTATCTATTTTATATATAGGAGTGTGTATATATTTATCCCAAACTCCTAATTTATCCCTCCCCCTCTTTTTTTTTAAAATGTATTTTTATTAAAGCAAAAAGATGGTTTGAACCATTTTGAGAAGGATGCTTTTTAAGCGAACAACAGGAGATACTAAATCTAACACCTAATTTTTCCCAATTTTAGGAAGCAATTTTCACCACTTTATCAACTATAGTTGGCGTCTTGTTCTGTCTTTACAATTCCTCATTTACTCAAATCCCTGGTGGGCTGACATCACTAGCAACACTAAGCCTCTGATACTGCACCAATATTCAAAGACAACTCAACTAAGAATTCGGGGCATCAGAAACAAAGAAGGCTGTTTGTTTTACACTGACTTTAGTACCTTCTCAGTTAATCTAAAGAATTTAGAAGCAAGTGAGTTGAGACTAATTTTAGCTTACTTAGAAAGGTAAACTGCTTAATCTTTCTAAGGCTATGTTACCATACCCAATTTGTAGATATGTTGAAAAATCAAGATCAGTGATGAAACACTTACCTCTAAAGCATAGAAGAAGCCCGTAAATGGATTGGACCCTACAGTGATATACTGAGACATGGCGGGTGGGCTGTTTTTAATTGCTGCATTATATCCACCTATATTGGAGGCAGTCTTCATTTGATCAAAAGGGGACAGAGTCATAATACCTAACGATAAAACAGCAATAACAACACATGATTTTAATGAACTGAAATGACATTGTCATTTTAGGTTATTAGATTTTTATTTCAACTCCATTCTAAGATGCTAACTGCTGAGTTTCATTTAACAGACAAAAGTCATTTTCAAAAGCTACAAGATCAATGTCATAAAACATTCATAAGATATTAAAGTTGCCACCTATAATTACTCTAAGCTATAAAATCCTACAAAATTTAAATATTAATTTTTTAAACAGATACAAATTCAAATGCTACAAGAAATATAGAGTCCACCAATATCTCCAAGTATTAGTTCACTTCTTCGAGGTAACAACTGCAACAGTTTCTTATGCTGCTTTCCAGAAATGTTGTATGTACATAAATGACAGCACACCAAATAAACTGATGTGTGCCTTGTTTCTTTAATTTAATAAAATATCAAGGAGACATGCCTCATTCTTGGCAATCACTCAGAGTATTCCACTGTGTGGCCATGCCATAACCGATCTGACCCTCTGATGGACATTTATGTTGTTTCCCACCTTTTGCCACTGCAAATAATGCTGCAACATATATCCTTGATAGATCTGTGCATATCTATATGTAAGTTCATTTGTATGGCAAATCCTCATAAATAGAAGTGCAGGCTCAAACGGGATCTACATTTTTAAAAAAATTTTATTAAGTACTGTGACGTTGCATACTGTAGAGTGCTGCCGATTTTACAACCCGACCAAAAAGGTAGGAGAGCATCTGACCTAAACTTTCTGCATTCTCTGCTGTCTGCAGCAAAAGAGCTGATCATTGTCAGAGAAAAACAATACACCTGAGTTTTAGAGTAAGGACCACAAACAAATGGGCATACAACACCAGCCCAAAATCCTACTGTCTTTCTCTGCCCCTCTACCCTCCCATGCCCAAATCTCTTGAAATCTATTCACTGAAGAAACCAGGCTGTTGGACACTAACTTCCTACAGTCTAGATCTTGCTGACTGCATCCCTGTGGTATTATTTAACATTCTGTCCTGCTCTCTATATTGTGGCAAATTGGTGGGCTCTAGAGGACTGTTGTCTTTTGATTCACCAATTTTAGCACTATGTTTCATTGATTTAAGGTAAATGAAGACATAGCATATATACAGCCCCTCTTTTCCCCCCCATAGTCTTCCAATATAACCATATCTCAATTTTTAAATTAAATTCACACTCTCTGTTCTCATTATAAAGAACTCACTGCTGAGACAAGCTGCCTACTGTAATTACACTGCCTCAGACGTGAATTTTTCTTTTCTGGGTTTATTACTACCTTGTCATTTAGGGTTTTCCCGGAACAACTGAGGCCTTTCCGCACTTTGAAACACCTTACAGTTCTTCTTAACATAAATTTCCATAAAGTCAAACTCACTGGATAATTTTCTAGGTCTATTATACTGGCTAAAGGAGGCCTCTTTGACAAAATGATATTTGAACAGACACCTGAACGAAGTGAGGGAGAGAGCCATGTGACTAGCTGGGTAAAACTTTCCAAGCAGAAAGGGCAACAATTACAAAGACTCCAAAGTGGGAGGATGCTTGGTGTATCTGGGGATCAGTAAGGAGATCAGCGTGGTGGAACAGGGCAGTGAGGAGGGGAGAGTTCTACAGGAGATGAAGTCAAAAGGTACCATAAACCAGACAATGTCAGGCCTTGGATGCCACCGTAAGGCCTTTGGGTTTTATCAGGAATAAGATGGGAAGCCACTATAAGGTTGTGAGCAGAGAAGGGACAAAAATATGACTTATATTTCAAAAGGATCACGTTAGCTGCTAACTGGTGAACAGATTTGAGAGATCAGAGAAAGGAAGCAGAAAGGCCAGTTAGGATTTTTTTCTCCTCAATAGTTCAGGCAAGAGACAATGGTGGCATGGGCCACCGTGCTGCCAACGATGGAGATGAGACTCGGTCAGAGTCAGGATCTACTGTGGGGGCAGGAGAGACGAAGGGGACTGGACGAGGAGTGTAAGAAAAGGAGAACAGTCAAGGACGACTCAAATGCTTTTGGTGTGGGCGAAAGCAGATGAAGACGAGAGAGAAGAACAAAGGAGGACCAAGTGTGAGGAGAGGAAATCAAGAACTCTGTTTGGGATCTGTTAAGTTTGGATACCCAGGGGGAAATGTTCAGTAGTTGGAAAATGAGTAAGAAGTTTAGTGAAGAGGTCAGGACTGGAGTCAAAATGGAGATGCTGTGAGTTGATTTCCTGTTCTTGTGTTTCTTTCTTTCTTTCTTTCTTTATTTTTGGCTGTGTTGGGTCTTCGTTTCTGTGTGAGGGCTTTCTCCAGTTGCGGCAAGTGGGGGCCACTCTTCATCGCGGTGCGCGGGCCTCTCACTATCGTGGCCTCTCTTGTTGCGGAGCACAGGCTCCAGACGCACAGGCTCAGTAGTTGTGGCTCACGGGCCCAATTGCTCCACGGCATGTGGGATCCCCCCAGACCAGGGCTCGAACCCGTGTCCCCTGCACTGGCAGGCAGATTCTCAACCACTGCGCCACCAGGGAAGCCCCCTGTTCTTGTGTTTCTGAGTTTTGAAAGTAGGGGGTGGAAATATTTATTCTTAAATGTACCCCAATCTGGCTTTCACCCTCGCCATTCCACTTAAACTTCTCAGATCAGGGTCAATGAAGAGCTAGCTCTATGTTGTCAAATCCAATGGACCTTCTCCTTTCTTGAATTCTATGACGCATTCCACAGTTAACCATTCCCTCCTAAACTTATATGGATAATCCAGACCTCTCTCCTGACCTTATGACTTGTATATCCAACTGTCTACTTGGCATCGCCATTTGAATGTCTGATTGTGTCAGAAGTTAACAGAACTCTCCACTTGTCCACTCAAACCTCTGCCTTCTATGCTCATTTCAGCCATAGCCTGATCATCCACTCAGCTGCTCAAACTTAAAAGCTAAGAAGTCGTTGACTCTTTTCCTTCTCTCGTTTCTAATACCCATCCCTTAGCAAGTGCAAATACATCTCCAACCTGTCTACTTCTCTCTAGCACCACTGCTTCCTCCCTAGACAAAGTCCTCATTCTCTCCTATTGCAACAAACTCCTTGCTGGTCTTCTCTTTATTCTGTAAGCCTCTCTCTAAAGAGCAGTCACAGGGATATTTTTAAATATCCTATACTTAGACTCCATCAATGACGTCCACAGCATTTAGAATAAAACCCGAACTCCTCACCCCTCTGTGATCTGACCCCAGTCTACATCTCCAACCTTACCTGGTCCCACTTCCCCCTCACTATACAATCAAGTCACATCAACCTCCCTTCTGTTTCTTTAAGCCTCCAGTCTTCCATCTCCCCCCACCCCCCCAGGCCTCTGTCTCGGCTTTCTCATCCTGCATGTCTCAGGAGAGGCCTTTGCTCACCAGTCTACCCAGAGTCCCCTCTTCCTTTACTTCTGTCATAACCCTCTGCTTATTTTCTTCATGATGCTTACTAACATTTCGTTATTACCCTATTTATTCATTTGGTTTAATTGTTTATTTTTTGTCTCCCCATCACTAGAACGTAAGCTTCATCAGGGCAGGGGTACTGTCTGCCTTGTATTTCTAGCACCAATATTAGTGCCTGGGGATGTAACAGGTATTCATTCATTTCTTTGTTGAATGAATTAGTCAGACCTCTACATAAAGATGTACACAGAATAAAGCTCATGGCACCTTTTTTTTTTTTCATTTTGTAGGCTGGGAGACAAATGAATAGAATAATATTTTCTATCCAATCATTTCTCCTAGCCTGTCTCAATGTTCCAAAGTTTAATTAACAGAACAGGGAAGTCACCCTGAACTGAACTCAACACTTTGGAATTTCGCACATTTTTATGTTAGCAAAAAGTAAAGACAAACGAATGTCTACCAACAAGGTGCTTATTACAGATTATAGGCAGACCTCAGAAATATTGCAGGTTCAATTCCAGACCACTGAAATAAAGGAAATATCACAGCAAAGTGAGTCAATGAATATTCTGGTTTCCCAGTGCAAGTAAAAATTATGGTTACACTATATTGTAGTCTGTTAAGTGTGCAAGAGTATGATGTCTAAAAAAACAACATACTTACCTTAATTTAAAAATACTTTATTGCTAAAAATTGCTAACCATCATCTGAGCCTTCAGCGACTCATGATCTTTTTGCTGGTAGAGGGGTTGAAATATTTCAAGAATTACCAAAATATGACATAGAGACACGAAGTGAGCAAATCCTTTTGGAAAAACAGCACCAACAGACCTGCTCAACACAGGGTTTGTAAAAAAGCAGTATCTGTGACACGCAATAAAGCAAAGCAAAATAAAACAAGGTCTACCTGTATTCTGTACCAGAAACGCAACAGTACACAAAGATAATCTGTGTGTCAGGTATCTTCTGTTCCCCCCGCTCTGGATTCACACTCCTTCCTTCTCTCCCTGCTGGCCCCGAGGAGCCAGTGTGTGCATATTATTAGCCCAGACTTCAAGTTGGGTTCAGACAATGGGAAGTCTCACCAGGACATCAAAGACAGAAAGGAGAACGAAGACAGGATATCTATTTCTTTGTGACCACTGGCCAAAAGCCATCCTGCTCTTAAGGCACTGATTCTACTCATTATCTCCAGTGAGCAGAATTTAGGCCTAGGAGTGGTTAACAGCTGCACTGCTAATCAGCCTGCAAGACGCTGTACTATCCTTTGTGGTTCTCCTATACCACATCTGTATAAGTAGTTTCTCTGCAAATAAAACCTCTTTCAATTATCCTATTTCAAGGATGCCATCTGTCTTCTACTAGGACTCTGAGAAAATGTATATTTAGCAAAACTGTTGTGAAAGCCTCTTTGTAATATGTTGATTAGAAAAGGGCTACAATGTAGTTGGCATAATAGAATCCTTTTATGAAGACATATCTCTGCATAACCATACACATATTACACTTGCACTTACACACATCTGTAAGGATGTTTACCACAAAGCCAATGGTGAGTATCTCTAGACGGTAGGATTTAGAGGGATATTTTTTTCCTTTTTTCTTTATATTTTTATGTACTATTTGAAAATTTTAACAAGCATATACTACATTATTAAACAGAAAAAAATAGGTATATATTTTAAAATAGCATTTCCTTCTTCTCCACACCCATTTCTACTCTTAATTTAGATGCCCATTACCTCTTACCGAGATTATTATAGCTTCCTTACTGCACCTAGTTTCTAGTCTTGACCCCTACATTGCAACCTCTAAACTTCCACCAAAGTGATTTTTCCAACAGGCTAAGTGATAATACCATTCTCTTGTTCAGAATTCTTCAACGACTCTCAACGTGGCGAGGAGAAAGATATAAGTTCCGCCGCATAGTCTACTAGGCCTTCAGAACCTGACTCCTAGTTACAGACTGGCCTCGCTTGGGCCAGTTCTCATTGTTTGTCCTGCACACAAGGCACTTCCACCCCAGGCCTAGTACCTGTTGGCTAGAGTGCCTCACCCACGCTTGTTCTCTTGGTCAAGTCCTACTCATTCTTCCCATCTCAGATTGAAGTCAACCTCCTGTTCCCTGATTCCCTTGGTGCTGGGGGCTTCTCCTCTGCTCCCACTACAGCCGGTCCACTTGTCTACTATGACAACCATCATGCTGCGGTACCGTATTGTTTTCACATTGTTTCTCCCAACTAGCCTCATGCTTCCTGACAGCAGAGACCCACGTCTTTCCACCTCTGCATTCCCGATACCTAAGACAGTATGCCTTCAAATACTGGCTGCAAGAAAAAATCTGCTTTTCTCTATATTTTGCTGGTCTAAAAGTTACATTTGTAGAAGACTGATCTATCTGGTAATTATATGAATTAAACTCATCTGTATAAAAATAAGTCAAATAGTGGGTGACTTAAAACTGTACAGTACTGCTGCTGAGGGCATAATTGCTAAAACTGCTACCATTTCTTAAAGACATTAACCTTTGATAATCTCTAAGTCTGAACTACCTTCCAAATGTCTCACTAAAGACAATGCACATTCTTTTCACATGAGAATAAATCTACATTTCCAATAAATGAGACACTTCAATCAGTAAGTATAAGAAGTAAATTCCAAAAGCATTGGAACTAGTCATGCTTACCAATACTAGCATGATCAATAATTGTGTCAGTATCTTGTAGACCCCATTTCTTATAAGCTAACGGTGGTGGCTGTATGTTCTCATTGCCTGATGCTGCAGCTGTCAAAGATAAAAATTAGACAATCCAAACTTAAATATAATGGAGAAAATGAAGTTTTATCAAAAAATCATCAAGAATAACTTGGTTTATTATTCTAAAATTTCAACTAAAAATAATGAGGCAAAGTAATGTAAACGACGCATACAGTGAGATTTATTCACACCAAGACAATGCACATAAAATGCAAACATTAAAAGACGAAGTTGGCTGTCGTAAGAGATTTCGGAACACTCAAGGAATTAGAGAAGACTATTAAAAATTCTAGACTACCACTAAAAATCAAGGTGAATTCAAACTGCAGTAGAAGCCAAGTACCGAATTTCTCCCCCTTGAGTAAGACAGTGGATGAAATCCTGGGGACAGCAACCAGTGCCTCAGCGAGACCGGACGACATGCCCAGCAAAGGACACGTGACAGAAAGGTCTCCAATGCCAGTAACTGAGGCCAGGCTTGCCAGAAAGGTATGCTAACAGTGATAGCGCTGCCAGAAAAATGAATGCAATGCTGATCACTGACCTCAGCATTTCCACCTAGGGAGTGAATAATGAAAAGGAAAGCCAACAGTTCCAGCTCTTGCCACAGGTTCATGCCCAAGGCCCCAGTCACCAGTACATTCTCATGCTACATATTAGAAAACGGCTGGATTCTGGTTGTTTATTCTGGAAGTAGAAGTACTCTGATAAAGGAAAAATGTAATCCTCTTAGCACTTCAGATTTGAGAGTAAGGCCAAGAAGAGAGTTTTCCTATATTGTGAAATAAAAGTCACAACGGTCTGCAGCTAAGTAATCAGAATTATTTTTAGAGCAACTTAAAATAAACAAGAGGGCACAAAGTGGCTTACTTACTTACTTCCTAGGAGATAAAATGGCTTTATGGACTCATACATAACAAAATAAACGGAAATTCAAACATAGTAAAAATGAAACGGCTGACGATACCAATTAAAACACAATTGTCTATTTCCAGTTTATTTTATGGACAGAATTTTTAACTACAGAAAATGGCCAGTCTCTTTGGGCACATACATTAATGGTGACTATTATGTCTCCAAGATAACAAAGATATTGAAACTTATGGTGGGCTAAACTTAAATAATTTAAAAGATTATGAAAATAGGTATAAAAATTCAAACAAATTTTGACTTTACAGAAAAGCATGTACTATTTAAGAGCCATATAACCAAGAATTTTACAATCTGCTAAAAAGACAGTGAAAATTTTTCTATTGCAATGTAAGATGCTGCATTCTTTCCTTAGAAGAAATTGTTTCTTTTGTGTCTTATAGTTTAGTTCTGGATTTATGAACAATCTTTATGAATGAGATAACACATCTTAATTAAACTCTTCTTTCAGGGAGCTGTCTAAATCATTTAAGAGTTAAACTTTGTTTGCTCTTTTTAGGACCATTAAGGCTCCTTTATCCAAACCCAGAAGAGAATGGGGAAAGTCAGCACCAACACTGGTACTTTCATTGATTTTAAGGCTTTTCGTTCCCATGATTTTAACATTTGAACATCTCTAAAACTGGAAATCGATAGTGTGATTCTCACTGGCAGCATTTTTACTTCTTAGTGAAACAGAAAATGATAGTGCACCTTATAATCAATGGCATCTTGAATTTGATGAAAACCAATATCCTCTTCTAAAGACATAATAGCATCAGAGTGTAAACTATGGGTAGTAAAGATTAAAAATTATTGACTATTTGTGCACTTTTCATGCCAAAGTCTGGAAATGATGTAGCTGCCTATATAGATTATATTTAGGTCTCTTTTCTCTGTTCAGAAGTGTTTCAAGTCAGTGAAAAACAGCTGATGTTGACTCCCTATTGGGTCCTGCCTACTGTGAGGGAAATGCCCCCTGCAAACTTTATGGTATCTTTACCCTCAGTGAGAATGGAAACAACGTAGAATCACAAGATTTTAGTATGCTGGCCCAAATAGCTGCCCATCTAGTGAGAAATCTGGTTTCTCAGCTAGATGCAACTAAATTCTCTACCCCAATGTTGAATCTCTCTCTTAACTGGCCAAGACATATTGCTGAATCAGTGCATAAAGCCTGCAGTTCAACTGGCAACACGTAAAGAGAGTTGATGTTCTAGTCCTCGCCTTTATCTTACTAAGCAATCTACCCAACAATGCACTCCCATTTCTACAGTAACCGTTTTTTTTTTCCCCTTTAAATCTAGTTCAGAAGGCCTTTTTAATTTAGAAGACATATTTAATTCTCTAAGTAGATTAAGTTAAATAAGACAAACATCACCAGAGGTTAGCTATTTCTTGCCCAAAATTACCTTTTGCCACCTGATTTCGACAAGCACGAAGAGACTGAAAAAGGCTAAATCCATCAATAGTCACGATGGCAGCTGGATATAAGATACTCAACTCTTCATTCTATTAAAGGAATAAGAAAGAAGAAAATAATAAAATTTCATTATTGCCAAATAAGCATATCTATTTTTCTATTACAGGTGAATGTCACGATTAATGTAAAATAAAAAAACACTATAACTAAACAACTGTCAAACACCCAACACACAAAACAATATCAGGCAGAGGAATAGTAAAACTAGACAATTTCAGAATGCTTTTTGGTCAAGGACTTAACATTCTTCTCAACTATGAGCCTTTGTACATGGTGAATAATGTTTTCAGGATCGATGGTGGGAGTAACCAAAAAAATGTACAAGTTTCATAAAAATGAAATATAGTCACTGTATGGATAAAAACAACACATAAAAGTAAAAAGAAGAGACAAAGGAAACTCACCTGAAAAGAAGAGGAAAAGGAAACTCACCTGAAATGTATATATACTGATATACATATATCAGTACATAGTGTCACATATAATCTCACACTTTTGTATGAGACTATACCATATAACATGTTTCTGGTATTCTAAAACTATTCTATAACACGTTTTTCATTACTCAATAATACGTCAATGATATTCTTCCATTTCAATAAGCGAGCAAATCATTTTTTGTTGTGGAGATGCTGTATTTCATTGTATGAACCAAAATTCAGTTAACCAGTTCTTACTGATGGACATTTAGTTTGGCCTCCTGCTCCTGCCTTTGCTCTCCACCACCCATGCTCCACAGCCAGCGTGATCTTCCTGAGACTCAGCAGACTGAACCACTCTCCTGATTCAATCTCTCCAATGGCTCCCATCTGCACTTAGAATAAACCCGAACTCTAACCATGCTACAAGATGCGGCCCCGTCTCTAACCTCATCTCACCTCTCTCCCCGGCTCCTTGGACACGAAGGCCATTATCACCTCAGTACTTTCCGTGTGCCTGGACCCTCACCTCCCAGGTCTTTGCCTGCCTAATTCTTCTGATAGTTCAGGTCTCGGCTCAAATGTAGCTGCTCTGAGAGGCTACTCCTGAGCCTCCGTCTCAAACATCATCTCTGGGCCTCCCTGGTGGCGCAGTGGTTGAGAATCTGCCTGCCAATGCAGGAGACACGGGTTCGAGCCCTGGTCTGGGAAGATCCCACATGCCGCGGAGCAACTAGGCCCGTGAGCCACAATTACTGAGCCTGCGCGTCTGGAGCCTGTGCTCCACAACAAGAGAGGCCGCGACAGTGCAAGGCCCGCGCACCGCGATGAAGAGTGGCCCCCGCTTGCCGCAACTAGTGAAAGCCCTCGCACAGAAACGAAGACCCAACACAGACAAAAATAAATTAACTAATTAATTAATTAAAAAAAAAAAAAAAAACCATCATCTCCATTCCCTTGGCTCAGTACATTCTCATCAACATGATTACTTCCCTCACGGCACCTATCAGAGGCTGGAATCATCTTGAAATCCCTAGTTATTCATTGCTGGTTTCCCGCCACCATCCCCAAACTGCAGGCCCCACGAAAGCAGAAACTTTCCATGTCCGGTTCACCAATGGATAGAACTGGGCTGGGCACATAATAGGCAGTAAATAAATATTTGTGAATGAATTAAATATTTTCATTATTATAAACATCACTGCAATAAACATTCTTCTGTATATATCTTTTCACATCACTTTGGTGTCAATTCCTTCAAGGGGGTCTGTTGGGTCATAGGGTGTTCACGATTTTCATTTGTGTTATTAAACTGTCTCAAGAAAGTACCTATCAATTTTTACTTCTATCAACAATACACGGCAGTGCCTGTTTTTCCATATTGTCACCAACTTTTGCTAATCTTCATCTTTGCCAATCTGAAAGGTGAAAAATTATCCAAATGTAGTTGCTTATAGTCCTTAGATTATTAGTAAGGTTCAAAATTTTATCATATGCTTTAGACCAATTATATTTCTTCTTTTGAGAATTGCCTTGCCCCTTTTTCTACTGGACTGTTGGGGTGTTTCCATTTTTAAAAGACATTTGTGGGCCACAAGGGGTGGGAAGCAGGGGACAAGGGAGCTGGGGTGTGGGCTCACATAACAAGTTCACAAGGCTACGCTTACACAGTCCACTGAGCGTGGCAGCGGGGAGAGAGCCCCTGACTCGGAGGAACTAATCACCAGCTCGTCAGTTATCTCCAAAACGAGACCGCCTTCCTGAAGAAGACACTCATACAAACACCAGTGGTCCAAGAGCCGCAGAAAGTATGCTACATGACAGAGATCTTTAGGCAGAAACCACAGAAGAAGTTCCTTTGACATTCCAGAAAAACATTTGGAATCTTCTCCTGCAATGATCAGCCATCACACCTACTACACTCTCTGCCCCCAGAAGTGAATTACAGGAAATCTGCTCCTGTGATCTTTAACAGATCTAGGAGTATACTGAAGAAGCAGCAAATAGATATTTTTGATATATAAACTGATGTATCATATCGAGAGATGCTGTGTAGAATACAGGGTAACGACTAAGGCTTCTCTCTGCATGTTTAGTAAGAGTTATTTTTCAGCTAAAGGATTTTCTTGACTCACAAAAGCAAAGAGCAAACAAATATTTAAATGTGAGTTATATTTTCCCGCCAGCTCTAAAAAAAGATTATTATAGACATAACCAAGTTTAAAGTGTTTAAATAACCTTCATCTTCCAGAGAATTTGTAAAAAAAAAAAAAAAAAAAAAAAAGGGAAATGGCTCTTGAGACATAGCCTCAATAAACAGGTTATCTTCTTGGATTTCCAACAGCTTCTTCCTTGTTTCCTTCAATAGTTCCATTTTCTCCCGTCTCCTTACGATGAACATTATAAGACTTAAGTCTTCAGGCTTCAGTTTTATTTTCCTATAACCTTTATGTGGAAGAATTCATTCATTATCTATGACTTCAACCATCATCTTCAATCTAGTCTTTGTGTCTATATGGTAGTTCTGTATCACTACAGGCATGATGGTATTTTCATTTTATTTCCTACCATCACCTCAAACTCAACACGTCCAAAACCAAATTTAATAACCTTTGTTTACTGCCAAAGCAGTCCCCTCTTCCAATTTTGTCAATGGCACGCCTCAGGATGGAGATCTTGGAGCCAACTCATTTTTCTTTTTAAAATTCGACATCTCAATACAATAACCAGTCCTGTCAAATGTTCCTCCAAAATGATTTCTGTACTAGTCCTTTCTCTTCCCACAGCCATTGCAGTCCTGGCTCCCAGCACTGTACATCTATTACAGATAACTTAAAAAACCAGATAACTAGCCTCCCTGATTCCAGGCTCTCACAAGTCCAATTCATCCTGAAGAAAGAGTCCTTCAAGATCCCTTTGATTACATCACTTCCTTCTCATAAACCTTTAGTAGCTTCTAAATCTCCTGAATCAATTCCGATTTTCACTTGGCTTTCAAATCTATGAAAAATTTGGCCACTCAGCCTATTCAACAATTTCTCATTAGTTTCTAACACAGGTTTCTTTGTTGTCTCATACATAGTCCTATGTTTGACTCTTCCTTCATTTTTCTCCTGACTACCTAAAATACTTTCCCTTCTTTTCTCACTAATTAAGTTCTATACCCATTTTCAAGGCTTAATTCAAACTTCACCCCCTCAATGAAATGTTCCTTTCTTGTCCTAGTCCTAATTGAGCTCCCTCTTCTCTAAACGTGCACAGGAGTTATTCTGTTCATAAAAACTAGCAAATAATACGGTATTGTTTAATATTACTGACTAACTCATTCACAGGTATTAATAGGCATCAGTCTAGCCTCTCTCACTAGTTACGTTTCTTCTAAAGCTCCAGTCCATCTGTCGCAAAATTTACGTCCACGCGGGCAAATCTGAAGATTTGTTTACTTCAAATCTTCTGGAAGCAGGATAGCACAAAGAAAGAAGGCATAGTATATAGTTTTGACAAGGTACCAAACAAGATGTGCTGAACAAGAGCGTATCAGTTTATGTGGCTCTACAATTACTTTTTGACTGTGAGACAATCAAAATCTCACACAGCACCAGGAAGAAGTGAAAACTGTGGAGAGCCTGAGACACTCAACAGTATTATTTTCTCTATCAAAATCTTCAATGAATATAAAATATTTTCCACAATAAATAAAAACTTAATAACCCCGTTTCTGAGGAATAGGTTAGTGCAACGTGGTAGCACTATTAATAATACAGCTAGAACTTTTTTCTTTGACTCTCTATATAATTTTGACACCTAAGTTCAAATAAAAAAGATATAAAGTTACATAATACCATTTTGTACCTTAAGTCACTATTAAATTCTAAAACTGAGAAAACTTTTTGTCTTCTGACTTAAGTGTCTTATTTCATTACAGACCAAAGCATACAATATTTCTTTAAGTAAGTAAAAGCAAGACTGGTATTCTTTACTCAGCTATGAGTAGCTTACATTTCTATTTAGAATATGACAGCACAGCTAACTGTGCCACAAGAAGACACTTAAAGTTTCCACCCAATGAAAGAGGGAAGAAACGACTGCAAAGTAAAGCCACTATTGCTCTGGACACAATCTCTTATGCTACCTGCTCCGTCACGCCGGGATGTCGTGGGATTTCATAGGTCCTGCACTTGAGCTGTAGCACTGGGTCCTCATTCAGGAGCTGTGAGAGCAAGAGCACGCCACTCTAGGAGGAAGCACAGAGATAAGCCCTGCTTGTTTTCTTACCAATATACTGGAACAGGTAGCTCCTACCAGAACTTTCTACCACCACTGCTCCCCCTGTTCCAGCCTCCACCCCATAAAGTATCAAATACACAGTCCCAAGGGGCAGGTGGTCATGAATCACAAGTGAGTGTGAGGGGGATGGGTTACCAGGTGCTCCAATAAGCTGGTATCCCTGAACCGCACAGCACTCAACTCACCTCTGTGTAGAAGCGTACGTAACCCGAAGTAAAGCCCACCACAATGCAGGTCCAGTCTGGTCGTCCAGTGGAACTCCTGTTACAAACAAAAGTGACGATCTTAAGCGCTCATAAATCAAAGCAAAGAAAACAAATGACTCATTCATCCTTACCTCTTCTGGCTTGCTAGTGGGATACACAGAGCGCTGGTTACGCATTCCCTAAAAACAAAAACAAAATCATATGCTTACCTAATGCATCGATCAATTACTTTGAAAGCTCTATAATGGGATGTTAAAGGGCAATAAGTGGAAGATGAGCTCTGTGGATCAGTTGTATCCAATGCCTACATAAAAAAACAGTAAAACTCCCCCCATAAGTAGGGTCATAAAATCCATTCACATAAAAGGTAATGCCACATTCACTTGTAGGTAATAAAAAGCAGTGTTTTTCATTCTGTATTGCCATGAAAAGCACAAAAGTAAAGAAAGCACACCTTTACTGTACATGACTGATTATACACAAAACTGAGAAAACATCAAATGATCACCAAGCAGTCATTTCCTACTGTTCCCCTCTCCTCCGCATCAGCTAAGAACTTGGGCAGAGGGTGGGAGGAACGGGCAATCACATTACAGGCAAACTACATTTCTGCTGAGTACGTTAATCTAGAGACTTACTGTATTTCAATTGGCTGGCTTCTTCTTTTAGATTTTGCAGAAATTGCTCCTGATAACCTATTTCTACTCACCTGCTAGGCTGGATGGTCCCTAAAAGATTTTTTTTTTCTGACACATAGACTTGAAAAATTTGTCTCGCACTCAGAGACAAGGCTCAAAATTAAAATAACTCCTACTGACTTGTATTTAACCTGTAAAACCTCAGGACGATCACCAGCTTATTCAACAAAATGTAAACCCTCTTCCACATACATCAAACCAGATAATCACCAAACAAAATTAACCTTTTTGTTTGTTTGTTGTCTCTAAACTAATTGAACCATTATGTTTGCTTTGCATTTCGGACAGAAATTAAATGTCTTCAAAATGCTTAGACTAAATGACTTAAGGAGAAATATTATTTATTTTGATAAAAATAGAAAACAATTCATTGAGTATCTACAGAGTGTCAGGCATGTACTATGGATTTCTACTTGGTTGTCTTTATCTGAATTCAAAGTCTGAAGAATCTTATTCATTCCGACCAGGTAACTTTCAGTCATAAAAATTTAACTGAAAACAGGTTTTGGCTGCAGGTTCCAGGCTAGCAGCTCCATCATGGAACCACGCTAGAGATCTGGTTTTAAAACTCTTACGGGGACTTCCCTGGTGGCACCGTGGTTAAGAATCCGCCTGCCAATGCAGGGGACACAGGTTCGAGCCCTGGTCCGGGAAGATCCCACATGCCGCGGAGCAACTAAGCCTGTGTGCCACAACTAAACAGCCTACGTTCTAGAGCCCGCGAGCCACAACTACTGAGCCCACGTGCCACAACTACTGAAGCCCGCACACCCAGAGCCCATGCTCCACAACAAGAGAAGCCATCGCAACGAGTAGCCCCCGCTCACCGCAACTAGGGAAAGTCCACACGCAGCAACGAAGACCCAACGTACCCAAAAATAAATAAATAAAAGTAAATAAATTAAAAAAAAAAAAAAACCTCTTACTGGATCAGTAGGAAACTTGAATTTACCAGCTTGCATTTCTGAAGTATTTATGAGTTTTAAGAATTAATGTAGCACTGTCCCCTTTAAGTACAAGCCCAATGCTGGCAAAGCAGAGAAGACAAGGGCTGCCCTTGACTTTTTAGCTGAATAAAATTAATGAAGAGCTGAGGAAAAGACAAAATGTAGACAGGATGTTATGGGATTCTCTCTGAATTCCCCTTTAAATTCTCTCCAAACAGGAGGTCTTTTTTTTTTTTTTAAAGTAATCACATGGTTAATAAAATTAAAATTTACTGGCCAAATCATGCTCTACAACTTCTAAAGCTGCAAAGAATATACATTTACTAAACATTTCAACAATGAAACTTCTTAATAGATTCACATACAAGTCAAACAATTTCACATATACATTTAACACACAGAGAGACAGAAAAAATTAACTGGTACCTACCCTTCTTCGACACTTAAAGAACCACTCCAACCAACAGCAAACTGCATTTCTTCCTTCCCTTTATCACTATGTTTCCATTTTGCTGAAAAAAAATTAAGTTATCACACAAAATAACTTCTTTAACTATAGTATACTAAAACAGAGAATTTATAAATTTCACTCTTTCCCTTTAGAATGATGAGTACAGAATTTAATAGTTCTATGTTAATTGATTTGGGTCTTTTTATAGGTAAATATAAGATAATGTTTAAAACCTTTTATAAGATTTTTATAAAACTCTCTCTTTAGTCTCTTTCCTCCAATTCAATCCATATGATAAAGTTATTCATTCTTATGTACCACCCCACCTTCCTTATTTATAAAACTACTTTTTATCTTTAGTTGGCAGAGAAATTTTTTCTATTAGATTTATGCTACTGGAGGGCAAATCTGCTTTATAAGACCATTCCATATCCATTTAATATAAGATCTTATTTTGATCAGTGAGGTTTTCTACATTCTATATATACCCAAACTTTAAATTTAATCTTCAACAAAAATTATAAGATGAAAACTTATGCCCCAAACAGGAAACTACAGCACTGTGAGTTTTCAAATTAGAGTTGAAAGTCACTTGACTCACATTATTACTAAGAAGCAGTCAGTGCCCTTTTTAGCTCTGACTGCCCCTTGCAAGAATTGGGCAATGCCCAGTACTGCCTCTGAAATGCCATAGAGAGACAGCTACAGTATCTGCAGCCAAGAAAGAAAAAGAGAGGAAAGAAACAGAAAAGAAAGGAAAAAGAAAGGGGAAAAGAGAGAGAGAGAGAAATAAAAAGAAAGAGAATAAAAAGTGTTATATAACAAATCAAACTATGGAATGCCACCATATAATGCATACGAGAGAAGTAAAACTTTTTCTTTCTACCTAACCCATTTTCTATTCTATGCATTAAAATAAATGAAAATAACAGAGTACTTACGCACTAGAAATACAGCTTTTTGCTCCCGAGCTATAACCATAAGATCATTGGTTGGAGATAAGGATAAAACACAATCTTGAAGCCAGGAAGTTTTTTGTGTTTTGCACGTATTTCCTTCTTCTTCCTGTGAATAAAACTACAATTACTTCCATGGAAAAATATCGAGAATAGTTCAACTCAGCATGTTCACCTTGAGAAGCAAGGGAGAGGAAAAAAGGAAAAAGAAACCTTCCCAATTCTTTTATAGTCTCAGTAATATTCCTTATCAAAACATGTCAAAGATGACCAATAAACAAAATATCCACTACAAGCAGATCTCAGTTTTGAATATTAATTGAAAATTTTTAAAATAAAACAGATAGCAAGACATTAAAAGAACCTCCCATAGGGATTATTCTAGGAATAATTCGGTACTAGGAAATTTAGTAAATAACCCTATTCGAGACAGATAGCTAGGGTATCTGCAGCTAGACAGCAAAGAAAACATTATCTGACGATTACGACCTGTAAAGTATGATAATTTGGACACATCTTTTTATGTAACCTGAAAGGTGTTTTCTTTTTTTAATTGAAAATGCATTCACTATGTAGGTAAATTCCCATGGTTAAAAATTCACAGATCTGAAAAGGTCTTCTTTGCAAAGTCTCTCTGATATTCCTGTATTCCGGCCCTCCCTTTGTTCACTCCGGAGACAGCGGTGTGACCGGTTCTTGTACGTTATTTCCAGAGACACCACTCACGTGGGCAAATACATTTAACTACCCCTTTTCCCCTTTTTCTGACACAAATGGTAGCATACTATATGCATACTTCTATATTTTACTTTCTTCTCTCAGCATATACCTCAGACTTCATTCTACATGAAGTTTCGTAATTTTTTAAAAGGCTGCATAGCATTCCATTGTATAGACACACCATAGTTTAGTCAACCAGCGCCCTATTGATGGACATTTGTGTTGTTTACACTCTTTTGCTGCTACAAACTATGCTACAATGAATAACTTTATAAATTTGTCAGTTTATGTGGGAGTGTGTCAGTAAGGTAAGTTTCTAGAAGTAAAACTGTTGGGTCAAAGGGAATGTGTATTAGTAAATTTGCTAGATATCCCCAAAGTGTGCTCCACAGAAGTTGTGTTAATTTATAATCTGACCCAGCAAGTTTTGAAAGTGCTTGCTTCCTCAGGGACTCTTCAAATGATGCTTCAACTCTGACTGATCTTCGTCCAACTAACAGGTAAAAAGTAGTATCTCAGTCTATAGCGCTCCTCTTATGAGTGAGAATAGGCATTTTTTCATATGCTTAAGAGCCTTTTCTATGAACAGCGTGTTCTTTCCTTTGCAGATCTCCTGCTGGATTGCTGTTCTTGTTCTAGTTGATTTGTATATACTCTTTACATACAAGGAAAATTGGTCCTTTGAACATAAGAGTTGTAAATAGTTTTTCCCAGTTCATGTCGTAGCTTATTTTTATTCATGCAGAAGTTTTTTATGTAGCTAAATTATCAACCTACTTATTCTCTTATGGCTTCTGGGTTTTATGTCATGCGGACTCCTACCTCACGCAACCCTACCCGATAGCTTTTGGATTAAATTAATCAAGATGGGGGCGGGTAAGAGGGGGGAAGAGATGCAGCCTGCTTTCATTAAAAAAAAAGAAAATACAGATTTATGTTTTTTAAAGCTTTCAGTAAGCATGTATTACTAGCATAATGAAACTTTAAAGATTTTAAAAACAGAAAATCATCCTAATCAGAAATATTACGGTAGTATTTCTAGGAAAGATAAATTATTTCTTGCTGTGATACTATCAAAGAAATGTTTAAAATATAAATAAAATATGGGTTATAGGACATCTTCAGGAAAATCTCCAAGTAGGTCTGAAGCCTCTGGGATAGTCATGTGATTATTTTTCCTTCTCAATGGAACACTGAGGAATAGAATAGATTTGGAACTTCTTTCTTCTGCAAGGTATGCTAAAGAGGCTGCACCCACTCCCGAAAGATAACGAGAAGAGTAATACTGGCAAAATCCCAGTTTTGTTTTAGTAAAGCTCCATTTTTTAAGAATTTTGCTATCCAGTTTGCTGTTTTGTTTTTATTTGTTTTTTCAGTTTGCTGTTTTGAATGTGTATTTTTCTACATATAAACCAGGGAGAAAATGATCCCTTAAAGATGAAAGTTATAAGGTAAAAGTTAGTTGTAATTCATTTCTCCCTGGACCCACAATTTCTGTCAGAGCATACAGTCTCTGTTTAGCCAGCACTCACCCAGGACTCCTCACGGTGCCTCGGCTGTAAGCTGAGGGCATCACGACCCTATGGTTCCCTCCCCAGTAACTGAGACCCAATTATACCAACTCTGAGGTTCAGGATTTTTCAAATGATTCAAGTCTCCCCTTTAGTAAGGAGGCTAGAAGCAGGACAAGTCATACAGGGATATAATTTAGGAATTGTGTTTGATAAGAAATTAGGAGTGTCTAAAACTCTTTGATTGGTCTCTTATCCTAAAATTTCCATCTCATTGCAATAAAAAAGAAATCCAAACAATGCTCCAGAAAAGGGATAATGCAGCTCTCATTTTGGCAAGTTCCACAAAAAATAACTTAAAAAAATAACTGAACATCTATACAAATGGGTTCTTCCTTTTATCACACTTCCAAAATTGTGTACAAACAGTAAACTCTAAAAAGTTTGTAAAAGTTACTTTTCAACAAAGAACACTATTTCTATGTTTCTATCCTGTTTTCAAAATAATGCCACTAATAAGGATGAGATCTGTATTTTTACGTTTGCTCAAAAGACAAAGAGTTTAAGAAATTCAAAGATGGAAGGCATTTAAAGACTAACTGGCCCAAACCTCATTTTATAATAAAGATAGCAAAGTCTTAGGGCAGTTAGGAGATGTGCTCTGGGCCACACAATCAGTGTCAGAGCCCAAAGGAGGGCCCCGCTCATCTTGGTGGGTACCTGCGACAGCTCTTTGAGAAGCCTGGCTCCCCTTGGGATCTGACTCTAGTCTCAGTCAATGAAAAGTCTTTCTCAAAAAGAACTTCCCTGTTACTCATCACTATATACCAGGCTAATCTCTCTGTGGTTCTGTGAACCGACTTAGAGCCATGAAGAACCATACTTGAACATGGGGGCCAGCATATTCTTGAGGCATTCCTTTAGGAATACTCTTCCCTCTCTTTTCTGTCTGTCCATCTCAAGTTCCAGCTCCTATCACAATTCCATCCTCCTCTGACTTCTACCGTCTTTCGAACTTACTGCAATGAAAACTCTTACTATTCTCTGTTTATGCTGGGATTGCGTTTCTCCCATGCTAGACTAGAAGCCTTCTACGCTTTCTATGACTCAACTCCACATGCAGCACAGCCCTAATGGCAAAAATGAGCAAATAATAGCGTTCCAATTTCTCCTTACTTGTAGTCACAAAGATACTTGAATAACCTAATATTTATTCTTGCTCATGAAACTGTACGACAATGAGCAACTGATTCAAAGTTAGTATCCTAAGTAACATATCCTTAAGTAATAGTATCTTTAGTTATGTTTTTCCTTAAGTAATATTACGATTTAACATTTCAAGATTCTGGCTGACATACAAGTTATATATAAAAAGGGACAGAGTACTACTCCCTTAGTTGGGCCTAGAACTCAATGTCAAATTATGATCATGCTGTGTCTGCCACCCACCCAGCAAATGGACTACAAGTGATCCCAGAGCAAACATGAATTTTGCCACGTAAGTACTAACCAAGATAAAAGCACAAGAAACCGATATCACTTACAGAGAAGCAAATTCAGAGACACTACCCCACAATGACTAGTTACATCCCTAACCCTGCTGAGCCATCTCATAAATGTACATTTTTAGTAACATAAAACCAGAAAAAGCATCTTCACATGGATCAGCATTCCGGTTTCATCTCTTGATGATGGGGGGGAAAGAGGGTGAAAACCGATATCTTCTGTCATTCTTCACTGCATCTCCTTTTCTATGTCCTCTCTAACTCTCCATCTTTCCTCGTCACTGTAGGACTAAAAGCAGACCCTCCTAGTCTGTCGTGGCAAAGCTGGACGCGTACAAGCAGGAGTTCCATACACCGAAAACAGGTTAGGAAACCCTCACGTGATTCTATTATACAGGCATACCTCAGAGATATTGTGGGTTTGGCTCCAGACCTCCACAATAAAGCAAGTACCACAACAAAGCAAGTCACATGAATTTTTTGATTTCCCAGCGCATATAAAAGTTATGTTTACACTATCCTGTGGTCTATTAAGTGTGTAATAATAGCATTACGTCTTAAAAAATCTACATACTGTAATTTTAAAATACTTTATTGATAAAAAATGCCAACCATCATCTCAGCCTTCAGCAAGTCATAATCTTTTTGCTGGTGGAGGGTTTGAAATAGTTCAAGAATTGCCAAAATGTGACAAAGAGACAGGAAGTGGGCAAACGTTGTTGGAAAACGGCACCGAGAATTTGTTTGAGGCAAGGTTACCATGAACCTTCAATTTGCAAAAAAAAAAAAAAAATGCTATATCTGCAAAGTGCAATGAAATGGGGCATGCTTGTAGTAGATGATGTTATGCTATATTATTATATCATATCATCATTAGGATTTGACATGTCAAAAAATTCTAGAGCTAAAGCTTTAGTCTTGCCGCTTGGGAATGATGCTAGCTTTTGTCACGAAATGCAAGGGTGCGTGCTCTGAATACGAGCTCGACAGCTCTTCTGATCCACAGCCACAGTGGGGTGGGCGTGGGACGACCACCAGCTCCTGGTCACATGTAATTCCAAAGGCACAACATTCAGTGTATCAGGTTCAATAAGATAAAAAGCCGCTAACGACACAACTAAAAACAAGTGATATCCTTAAAATTATACACAGTGGTAGATTTTTGTTATTTCTCCATGGGTTTAGCTATTTTGCCCCAAGCAGTGTAAATGTTATCAGAAAAGCATAAAGCAAATTTAAAAATTGACAACAACTGGGAGTGGAGGTGGGAGAAGAAGTCTTACATAAATCAAATTTCTTTCAATAAGTCCTCAAAAAAGAAAAAAAAAAAATCCCTTGGTACATCTGGGTGATGTACATCAACAATCAACATGCTACATACAAAGGCAAACAAAGAATAAAAGGATAGGAAAGTACATGTCCTAAATTGTTCTATAATGTCTGCTACGTTGTAACCAAGCAATTTGGTAGAAAGCAGGCCACAGTCACTTGAAATCTCCTCTCACGATAAGGAAATCCTTTGGCATCATCCTAAGCAGAGGACAGTGGGCCCGTCAAGAAGTGGTTTGCCTCAGATGTGTGTTTGCGTTTGGCCACCTAACTCAACAGGAATGAGACAGGAACGACGACAGTGATTTGGATGATGTACACAGCAACATCTGCCAAACGCTTACTAAGTGCCAGACACTGTGTTAAATGCTTTACACATAAGTCTTACTTAATTCTCACTGTCACTCTGTAGAGAAGGTTCTATTCCTACCCTCATTTTGAGATGGAGAAACAGAGACTGATCAAGGTAACGTCCCCACATCACACAGATGCAGCAGGGATTTGGACGCAGGCATCTGGACGCAGGCACTGGGGTTCAATTGCCTGGGCAACCTCTGTGCTGCTTCCACACTGCACTGCCCTGGGAAGCTGGGCCCTATAAGGAAAACTGCCACAGCACCTTTAACTCTGCTCTGCTGCTGTGCATTCAGAATGAAGGGGGTGACGAGAAGCTCTACTCCGCATCTAGACTAAAAGACGAGTGTCCCTCAATGATTAAAAAAGTAAACGGAGGAAAGAGGGCTGTAAAGGCCTAGGAAGAATGTGCCAGAAAGTCTCAGCACACATTCGTCGGCCAATAAGATGCAAGCTCATCACTGTTTTCTACCATAAGGGCATCTCCCTATCAAGGAGATTTTTCTGAAAACCTCCCACACAATAATGGGGCCCACAGCCATGAACAATACTCCCCTGAAGATAATGATCCTAAAATAATGCCATCCTTTGACAAGGTAGTTAATTTCCGCAGCTAGGCATGATATTAACAAAAACAAAAACAGCATCACCAGGGACTACCATGGCTTTCCACAAAAGTCAGCACATACCCGGTTACTAAAGGAAACATTAAATACGTCCATTAGCCATAAAACACAGCCCCTGTTTCAGGGTGGAAAGAGAGAATGTATAATTTTATTTTAGTGTGGCCTAAACTCCAAGGATTTTTCTTTGCCTTGAGACTAGTAAAATTTTTTCTCAATCTGCACAAATACATATGTTCCCATATCTCTTCCCTCTTGCCTCTCCCTCCCTCCCACCCTCCCTCCCCTGATTCACTTTGTTATATAGCAGAAACTAACGCACCATTGTAAAGCAATTATACTCCAATAAAGATGTTAAAAAAAAAAAAATCTGCACAAATAACGGAAGCCACTGATGTGGGTTATGAAAAGGAGTCTTTTCTAAACACTAGGGCTGTAACAAATATATATTTTAAAAATTTATTTCTTTTGATTTTAAGCCCACAAATTTGTCACACGATTAGTCTTTCACAACGCAGCAGATGGTAAAACTTCAGTAATTTAATCAGTCTTTCAATTATAGCTGGCCACCACAGGGGCTGGTAAATTATCACTCTGTAAACATAGTGGCACATGTTCTCTGGTGTATCAGCTACTGTGATGACTAGAGAACCACTGAAGTAGCCCACAGTAATTTTTCAAAGCTTTCAATTTTAGTTAATAAGTCCGTCATTTGCAATTTTTACTGTCACTGTCATCGTGCTAACTTTCACAGGCATGTACACGTAACAGTGGTGCCAGCCAAATCCAGTATAAATAAGGGTCTGTCAGCATATTCACTGTAATTCTCAGTAGTTTACCTACCTAAATCAAAGAAATAAACTAGTCAGCTACACTTTCTAAACAGAGAGACATAAATGCTTCAGCAATTTTGAAACACAAAAAAGTAAATAACGCCATGTAAGTTTTCCTTTTTTCTAGTCTATTAGCATATATAATACCCAATGCTTCTCAAACATTTTTTTAGGTAGCAAGACTTTTTATTCCCAAACAAAATTTTATACAATATCTTAATATATGATATAGATAAAAGCAGAAATGAGGAAGCTACCTAGCACCTTTGCAGAGCCCTAGAGCTTTCTCTAACATGGCATGAAAAGTACTGGTCCCGGCCATTTTCCAGATCAGGGACTAAAATTCTCAAATGAAAGATCTTAAGGTCTTGTCAAAATTAAAATGAGGCAAGGCAAGAGCTCTAAATCTGGTTACAAATTTGATTACAGATAACCCAAAGAAAAAAAAAATTACAAACACAATTAGTCACAAAAACCTCCGACTTAAATCTCAATTTTTAAAATTATTTTTCTTCTTAACCTTAGAGGAAGTTAATGATAATTCAGTAACTCTTCCAGTTTTATTTCAACTGTCAATTCAAGCAGGATTAATTCTATTATTTATTTTTTAATTGTATATATAATGTGACCCCATTTTTAGAGAATTTTCTGTGTGGCCCATTCATCCAACCACTCAACCAAATATGCCTACATTTATAACCTCTTAAAGTTAATAATGATGATTATCCTTAGGTGTCAGAAAGTTGATCATCTTACTCTTTTTATTTTTCTATAATACCTGAATTTTCGGTAGTAAATGTGTCATTTTTACAAAACAAATTCATTACTCACAAAAAAATTCATTTCACAAATAATTACAATAAAACACCAAAACTAAAAAGCATACTTCTTTATTTTTGAAACAACTGTTTAATATTAAATACTAAATCTATGTGCTCCCTAGGCACCATGGGATATAAGAAAGTACCAAACAACTCCTGCTCAAAAACTTTACTGTCTAGTTGGACAAATAAGACTAATGAACAAGAATCAATTAGCACCCAATATAAATCAAAATAGAGCTAATAGTTCAATTAAATGCCATGGACCTTAAATTGCTATTAGTGTCCACACACACACACACACACACATACACACACGCGCGCGTGCACACACACACACGATAACAGTATATATACCTAAAAAATATTTGAGTGAAAAGCTTGAAAAGATGACAAACCTCACTCATAAATTTAAAAGTACAAATTAAAACACTGAAATGGCATTTCACACCATTCTGATTTTGCAAAGATTAAAGTTTGATAATCTACTAGGGGCAAACAATTTCAAAAAGTACCTGAGAAAAGCAGGCCTCTGTAAGAAAACACATCCATCTCTCATAGTTTTGAGTTTCCCAATATTGATAAAAATATGGGTACAGAGAAATATTTCATTTTTTACAAAATAAATAGAGCACAATGGTAAAAAGCAATTACCTCGGAGATGTTTTCATTTCTGTGACACAGAGAGTAGAAGGAGGCACTCTCACATACTGTGTTTGGAATACACACTGGGGCAGGCTTTTGGAAGCACCCTTCAACAATTTTTATTAAAATTTGAAATATGTAGACTTTTTAACCTTAGCAATTCCACTTTCAGTTATTTATTCTAAAGGAAAAATAAGAATGGCTAACATTTATTGAGCACATACTATGTATGTTCCAGGTACTATTCTAAGCACGTCTCATTTCATCCTCTTAATAATCCTATGATTTTAATCCTATAACTAATAATCCTATTAGTCCCACTTTAGGAATGACATAACTGGACTGAGAGAAGTTAGGTAACTTGCCCAAGGTTTAACAGTCACTGAGTGGCAGAGTTAGGATAGAAATTCAGGCAGTCTGACTTTCATTCATGACACTACACACATGTGTAACCAAAGATGCATAGTAGATATAAAGATGATTACAGCATTGCCTGTGATAGAAAACAGAAAAGCGAAAGAACAAACAAAAACAAAATGTCCCTCAACAGGGGTGTGGCTAAATAAATCATAGTATATCTATACAATGAAATAGTTAGTATTCCTTTACAAGAACTAGATGATTTATATATGCAGACACAGAAAAACCTCCATATTACATTAAATGGAAAAGGCAAGAGGTAGAACAACATGGAAAAATGAAGTCTACATGGACTTTCAGGTAAAGAGAGAATTAAACAGATCAATTTTACTCTCACTTTCCCCAGCACTCTCAACCCCACTAAAAACAACAGTAAAAGAGTCTGTTTCAAGTACAGACAAAAAGAAGGAGAGGAGAAAAGCCACTAAAATTTGAGAGCTAGAAAGCAGATGGACAGGTGGTAACTGATTTTACAGTCCCTGGAAAACTAACTCCCACTAAAGTGGTGGCGAGGAAAGCTGAGAAGCAAACCCAGCTGCACTGCAAGATTGCCAGTAGGCTTAGGAATTGGTGCCAGCTCCCCCTGGGAGTAAGGGCAAAGATGCGGCTAAAGTCAGGAGGCTTGGTTGAAAGTAGGTCCCCAGATCCCTTCCCCCACCCCACACAGTCAGCCACTGTCCCTCCCTCGCTGGCAGAAGACCAGAGGCCCATCACCAAGCCAAAACCAATTCACAGAGCTACCCTGCAGGAACACCTGAGGAGTCCAGACTTGAACTAAAATTAACAACTATCAACAAGAGCAAGGAAAAGTGGTGGCTGACTACATAGTGAGACTAAAAATAGGTCACTCTTAAATATTTAGGCATAAATAGTGCCACCAAGACTGAGCCCGGATACTGGTTGGTCTGTGGCCAAAGACTGGGGAACCAGCTTACACTCACCTTTGTTGGCTGGCAAACAATCCTTTAACTGCACTTTTCACACTAGCAAATCACTCCACCGGTATCTACTAAAACCAAACTCATGGCCATAAAGATTAAGATCAAAGGGGTTTTTATCCCCCCTCTTCTATTTTTTTTTTCATTTATTAAATAACTTTATTTTTTTTTTTAATTGAGGTAGAGCTGATCTACAAGATCAAAAGTTCTGAGGCCCCCAAAAGAGGCCAAGAAATTTTAGAGAACAAAAAGGGGTAAAGGCAGGAAGAAAAGCTGGGAGAGTTATACTGAAAGCCACGGGCGAGACCAAGATTTCTGAACTCCAGCACGACTAACATTTTGGGTGGACAATCCTTTGTTTGAAGGGTTGTCCTGTGCATTGTAAGACGCTTCACAGCATCCCTCCCTGGCCTCTACCCACTTAGATGTACCTTCCCCCAAGTTGTGACAAAAAAAAATGTCTCCAGACATTGCCAAATGCCCCCTAAGGGGCAAAATCACCCCCAGTTGAGAAGCACTAGGCTAAACCCAGCTTGTGTTAATGTGGAGAGGAAAGTCACTGGCAAAATGAGTGTTTCTAATAGTCCAAGGTCCAAAGTCCTGATGAGAGCCCACCTGAGGAAAGAGACCCTCTGTGGCCACCATCCCCTCACAGGAGGAGGGCCTCGGGCGTATCCTTAGCATAATGTGGGTGCTCTCCTTCTGCCTCTGGCCAATCCACTGCTTATGTCTCTTGCATGGTAGATGGCACCACAGTCTAAGGACACTAAAATAAGGCAAAATATTTTCCAGCATTACCCCCAGATTATTAATGCTCTAAGAGTCTCTAATCAGGTCATGCTGTCTCCTATTTCTCAGCCTGTAAACAAACATTTCTCTGGGGCCTCTATCTGACCAGCATGCTTTTTTCATTCCCTGTTAATCTGCTAAATCATTAGTGCCTCCGTAAACTGCATTATATCACCTTCTGTAAAACAGATGGAACACATTCCTAAGGTGTCTCTTAAGTGGAAAATTTCCATGCTGCCTACCTTAACTGAGGACCTTAACCCAGGACCTTCTGTGCTTCCTGTTCCAGAAACCGCTGTCAAGCAAATCCTTGATTCTATACTTCCAACCCTTTGGTCTTAATACACCAATGAAGAAAAGCTCATTAAATCTGCCTTGCCAGTTAAAATTAAATTAAACCCTATCAAGCTTCTTCCCAAACTGCCTAGATTCCCATTATAGCATGAGGCTGAGCAAAATACCACTTCTTTCCCAAAGCAAAAAAATTATAACCCCAACGAAAAGCCCTTACAACACTGTAAAAAATACTACTTACTATTTGTTATAGGATCATTAATAGGTAGATGTTGTAGTACAACTACCTTCTTTTCCCATTTCCCCCAGCCAGGTCCCATTTGTCATGATGTCAGCTTAAAATATAGTACAGAGGAAGATCTTTGTTTTGCCTTTTCTTCCGTCTTGAAAGCCTATTCTGTTTGCCTTTCAATCCTTTCGTGTATTTACTCACGGGCAAGGAGGAATTCCTTAACCTTATTCATTGCACTTGTACACATAAAAGTTACGCCTGACATGGATCCATTGTTTTGGGCATTGTTATGGACTGAATTGTATCCTGCACCCAAAATTCACATGCTGAAACCCTAACCCCCCAATGTGACTGTATCTGAAGATGGGGCCTTTAAGGAGGTTAATTAGGGTTAAAAGAGGTCATAAGGGCACAGCCCCCTGATAGACTGGTATCCTTCTAAGAAGAGGAAGGGACACCAGAACCGGCTCTCTGTCTTCATGCACAGGGGAAAGGCCAGGTGAGGACACAGCAAGAATGCAGCCATCTGCAAGCCAGGAAGAGGAGTCTCACCAGAAACCAACCCTGATGGCACCTTGATCTTGGGCTTCCAGCTTCCAGGACGGTGAGAAAATAAATTTCTGTTGTTTAAGCCACCCAGTGTGTGGTATTCTGTTATGGCAGCCAAGCAGACTAACACAGGTATGAAATATCTATAGGAGAAGGACATTTGTCCTTTTCTATAAGAGAAGCCATCCTTAAAGTTCCAAAGCCTACCAGTGTCACAGACACTTTCTTGTCACAGACAGTGTCACAGCTTGCTTTCTTGGATGTGGCTGGCTACTGCTGATAACAGATGCTAGAATATGCTTTCTTCCCTAAGCCCTCATTATAGCTGAAGCCCCAGAATCGAAATTAAAGAGGCTTTCTCCTTCCTTAGAAAAGCCTTATCCAGACCCCTAGTACTAAATCTCTATGATTACAAAAGCCCTATACTCTCTTCTGCCATAAAAATAAGAAACTACTCTCAAAGAGCTGACAGACTTCTGGAGATAAAAAGCACCCTGAAGATTTTACAGTTGTTCGCTGGACTAAGCAGCAGCGAGTTGGCCTTCAGGTCGGCATTCGGTGGCAGCGGCTACTGCACTCTCCTCTTAGATACCCTTCTCTGTGGTTCACCGACACACCACTGCAGCCCACCTAAACAGACCAGAACACAACATGTCTCTAATGCCAGACTAATGAAGAGTGAAAGCCTACTTTCTTCTGCTGGTCACAGTAACCACCACCCAATGGCAATTGATGGAGAAGCCTATCATTGTTTTGACAGTTACAGCACCCTGACACAACCGTAAAGTGACTTTAAGACAGTCCACTTTTCCCAGTCCTGGTCTCTCTCGTCTTTAACGTGGACAAGGCCTGCCAGGTGGGCTCTGAGGGAAGGCAGGTTTTGAGTTTGCTGTCTGTCCGTTACAAGAGAGAGTCGAAGTTCCCTCTCCATGCCGACTAGGTGGCTACACCTATTAACCTTGACTAGAGCATGTACTTCTGCGTTTCACACATTTGCCAAAAGTTAACTCTGATTCTTGCCATGCCTCTGGAGCTGGCTGTGCCTTTGGACTTGTTCATCACCATAGCCGGTAGTAGAAATAACAGAAATCTTTTGCCTCAGCTTAGTAAAATTTCTAATAGTCCTGGTATAAAACATGTTTCTCAGCAAAACTTCATAATGATCCTATACATGGAAAGTTCTGGATGATGCTGCAGTGTAAGGCAGAGGTCATATCCTTTTCCCTGGCCACAGTGCCATTTATGTTCTCACCCACCAAATAGGCTCCCTTGGCAAAGACGTTGTCTTGTTTTGAGGACAAGACCCAAATTCAAAGAAGCTCTCTTAAGCACTGCAGGATGACTTTAACATCTGAATAACTTCTGAACCTCAATGTCCTGGCCCACTTCTGTTGTCTGCCAAATACCCTCACCATGTACAAAAGACTGTGACAGGGTAAAGGGTTCAAACAGTTAGGAATGATTGCTACACCCAAAATTGTTGTCAACGAGGCCTAACAATACTGTTTCACTCGCCGCATTTGCCAAATCCACAGTGTGAGCAAATCTATCAAGACAAAGAGAACAACAAGCCTCCATCATCCCTGAGGGCCACTTGTAAATATTCAAATTTTATCCGAATGAAAAAATATTCCACATGTAAGTAATTTCATGTGTTTTCAGAATGAGTAGAAGCATACTTCAGCTTTTAACTGAAACAGTTAAGATATGTCATCCCTAGATTTAGGATCTCCTTGCCAATAAAGAGAAGACAACATACTTTACAGGTCAGATTTAAAGGAGGCCTGATAACACTTACACATTCTAACTAGGCTATCATTGTCCACGTCACCCAGAATCAGCTGAAACAGTGGAACATCAAAATGAAATACTGTAAAATAAACCAATCCATGACCTTTACGAGTATGAGAGGCAACCTATTCCACAAAGCAGCCAAGGTGAGCTTTAAAAACCAGAAATCAGAAAGTGCAGTTTCTGATCACATGTAGACTAAACTTCAAATTCACAAAGCTCTACACCAGGCCTGCCTAATTCTCCGACCCCAGCTTGCAGCAGCAATCATTTTCTCCTGTGTTGGGTTATACGCCATGAGGGACCGTGAGCTTAGGGAAGGCACACTGTTAGCTGAGCCAAAAAGCAGCTCTGTGGCATGCTATCAGTAAACCCACCCCCTTAATATTTTCAGGGGAGATGTAGCAGATATTTGTAAGGAAAACTAGCCTCACACACAAATCCCCAACTGCATCATTCACAAGTAAAAATCCACTCCAGATAGAACCAACTATGTACCAATGGACTGTTTAAGATGAGGGCCTCTGGGCTTGTAAATAAGTACCATAACTCGGCACCAGCACTATTTTATATATTTAATAACAACTGTCCCAGCGGAAGCTCCTCTGAGATGACGAAGGCATGTGTAACGTCTGTGAGGTTTATTCCAGAAAACCTCCAACTTACTTGGGAGTTCATTCTGTTACTCACAATAGTCACTTAGCCATATGATACCAGAAAACAAATACTAAAAGTAACTGCGAGGTTGCTGCCACTTACACTATCCCTTTCTGAGAAATTCTCAAAGCACATGCCCTCCTGAGAGGTTTACTCACATGGAATCCCGCAGAGGCTCCAACCCTTTCAATACTTATCCCTCCCACCCAACACCCTCGGCACCTCCCCATTCCTGCCACAGCTCACTGACTGCTGATGGATGCCTGACCAGAGGGCGGCACTACCAGGTTGGCCGATGTCCCGTGCAGTGACCTGGTATAAATCTAAGTCCCCTGCTCCCAAATATCCTACACTGGAAGGTGGTGAACAGATTCAGTAAAATCCTCACATGAGCTCTGAGGGTGATACAAAAACAAGAAAGAATCTAAGACAACCACAAACAAAAGACAGAAGTAGAAGCTGTGAAAGTCTAAATCATGAGTAAGCAGAAGCCAGTCAGTCTTAGAAAAAGCAGACACAGAGTATAAGCGAGTCTCCATATTGACACGGGACTAGAGCAGAAAGAGACAAGGTGTTTGTTTGCTCAGGTGATGGGACAACCAAGGTCCCTGAGCTGCATTACACCCTATTCAATACATCCCAATCCTCCTTGAGGTCTTCTGAAATGGTCTCCTGTCCTTCATCTCCCCTTGGAGCTTTGTTGTAACTCTACAGGAACTTAGTACGCTCTGCCGCTCATGACATGACACTCTTTCATTTCTCCTCCAGATCTGTCTTCCCCAACTCAATAAACGACACGCCGTCCATCCAGTAGCTCAAGCCAAGTATCTGGGAGGTGTGTTAAAAGACTTTTTATTAATTTCAAAGATTGACAAAAAGAATGGTACCTATTACTCAGCTTTAGGGAGTATCAACGTCTTATTATGTTTAATCTACTCCACACCATACCCCAGATCAAAGAAGTCAGTTCTAGCTTCTTCTTTTCCCCCTCATCCCTCACAACCAGTTCATAGGAAAGTCTTACCATTATCTCTCAAACTTATCCTGAATCTACCAATTTCTCATTTTCACTAATACCACCTTAATGCAAGCCACCATCATTTCTCAACTAAACTACTCTAACAGCCTCGTAATTGGTCTCCCCTGCTTCCACTTTTGCTCCCTGCCTCAATCTATTCCAAATAGCAGCCAAGATGAACTTTAACAATGAGAAATCAGATCAGTGTGGTTTCCTATTGCATTTAGAATAAACTCCAAATTTGCAAAGCCTTCCATCAGGCCTTCTTGCTTCTCTAACCCCATCTTGTAGCCATCTCCATCCTGCCAAGCCACACTGGCCTTCTCTGCATTCCTTTAAACTCCAAGCCCATCCTGCCATAGGGCGTTTCCATGAGCTGTTGCCCTGGCCTGAGATGCTCTTCACCAGACCTGCACCTCGTTGACTGCCTGTCATCTTTCTAACCTCAGCCTAAATGTCATATCCTCCAAAAAGCCTTCCCAGACCACTCAATCTACAGTAGTCACATGATCACTTGCTATCACATCACCATTTGAATTCTCTGTGTAACTATTACCACCATTTGATACTTTTTATCTATCTTAAAAGAAATTTTTTTTTTAAATCTCTCCCCACTAGAGTGTAAGCTCCTGGGCACAGGAATGCTAAGGCCCATCCAGTATATAGGTTCATTCTTCTTTCTTAATAAAAAACCCTGACTTTGTTCAGGTGTCAACTCCTTCCCTGTGCAGCCGTGGGCCTCAGGAGAAGCTGACCCTTTTATCCTCCAGCTCCAGGAAATGATGTGATTGACTGATGAAAATCTCATATATCTTGCTAGTGGCTAGTTCAAAAATGAGTTTTTGGCCCAATCTGAGCCAAGGAGATAAAAGGCAAGGAAAAGAGTCATGAAAAGCCCCAGCCTTTTTCTCCCTCTGGTCAGGAATAAAGACACATGTTGCCCCACCAAACCTGTGAGAGGAACACGCTTTAGGATAAAGTCAACATGGTATATGCAGAGTAGACAGAAGGAAAGAACCTGAGTCCTTGATGACATAGTTGAATTGCCTGATCAACCTAACTGGGTGTACATACTATCTCTGACTTCCTTTGATGCGAGCTAATGAATGTCCTTGTTACTTAAGCCAGTTTAGGTTAGACTTTCTATTACTTATAGGTGAAAATACACTACCATATACAGGGACTTCGTCTACCTTCCTCATTGCTATACTCCCAGCAACTAGAATATGGTGGGCACTTAACAAATCTATGTTGAATAAATAAGTGCAAGAGTCTAAAAGAATAACTAATGAAGGGGAAAATCCTAAAACAACTATTCTCCATTTAGCCCACTTAGCTATAAAGTCATCAAATCCTTAAGAACAGGCATCTACTTAAGTACTATTAAGTAAGCACAAAAATGTTCTTGACAAAGATTTTAAAATGTTAACCTAACACTGAAATATGTCACCATCATTACAAAAGGAAAATGCCGTTATCAAAAAGCATGCACCTGTTTACAAAGACTTACAGGTTCTTGGGGCTCTGTTTCTTCCCATGCTCCCCAACCATCATCTTCCCAGTTTGATTTACCTATTTTGAAAAAGATGAAAAGTGCTTACATGAAATATAGAGCTTAAAGTATTTTAAAAACATTTCCTCTAAACATAATAGAATCAACCCCTGATAATATAATAAATATTATATAAATATAATGTTCATATTAAGGAAGAAAACAATGGTAAACTATACTAGATCAGGATTTTGCTCTATGTAATAATAACCGGGAAACATTTGACCTGAATTTCCAGATCTATGTAAAAGTGTGCAGGTTATTTGGACCTTAAGATACTGGACATCAAGTTTATTTACATTTAAATCAAACTGCAAATGTGACTTTAAAAGAATCTTAAAATGACAAATATTTGTTACTTAAGACCTCAGACAAGTTAAATATGCACAGTGACCAAAAACACACCTAAAATTCCACACAGATATCTTTAAAAGTGTTTTAATAAGACAACGTATCAAAGATAAAGAAAACTGAATTTTGAAACCAGATAGGTCTACTATTCACCACCTTTTCCTGATGCTCTGTGATTTCTTATATGTGAGAACACCCTCTTGGAGTAAAATAAGATGTTCAACCAACATCGCAACAGGGAATTAAAAATCCCAAAATTGGTTTGGATAGTATGATCCCTTACAATGCTCGTGTTACTCATTTTTATATAATTATATTTGAATTTATCTCACATCATATCAGAAAAGAAGGAATAAAACTATAATTTTTAAAGGAACTACTCTGAAACAAACAGTATACTTTATACGTATTACCGCAAATTAAATTAAAAAAAAAAAAGTTCCCCCAAAATGTGAAAAGAGCAGGCAGTTGCCTAATTATAAGTTTAGGCCCCAGAATCAAGATTTACCTAGGTTCACAACCTGGATCCAGCACTTACCAGCTCTGTGACCTGGAGCAAGTTACCCTGTGTCTATAAGTTTTAGTTCTCTTACCATAACATCACGGAAAACGACAGTACCTAGTGGGGTTGCTGCGAGCGTTTAAACCAGACAGCACACTGAAGTCCTCAGCGCCTGACACATGATAAGTTCTCCATGCTAGTCATCAGTATTTAGCTATCAAAATACTACAAAATATAAATAAAATACTGTATTTAAACCAATCAGCTTCAAAATTCTGGGGGAAGAATCAACTTAAAAGATGGGACTGAACCTGTTATCTAGGATGCTGACAGCAGGAAGGAAGCAAATAGAACTTCCACTTCTCTACGAGGTTTCAAAAGTTGCTGAAGTCAATTACATATTAGATGATAAAAAATGTTACAGTCTGGTACTTGGAATCATTGCTCAACTAGCTTTGTGGTAATATTCCCATCTTTGGCACTTAAACACCAAATAACTACTCTCTAATGTGCCAAGCACACTGCTAGCATGTATTAAGTCCTAGAATAGTACTAATCATTTGATTAACACTTTACAACTTACAGAAGGTTTCCGTATACACGTCAATTAAACAATTTAACAAATGTTCTGTTAAATACCATGTGCCAAACCCTGTAGGAGAAACACAGAAAAATACAAACATACGAACTCCTTTTCTTTAAAGAATTTGTGATCTAGTGTAGGAGAGAAACAAACATGTAACAGCCATGGTGAGTGCTGTAATCGACTACTATGGGAACTCAGATGAGGTAGTGAGAGAGATGAAAAAATATAGTGAGGAGTCATCTTCAACTAAGTCTTTAAAAAGTGGCTAGGAACTTTTCAAAGGCAGAGGCAAAAAAATGCCATTTTCAGATAGGGGTTATCACATAACAACTAACATTATTCAGCATTTCTATACGCTTAAATGCTTTATAGACACTAATTCACATAAGCATGACAAGGATCCTTTATCACCCCCTTTTTACAATGAGAAATACAGATTACCTCATTTACTTAACTCTACCAAGATGACAGAGGATTAAGTGTCGGAATGGGGTTTGAACTCAGGTCTGCCTGTATTCCAAAGCCCATGCTAGCAAGTATTCTGCTATACTTACTCCTACGGCTTATAAAGGATGAGATTAGGAAACAGTGGGGCTTGCAAATAAGGTCAAAAGCAAGATATTCATTATTTTAAAAGGGAAGTATTCCCTTGATATTCAGACCTGTAAATTTTTTTTGTAACTTGGAAAGTTACAGTTTGCTCTTCGGCAATCTAATTCCGTTAGGCAATCTCTTTATTCCGCTAATTTTTCCACTGCACCAAAAACAACTGTCTTATTGTGGGCTGATGGCAACTAGGCCACCCCATTTATACACGTCTAGAAAATGCTCTGTCTCTCGTAAGAGAAGCAAAGACCTAGTAAAGCTTATCACTCTAAGGTCCACAATTCAATGTTAAAATTGCTATAAAAATATTTATCAAATGACCACAAATCTTTGGGAGACCATGCAGAATTTAAAGTACTTCATAAAGGTCAGCTACTCATTTATTTATTCATTCATTCATTCATTCAACACAGCACAGCATCTCTTCTGTGTTGGGCCCTGTGCTAATTAAGTGCTGAAGATACAAAAGCAAATAAGCCTTCAAAGAGCTTAGTTTGTGCACATAACCTTGTTGAATGCTGTACAAAAGAAAACTATGAAAAATGTGTTATTTCCCTTCCATATTGGTATAAAAAGTACCTGACTCAATTCACAAATGACTCATAGGATCAAGAGAAGACAGCAGGAATTTGGATTTCCTGCCCCTGCAGAGACCCAGTTATCTCCTTACCGCGCAATTCAAAACAATCCAGGAAGAGAAAGACCTTGAGAAATACCTTCTTTTTACAAAATACTTGTGTTCATGACAGTTTACCCATTTCTCAATGCCTCTGACTGGGGAATTTCTATTAACAAGACAGAAAGAAAATTTAATCAGGCATCTCCCACTATCACAGGAATACATTTCCCAAAGAGGTCATAGTACAAACAGAGGTTAAAGGAAGGTGAAACAGAACTGACTCAGATAGGTTAAAGATGTTTCTGAAGGCTGGTCTAGAATTCTATTTATAATCCTGTAAGAAAATGCATTCCAAATTCTAGTCAACTTAAAAATGGGAAACATTAAAAAAAACAAGAACGGAAATATCTGCACATTTGGTACTACTCTTGTGGCTATTTCTACTCAGTGCCAGTGCTATAAATTTTGCAGCCTCCTGACTTATGCTGAAAATCATTTGATACTGTTTTGCAGGCTGCTATTTGACAGCTATTATTGTCGACTGTTAAAAAAGTGTCAGAATCTCAGCACTTTACCAAGGTTATTTCTTATGCCCTCAAAATATGCAAGCAGATCAAGCACATTCTTTAAAAAAAAAAAAAAAGTTTATACTGAAAAAATAGCTGCTGAATGTCTGATAAAGTTGCTGTTCATGTACAGAATTTTATTCAGGCAGTCCTGAATTTTATTCAGTTCTATGAGGGATGGTATTCTTCAATCCACATCATCATCAGTGTATTTTAACTGATCATAGATCAAGGTTGTGGATGATCACAGCAATGTGTCTATCATTTGAGAACTATGCACTGTTTAATGTCAATACGGAACATTTACTATAAAACCTTAAGATCTATAAATTTCTATGTACTCATGAAGAAATAAAACTAATTTACTTTTTGTTATCCAATTATGATTGTCACTTAGAATAAATAGATCAAAATCTCCTATCGGCCAGGGTAATTTGAAAGTGCCAAGCTCTGGTATGACTTAAGAGGTCAGTTTAACAAAACGTACTATAGCGTATGGACACCAGGACATACAACTTCTTTAGGGTGGTCAGGGTCCAATGTAAACATTCCAAAGACCCCACAAATCACCAAATCACATAGGCATTGGCATTTACCCAGTTCACCTAATGAGCCAAGTGGCAATCACTTCAGTCAAAGGCTAGGCTATAAGTTATGGGGTAATTTTAAGCGTTTTTTTCCCCTCCACATATTAAATAAATAAGTAGCAACCATCCAATCTCCAGAAAGCAATTCTTTAAATGACACTGTCATCAACTGCCTGTATCCTTTATTTTGCTGAAGTCCAATTCAGCAACACTGATCAGAATATTAAGAAAATGGCATCCATGTTCATTGCCTTTGTAAAACTAGAGTTACAGTCTCTTCTGCAGATTCCCCTCTCTAGGTAGCCTTAAAATCTCTGCAAGGAAGAGACTAAAATAATGAATTAGGGATGACTGAAGTTTCAGGGTTGACCCCCATCCTGAAAACGTGAGGCAGATCGTCCACGGATCACGCTCTGAGGAACACTAGCTTCAAGGATAAATTTCAATGCCAATCTAATAATCTGATCCGAAATCTCCTTTTTTCCTTTGCCTGCCCTCACCCTTGTTTCTATTCTTTCACTTCAGTTAGACTCTTCACTCACTGGTGGGCAGTCTTTAGCAGCAGTATCCAATAAAAATATAATGCAAGCCACACATACCATTTTAAACTGACTAGTAGCCATAGTTTAAAAGTAGAAACAGGTGAAATTAATTTTAATAATACATTTTATCTAATATGATATAGCCAAAATATTATTTCAGTATGTAATCAATATTAAGTTATTCATGAGATATTTTACATTGTTTTTTTTGGCCCTAAGACTTCAAGATCTGACACGTATTTTACACTTAGAGCACATCTCAATTTGGACCAGACGTGTTTCGAGTGCTCCACTGCACATGTGGCTCTTGGCTACAGTCTGAGACAGCACAAGTCTAGAACAACTATTAGGTCTCTGATATCAGGTTGCCTGGTTTGATACCCAGCTTTACCCCTGAAGAGTCATATGTCCTTGGGCGATTTAATCTCTTCCCTCTCAGCTTCCTCTTTAGCAAAATGGAGTTAATAACTGTATCTACTGATACAGTTACAAGAACAGTGCTTGGCACATATACACCCTTAATGGCTGTTAAAACGATTACTCTCCAAATACAGCATCCCCATGCCTCATTCTTACTCTCTGCCTTTGCCTATCCCATATTTGTCAACTAAAATGCATTCCCATTTGTCTCCACCTCTCCAAAGCCAACTTCTCCTTCAGGACTCGGATTAATTCTTCATGACGTTTTCTTGAACCCACCAATGATCTTGTGAAACCATAGCATTTGATTATATTTTTCTTTCAGAGCTTAATTATAAACTGCGTTGGGTCATTTATTGCATTGTTAACTTGTTTATCATAAACGTACATCTTGTCGATACAATTAACCATTAAGCCTTGGAGGACAGGGAACGTGTATATTGTGTGTGCACGCAAACTCTTACACACACACATATAGAAGTATCTTCAAGGACACTATAAGTACGTAGTAAATATTTATATCCATTTAGAATATAAATAAAATGACCTTCTCACCCAAATGCTTCCCCATATATCCCTTTATAGGGATCAAAGCATCAAGATTTAAATTAATATATTTAAATACAGTAACCAAATCAGATGTTGATTCTAAACCTTTTACATTTCCAGAGAAATACAAAAACACTTTATTTTTTACAAATTGTATATACTCAGACTTTATATCCCAGATCAAAACCATCTTTCAAATAAGCTTTCTATGTAAAATTATAAATATATATATTTTGATAATTCTCTATTCCATTCAATTTTAGTTAGTAAGAAAAAAATTAAAAAACAATTCTTAGCTTTAGTTTTGATTAAGAATAGGAAAAATAGAGTATTTTTGTTCGAATTCAAGTCTAAGTGGCAGAATTTGACTATGTAAAAAAAGATCCTCTAGAAATACAGTTCAAAATAGTTGGCCTGATATGGATTAATGGATCTTTATATTTCATAAACACACACACATATACAATGTATATTTCAACATTTCAAAACAACACTGTGTCATTACTTAAAAAAGATCCTGCATCAATAAAGGAAAACCAACACATTCATTCAATCAAGTATGACTTTCAACCTAATTTTTTGGTAGGCTAGAAAAAAATAATTACAAAGAACACTGAGTCCCCAGATAAATTACCATACCATTTTAAAGGCAAAAAAAAAAAAAGAGAGAGAAAAGAACACGCATGTCATTCTTGAATTCTGTCTGTATTCTATTATGCAAATATTCTTTTTGCCAATAGTGAATAAAACAGGTTATACTAAAAACAGCTAAAAATAGCAAATATTGCCTATTGGAGACATCTAAAAATAGATCATGAGAATGCTTCCCTAGTCTTGTTACTTTAGTGCTATGACCATGTGCCAGATGTTTGCTCCTAAAGCAGTCATTTTACGACTACATTACATCAGGACAGCATCAGCTATAAGCAAAATATTTCAAAGGTTCATGTTTTAACTGGGCTTTCCCACCTCATTTCCTGTTCAACTTACTGAAAAAAATGGCATTTCTAAGTCCAAGAGACATTTCTGCTTAGTTTTGAATCTGTAACTTTTTTGGGGGGGAAGCGGGGAGCAAACCATTCTTGAGGGGTGAGTTTCCTTTGAACTCTATTCTTTTCACATTCTTAACCATTTTTCCTTAAAATTCACAGATAATCAAGGATTGCACTGAGGATTCAATTTAAGTCTTTCAAGAAGTTTGCCAGTTTAGATTATTTTGTTAGTCGACCTCATCTGCTGAAATTACCTTTCACTCTTATTTCATACCACACCTTGAATCATACTTGCTCTCTATATAAATAAAATTCCTAAGCTGATCTCCAACCAACTTACATGATATAGAGAGAAATAAAAACAAGCAAGATGAAGTTACAAGTAACAGTAACAAAAAGTAACTACCTCTTCATTGATTAGTAACTTGACTTTTCAATCCTTAACTTTTTTTTATACCTATCACTGAAGAGGACTATTTTGAACTGTCTAGAATAATTGGTAACATAAACATAAACTCTTGTTCTTACCCTTATCAAGTTAAATGTTTTGCCTGAGTGAATAAAACCAATGACTTTAAAATATATTAGTAAAATGAAACTACAACTCCCTCTGGAGAGAATTTTTTCCCTGAGGAGAGCAGATTATACTAGTATTAAAAAACTCTTCAGTTTCTCACTTGACAAATTATAGTCATTGAAACCTTCAAACTATAGAGAAAACACTGTAATTCAATCATCAAAAAATTACAGATGTCTTTTTTAGGGACATTTCCAACGAATGAATTATTCTGCCAACAAAAGCTTAAATGAGAAATTCAACTTCTGCTTTCCATAGGTCTATTTAATTTAAAATATACATTATTCTGATTTGCTTCTGAACAGTCTGTCCTCATAAACTGAGTACTGGTTTTTCATTTAACAAGAACCTGAAGCTAGAAAGGAAACTGAATTCTAGAAGTGGGCAATTAATTTGACAGTATTTACTTTTTCCAATATGAGTATGTCAAGATCAAAAAGTAAATGAGAAACTGAAATCCTTAAACGTTAGGAAAAGGAAAACTGAATCTCCATGGTCTAAGAAAAGATCTTATTAGCGCTGAAGCAAATTCATTTCCATTCTTCTAAGACAAGAAAAAAACAGAGATAATGTACTTGTTTCTATAAAGAGCACGAACCTCTAGAACCTATGACTTGTAAATAATTCAAGGGGTGCAACAAATTTTAGTTGGCTCTTCTTGGCCAAGGCACAGAAAGCATCACATAGCAATACAAAGTCAAAAAAAAGACTAAAGAACAGAGAAGCTGCTTAATTTCCTATGCCTCAGAATTATTAATCTTTTTCTATTTCTAAGGAAATGGAAATGGGAATATAAATTTCAAATTAGCATATTCCTTTCAGCACATAAAAATATGCAGCAATCTAAAATGACGAGGCCATCCCATTTTCAATAAGTAGGAGTTTCTTTCAAAACACCATGATTATATCGGGCTAGGTCTATAAGGTCTCTTCCAGTTCTGGAATTCTAATGACTCCTGTTGTCAAATAAGTGGCCTCCTGTATCACAGAAGAAGAAGAATGTTCTGATAATCAATTCACAAAAGGACAGAACTGAAAATACTTTTAAGCAGAAATAGAGTGTATCCTCCTGCTCTAAAGTTTAAAAACTAAACATGCTTCCTTTGCTCAAAAACCTAAGAAATCTTTTAGACCTATCTTGACAAAAGCAACAACAAAACAAAACAAATCTGTAGACTTGAAGAAATTTAATATGCCCTATTCTTATTTCTACTCATTTTATTTTTCAAAGGAAGTCACTAAGGGCAATAATATATTATGTATATTAGATAGAACTTATATAATTCTTTCCTACCACTTCATAATTATGTGTTATTGATTTATTATATCCAAAGCAGCATAAAATAATGTGAGGGAATGTAAATGAGGATGAAGGTACGTAAACACAGCTCACCAAAGCTAATTTCTGCATATTCTAAAAGCAATTCAGTATCTTCCTTCCTTCCTTCCTTCCATTAGAACAGTCTAATATTCAATTATTGTCCCTGTGAGAAAACTTGCCTTATATTTAAGCTAAATTCTTGCAATACAGGCTTAATTTTGCTATTACTTGCTGCTTTAAAAAAAAATACAGATGAAGTCTGATAATTATCTTAGTATCACACAAGAACCACATTTCATTTATCAGAAGAGCAAAAGTCAAAAAAACTGATAACACAGAAAGATGACAAGTAAGTGTGTAAATGGGCACTTCTGTTTACCATGGATAGGAATGAACCTGACCAATTTTGAGAGTAACTTGGCAACTATGATCAACAATTAAAATGTGAATTCCTATTATTCAGCAATTCCAATCCCAGAAATTTACATACAGAAATATTAGCATCATGGGTAAAAGCATATATAAGGATGCTCACTGGAGCATTTTCTTATAGCAAAAATATTGGAAATAATCTAAATGTTCATTGATAGGGGAATGGTTAACTAAAACCTGGTAGAGTCTTCATTGGAATACTGTACAGACATTAGGAAAAAATGCTATAGAGTTATATATACAGCTTGAAAAGATGTTGACATTAAATTAAGTAAACCAAAAAAGCTCCAGAATATACATTTTACAAGAATGAGTCCATGATATAAAATTTAAAATAGATAAATAAAATACCCAAGCAGTATGTGTGTGTTATTGTCTCAGCGGAAAGTCTGGAAGATTCTCACTAAGGTAGCACTTTATAATAGAACCTCCTGTAATGATGGAGCTGTTCTTTATCTGTGCTGTCCAATTAGGTAGCCACTAGGTAGGTGTATGTGGCCACTGAAATGTAACTAGTATGACTGAGGAACTGAATTTTTATTTAATTTCTATTAATTTACACTTAAATTTAAATAGCCACATATGGCTAGTGGCTACTATACTGGACAGCATAATACTAAAGTTTTAACATTTGGAAGGTGGGATGTGAGTAGCCAGAAGGTAGCTTATACGTCTGATTTTATATACTTAAAAAAAATAAAGAGGCAATGTGATCATGGGTAATTATCTCTCTCCTGACCTGAGATTCTCTCTTCTGAGGAATTTATATGTGAGGCTTATGCTCACATGATACAAAGAAAAGTGATCTGTGTTCAAGGGACTGTTTCTGGTCTTCTTTTCAAAGGAGGAATATGGCATGGCAGACACCGTAGAGTTTCAAGGATTCCCTCTCATGAGGAAAGTTCATTTAGGGTCTCAAAAGTCCCAAATGATATTAGCATAGTAGTCACTCAAAAATACTTGCTGTCTTATAGTTCCAGGATTGTCATTGTGTAGACCATTAAATAACATCGGAAAACTACCAAGCTAAGGAAAAGATTATCTCCCCTTTTGGGAGATACTGCAAAGGCCACCCAACCAGTCATTCCATTTCCACTTTCACCCACCATTCCCATTCATTCTCCTCTTTGCTGACAAAGGAATGTGTTTAAAATATTAACCTGGTTATCCTGTTTCTCAGCTCAAATTCTTTGCATAGGTTGCCACTGCTATAGTTAGCGAGTTTCAAACTCCATCACCCCTGCTACTGACTTAGTCCTGTCTTTACTTCTGAAGGCCCTGATCTGGACTTGTATGAACATCTCCCAAAAGGAGATGTTCTACCTCTAGCTTTGAACTACCCAACCTTTTTCAGAGCGCCCAAATCCATTTCTCTGCAACTCAAATTTTGAAATGTTATACTTCTGCTTAAAACCACCAATGGTTACCCTCTGCCTATAGCAGAGATTCCCAGTAAACTGCAAATGGGTTACAGGTGAGCCAAGATATTGATCCTCTCAGCTCTCAGGACAGCCAAGTAGGGCCCGGGACTACTGGAACCTCTAGCAGGTCACCTCCCACCATGAACAGCTTTGTTTTACATTTTATGACCCATTTCTTTACAACCATACTAATTTATATATTTTTATTATGTTAAAAACACATAACATAAAAATTATCATCGTAACCATTTTTAAGTGTACAGTTCGGTAATGTTAAGTATATTCACACTGTTATAAAACAGATCTCTAGAACTTTTCCATCTTGCAAATCTGAGACTGTAAAATCCATTAAACAAGACCCCTTTTCTCCCTCTCCCTAGTTCCTAGTAACCACCCTTCTACTTCCTGTTTCCATGAATTTAACTACTTTAGATAACTCATATAAATGGAACCATGCATTTATCTTTTTTGACTGGCGAATATTTCACATAGCATAACGTCCTCAAGGTCATTCGTGTTGTAGCATGTGATATGATTTCCTTCTTTTTAATGGCTGAATAATTTTCCATTGTATGTGTATACCACATTCCATTCATCCATCGATGGGCATTTGGGTTGCTTCTACTCTTTGTCTTTTATGAATGTCCCTCTATGATCATGGGTGTGCAAATATATCTTCTAGACATTATTTTCAATTCTTTTGGATATATACCCATAAATGGGATTGCTCATATAGTAATTCTATTTTTTTATTTTTGGAGGAAACTCCATAATGTTTTCCATAGCAGCTGTACCATTTTACAATCCTACCAACAGTGTACAGAGTTCCAATTTCTCCATATCCTTGCCAACACTTGTTATTTTCTGTTGTTTTTGTTTGTGTGTTTTGTTTTGTTTTTGTTTAATAGCAGCCAAGCTGGTGATTCTCATGATTAGTGATATTGAGTATCTTTTCATATGCTTACTGGCCATTTGTATAACATCTTTGGAAAAATGTCTATTCCAGTCTTTTGCTCAGTTTTTACTTGAGTTATTTACTGTTGTTGGGCTGTAGGAGTTCTTTGTATTGATATATTGTGGATACTAATCCTTTATCAGATATATGATTTGCAAATATTTTCTCCCATTCTGTAGGCTGACTTTTCACTTCGCTGATTGCAGCCTTTGATTCACAAAAGTCTTAAAGTTTGATATAGTCCCATTTGTCTATTTTTGCTTTTGTTGCCTGTGCTTTTGGTGTTATATCCAAAAACTCACTGCCAAGTCCAATGTCATGAAGTTTTCCCCCTATGTTTTCTTCTAACAGTTTTATAGTTTTAGGTCTTATATTTAGGTCTTTAATCCATTTTTTGTTAATTTTTGAATGTGGTATAAGATAATGGTCCAAATTCATTCTTTTGTATTTGGATATGCAGTTTTCCCAACACCATTTGTTGAAGAGACTGTCCTTTCCCCATTGAGTGGTCTTGACACCTTGTCAAAAATCATCTGATCATATACACAAGGGCTTATTTCTGAGCTCTCTATTCCATTATCCTATTTGTCTGTCTTTATGCCAGTACCACACATTTTTGATTACTGTAGCTTTGCAATAAGTTTTGAAATTAGGAAGTAGAAGTACTCCAACTTTTTCCTCCTTCTTCAAAATTGTTTTCACTATTCAGGGCCTAGGTCTCATTTTTTATGCATGCTATGATGAAAAAAAAAAAAAAAAAAAGATTGGGAAGGACAGCCCTATAGAATGTCCTCAAACTTTTTGATTATATACACCCCAAAAGAGTTTTTCAATAATATGTATCCCTTGCACAAAAAATGTAATTTCTGATATATTAAACATGGATGTTTCAATATAGATTTATATCATCCTTTTAAATTTATTCAGTGGATTCTAAATACTACTGGGAAATACTACCCACAAACACCCATTTAAAAAATATGATTATCTTCTCTAACAGTAATTTTATAAGTCCTTTTTTCTCCTTGAATTCTTATGTCCATTCACTTCCTCCACAGAATGCTATTCTAATGTAACACAGATATGTATCATCAGTCCAAAAATTTCTCTGCAAAAACAGATAAGAACTGAGAAAAAGCAGTTTTCTTGGGATCAAAGGCTCTAAGTATTAAAAGTTTTCTTACTTGACTTATTGCAATTATTATTAGAAGCAGATAACTGAGAAAAACAACATAATCACAAATGTTGACAAATAATTATTAAACATAAATAGCAAAAATTATTTGGAAGTCTCTTGTTAAGATGGATGGGGCAGTTTATGGTGCCTTAAAGGGGAGGTTTTCTTAAATGCCTTGGGAGCAACTTACTATAATAATATTTAAAATGTGTGAGAGGTGAGCCTTTGTTTAGTAAACAGGAGAAGGTAGGGTGGGAAAGTAGGCACTTATATAGGTGCATCTGGAAGCTGACCTACTTAAAACTATCTGTTCCCAAGTAAACTTTAGCAAATTTCCCTGTAATCCCCAAGGTAGTCTTACTTCCTTGCTACTGCATAAAATCTAAACTCCTCTGCCAATCTCTCCAGCTTTATCCCACCATATCCCACTCTTCCACCAGAATTTACTATCTGCATCTTTCTGAACTCCATGCTGTTTCACATCCCTTGCCTGACCATTTTCTCTCCACCTGATGAACCTCTATTAAACTATTAAGACATGGTGAAAATAACAGTTCCTCTGTGAAGACTTTCCTGAGTCCCCTAAACAGCATGAACTAACACTCCTTCATTCTCCAACTATCACGTGTCAAATTATAGCATAACACCTCTAACACTCATTTACTGGCTGAACGCTCCTTGAGGAGAGGGACCTATTTTATTTACCTTTAAGACTACTTTGTACACAGTAGGTGCTCAATAAATATTAGCTGAATAAAGGAATTAGACTGTTCATGTGTCAGTTTTGTCATCGACAAAAATTTATCTCTAAGATCCTCTTCCAATTTTAAATAGCTAATGAAATCCAATACCTCTATAAATTTTCTGAAATTCCTATAAATAGTCTACTTTCAGATTACTTTTCTCTCCCCACTATGGTCACAAACAAAAGAAAGCATTTTCACTCAGTATAAAAAAGTGGGTGCTTTACACCATTTATAAGATCCCAAAGTGATTCCATGATTTTAGGTTATCCTAAAAAGCATACTTTTCTCAGTGATTGGACAAAAACGTGACTTTAATTGATGACTCCAAGGTAATTCTCTGTATGCTTTATCTTCTTCTATCTTTCTGATAAAAGAGGCAAGAGGGAAAGCTGCTCTACCTCATTAGTATGGCAACAGAAAATTATTTTACTATTAGGTAAATTAATAGATCCACAGTATTATGATACCTAAATTACCTCCAAATATTTTGATTCTCCCTCTCTATACATGTCTTTCTTTCTTTCCTTCCTTCCTTCTCTCCTTTCTTTCGCCTAACTCAATTATAAATATCAGACGGCTCTGGTATAGAAATCCAATCTCCCTGGAAATTATGTCACTGTAGGCCAGGTGGGGACCCATACTATTGCCCATCTCCAAAATTTCAAAGTATGAGACCAAATTTTATGTCTAAATAGATAGCACTAGATTGAGTAGAACCAATTATAAATATTTATCACTAATGTAAACACTGGGAAATAGTAGGGTTCAAGACCTCTTTTAAAGCAATAGAAGACAGTCTCATTTTATAATTGATGATACAAAGTAACGTAAAGTCATACTGTTATTCTCTGACAATTCAAATATAGAAGAGTAGTATTGAGATCTGGGTGCCCAGGTACTAGGTATCACTATGTCAATGGCAGCTATCCACATTAAAATTAAAAAATTATTAAACTAATAGATAAGTCTTCAAAATTATCAGTTGCCTAGGACAAATCATGACAAGTAATTGAGTTTTCTTTTCTTTTTTTTTTTTGGTTTTACATATCCTCTAGAGATGAACTGGTATAAGAAATTAAAACTATATAAGCTAAATAAAATGATCTCATGATTTCTACTTCCCAATAAAGTAATCATTTACAACACTAATAAATAAAGTGAAGAAAAGCAAAGCCAAACACCACCATAACTTCATTTTTACTCTAAATTTTCACCCTCACAAAAGTTTAGGTTCAGGTTTTCTTAATGATGAGCTCTTTACAAAGCCTGATGTTTTGTAAAAGATGGCCTGGAGTGATTACTGAAATCTGTAGTCCTAGTCATTTCAAGAATTCCAAGTAAACCATCTACAACAGGACAAGCTATTTTTCTGATTTTCATTTCTGAATTAAAGCACCATTCTAACTGTAAAATACAGATTTGGCAAAGGGGCTCACCGGTTAAGAGGTTCTTTCTCCATTTTTTTCCTGCTTGAATTGCTGGTAGCCACAATAATACCAACACACATATGCCTAAGAATTTTATTTAAAAGGGTAATAAATTAAATCATATTTGCAAACCCATAGGCATATTATAAATTAATCTAGATGTTTGGGGTATGACTATATTCCCAAATGCCTGGATCAAGTTCATAGCCTAAGGCTACCCTTCATTGTGTGACCTTGGACAAGTATTCAATCTGTTGGTGCCTAACTTTTAGCATTTATAAATGTGCCATACAATGTGGTAGCCACTAGCCATATCTGACTATTTAAATTTAAATTAATTAAAATTAACTAAAATTAAAAATTCAGTTCCTCAGTAGCGCTTGCCAACAAGCTATTTCAACAGCTAGTTCTGGCTAGAGACTACCATACTGGACAGTATAGACTTGGTGATGAAAAATAAACAAGATGAAATGATTTCGAGTAACAAATGAGAACAAGGGAGTAGGGGTGACTTTTAGATTAGATGGTCAGAAAAGGCCTCCCTGAGATGTTGAGACTTGAACAAGATGCACCGAGCACGCAAGGATCTGCACAGAATATCCAACGCAGGGACAAGAGCAAGGGCAAAGGCCTCAGGCACGAATGGGCTTGACTGGTTTAACAACCAAAAAGTGTGTTTGAAGCGTAAGAAATGAGGGGAGAAGAGTATGAGGTGCAAGAAGTGGCAGGAAGCAGGGCCTCAAGGGCCTTGTAAGCCATTTGAGAACTTTGGATTTTATATTAAGTGCAATTGAAAGACACAGAGGGTTACAGAGAGAGGATTGTTATGATTAAATTATGTCTTTAAAAGTTCACTCTGACTGCTTTTGGGAACTAACTATAAGAAACCATTGAAATGTCTACAAATTACAAGAAACCATTAAAAAGTCTACAAATAATAAATGCTGGAGAGGGTGTGGAGAAAAAGAAACCCTCCTACACTGTTGGTGGGAATGTAAATTGGGGTAGCCACTATGGAAAACAGTATGGAGGTTCCTCAAAAAACTAAACATAGAGTTACCATATGATCCAGCAATCCCACTCCTGGGCATTTACCCAGACAAAACTATAATTTGAAAAGATACGTGCACCCCTATGTTCACAGCAGCACTACCTACAATAGCCAAGACATGGAAACAATCTAAATGTCCACTGACAGATGAATGGATAAAGAGGATGTAGTAAATATTTATATATACAATGGAATATTACTCAGCCATTAAAAAGAATGAAATAATGCCATTTGCAGCAGCATGGATGGGCCTAGAAATTACCATACTAAGTGAAGTAAGTCAGAAAGAGAAGGACAAATACCACATGATATCACTTATATGTGGAATCTAAAACATGACACAAATGAACATAGCTACAAAACAAAAACAGACTTACAGATATAGAGAACAGACTTGTGGTTGCCATGGAGGGCAGTGGGGAAGTAAAGGACTGGGAGTTAGGGATTAGTAGATGCAACTATTATATATAGAAAAAAAAAAGAAAGAAAGAAAAGAAACCGAGAGTAGAAGCAGGAAGATCTGTTAAAAGAAGACTAGTGCCATTGCCCAGGTGAGAGAAGATGGTGGCCTGGACCAGGGGAGTGGGAATGGGATAGAGAAAATGTGTCCATGCTCTACATCCCCTGTCTACAGTCCTGTGTTCACCATCCTTCACAACCTGGCTCCTTGAAATAGGCAACTTCACTTTTTAACTCCTCAATATCTGGTAAATATGCTTTCTTCCCCCAACCCTTCCACTGAAGCTGTCCTAAGGTCCCAGTCACCTCCACCTTCCCAAGGCCAATGAGCCCTTTTCCATTCTTATCCTAGCTGACCTCTGCTGCATTTGCAACTGCTGACCACTCTTCCCTTCATCAAATCCTCTCTCAATTCTGGGGCATTACTCTCACCTGGGTTTCTTCTCTTTCTGTTACTCTTTCTCAGTCTTCTTTCCATTAATCTCTATTTGACTCTTAAACTTCAGTGCTCCTCTATGGTTACATCTTCAGTCCTGCATTCATTTCACTATATTCATAACCCTTGAGACTGACTGACACGTTTTGCTGGTAACTCCCAAATTAATGCCTCTGGCCCAGGGGTACTTACTAAGTTTTAGACCTGTTCTACTGGACTCACTGCATACATCTAAAACTGGACAAACTGCAAACATTTAAGATGAAAAAGGTCCAAAACCTGTTTCCTTCATTCCCCTTCATTAGAAACCTTTGCCCGAGCCAAAAGCCAAAGGCATCCTCAACTCCCTCTCCCTCACCAGCTACAACCCCTAGCACCAGATCTTCATTAGGTCCTGTAGATTCTACCTCCTTAATATCTTTCTAATCTACCTCCTGCTCTCAAGTCCTGCTGAAGCTACTTTAGTTCAAGCTCGCATCACTTTTGCATGGATTATTGGAATAGCCTCCCAACCAGTTTCCCTGCTTCCTATCTCTCCTCCACACTGCTGTCAAAGCACAAAACAGGTATTCAAAAACTTTGTTGATTACTTTAAGTACAAATCTGACCACGTCATTCCTCTGCTTAATGTCTTTCAGATGCATCCCACTCCTTTCAGAAGGCTTGTGATCAAGCTCCTTATTACCTTTACGGCGCACCCCCCCCAACCCTTTCCCTCATATTCTCCTCTTCAGCCATTCAGCCTTTCTTAGCTCTCTAAATATCATGCCATTTCAGGCCTCCCTTCCTCTGCATATGCTATTACCTCTCCCTTATTCATCTACTACTTCAAAGGTAGGCCTAAGTACCTCCAATTCAAGGAACTATCCCCTAGTGCCATATATATATATATCATGCTGTATTGAGATATATATAAATTAACAAGGGGTTAATTTATTTGTCCCAGCAAATTATAAGCTCTTAGATGGCAGAGACCACCAACCTTATTTGATTTGCAGCACTACTGACTGGCACAGAGTAAATATTTATAAGTAGGTTTGATTTGATATCTTCTAAATTTTAAAAAAGAGGAGGAGCTTAGTTAGTGGGCCTTTCATCACCATTCCAGTATAGCACAAAGTAAAAGCACTATACTACAAAGCCAAATGTGCTTTGGACATACGGCTTTGTAGTTGAGTGGAAATACGAAGAAACCAAACACAAAAAACACACCGTTTCCATAGGAGAAATGTAGGAAATTCTGAGGAATTGGCAGTAGCCAATAAACCAGACTTGGGATTTTATACTACGTGGGCAAGTCACACTGTTTGATGATAATAACAGGCGGACGGTTTCTCGTCTCAATAAAGCAAATTAACTTTTCATGGCCATGCTACTGTAACTTTAGTTCCTGGTGCGGATTCTCACTCCCTGACAGGTTATTTTCCTTAGTTGAGAGCCGCCTACTCGCCACCTTAGGAGTCCCTCACTTGTCAATCACTTATTCTCTAAATCTGAATGGGAGGAAAGGGGATGGAAGAAGGGAGAGTGTGGGCGATGATAAACTCTTTCGGGAAGGGAGGCAGCAGAAGGCCACAGTCCCAGGCATACAGGAGCGTAGGGGTTGAGGCAAAACGAGGCGAGAGCGCTGACAGCTGGCAAGGAATGGGGAGGAGGATGCGACCGCGGAGCAGGCAGAGTGTAACAGGGGACCCCGGGCTGGAGGGAGGGGAGACGGAGGAGAGACAGCTAGTTGGGGGTGGGGAAGTGGGATAGGCAGAGACCAGATGAAGCAAGACGCAGTGTTTGGCTAGAGGGCGGAGTGACTTAGGCGAGAGGAAGACAGCAACGACGCAGCCAGGGCGGGCGGAGGCGGCTTCAGGACGAGGACGGCAAGGGATCCGCGCAGAGAGAAGAGGGAAAGCGCGGGGGCAACTAGGAGCCGCGGGGTAGACGGGGCGGAGGGGGTGGGAGGCCCGACGCCGCCGAGCAGGTCCCGCGCGCGGAGGCGGGGAAGGGAGCGGCGAGGCGGGGGCACTTACTGGGATCCCTCCTCACGGTGCAGCTGGGGGTCTCCTCCCGCAGACGAGGGAAGAGGAAGTCCCGGGCGGCCTGGAGGTCCTGGAAGGTGCAGAACTGGACAATGGAGCAGGCCATGGCTCCGGGGAACCCTGTTCGGGCATTCACCTCACCTCACCACGCCCTGCCCCCCGCCACCCCGCCGCTGCTACAGCCGCCACCGCGGAGCCTGAAGAGCTTTAGCCACGCAGGGACGGGGAAACCAAACCGGAAGCTGTCAGCACCCTCGGGTCCGCCGCCCGGAGCACTGCGCATGCGCGGGACGGCCCCGGCGCCCAGGCTGCCGCGGCCCGGGTCACGTGACCAGCGGCGGCCAGCGGGGGTCTAACGTCGAAGCGGAGGCTGGGAGCCGGCTTTAGTCACAGTTCTGCGCTTGCACCCGGGATTGATCCCTTTTATTCATTCTGGCTGTTAGCCAGAGATGATCTAATTGGACGTTGTCCGCGCCGGCCTTTGAGTCATTTAACCAAGCTTCTTGATGTCCTACTATTGGCATGATCTTGATATTTCAGAGAATAATCTCTGTTAAGCTACTGGCAGGCCAGTGGGGGACAGTATCATGCAAGTATCTGAATTTGAAAAGATTAATTTCCCTTCTGGAAATCAGCCCCCTCAAGCCTAGCTTTAAATGCTCCTCCTGTAAATCCTCTTGTCATCCTGTGCACGCCTAATATAGTACGTGTTATACTGTATTGTACTCATGTTTTCGACATGCATTTTCCCTTTCATTCATTCGTTCACCCACCCATTCAACAAATACATTGCTCCTCTTTTCTATGTCAGCCACGCAAGGCGTTGAGTATAAAGCAGAGAACAAAAGAGATGAAATACTTGTTCCATGGAGCTCAAAATTCTAGTGGCTTACACGGGTAGTAAGCAATTATTTACTCACCTATTTAACTCAAATTGTGATAATGCCAGGAACGAAAGAAGTAAGTTCAAAGTGCTGTGACAACATAACAGGGAACCTCACCTAGTTGTTTTTTGTTTGCTTTGTTTTGCTGGGGTGGAGGTGGAGGGTTGCCAAGATCAGGAACAGACTTCATTATAAGCTCCTGAATGTTGGGATGTCATTTCATGCCCTTTATATCCTGTGTATAGCACAGGACGTGGCACATAGCTCAATAAATATTTGCTGGAGGAATAAATGGAATGTGTACATAAAGTAAATAGAACAAGCCGCTTCTTTTACAAAGCACTATATATTTTTTAGAGTATTTTTCCACACATTGTCCAATTAGGTAGTCACAATGCCATCCTGAAAAAGTGTGTCTTATCTCTTTTTAACGAAGAAATTTATCTGTGTGTCTCTGAGAATACTCTTTAAGTCCATTTAAATGATTTTTCTAAAAAGTAAAAACCAAAAAAGATAACATTCCTTCTTGATCTTGTGAGGGGTCACATGGCACTTAGATCTGGATTATGTAAATTGTCAATAATATGTCATTTGATGTACAGTCCTCTGTCTCAAAAAACACTTATATAACTGTGCCTGGACTTCTAACTGGCGGAACAGTTCTCAGAGCTTTCTGAGTTGCTCTTCCTGGGTTATAATACTGAAATGTGGCTCAAATAAAATTTTCCATTTCTTTCTTAGATCGATGGATTAATTTCTGTTGCCCAAAGGAATTATTTTAATGTTAGCATAAAGAAATGTAGACACTCACAAGCTTTCCAAAGGAAACCTAAAGTGGTCGTCTACTTTGTACAACAGAAAAATGGGATGGAAATAAATTGAAGGCAAATAGATGAAGTCCAGAGCATTCATTTCTGTCAGATCTGTGTGCCCACTCAGTCCTAATAATATAACAACTGTGATTTAGTGCCCAGATTCCTACTTCATTAATTCCTATTTCTAAAGTAGAATGATTTTCACAAAATAGGATAATTTCTATGTTATCAGATGAACAGGGACCAGTTCTTTACTTCTAAAATATATGGTTGGTTTAGATGTGCTACAAAGTTCCTTCAGCATCAGAGAGCTATAATTCTAAAATCAAAGCCTGTAGAAAAGGCAAGCTTTCACTGCTTCCTTTTTCCATCTGAAAAAATGCAATGTTTCCTCAGATCATCCAGCCCTGATGATTAAACCGTAAAATATGGCATGAAGACCAAACTAGAATAAAATTTAAATTTAGATTCTTAGTTTTACATGATGACTAAAGAACACATGATATTTTTGGAAAGGACACAGTGTCATTCCTTGAAAACCCTTCAAGTTCCTATTCAGGTAAATGCATTTGTGGAAGTAACTGCCCTTGGCTGATTCAGCTGCTCTTTGTTCTGCCCTGAGGCATTCATATCTCTTGTGTGGCGAACACTGAATTTCATTACTGCTCGGTTTCAATGGTGAAGTCCCTGACTTCCTTCCAAGTAGTATTGAAAAGACTCATTCATGAATGTTTTTAAGGACTTTAAATACCCTTCACAGAAATTACCTCATATTCATGAACTGAACTCTTCCCCCCGGGGAAGTTCTAAAGCTGCAGCGGAATGCCTCTGGAGTTCTGCTGCCATGGTTTCTGTGGAGCGTGGGAGGATTGTGTTACACAGTGAATATCACTAACCACACAGCCATAAGAAAGCACATTGCAGAAAATGTGCAGGCTTTCCATATCCCAGCCTAGACAGTGTCTCTCTAAGGTTTGACTTCAGAAGCTAGGAAGAGACTGTGACCAAACAATCGCAAGAGGGGACTAATGTGAACTCTCTCCAATATCTGTTATTGTGACTTAGAGCATGGATAACTGTCTTTAAAAGAGAGATACTCACTGAGCATTAGAGGCTTGGCCTTGCCAGTCTTTAACAGCAGCCAGAGGCCGAAGGTGTTGAGAGACAGGGTGGGCAGCAAAGTGTGAAAAAAAGGGCAAAGGACTTGGAGTCAAGAGACCCGATTCTGTCTCAGCTAGGCCTCCTAATAGGTCGCATGAACTTGGGCAATTCATATCACCTTGCTGGGCCTTAGTCCCTTGAGCTATGAAATGAGAAGAATGGAGTCTGAAGTCCATCTCAGGGATGTGTAGGTTTTGGTAAGAAAATGGGAAGGAAAAGTTCTCGGCATTGGAGTTGCTCAAAAGGACGGGTCTATGTAGACACCCTAGCAAGGGGCCTGGGTGGGCAGGAGTGAACAAGAGGGCACTGAGCATCTGTAAGTGAAATAAAGGAGAGCGGAAAAAGGGAATATCTGGAAGCACTGAAGCCTTATGTCATAGCTGTGCTGAGGGTCGCCCTTGAATTGAACTCTGAATTCTGTGCGCAGAAGCAAAGGCTGTACACAACTCGTTTGTCTTCAGCAAACATCCACGGAGGATAACATCTATCTTACTACACTAAAGATACTGTTGTGAGCACAGTGAGGTGATAAGAATGAGTCCTCCAGAGACTCACTACCTAACCAGGGAAACAGACAAGCACAAATAGCTCTAAAAAGCAGAGTGTGATGAGTACCATGGGTGACTTTCGGTGCTCATAAAGTGCTGTGGGAGAAATAAGGGGGAGATTCATTTTGATTCCTAGGCTTGTCCTGTGGAAAGGGAGTAGTGGGGAAAGAGGTATGAAAGGCGATAAACAGATTGGTTCCAGATTAGAGAGAACTTCAAAGTCCAAATACTAGAATCTGAACTTTATTCTCTGTGCAAGGTATAGCCAATTGAAGATTTTTTTTAGAAGAGGTAGGACATGATGGGTAGCAGTATGTGGCATGACTGACAGCAGAGAGACACCTCAAGGTAACATAACATTATTCTAAATGAAAAGTAATGGCAATGAAAATGATTCTGGAGCCGGAATCAATGGATTTTTGGTATATGATTAGATATGGATGGTGGGGAGGGAAGATGAGACTCAAGATGATGTTCAAGTGTTCTGTCTAAAGAACTGGAGAGATGGCAGTGTCATGTCAGTAACCAAGAGGGAGAAGGCAAAAGGGGGAATGGATTTGGGTGCAGATAGGAATAGGCTGAATTCAGTCTTGGAGTTGTTGAATTCGAAGTGTCTATGGAAGATCTAGGTTAAAACAAACAAACAAACATGCTTTTTATAAACAGAAGTTAGAAATGTGGGATTAGAGAGGCCATCCACAGGAGTTATATTGAAGGGTGGGGATGAAAGTGTCACTGAACTCTACATGGGGTAAGAGAAGGATTGGGTCCTGGAAACAAGATGGGAGGATTACTTTTTTAGGGGTGCATGGAGGAAGAAGCTCTAGAAAAGGAGATTGAAAAGAAGCAGTCAAAGAAATAAACCATACATGGTAGCACCATGTCACAGAGGCCAAGGGAAGGAAAAGAAAATTTCATGAACAGGTGAATCTACTGTGTTGAATTCAATAAAGAATTTAAGGGCAGTGAAGGCTGAGCAGAGATGATTGCATTTAGTCAGGAGGAAGTCACAAGTGATATCCAACTTACAGATCAGCCAAACTCTGTTTCCTTGGCAGAAAATTTGTAACCTCTCTTCAGTAGTAGATTCTTTTTCTAACAGCCACAGAGGCTAGCTATGGCAATCTTTATCTTTAACTCTGGCTTAAGGAGAAACATTTTAGAAAGAAAAAGAAGGGTTTGTTTTGCTGGCATTTACCAATCATGAAAAAACTAACTTCACTTAACAAAAGCAACATTTATTGCTTTTTTGAATACAAGAAAATATATTTATATTTTCAATATTTTCCAATGTTTATAGTGGGCCAAAATGTACTTTATAATAGCATAAGAAAGGAAGATATTAACATAGCTAAAAAATCTAAGTGCTATAGTGCTTTTAAGTCTCCATCTTCTTTTGTGTGTGTGTGCTATTGATTACTTTTTTTGAGATGTAATTGACATATAACATTATATTAGTTTCCGGTGTACAACATAGTGATTCAATATGTATATATTGTGAAATGATCATCTCAATAAGTCCAGTTAAACTCCACAACCATACATAGTTACATATTTTTTCTTGTGATGAGAACTTTTAAGATCTACTCTCTTAGCAACTTACAAATATTAAGTTACAGTGTTACTACACTGTTATTAACTATAGTCACCATGCTGTACATTACATCCCTTGTGATTTATTTATTTTACGACTGGAAGTTTTACCTTTTGACTCCCTTCATCCTTTTTCCCCATACTCCCCACCCCTCCCTCTGGCAACCACCACTATGCTGTCTAACAGTTCTTTTTTTGTTTTTGTATTTTTTTAATTTCACATATAAGTCTCCATCTTCTTGAACTTAATGCATTTAGGACTTCAGGTAAATAAGCCACCATATTTAAAACAATGAGACGATATGTGGAAGAGATTACTAGTTGCCCATTAGCCATGCCCCCTCCCTCGTTTTTTACAAGATAACCCCTATATTACTGGGGCAGCTATGTGCCCAGATTTAAAAGCAAACTACATTTCTCAACCGCTCTTCTTTTTTTTTTTTAGCTTTAATTGGCCGTTTTATATATATATATATATTTTTAACATCTTTATTGGAGTATAATTGCTTTACAATTGTGTGTTAGTTTCTGCTTTATAACAAGGTGAATCAGCTATATATATACATATATCCCCATATCCCCTCCCTCTTGCGTCTCCCTCCCACCCTCCCTATCACACCCCTCTAGGTGGTCACAAAGCACTGAGCTGATCTCCCTGTGCTATGCGGCTGCTTCCCACTGGCTATCTATTTTACATTTGGTAGTATATATAAGTCCATGCCACTTTCTCACTTCATCCCAGCTTACCCTTCCCCCACCCTGTGTCCCCAAGTCCATTCTCTATGTCTGCATCTTTATTCCTGTCCGGCCCTTAGGTTCTTCATAACCGTTTTTTTTTTTTTTTTTTTTTTTTAGATTCCATATATATGTGTTAGCATACGGTATTTGTTTTTCTCTTTCTGACTTACTTCACTCTGTATGACACAGTCTAGGTCCATCCAGCTCACTACAAATAACTCAATTTCATTTCGTTTTATGGCTGAGTAATATTCCATTGTATATATGTGCCACATCTTCTTAATCCATTCATCTGTTGATGGACACTTAGGTTGATTCCATGTTCTGGCTATTGTAAATAGAGCTGCAATGAACATTGTGGTACATGAGTCTTTTTGAATTATGGTTTTCTCAGGCTATATGCCCATTAGTTGGATTGCTGGGTCATATGGTAGTTTTATTTTTAGTTATTTAAGCAACCTCCATACTGTTCTCCATAGTGGCTGTATCAATTTACATTCTCACCACCAGTGCAAGAGGGTTCCCTTTTCTCCACACTCTCTCCAGCATTTATTGTTTGTAGATTTTTTGATGATGGCCATTCTGATAGGTGTGAGGTGATACCTCATTGTAGTTTTGATTTGCATTTCTCTAATGATGTGTTTGTTGGTAATCTGTATATCTTCTTTGGAGAAATGTCTATTTAGGTATTCTGCCCATTTTTGGATTGGGTTGTTTGCTTTTTGATATTGAGCCGCATGAGCTGCTTGTATATTTTGGAGATTATTCCTTTGTCAGTTGCTTCATTTGCAAACATTTTCTCCCATTCTGAGGGTTGTGTTTTCGTCTGGTTTATGGTTTCCTTTGCTGTGCAAAAGCTTTTAAGTTTCATTAGGTCCCATTTGTTTATTTTTGTTTTTAGTTCTATTTTTCTAGGAGGTGGGCCAAAAAGGATCTTGCTGTGATTTATGTCATAGAGTGTTCTTCCTATGTTTTCCTCTAAGAGTTTTATAGTCTCTGGCCTTACATTTAGGTCTTTAAGCGATTTTGAATTTACTTTTGTGTATGGTGTTAGAGAGTGTTCTAATTTCATTCTTTTACATGTAGCTGTCCAGTTTTCCCAGCACCACTTATTGAAGAGGCTGTCTTTTCTCCATTGTATACTCTTGCCTCCTTTATCAAAGATAAGGTGACCATATGTGCGTGGGTTTATCTCTGGGCTTTCTATCCTGTTCCATTGATCTATATTTCTGTTTTTATGCCAGTACCATACTGTCTTGATTACTGTAGCTTTAGAGTATACTCTGAAGTCAGGGAGCCTGATTCCTCCAGCTCTGTTTTTCTTTCTCAAGATTGCTTTGGCTATTCAGTGTCTTTTGTGTTTCCATACAAATTGTGAATTCTTTTGATCTAGTTCTGTGAAAAATGCCATTGGCAGTTTGACAAGGATTGCATTGAATCTGTAGATTGCTTTGGGTAGTATAGTCATTTTCACAATGTTGATTCTTCCAATCCAAGAACATGGCATATCTCTCCATCTCTTCGTATCATCTTTAATTTATTTCATCAGTGTCTTATAGTTTTCTGCATACAGGTCTTTTGTCTCCTTAGGTAGGTTTATTCCTAGGTATTTTATTCTTTTTGTTGCAATGGTAAATGGAGTGTTTCCTTAATTTCTCTTTCAGATTTTTCATCATTAGTGTATAGAAATGCAAGAGATTTCTGTGCATTAATTTTGTATCCTGCTACTTTACCAAATTCATTGATTAGCTCTAGTAGTTTTCTGGTAGCATCTTTAGGATTCTCTATGTATAGTATCATGTCATCTGCAAACAGTGATAGCTTTACTTTTTCTTTTCCAATTTGGATTCCTTTTTTTTCTTTTGCTTCTCTGATTGCTGTGGCTAAAACTTCCAAAACTATGTTGAATAATAGTGGTGAGAGTGGGCAACCTTGTCTTGTTCCTAATCTTAGTGGAAATGGTTTCATTTTTTCACCATTGAGAACGATGTTGGCTGTGGTTTTGTCATATATGGCCTTTATTATGTTGAGGTAAGTTCCCTCTATGCCTACTTTCTGGATGGTTTTTTATGATAAACGGGTGTTGAATTTTGTCAAACTTTTTCTGCATCTATTGAGATGATCATATGGTTTTTCTCCTTCAATTTGTTAATATGGTGTATCACATTGATTGATTTGCATATATTGAAGAATCCTTGCATTCCTGGGATAAACCCCATTTGATCATGGTGTATGATCCTTTTAATGTGCTGTTGGCTTCTGTTTGCTGGTATTTTGTTGAGGCATTTTGCATCTATGTTCATCAGTGATGTTAGCCTGTAGTTTTCTTTCTTTGTGACATCTTTGTCTGGTTTTGGTATCAGGGTGATGGTGGCCTCATAGAATGAGTTTGGGAGTGTTCCTCCCTCTGCTATATTTTGGAAGAGTTTGAGAAGGATAGGTGTTAGCTCTTCTCTAAATATTTGATAGAATTCACCTGTGAAGCCATCTGGTCCTGGGCTTTTGTTTGTTGGAAGATTTTTAATCACAGTTTCAATTTCAGTGCTTGTGATTGGTCTGTTTATATTTTCTATTTTTCCTGGTTCAGTCTTGGAAGGTTGTGCTTTTCTAAGAATTTGTCCATTTCTTCCAGGTTGTCCATTTTATTGGCATATAGTTGCTTGTAGTAATCTCTCATGATCCTTTGTATTTCTGCAGTGTCAGTTGTTACTTCTCCTTTTTCATTTCTAATTCTATCAATTTGAGTCTTCTCCCTTTTTTTCTTGATGAGTCTGGCTAATGGTTTATCAATTTTGTTTATCTTCCCAAAGAACCAGCTTTTAGTTTTATTGATCTTTGCTATTGTTTCCTTCATTTCTTTTTCATTTATTTCTGATCTGATGGTTATGATTTCTTTCCTTCTGCTAACTTTGGGGTTTTTCTGTTCTTTTTCTAATTGCTTTAGGTGTAAGGTTAGGTTGTTTATTTGAGATGTTTCCTGAGGTAGGATTGTATTGCTATAAACTTCCCTCTTCAAACTGTTTTTGCTGCATCCCATAGGTTTTGGGTCGTCATGTTTTCATTGTCATTTGTTTCTAGATATGTTTTGATTTCCTCTTTGATTTTTTCAGTGAACTCTTGGTTATTAAGTAGTATATTGTTTAGCCTCCATGTGTTTGTATTTTTTACAGATTTCTTCCTGTAATTGATATCTAGTCTCAAAGTGTTGTTGTCGGAAATGATACTTGATACGATTTCAATTTTCTTAAATTTACCAAGGCTTGATTTGTGACCCAAGATATGATCTATCCTGGAGAATGTTCCATGAGCACTTGACAAGAAAGTGTATTCTGTTGTTTTTGGATGGAATGTCCTATAAATGTCAATTAAGTCCATCTCTTTTAATGTATCATTTAAAGCTTGTGTTTCCTTATTTATTTCCATTTTGGATGATCTGTCCATTGGTGAAAGTGAGGTGTTAAAGTCCCCTACTATGATTGTGTTTCCGTCGATTTCCCCTTTTATGGCTGTTAGCATTTGCCTTATGTGTCGAGGTGCTCCTTTGTTGGGTGCATAAGTATTTACAATTGTTATATCTTCTTCTTGGATTGATCCCTTGATCATTATGTACTGTCCTTCTTCGTCTCTTGTAATAGTCTTTATTTTAAAGTCTATTTTGTCTGATATGAGAATTGCTACTCCAGCTTTCTTTTGATTTCCATTTGCATGGAATATCTTTTTCGACCCCCTCACTTTCAGTCTGTATGTGTCCCTAGGTCTGAAATGGGTCTCTTGTGGACAGCATATATATGAGTCTTGTTTTTGTATCCATTCAGCCAGTCTATGTCTTTTGGTTGGAGCATTTAATCCATTTACTTTTAAGGTAATTATTGATATGTATGTTCCTATTACCATTTTCTTAATTGTTATGGGTTTGTTATTGTAGATCTTTTCCTTCTCTTGTGTTTCCTGCCTAACGAAGTTCCTTTAGCATTTTTTGTAGAGCTGGTTTGGTGGTGCTGAATTCTCTTAGCTTTTGCTTGTCTGTAAAGGTTTTAATTTCTGTGTCAAATCTGAATGAGATCTTTGCTGGGTAGGGTAATTTTGGTTGTAGGTTCTTCCGTTTCATCACTTTAAATATGTCCTGCCACTCCCTTCTGGCTTGTAGAGTTTCTGCTGAAAGATCAGCTGTTAACCTTATGGGGATTCCCTTGTATGTTATTTGTTGTTTTTCCCTTGCTGCTTTTAATAGTTTTTCTTTGTATTTAATTTTTGGTAGTTTGATTAATATGTGTCTTGGAGTGTTTCTCCTTGGATTTTTCCTGTATGGTACTCTCTGTGCTTCCTGGACTTGATTGACTATTTCCTTTCCCATATTAAGGAAGTTTCTCAACTTCTCTTGACTGTGTGGATCCAAACGATCATGTGCTGGCCATTGAGATGGAGCATAAATTGTTGGAATTATTGGGAGGGATTTCCAGAAAGTTTACTTAAAAGAGGAACAGACAACTAAGGAAAACTGTTCTAATCTTTCCTTCCCCTTTTTTGTTTTTTTCATGGAATTTGATGTTATGTCTGTAGCTCCTGCAACCATTTTAGACCAGGAAGTGACTTGAACTATGGCAGAGCATGGAGTTAGGAGCTCCGGTGTCCTTTGCTTCCTGTAGCTGCCATCTAAGCTTGGACCACCACAACTGGACTTCTTTTATATAAGGAAATAAATCTTTACATGTTTTAGCTACTGTTATTTTAGGTTTTCTTTTATTGTAGCTAAACCTAATCCGACACAAGGGGAACTTCTCACGGAGGAAGCTTGATCTGTTCCATATGTCTTGTTTAAATAAAAGCCTTTTTATTTCCCTGATTTTTTTTCTCAGCATAGCTCAGAAGAGATTAAACCAATTACCTGGATATGTTTAATTGTTTAAATAATTTGGTTTCATTTGGACATAAAAATATGCTCCAAATGACCAAATATTTCTTGTTTTCCTATTTTTGGCACAACTGAAATAGCTCCTTAAAAGGTTCTATGAAATAAAGGAATATACCCAAGGTTGTGTACTGGCTGAATAATAAGTTTCAACCAACAATTTTCATAATGGAAAATCAAGGGCAGGTTAGGACGAGGGGAAACTGTTGGAAGGAGCTGTATTTAAACCTGGGACCCTAAATTCCAAAAGCCGTTGCCTTGGGATTTGTGAGCTAAGATAACTGAGGCTGACTTTTTTTTTTTTTGCTGCACCGCACAGCTTGTGGCCTCTTAATTCTGAGACCAGGGATTGAACTCATGCCCCCTGAAGTGGAAGCACGGAGTCCTAACCACTAGACAGCCAGGGAATTCCTTGACATCTTTCTTGACTTCACTGAAGCTTTCTCACTCTGGACCACACTTTCCTTAAAGCTGTCCCAAACCTTAGCTTCAATGAATCTGCATCCTCCTGGCCCCTTTCTCCCCCTTTGATCACTTTATGTCTGGATATTTTATTAGTTTCTTGCCGCCTTTCTTCCCTTCTCCAGTCCTTTCTTCAAAGTCACTCTTATTCCAGACTCCTTTCTCTTCGTTAATGGTATTATTCTTCTGTTGATGGGTTACTGAATAACAGAAAAGACTAAAAATATTATTTGTCCCCCTTGTTCACCAGTCAGCCACCAAGCTTCATTGATTTAACTTCCAAAATATATCTCAGATTGATCCCTTCCTTATGGTCCTCACTTGCCGTCTCCTTAATCCAGACCCTCATGACCACTTGCCTGAACTCTTTTTATAGCCCCCAGTTCTTCTTGCTTCTCATTCTGATGTCTTCCTACTCTAATCACCCTGCACTTTGCTGCCAGATTTGTCTTCCTGAGGCATAGATCTAATCAAAGTACTTAGTAAATCTTCCAATAGCACTTTAATATATTCTTCAATTTGTTCATTCATTAAGAACTATTTTCTGGGTGCACGGTAGGTCCTAGGAATGGCTAGAGACCCTATGAACATAAATATAAATAAGACCCTGTACTGGCAGAATTGATAGGTTACCAAGACACAAACAGGGAAAAATATTACAAGGGCACAGAGCAGCGGTGAATACCACAGTCTTGGGATTCAGAAAAGACTTTTTAGAGGTAATATCTGAGCTTTGTCTTGAAAGTAGAATAGATTTTAGTTGGTTAATGATGGTAGAAGTGAGATGGGAGAAAGTAACTCAGGCAAAGGAAATAACATTCCAAAGGGCTTTGGAGCAGCAATTTGTGTGTGCAGAGAAACACAAGGGGCTGTTTCTGGAATGTGAATTGTGACATCATGGTCAGGGGTGAGTCCAGAGAGGTAGCTGTAGTGATTTTAAACTTACTCAAATTTTATTTTATTTTTTTAAAAAATGTAAAATTAAAAATTTATTTATTTATTTGGCTGCATTGGGTCTTCATTGCTGCACGTGGGCTTTCTCTAGTTATGGTGAGCGGGGGCAACTCTTCATTGCAGTTCGTGGGCTTCTCATTGTGGTGGCCTCTCTTGTTGTGGAGCATGGGCTCTAGGTGCCCGGGCTTCAGTAGTTGCAGCATGCGGGCTCAGTAGCACCAGGGCTCGAACCTGTGTCCCCTGCATTGGCAGACAGATTCTTAACCACTGCACCACCAGGGAAGTCCCAAAATTTTATTTTTTATTATTTTAACTTAAATTTTAATTCCTCCAGAAATTAAGGACTAATCAATATTTCTTTGTTTGCTTAAAGGTGAGAAAAGTCACCTTTTGTTCATTTTCTTTATTAGTACCACTTTTCACATCTTGCTTGCAGTCTAAAGGGCTGTGGATGGAAGGTTTTATAGGTGGGAGTCATACATGTTAGTTTGGCCCAGCTCCACATGACATGCTTGACTATTTCCACTAGAGTCTAGATTTGTGTTGAATGTTGGCTTTCTGTTCCTCTTTGGTAAAATTTTCACAGACTAAAAGATTCCAGAGCTGTAGAACTTCCCTTATGTGTTCAGTGAAGAATTCCCCTCTCTCAGGCCTTTTAATTTCTGCTCTTTACATTAACTGGCATAGGCAATCTAGTGTTTCACTCTTCTTGATACAGTTTCTTTCCAGTAGATGTAGTCAGTGATAATAGTCTTCCCAGCAGCCACTGGTGTGATTTATATTTGACATTGTTGAACCTTTTTCCAAATACAATCTTCCCACTGTCCTGATTAGTTGCATCCTTCATTTATGGCCATACTCGATTCTTTTCTTTCTTGCACTGAAAGGCACCTGGAAGGTTTGAACCATTTAAGACCATATAGACTTGTACAGAGCTATGCTGGAACATTCGAAAGGAGTTAATCACTGAGCATCTGCTATGTGCCTCTTCTCTACACAGTACAACGTTGAAAGGCTTCAAAACTCAGCTCAAATATCACCTCCTTGGTGAAGGACTTGTCTTCGCAGGCAAAATTAGTCACTTTGGACCCCCATGTATCTATTGTAAAATATAGCACCTTGTACTATGGTTATCTGTTTGCATTTCTCTCTCCCCCACTAGATGGTGATGTCCTCAAGGGCAGGGATTGTGACCTGTTTACCTTTGTGACATTTATTCATTCATTCATTACATTTTAAAAAATACCTGCTAGGTACCAAGAGTTAACCATGCACGTGACTCACGCAGTGCACACCAGAAACACATATCTGTACTAATAGATAATAGATTTCAATGAACACACAGATAAATAAACAGGCAATTATAACTCCATTTTGGAAGTGCAATGCCAGGAACGGTACAAGAGAGCACATAAAAAGGGCACCCCACTTTGGGGATAAGGGAAAGCTCCTGGAGAAAGTATCATCTAGGCTGAGACCAGAAGGATTGAGTAGGTGTCAGTCAGATATAAATTGGATGGTGGACGGAACAGGAGTAGGAAGGCCAAAGCATTCTTAGACACAGGAAACGGCTGAAAACCCCAGAGGTGAGAGGAAGTAGTGTATTTAGAGAATTGAACATCTTTTCATCTGTCTAGAGCTAAAAGAAAAGTGTTAAGGTGAGGCTGGAGAGGTAAGGAGGGGCAAAAGCTTCAAAGGACTCATGGTTTATTCAAATTTGTTTCTGACTCATAGACTCAGAGACAATGGTTTATTCAAATTTGTTTCTTTCTCCAGTGCCTAGCAAACAAGTACCTGACAAACAAGTAGCTTGCTAATAAATATTTGTGGAAGGGAGGAAAGAAGAAAAGAAGGAAGGGTCCAGTAGCCAGAGGGTGGAGATAAATGACATGAAATACAGATCCTGCCTGCCCACAGGGCCATTGGACAGATAAGACATAGCTGTCAAAATAGGTAAATCAAAAGAGGTCCCATGTGATTATATACAGAAAGAGAGTGGTTCAGGCAAACATGGTTAGGTCTGGAGAGATTGCTGTGCCATGGGGTTGTCAGGGGACCCATATCAAGAAGATGGGACTTGACCTGCATCTGTAGGATGAGTATGGTTTAACTAGGAAGAAAGAAAAAAAGGAGGTTCTGAGTTTTACTGCATGGGGGTGAGGGCACGGAGCGACAAGGTGAAGGAGGAAGCGAAACCCTTCTAAACCCGTATTGGTTCCTTTTCCTATCAACTTCTGTTTAATTAAGAGCTGTTTTCAGGGCACCAAGGTGTTTGCTGAAAGGCTCCAGAGCATGGGCCAGAAGACTCTGTCTAGGAAAGCCTGTTCATAGGGTCAGAGCTCAGGAGACTCAAGTTGCTACAGTTGGCTTGAATTGAATATACTATTTATTATGGATATGTGTTCTAAAAGAAAAAAAAAAAAAGATGCGCAGAGATGCAAAATGTGCTCAATGTTAATTGTTCAGCTAAAATAAAAACGATTTTTTAAACAGGGTCATTTTCTGCTTTACAAAAGCAACCAATACCCAACAAATTTCAAGCATTGTTTGCTTGTTGTTTTTTTTTAAAACATCTTTATTGGGATATAATTGCTTTACAAGGTTGTGTTAGTTTCTGCTGTATAACAAGGTGAATCAGCTATATGTATACATATATCTCCATATCCCCTGCCTCTTGCGTGTCCCTCCCACCCTCCCTATCCCATCCCTCTAGGTGGTCACAAACCACCGAGCTGATCTCCCTGTGCTATGCAGCTGCTTCCCACTAGCTATTTTACATTTGGTAGCGTATATATGTCCATGCCACTCTCTCACCTCGTCCCAGCTTCCCCTTCCCCCTCCCCATGTCCTCAAGTCCATTCTCTACGTCTGCGTCTTTATTCCTGTCCTGCCCCTAGGTTCATCAGAACCATTTTTTTTCTTTAGATTCCATATATATGTGTTAGCATACAGTATTTGTTTTTCTCTTTCTGACTTACTTCATTCTGTATGACAGACTCTAGGTCCATCCACCTCACTACAGATAATTCAATTTCATTTCGTTGTATGGCTGAGTAATATTTCACTGTATATATGTGCCACATCTTCTTTATCCATTCATCTGTCAATGGACACCTAGCTGCTTCCATGTCCTGGCTATTGTAAATAGTGCTGCAATGAACATTGTGGTACATGACTCTTTTTGAATTATGGTTTTCTCAGGGTATATGCCCAGTAGTGGGATTGCTGGATCGTATGGTAGTTCTAGTTTAAGTTTTCTAAGGAACCTCCATACTGTTCTCCATAGTGGCTGTATCAATTTACATTCCCACCACCAGTGCAAGAGGGTTCCCTTTTCTCCACACCCTCTCTAGCATTTAATGTTTGTAGATATTTTGATGATGGCCATTCTGACCTGTGTGTGGTGATACCTCATTGTGGCTTTGATTTGCATTTCTCTAATGATTAGTGATGTTGAGCATCCTTTCATGTGTTTGTTGTCAATCTGTATATCTTCTTTGGAGTAATGTCTATTTAGATCTTCTGCCCATTTTTGGATTGGGTTGTTGGTGTTTTTGATATTGAGCTGCATGAGCTGCTTGTATATTTTGGATTAATCCTTTGTCAGTTGCTTTGTTTGCAAATATTTATGCCCATTCTGGGGGTTGTCTTTTCGTCTTGTTTATTGTTTCCTTTGCTGTGCAACAGCTTTTAAGTTTCATTAGGTCCCATTTGTTTATTTTTGTTTTTATTTCTATTTTTCTAGGAGGTGGGCCAAAAAGGATCTTGCTGTGATTTATGTCATAGAGTGTTCTTCCTATGTTTTCCTCTAAGAGTTTTATAGTGCCCGGTCTTACATTTAGGTCTCTAATCCATTTTGAGTTTATTTTTGTGTATGTTTTATTTATGAGTTTATTTTTGAGTTTATTTTTGTGCCTGTGTTTTGGTGGGTGGGGCCGGATCTTGTCCTTCTGGTGGGCAGGGCCGTGTCTGGTGGTGTGTTTTGGGATGTCTGTGAACTTAACTTAGTATGACTTTAGGCAGCCTCTCTGGTAACAGTTGGGGTTGTGTTCCTGTCTTGCTAGTTGTTTGGCATGGGGGCGTCCAGCACTGGAGCTTGCTGGTCATTGGGTGGAGCTGGGTCTTAGTGTTGAGATGGAGATCTCTGGGAGAGCTCTCATCAATTGATATTACATGACTCCGGGAGGTGTCTGGTCGTCCAATGTCCTGGACTCGGCTCTCCCACCTCAGAGGCTCAGGCCTGACACCCGTCCGGAGCACCAAGACCCTGCCAGTCACACGGCTCAGAAGAAAAGGAACAAAAAAAAGGAAAAAAAACCCAAAAACGAACAAATAGAACCCAAATCAAATGGTAAAAGCAAAACTTTTGGGAAGTCTGAAGTCTTTTGCCAGCGTTCAGTAGGTGTTCTGTAGGAGTTGTTCCACATGTAGATGTATTTTTGATGTATTTGTGGGGAGGAAGGTGATCTCCATGTCTTACTCCTCTGCCATCTTGAAGGTCTCCCTAAAATTCTTCGAGTCAGCTGAGCAGTGGCTACAGCAGCAGCACCTTCCCCATGGCAACCTCAAGCAATTTTTAACTAAGAGAATTCTAGAACATCAAAAGTCTATGGGTACTTCCTTACAGGCTGTGTAATGGAATTTGACTTCTACTAACCTGGCTAAGTCTTCTATTAGAGGCCTTGGCAGTTTTGCCCATCATCTTGTCAACACACTTTCCTGTTGCAGCTTGCATAGCACAGTTGGGTATCTTTGAATTTTTATTTTTCCAATTTTAGTGTGTGAAACTATTTTCTCTAAATTTAATGGTTCACATTTTATGAAATTAAAATGTTTTTCTCCTCATTTTTTTTTTGTGTCTTAAACTTAAAAAATTTTTGGCTTTCTTTCACAGTCTTTGCTGTTGTTTGCAACACTCCCAAATTTAGAATAATCTCTAACTTTCCTTTTTGAGCATTTTTTCCCCTCTCTCTCAGAAAATCCTTAAAGTTTGACCACCACATTTCACATTTGTTTATTTATAGATTATGACTTAAAACTGCTAGGTTCACTGTAAAATTTCATTATATACTTGAAAACAATATCCTGAGTTATTATTACAGATTTATTATTCCCCCTATACATCCTTCTTTTAAACAGGCTAACCATACAGTTGTATTCGCTTTATGATAGTTTTATCAGTTTTTAACCTTCCTTTCCAAGTCAATTTGAATTAATATTGCAAATAAGATTTTGTAAGACAATCATGAGATATAATGATTTCTTATCATCGGTTAACATTTACTGGCAGTGGTCTGCTCAAGCTGTCTCCTACTAGTTTGCCAGATCTGCTTAACTTTTTAAGAAATTCATAAACCAGTTGCTTCCACTTTGGTATCTGGAAATCTGCCACAGTGAGAATATTTACAACATAGAAATTAGCAAACACTGCAAATTAGGATCTACCTTCCTACCCCTCCTCCAACCAGTTGTTAAATAGTTACCAGTACACCACTTACTGTGATCAAGGTAATTAAGAACAAAAAGATTTTTTTTTGAATTTTATTTTATTTATTTTTTTATACAGCAGGTTCTTATTAGTTATCCATTTTATACATATTAGTGTATACATGTCAATCCCAATCTCCCAATTCATCCCCCCCCCCCACCACCACCACCACTTTCCCCTCTTGGTGTCCACATGTTTGTTCTCTACATATGTGTCTCTATTTCTGCCCTGCAAACTGGTTCATCTGTACCATTTTTTCTAGATTCCACATATATGCATTACTATATGATATTTGTTTTTCTCTTTCTGACTTACTTCACTCTGTATGACAGTCTCTAGATCCATCCACGTCTCTAAAAATGACCCAATTTCGTTCCTTTCTATGGCTGAGTAATATTCCATTGTATATATGTGCCACATCTTCTTTATCCATTCGTCTGTCGATGGGCATTTAGGTGACTTCCATGACCTGGCTATTGTAAATAGTGCTGCAATGAACATTGGGGTGCATGTGTCCTTTTGAATTATGGTTTTCTCTGGATATATGCCCAGTAGTGGGATTGCTGTGTCACATGGTAGTTCTATTTTTAGTTGTTTAAGGAACCTCCATACCGTTCTCCATAGTTGCTGTATTATTTTACATTCCTACCAACAGTGCAAGAGGGTTCCCATTTCTCCAAACCCTCTACAGCATTTGTTGTTTGTGGATTTTCTGAAGATGCCCATTCTAACTGGTGTGAGGTGATACCTCATTGTAGTTTTGATTTGCATTTCTCTAATAATTAGTGATGTTGAGCAGCTTTTCATGTGCTTCTTGGCCATCTGTATCTCTTCTTTGGAGAAATGTCTATTTAAGTCCTCTGCCCATTTTTTGATTGGGTTGTTCGTTTTTTTAGTATTGAGCTGCATGAGCTGTTTATATATTTTGGAGATTAATCCTTTGTCCATTGATTCATTTGCAAATATTTTCTCCCATTCTGAGGGTTGTCTTTTCTTCTTGTTTGTAGTTCTTTTTGCTTTGCAAAAGCTTTTAAGTTTCATTAGGTCCCACTTGTTTATTTTTATTTTTATATCCATTACTCTAAGAGGTGGATCAAAAAAGATCTTGCTGTGATTTATGTCAAAGAGTGTTCTTCCTATGTTTTCCTCTAAGAGTTTTATAGTGTCCAGTCTTACCTTTAAGTCTCTAATCCATTTTGAGTTTATTTTTGTGAATGGTGTTAGGGAGTGTTCTAATTTCATTCTTTTACATGTAGCTGTCCAGTTTTCCCAGCACCACTTATTAAAGAGGCTGTCTTTTCTCCATTGTATATCCTTGCCTTCTTTGTCATAGATTAGTTGACCATAAGTGCATGGGTTTATCTCTGGGCTTTCTATCCTGTTCCACTGATCTATATTTCTGTTTTTATGCCAGTACCATATTGTCTAGATTACTGTAGCTTTGTAGTATAGTCTGAAGTCAGGGAGCCTGATTCCTCCAGCTCCGTTTTTTCCCCCTCAAGACTGCTTTGGTTATTTGGGGTCTTTTGTGTCTCCTTACAAATTTTAAGATTTTTTTGTTCTACTTCTGTAAAAAAATGCCATTGGTAATTTGATAGGGATTGCATTGAATCTGTAGATTGCTTTGGGTAGCATAGTCATTTTCACATTGCTGACTCTTCCAATCCAAGAACATGGTATATTTCTCCATCTGTTTGTATCGTCTTTAATTTCTTTCATCAGTGTCTTATAGTTTTCTGTTTACAGGTCTTGTGTCTCCCTAGGTAGGTTAATTCCTAGATATTTGATTCTTTTTGTTGCAATGGTAAATGGGAGTGTTTCCTTAATTTCTCGTTCAGATTTTTCATCATTAGTGTATAGGAATGCAAGAGATTTCTGTACATTAATTTTGCATCCTGCAACTTTCCCAGATTCATTGATTAGCTCTAATAGTTTTCTGGTGGTGTCTTTAGGATTCTCTATGTATAGTATCATGTCATCTGCAAACAGTGACAGTTTTACTTCTTCTTTCCCAATTTGGATTCCTTTTATTTCTTTTTCTTCTCTGATTGCCGTGGCTACGACTTCCAAAACTATGTTGAGTAACAGTGGTGAGAGTGGACATCTTTGTCTTGTTCCTGATCTTAGAGGAAATGCTTTCAGTTTCTCACCATTGAGAACGATGTTTGCTGTGGGTTTGTCGTATATGGCCTTTATTATGTTGAGGTAGGTTACTTCTATGCCCACTTTCTGGAGAGTTTTTGTCATAAATTGGTGTTGAATTTTGTGGAAAGCTTTTTCTGCATCTATTGAGATGATCATACGGTTTTTATCCTTCAATTTGTTAATATGGTGTATCACAATGATTGATTTGCGTATATTGAAGAATCCTTGCATTCCTGGGATAAATCCCACTTGATCATGGTGTATGATCCTTTTAATGTGTTGTTGGATTCTGTTTGCTAGTGTTTTGTTGAGGATTTCTGCATCTATATTCATCAGTGATATTGGTCTAATTTTCTTTTTTTGTAGTGTCTTTGTCTGGTTTTGGTATCAGGGTGATGGTGGCCTCATAGAATGAGTTTGGGAGTGTTCCTTCTGCTGAAATTTTTTGGAAGAGTTTGAGAAGGATATGTGTTAGCTCTTCTCTAAATGTTTGATAGAATTCACCTGTGAAGCCATCTGCTCCTGAAGTTTTGTTTGTTGGAAGATTTTAAATCACAGTTTCAATTTCATTACTTGTGATTCATCTGTTCATATTTTCTATTTCTTTCTGGTTCAGTCTTGGAAGCTTATACCCCTCTAAGAATTTGTCCATTTCTTCCAGGTTGTCCATTTTATTGTCATAGAGTTGCTTGTAGTAATCTCTTAGGATGCCTTGTATTTCTGCGGTGTCTGTTGTCACTTCTCCTTTTTCATTTCTAATTTTATTGATTTGAGTCCTCTCCCTCTTTTTCTTGATGAGTCTGGCTAATGGTTTATCAATTTTGTTTATCTTCTCAAAGAATCAGCTTTTAGTTTTATTGATCTTTGCTATGTTTTTTTTTTGTTTCTATTTCATTTATTTCTGCTCTGATCTTTATGATTTCTTTCCTTCTACTAACTCCGGGTTTTGTTTGTTCTTCTTTCTCTATTTCCTTTAGGTGTAAGGTTAGATTGTTTATTTGAGATTTTTCTTGTTTCTTGAGGTAGGCTTGTATTGGTATAAACTTCCATCTTAGAGCTGTTTTTGCTGCATCCCATAGATTTTGGATCGTCATGTTTTCGTTGTAATTTGTCTCTAGGTATTTTTTGATTTCCTCTTTGATTTCTTTAGTGATCTCTTTGTTATTTAGTAACGTACGGTTTAGCCTTCATGTGTTTGTGTTTTTTATGTTTTTTTCCCTGTAATTGATTTCTAATCTCAAAGCGTTGTGGTCAGGAAAGATGCTTGATATGATTTCAATTTTCTTTTTCTGTTTTTTTTTTAAAGTTAAATTTTATTGGAAACACATTTCCTTTTTTTTTAAAAATTAATTTATTTTTGGCTGCGTTGGGTCTTCATTGCTGTGCGTGGGCTTTCTTTTTAGTTGTGGTGAGCGGGGGCTACTCTTCATTGCCATGCACGGGCCTCTCACTGTGGTGGCCTCTCTCGTCTTGGCGCACCGGCTCTAGGTGCGCGGGCTCTAGAGTGCCGGCTCAGTAGTTGTGGTGCATGGGCCTAGCTGCTCTGCAGCATGTGGGATCTTCTTGAACCAGCGCCCGAACCCATGTCCCCTGCATTAGCAGGCGGATTCCTAACCACTGCGCCACCAGGGAAGCCCCCCAATTTTCTTAAATTTACTGAGGCTTGATTTGTGACCCAAGATGTGATCTATCCTGGAGAATGTTCCATGTGCACTTGAGAAGAAAGTGTAATCTGATGTTTTTGGATGGAATGTCTTATAAATATCAATTAAATCTATCTGGTCTATTGTGTCATTTAAAGCTTGTCTTTCCTTATTAATTTTCTGTCTGGATGATCTGTCCATTGGTGCAAGTGAGGTGTTAAAGTTCCCCACTATTATTGTGTTACTGTCAATTTCCTCTTTTATAGCTGTTAGCAGTTGCCTTATATATTGAGGTGCTCCTATGTTGGGTGCATATATATTTATATTTGTTATATGTTCTTCTTGGATTGATCCCTTCATCATTATGTAGTGTCCTTCCTTGTCTCTTGTAATAGTCTTTATTTTAAAGTCTATTTTGTCTGATATGAGAATTGCTACTCCAGCTTTCTTTTGATTTCCATTTGCATGGAATATCTTTTGCCATCCCTCACTTTCAGTCTGTATGTGTCCCTAGGTCTGAAGTGGGTCCCTTGTAGACAGCATATATATGTGTCTTGTTTTTGTATCCATTCAACGAGGCTGTGTCCTTTGGTTGGAGCATTTAATCCATTCACATTTAAGGTAATTATTGATATGTATGACCTATTACCATTTTCTTAATTGTTATGGGTCTCTTTTTGTAGGTCCTTTTCTTCTCTTGTGTTTCCCACTTAGAGAAGTTCCTTTAGCATTTGTTGTAAAGCTGGTTTGGTGGTGTGGAATTCTCTTAGCTTTTGCTTGTCTGCAAAGCTTTCGATTTCTCCATCAAATCTGAATGAGATCCTTGCTGGGTAGAGTAATTTTGGTTGTAGGTTCTTCCCTTTCATCACTTTAAATATATCATGCTACTCCCTTCTGGCTTGTAGAGTTTCTGCTGAGAAATCAGCTGTTAACCTTATAGGAGTTCCCTTTTATGTTATTTGTCTTTTTTTCCCTTGTTGCTTTCAATAATTTTTCATGTTTTTAATTTTTGTCAATTTGATTACTATGTGTCTCGACCTCTTTCTCCTTGGGTTTATCCTGCCAGGGAGTCTCTGCTCTTCCTGGACTTGGGTGGCTATTTCGTTTCCCATGTTAGGGAAGTTTTCAACTATAATCTCTTCAAATATATTCTCGGGTCCTTTCTTTCTCTCTTCTCCTTCTGGTACCCCTATAATGCGAATGTTGTTGCATTTAATGTTGTCCCAGAGGTCTCTTAGGCTGTCTTCATCTCTTTTCATTCTTTTTTCTTTATTCTGTTCTGCAGCAGTGAATTCCACTATTCTGTCTTCCAGGTCACTTATCCGTTCTTCTGCCTCAGTTATTCTGCTATTGATTCCTTCTAGTGTATTTTTCATTTCAGTTATTGTATTGTTCATCTCTGTTTGTTTGTTCTTTAATTCTTCTAGGTGTTTGTTCTTTAATTCTTCTAGGTCTTTTTTAAACATTTCTTGCATCTTTTCGATCTTTGCCTCCATTCTTTTTACGAGGTCCTGGATCATCTTCACTATCATTATTCTGAATTCTTTTTCTGGAAGGTTGTCTATCTCCACTTCATTTAGTTGTTTTTCTGGGGTTTTATCTTGTTCCTTCATCTGATACATAGCCCTCTGCCTTTGCATCTTGTCTATCTTTCTGTGAATGTGGTGTTTGCTCCACAGGCTGCAGGATTGTAGTTCTTCTTGCTTCTGCTGTCTGCCCTCTGGTGGATGAGGCTATCTAAGAGGCTTGTGCAAGTTTCCTGATGGGAGGGACTGGTGGTGGGCAGAGCTGGCTGTTGCTCTGGTGGGCAGAGCTCAATAAAACTTTAATCCACTTTTCTGCTGATGGGTGGGGCTGGGTTCCCTCCCTGTTGGTTGTTTGGCCTGAGGCAACCGAACCCTGGAGCCTACCTGGCTCTTTGGTGGGGCTAATGGCGGACTCCGGAAGGGCTCACGCCAAGGTGTACGTCCCAGAACTTCTGCTGCCAGTGTCCTTGTCCTCATGCTGAGCCACAGCCACCCCCGCCTCTGCAGGAGACCCTCCAACACTAGCAGGTAGTCTGGTTCAGTCTCCTATGGGGTCACTGCTCCTTCCCCTGGGTCCCGATGTGCACACTACTTTGTGTGTGCCCTCCAAGAGTGGGGTCTCTTTTTCCCCCAGTCCTGTTGAAGTCCTGCAATCAAATCCCGCTAACCTTCAAAGTCTGATTCTCTAGGAATTCCTCCTTCCATTGCCGGACCCCCAGGTTGGGAAGCCTGGCATGGGGCTCAGAACCTTCACTCCAGTGGGTGGACTTCTGTGGTATAAGTGTTCTCCAGTTTGTGTCACCCACCCAGCAGTTATGGGATTGGATTTTATTGTAATTGAGCCCCTCCTACCATCTCATTAGATTCTCCTTTGTCTTTGGATGTGGGTTATTTTTTTTGGTGAGTTCCAGTGTCTTCCTGTCAATGATTGTTCAGCAGTTAGCTGTGATTCCAGTGCTCTTGCAAGAGGGAGTGAGCGCACGTCCTTCTACTCTGCCATCTTCTCTGTAATATAAAAAAATAGATTTTTAACTTACTGTGTTTTCTTAATACAGGAACTTTTAAAAAATGTCTCAAACAGGCTTTCATGATCACCTGACATTTATTTTTTATGTAGAACTGATCCTTTTCTGCACATTTCTTAATTCCTGTTCCTCTTGCCAAGCCTTATACAAATGTGTAAGATGGTGTAGTCTCGCTAGAGTGAGAGCTTGCTCTAAAGCTCGAGAATCATAAGGTTGAGTTCAAGTACTACTATTTTTAATGGTATAAGCAGCAGTCTATTCTCTTTAGACTCAATTTCATCACCTGTAACATGGGTACATTTACATTACCTAATTTGTGCAAACCATTTAGCGCACACTCTATCTGGCATCTACTATATTTCATTGAATCTAAGATGTCATTGCTTAAAATATGTATATTTAATATGCCACAGAGAAATAAGAAACATTGTCAGTTAAACTATAACATAGCATTTTTTTTGGTAAAATGTATCTCTATTTTAGAGTTGTTAAAATGTGGGAAAAAATATCTTAGAATCAGTGATATATGACAGTGAATTCTCAAGTATTTTCTACAATTAGAACATTTGACAATGAGAAATTTTCTCAATAGGCTCCATCTATTGTAGGAATAGCAGTCTGGGGGACTCTGGACTGACTTAAAAAAAGAGATCCTATTGGAATCATTTTATTACATTCCTACCTAAGTATTGCTATGATTTGGGTTTGTCTTTGTTTCTAAACTTTTGGAACAATGAACACATTTTCTTTTTTCAAAAAACACAGATAGCACCACACTTTTCTGTGACAATGTCGAAAGTATTTTAGATGATTTAGTTTATTGACGGTAGCTTTACTCTGACCTAGTAAAGCTAGTAAACCTAAAAGGCAGTCAGTTTATAAAAAGTCACAAGTGGTGTTTATTACTAATGATTTATTTCTTAATAGTCATGCTCTTCCTCTTCCACCAAGTCTTTTCTGAACTTAAAAGTTTAAGAAAAATAAAAAACATTTCAAGGTTTTCTGTGACAGCCCTGGTGAATTCTTTGTTCCTAATGGAAAAACAGGAGCACATAACTAAATATTTTGTTGTCTTTCTTGTCAATTAGGTAATTTATGTCTTATTGGGAGAAGAGCCATTTTAGTGATATATCTACCTGCTATTTAAAGGGGGAAATTTAATTGTGATCCTTAAGGAGACCAACAGTCAAGGATTATATAAACTGCACACTCACTAAATTCAAAATGTAAATGGTCAACAGATAATTTATGATGGCTAAAGCCTTAGTCAATACTAAAAAATTTTGAGCAATTGCGTCATAATGTACATGGTAAAAAAGTGAGGAGGCAATAAACACTGCTTTTTAAAAGATCAAAAGTCAAAGCAAACTGAAGAATTGAATCGGTTTCAGAAACTATTCTGGATAAACGTTGAGTTTGAAAAGACAAAAGTTTGGAAAATCATCCGTAAGCAAGAAAATAAAACATCATTTACTGTTGCAGAATTTGAAAAATTAATGCTATGACTTTTTGATTGTCCAGTAATTTCCTTTGGAACTAGTAATTTTTTAAATGTAGCTATAAAATAGTTTTGCTATTATCACCAAATGTTTAATGAATGATGATTTACATAGAGAGGGAGTAAAAATAAATACTTATTATTTAGTTTATGCTCTGTGTAACTCTAGGAGTCTCACACAAATGCCCTCTAACTGTTGAGATAAGAAAATGATTTGCCAGCCTCCATTTAATCAGAAAATAGACTCTGTGGTAAGTATAATAATTGTCAGTTTTGAAAATTACTGTCATTAATGATGATACAAATCAATACATATTTTATGTGTGGAACCAAGCCACCTACATTTTACTTTTTTAAAATTAGTTCATAAAATGTAATCTCATCTTACATTTTATGAACTAATTTAGCCACATACTATTAATCCTTTGGCTTGGCATCCATTCCCATTCTATTTCCATTTGTCAATTCTGTTCCTCCTCTCCTCTTTCCCCATCATGATTTCATCTTCAGACACTAATTGTATACTATCTGTGAGCACAACACTATACTATATGCAGCCTTTCTAGCTAAATCACATTCACTGAAAATCTTATCCTTCTGAGAACAATATTTTTTGTAAGCTATGACATTATGCTCTGCAAACGTGGCAAAATCCATTTTGAGATTTTTTTCCTAAAGAAATGAAATTTCAAAATCAAAAGTGCTGAGATGTTAAGCAATGAATAAAACAAGGGAATAAATAATTCACTAATGTATTAATAAATACTTCAGTGCTGAATGGAGTCCTGGTTAATGGACATTAATATCTTGGTAAGTGAAATTCTTTGAATGTTTTATATGTTACAACTTAAACTATTTAACATTATTGACCATGCATGGATCTATGGATAAAATATTTAACAAAAGCCAGTAACGAATATGAAAAGAACACTTTGAGGATGTTTTAATAAATGAGCTCATTAATAGTGCTTGATGTTCAAAGGCAAAGATATGTATTTATCACTCCCTAAACCTGACTTCATTGTACTTATTAGAACTCTTCTCACTTAAAATAAATTGTCAAGGTGATTCTGAACCCAAACATTAAGGGGATCATTGACATTTCATTAAACTTATAGTCTCTCTTTATGTTGCACCTATGTCCCTGAAATGTTGTCTTCAGATAGACTTTTTAAAGTCAAATATTATTTTTATTACTTCAACTTTTAGCAGTCTATTTTTCGAAGTTTGACTTTATCATGTAGGATGAAGAATTTTTAGCACTGTCAACTGCAAAAGTGTCCCTTTGGTCACCGTACTGCACATCAGTGGTATTGTACAGATGCTCACATTCAACAAGTAAATCTAATAATTTCACTAACCTTTATGTGCACAGCAGAATATAATTTCAGAAAATGCTTTACAGCAGGGTGCTTTTGACATTTGGGGTCTGATCATTCTTTGCATAGAGGCTGTCCTATCCTGTACATTGTAGGATGTTTAGCAGTATCCTGGCCTTTATACACTAGATGCCGGTAGCTGCCCTCACCCCACCCCCCAGTTGTGACAATGAGGTATATCTCCAAATATTGCCAAATATCCATTAGGGGACAAAATCAGCCTCTGTCAAGAACCACTAGTTTTACAGTAACATGTTTTCTACAAGGAACTTAGGAGTCATAATATAAGAAAGTGTAAAAAATCTTTTATCTTAACAGAAAGTGGTTGGTAATCTAGGAAACCATTGTAGGTTTTTGTTTTTGGTTTTGGGTTTTTTTGGCCACGTCGGACAGCATGCAGTGTCTTAGTTTCCTGACCAGGGATTGAATCCGTGCCCTGTGCAGTGGAAACAGCGTCTTAACCACTGGATTGCCAGAGAAGTCCCCGTGGTTGGTTATCTATAGTATCATTCTTGTAAAATCATTTATCATTCTTGTAAAATCAACTTTATTGAAATATAACTTACATACATTAAATTGCATAGAGTTTAAGTGTACAGTTTGATGAGTTTTAACAAACATATACACCCATGTAGCCTTGACCCAAGTCAAGATGTAGAACATTTCCATCACCTTAGAAAGTTCCTTCCTGTTGCTTTGCTGTCAATCCTGACTACACTAACCCAACCCCTGCCCCAGAAATCACTGACATCTCTCATTATAGGGTGGCTTTGGCTGTTCTTATGAATTGAATAAAAAAGTATATACTCTTGTGTCTGACTTCTTTCACTCACCCGAATCTCTCAGATTTAACCATATTATATGTATATCAGAAATTTGCTCATTTTCATTTTGCAGTAGTATCCATTTGTTTAATTATACAATTTGTTTATTCATTCACCTTGGATGGACTCTGGGTTGTTTCTAGTTTGGGGTTATTACAAAGAAAACTATTTTGAACTTTCATGCTCCAGCCTTTTTATAGATATATATTTTTATGTCTCTTAGGTAAATACCTAGACTGGAATTACTATATCATTAGATAACTGTTTTATCACCTCTATAGATAAATAATTGTACCATTTTACACTCTTACCAATACTGCATAAGAGTTTCAGTTGTTCCACATTCTCACCAACACCTGATATTGTGTTCTTTCAATTTTAGCTATTTTCATGGTTCTCTAGTTGTATCTCATTGTGATTTTAATTTGCTTTTTCCTGATAACTAATGATGTTGGGCATATTTTCATGTGCTGATTGGCTAGTCATGCATCTTCTTTTGTGAAGTGTCTGCTTAAGGCTTTTGCCCATTTTCCAATTGGATTATTTTCTTGTTGAGTTGTAAGATTTCTATAAAGTTGGGACTTCCCTGGTGGAGCAGTGGCTATGAATCCGCCTGCCAATGCAGGGGACACGGGTTCGAGCCCTGGTCTGGGAAGATCCCACATGCTGCGGAGCAACTAGCCCGTGTGCCACAATTACCGAGCCTGCGCTCTAGAGCCCCTGAGCCACAACTACTGAAGCCCGCACGCCTAGAGCCTGTGCTCCGCAGCAAGAGAAGCCACCGCAATGAGAAGCCCACGCACCCCAACGACGCGTAGCCCCCGCTTGCCGCAACTAGAGAAAGACCGCGTGCAGCAAAGAAAACTCAACACATCCAAAAATAAATAAATAAATTAAAAAAAAAAAAAGAGTTCTATAAAGTTGTAAGAGTTCTATATTCTGGATACAAGTCATTTATCCTATGTGTGTGTATGTATGTATATATCTGTATCCACACACACAAACATATCTATAATGAATATTCCATCCTGGTCTTATAGCTAGACTTTTAACGCCACTATAAAGATTGCATTTAGAGGACCTCATTTTTTTGAAGTAAATCCTTATGAGGTTATTTTTGTAAAGCAACCACCTAACCACAAGTTTATCCTATTCTATTTTCATATAAATGGTTTGACTATAGAAAGGTTGGATATCCTAAATTACAGTAGTTATATGTAAAAAACACTCATTCCCCAGTACAACTACTAACAAGTCTGTAATTGTAAATAATCAACAAAATTAAAAACAACATTTATTTTGTCAAATGTTCTAAGATGTTTCTCCTGAAGAGGTGTGTATGTATATGGCTCAGTGTAAAGTAACTCAATAACTGATATTAAGGCAGTGGAGAGGAGTGATATTGATAAATTCAGTGTAATCCTTTGTAACATTTCTCATGCAAAATATAGAATTTGAATATGAGTCCTTTTGTTAGAGAAAACACTTTTAACAAAAGGGAATTAAGTAATTATGTAGTGCATTAGAATCAGAAATTTAGAGCTGGAAAGAAATCTAGAGACCATTTAGTTCAATATTCTCCATTTACAGTTGAATAAATGGAGACAGAATAACGGGACCATTTTAGAATTAGGGCTAAAAGGAGGGATTGTTAAGCAAGGCATGCATAGCTAGTATATAATGCACATATATACACTATATGCTATATTATGTGCATATATAGATTATACTATATTTAATGTGATGATATAATGAAGATGATGATGGAGATTCTTACTATTCTTTAGTATCCCCTACCCCAGGGAAGTGTGTATTCTAAGATACCATACCCTTTGTCAAAGGAGGTGCTATAGTGTTTAATGGGTTGGGTTATCAGGTTATCAGCGTTAGGTTCCAGATTAGGCCACCTCCAATTAAAGTATTTCCTAATTAGTCTATATATTTTCAGGAACTTTTACTGCATCTATCCAGAGAAATAAGGGAGTAAATGGTAGTCAGCTTCCTTGGAGGGCCCTCAAAAAATGTGAAGTTTGGAGTAAATTCAGACAGTCCTCAGCTTTGGGCATTTCTACCTTCACTGTTTCACATTTCCAACATTCAGTCAATTTTTCCCAGATATTACAACTTTGAGCATTGAAAGGAAGCATGAAGATACAAATGAATTTATGTCATTTTTCTTCCTCATTTAATTATGTCACTGCCTTGCTTCTGAATGTCCCTCAGTACTCACTGAGTGAAATTCAAACTCCTTAGATGAGAGAATATATGAAAAGCCCCTGTGTGTGCCTGGCACACAGTAGGGTACAAAAAATATCAGTTCCCAACTTTTGATGTTGGCATAAAGAGCCCTTCCAAACTCTCACTTACAGGACTCTCCCATCCTCCCTTCTCTTTCCCTACTTCTCACTGCTTCTCCAAAACACATCAATACTGGGGTTTTCTCTGTTCTGTGTACTATCAGACTGTTCTATCTTTGTCCATGTTGTTACTTTAGTCTACAATTCACCCACACCCTCCTGTCAGCCTGCTGAATTCCCACTGCTCCTTTAGAGCCCAAATCAGTGTCAACTCTGAAGCTTGCCCTGATTCTCTCTTCCTCCACCTCCGCTCTCATACAGAATGAATTGTCACCTAACTCTGGGTTTGCACATAGTTCTATTATAGTGCTGACCACATTATGGCAGTTATTTGTTTGTGTACTTGCTTCAACTGATAACTGGTGAGTTCTTGAAAGTAAAGACTGTGTCTTGCATAACCAGCTTATAGCTCAGGGTCTAAAACACAGTGTGGGTTTGGTATTGTTTTCTAGTTTGAACTATTGAATAAATTGAATTGATATGTGGGCCACATTTATTTAAGACCACAGCTCCAGGATAATTGGTCAGTTGTTTCAAGTAAGATAGCAAAGAGAGATGGTGTAAAGTGAACTGAGAAAAGCAGGAAAAAGTAGGAAAATGTTTTTTAAAAGTTTTTAAAAAAGTTTTAAAAATTAAAAAATAAGGTAACATACCCAAAGATAATTTTTCTCTAGATTTTTAATTTTTTTGAAGGACATTTAAAAAGAGGAACTGTACAAACATACAGAGCAATACCTACACCTTGGAAAAAATGCATTGCCTCCAACAGGTCTATTCTGAAGATAATGCTCATGTTTGTATAAAAGTTATTTTATTTTTCAGAAAAGTAATATTTCACAATATCATCCTCTTGAAATATTTTACTATCCTTAAAACCGGCTGACAGAAAAAGAACACATGATTCTGGTAATGGGTATAATTCAATATGAAAAGCAAAATATGGGACTTATGATTGAGGTGGAAAGATTTATGATTTTGTGAATTTAGGATTTAATTAATTATTTTAAAATTAAAAATATTGTTTAACATTTCAAACATACAAAACACGTTGAAAATAACATAACAGAAACTATTGTTTCTTGTATCTCCCTCCTTCCATCTGAGTTCAATTTTCTGATAGTAATTTCATAATGGATGCAGGAATCATAATTCTCTCAGTGTTTGTTTGACAGTGTCTTAATTTCATCCTCCTCTTGAAGGATATTTTGTATTGTTACAGTTTTTTAGATTGATAGTTATTTTATCTTATTACTTAAGATATATTATATTGTCTTCAGGCTCCTATGATTGCTGTTGAGTAGTCTGTTGTAAACAATTTTTCTTCCTTTGAAGGGATTTTTACCTTTTCTCTGTGGTTACTTTTAGATTTCCCTTTGGTTTTTGGTATTCTGAAAATATTTTCATAATGTTTCTATGTGTAGATTTATTTATATTATATAGTTCAGGATTCACTGGACTTCTTGAGCCTAGGGATTCACGTCTTTTTTATAAATTAAAAAATTGCTAGCCATTAATTCTTTGTATATTGCTTTTCTAAATCACCTCTATCTCATTTTGGAAACTTTATTCTCTTTTTTTCCCCCTCTTCTTTTAGCTTGAGCTGCATTTTCAGCAATTTTCTAAGACTTATTTTTCAGTTCACTAATGCTCTCTTTAACTGTATCTAACTTATTTAACCTATTTATTGTAATTTAGATTTTTAAAAAATCATAGCTTTTTAAAAAAGTGTGATGCTTTATTTATTCATTTATTTAGTATTTTGGCCATACCATGTGGCATGTGGGATGGTTCCCCAACCAGGGATCAAACTTGGGACTCCACAGTGAAAGTGCCAAATCTAACCACTAGGCTACCAGGGAACTCCCTGTAATTTAAAAATACTATGTTTTTAAGTTTTAGAAATTCATTTTAGTTCTTTTAGAAGTTTTCCTTTTTTTTGAATAGTGTAATTGCATTTTATTATGTTTTAATTTCTTATTTTATATATTTAATAAATTTAAACATACTTATTTTATGGTTTTTATTAAATTATCCTAATATCCCATGTTTTGGGGGTCTGGTTCTGACTCTTATTTAGGGTGGATTGTTTCCTTGTGTGTTTTGTAATTTTGGACTGTTATCTCATCTTCAGCAGAGCCTTATGTGAGGGAATCCTGTGCCATCTGGGTTGAAGGCATGATCATCTAAAGCAGGTTTTGGTTTGCTCTGGTCAGATGTTGTGGGGAATCAGGAACTTGGAACCATTTTTTGTGTTAATTCTTTTGCTTGGGGTGGTGTTTAATTCTCAGGAAGAATTTTTCCCACAGAGAGCCAGGACTACTCAGACAAGCTCTCTTGCTAATGGTAGAAGGTAGAAGCTTTTCTAAATTACTGCTTTACTGAGGGGGCAGCTCTTTTAGAATCTTAGTTTTATGAAGGACATTCTCATTTCCAAATCCTGTTTTGAACAAGCCCAAGGCATAATCATCATTTCCCAGATGTGCACAAAAGCTCCCCTGGTTACCAAGGCTGATACTGCCCAGTGGTCCAGCATAGTCTGTGTGTTAGTTTGCAAGATTACTTCTCTGTTTTTCAGTTTGTTTGTTTTTTTTTAATTTTAATTTCCAGGACCTGAATCTTTTCCTTTGTTTTTGTGCTCTCAGCTATGATTGAAAGGAGTATTTGTTATATTTTACCCAGCATTTTGGGGTGCTTATAGATGAAAGATTGTCAGATATTTTCAGTCCTCCTTATATCTAGAAACAGAACTCTCTCAAATTCTTTCTTTTTAAGAGTTTTAAATTTGGCTTTTGTTCAAAACAAAGCTTTGAGGCATTTTTTTTCCATTGTGATGAAAAAATAAAATGAAAGAGCAAAGCATAAAAACTAGAATGAAAATGCAACCAGTATATGTATTTAAAGGGCATAGGATCTTTAGCCTGCTTTTTATATTAACGAGTTTGCTTTCTAAGTGCTAAAGGAGGCATCATAATGCATTTGAAGAAAATGGATTTTTGCCTTCTGGGTTTGAGCTTTTGCCCTTCCTATTAATCTCTATTTAACTCTGGATATATACCCTGAGAGCCTTGGTTTTCACATTTAAAATAGGAACAGTGATACTTGTTTAATTCTCTTATAGGATTATTTTGAGGTTCCAATGAAATAATGTATAGTAGGTGACAGCTTTCTGTAGACTTTACAATTAAAGCAATTACACTTGCTTTAATTCCCTATGTTGAATGTTTCTGAGAATTGTGGGTCTGCCCCACTCATTTGCTTATATTTTAATGCTAGAACTTTTGTTTTTTTCAATAAAAGAGAAAGGCTGGATTAAACTCTTCACAGAATGCTAACTATAATTTAATTATGTTGAAAATTTTATTCCCTGTATCTTAGGTATAAGGAAAAAATAGAATTCCTAAAGTTATAGGGAATAGGAATAGATATACATATGAATAAGTAAGTTCCTAAAGTTAAAGGAAAAAAAGCCCCTTCCTTTTCTCATCCAAGAGCAAGGACTTCTATGATTTGGGTTGTGTGCCATAGTTATTATTTGTCTCTTCTTACTAAGTATTCTCACATTCTGGGCAAGATAATTGCCAAGGGAGTTGAGAATCTTGGCCACTGCTGTATGCATCAGGAAAATAGTAGTAGTATTTTTTAAAGATATTTAAGTTGTGATAAAATAGACACAAAATATACCATCTTAACTATTTAAAAATGTACAGTTCAGTAGTGTTAATTAAGTACATTCACATTGTTGTGCAGCCAATCTCCCCAGTGCTTCATCTTGCAAAACTTGAAACTCTATGCCCATTAAACACAAACTCCCCTTTCCCCCTACCCCCAGCCCCTGGCAACCACCATCTACTTTCTGTCCCTATGAAACTGACTAATAGGTACCTCACATAAGTGGAAGCATACAGTATTTGTCTTTTTGTGATTGATTTATTTCACTTAGCATAATGTCCTCAAGGTCCATCCATGTTGTAACATGTCAGTATTTCCCTCCTTTTGAAGGCTGAATACTACTTAATTGTGTGTATATACCACATCATCATTATGCATTCATCTGTCTGTGGACACTTGCGTTGTTTCCACCTTTTGGCTATTGTGAATAATGTCATGAACTTGGTTGTACAAATATCTCTTCAAGACGTTGCTTTCAATTCTTTTGGATATATATTCAGAAGTGGAATTGCTGGATCTTGTGGTAATTCTACTTTTAATTGGTAAGGAACCTCAAATACTGTTTTCGCTAGCAGCTGCATCATGTTACATTCCCACCAACAGTGCCTAGGGCTCCAATTTCTCTACATCCTCACCAACACTTGTAATTTTCTTTCTTCTTCTTCTTCTTTTCTTTTAAATAGTATCCATCCTAATGGGTTTAAGTTTTGATTTCCATTTCTGTAATGATCAGTAGTGTTGAGTATCTTTTTTACGTGCTTGCTGGACATTTGTATATCTTTGGAAAGATGTCTTTTCATATCCTTTTCCCACTTTTAAATTGGATTTTTTGGTTTTCGTTTGTTGAGTTGTAAGAGTTATTTATATATTCTGGATATTAACCCTTTATCAGATATATAATTTGCAAATATATTTTTTTTCCACTCTGTAGTTGCCTTTTCACTTGGTTGACTGTGTCATCTGATGCATAGATTTTTAAAAATTAATTAATTAATTTATTTATTTATTTTTGGCTGTGTTGGGTCTTCGCTGCTGTGTGTGGGCTTTCTCTAGTTGCGGCGAGCAGGGGCTACTCTTCATTGCGGTGCGCGGGCTTCTCATTGCGGTGGCTTCTCTTGTTGCGGAGCACGGGCTCTAGGTGCATGGGCTTCAGTAGCTGTGGCACGTGGGCTCAGTAGGTGAAGCTCACGGGCCCTAGAGTGCAGGCTCAGTAGTTGTGGCACACGAGCTTAGTTGCTCTGTGGCATGTGAGATCTTCCCAGACCAGGGCTCGAACCCATGTCCCCTGCATTGGCAGGTGGATTCTTAACCACTGCGCCACCAGGGAAGTCCAACATAGATGTTTTTAATTTTGATGCAGTCTGGTTTTTCAATTTTTAAAATTTTGTTGCCTATACTTTTGGTATCATATCTAAGAAACCATTGCCAAAAGCAGTAGTATTTTTATGTAGCTTCACAGTGAGATTCTGGATGAGAAAGAGCAAAATCAGTATTGTCTACAATTATAATTGTTTAAGAACATATCTAGAATTCAAATCAACTTGGTGATGAAAAGGAAGAGGAAACTGATCATTCTTTTAGGCCGTTCAGCACGGCCACCCCCTTCCTTTGTTTGGGAATTGTCACACCTTATGAATATTGTGGAATGTGGAGTCTTTTCCTAACTCTAGAGGCTGATTAGGCCAGACATGCAATTTCCCAGCCTGCTTCTCACTGTGGGGTGTGGGCACACCATCTTGGCCCTCCCCATCAGACACACCTGTTCCAGTGTTCCTTGCAGTGGCAATGGTTGCAGAAAACCTGAGGTCCTGGGAACTAACAAACAGGGACAGTGGAGGAAATGATGGTGTTTCATGTTTAGTGCCTGCTATGTGTGGAAAAGGCTGCTAGTTTTCAATTCTTCCTTTCATCCTTAGTAACAAAACCTCTTATTTTAAAAAATTTATGCATATATATTTTTAAATTTTTTATTTTTATACAATTTTTAAAGGTTACTTTCCATTTACAGTTATTACAACATATTGGCTATATTCCCTGTGTTGTACAATACATCCTTGAGCCTATCTTACACCCAGTAGTTTGTACCTCCCCCAAACCTCTTATTTTTAAGTGGGCACATGCCACTCAGGATACAGACCATATTACCCAGTTCCCCTGAGGCCTGGTTTGGCTAGTTCTGGTAAGGGGAGTCTCTGCCTGGCCTCTTCCTGGATCCCTCCTTTTAAAGGACAACTGGAACCTCCATACTGTTCTCCATAATGGTTATTTCCTTCTGATCTTTCGTTGTTAGTGTATAGGAATGCAAGAGGTTTCAAATAAAAAATAAAGGACAGCTGGGACTTCATCCCTTCCCCCTTCCTGTTAGCTGGAATGGGGATCAGGATGGCTGAACTGGAGCAGCTATCACAAATCATGAGGTAACCATGGTAGCAGAGACCCTGCATGGGGAAAAATCAAAATAGAGGGGGCTCCAAGGAACAGAGTTTATCTGTCAGCCCTGAGCCTCCAGGCTTCAAAACAAGAAAGAGAGGTACATGTTTCTCTCATTTATGGTCTTGTAATTGGGAGTCTCTGCAACTTACTGATGAAGTTAATCCTCACCAACGCGCTCTCTCAGTAGTACAAGCTGCAACGTTGGGGGCAGCAGGCTGCAGGGGCCAGTTCTGTAGTGTGATTGCAGGCTTCCTTCCGGATTCATTACCCTGAACTGGTTCTTCAACCTTATTTGTGATTCTGTGACGTACCTATCATTTTCATGAATTCCCATTTTCCTTAAAGCAGTTGGAGTTGTTTTGGACTGTTTGCAACAAAGAATCCTTACTAATATAGGGCGATGATTCTTAAAAGTTTTTTTTTTTTTTTTTACTTTCAGAAATTGAAGTTTGTTTTCCACCACAAATTTCCCTCTAAAAGGTCAACCACATTTTAAGAAAACCCAGTGCCAAAGTCCACACAGAGAAACCATTAGAAAACCTTAATTTTGAAAAAGGAATCATCATCAGTCTTCCTTTAAATGATGAGACCTCTGGTGGGTTTAAAATTATTTAATTCCTAACATATTTTCCTTGATAAATGTGCTGACTCTACTAAATAAAGTCTAAGTTGAGGAAAAGAGTGATTTTAATGCCCGTTCTATCTGAGCACCTAGCTAAGTGACCTTCGGACCAGCTATCACTGAACTGGGGTTGGATTTTCTTCATCTTTAGAAAAATGGAAAAACACACTTATCAAAGGGTCTCAGTTGTTGGACACGAAGCCTGGGAAGCTGAGGAGTGAGGGTGGTCAACAAGAAGAATGGAGCTGATTGTGCCTGAATTTAAAGATCTCTTTTGAGTCTTAACATTTTTTTTTATTTGAGTCTAAAAATATTTTGAGTCTTAAAATACCGTCAGCATCTCAGTTCAGTTAAAATACTGTCAGCGTCTCAGTTCTCTGATGGATGTGACACCCTTCTCCTCACCTAGCTGTTGGACACCCCAACAGGCTGCGCTGTGTGTTCACACATCCGTTCAACCATGCCTTCGTTAAACACCCATTAAGAACCTACTTTGTGCAGGGTGTTGACTTGTTACTGACTTTCTCCCTGCCTCTTGTCTCCATATCCAAGTGTACTACACATTCTGAATGAATTCAACAGATTAGGCTGAAGAGTCTGGGGGAAGCAGCTTGGTTCATTTGTTCATCATCTACCGAGTGCAGCGTGTGCTGTGCTGGGAATGCAGCACTTGGTAAGTAACGTACAGTCTAGGACGCAGGCTGGCTCACTCTCTCAGCTGTTGCAGGAGGGTGTGCTATCAAAATGCATGTCTAGAAAAGTCCAAGTCCCTAAAGTATGGCGGTTATTAACACAGACTTTGCCTTTCATATGCTCCACATTTCTTTTTAAAAAAATTTTATTGAAGTGTAGATGATTTACAATGTTGTGTTAATTTCTGCTGTACAGCAAAGTGATTCAGTTATACATATATATATATATATTTTTTTCATATTCTTTTCCATTACGGTTTATCACAGGATACTGAATACAATTCCCTGTGCTATACAGTAGGACCTTGTTGTTTATCCCTCCTATATATACTAGTTTGCAGCTGCTAATCCCAAACTCCCACTCCATCCCTCCCCCACTTCCCCATCCTCCACATTTCTATTAACACCATCACTACTGTTGATTTGCAACCAGAGACCTCTGGGAATCCAATTCTTATTGGCCCCAAACCCTCTCCTCTGTCATCCATAGACTGATGTCTCTGAAGGCAAGGATACTGTATTTTATTCCTCTTTGTATCCTCAGAGCATAACACGTGGTAATCGTTTAAATGATGTTTAAATATTTTGAAGTTATTTCTCACAGAAAATTTGCATGCTGTTTGCTGTTTACTCCCTATCCCCCTACAACTGACCTGGTACCAGCTTGAAAAGGGAAAACCTCAGTTTTCCACCTCCTGTGAGGGAAAAACCCAGTTCTTTCTTCTTACCTCTTTCTTCCCTGTGAGTCCCTTTAGTCTTCACACAGCACACCTCACTTCTGCTCGCCACGTGTGAAGAGATTCTTCCCCGTATCAAGCAATCCTGCGACACCAGCTGGGTGTCCTACAGTTTAACTCAATTCTGACACTATCTTCCCGGAGACAGTGTCAGATCCCACGGGTTAAGGGCTCAGTCCCACATTACTGTCCCCCCTTCCCCTCATCTCCCCTGCACACACTTCAGTTGTCAGTCACAAGTCCAGGTTATCACCTGCGCTTCTGAACAACCGGCTATAGATCAGAAGTTCCAACGATCCCCCCCTTGGGTTCAATTTATGTGCTAGAGCATCTCATAGGAATCAGGGAAACACTTACTTCCGTTTACCAGTTTATTAAAAGATATGCTAAAGGAAACAGATGAATGGCCAGATGAAGAGATACATACGGCAAGGTCTGGAGGATCCATAGCTCAGGAGCTCCGACCCCATGGAGTTGGGGTGCAATCACCCTCCCGGTGTGGATGTGTTTATCCACCTGGAAACTCTCCAAACCCCATATTATTGGGATTCTACGGAGCTTCAACACACAGGCATGGTTGGTCATTCATTCCATTTTCAGCTCTTTTCCCTTCTCAAGAGAATGGGAGGAAGTAGGGCTAAAAATTCCAAGCTTCTAATCATGGCTTTGTATTTCTGGTGACAAGCCCTCATCCAGGAGCCCACCTAGAGTCATCTCATTAGGACAAAAGACTCCTATCACCCAGGATATTACAAGGGTTTCAGGAACTCTGTGTCAGGAACCAGGGACAGAGACCTACCATATATATACATATATATATATATATATATATATATATATGACATATGTTTGAACAATATCACACGGCTAGCACTCTCAAAACTGAGCTTAAAGGTCACTTCCTCAGGGAGAACTTCTCTGATACCAAAGTCCGGGGCTGGGCTACCTGTTATGAGCTCAGAGAACACCTTAGGTTTTCACGTTCTGGCACTTACTATCCTTATAGTTATGTAATGTTTAGGTCCAATATTAGAATATAAACTCCAGAGAGGGCTGGAACTGTGAATTCCCTTATCCTCAGTGCTATAAATCACAATCAGTGCCTAGGACATAGTAGATGCTCAATAAACATTTTGGAATAAATGAGTTTCGATCAACAGCATTTGTGAGACTAATCTCTCTCTCTCTCATCCTCTACTGTCTGCAGAGCTGTTTACACTCTTCTACAAGGTTTCTGACTCTATGGTCAGTTTCTAATTTTCACTACCTAGGTTAGACACATGGTGACTTGGTGAATCACGATGTCAAGGGTGGCTGCTGCATTTCTGTGCAGAAGCAAGGTCTCTCTTGGCACTTCTCCAGGGCTTCCATTGACAAAGCAATGGTGTCCTTCTGCCCCCAGAACTTTGCCTTTTAACTTTGTTCTGTGGGAATGCCCTTGTCAGGCTCTGTAGAGAAAGTTGTTCCTCTCTTCATTTCAAATTTGAAATACTCTTGCACGCTTTTCCTACTTTAAATTAACCACTAGAGGGGGCAGTGACACACACGCTCTGTTGCTGCACCTGCATTGCACCTGTAGGACATTAGGGCTAGATGGAGCTTAGTGATCTCATGGGCCAACTTCTCCCATTTCATAAACAAATGGAGAGATGAAAGGATTTGCCTAAGGTCACAGAGCTGGTTAGTGACAAACCCCACACCTCTTACTTTCTCTCCTAGCACTCTTCATTGCTGTACACGCTCTCCTGCCCTCCAGTCCTTGGAGGATTCTTGCAGGGTCCACTGATATGGATCGATTTTGGCAAGGCTGCTTAACTTGCTAAGAGATCCTTGGACCACCAATGTCATCATCCAAGTTTATTGATTAATAGTCCATATCTATACGTGTGGGCTGGAGGGAGGAGTAGCATGAGGTAATGGCAGTTGTGCTGAATGCCAGCACTTATAGAAGACAAGATGCAGTGGAAGGAGCTGGTGTAGCTATGGTTTTTCTGTTATACAAACAAGCTTTCCTATTATCTCTTATTCTTGTAAATATCCTCCCTCTCCCCTCCTCTATTCTCAGAGGTGTGGGCCAGTAGCACAGTTCTGGCTAATCATAACTTCCTGTTCCTCCCGATACAGTGATGGTTCAGGGGAAGATATGATATCCAGCTGGGCCTATCAAAGTCCTTCCCTGGGATTTCTGAGTTTGAAAGTGGAGGAACAACTGTCTTGTCTCAGGGGTTATGGTACCAAAAGGATATGAAGTTAGATGACTGTGGTCCTCTTTTGAACTAAATGGAGAAGACTTGCTACTGGAGGATATATGAGAGCTAATCACAGACCCAGAGATAAAGCCAGATGGAGGATTGAATCCCAGTTCCTGTCCTCAGCCCTGGCTTCTCAGGTTCTTGTGTTCTTTGAGTTTCCCTAGTTATTATACTTAGCTACGTGAGCTAAGATCAATTCCTTTTTTGTTTTTTTTTTAATTTTAAAAAAAATTTTAAAAATATTTAAAATTTAATTTTTATTATTTTAAAAAATTTGTTTTATTTATTTATTTATTTTTGGCTGCTTTGGGTCTTCGTTGCTGCGTGCGGGCTTCCTCTAGTTGCAGAGAGCGGGGGCTACTCTTCCCTGTGGTGGGCATGCTTCTCATTGCGGTGGCTTCTCTTGTTGCAGAGCACGGGCTCTAGGCAAGTGGGCTCCAGTAGTTGTGGCACGTGGGCTCAGTAGTTGTGGCTCACAGGCTCTAGAGCACAGGCTCAATAGTTGTGACGCAAAGGCTTAGTTGCTTCGCGGCATGTGGGACCGTCCAGGATCAGGGATCAAACCCATGTCCCCTGCATTAGCAGCCTGATTCTTAACCACTGCACCACTAGGGACGTCCTTGTTGTTTAAAGATAGTTTGAGTTAGATTTTTAAAAAATTTATTTCTTTAATTTATTTATTTTTGGCTGCATTGGGTCTTTGTTGCTGCGTGTGGGCTTTCTCTAGTTGCGGTGAGCAGGGGTTGCTCTTCATTGCCGTGTGTGGGCTTCTCATTGCGGTGGCTTCCCTTGTTGCAGAGCATGGGCTCTAGGCGTGTGGGCTCAGTAGTTGTAGCACGTGGGCTCTAGAGCGCAGGCTTAGTAGTTGTGGCGCACGGGCTTAGTTGCTCTGCTGTATGTGGGATCTTCCCGGACCAGGGCTCGAACCCGTGTTCCCTGCATTGGCGGGTGGAATCTTAACCACTGAGCCACCAGGGAAGCCCTGAGTTAGATTTTTGTCACAAAAAAGAATTTTGATGAGTACAGAGACAGTTCTACAGGGTGATATCACCTTTCTTCTGACCACAAACAAAGGGTCAAGCCAAGAGTCCATCTTTCAAATACCAGACTCATGGATGAGTAGTGATTAGCTGTTGTTTTTGCTATTTCCTCACTGTTGTCTGTCCTGGTTAGCTCAACCAAGAAGAACATGCTGCTAGTGAAGCCAAGAACACAGGTCATGTGTTTCAGTTACTTCTGCTCTATCTACAATACAGGCCTTACCCCTAAAAACAGCCAGCTGTTTTGCAACCCATGACCTTGACCATGATGTATACCAGCATGGCTCAGTGCATGTCTACAATGACTCTGGAAGGAGCATGGCATAATAGAAGGAGGGTAAGATTGAGCCTTGAGTGGTCACGTTCTAGTTCCAACTTCACCTTTCCCTTATTGGGAGACTCCAAGAGTCATTTAACTTCCTGGGGCCTCAGTTTACCAGGTTACAAAAGATAGGATACTTGAGTGACATGATCCTAAGATATCATCGGACTCTAAAATGACATTATTCTCAAAGAACAGCTGAAGCATATCCTTTGTGAATGGCAAGTCAGTCTAACTGTTCTTGTACCAAAAAGATAAACATTTAACTTAACTGTCTCTTCATCAGTACTTAGGGCAAGCTAGATAAGGAATCATTAAGCATCTTTCAAACAGAACTCTCTGCTTCTGGCACCAAAGTACAGCCCTGTCCTCTTTAGCACATGATTTGCTACCCTAAGGTTGAGTCCTAAATATGTCAGGGAAAGCAAATCCCTTCTTCTGTAATATTAATGATTGTGAAGCAGCAATTCTTTACTTCAGGACCTGAGAGCAAAGAGCTTTCCTCATGTTCTCATCTCTGCCACCCAGGCTCCCTTTGACACCTCTACTTCCCAAACTGTGAAGAGCTGAGTGTTGCTAGAGACTGGGGCTGAAGCAGCAGGCAGTGATCAAGGGGGTCTCAGCTCACTGGGAGAGCAAGGAGGGTGAACACAACTGTTGAGTAAGTGGGGAAGCAAATGCTTCCTGGACTCCAGATCTTTTTAAAAAGAGAGTTAACTGAAAGGGAAGAGGTAAAACTGTCACTATTTGCAGTTGACATGATACTCTATATAGAGGATGCTAAAGTCTCCACACAAAAACTATTAGAACTAATAAATGAACTCAACAAGGTAGCAGGGTACAAGATTTATATTCAGAAATCTGTTGCATTTCTTTACACTAGTAATAAAATATCAGAAAGAGAAAGTAAAAAAAAAAAAATCCTGTTTAAAATCACGTCAAAAAATAAAATAAAATACCTAGGAATAAGTTTAGTCAGGGAGGTGAAAGACCTGTACACTGAAAACAATAAACATTGATAAAGGAAATTGAAGATGATTCAAAGGAATGGGAAGATATCTCATGGTCTCAGATTGGAAGAATTAATATTGTTAAAATGACCATACTATCTAAAGCAATCTACAGATTTAATGCAATCCCTATCAAAATATCAAAATATCCATGACATTTTTCACAGAACTAGAACAAATAATCTAAATATTTATATGGAACCACAAAAGGCTCAGAGTTGCCAAAGCAATCCTGAGGTAAAAGAACAAAGCAGGAGACAAAGACTCCAGACTTCAGACTATACTACAAAGCTACAGTAATCAAAACAGCATGGTATTGGCACAAAAGCAGACATATAGTTCAGTGGAACAGAGTAGGGATCCCAGAAATAAACTCACACACCTACAGCCAATTATTCTATGACAAAGGAGGCAAGAATATACAATGGAGAAAAGACAGTTTCTTCAGCAAGTGGTGTTGGGAAAGCTGGACAGCTACATGTAAAGCAATGAAATTAGAACACTCCCTCAAACCATATACAAAAATAGGCTCAAGATGGTTTACAGACCTAAATATAAGACATAACACCATAAAACTCTTAGAACATAAGCAAAACATTCTCTGACATAAATTATAGCAATATTTTCTTAGATCAGTCTCCCAAAGCAAAAGAAATGAAAGCAAAAATAAACAAATGTGACCTAATCAAACTTAAAAGCTTTTACACAGCAAAGGAAACCAACAAAAAAGAAAGACAACCTATGGACTGGGAGAAAATATTTGCAAACTATGCAAATGACAAGGGCTTAATATTCAAAATATATGAACAACTCATACAGCTCAACATCAGACGAACGACCCAATAAAATAAAATAAATGGGCAGAAGACCTAAATAGACATTGTTCCAAAAAAGACATACAGATGACCAACAGGCACATAAAAAGATGCTCAACATCATTAATTTTTAGAGAAATGCAAATCAAAACCATAATTAGGTACAACCTCACACCAGTCAGAATGACTATCATCAAAATGTCTATGAATAACAAGCACTGGAGAGGGTGTGGAGAAAAGGGAACCTTCCTACACTGTTGGTGGGAATGTAAATTGGTGCAGCCACTATGGAAAACAGTATGGAGGTTCTTTAAAAAACAAAAAGTAGCTATCACATGATCCAGCAATCCCACTCCTGTGTCTATATCCAGAAAAAATGAAAACTCTAATTTGAAACGATACACACACCCCAGTGTTCATATATATATATATATACTACTCAACCAGAAAAAAGAATGAAATATTGCCATTTGTAGCAACATGGATGGACTTAGAGAATATTATACTTAGTGAAGTAAGTCAGAGAGAGAAAGACAAATACTATACGGCGTCACTTATATGTGGAATCTAAAAAATAAGACAAATGAATCTATATACGAAACAGAAACAGACTCACAGACATAGAAAACAAATTTATGGTTACCTAAGGGGAGACAGAGGGAGGGAGGGACAAATTCGGAGTATGGGATTAACAGATACAAACTACTATACATAAAATAGATAAACAACAGGGATTCACTGTATAGCATAGCAAACTATATTCAATATCTTGTAATAACTTATAATGAAATATAATCAGAAAAAAATATTACTGAACCACTTTGCTGTACACCCGAAACTAACACAATATTGTAAATCAACTATACATCAATTTTTCAAAAAGCTGTTGAAATTCAAACAAACAAACGAAAAACAGAGTTATAGTACAAATGGGAGTAGGCTGGGAAGGGAAAGGAGGAAGTTTTGGGGAAGAGCTTATAGATCAGAGACAGGGATCCAAGGCAAGGCTCTACATGAGGTGGGTGTTACCTGAGGCTGTGTAGACGGCAAGGAAACCAAAGGCTTAGTGCTCAGAGGAGGTAAATAGAGATGAAGTCATTTTGATTGAAGCTCCTGATGAATTGGAGTGGGACTAATGGTTCCCCGCTCTCCTCAGGCCTGACAAGGTGGCTGAATGCCTGCAGGACTGCTTAGATCCACATGACTGAGGCCATCCTTCCTGGGCCTGAGCTTGTCTCTGGGAATCACTCAAGGTGATCCAAAAGCAGATGTGTCTGAATTGTCCAGATGTGTCTGAAATGTGTCCAGATGGCAAGAGGCTGATGCACTGGAGCTCAGTGTCACTAGGTGGGAGCAATGGTCGATTGGACCATGATGGGAACCCCTTGGGACACAAGGTTAAGACTATATTCTAAGGCAAAGGGTGGCCTGCTTGTTATTGACCTGGGTTCTTGGACTCTTCATCAATAGAAATTGATAACAGGCCAGACGAGGAATTCGGGCAAGGCTTTATTGGGACCCGTGCTGCAGCCCAAGGGAGCAAGAACAAGAAACAGGTGCGCTTGTTGGCTCCCTGAAGTGGGTAGAGCTGATGCCTTAAATGGAGTGAGGGTGAGGGCAGATCAGTGAGTCGGGCCAGAGGCGTGGCTTAGGTGGTCTGCCCACCCCCTTGGTGGTGCTGTGTGCAGGGATCATGTGCGGTCCCCTGCTTTTGCTCCTGGCATCTCAGAAGTGGCAGTTGGGTTTTGGCCTTTTTGTATCTTGTTGTTTATAATTTGCCCCAACTGCACATGCATGCAGTTATTTTTAGTCCCTTAGAGTTTCTCTATTCTGTTGCTCCAGGAGATATTTTTCCAGGTGCAAGCACTGCAGCAAAGGGTCCCAGGTCCCAGGCCCCAGCCTGTCTCCTACTTACCTGGTCATGCTGTTAACAAGGTCACGAGCTTGCTTGACACAGCGCCTGGCACGTGGTAAGAGCTCAATAAACAGTTGATATTATTTCTAGTGCTTTATTTATAACTATCCTAGAGACGGGTATTGACTATTCATCTTCTCCCTCCACCCCCAGGTTTTGCATCTGTAATTATTTTGAGGTGATTATGAATTACAAGTGTCTTTAAAGTATGCCTTGTCTTCTTTTAATGCCCCTCTAAGGGTTTCTTGTCTCGTTACTGTTCATATGTGAATTTTATACTCAGTCTCTTTCCACCAAGGAACAGTGATGATTCACCCCAACATTTGCCCATGTAACCCCAGCCTGACAGACCAAAACGCCTGACTTAACAAAACATAAACCACATGCTACCACATCTTGGCAGGAAAAAGCACCTTTCTTTCATTTCTGATCTGCGGTTGGAGAATGCTTTATGCGTGTTTAATGTGTTGTGTGGCCTGCCCCCAAAGTCCCTGCCTTTTGGTGGGGGCAATGTGACCTTCAGGTGAGTCTCTTGTCTACTTAGCCTTGACTGCTGACCTGTGCAAAGCTGACTCTGCCTGAGGTTATGGCTTGCTGTTCCTAGCAGTGGCAGCAGCAACAGTAGCACAGTGACAGCAAGCTCTGCATTAGAAGGAATCACATCCTGGAATGATGTCACGCATCCCAACGTGTGGTGGTTGGGTCATGTGAGGTCTAACATCATCTGGAGGTGGGAGCTTCCGGGAATATGCTGCCACTGGCAACTTTGCCCAGCAGACACTGGATCTTAGCTCTTTCAGGAGACGGAAAAGCGAACAGAGCAAAGCAAAAGTGTGTGCCAGCTTCAAAAATCTGAGTAGTCAGACCACAAGGGAAAATAAACAGTTGTGATACTTCCTCCAGAGACTCTAAACCCTTACCCCTCAGCTGTCAGACACGTTTGCAATCCAAAGGACCTTGGGAGGCCTATCCGGTTCAACCATCTGCCTCTGAGGAAGATTACATCTAAAACTTCAAAGCATGTAAATCTCTCCGGGAGAATGATGGTACATAACCTGCTTTGGTGCGGCTCCAATGTCCCAACCCCTAGAGCGGTGGCTCTTAGTTGGACTAGCTAGATGTCTGGGAGGAGTGGGGAGAGGGGAGGGTTTGGGCATGTCCCAACAGCAGAGATTCTTAGGCATTCTAAGTGTGTAGAAAGATAGAATCTTCGGGAGAGGAATGCAGGGGATTGTTAAATGAAGCTTCTACAAACTCCCTGGATGGACACATATAATATTTTAAAAATACAGAGCTTCACCTTTATTAATCATGATGATATTTTTAATTGAAAAATTTCAAATATACAGAAAAATTACAGATTACTAAAAGAAATACCCATATATATCCTTCACTTAAATTTGCCAATTAACATTTTTCCATATCTGTTTTATTTTTCTCTCTTTTTCACACACACACACACACACACACACACACGCTCTAAAGAGAAAAATAAAGCAATATCTCTATCGTCTGTCTATCTATCTATCTATCTATCTATCTATCTATCTATCTATCTATCAACTATCGTATGCATCTAATATTTTGAACAATGGTGATAAATTGTTCAAAATTTTCAAACCAAATGTTACTGCTTCTTCCCCTTCTTGATCCTATGAGAATCTCCTCTTTAGAATCAAGAAGTTTGTTCTTGTGTTTTGTTCTCTCATACTTAAACTATATACTTTTACCCCCTCAGTATAAAAAGAAGATAGCCATCACTGCCATAAACACCCTATCTGCCTCTTGATTTTCACCAGAGAAGAAAGGGAAGTACTGAGTATGTAAAATGACTTCTCTGGTCCTGGCCAAATTAGACAATGACCAAGATTCAAATACTTTCAGTTTCTATCTTTTTGTTACCAACCAGGTGAACTGAGGTTCCTCTATACGTTTCTATTCTGGCAGAATCTTCTCTCCATTCCTAAGTTGGGAATCATTTTTCTAAAGCTAGTATTTGAAGACTCTGGGGAGCCTGTCAAAATAGAAATCCAAATTGCACTGAATTAATCCAGGGCAAAAACAACTTCTTTGACTCATGCCTTACTTTATAGTGAGAAATCAATCTTACCAGCAGTTACGCTGTTAAGTTTTTACGTATGTTACACACTCTCCATTAAAACTCCCCACTTTTTCCTATACTGATCACTAAATACAGGGGGTGACGGTGGGCAGAATCAGTAACACCATAAAAACTGTCCCTTTTAAAGTGTTGAGTTAAACTGTTGTATATGCACTGAAAATATAAAGTTAAAAGTAAAAAATTCAGGGAATTCCCTGAAGGTCCAGTGGTTAACCCTGGTCGTGGGACTAAAATCCCACAAGCCGCGCAGTGCGTCCAATAAAATAAAATAAAATAATAAATTAATTAATTAATTCAGTCAATCTGACTTTTAGTTCCAGCTTTAATGAAGTAGCTGGTATAGACTCACCCTCCTACAGCAAACAACTGTAAAACTGGGCAAAATACATGAAGCAACTTTTCGGTTATTAAACATTGAACACTGCAGGGCTAAGCTTCTTAAGAGAAGGGAAACACATAAAGTAACCACCACATTCACCTTTGTTTTCTACCTGAAGGCCCTCTATAAAGGTGGCATATGGAAATGAAGCCAGAGTGGGGAGAAACAGAAATTGGGACTCACGGACAGCTGAAATTTGTGGGTCAGGTACTAGGGAGAAGGAAGGGGCACAGAGTAGGAGACTCAGATATCAGCAAAGGAGTCCTCCTGAATGTTTGGCCAAACATTAAGCTGCACACATGGATGGAGAGACTCCATGAAGCTGACTGAAGATTCTAGGGATTTCACAGTGCTGGGGAGACATCCGAATTCTAATTAGCCAGGGTGGAGAGACCTCACTACATATTCTGGTTATTTAGGTGAGATAACATAAGACTACACCTTAGGGAAGTCCGAGAGTAAAAGCTGCTCTTCATCTTGTCTCATACAGAGTAAAACTAGGATTCAACAGGATTAAGCTGAACCACCAGTTAACTGTCTGCTAGAACAAAACTTAACACTCTTAGAAGACAGCAAAACCCATTGGAGTATCTACAGTGTTCATCTTACAATAAAAAAAATTACTCACATATGAAGAACAGGAAAACATGAATCATAACCAGGAGAAATAACATTTAATTCAAACAAGCCCAGATATGGCACAGTTCTGGAATTAGCACCCAAAACTGTAAAATAACTATGATAATTATGTTTAAGTATCTGAAGGAAAATATCCAAAATCAATAATTAGGTGGCAAATGTCACCAGAGAAATGAAACTATTTAAAAGAGCTAAAAGGGGGGTGCCGAGAATACATGATGAGGAAAGGATACCCTCTCAACGAATCGTACTGGGAAAACTGGATAATCACAGGTGAAAAGATGAGAGTAGACCCATATCTTACACTCTACACAAAAGTCAACTCAAAATGGATTAAAAAATTAAATATAAGAGCTGAAACTGTTAAACTCCTAGAGAAAGCAGGGGAAAAGCTTCATGACATTAATCTTGGTAGTAATTTCATGGATATGACACCAAAACACAGGCAACAAAAGCAAAAATAAACAAGTGGGGCTACATCAAACTAAAAAGCTTCTGCACAACAAAGGAATCAATCAGCAGAGTGAAAAGGCAACCCAGAGAATTGGAAAAAATATTTGCAAACCGTGTATCTGATAAGAGATTAATTTCCAAAATACATAAGGATCTCATACAGCTCAATGGCAAAAAATACAAATAACCAAATTTAAAATGGGCAAAGGACTTGAATATGCATTCCTCCAAAGAAAACGTACAAATGGCTAACAGGTATATGAAAAGGTGCTCATCATCACTAATCATCAGGGAAATGCAAATCAAAACCACAATGAGATATCACCTCACACCTGTTAGAATGGCTATTATCAAAAAGACAAGAAATAACAAATGTTGGCAAGGATGTAGAGAAAAGGGAATCCTTATGCATGCTTGGTGGGACAGTAAAATGGTGCAACCACTATGGAAAACAGTATGGAGTTTCCTCAAAAAAATTAAAAATAGAACTACAATATGATCCAGCAATCCCACTCCTGGGTATATATCTGAAAGAACTGCAATCAGGATCTTGAAGCAATATCTACACTCTCATGTTCATTGCAGCCTTGTTCACAGTAGCCAAGATATGGTAACAACCTAAATGTCCATTGATGGATGAATGGGTAAAGGAGATGCAGTATACATGGACAATGGAATATTATTCAGCCTTAAGAAAGAAGGAAATATTACCATTTGTCACAACACGGTTGGACCTGGAAGACATTTTGCTAAGTAAAATAAGTAAGTCACAGAAGGACAAATTCTACATAGTTCCATTTATATGAAGTATTTAAATGCTCAAACTTATAGAAGCAGAAAGTGAAATAGTGGTTGCCGGCAGATGAGGGAGAGGGAATTGGGGAGTTGTTCAATGGTATAAAGTTACAATTATACAAGATGAATAGGTTCTAGCTATCTGCTGTACAACCAAGTGTCCACAGTTAACCATATGGCGTTGTGCACTTAAAAATTTGTTGAAAGAGTAGATCTCATGTTAACTGTTCTTACCACGAAAACAAAACAAAACAAACAAAATAAAATAAGCAGAAAACTAAAAGGAAACATTTGGAGGTAATGGATATGTTTATGTTATTGCCTTGATTGTGGTGATGGTGTCATGGGTATATGCACATGTCCAAACTTATCAAATTATATGCACTAAATAGATGCAGTTTTTTTGGTATCTCAATCATACATCAATAAAGCTGGGAAAGAACATATGCAACGTCAAAATAAATGAATACAAGAACCAAGTGGAAATTCTAGAACTGAAAAATAAAATATATGAAATGAAAAATTTACTGACTGAACTTCAGAGTAATTTGACCAATGGTGAAGGAAAAAAAAATCAATAAACTTTAAAACAAATCAATAGGAACTATCCAAACTGAATCACAGAGTGGAAAAATGATTGAGAAGAAGAAGGAACCCAACTCAGTGAGCTGTGGGAAAATATCAAGTGGTGTAACATATATGTAATTGGAATCCTAGGCAGTGGAGAAAAAAATTGAAGACACATTGGCTAAAAAATATTCAAATTTGATGGAAAATATTAACCTGGAGATCCATGAGTCTCAACTAAACTTCAGCAGTATAAACGTGAAGAAAACCACACCTAGGCTCATCATAATAAAATTAATAAAATCAAAGATAATTGTGAAAGCAGCCAGAGGGGAAGAAAAGATGTATTATATACAGGAGAGCCATGATAAAAATGATTGTTGAACTTCTCATCAGAACTAATGCAAGCCAGAGGACAGTTGAATGACATCGCTAAAATACTGAAAGAAAAAAATAAACTATCAGCCCAGAAATATGATTGTTAATCTAGGATTCTACTCAGCCAAGCTATCATTCAAGTGTGACACAAGATAAAACATATTTTCAGATATGTTAGGTCTCAAAAATTTTCTTGTCCTTTTCAAAAAGCTACTGAAGGATGTGCACCACCAAAATAAGGGAGTAAGCCAAGAAGTAAGCATCCGAGAAACAGAGGATCTAACACAGGAGCAAGAGGAAGAAAATTTCCTAGGAAGATGAAAATTGAGGTGTCCTGGGTTTCTGGCTGAGTATCAAGACTAGAGCACATTGAGCTCAGATTGGAGGAGGGCAATAGGCACCAGGAAGATGTCTCTGGGGGTGAACTGGATCTGATAGAATATCTGATACATTTGCGGAGGAAAAATGTTTTGTGAGGATGACTTCTCAGGCTTTCTTTGCAGTTAGGAATGAATATGTAACATAATTCTGACCAGTGATATGCAAGCTGCATTCTACTGGGTGGAAATTCTAGGAAAACTATTGTTTCCTGGTGAAAATCAAAGAGTAGCTGGCAGACTCACTCTGTTGTCCTTACCTCTTCCTCCTACCTCGAATGATAATGTAGTATCTAGAGGACGTAGAGGTGCAAGCTTGAGTCCCTGAGAACAAAAGCTCCACCATAAGAATTTTGTAGTGTAAGGATCAAGGATTCTGGAATGTGAAGGATATGATAATGACAAAAGCAATATTTCCCAAAGGTGGTGGGGAATGGAATCAGTTTAAGTGGAACTGTACGCAGCCTTAGATTAAATAACATTGAATCATGCACATCAAGTCATTATTACTATCCAGTTTTCTTCTCTGTTGAAATGACTAGTTTGCTTAATGCACAAATAGCTCAAGCTGATTATTGCCACCACCTTCAAAGTAGGGGCAATGTAAAGGTTGAATTGTTCATGGATCAAATGAAAGAATATAGAAGTGTTTTGAATATTCTCTTGAAAGAATAATATCTTTCTCAGTAGATAACTAAGAAAAAAATATTTTGAAAATTACCACTTAACCAACTGGTCACAGCACAAGAAGAAATGCGATTGGGTGAAAAATAAATTTTCACATGGCCCTATTACATTCACTGTAATGTTCCTGTATTGTAAGGGAAAAACACAAAAGAAATAGTAGCTGTTCCAGTTCCAAGGTAACTATTTCATCAAAGATAATTCTGCTTCCTAGTATTAAATTATGAAAATGACTTCCTTTCGCCTCATAAAGCTGGTTACTCTTTCGAAGTTCCTCCCATCCACCTCTTCTCTTGCCTCAAAAAGCTTTTGAAAATAAATGACCTGAGACAAAGTATTCATCTCTCCTGATCTCTGTATGACTTTTATGTTTAATGCTTAACCCCAGACCCTGGGGAAACTAGTGTCCCACCCCTCTCAGATTTGATGAAACAACAAAAGGTTCTCAGGAAAATACTGAAAAATTTAATTGCTGGCAGCAAGAACAAAGATTCAACCTCTAGTTTTCTAGATGTGGGTGGATTCTGTCCACACAAGTATCATTTAAAATTTAACGTTAAATCCTTTGAGTTCTTCAAAAGAAGATATTTAATGAACTGAGGATGCTGATGACAATTTTAATTATTCACAACATTTGTTTCTTGGTGAAAAGATGCATGTTTCAAAAGGGGGAAAAGAAAATACCAACAAGTTACCAGGCACTGTACCTCCTTTAATTCTTATAACTACCTTTAGGAGTGGTATTATTATTGGTGATCAAGCTGGGGCTCACAGAAGCAGGTAACTTAGCCAAATTTACTTAGCTATTAAGTGATGAAGTTAGGGTTAGAACTCAGATATGCTTGACTCGAATTTTTTTAGTATTCCTCTACACTGGGAATTTTGGCATCTTCACAGCTGTAGAACTTCACCTGGTTAGTGGCCATTCATTTTGTTGACAGATTGACCATGGAGCCTTTTTAGAAGTGATCATTGAACTGATCGCATTAGCTGTTTCTCCTTACACTTATTGGTTGACTGCCTCCTTGTGCAAAAAACCCTGTACTATAAGGGAGAAAACAAAATAAATAGCAGACAGGGTCTTTACTCTCAAGGTACTCAAATCTAAATGGAGGAAAGAACTTATAAAAACTGGGGATATATGTATATGTATAGCTGATTCACTTTGTTATAAAGCAGAAACTAACACACCATTGTAAAGCAATTATACTCCAATAAAGATGTTAAAAAAAAAAGTATTTATTTGTCACCAGGTATTAATTAATACTCTGGAGACAGCCTGATTGCTTTCCTAATTTTTTTCCCATTCAAAAGATAACAGCTACACATTGTAGGGAAATCTCTAATTCCATCACTTAGTATATTTTCTTTAACTCTTGTTTTTCAACTGCACATATATATATATATATTTAGACATTTAAAATTGAACTATACTTGTACATATGTGTATGTTCTTTTTTAAATTCAATATTGTATAATGAGCATTTTACCATGACATTAAAATTATTTCAAAATATAATTTAATGGAGGTATAGTATTCATTGTACTATAATTTATTTATTACCCATCTATAACTAGACATTTATAGTCTTCAATATTTTTATTTTTTATAAATAATATTGCATTGAACACCCTAGACCACAAATCTTTACCCATGTCTCTACTTATTGATTTAGTATACATTCATTCGGGAGGAACTGAGAATAAATTTTTGGAAACTCTCGACACATGTTGGGAAGACTTTGCATCACTTCAGGCACACAGTTCTAGGGGCTAAAGTACCACATTATGTCTCCAATTCACACACTAATTTGGTTTACATTCGTTGTTTCTTTGATTTCCCTGAATAGAGCTTTCTACCCATTTCTGGTAGTGCCGTTTTGCATTACATTTTATTTATAAAGTTTTATAGTTGACTTTTGTGCCTGGAGTGTGGTTTGATAGAATTGGAATTCTTTGCTGTCTCCATGTTTTCTACTTAGGATATATCTATATAATCTCATTGCAACTGAGATAGCAGAGTGCCTTGAGTCTAGAAAGTGTCCCTCAAGCTCTGATTGGCTGAGGTCTTGTATCTAGCATCTGAGCACCTGCAAGAGGAAGAAACTAGCACTGGATGAGACTCTTGAGCACAAATGTCTCCAAACTGGGAGAGAATGTCTATCATCAGACCTGATATTCTGTTATAATAAATTGTGAATTGTTGTCATGATGAAAGGCAAATGGCTCTGGAGGAAATTATGGATGATGTAATTTGAAGATGGGTTCAGTACACTTAAACTTTTGTGAAAAATTATTCTGATAACCTGGTCTTAAGGCATCACCTTCTTTATACCTGGGTTGCTTGTAGGAGTGTCACTTGGCATCAAGAAGGCAGTATAGACTCCAAAGATTCTCCACGCCAGACTGGTCTCTGTCTCACTATGTTATTTCAAGGACCCAAGAGTGTTCTGAAGGAGTGTTTTAATATTGTTAACAATACATATCATCAAATTGCTGTCCAGAAATGTATAAATTTATACTCCCATCATAAGAGCATGTGATAGTGGCTTTCACACTGTAACCTCACTAGCACTGAACATTATCTTAAAAACCTTTGCAGGGAAGTCCCTGGTGGTCCAATGGTTAGGACTCGGTGCTTTTACTGCCAGGGCCCGTGTTCAATTCCTGGTCAGGGAACTAAGATCTTGCAAGCCGAGTGCCGCAGCCAAAAAATAAAAAATAAATAAAAATAAAAAAAACTTTGATATGTTATCAATTGTTTTCATGGAGTTCTGTGTCTCAGGCTATTTGAGGTAGCCTAGGGTCAACGGAAACATAACCCTGGTTTAAGCTGACCAGCAAAGATGAGTAACGCTAGCAATGACTAGCCTTGGCTGAAGCTGGGGGAAAAAGAATGAGTTCTGTTTAAGATAAAATAACTTTGGATTGCCTGTGGGGCATCCAAATGGTGACATCTAGCAGGCCACTGAGTATCCGTGTGCGGAGCTCAACAGAGAAGTGTGAGATGTAATTAGAACATCCAGAGCATTAATACATGGCAAGTGGGCAAAACCATAAAAAACCATAAAAAGAGGTGTGATTGTGATTGTGTAGGAGTGCTCAGAATGGGAAAAGAGTTCAGTGTGGACTCTTGGGAAAGATCAACATTTAAGAAGTTGAAAAAGAAGAATAAATTAAAGGCATTTTTTAAATGAAAAGTCAAACAGGTAGAAAGAAAACTCAGAGAATCCTGTCATTGAAACAAAGGAAGGAGACTTTCAGAAAGAAGGGACTGGGCAGCGTGTCCCCAAGAAAGAAAATGGACAAAGTGTTGGTGATTGGGAGATGGGGTTATAATGATAGTTAATGTTTAGCATCCCAGGGTCACCTCCATCCTTCCCTGCCTGTTAGTCTCTTTCTCTCAGGTTCCATAAAGAACAGTATATACAGGAATATCAAATAAAAATCACATTGCAAGTTTTATTAAGGACCAAGCCAATGGCAATAACTCTCAATGCAGCTCTGGTGGGGATACGATGGATCTCTGGCTTAGGCTTGAGGCATAAATGAGATTTCTGACCCTGAATTTCCTGGCCCTTCCCCACTCTGGGTCAAACCTAAGTCTTAGGATCTTACCTACCTCTGGCTGGTTGCATCACAGAAGGATGTTGAGGTGAGCAACTTGACGGGGCCTCCTGAGGGAAGGCCCTGGGTCCACTTGTCCATCAGGCCACCTGCAGTGGAAGAGAAAGCTCAGAGGAAGACTGTGTGCCTACTGGACCATAAAAGACCTCACACTTTGGCCACTGAAGCAACTCTGCCTCCTAGGCAAGTGAGCGGGTTCTTTTTTTTTCTTTTTTTTAAGATTTAATTTTATTTATTTTTGGCTGCGTTAGGTGTTCATTACTGCGCGCGGGCTTTGTCTAGTTGTGGCGAGTGGGGGCTACTCTTCGTTGTGGTGCGCAGACTTCTCATTGCAGTGGCTTCTCTTGTTGCGGAGCACGGGCTCTAGGTGCGTGGGCTTCAGTAGTTGTGGCTCGCTGGCTCAGTAGTTGTGACTCACAGGCTCTAGAGCACAGGCTCTGTAGTTGTGGCGCACAGGCTTAGTTGCTCCGCGGCATGTGGGATCTTCCTGGACCAGGGCTTGAACCCGTGTCCCCTACATTGGCAGGAGGAGTCTTAACCACTGTGCCAGCAGGGAAGTCTTGTGAGCGGATTCTTGAAAGACTGTCTGCTGCATCTTGTCCCTTCAGTGGGAGAAAGCAGATTCCTTCTGTTCTCTAGGAGCTCAATATAAGCACTGCTCAGACAATAGCATTTAAAAAACCATCATCTTCTAAGAATAGACCCCATCATTCATGAGGATACATTCTAGAGCCATGTTGTTTAATAGATTTTTCTATGATGATGGAAATGCTATATAAAATCTGTGCTATCCAATAAGGTAGCCACTAGCCATGTGTGGCCATTAAACACTGAAATGTGCTTCATGTGGCTGAGGAATTAATTAAAATTAAAATTTAAATAGCCACATGCGAGTCACAGTGATCAGATTAGACAGTGATATTCTAGGGATTTCAGGGAATTGTGAAATCTCCTGATACTCTCCCGACTCATGATAGACTTGTTTTCTCTTTTTAGCCTTTTGATTTTTATTTGATCTCTTATTCCCAGTTATTTTAGGTCTGACATTAAAGGGGTAGATTAATATTCAATGCAGACCTAATATAGCTCGAGCCTCTGTTTCCTGATCTACAAAATGAGAGCACCAATAACCAGCGGTCTACTATTGTGGAGATTAAATGACACAGTTGAACCATAAATTTCAAATATGCAAATAGCTTTCTCAGTTGATTTGCAACTTGTCAGTTTTAGACATTGATTTTTGTGATTCAGGGTTCAAGCTCTCTCAAGGCACCCATAAACAAGTGTTCTCAAGTTAAAGCAAATCCCCAAGAGTCGTGGGAATGTGCAGGTGGTGGTGGTGGTGAGGTCAACCGTGACCCTGTTGAAGTCCAGGGCAGGCCACCCCAAAATGTGCCTCCAAGGCATATCATTTTCAATTAAAGTTACTTAAGGGGGCTTCCCTGGTGGCACAGTGGTTAAGAATCCGCCTGCCAATGCAGGGGACACGGGTTCAAGCCCTGGTCCGGGAGGAACCCACATGCCGCAGACCAACTAAGCCCGTGCGCCGCAACTACTGAGCCTGTGCTCTAGAGCCCGTGAGCCACAACTACTGAGCCCACGTGCCACAACTACTGAAGCCCGCGCACCACAACTACTGAAGGCCGTGCGCCTAGAGCCTGTGCTCCACAGCAAGAGAAGCCGCTGCAATGAGAAGCCCACGCACCACAAGGAAGAGTAGCCCCCGCTCACCACAGCTAGGGAAAGCCGGTGTGCAGCAACAAAGACCCAAAGCAGCCATAAATAAATAAATAAATAAATAAATAAATAAATAAATAAATAAATAAATAAATAAATAATAAAGTTACTTAAGAAATGACCAGTGCAAGAGGGACACTCTGACCCTCCTCTCCGTCTCCCTGTAAACAGGAAATAAATCTCTCATGTGAAAGGTGAACTCCCTACATCTGGAGGTAGGACACCTTTACAGCCAGAGATAGGGAATTGGGGCCAAGAAGCCTATATAGACAAGCTTGTTACTTCTTTAATTTACTACCCCAAGCCCAAACTCCATTTAGATTCTTCACTAATTGAGCACCCAAAACCTAAGTTTCTTTGTCCTGTCGATTGTTCACAAATTTGTTGTTTCTTTATCTAAAAAACATAAACACTGTCTGCTTTGGCCACTTCGGTGCCATTTCTGTGAGACCTTTGTGCACACAAATTAAAATGTGTTTCCTTTTCTCCCGTCAATCTGTGTCATGTTGACTTTATTATTAGTTCAGCTGTAAGAACTCAAGAGGGGTAGAGGGGGAAATTTCTCCCTTCCCGACAATCCATAGACAGGAAGAGGTGGAGAGGGAACCTCATTATTCTTCTCATATGATAAAGCCCCCATAGAAACTCAGGTGAAATCTGATTTTGGTTCTACCAACAGGTCTCCAGTGTCTGGCTCTCTGATAAACAGGAAGATATTTTCTGTCAGTGGAGACCCCAAAATGTTATTTGTCTCTCAGAACATGGGGAAGTCCTCTAGTGTCTTGGAGCAGGGGATTGATGCCATTCACTCATTAGACCTCCCCCAAATATGAACAGGAGTAGAAGACTTTTTTGGGGGGCAGAACATGCATGAATTTTCAGAAATGGAGAAAGTATTAATCAATAATCATCTCACTCAAGGGGAACTGCTTGGTAACACTATCATCCTACTCATTTCTAAAGCTGAAGTTAAAAGAAATGTATTTTGAGACTCTAATTTTGACAACATTTTAGCAAATCACTGATAAAAGAAATTCTTCCAGCTCAAGGAGTCCTCCAGTGTTTTACTTCGTGTGTGTGTGTGTGTGTGTGTGTGTGTGTGTCCACTGTCCCCATGGCAGGATTGCACTGAGGTCTAAGGACTAAGTCCTTTTAGCATGGCTAACTGGTAGGTCAGTGGTTGAATCCGATAACCTTGCTCAAGGCTGGTTTCTTTGTTTTATTGCCTATGATGAAGTTACTGGAGAATGCCTTTTGTCCCTGAGGTTTGTTTTGCCTTTAAAAAAACTCAACTTATTCACATGTTCCATTAGCTGATAGCTGGAATAGAGTTTAGAAATGATTTAAAGCCTTCCCTCTCGTAGGGAGATGAAGGCTACAAAAATCATGAGTGAAAGGTCCAGGACCAGACCCCAGGGTACTCACCACTCCAGGCTCCCTTTCTTAGTGATTTGAGGATTGAGTTTCCTTTCAGTTCTTCTATTTTTCCCTGTTTATTAAAACATGGTACATTCATTATAGAAATATTAGAATGTATAGAGAAGTGTTAAGAAGAAGAAAGAGGAGGAGGAAAAGAAGGAGGTGGAGGAGGAGTGGCGCTGGGGGTGGTGGGACGGACAGTTGGAAGGTCCCTGACATTGCTTAGCAGACGGGTGCTAAGAGCAAATGTTTCCCATGTGAGCCTAGAAGAGGAGAAACTGATTTTGAGACAGGCTGGGACCTGGGACCCTTTGCTACAGTGCTTGCACCTGGATAAACCTCTCCTCCAGCAACAGAATACGAAGAAACTACAAGGGACTAAAAATAACTTCATGCATGGGCAGTTGGGGCAAATTATGAACAAAAAGATACAAAAAGACCAAAACCCAACAGCCACTTCTGAGGTGTCCAGAGCAAAAGCAGGGGACCGCACATGATCGCTGCATACAGCACCACCAAGGGGGTGGGCAGACCACCTAAGCCACCCGTCCGCCTGACCTATGGATCTGCCGCTACCCACACCCCATTTAAGGAACCAGCTCACCCTCCCTCAGGGAGCCAACAAAGGCATTTTTTTTAAACTTGTTTTCACTCCCTCATGCTGCAGCACAAGTCCCAGTAAAGCCTTGCCTGAATTTCTCGTCTGGCCTCTTATCAATGTCTATTGATTAAAGAGTCCAAGGACCCAGGTTGGTAACAATTTCTCTTGCTTCTCTTTACTGGAATGAGATGATTTTCATTTGGCATGCTTGTTGGGGTGTCGCATCTTGGAGGGACTGTTCATATGTCTATGTAGTGCTGGGGCAGAAAGTACCATCCCAGGGTGGATGGGTCACAGGCCCCAGGAGAGTCCAGCAGGAGGACACCACTCTGCTCTGGAGCCCTCATGTACAACCCACTGGTGCAAAGGGTGGATGCAGGCTGCCTGGCTACCTGTGGCAGGCTCTGAACACCTTTAAGTTTTCATGCCTCCGAGGGGTCAGGACAAATAAGCAGGTCTTGAGAAGCAGATATGCTCACTCTAGAGAATCTCCATGTGGGAGCTCCCCCGGAAGCCGGGGAGGAGCAGGTTGGGTTCTGTGCTTAAGTGCGCTGATGCCCAGAACACTTATGATACAGGTTTGGTTGGTGTCTAAACTCTACTGTGCTCTCTTTATGCATGACGATCATCAGCAGCATCAACAGGGTCCACCCTGAGTCTGTTCCTATTAGTGGAAATGGAGTTGCACAAAACTATCCACACTCTCAAAGAGCCTCTCTCTTGCCCACGCGCCTGCAAGCCAGCCATGACATAGAGGAAGATGAGCCAGCTCAGGCTGTTCAAAGTCCTTGACTTTGGGGCCAGTGGCACAGTGTTCTAGGTAACTGAATAAACCATCCGCACCCTTAATGAAAGTGTTCATATATTCTCCTTCTGCTATCCCTCTCTCTTATCTATTATGGATGGTTATTCCCTTAGTTGTGAGAGGTAGGGTTTATCTCCACCATTCACCAATGTAAAAAACCTGGAAGATTCATTCTTAGTTGCCCCCTTCATCCCAGGCTACCTTCTCCATCTGTTTACTAGACTTGAGACATGCTGACCCTCTATTGGATCCTCAAACACCACACCCCTTTCTGCCTCAGTGCCTTTGTACGTGCTGTTCCCTCTTTCTGGTGGGATTGGGTGCGCTCTCTCTCTGCAAACTCTAATCAAGTGCTGCAGTTAAATCATCAGTTCTTCGGAAAAGCCTTTGCCCAAACTCTCAGACTAGGTCAAGTCTCTGTTTGAATACCTCTGTAGGTTTACTTTGTATCACTTGTTACGGAGAAGGAAATGTAAATACTTTACTTGAAATGTTTTCCATAGTAGCCACTTTTGCAGCAGAGACCTGCCTGTCTTCTTCACTCTATATGCCCAGTGCCAGCCCTGAGTCCACCAAGTACTCATGGCCATGGGGAGGGAGGTACCTGTCACAGGAGGTGCAGGAGGTAAGCAAAGCCTCTGCTGCTCCTCCAGGGCTCAGCAGGCAGGTCCACTCGACCTGGGCATAAACCTTAGAACCATGGCACGGGCAATTTCAGTTACCCTGGAGAAACTAGGTGGAACTCCAGAGAGGATTTTTTTAAAAATCCCTTAATGCTTAGATAACATATCTGAAGAAAAGCTGTACTTGATATAAAAAAGGAATATCCAACCATATAGGTATTATTTTCTTCTGGTAATAATAATCCTAATACCTTAGTTTTGCATGACACACCTGAGTTTGTTTACAAAACTCTTTCATGTACATGAATTTATTTTAATTACATAAATATAGGTCTTTCACATTTGTCATCCCAATCACAGAAAGCAAATGCTGCCTTTCTGGATCAAATATACATGAAGGGGAATTTATATATATTTTTCTAAATAATTCCTAAAAAGTAGAAAACCAATTATTTGGTTTACTTTTATGATTTTTGCCCTTTGAACTGTTATATTTTTAAGAGTTTTAAGTGTCTTTTAATTAATCATTGAGTGGTGAAAAACTGAAACCATTTACTCTAAAATCAGGAACAAGACAAGGATGCCCACTCTCACCACTATTATTCAACATAGTTTTGGAAGTTTTAGCCACAGCAATCAGAGAAGAAAAGAAATAAAAGGAATCCAAATTGGAAAAGAAGAAGTAAAGCTGTCATTGTTTGCAGATGACATGATACTATACAAAGAGAATCTTAAAGACTCTACCAGAAAACTACTAGAGCTAATCAATGAATTTGGTAAAGTAGCAGGATACAAAATTAATGCACAGAAATCTCTTGCATTTCTATACACTAATGATGAAAAATCTGAAAGAGAAATTAAGGAAACACTCCCATTTACCACTGCAACAAAAAGAATAAAATACCTAGGAATAAACCTACCTAAGGAGACAAAAGACCTGTATGCAGAAAAGTATAAGACACTGATGAAAGAAATTAAAGATGATACAAATAGATGGAGAGATATACCATGCTCTTGGATTGGAAGAATGAACATTGTGAAAATGACTATACTACCCAAGGCAATCTACAGATTCAACGCAATCCCTATCAAACTACCACTGGCATTTTTCACAGAACTAGAACAAAAAATTTCACAATTTGTAGGGTAACACAAAAGACCCTGAATAGCCAAAGCAATCTTGAGAAAAAAAACAGAGCTAGAGGAATCAGGCTCCCTGACTTCAGACTATACTACAAAGCTACAGTAATCAAGACAGTATGGTACTGGCACAAAAACAGAAAAATAGATCAATGGAAGAGGATAGAAAGCCCAGAGATAAACCCACGCACATATGGTTACCTTATCTTTGATAAAGGAGGCAAGAATATATAATGGAGAAAAGACAGCTTATTCAATAAGTGGTGCTGGGAAAACTGGGGAGCTACATGTAAAAGAATGAAATTAGAACACTCTCTAACACCATACACAAAAATAAATTCAAAATGGATTAAAGACCTAAATATAAGGCCATACACTATAAAACTTTTAGAGGAAAACATAGGAAGAACACTCTATGACATAAATCACAGCAGAATCCTTTTTGACCCACATCCTAGAGAAATAGAAATAAAAACAAAAATAAACAAGTGGGACCTAATGAAACTTAAAAGCTTTTGCACAGCAAAGGAAATGATAAACAAGACGAAAAGACAACCTTCAGAATGGGAGAAAATATTTACAAATGAAGCGACTGACAAAGGATTAATCTCCAAAATATACAAGCAGCTCATGCAGCTCAATATCAGAAAAACAAACAACCCAATCCAAAAATGGGCAGAAGATCTAAATAGACATTTCTCCAAAGAAGATATACAGATTGCCAACAAACACATGAAAGGATGCTCAACATCACTAATCATTAGAGAAATGAAAATCAAAACTACAATGAGGTATCACCTCACACCAGTCAGAATGGCCATCATCAAAAAATCTACAAACAATAAATGCTAGAAAGAGTATGGAGAAAAGGGAACCCTCTTGCACTGGTGGTGGGAATGTAGATTGATACAGCCACTATGGAGAACAGTATGGAGGTTCCTTAAAAAATTAAAAATAGAACTACCATATGACCCAGCAATCCCACTCCTGGGCATGTACCCTGAGAAAACCATAATTCAAAAAGAGTCATGTACCACAATGTTCATTGCAGCTCTATTTACAATAGCCAGGACATGGAAGCAACCTAAGTGTCCATCATCAGATGAATGGATAAAGAAGATGTGACACATGTATACAATGGAATATTACTCAGCCATGAAAAGAAATGAAATAGAGTTATTTGTAGTGAGGTGGATGGACCTAGAGTCTGTCATACAGAATGAAGTAAGTCAGAAAGAGAAAAACAAATACTGTATGCTAACACATATATATGGAATCTAAAAAAGAAAAAAAAGGTTCTGAAGAACCTAGAGGCAGGACAGGAATAAAGACGCAGATGTAGAGAATGGACCTGAGGACACGGGGAGGGGGAAGGGTAAGCTGGGACGAAGTGAGAGAGTGGCATGGACATATATACACTACCAAATGTAAAATAGATAGCTAGTGGGAAGCAGCTGCATAGCACAGGGAGATCAGCTCGGTGCTTTGTGACCACCTAGAGGGATGGGATAGGGAGGGTGGGAGGGAGATGCAAGAGGGAGGGGATATGGGGATATATGTATACATATAGCTGATTCACTTTGTTATACAGCAGAAACTAACACACCATTGTAAAGCAATTATACTCCAATAAAGATGTTAAAACAAATTAACCACTGAGAAATCTGAAAATGTTCTTTAGCATTCAACTATTCTCATATGATTAATTTATGTTTTAATAAAATATAATTTTGATGTCAAAAAAAATACATTAAGTGGTGAGCGTGAAGTGGTACCTGGGATTTAGCTGGGGCTTACACTGTGATAGCTGCTGGAACCCAGGGATGTTCCCTAACCTCTCTCAACAGTGTCCCATCTGACACTGGACTTTGGAGAGGTTGGGCCAGGAATGTGTCCACTCTTAGCTGAACAGGCAGGGCACATGCCTTTGCCAACGGGCCCCCGTTGTGGAGACGAGACCATATATTCTCAGTGTTATTCACAATAGCAACAGTACATACTGTGTACTAGGTGCTTCGCAATCATTATCTCATTTCGTGCTCGCACTAGCTCTGAGATGAAAGTGTGATGATCCCAATTTTCCAGGAAACTGAACTAAATGAAGGCAAAGAACTGGCCCAAAGATCCAAGTTAGTAAGTGACAGGGGTAGAATTTGAACTTTGTTCTTTCCAGCCTTCAAGCCCTTAAGTCTAGAACCTCCTTCCCTAGCCTCACATCATCTCACTGGATCCTATATTCTTTCCCTGTTTCCACCCCATTCCCCAGGGAATCCCTCCTGGACTATTTCCAGAAAATCCATGTTCTTGTTTCTTTACTAAGGAAAGCCAACCAACCGAGCCATGAAGATGCCCAGAAGAACAAAATGATCCTGGTCTCTTAGAAAGCAATTGTGACATCTATAGTGAAGCTTTTCCCTTTCTTTATTATATATATATATGTTATCTCAATATTCAAAACAACTCTCTGAGATAGGTATTATGACTCCCTTTCCTGGGGGAGAAAGCTGTGTCCCAGTAAAATAATTTGTCTAAGACCACACAGTTTTTAAGCAGTGGAGACATAATTTTTAATCATTTCCATTTGACTCTCAAACTACTGTTCTCCCTTGCTATTCTTATAATATGCCAGAGATTCTAACATCTGTATTCCTAAACCATGCTTCCCCCGACTGACTCATGTCCCTGGGAACAGCACAAAAATCCTTTTTCAGACATGTCCTGAGTTTTGGTTCAGAAAACAAGGTCAAAGACAAGCAGCCTTGCAAAGAGGGACTGAGCAGATATTCCCTCTTGCCCTTCTTCACCAGTGAATTTCTCCAGCTAGGAGGGCTGGCTGGCGGTCTTGAGTGGCCAAGGCCACTTGAGTGAACAGGGGTGAAAGCCACAGAGAACAAGCAGCTGCTACCTTTAATTTAATTTTTATTTTTTAGTCAACTGGAGGTTTTGCGGGGAGGGCAGGACTCAGGAAAGAGCACGTATCATGTGGGCACTAATGGGACCACGTAGTTGCCTCCAGCCTCTGTGTTTCCTCTCTTGTGGTTTAGCTTCTGCTGTCCAGCTCTCCCCACAGCCCAGAAGCAATGACTCAGCAGGATCGCTGTGAAGCACAGCCCTCTAACCCTCTTGCTGAAGGTGAGTTCAACCATAAGGAGATGTGTCTTACGCTTGTGACTCCTGTGAATCCTGCCTGACAGCCGTAAATCACCTTTTCCAACCGGCCAAGTAAAGGGGAGCTTGTGCTGAGAAATGGCTTCAACACATCAAATGTCAAGTTCAATCCCACAGAGCACACCTTCCCTTTCCTGGTCTCATCCTCTTGCCTTTCTACAGATCCAGTGGCGCTGATCCAGTGAGCCAAGGAGCTGGTCACCTCCTCTATGCAATTCCTCTATCTGGCAACTATAGACATGTTATTCCCAGGAAGGCTCCCAGAGACAACTGGCCATTTGCAAACAGCAGAAGATGCACTGGTAACCATAATTTTGTCATGTTTTCGGCTCCTACTTACTACCTAAGAATAGTTCACACAAGTCATTATCTGCCTGCTATCCTACAAAAATATAGGCAGCTTTAACACAGATCAAAAATTTAACTCAGGGTCCAGGTGCTCTGTTTACACCTGATTGCTTCCTTTTCTTTTTTAAAAAATTAATTAATTAATTTATTTTTTGGCTGCATTGGGTCTTCTGGCTTTCTCTAGCTGCAGCGAGCGGGGGCTACTCTTCGTTGCAGTGCGCGGGCTTCTCATTGCGGTGGCTTCTCTTGTTGCGGAGCATGGGCTCTAGGCGCACGGGCTTCAGTAGTTGTGGCTCATGGGCTCTAGAGCACAGACTCAGTAGTTGTGGCGCACGGGCTTAGTTGCTCCGCGGCATGTGGGATCTTCCCGGACCAGGGATCGAACCCGTGTCCCCTGCATTGGCAGGCAGATTCTTAACCACTGTGCCACGAGGGAAGTCTCCAGATTGCTTCCTTTATAGTGTTGGTGAAACAACTTTATAGTGGATGAAACAAATCATCCATTTGAAAGCGAACTACTGGGAGGATAGAACCATCCATTGGGTCTGTCTTAGAGTTAAGGGCGTTAAGGAAAAAGACTCCCACTTAGACTGAAATCTGGAGCAGTAACTTCTCTCTCTCTCTTTTTTTTTTTTTTGGCCGCACAGCGTGGCTTGTGGGATCTTAGTTCCCTGGTCAGGGATTGAACCCAGGCCCTCATCAGCGAAAGCATGGAGTCCTAACCATTGGATCACCAGGGAAGTCCCCAGAGCAGTAAATTCTCAAAGGTGACATCTTGGAAAAGGTACTGCCAGTCTGGAAGGCAAGTGAAAGTTTCCCTCTGTTCCCATCTCTGCAGTCTGATCGCAGAGTGAAAGTTATCCATGGATGTTGGCTGGAGGGCCAATGTCCTGTGTCAAAGAAGATACTGGCATGGTGGCTCTCCATTCTGAATGCCTCAAGAGTCCCAATGTGGTCAATTGTGATTCCTTGCAGTAAAAGCTGTTCACAAAATATGGAAGTGAGGTTTAATTTGTCTTCATATGAACTTTCAAACTTCATAAGAAAACAAGTCAAAAATATTTTTTTCTTAGACCACTTGGTTGCATTTTTAGTTGGGAAGACCCAAACATGGCAAGTGAAGGAACAGCTGGTGACCGGGATCCAGGTGGAGAAGGGTCACTTGGACTGCCTGAAGCCGGCCCAGAGTGCTCTTTGAAGCAGGACCAAATAAGCAGGTGTAATCTCATTAGGATGACAATATGACAAGCAGTACAGGAGGTGAGGCCCAGCATAAGGCAGGTGTGAACCACCCTGGAACAGCTTCGACATATAGCACTGTGGACCCTGGCATTTGTAGTCACCATTAAGAGCCAACGCTGCCCTATGTGACACGGTGAGTCATTCCTCACCCCCTTTAAAAACATACAGCTTTGCCATTTACTAAAATATCTGCATGCAAGAAGAGATGAAGGAAAAGGAGGACAGCCAAGCTACTCTCACATTGGCTTTAGGGTCAGTTTTACACCTGAATACAACTCAGTATCTTCTTGACCCTCTGGCCTTTCCAGGAATATACAAGGGAGGGAGCCTTGGATCACAGGTAAACAAACTTCAATAATAGTATTGAAGAGTAATTCGAGTATACATTTTGAAAAGAGGAGGAGGAATGGGAAGTCAAATAAACCTTTGAAAAGAGATTCAAATAAATATTTTGAAAACCAGGGTGGTCTCTGTAAACAAAGTAAACTATGCATCTGAAAAGAGATTGAGAAGTAGATTTGAAAACCACAACACTTGTTTGTCACAATATTTGGTCTAAAGAGCAAAGGGGAGATGGCCTTGAGAGAGTAAAACATTAAGAGTGTTGATTAGTTCTGTTACTTGATTGCTGCGGGGGAGGAGGAGATGCTTTCTCTCACCATTCCACCACTTTGGTTTTGTGTTTTGTTTTGTTTATAAATTTATTTATTTATTTATTTTGGGCTGCATTGGGTCTTCGCAGGCTTTCTCTAGTTGTGGCAAGCGGGGGCTACTCTTCGTTGCGGTGCGCGGGCTTCTCATTGCGGTGGCTTCTCTTGTTGCAGAGCACGGGCTCTAGGCGCGCAGGCTTCAGTAATTGTGACACGCGGCTCAGTAGTTGTGGCGCACTGGTTTAGTTGCTCCATGGCATGTGGGATCTTCCTGGACCAGGGCTCAAACCCGTGTCCCTGCATTGGCAGGATGATTCTTAACTACTGCGCCACCAGGGAAGTCTCCATTCCACTACTTTGAATATATAAATTCACACATTTATACCTGTTTATCTATTAAGTTATAGTTATATCTTTCCAAGGATTGTCAATGTTACCATCACGGTACGAGACCCTTGAAGATTGTGAGTGACAGGGAAGGAAGGTATCTGGGTAGGCAGCTGCAGAGTAGAACTATACACAGGATAAACACGTGATCCTAACTCTCATTTTTTTCTAATAGATTTTTATTTTTCAGAGCAGTTGTAGGTTCACAGCAAAATTGAGCAAAAGGTACCCAGAATTCCCATATACCCTCTGCTCCCCTCCACATACAGTAACCCCACCATCAACATCCCCCTTCAGAGCAGGGGAGGATTTGTTGCAATTGATGAACTGACACTGACACATCATTACCACCCAAAGTCCACAGTTGACATTAGAGTTCATTCTAACCTCTTTATTTTTTGAGCGGGTCTGATGTGCAAGCTCAAGCCCAGGATGCACATCGGGTTGGTCCCCAGGTGAAGTAGCCTCCAGAGCATTTCCATCTGCTTCTGAGACGCCCTGGACTCGACCACAGTGCCTTCAGCACCCATGCCTGACGCTGCCTGAGATCCCCACTTCATGGCCAGAACTGCCAAGGCAGGTCCAAAGTCTGGGCTTTTCCCAGTTCTCTTCCCACATCAGAACTTTTAATTATATCTCATTTCCCTGCAAAGAAATGCAGTGCTTTTCAAGGTCATATCTAGTTATTTATACACAAATGTGGGCTAAAGCGCTAATGAGTGATATTTGAGTAAAATTAGTAGGAGAAAGTAGGAGAAAGCGAGTGATATTTGAGGCAGGAGAAAGCTCTAGGAGACAAGGCTTACCCAAAGGAAGACTGCTCAAATCCTGTGAATTTCAAGAATCAGGCTCTGGCAAGCCAAAGGAACAGATATTTCTGGGCTGGTAAGATTTGGTGTACTTCTCAAATCTTACCAGCTAGGAGCGCACCTGCTCTACCTGTGTAAGGAGAGAGCCTTGTGGGTTTTTTTTTTTTTTAATATTTATTGGAGTACAGTTGCTTTACAATGTTGTGTTAGTTTCTGCTGTACAGCAAAATGAATCAGCTATACATATATATATATATATCCCCTCTTTTTTGTATTGCCCTGTGTTTTTCATACCTAGAATTTTCTTCACTACTTTAAATTTGAAATGTGAGGGGTAGGATTATCTAGAACCACCCCTCTCTCCTTGCTTCCCTCCCTCCCTCCTTCCCTTCCTTCCTTCCTTCCTTCCTTTTACAGGTGGGAAAATGAACAAATAACTTGCTACAGGTTTCCTAGGGTTATTGACCACGAGCAGTGGTGTGCAGGTGATGTTTAACAACGGGCTGTCAAAAAAAGTGAGCTTATGAGTTTATTATGAATTTTACTGATATAAAAGGAGCGTGGGGTACAATTTACAAATAATAATAAAATATACAGCACACTTTAGTGTAAATTCCACATAGCCAATTGACCCTCACTAAAGGCTTTTGTTGATTTTGGCAGAATTCATATATCCATAGCCAACCTACGATTGCAATTCCACCATGACATGACAAAGTTGTAGCCCAATCCACTAAATGTTTGCCCAATAAAGTTATTGTCATATATCCGTTATGCAGTCTACCGCTGATTTACTGTTTATCCCCTTTATACAAATTATAACCAGTCAATTGACAGCTCTTACAGCTCTAGTAACATTTGCAATATAATTTTAAAAAATAAAGGTTTCATTTAATAACTGGTTTGAAAAATTCTTGAAAGTTTAGCAGCTAACTCTTGTAAGCCAAGCCAGCTCCAGTGCACCTCTGCCTTAGGGGTTGGCAGCCACCTCGCTTTCTCTTCAAATCTTCTTCAAAGCAGGGCTAGGATGTAGGCGTCAATAATCAAAAAACCAAATGGTGTTTGCTTTCTGTCCTGCTGGACCAGGGAGAGTTTGCTGACATCTTGCTAACTTTACATTCTGAGATGCCTGGAAAACCATCTAACAGAACAGACTGGAGCCTGGGTTGAGGGTATGTACTTCTTTATGAAGTGACACCTATGCCCTTCATCTCCCAGCTCAGGCAGAGATGCCAAACCCTCTCACTGAAGACAAAGCCCGGCTGAGGCAGGAAGGGAGGGCAGGAATTTAAAGCAAGTGACTTTCAGTCCATTTTCTTCAAGCCTCATGTCTTTCTATCTACCTGCTTGGCACAAAGTCAGTGACAGGGACTGCGTGGCTTTTTAGGGATCAACGTGACAACCACAATCCAACCCCAGCTCATTTTCTGCCCTCTGGTCACTCTATCCTTCATTATCTAAGTCTGGTTTGTCACAGTTCTGGGCGGTAAGAAGACTTTTTTAAATGATCAAATCTATAGATGACACCAATATGCATTTGGGGGAGGTGAGTTGAAAAGATCCAGATACGTTTCTTTAGTCTTTGTTTATTAATCTCCCATCCAGGAACTTACAGTTCTGTGCCTGCTCCAAGTAGAAGCACGGTCTCCCCTGAGGCTTGACTAAAGATCATATGATTTCCCCTTTCAGATTTTCCATTGATTCAGCAGACAGTCAATTGCCCTAAAGCTGAGTTTTGTGTTTTTGCCAGTCTGGTTGCAGTGAGCTGCATTTAACTTCTAATGTTATTAATGCTATAGCTTTAGGAAGGATGAGTAAGAGACAGAACGAGAATATGTGGGGCAAGGAAGGCAACGGATAATACTAAGTTACCTTTGAAAATCAGAATAAATTGAGTAAAATTCACTTAACATCATTTTAACCATTTTAAAGTGTGCAATCCAGTGGCATTTCGTGTATTCACAATGTTGTACAACCATCACCATAATCTAGTTCCAGAACTTTTTCATCATCCCAAAAGGCAACCCTGTACCCATTAAGCAGCAGTCACCCCCACCCCCTGCCATCTCACCCCCAGCCCCTGGCAACCAACTAATCTACTTTCTGTCTCTATGGATTTGCCTATTCTGGATATTTCATATAAATGGAATTACCCAATATGTGGTCTCCTGTGTCTTGCTTCTTTCACGTAGCTTAATGTTTTCAAGGTTTATCCATGTTGTAGCATGTATTTTAAGTTACTTTTGAATAAAAAAAGATTGAGAGGAAAGGTCACAGATCCACTTCGCCTGGCTGGATATCTCCTTTCACTCAGTTTTGCTTGTAGTCTAGGAGAGAAAGAATGGCCATTGCAAACCTCTGATTTGGTGCCTTATCCAGTCCCAAGGAAATGGGAAAAGGAAACTGAAAGAAACAAAGTCTATATATCCCAGGTGAATAGCTGTTCCTTCAGGGTACCCCATAAACTTATTTTTGGATGTTTTAGTCATATTTTGGTTTGTAGTTATATATACTTAAAGAACATTGTGTTAGCAAAATTTTGGCTCAGGAAGAACTGACTTAATATGCTGTCTCTTTAATTTGTTTTCTTTTCCAATAGCCATGGGGAAGTAAAAGATAAAACCATGGCAATGCAGAAATAAAGGTTATAAACAAAAATCCGCGAGCTGCTCAGAGAGAAAAATGGGTAGGATCGCAATGACTTCACTTGTGAAACAAGTGCTCAACTCTTGGCAATTCTGTTAAAAGAACAATACTATAGAGTTGCTGCTTAAACATTTCCTCCTGGCTCTGTGCCTCATCACAAATGTCTACAATAGGAAAACACAGTCATTTATTAGGTTCCTGTTTATCCTTCTATTGTCACTTTTTTTCTTAGCCTAGTGAATTGCAAGCTCTTTGGGAGAAAGATCTATGTCTGATTCCTGTTCCTGTAACCCGGATCTCTGATGGTTCAAAGGCCTTCAACTGTTTAAAAGTAGGACTTGGGACATCTCTTTATGTTGTATTAGAGTAATTAACATTAGTTGCAGTAGCAAAACAACCTCAAAATCTCAATGGTTTCACACAATAAATATTTATCCTTTGCTCACATCACAACTCCCAAAACAGGTTTGGCAACTCTCCTCCAAGAGATGACTCAGGGATTCAGGCTCCTCTACCTTTTGGGTTTGCTGCCCTCTATGGCCTCTTGGAGGCCTCTGCATATCATCCGTATGAGCTGACCAGCGAGCAAGGAGAGATCAAGCAGAGGGTATCATGGAGGTTTTAGGCCTGAAAGTGGCCTATCTCACTTCCAGTCGTGCTCCTTTGACCACTGCAAGGGGCCTGGGAGATGTAGTCTGTGTGTTCAGGAGGTGGCAATAGTATCAGTGAGTACCTAGCCAGTCTCAGCCATAATTGTTCCTTCCCCTCTAGCATGCTCGGGAAGAGGCAGGTGGGAAGGTTGCCTCATGTTGGTTCCAGGTCAGTCATGTCACACCTATGCCTCTGCTTTGCGGGATTCCAGACTGGTGAGCTCCATTCTACCATGGACCACCATTCACTTTCCTGCTGGCCACTTTCTGCAGTTCTAGAACCTTCTACATCCCTTCAATCAATGCTGCTGCTCTGATGAAGCTGAACTCAGGATAAGGAGTCTTATTTCCTCATAACCACTTCACACAGATCCTTCCCTTAGCTTATAGCTAAGCCAAGGCCAGACTGTAACAACACAACTTTACGGAGGGCTTTAAAATCACAGAAGGAAAATATAATACAGAGAAATGTGAAACTAGTATTAGATATGACTGTTCCCAGAGGCACTGGCTGAAGCCTACACAGTCTCTGGCCTGCCTCACCATGTGGACGCCAACTTTCTTCTTCCCACGTGGGAGGAAAGACCTCAAGCACATGCCCCTCTGCTGAACCACAGGCCTCATTGTCCCTGTATCCCTCAAAGGTAAAAGATTCTCTGCCTTCTTACTTTTATCTTTCTGGCCTTGGATCTTTCCATTCCTATATGACGGATTCTGGAAATTTCCAAGTGCCCAAGTTTATCATATTATTATATTATTTCAAATCAGTTTGCATGATTCAACTCTGCACAGTGTCTAAGTTTCTATAATTTCAAGTCAAGTACCCATTTGCAATTTGCAAGTGTCTCTTAGCCCCAGTTCTAGTTTGGGAAAGGGACTGTTCCATCTTAGATGGCTAGCCTTGATCTTATTAACTATAGCCAGGGAGAAAGGATCCTGTGGTATGCACATCTCTGCCATTGTCTCCCTTGTGGGTTGGAGTGGTGTGATACTGTGATTTATAATAAGAAATACATTTTTGGTCTTTGTCCACTGTTCCTGGCACAGAGCTCTGAAAACCCTTGGGATTTTCTGAGTGATGAAAATTGACAAAGGTGTCTTTACTTATGTTAATGAGATGACTTTTGGATTCACCTTAGGATGGGGGCTGGTTGCCAGGAGAACCAACCATGTGATTAAAAGGTTGGAACTTTCAGTCCCACCCCACTGAACTCTGGGCTGGGGAATGGGGCTGAGGGTTGAATCAATCACCAATGGGCAATGATTTGATCAATCCTGCCTATGTAATGAAGCCTCCATAAAACTCCAAAAGGACAGGGTTTGGAGAGTTTCCAAGTCAGTGAACATGTGAAGATTGGGGATAGTGATGCCCTTGGAGAGAGCATGGAAGCTCCACGCCCCTTTCCCATACCTTGCCTCATGCGTCTCTTCCATTTGGCTGTTCCTGAGTTATATCCTTTTATAATAAACTAGTGATCTAGTAAGGAAAATGTTGCTCTGAGATCTGTGAGCTGCTCTTGCAAATTAATCAAACCCAAGGAGAGGGCTGTAAAACCTCTCTGATCTATAACTGCTCAGTTAGAAGTACAGGTGATAACATGGACTTGTGACTGGCATCTGAGGTGGGAGTGGGGACAGTCTTGCAGGACTGAGCCCTTAACCTGTGGGATCTGATGCTATCTCCATGTAGATAGTGTCAGAATTGAGTTGAATTGTAGAATACCTGGCTAGTGTCCAAGAATTGCTTGGTGGCGTGGGGGAAAAATCTCCACATGGGAATTGGTATCAGAATCACAAGTGACCATTTCCTTGAGAGTTGAGATTTCCAGAGTAAAGGAATCCTTCTCCAAGGTAACTTTATTTCCTACTGCCTATAACAGAAAATTGCTCAAAAGTTTGGTAAGAGATTTTTCTGGATTTGATCCTCTTCTTTAAGATGTCCAGGATCATGGGTTCAAGCTTGAATCAAAGCTTAAATTGCTTGACACCCACCCCTCTCCATTGCAGGAATCCCTGTAGGAAGGAAACTTCTGCCAAGTACAGAGCCTGGGAGTGAGAGCTCAGTCCTGAAACCAGAGAAGGTCTATAATAATCCCCCTTCACATGTAACTCCAGGTGTCTTTGTCCTGTGTCTGTCATACTTGCATCTGCCATGGTCCCAGGGCAGTTCTTTGTATATAGCAGTCCCTCAGCTAATAGTCTTTGAATGAATCATCAGTTCATTTGAACAGGGTCTTTTCCATTTGCTAATTTCCAGAAGAACTGCCAGTTCCCTGATGATTTGTTAGATGTTTCAGATGTACCTCTTTTCCATATTGTGAATCTATAAACTTAAGTTGATATCCTTTGGTCCTCTAAATTTCTTGACAGTCAGAATCCATTATCACCTCCTTTATGCTCTATAGTAACTGATTTCTGTTGTTAGTAAATCATTTGTCACATTGAATTCCAGTTATTCGCAACCAGGTCTGCCTATCCAACTAGAGTACGACTGCCTAAAGGTGGGGATTCTCTTTCTGTGTGCCTGGCACATGTTAAATGCTCAAAAGATGTTTCTTGAAAGTACAAACAATAAATGAGTTAGCTCTGCTTCCTGGGGGATACCAGCCTTAGGGAAAAAATTGAGCCTATGTAACAATCATCAAATAATTTTTCTATGGATGTGCCTTCTTACCATTACACACCCTTCAAATTCCAACCGGATATTTCTGCTGTTTTCCCAGGGTGAGTATTGCACATATCTTCTCATGCATTAGTTACCTCAAATGTATTTTTATGTGTCTGTTAGGGTCAAATAATATACAAGACCTGAGAATACAGTGATGAGGATGACGATGGTGATGATGGTGATGATGATGGTTCCTGTGAGTGTTTGAGAAGCTCAAAAAATAGCACCTTTTTTTCCGGAGTTCTGAACCAATCCAGGAATAAGACAAAAGAGCCAGCATTTAGAGTCAAAGTTATAACATTTAAAAAATTCCTGGGCTTCCCTGGTGGCACAGTGGTTAAGAATCCGCCTGCCAATGCAGGAGACACGGGTTTGAGCCCTGGTCCGGGAAGATCCCACCTGCCACGGAGCAACTAAGCCCGTGCGCCACAACTACTGAGCCTGCGCTCTAGAGCCTACGAGCCACAACTACTGAAACCCGTGTGCAGCAATGAAGACCCAACGCAGCCAAAAATAAAAATAAATTAATTAATTAAAAAAAAAATTCCTGATTGAGTTTATATTGGAGAATGAGCCTTCTATCTGTGGACAAGCGGGCTTCTAAATACTAAACCTCAGAATTAAATAGACTTACCCCACCCAGTCACAGGGAGTGATTTCCCACGTGGTCCGTCACTGTAAAATCAGCCATGGAGAAACAGAATGCGTGCTCTCTTAGGGAAGGCTGGCCCCCAGGGGAAAGGACAGGGAAGGATTAATTGATGGAATATGATCCTCTTGGTTATCCCACGGCTACTGCAATTTTCCTGCCACTGATGATCTCTCTCATAACCGATGCTGAAAGTGACAGCTCGTCTGTCGATACGCCTGGAAGATGCGGCCCCTGCTGGTGTTAGTCGAAGGCACTTCCAACGCTGTGATGGCCCAGCAACACCTGTGCCAAAGCTGCTGACGCCTGGTCCAGGCGATAATGTCTCAGCTGACTCCTGTGGTTGCCAAAGAAGCCAAAGTTGCTGAAGAAGTGTTGGCACCAGCAAATTTGCAAGCTCAGCGTGTCTCAGAGCTTACGGATAAGGAGCTCTTGTGGTTTCCACTTGCTCTTTTCCTGCAGCCCCCTAGGCCTAAGATTCAGGCTGGGTCAGTGAGGACTGAGCAGGAGGACACTCTGAGGGACAGACACAGCCACCCACAGGACAGTCATGGGGATGAATCCAGAGGTCATTCATGCCATCTCAGAGAGATGCCACTGGAACTGAAAAAAGAGCATTCTCCATACAGCCTTTGTATGTCTGTCCTGCATCACCCCACCTGTACTGAACTATGAATTCCAAGTGCTTATAAATCCTCTCATTACTTTGTGAATAGCACAATTATTTGCAATGTGTTTTTATTTTGGTGTTAACATTAATAGGTTACGTGTAAATGTTAAATGTACATGTGTAAAACGTGCCTGTTTTTATAACCTAGTATTGGTGTTTCTTAATGTTGTAATATTTCAGGAGTCTCAGACAGAAGGAGTTTGGGGCTCCTTCAGCCTCCTAGCCTCCCCCATCTCACCGGTTTTGTTCGTTTACCCCTCCCATTCTGAACCTCTGTCCTGTATCGAACTTGTTTGTCTTAAAAGTCTCTTCCCTGAAGAGGAGTTCTTTCCCAGAAGGTCCCTCCACCCCTCATGGAGGTAGATCCCTGTTGAACATGCCCCCACCCCCGCCAGGCCCTGTAACATGCCTTGACTTGCCTGAGTCCTGCAGTGAACCCAGCTTAGGCCCGTGCTGGGTTTCCTGCCTGAGCAAGGGGTGGATCTGGAGGAGCTTACCTGAATTAATCCAGGAGCTTAATTAAACTAATAAAAGCAACTTTCACAGGGTGGATATAAAGAGGACACTGTTTCTGGGATTTGTTTCCATTCTTTTTCCAGCTTTAGCTTCTATTCAATCTTTAGCCCCGATTAAATCAGTATATTTCAATCGTCACACCTAGAAATCTTGCAAGTATGATCATAATTTAAGGAATGTTTAGAACACTCTTTTGTTGAGGATTTGAATTCACGAAGCTTCTTTGGGAGTTCTAGATCTTACTGCATATTGTTTTTTTTTGTTTTTTTTCACAGAGGCTCATTTCTGTTTATATTTAGGACCCAAATGTATTAATGATTTGTGTTTCTCTGAATTCCGTGGTAAAGGTGCTTATTGAAATGACTGAGACTCAATACTCTGTAATGGCCTATTTGGGAAAAGAACCTAAAAAAGCGTGGATATATGTATAACTGATTCACTTTGCTGTACACCTGAAACTAATGCAACATTGTAAATCAACTATACGCCAATAAAAGTTAAAAAAAAAAGAAAAAAGAAATGACTGAGAAGCTGGTGGCAGGAGGAGAAAGTAGATAAAACTTCCATACTTGACTTTAAAAAATGTAAATAATCACAATTTTGTTGTCACAGCTCAAGTAAGTGATGCTTTTTGCCTGCTCTCCTGCTGCTGACCAACTTTCCACACACGGCATCATCCCTCAAACTTATTCCCACTGCTGATTCACTGGCTGTTTTAGCAGAAGCCACCTCCAGCATATACCTGCCTCAGGCTCAGGCCGAAGGCTGGGAGGCCTGATGCTATCTTAGATAACTGGAGCACTGCTTCTGGAAGTGAGAAGCTGCCTTAAGTTATTCAGTGAGCCTCACTCCAGTTCACAGGCCTTTCCCAAAAGTAGGGAAAGCAGGAGAAAGTGCCATGATGGTCTTGACACAGCAGGATTTAAGGGGACGTTAAAAAATAAAGAAGTAGGAGTCATCCATTGGAAGATGCCAAGCAGGGCCTGGAATGTTACAAAGCCCAAGACTGCTCACCTTTTTTCCAGGTGGGAATGTTGGAGGTGCTGAAGGAAGGGCGCACTGGCTCTCAATCAGGGTTCCTGGCACGCTTGGGGGCATTTGTTAATGTGTGTGTTAATGTGTATATTGTTCACAAGACCGTTTTTTTACTAGGCTATTCACACCTTGAGGACAAGGATCTACTTCTAGCATATCAATGTTATATACCCAGCTGGGCACTTAGCAGGCTCTTGATAAATATATGTTGAATGAAATGTGCTCTGTTTGAAATTCTCCTTTTAGCTCTATTCATATTCTCAAAAAAAAAAAATCACAGAATAAGTCTATCTCTTTCACTTTACTACTTAGCTGATAGTTCTTCATGTAATTTGTTGACTGGAAAAAAAATGCACAACTTAGAAGTTGAGAATTATGTTTTGTTTGGCGGACAAAACCAAGGACTTAAGCCTGGAAGACAGCCTCTCAGATAGCTCTGAGGGACTTCTCTGAAGAGGTAAGGGAGGAGCAGGATATATAGGAGTTTTGCAACAAAAACCAGCTAGTCGGAACATCAAAAGACTACTGTTAATCAAAGAAAACCAGACATCTCAAGTTAATGAATCTAGCATGCTTTTCTGTGTACGGGAAGAGGTAAGAGTCTGGGCTCATTGAAATCATTCCTTTGAAATGCACCTTAATTATCTTGGCCCAGTATCCTGCTTTTCTCCATCCTGAATCCCCTCAGGGTGCACAATTGGGGGAGGCTGCAGTGGCTGAGGGCTTCTTGGCTGCAACATCCTTGGTTTACTGATATGGCAGGTGACATTTTTTTATCCACAAATTGAATCAGTCTTTTTGTCACTAAGTTAAATGACCTCGTCAGGTGCCTAGAAGTTTCAAAAGGACTAATTATTTGGAGGATAAACCTTGAAATATTTTAAAGACAACAGAGATTAAAGCACTCCCAAGTGTTATTGGCCACCATGTTAAGTGCTTCTGGGCTCTACTCATCTCCTGCTGCAGATGTTGTATCATCATTCTTCCTACAGCAGGATAGATTTTAAAATTAGATGTGCTTGAGTTTACATGGTCAATATGCATTGGAAGCAACAATTCTCATTGCAGTAGGTCTGCAGCAATCCTGGTGTTTCTGGGGTGTTTCATTTGACAGAGTCCAAGGGCCTCAATTATGTACCTAGAGTAAGTTTATTTACACTCTTTCATGACAGGCAGGCAATAGGTTCAACTCCATTCCACATAGCCCAGCACGTGGGATGGCACGAAGAGGAAAGATCATGGCAGGTTAAGGGTGTGGAGAGCTCAATATGGCGGGAGTATTGAGTAGAAATCGAACCTAGAAAGAGCTAATGCTCTAAGCTGGATGTAATGTACATTTGTTGTTTGCCTTCCTGGTACTCAATCCTTCTGTTGCTGTCAATAGTCCCTATTTTCACTTTGAGATCCACTCCTTCTCCCTTTCATTCCTGTGGCCTAGAGTAGGCTCTTGCTCTAGGGATGGAAACCGGATTGAAGCCTGAGCCAATAGCTGTAACATATTTTCTTGGCACAAGACCTAGCTTAGTCTAGTCAATGTGAGTCTCTGGATTTTTCTTGAGAATTCTGAGTCAAAGACCCCCACTCTTTTCTACCAGATTTAGATCTTGAAGGAACTTGTTCCCAGAGCAGGTAGCAGCCATTTGGGGGTTATAGGGGGAGAGCCTTTCTGAGAATGGAATCAAAGCAGAGGAAGTTGAGTCATGGCACAGAGAAAAAAATGGGTCCTGGAGATATCACTTGAACCCCTGCACCGTGGTGTACCTGAACTTCTGAAATTTCTACATGCATGAGCCAATACATTTCTTTTTGGTTTAGGCCAATTTGGGTTGAATATTCTGTTACTTGCTAGTGCAAAAATCCCAATGTATACACTCAGTTAGCCAAATTCTTTTGTCAAGTCCAAAGTGTGAGCTCAGAGTGAAGACTGAGAAGAAAAAAACAAGCAGATTGTAACAGGACACTGGAAGGGTCTATGACATATGACCATGAAGTAAGAGGATCTCCAGTGATGGCCCTGAATGGGGATGTGCAAATGGTTGCGTTTGCCATTAAAACCCTACTTCTCTTACAATTCTTATTTTTAAGTTCAATTTTTAGATAAATCCCAAATATTCTTATTGAAAACATAGCTTTAGAAATCTAAATATGGGATATAAAACTTCCCAAGGCCTACTGACCTTCTGAGAAATATTTGAACCATAAAATCCAAAATAAACTAAGTCCATTTTTTTAAAGTTTCAACTATCTGAAAATCAAAAAGGAGCATAGACTCCTCTAATTCAATTTACTCCAGATCTTAGTTACCAAGAGCAACAGATAATTATTTTGAACACAGCTCTCTGACATTGCTCTCTTTCTCTGTACTCTTCTTGGCAAATGGGTAGAAAATCTGCAACATCCCACAGTGAAAATATAAGATTATTTCAGATAGTCACAGAGATAAGATAAACTACCCTTCAACCACTAACCAATGCTCAGCATCTATGGCTTCTAGTCCATTAATTTTTTCCATTCCTGCTGATCATGATTTCGGACATACAGCAGAGAACGGTAGCTTGCAGTGAACAACAGCTTGAAACGAGACTTTAGTTCTCTGACCAGGGATTGAACCCTGGTTGCAGCGACGAAAGTGCCAAGTCCTAATGACTAGACCATGAAGGCCAGTGGCTAGAGTCTGAGCCCCAGTCCTTGTCTGCCTTGAAAAAAAAGAATTCTGACAAGGAGTCGGAAGGTAGAGAGGAAAGTAAAGCATTTATTAGAAAAGCGGAGTACATGCGGACAGATGCACGGGCGAGCTCAGAGAGCTTTGCGCCTTTGGGAAGTTTAAATCATTTGTAAGGGGCTAGTCTTCCAGGTTTTTGTTTTCCTCTGGCCATTCACCTTGCTCTGACCCCATGGCTGATTTGCCTCAGGGCCCTCTCTTATGTGCTCACGCATCCTTTAGCCAAGATGGATTTCAAGGTAAGGGCCTTTGGGGGAGTCAGCGCAGCTTATTATGGTCTGGTATCCCCTCCCTTTTGACCCCCAAGGAGCCTTTCTGTACATGTGCAGTTAAGGTCTCCCTGGCCCCAAGGGTGGGAAATATATGACCTCCTGATCTTTTACCCAAGCAGGGATTAGCTCCTCACTGCCCCTGCCATTGCTGTTATCTTAAAGTGTCCACAGGAGACAAAGTTCAGCTATTTACCCTGTTCTTGTTGTTATTTCTATCTTGAAGTATAAACAGGAGGCTGGCTGTAAATGTCTAACCTGGGGCCCATCTATCCCCTGCCTCAATCAAAACACAAGATTCAGTCATGGCTACGGGTTCAGTTTAACCTACACAAAAAATATGATGCTGATGTTCAAGTGAATACTCCATGGGGGAAAATGAGTATACAATGGATTTCAAAAAATCATTGCTGGGAGGGAGATGATGATTTGGGGCTGATTGAGAAATTTCACTGTCACATTCAAACTACTACAGAGTATTGACTTTCTCTTTCTCAAGAGTGGTGGTTTATTTTCACAAATCCTTTTCCTTCATTTCTAGGAAATAGGTTGGTACTATTTTCTAGCCAGAGAATGCATCTATGACCCATCTTCAATGCAGCTCTTTGCACCTAAGGCGAAGGTGAATTAATATGAATACTGTTGTGTGAAGGTAATTTTCATTTTTAACACACTGAAACTTTCTGTTTTCTGAACACATAGTCCAAGTAACTGAGCACTTAATTATCCCTGTAAAGGTTTCATGTATGTTACTTTTGTTGACTAAAAAAAACAAACAAACCTGCCCAACCTAAAATTTGCTAGTTATGTTTTATTCGGGGACCTTACTGAGGACTATAGCCCAGAAAGGCAGCCTCTCAGATAGCTCTGAGGAACTGTCCCAAAGAGGTAAGGGAGGATATATAGGAGTTTTTGTTGAAAAAAAACAAAACAAAACAAAACAAAATACCATGTAGTCAAACACCAAAAAATTACTGTTAATCACAAAAAACAGACATCGCAAGTTAATGATTTTTGTGCTTTTCTATATATGGGAAGATGCAAGAGTCTGGGCTTATTGAAATTATTCCTTTGATATGCACCTTAACTATCTAGGGCCAATATCCTGTTTTTCTCCATCCTGACTTCCCCTCAGGGCTCACTGTCATGGGTCGCTATGGTGGCCAATGGCTTGATGATGGGCAACATTCCTTGTTTACAGGGATGTCAGACAGCATTCTTTGTTGGTAAACAAGGGCAGGCAACAGTTTTTTGTCCACACTTGGTCTCTTCAACTGGGTCATAAGATAGAAAGGAAAGTCCCTCCTCTGGGATGCAGAATAGTTTTCCCCATGTCCGTAGCTCTGTTAATGTCCCAGGAGTGGATGACTACCATGTATGAGGTCTCTGACTGCCTACCTGAAAGTGTGTACTCACACTTGCTGGATTGGGCTCCCTCCTCTCCCCTTCACTTTTTTTTTTTTTTAAATTAATTAATTAATTAATTTTTAAAAAATTTTTGGCTGTGTTGGGTCTTCGTTTCTGTGCGAGGGCCCTCCCTACTTGCGGCAAGCGGGGGCCACTCTTCATCGCGGTGCGCGGGCCTCTCACTATCGCGGCCTCTCGTTGCGGAGCACAGGCTCCAGACGCGCAGGCTCAGTGGTTTGTGGCTCGCCGGCCCAGTCGCTCCGTGGCATGTGGGATCCTCCCAGACCAGGGCTCGAACCCGTGTCCCCTGCATCGGCAGGCAGACTCTCAACCACTGTGCCACCAGGGAAGCCCCCCCCCCTGCCCTTCACATTTAAACACTTTTAAAAGCCACTTTTCCCTGGCTTTTAAACATCATGTGTTGGACCCTTCAGCTGCCTCTGCGGCTGAAGTAGGTATCTCCAGCCTTCATCCCTCTTCATTCTTGTTTCTTGCTTTCAGTTGCTTCTTCCTCACTGATCCATGCTGCTAAGGCTTAAGCATACCTGCTAACCAGAACTCACTAAGTTATGACAGACCAGAATGAGAAGATGCAATGATCCTATCAGTTGTCTATTGTTACCTAACGAATCAGCCCCAAACTTAGTGGCTTAAAATAACATTTATTCTGCTTACAGACCTGCAGTTTCGGCAGAGAGTGGCAAGACCAGCTCGTCTCTGCTCCACACGGCACCAGCCTGCAGTGGCTCGAAGTCTGGGGGTTCACATGTCTGCTAGTTGATGCTGACCAGACTCAAACAGCTGCGGCTCCTGGAGCATCTTGCTCTGTTTCCATGTGGCCTCTCCATGTGTTTTCTTCAGCATGGTGGCTTCCGGGTAGCCAGACTTCTCAAATGTCTGAGCTCCGAGCTCCCAAGGTTTGTGTAGCCAGAGAGAGAGCCCAGTGGACGTTGTATTATTTTTTCTAACCTAGCTTCAGAAGTCATGCAGAGTCAGTTTCAGTTCATCATATTCATTAATAGTGAGTCAGTAAGACCAACCCATTTTCAAGGGGGAAGGCAATTAAACTCCTCACACTCGCATCAAAGAATTTCCAGATATGCTTTCAAACCACAAGGCTCATCTCTGCCCCACACGGTGTGAGCATGCCTGAGACCATTCTCTCCACATGGATTCTCACCTTCGAGGAGGCTTCCTTGGGCTTGTTCACATGGTATCCCGTTTTGGGAGGGGATGAGTAGAAGCTGTAAAGTCTCTGGAGGCCTTGGCTCACACTGGCAGAATATCATTTCTGCCACTTTCTATAGGTCAAACTGGTCTCAAGGCCAATCCAGATTTAGGGAGTGGGAAAATATGCTACCTTTTGATGTGAGAATTTGAAAGCATTTGTGGCTACTTTGAATCTCCCGCATGTGGCCATCCAAACTTCCTTCCTTGAACACTAAGAGTTAAAGAACTAAATCCTAAGATGCAAGAAGGGTTAGTTACCCTCTCTCATTCCTCCCTTATTTGTAGTAACGTGAACAGGAAAAGAGTTTGTTGAAAAGAGTTTCTGGGAATGTTTCCTTTCTGTCTTGTGGGGAATGCTCCTTCCTCTCTTCCCTGGAGAAATGTTGCCCATGAACCTTGCCTGACCTTTAGGCAGAGAGACTCAGCAATCAACTAACTTTCCACCTGAGAGATGCTCAGGTAGGTAGGGGTATGCAGTCTTCAGGGGATACCAAGTAGAAGTCTTCAGTGTCATCCTTTTCATCCTCCCCAGACCAAACTCACACGCTGAATTGTGAATGAATGTTGAACCAAATGTCTCAGAGCATTACAGAGTGTAAGATCTGGAGCTGTGAGTTTGCATAGCTAACTGCCTCTCTTATATAATGTACGGGGCTGCACGAGGCAGCGGGAGCTGAGGGCAGTTCTGAGCCTCACTGAGTTCGTTATCTTTCATTTCCTCCCCAATCATCCACGTGTTCTTCCCACATAAGGAATATTCTCTTTAAGGCCCCTGTCTTCCTGTGGGCACACTGTACCTCCCCACAGGTTCAGGGAGGCCCAGCCCCAGTCCCTCTTGTGTCTTACACACTCAGCCACCTCAGGCTTCCGTCCGAGTCAGTGGACTCTTCCCTGTGGGCTTCTGCTGGCTCTGAAGGGAGGGGGTGGCTGAACTCAGCCTTCATCTCAGCTGAACGTGGATGGGGGGTGGGGGGGCACCAGGCTGGCTCACTAGTGAATTGACACCACCCCAGTTTCTCTCCAGCAGAAATAACTATGGCTAATTCCTCTTAAATTACCCAAGAGCAGTTATACCCCGCCATGGAGAGAACTAATTTTACTTTTTCATTGACCTTTTTAACATGATTTTGATCCTATTTCTTATGAAATAGTAGCCCTGGCTGTATTGCAGTAGAGGTTCATATACCTCGTTTTCATTACAGAGACCCTCACATTCACTGCAAAGGCCTTTATCTGGTCTCTCTGGGATGAGTGGCACAATGCTTGATTGGGTATCTTTTGGATTCTTGAATTTCTTCTCTTGAAATTGGGTTGCAGATGGAGTGGGGGGTAGGGGAAGAAGCCAGGGAGGTTTCAGCTTATTCCTGTAAGAACATCTCTGAAAAGAGGAGATAGGCATGGAGGAATCAGGTTGGAATGTCCTTCCCTACTGAATATATTTTGATTGGATCCAAGAATCCCAGCAGGGTAAAATGGCATAGGACAGGGGTCATAAGAAGTACATAGGCATAAAAAAATGATACGAATGAACTTATTTACAAAACAGAAACTCAGACATAGAAAACAAACTTATGATTACCGAAGGGGAAGAGGGAGGGAGGGAGATTGTAAAATTCTAAAAAGAAAAACTACATAGGCATATCTTTCAAATATAGGAAAGTTTAGAACAGGCAGTGTGGGTGTGCAGCTAGCACTACACCCCTTGTTAGATATGCCATGGTGTAGGTATAATAGAAGTTTTTCTCAAAACAATTTCCCCAGAACAAGGTTTTTACTTCAAAGTTATTTCTAATCATGAGAAAACGTTTTAGACTAAATATCTTCCCAAGAGGTGCTGGAATCTTACTGTTGAATGTAAGCAAGTTTCTAACCTTCCTTCCTTCCCCTCCCTCCCTCCCTCCCTCCCTCCCTTCCTTCCTTCCTTCCTTCCTTCCTTCCTTCCTTCCTTCCTTCCTTCCTTCCCTCCTCCTTCCTTCCTTCCGTCCTTCCTTCATTTCTTCTTCCATTTAATAACTTTTTTGGAGTATATTCTGTGTGCCTGATACTCCACTAGATGCTGGGGATGTTACAGTGAACTAAGAATAAAATCCCTGCCCTCAGGTGCCCACAATCTAAAAATCATGGAGATTCTAATAGATCTTGACTGCGTATGTAAATTGCATAATGGAGCTACTGTGTAGACTGTATCTAATCAGTTACTACCCTGATAATCTGCCCCATGACTTTCCCAACCATATCCCAACACCCCAACTTTCGATCCCTGGATTTTGCTGCCTAATTTTCTCATTAGCCCCAAATTTGCCATTTCGAACTAGAGGCAGCACCCAGAAAAATCATAAAGCATCTTCCTACTTTCAGATCGAGGTTGGCAATGTTTTTAGCAGCAAAGTAAACATGGACCACTGATTGTTTTTGTAAATTGCATTTCATTAGCTTTATGATTAATAAAAATATCTCCAAGATTTTTGCAATAGCAGGATTGTGAGTCCTAGTTTTATTTTTTATTAAGAATTTTTTTCTTCCAGTTTTATTGAGATATAATTGACAGCCAGCACTGTATAGGTTTAAGGTATACAGCATAATGAGTTGATTTACATACATCATGAAGTGATTGTCACAATGTTTATCATCTCATATAGGTACAAAATGAAAGAATTAGAAAAAAATTTTTTTCCCTTGTGATAACAACTCTCAAGATTTACTCTCTTAACATTCGTATATAACACACAGCAGGGTTAACTATGTTTATCATGTTGTACATGACATCCCTAGTATTATTTACCTTATAACTGGAAGTTTGTACATTTTGACCACCTTCATCCAATTCTCCCTCTCCCTACCCCCAGCTTCTGGTACCCGCAAATCTGATCTTTTTTTCTATGAGTTTGTTTGTTTTGAAGTATAATTGACCTACAACACTATGTTAGCTCCTGTTACACAATATAGTGATTCAATACTTCTGTACATTTCAAACTGATCACCACAAGGAGTCTAGTTACGATGTCACCATACAAAGATATTACATAGTTATTGAGTAAGTACTAGTTTTAGGTGTTGATGTGAGATTTTCTCTTTTTTTTGTACTTATCAGGCATCTTAGAGGTATTTGAGAGAGACTGTGTTGGAGCTGTCATGTAGGTGCCATTTTAAACCAGGTTGATATATTTTATTTCTAGATATTTAACCTTTATTCGTTATTTGTAGTATTAGAACAAACTGAAATCAAGAACCGTTTCCAAATGGCACTTTAACCCCACCCCAGTTCAACGACTTTTTATGATAACTCTAAAGTAGCTTTTACATAATCAAAAAGGCCAAATTATATTCTGCAGACTTTTTGTACACAATTTATTCTATTCCAATCATTTGGAAATTGATAATCCCAATATAAAACAAATGACATCTTTCTGTTGACAGGTTACAACGCATTTACTGCATTTTATTTTAATAAAGGCCGCGGTAAGAAGAAGGGAAAATTTTATCTACCAATTTACTTCATAGTACATTAATTACAATTAACACTGAACTGAAGTGATACCTTGGTAATTTCATGAAGAATTTCACATTTTATTCAGGAAGGGAAGTGAGAAGCCTCAATTCTTCATGTTTGCAGGATTCACTAATTTATACATGTTATAGTTAAGGGCACTAACGGTGCTTATTGCTGCAGTTCAAGACAGAGGCCAGGGATTTATGGCAGAAATCTTGCCCAAGCACCACTTGATCTAATCTTACACGTTTTTCCCTGCCTTCTCTGACCAAAGTTTTGACCCCTGATGATTTAAAAGTAAAATGATCTTACTTTCTCCTTTTGGAGAGACCGAGGAGATCTAGGTTTAGCTCATTTGAGGCAATGTGTTCAAAGATATAAGTGGAGTCCCAGAAACAATGGTCCAAATCCAAGAGGCTTTGGGTCAAAAGCTCTTCTATGTTCAATCTTCCTCGTAGGGTGAAATATAAATGGGAACCGAGACACACAGCACGACATTGCAAAACATGAGCTAAAACATGCCTCCTTGGGTCCTGCCACTCCTTAGATCACAGCAGTTAAGTCTGGCCGTCAAACTTCTGTGGAAACTCACACTTGTCTGGAGGTGCTTGTTCAACAAGCATTTCGTCTTGCCATCATTTACATCCGTGCAAAGCTGAAGAGCAGGTAAGGAAGGAGTGAGGTTGGCAGGGTTGGGGGATGGGAAGGAAATAAATAGCTTAGATGTTTTACACCTCTGAGTTCACGGGTAGATGCTGATTGGAGCTGGGACACGAACACAATCTCCACATCCATAAGTCAGACCTCTCTAAACATGGGTTTAATCCAACATAGGGAGAAGCCGAATTATTTTGCTGTAAAAATAAGCCCTTAACAACACACAGTTTGCAATGACGTTGACCCTGGAACAACTCGGGGTGGATGGGGGTTAGGGGCACTGACCCTCACACAGTCGAAATCCACGTTTAAGTTATAGGCGGCCCTCCGTCCCCTGGGTTCCTCTCTGTTCACGGTACCACATCTGAGGATTCAACAACTGCAGACCGGGTAGTATTGAAAAAAATCCGTGTCTTAAGTGTTCCCAGACAGTTCAAATCCCGTGTTGTTCACGGGTCAACTGTATTTCCTATAAAAGACCAAAAGCAGGACTTCCCTGGTGGTCCAGTGGTTAAGGCTCCATGCTCCCAATTCAGGGGGCCCTGGTTCCATCCCTCGTCAGGGAACTAGATCTCACGTGCATGGCACAACTAAGAGCCCGCATGCCGCAACTAAAAGATCCTACATACTGCAACTAAAAAAGATCCTGCATGCTGCAACTAAGACCTGGTACAGCCAAATAAATAAATAAATATTAAAAAAAAAACAAACCAAAAGCAAGCAGAAGAGTGTGCTTCCCTTGAGTAAAATGATCTTAAGGATGCTGAGTGGCACCTGAGGCTTACGGGTGATGAGGTAAAGCCTGTTAGCAGAGCTGCCTCCACAAGCGTGAAAGGGTTCCAGCCAGCTTGTTGTCAGAGGGGCAGAAGGGCCTCATCAATGGGGAGACTCACCACTGAAATGGCTGGACATGTGCATCCATTGGCCATTCCTCTCTGCTGGCCCTTGGCTCTGCTCAACTCTACTCCAGCCCAGAGTCTCAACCATTGTATTTCTTGTACCTTTCTTGCCTCTGACCATTGCTCTGAGCAGTTGAAGAGAGGACCTTTAACTGCTCTTTGTGTTGCTAACTTCGCTGCCTATTTCTTGCTCTGTATTCTCCAGCTCTTCTGCTACGGGGCAACCAGAGCCTTTCACATCCTTCCTGGTCTGGACGCCCCTGACCTCGGGACACCACTCAGATGCTCTCATCCATCACAGCCTTCCCAGCAGAGCTTACGCTTTCGTCTTCGGCAAAATGTTCAGCTTCTTTGAGGTTGAGTGAAGAGTCTCTCTAGCAGTGGTTCTTGTTCCGTTTCTGTTGACTCAACACTGCCTAGGGATGTGGGCAATCACATCAGTAATAGTGTCTCCCCAATCCAGGGATGCTCAGTAGGAGAGAATGGAGGAGAAGTTCGCACAAGCCTCCATGAGGGGGTACCAAATTCCCTGTGGTGGGAGAAAAGTCTTAAGGTAAAAAAGTTCCCCTCCTTTGCCAGATGCTTCCGCTGTATCTTGAGGGCAGCAAGCCTTCTTTCCAGTACCCACATCTCCTTGAGGAATCATGGCTATATAAGGGCTAAAGGAAAGGCGTCTTTCAGCGGAGCGGGCCAGCATCTCACATTGCTCCAACAGGAGCCAGAAAGGAAAGAAACCAAGGGCTATAGTTCAGAGCTTATCTGGAGTCTCCCATCAGCACAGGACACTCAGAGTATGTGTGTCGTGGTCCTAGTTTTTTTTCCCCCTCTGTCCACAATGAGTGAAAGCCATTGAGAGCAGGAGTGGTCAATCACTCCTCACAATGCCACCTCAATTGTGATGAAAATGTATTTTCCCTGCGTTCTCTTGCTGTAAGGGAGACCTTTCTTCTTGCCACCCACACCGCTGAATTGTCATGGGCCTCGGGGCAATCATCTCATTATATCTCTCCTCTCTTCTCTAAGATGAAATTTGCATCGTGTGATCGACAGTGTAAGGAGATCCTTGGGTGGCGGTTGGTGGTACTGTTCTCTCCTTGGACATCCTCTTAGGCCTTCAGGTCCATAAAGCATATTTCTGGCTGTAACTGACAGTTTATTAAGGTTGTTATCAGCTCTAAGAGGCTAATGGAAAAATTATAATTCTGTATCCATAGTCCCACTTTTCAGAGAGAGAGAGTGGGTATCCCACAGCAGTGCCATTTTTCAGAGTCAAAATCAGTCATGTGATACAATATACCCTCCCAGACAATAGAGGGGAAAATGCTAAGGCCTTAATGCTCTTTGGATCAGAACATAAATCCAAACCCATGATGCTGCCTTTAGCGTTTCATTTCAGCAAAGCACAGCTAATATTCAGTTTGGGAGTTTCTAAAGCCAGCATATAGTCATAGGTATTTGGAGAAAGCCATGAATAAATGGCAGGATAACTGCGGCGTATTAGATAAGAGAGCCTGGCTAAGGCAGCCTACTGCTTATTTAAGGCATGTTACGTATCTTGTCTTTTATTCTAAAAACCAAAATGTTGTCTGCAATCATCAGTAAAGTCTACTTACTATAGATATATGTTATCAATAGACGTATTGAAAGGGATTATTTAACTATAGACTTTATAAACACAGTAGACAGCATTAATTCATAATGACTAAATTTACATATGAGTTAACTATATGTGGTTTGCCTTATCATAAACTCAATCAAGCATAATTACATAAAACTGTATACACTATCTATTTTGGCTCGAAGCGTTAACCTCAAAATCCTCCACAGTAGAAATTATTGAAATCCTTGTCCAGCTGTGTCTAGGGAATTGGTTTCTGTTCTGATGTTGTTTGCTCTTTCTGGACCATGGTCCGCAGATGCCCTTGTTTGTGGCTCATACTGGTTTTATATCAAGGCCTTCGTATTACTGACGGGGAACTTTTACTCTCTGTTAACTGCAGTGGTTCAAAGTTCAGATTTTCGGTCTTGAAAATTGATCAATCACAGCTTAGAGAAGTTATCTTCCAATACTATTTGAAAAGTGCCTGTTACTAGTCACATATTGCTCAAAAAAGGCGTCGCTCTATATTTTTGTCATTTGCCAACTTTTTGTTTCTCTCGAAATGTTTTTTAACTGCTGCCTGCAAATTTTTTCCCACAGGCTGCCAAGCAGAAGGAGGAAAAGACAGAGTGATGGGAGTTGGGGAGACAAGTTTTATAGCCTCTGGATTTTTGGTGGGAAGAAATGCATGTGGTTCCAATATGAACTGAAAAAGCCTCAGCTTTTGAGAAGGAGGCAGAGATGCCAGGAGCAGTATAATTAAAAAGAGCTCTGGCTGCAGATATCCTGGATTTTACTGTTTAACCATTTCACACCCCTTTTTGGGCAGGCTGCAGAAACGTCTTTCAAAACAAGCAGAAAGCAATCTGGAGTTCTGGCTCTTAAAAGAGCTAGCAAACAGAATTTGAAGAGTATGGTAAAAAATTTAAAAGGATTGGAGTTTAAAGAAGAAAGTGTTATTCACTGTTGCCAAGTTTCAAGATGATTAACTTCCTTTATCTGCTCATTAATTTCCTGCAATGCAGCGCATGTATGTGACTCTTGGGTCAATCAGCCTGCTTTATACCCAATTCTCCTGGCAACTTTGTCTGCCTCCACCCCCCGCCTGCCTGCTTCTCCCCAAATTCTTAGCCAAAATCCTAAGTCAGATGCCTACCTAGTTCTTGCTTAAGATACGTTTCCCAAATTAGGTTCTGCAGAACCGTGTTCCACAAGCTGTTCATAATCGTGCTACACTGTAAACGGTATGGAAAATGCTGGATTAAATAAAGAGAAACAGTTCCTTGGCTTCAGGATTTCTCAGGATCTTTAATATGTTCACTCACTTTGTAACCTGCAAAGAGGGACACGTTAACAGTGTTTCCCAAATTTGTGTGATCACGGGGCACTATTTTGTGATCTGTTTGTGTTAATGTTAAGAGTTTTCAGTGCATCCAAAAGATGGTTTGAGAAATGCTGGCCCAAGAACATTCCCTCAACAGTATTCTCTAATATATCCTTACATGGTCCAACCCAGGCACTCTGAGGAATAAGTAAGGAATAGAAAACCAGTTCCTTTCTCTGCCTCTGTGTTGTAGTTAAGGGCCTGCATCCAGCCTGAGATCTCTGAGTCCGTTCTGGTTCCAGCTCTCCCATCTGCAGCTCCTCAGTCCAGCCTTCGAGGATCTGCAAACTTCTTTTTCAATTTTACCACCCGAGGTAAAGGTGAGGGGGGGATATAAACAGACAAGACAGTAACTGCATCTCTCAATATCATCTCCCTATACACGTTCAATATTCATTCCTTGAACCTATTCCTAGAATCTCCCACCTCTGCCTTTTTCTCATCCCACCCCCTTTACCCTGAATGTCCCTTCTTCCCATCTCACTTGTCTAAATCCAGCTAGCCCTTTGAGGGCAATCTCAAGTGCTACCTCTTCCAGGCAGCCTTTCTCCATCACCTCTTTCCAGAATTAAAAGTTGTCCTTCTATGTGGTATATATATATATATATATATATATATATATATATATATATACAATGGAATACTACTCAGCCATAAAAAAGAAGGAAATTTTACCATTTGCACAACATGGATGGACTTGGAGGGCATTATGCTAAATGAAATAAGTCAGGCAAAGACAGATACTGTATGCTATCACTTATATGTGGAATCTAAAAAATACAACAAACTAGTGAATATAACAAAAAAGAAGCAGACTCACAGGTATAGAGAACAAACTAGTGGTTACCAGTTGGGAGAGGGAAGGGGATAGGGGCAATATACGGATAGGGGAATAAGAGGTACAAACTATTAGGTATAAAATAAGCTACAAGGATATATTGTACAGCATGGGGAGTGTAGCCAATATTTTATAATAACTGTAAATGGAGTATAACCCTTAAAAATTGTGAATCACTGTATGGTACACCTGTAACTTATATAATATTGTACATCAACTGTATTTCAATTTTAAAAAAAGTTGTCCTCTTTTCTTTGAACCATCACAGCCCCTTGATTGCTTTTCATAGTACTTAATATTCTGTCTTATGTGATAATTTGTGTGGTTTCTCTTTTTGTGTTCTTTAATAATACTAACTTTTGAGCACCTACCACGTATCAGGTATTTTGTTAGGTGTTTTACATACCTCTTCTTTACTAACTCTGAAAAGTTAGTGTTATTATACCCTTTTTACAAACTGGGAAAAAGTTGAATGACTCGAGCATTCTGGTTGGTAAAAATGGCAATTTAGAAAGGTTCTTAAACCTAAACCTGAGTCTACCTGCCTCCAAAACTCATAGGCTAAAAGAATGAGCTGTGGTTTGCATCTCATTAAGGAGAATTTTTTTGTAAAGGTTTCTATCCACCCGACTGTATGATCCATTAGCACCAGAACCTTGATTATAATAGTGAAGTAGAATCTTAAAGGGGTTTTTAAACAAGGGACTTTAGAAAGACTTCAACAGGATTATGGAGAATGACTAAACCATTCTCTGTAATAAAAATTATAACAAATGTTTATACAACAGATTCCAATTCCAGTCGCTAATTCCTCTCCACCATCAATCAGTGAAATCTTAAGTCATTGTGGCCTTTAGCAAAATACTCAGTTTTGTTATGGATCCTCTTCCAGTGCCTATTTTATTCTTCTAATCTGATGCCATCTGCAGGGGAATAATAATAGCAACTTCTGTACCAAAATCAAAATGACGATAATGATAAAAACTATTCAGGGCCCACCATTGTGTTAGCTAGGTAATACATTAGTTGCTTTACATGTATTATCTTATTTGTCATAACTTTGATATATGTCCGTTAGCAGCCTTTTACCCACAAGAAAACTGAGACTCAGGGAGACTAAACAACCTGCCTAAAGGTCACACAGGTAGTAACGTCAGAGCTGAGATTGGGATCAATATCTGACTTATTGCAAAACCAAATTCTTTTATTTAGTGGTCTTCAGAATGGAGTATGTGCATGAGTGGGATGTGCAAAAACAAATTTTTCAAGGTATACAATGCATAGTTTCAATGAAATCAATTTCCAGATCTTCAACCCTCCTCATTGAGATATTCTTTCCTAGAGAACAGACCTGTGTTCACAATAGCTCTCTATATTCCTCACCCATTTTATTTTATTTTATTTTATTTTTTATTTTTATTTTTATTTTTTTAACATCTTTATTGGAGTATAATTGCTTTACAATGGTGTGTTAGTTTCTGCTTTATAACAAAGTGAATCAGTTATACATATACATATGTTCCCATATCTCTTCCCTCTTGTGTCTCCCTCCCTCCCGCCCTCCCTATCCCACACCTCTTGCCCTCACCCATTTTAAATCTTACTATGGGCACATTGCCCTGGAATGTAAAAAACTTCCCAGTGCCAAGCCAAAGGAGGGCTTCCTTTGATGGGTAATGAAGGTGCCATGAACCTCTAAGATCCTGTCTTTCTTGGTTTTACTCTTGTTTCTGATAAAGGTGGAGGGTGGCCTTCCTGTGTGGGGAAGTTCAGATTCAGATATAGGGTAGAGTGGAATGGGGGGGGGAGAAGTGACAATTTTGCTTAATAAATTTGTCTCTTTCATTTTCTGACTATTGAGAGTAAGTCTTGTAAAAGTAAAGCATTGATAAGAAATATTGAATACTTAAAATAGATTTCTTAAGGCATTTAAAAGTAAACGTTTTTCCAGCTATTTTCAAAGGAGTACTGCTTACTCCTTTATAGCTGGAAAGCAAGTCATCTCTCAACAACAATATAGGGGAGTGACATTAATTCCTGTAAATGTAACAGGAAGCTTTTTCAGGATACATTAACTAAACTGCATAGATAAAACTTTTACGTGATTTCTTTTTCAGAATTGGCCATTAAAACCTATATTATCAAATCATATTATTAAATATTTATTCCAGTTACAGTCAATCCTTGTTTCATCTTATAAAATGTTTAAATTGTTTTTAACTCATTAGCAAAAAATAAAATTATGTCCTTGTGGTGATCACGATTCATCTGACTAAAAAGTTGTCATCTCAATATAATTTTATGTTTTATTGTAATCAATACTTAGAAAAATATTTACTTTGTTTTCAACAATTGTGTTTTCATCAACTGTGTTTAACAATTATAATGATAATGCAACTCCCCCTAAATCTTAAACATTTAACACGTTAGGTCATAGAAAATAAAACAAATGTTAAATTTTCAATTAATATACATATTTTAATTACAGGCATGATGAGGTGATCAAAGAGTTTTAATCACAAAAGACTTTTAATCATAAAATATATTAGGATAGATTTTTTTGTATATGTGTGGAGAAGCAGAATAGAAATATGCATTCAGATAGAACAAAGAAACGTTAAATTTCCAAATGTTAAAAAAATGACCTATCTCATATTTTTAAAGTGAATAATTGTGGATATCAAAGTATTATGATATTATATTTCATTGGATAGTGTAACAGGTTTTTTAAAATTGAAATATAGTTGATTTACAATATTGTGCCAGTTTCAGGTGTACAGCAAAGTGATTCAGTGTATATATATATACATTTTTCAGATTATTTTCTATTAAGGTTATTACAAGATATTGAATATTGTTTCCTGTGTTATACAGTAAATCCTTGTTACTTATCTATTTTATGTATAGTAGTGTAATAGGGAAGAACAAATGTGACTCCATATTAGATCTGTTTCTTTTACTTTAACCTTTGTATTCTATTGCTTTTGCTTGGAGTTAAGAATGCTGCCTATGGCCTGAAATATACAGGATAGCCCATTCTCAAGGCTCTAACCTTTAAGGGTATAACACTTTCCCATTCATATAGAGATGAAAAGTTGCAGAGCAGAAAATAACATTTGTCTTTTTGGAGGTTTACAGGAACATCATGACCTGGCATACAGGGACAGCTGCAAGAACAAAGGAGTCCTACCCCAAGAACAAAGGAGTCCTACCCCAAGAACATCATGACCTGACATACAGGGACAGCTGCAAGAACAAAGGAGTCCTACCCCAAGAAGTCTGCAACAACCAACCATGTCCCTCCCTCACCTTGCCTTTAAAAATGCTTTGCTGAAACCCTTTGGGGTTTTGGGGGCACGAGCCACCTGTCTCCTTGCGTAGCCCTGCAATAAACCTTCTTCTCCAAAATCTGACGTTTCGGTTTGTTTGGCCTCTCTGTGCACGGGGCACACAAACTTGCATTCGGTAACAGTAGTTTGTATCTGTTAGTCCCAGACTCCTAATTTATCCCTTCCCCCTCCCTTTCCCCTTTGGTAACCATAAGTTTGTTTTCTGTGTTTGTGAGTCTGTTTCTGTTTTGTACATAGATTCATTTGTATTATTTTTTCGATCCCATATGTAAGTGATATCATATAATATTTGTCTTTCTCTGTCTGACTTATTTCACTTAGCATAATGCCCTTAAATTCCATTCATGCTACCACAAGTGGCAAGATTTCATTCTTTGTTATGGCTGAATAATTTTCCATTGTATGTCTATATCAAGTTTTCTTTATCCATTTATCTGTGGGTGGACACTTAGGTTGCTTCCATATCTTGGATATTGCAGATAACGCTGCAGTGAACACGGGGGTGCCTATATCTTTTCGAGTTAGTGTTTTTGTTTTCTTCAGATAAATACCCAGAAGTGAAATTGCTGGGTCATATGATAGTTCTATCTTTAGTTTTTTGAGGCACCTCCATACTCTTTTCTGTAGTGGTTGCACCAATTTACATTCCCACCAACAGTGCACGAGGGTTCCCTTTTCTCTACATCCGCCCAACACTTGTTACTTCTTGCCTTTATCATTGTGGTTTTGATTTGCATTTCCCTGATGACTGGTGATGTCGAGCAAGAGCCACTTCATCTTAGAAACACATTGCAAATGCTTTTCCCTCAGGGAGGACCTTCCTGACCTCTCATCTAAGTCAGATACTTTGTTATATCTGCTCACAGAAGGATGATCTTTCCTCCAGAACACTTAGTAAGTTTTAAATGGCACATTCACTATTAACTAGTTAGTCTCTCCTCATGAGATTGAAAATTCCATGAGATCCAAGATCACAGTTTTTTTGTTTGTCTGTTTAATCCCTATTTTATTCCCAGCATCTAGTACAGTGCCTGGTACATGCCAAATGCTCAATAAATACTTGTTGAATGAATGAGTGAATGAATGATTGAAAGAATAGTGAATCTGTCCTCTCTGGAACAGTAGTTCTTAGCCTTGGCTGAACTGTGGCATCACTTGGGGAAGTTTTAAAAGGTACTGATGCATGGGTCTCACCCCAGAGCTATTTAATTTAATTGTTCTGGATTGTGGACTCAGCGTCAGGATTTTTAAAAGCTCCTTAAAGCTGGAGGATAGATGGAGGATTAGAAGAGTTGAAGTATGTGTGGATGTCGATGTGAAGTATGTGAGCACATGCGTATATGTGCATATTTACACATAGGCACAGTTACACCTTTCAGGAGGGTTTGGAATATGTTCAATGGGTCTGTTTCCCAGAATAGCACTTTGGGGAAAACATTTTTAAACAGAAAAGCACTTCAGCCTCTTTTACTCAAATTCAATTTCTTAGGTGGCGGTAGAAGTTGACCTCTTTATTGCTTAGACTAAAGCAATTCTGAGCTCCCTTTCGATCTTGAGAGCCTAAACTTAAAACATTTTTTTTATGTTGCCGCCAAGTAATGACAGTCAGGGTATTAAGCTGCTTTTATTTTTTAGGTAGAAGAACTATTTTCAGCTCTGGAATCAAGGGTCTGATTTGCAGTTAACAAGCCTTGACATTCTACAATCCTTGTAGAAAATCTTCGTGTATTAAAATTCCAATCACATAGATTCCAGTGCTCTGTTTCCCCATCAAGATGCTACAGACCAGACTTCACAGCCAGTCCCCCTCCGACTACATTTCCTCAAATGTTTTCAGCTAGTGCATGGCCTGACATCAGTGGTGATTCACTAAGCTTGTGGCAAATCTGCTATTTGCTCTGTGATCCTTTCAGGTGGAGATCAGACATCTGTGAGTGCAATAATTTTTATGAGGCAGTGGCAAACCTTTCCAGCACCCAGCTGGTTAATACAGGCAGATTTCCTGTGGACTTAACTGCTTGGAGGTCAGATTCTTTCCCCCAAACACTGAGGCTTCCGTGCTATTTGCTGACTGAGGGCGCTGAAGCACTGCCCATCTCTGATGCCCTTACCAAGGACAGACAGGGGCAAACACAAGCAATGGTTCTCAGTGATTTCTTTAAAGCCCGGTAGTTGCCTACAAAGCATTCTCACCCACTCTGCTGTCTGCTAATGCATACGATACAAAGATTTCTGTGGAGCTTTACTTCCTATAATTTCTATTAGTAAATCAGAAGCACATTGAACTTGCTTTTTAAAATCAGATACTGTCTCCCCTCTTGAGATTTTAATCCAAACTCCTTCTTTGAAAGAATCACTGGCTTGTTGCAGTGCGTGCGTGTGTGTGTGTGTGTGTGTGTGTGTGTGCATGTGTGTGTGCGTACGGGGTGAGAGGTGACACTAGCCCACTCTGGAACAGGCCCATTGACTTTGGGCCACCTTGGGGCAGATCAGAACCAAGTGACTGTGATGTGCCTCTAGGCCGAGCACACACATCTCAGGCATGAATAGGACAGGACAGGCCTACACTTGACGCTGTCAGGTACCAAGGGACTCCCAGCTGTGACGGCAATGGGAAAGCTTGTGAAGTGCAGTTCTTTGTTCTGTGACATTTTGCATCTCTTCAATCTCTATTTTTAAATTCACTTGGAAACTCCCTTCTGTTGACCATTCTAGCTGCTTCATTATCCTTCCTTGAAGGGGTAGGGAGATGCAGTGTTTTTCTCAGAGTAATCCACCTACACGTACCCTCTTTAATGGAGTGTGGTTTTAAAGGGTGTCTCTTAAGAACAAGCTAACTTGTAGCAAATAGAAGTCCTTCCTGTTTCCTCTATCAATGAAGGGTTGTAACTTATGGCCTTTGGAGTTCAGCTTCCTTACCTCTCCCTTTGATTCTCCAATATTCATTTGTAACCTGATAATTTCCCCATGATCGGCCTGCGCCAGTGTCACCACCTGCTTCTCAGCGATCCTTCCTCACTTTCCACAAAGAACACCGAGATGAGCATTTGATTTGGTCCCTTGAAGTTGTATCTATCTGTCTTGTTTCCTCAAGTGGTGTGTACACTCCATGGAGGCACATTTCCAGGTCCCACGAGTGGGGGACAAGAAATAACCCAGAAGAGTAACAGGTGCAGAGCTTGTCCAGGAAACAAGCGTGAGCTTTGTTGGAGGATAGAAATCAGAGCTTAGAGGCCAGTGGGGTGAGTTCAAGGTTACAGGTTGACAGTGAGTCCTGGTGGTCAGGATTAGAGGGAACAAATCCAATAGAAGAGGGTTAAGGTCCTCCTGAGTAACCAGGGCACGTCTTCTAGTTTTGTAAATTTCAGAGGATTTGATTATCAGGGAGGAATCCTGGCTGAGGCCCTGGAGGCCATGCCCGAATGGACCCTTTCACCCCACAAGGCTGGGCTCTCTGTTTAGGTAGAAGGGGATTGGTCACAGTTATAAGCTATTGTCACAAAGGTGGGGCACCCCTGGGGGAAAGGCTGACTTCCAGTTCCTCCCTATTGATCTTATAATTTCTCCCTTCTCACTCTTAGAGGATTTCCTACTGCTCTTTTATTTAGCCATGAAAAAGCACTTACTGAATGGTTACTACGTGAACTGTTTATGCACCGAGAACACAGGGGTGAACAGGAGAGAAGCTTCCATTCTGTGCACTTGGGACAGTGAATGGGAAAAACTCAGTCCAGCCTTCCCTCCTGTGTGTCTTCTTTATTCACCCAGAACACTTGACGTCTGACCCTTCTGGTCACCGAATGTGTGGGGTTTCTTTTCTCCAACACCAAGAAATTCTCCACGATGCCAGCTGGGTGTCCTCAATTTAACTCACTTCTGTCACTCTCTTCCCAGGGACGGCGTCAGATCCCACACGCTACAGTCTCGGTCTCGTGAGGCTGCACCCTCCCCCCTCCCTGACTACAGATGCCAGTCACAAGTAGTAGGTCCCCAGGTTACCCACAACCTCTGTCCCACTTGGCTACAAACCATAGGTTCCCATGACCCCTTTGGATTTGATTAACTTGCTAGAGCAGCTCACAAAACTCAGGGAAACATTCACTTAAGTTTACCAGTTTATTAAAGGATGTGATAAGGGATACAGATGAACAGCCAGATGAACAGATGCGTAGGGCAGAGAGGGTCCTGATCACGGGCGCTTCTGTCCCCATAGAATTGGGGTGCATCACACTCTCATACATGGATCTGTTCACCGACCTGGATGCTCCCGGGGCTCAGTACTTCGGGGATTTTGATATGGAGGATTCCTCTTGTAGGCACAGTCAGCTATTAACTCCATTTCCAGGCCCTCTCCTCTCTCTGGAGAAGCCCTCGGAGGCTGGGCTAAGAACTTCAAGTTTCTAATCATGGCTTGATCTTTCTGGTGACCAGCCCCCCGTCAGGAGCCCACCCAAAGTCTCCTCATTAGAACAAAATACGTTCCTCGTGTTCTTATCACTTAGGAAATTACAAGCGTTCTAGGGGCCCTGTGCTAGGAACTGGGGGCAGATTATATATATTTTATTATCTTCCAGAAGGACTGATAAAAAGTTGCCATTAGCCACAGGCAAAGAATTGGGGTTTTCTCCTTCATGTGAGGGATGCAACCAGCCCCACGAAGACAGCTCTGCAGGGCTGGAGCTCGATGGACTCAAGCTGAGGGGAGCTGGTCCTGGGCTTTAGGCTCTGGGAGGCCCTCCAGCAGCTGGTGACGCTCAGCTGTTGGACTGGAAAGTGCTGCCAGAAGGTCCTTTTGCCACTCTGGTGAGGGTTTTATACCCTCTGGGACCCCCCAACTGTGCTGGAGGCTGTGGCAGAGGCATGTCTGTCCACCAGGAACGGGTGGCAGGGACGCCTCAGGAGAGCTCACTGCAGGACTGAGCGGGTCTAAGTCCAGTGTCTCAGAGTCTGCTTCCCAGGCATATCGTCCCCGCAGCAGACCGAGGCTTTCCACCTGCCTGAAGTAAACGAGGCAACACACGGATGAACGATATAATGTCAGGTAGAAACCAATGTCACTGGAACATCCAGAAGGGTAAGGCAATCATGAGGGAAGGATTAGTGGCTATTTGGGGTAATCAGGGAAGAATTCCCTGAGGAGGTGACATTTAAGCGGAGGCCTGAAAGGACAGAGAGATGGAAGCGAGAGATGGAAGCAAGGGAAGGGCTGGGGAAGAGACTTCCAGGCAGAGGGAAAGGCAAACTCAAATACCCAGAGGCAGGAACTAGCTTGGCGGGTGGAAGACAGCCGGAAGTAGGGGGAGGTGAGAGGGTTGTGGGAGGAGGGGGTGGGGGTCAGGGAAGTTGAAGTCCCAGACGTCGGGAGGGGCCAGATCACAAGAGGTCTCGAGGCCACAGTAAGGAACTCTTGCGCCCTTCCTTAGCAGCTGAGCACGGGCAGGAGTGTGAGGGCCGCCAGAGCCACCTTTGCCTCTTGTCAGGGGGAGCTGAGGCCAAGGGTGTGTACGCAAAGACCAGCACATCCTTGGACAGGGAAAGCCATGGGGTCACTCCTTGCTGGGCTTGGCGGTCGACCAGCCAGGCAGAGGATGAGGCTTGAGCTCCATGAGGCTTGAGCTGCCCAGGATGTTTCTGAAAGTCTCTAGAACCTGACCTTGTGTAACTAAGCCCCTGTCCTTTGTTTAAAAGGAAAAGGCCAGGCGTCTTTGTTTTTTTCATTCAACCCAGGGATTCAGATTTTACACTGGGCCCACCTTTTTTTTTTTTTCTTTAACCAGGTATGCCACTGTATATTATGGCTGTGGAAGACACACAGCTCTCAAGCTTATGTACTTAAAATGTATACCCCATCCTCTGTCTCTAAAAGGAATTAGATGATATGAAAGTTTGAGGAGTGGAATCATTTTTAAGGGAAGTCATGGGTATATCTTAGACAAAAGCAACTCTGTGAGACTTAAAGAACTAGAGGCAGAAAAATGCCCCCAGAGATCAACTAGAGTTGATCTGGAAGGTTCTACGAGTTCAGTAAGGCATTTTGTGGGGCAGTACCAGCCTTATAAACCTGCAAGTACCAATAGCCCACTCTTGCTAGACCTACGTAATCCCAAGTTATCACTAGCTGAATGTTCTCACGTGGCTACCTCTATATAGTTTTAGAGATCTGCTGAGATTGGAATTAATTCAGCTCTCCTTGAAAACACATGTTTGTGGGTCAAAGGTCATTCAAGCAGGCAACGGAATCATAGAACCTCAGACTCCAGAGTCATCTAATCCAAATGCCTCTATGAATTTATTTCCTCTACAATCCTTTTCCCAGATAGAATCTGAAGGCTATCTGCTTGAATACTGACAGGCTGCTAGCTTTCTTCACAAAGCAGCCCATTTTTTTGATGTTGGCTTTAGTCCAACTTTCCCAAGTGTGTTTTACAGACACAACTCCTTGCTTCAGGAGGTGTTAACAGATGAGTCATGAAAACTAAGTTAATAAATAAAATAGAATTTGATTCTGTCGGGGTCAATTAAGTTTGGGAATGTTCTTCTTGGAGAAGTTTTAAGCATACTCACACATTAAAGGGTTTGAGGAATCCAGCCAGGAAGAAGCCCATTTACTTTGTCTAATCCAGAGATTCCTAAATTTACCCCATGGTACATTCTAGTAACATCCAATGGGAGAGTAGTCTGTGGAGAAATAATCTGGGGGAAAGCTGTCTTCATGGTTAGAAATGACTTCATTTATTGAATAGAAATCAGCCTCCCTATAACTGTCACCTACTATTTTTAATTCTTCTCTCAGGAGTTACATGAATAAGTCGAAGCCTTCCTCCAAAGGTCAGCCCTTTGGCTACAAGAAACTTCCATGTTCCTCAAAGGTCCTCTCTTGACCAGAAAACAAAAACAATACAAAACAAACAAACAAAAGTGAATACAGTTTTATTCATTTCAACTGTGCTTTCTAGAACCTCTCACCATCCTCTCTGGTTTGCCCCGGGCTCCTTGACATGGAGTGGCCAGACTTGGGCACACTTTTCCAGATACAGTTTTACAAATGTAAAAATACAGATTATTTTCCCCTTGATCTGGATGCCACACATCTAAAAACAGGGCTGGTGCAGATTGCATGAACTTTTAACGGAGGCCATGTCAGCTGTTGCTTCATTTTAATGTCGTGGTCAAGTCACAGCCTCCAGGCCTTTCCCCTTGACTGGTTGCCAAACCAGTTCTCCCCCATTCTCTCTTCACAGGACGGGTGTAAGGGCATACTGCTTTCTTGTCCTGTCCTCTCTCAAGCCTCACAAACAACCAGGGCCACTTAATTCCCAGTTGCCGGCTCTGTGCCTCTTTGTATTCTAGAATAATTTCAGACCTTCAGTGGAGAGGCAGCTACAGAGCCGAGATCCATCACTCTGCAGACTGAGTTGCTCAGACACACTGCTGACCTCACTCTGACTTGACCTCTAGGGACCAGGCCTCTGGCTCTTGCCTTCTCCTTTGAGACCACATACCAAGTCACTGTGTCACTGCCAGATTTCTTTCTGAGATCCTGTTCTTCTGGAAAAGGAATCCCACCTTGACACCCTTGGATACCTGGCTACTGAATCTGAAAATGAGCTGGGACCTCCAACTACGTGCAGTCCCACCTGACGCCCCCCGCAGCCTCCTCCTGGGCAGGCGTGTTAGGTCATGGTTAGACCTCTTCCCATGCTGGCCACACTTCTATCTCAAGGTCTGCCTGTCTCCTTGAAGGAATCCTGCTCTCTCTCTGCCATCTGTGGGCTTCCGTCAAGAATGGCAAATATGCAGCATACATGCTGCTCTCCCCAGCCCCTGCACATGTGGCAGGTATTGCTAATCAGTCTCAGCACTCTTTCCAGCACAGCCTGGAACTGTCTCAGGAACCTCTCTGACACTGGACTCCAGGTCACCTCACCCAGTCAAATGGAATTGTCCTGCAGATGGAAACCTATTTGCCATCCTGGACTATGTCATTTGCTTCTTACTCTTACCTTATTAGTCCTGCTTTGACTGTAACTTGTTAAAAAGTTAGTATTTTCATAACCTCTAGCCTAATTTGGGCCTTATGGATTCTGATATTTTCTTTTCAGGTCTATGCCCCTCTTTTGTGTAGGTGATGGTTAAGAGCACAGGCTCTGGAGTCAGACTGTTTAGATTCAAATCCAGATTTGGAAAACCTCCTGGTTGTTTGACTTTGGCCAGTTTACTTAACCATGTGAACCTTGGTTTTCTCATCTGTTAAATGGGCTTAATAACAGTACCTAACAAATACTGTTGTCTCAGGATTGAATGAGGAAATGTTTGTAAAGAGTTTTGCGTAGTTCCTGGCATACCTTAAGAATAAATGTCAACTATAGAGAACAGACTGGTGGTTGCCAAGGGGAAGGAGGGTTAGGGAGGGAAGGATTGGGAGTTTGGGATTAGCAGATGCAAACTAGTAGATAGAGGATGGATAAACAACAAGGTCCTACCGTATAGCACAGGGAACTAGATTCAATATCCTGTGATAAAGCATGATGGAAAAGAATATGAAAAAGAATACATACATATATGTGTAACTGAGTCACTGCTGTACCGCAGAAATTAACACAACATTATAAATCAACTATACTTCAATAAAATTTTTTAAAAATTTAAAAAAGAATAGGGCTTCCCTGGTGGCACAGTGGTTGAGAATCCACCTGCCAGTGCAGGGGACACGGGTTTGATCCCTGGTCTGGGAAGATCCCACATGCCACGTAGCAACTAAGCCCGTGCGCCACAACTACTGAGCCTGAGCTCTAGAGCCCACGAGCCACAACTACTGAGCCTGCGTGCCACAGCTACTGAAGCCTGCGCACCTAGAGCCCATGCTCCACAAGAGAAGCCACTGCAACGAGAAGCCTGCGCACTGCAACGAAGAGTAGCCCCCGCTCGCCACAACTAGAGAAAGCCCTCGTGCAGCAACAAAGACTCAATGCAGCCAAAATTAAATAAATAAATAAATAAATAAAAAGTAAATATCAACTAACAAAACCACACACAAATTACTTATACCAACCCAACTGAAATCATCAGTGGGATTGTTTGGAATTACATTATTAGAATTATATTTAAATTATTCTGGAAACTTTTACCTTCTATTACTATTCTATTACTATTACTTCTATTACCTTCTATGCTCCCCTTTAGAATTTCTGGTCATAGTATTTTACCTACTTTGTCTCTGAGGGTCTGACTTCTGCTTTCTGTGCCAACTATTCCCAGCTTTCTCTTTCTTGGTCCATGAACTCTGTCTGGTCACCAGGTCCTAAGGTATTATCTGCCATGTCAGCAAACAACTGGTGATGTTTGAGTCCAAATATCAATTCCTCTCTTAACTCCCTCTGCCTTCTCAGTGAGGCCACCCTAAAAGAGAGAGGAAACTTTCCTCAGGCAGATCTGTGCAATGTATGTGTAACACAAACCAAATGTTAGGACCAGGCCCAGCAACTCTGGAGCCCAAATATCAAATAGGAGCAAGACTTGAGGCACTTTCTCTAGAGCACAGGAGCCAAAACTTCCACATGGAGCTGGTTTAGACTGAGCTAATGGCAAGTGCTAGAAAACTGCATTATCCAAGGCTGGCTGCAACCATCTCTCCCTAAGTTGTTTTCAGAGGTCTTGGCACTTCCAATCAAGGGGTCAGATCTAGTGCACTCACCGAGGGCTCAGGAAAGAGATCACATTCTAAGATGAGGCTGGGAGAAAACATTAGTCAGCAGTTGTGAAAGAGGTTAGCAGGCCCACAGAGCTGGGAGCAAACGTTACTAATGATTCATAACGCCACCTCCCTCTCACCCACATGCCCCACTGGGCTCCTGGCCTGCTTGCTCGCTCGTTTGCTTCTTTCCTTCGTTCCTTCTTTCCCTCCTTCCTTCCCTACCTCCCCCTCCTTCCCTCTCTCCTTCCTTCCTCCTTTTCTCCATCCCTCCCTCCCTTCCTTCTTTCCTTTCTCCCACTATCAACATCCCCGACCAGAGTGGTACATCTGTTACAACTGATGAACCCCACTGACACATTATAGTCTCATACAGAGTAATTTCACTGCCCTAAGAATCCTCTGTGCTCCGCTTATTCATCCCTCCCTCCCCACTAACCCCCAGCAACCACTGATCTTTTTACTGTCTTTATCGTTTTGTCTTTTCCAGAATGTCATATGGTTGGAATCATTCACTATGTAGCCTTTTCAGATTGGCTTCTTTTACCTAATAATATACATTTAAGTCTCCTCCATGTCTCTTCATGGCTTGATAGCTCATTTCTTCTTAGTGCTGAATAATATTCCATTGTCTGGATGTTCCATTTTTTATTTATTCATTTACCTACTGAAGGACATCTTGGTTGCTTCTAAGTTTTGGCAGTTATGAATAAAGATGCTATAACTATCTGTGTTCAGGTTTCTGCATGGACATAAGTTTTCAGCTCCTTTGGGTAGATATCAAGGAGCGTGATTGCTGGATCACATGGAGAGAGTATGTTTAGTGCTGTAAGCAACTGCTCAACTGACTTCCAAAGTGGCTGCACCATTTTGCATTCCCACCAGCAATAAATGAGAGTTCCTATTGCTCCATGTCCTTGTCAGCATTTGGGGCGGTCAGTTTTCCAGATTTTGGCCATTCTATAGATATGTAGTAGTATCTCATTGTTGTTTCAATTTATATTTCCCCAATGACATGCAGTGTGGAGAAACTTTTCATATGTTTCCTTGCCATCTGTATATCTTCTTTGACAAGGTGTCTGTTAAGGTCTATGGCCCATTTTTTAAATCAAGTTGTTTGTTTTCTTATCATTGAGTTTAAGAGCTCTTTGTATATTATGGATAACAGTCCTTTGTCAGATGTGTCTTTTGCAAATATTTTCTCCTAGTTTGTGGCTTGTCCTCTCATTCTCTTGACATTGTCTTTTGCGGAGCAGAAATTTTTAATTTTAATGAATTCCAGCATATCAATTCTTCCTTCAGGATATCCTTCCTGTCTCCAATTCTAAGACAAGGTCAAGATTAAGAGAACACAAGCTGATTTACTAGAATTCTAGTCACTCCAGGACCTGGGAGAGGGAGTGACAGGCATTTCCCAGACTAACATGACATGGGCTGAGATAAAGAGAAGATAGACTCTCAGGCATCAGAAACTGGACCAAGAGTGGGCACTGGCTCTTGGCAATGCAGCAGAATTTTATGTCTCAAGGCTGAAGGATGGTGAGCGTGGGTGTGATTAATTCTGACTCTTGATTGTGCTGATGAGGTTTAAATACTTCCTACCCACGTCAAAACAGGGCTTCAGAGATGGAGAAAAGTCATGCCAGGTAGGAATCAAAGGTCTCTTGTTATGGGGGTAGGAGGGAAGCCTGAACTAGGAACCAGATTGGACCTACAACTATGGCCCTCTGACCCATACCAATTCATTCTGCTCTGTCCTGTTTGGCCTAACTGACTCTGGGAGGCAAGGGACATTTCTCAATGTTAGCCAACAGACTTCCGTCACTCCATCCCCCTCCACTCTCCAGATTGCATGGCCATGATTAACAGGCAGTGAGGACAAAGAGTCTGGGGACTCAGGTGTATTTGACAAAGTCAGGCAGGTAGTTACCTGGCTGGTAATGGAGGTGATGGAGAAGGTATGCTGAAAACCTGGAACTTGAAAAGCTGAAAAGATAAGGCAGATTGGGTAGGTAGAATGTGGCAACTCTGAGCTGTGTCTCTAAGGTCACAGTGGCTCAAAGATTCAGCTTCCACTGAGGCAGTTGTCTGAGGAACAGGGACACAAACACCAGTCCTAAGCCTAGGGCAAGAACTAGGTGCTCTTCTTTCGCCTTCCCTTCTGGCTATAGGTGGCCCTGGGTCCTTGGCTGAACAATTGCCAGAGGCCCATGGGTGCACCCTGCTTTTGCAAGAACAGGGATGGAGGTTCTAGCATAACTGGGAAGGTCTTGTGTGACTATGGCTAGACTAGATTAGATGTCCCCTTGGCCATGGAGCATTTTGTTTGCCTAGAACTAATATGTAATAGTGGGTCAATTACCCAGATGCCCTGAGGCTCTGTTCATGTTTGTAAGAGGTTGGCAGAGAGGCCCAATGGTGGGAACACAGGCTGGAGACTCTAGGAATTGGGGAATTTGACAAGGATGATCACAGAGTGTGGGGAGAACTAATGAGTGTCTATGAAAAGTTTTGAGCTCTCTCCTCTGTGTTAACACTGAGCATCACTGTTATTAAGGTGCTCTGAGATCTTCATATAAAGGTCTCTGTCAAGTTAAAAGTTAGGGGAACAATAATAAACACTGCTATTTGGAAAGGCCAAAGATAATGTAAAGGCATTGCTGACCAAGTATTTGTCATGATTCCACTCTCTGAGCTCTCTATATTAATCCAACTACTCCAGGGGAAATTTACAGCAAGTATTGAAGACAGGAATCTGAACGTTAACTTCTACGACTTAAAAATTCCTAGAACTTTCTCTTCATGTACATTAGTGGTCTTAGCTACTGTTGTTGATTAGCTCCTGATACACATGTACTGGAAATAATAGGTGTCCCCAAATTTCTACAGGGAATTATAAAGCAGGTCTGCTGTATCTTCTCTCTCTTTTAGGTTGAAAACCAGCTAAGAGTCCCCCCAGTTGAGTAATTAATTCCATTTTCAGTGCCTCTGAGCACTCCTGACACCTGCAGTCTCACTCTACTCATCTGAGACTGAGATCGTCTTGCTCCTTCCCATTTGCCCTCTTACAGTTCTTGGGCAGAGCTCATTTTGGTAGCAAATCTCCAAGAAGAGTATAATAGCTCAGGTGCTGGGTAACAAATCCCACTACTCTTCTATCCCTTGTCTCTGCTTTGAGAAAATCAAATTAAGCCAAGGCCTCTGCTTGACCAAGCCGCCCATCAGTGGCCACACTTCCTCACCAACTTCCTCTTGTAACCCCTGGGTCTAGTGAGGATGGCGTTGTGCATGGGGCCACCACTCTTCCTACTTGTATTCAATTTAACAATCACTTAACAGTAATTCATCTCTGGGTTTTGGGAAATGACTAAAATGGAAAGTGTCCTCATGGAGCTCATGACCGGACTACAGTTTATACCATCTATGGCTCTGGTCAAAGGTACACTCATGCTGGTGCAACCTGTGGGCTGCTACTGAGACCTTTTTAGCCAGTACTCCTGGAATCAGAGGTCCTACTTCGGGAATTTTCTTTTGATGTTTCCTCACCAGTGAGGACACTAACACCACCTGACTGTGCAGTAAATTTGTTCTAGACTTTCTCCTTCTTCTTTTCCTCTCAATCTTCATCCCAGGACTTTGATTTTGAATGCCCCCTGTGGAAAGCTCCCTACTGTGTTAGCTGATGGTTCACCCTAATCTGGGGTGTGTTGGGAGAGGAAGGGTTTAGAAAGTAGGAAGAAGCCTTCATATCCAGGGTCTGACTTGAAACATTAAGCCAGTTTGTTCTGCAGAAGCTCTAGTCAACTCCTAATCATGCCTGAATGTGGGGGACCCCAATGATCCCATATAGATTCATGGCAAAAATCTCGGCTGGTAATCTCCTAATATCCAGCCACCCACCCATTGATCCTTATCATTTAATCTCTTTACTGCTCCTGGGTTTCAGGCAAATATTCCTGAAGACATCTCCATTTCTTCTTCCTCTGATGAAGAGTCCTCATAAATCTCGTTAGCTGTTCTAGATTATAATGTATATTTTAAAATCATAGCATTGCTTATATCAACAAAGAATTAGAAACACCTAAATGCCCATTATAGAAAAGTGGTTACATTGAAACAATCTATAAAATAAAATAAAGAGCCACTTAAAAGAATGAATTAGAACTAGGGACACTGATATGGAATGGTATCATTGTCACATTGTTAAAAGTAAACAGTGAGTTTCACAACAGTATTTTAGTATGATCTAATTTTGAGAAAGGTTTGGATAAATGTTCATCAGTCTGCATAATGCAGTGACTATTCTGTAAGGGAGGTGGGTTCCAAACAGACATGTGCTTTCTGCTTGGTGTACTGCTCTATCGTTTGAATTTTATATCCATGTGTTAACTTTATGATTAAAAAACCCAACGCAACTAAAATTATACCAAAACATGGCAGGTGCTCCTTTGAATAAGCTATGGTTCACTGAAAAGTAGGCATGTTGAGTTATTATGTCAGAGACTCTGGATGAAAGCAACAAAAACCCACCTTAAGTGAGAAACAGGGATTTATTGGAAGGAAACTAAAGGAAAGATTGAGCAACCTGGCCTCAAGAATAACCCGAACTAGGTCAATTGCCAGGGTCTCATTATAGGAATGCATAGACCACTCCTATGGTTCTATGGTGCCAGGATCCATAGGACACAACCACTGGATAACCCAGCTATAACAGCCTTCAGGTCCCTGTGTCCCTAGTCAAGATTCAAATTCACAGGAAAGAGGGCCTGGTTGGCCAAGATTGGGTGTGTCTACCTGTGCAAACATGGTGGGTGCGGAGGAATGTGATGGGTACTCTTCTGGAATTTCATGCAACAGAAGGGGAATTCTTCTGAAGAAAGAGGGCTGCTGTTTCCAAAAGGTGAGATGGAATGTTGAGCAGATAAATATCAACAGATTTTCACTTTAGTGATTTTTCTTAGCAGTGGCATGAACTTTTTCTAAATCAGCCATGTTCTCTTGCCTACTGTGACTTCTAGCACATATTTTTGAGGAAAAATTAAATAGGAACTAGTAATGCTGCCTGTGAAAAAATAATGCAACTGATGTTAATTAGCTCATGAGATTTAAACCCCTGACACTGGCATCATTAATATTGTGTTGAACTGATCTAGTTAATCAGCCATGGATAACACACCCCACACACATGCTATCTGGGTGTCCCTGCTTCCCACATATCCAGCTGAGCAGGGCCATGCTCTAACACTCATGTCAGAGCTGGTGATGAGCTATATCCCAGAGTGCCCTACTGACTAATATCGGGCAGTGCTCATGAATGGTAATGAAATCAGGCAATTTTCACAGCTATAAAATAATGGGGTCAGACTACACAATCTACAAATTCTCATCAGGCTCTGACAATCATATACTTAATTTCTCAAAAGTTGTTAAGTTCATGATTCACAGTCACATTGAAAGTAAAATACCGTTCAGCATCATCAACCTTGGGTTCCTTTTGGAGTTTAATGCAATGGCTTCTTGGGATTAAATGTCTGAGAAATCTGCACATTTTCTATTGTGCTCCTTGGTTCAAAAAGGTATTTAGTCAGGATTTTCCAGAGAAACAGAACCAATAGGAAATAGATAGATAGATAGACAGATAAATGTAGCACCAGGAATTGGCTCATGTGATTCTGGACTCTGGCAAGTCCAAATCTGCAGTGTGGGTTGGTGCCTGGAGACTCAGGAGAGCTGATGGTGCAAATGAAGTCCAAAGGCAGTCTACTGAATTCCCTCTTGCTAGGGGAGCAAGAGGGAATTCTTGTTCTACTCAGGTCTTCAACTATTTGGATGAGGCTTACCCACATTATGGAGGACAATCTGCTTTACCCAAAGTTAGCCAATTTAAATGTTAATCTCATCCAAAAAATCTTTGATGTTGACATATAAAATTAAGCATCACAAAAGAATTAAGTAATTTTTTATTGTTTTCATCTTGATGAACTGATTTCACAAAGAGATTTTTAAAATTTTGTGTACAAGACTAGCTATGGGCTAATATAACCGAATTAAACTTAGAAGCTTTTTCACAACAAAGGAAACCATTGACAAAATGAAAAGACACCCTACTGGATGGGAGAAAATATTTGCAAATGATATGACCAATAAGGGGTTAATATCCAAAATATATAAATAGCTCATACAACTCAATATCAAAAAACAAACCCAATCAAAAAATGGGCAGAAGATGTGAATAGACATCTTTCAAAAGAAGACATACAGATGGTTAACAGACACATGAAAAGATTCTCAACACCATTAATCATCAGAGAAATGAAAACCAAAACCATAATGAGATATCGCCTCACCCTATCAGAATGGTTATCACCAAAAAGACCACAAAACAAATGTTTTGTGGGAATGTAAATTGGTGAGAATGTAAATTGGTGCAACCACTATGGAAACCAGTTCGGAGATTCCTCAACGAACTAAAAAAAGAACTACCATATGATCCAGCAATTCTACTGCTGGGTATATGTCTGAAGAAAATGAAAACACTAATTTGAAAAGATACATGCATCCCAATGTTCACAGCAGCATTATTTACAATAGCCAAGATATGAGAGCAACCTTAGTGTCCATCAACAGATGAACAGATAAAAAAGATGTGGTATATATATACAACGGAATGTTACACACCAATAAAAAAGAATGAAATTTTGCCATTGGCAACAACATGAATGGACCTAGAGGGTATTATGCTAAGTGACATAAGTCAGACAGAGAAAGACAAATACTGTATGTTATCATTATATGTGGAATCTAAAAAATGAAACAAACTAGTGAATATAACAAAACAGAAATAGACTTACAGATATAGAGAATAAACTAGTGGTTATCAGTGGGGAGAGGGAATGGGGAAGGGACAAGATAGGGGTTGGTGATTGAGAGGTACAAACTTCTGCATATAAAATAAATAAGCTGCAAGGATATATTGTACAACACAGGAAATATAGTCAATATTTTATAATAACTTTAAATGCAGTATACTGTACAAAAATATTGTCACTCTGTTGTACATCTGAAACTAATATAATAAATGAAAAAAAAAAACTAGCCATGGGCTACCTCTTAAATATTTGCCAAGTGCATCCACCTTTTTATCTCTCTGCCTATATTACTCTAATCCTGCTGCTGACCTCTCTCCCTTGGGTAGCTGCGACAGCCTCCAGACTGACCTTCTTGATTCCAGGCTTGTGTCCTTTCAATTCCTTCTCTCACATTGCAGCAAGAATAACCCCTCTAAAACCAAAAATAAATGGTATCTATACCCTGATTTAAATCCTCCAATGGCTTCCCATCGTATTCAGAAAAAAGTACAAACTCTTTAAGGTGGCTTCCCTGGCCTACCCTTATACTTCATTTATAGGAGTTTCTTGAAACTGTGAAGGTCTCTCCCAACTTTCTATTCCTGGTGGCTGCAACACAGCGGCTTCTCAACTTTTCCTATGCCCTTTTCCTCTTTTAGGTCCTATATTAAATGTCACTTTGTGCTGGATAATTTCCCAGATATTTAGTGCCCACTCCCCAGTTAGATTAGGTGCTCTTTATATTATATATAATTCACTCAAAAGATATTTATTGAGTCCCATTATATGCCAGACACTGACCTAGCTGCTGGGGATACCCCAGTGAAATAAAAAAGACGTAAATTCCTGTCATGCTATGTGCTCTTGCATTGTACTCTTCTATCTTTTCATAAATTATTGTTATGGCTTCTAATAATCTTGTCTCCTCGTGAGACAAGGATGACTTTTTCACACTTTTTTCACACTTGCACCTCCAAATACTACTGGACACAATAGCTCTTTAATAAGTATTTGATGAATAAATATGTGAATGAGCAAAGTTGTATAGTATTTTGTTGCTGACTTGCCCCCCTACCCTGACCAACATCCTGGTCCTGACTCTCCCTTCCTTTCTGCTCTTTTATAATTCAGATATCTAGTTCTCTAGTGTTATCTTCTCTTCCTTGTTTCTCAAAGTACTACTCACTCAATACTTACTAGTACTCTTTATTCACACTTGGGTTCTCGTGAAATAATAGAAAAATATATATATAGGTCTCTGTCCTCGGTTCCTGGCACAGAGCTCCTAAAACCCTTGTAATTTCCTAAGTAATAAGAGCACAAGAGCATCTTTTCTTCTACTGTATGGTCTTAGACCCTGGTTCCTGACACAGTACCAAAATCCCTTAGAATTTCCTGGGTGATAGGAATGTCTTTGTCCTAATGTGGCACAATATGTAAACTCCTGAATGGGAACTGGTCACCAGAAAGATCAAGCCATGATTAGAAACTTGGAACTTTCAGCCCTACCTCTCATTCTCTAGAAAAGGGGTGGAAATAGAGTTAATAATCAGTCATGCCTACTTGATGAAGCCTCCATAAAAATCCCAATGGTATGGGGTTTAAAGAGCTTCTGTGCTGGTGAACACATTCATGTACTGGGAGAGTGGTGCAACCCAACTCCACAGGGACAGAAGGTCCTGCACTTGGAACCCTTACAGACCTCACCCTACATACCTCTTCATCTGGTTGTTCATCTGTATCCTTTATCGTATCCTTTATTATACAATAAACTGATAAACATAAGTGTTTCCTGAGTTCTGTGAGCTATTCTAACAATGATTGAACCCAAGGAGAGGGTCGTGGGAACCTCTAACTTATAGCTGGTTAGTCAGAAGTGCAGGTGACAACCTGGAACTTGCAATTGGTGTCTTTGGGTGGGGTGCAGTCTCGTGGGACCGAATCCTTAATCTTTGGGGTATGTACTAACTCTGGTTAGTGTCAGAATTGAATTGAATTGTACAACACCCAGCTGGTGTCGCAGAGAATTTGTTGACGTGGGGGAAAACCCAAACATCTGGTATCAGAAGTACTATGTGTGAGTAAAGGAGAAAAACACAGGAAGAGTGCGCTTTTCTAACTCAGGTTCTCAATGGCAGAGGCCAATGCTCATTAGTCTCTATATCCCCAGAGTTTTGCTCATTACGTGGCATATAACAGGTGCTCAATGAATATTGTCATGAACTGTGAGTCAGCAACTCCCAGGAAGAGCTTGAAGTCTTTGAATTTAGCTGATTGGGGAAGGATGTTACCAAATGTAGGCTACTCTCTACTCTACTTATGGGTAAGTTTGGTCCTGCTGGCTTTGTAAAGATCAGTCTGGATCACTTAGGAATTCTTGGGATTTCTGGGTCTCTGGTGGGATGTAATTATTTGCTACTTGAGTAACAAAAATATTTCAGGTTGAAATCATATGAAATGAACAGTGGTTGTCAGTAAATGTGTCATATTTATCAGCTCAAGAATAAAAACTTATGAGAATTAATTTCTTTAGAACAACACTGTCACCCAAAGCAGAGTAGTTGCTGCCTACACATATTAAGTGTGTTTAGAGTTGATTTAGCCATTGTAATTTGATAAGGTTGGATTATTTTAGTGGATGAAAAACCACCCTTGATCTGAGGGCTCTATGTAGACGTATTGTTAAGTCATAATAATTTACTTGGTTTCCGAGCTTTGTGTCACTACATTCTTTTTAGAATAGATGGTACCATCAAAGCAACTTTCTATATAGATTTTGCTTTTATTTTTATCAAAGATCTGCACCAAGCCAATCTCCTTGTTAATTTCCCTCTGATTTTGACTTGTGCCCACCTCATGACTCACATTGCATTTCTAGTAAGTGGTTTCTTTTCTTCACTTTATTCCTACATATGAATGCTGCCCTGATTCCTCGTAACCTGTACAGTAACTTAGTTCCCCTGAGATAGGGCCCTTCCTTGCATTTCACTTCCCATAGCCCATTTCTTCTAGGAAATGGGATCTTCCTTTTTTTCCTAGTTCCCATGACTGAGTCTTTATTACTTGTCACTAGACCTCTTGGCACTGACAGCTCACCTACCTAGACATCTCCCTTTTAGGTAAAGCCTGACCTGCTGCTATCCCTGGGGTCTCTGGGATTTGGCATTCCCCTGCCTGGGTTATCTTACTGCCAACCTAACCCAGGTAGGAACATCACTTTCTGCTATTTAGTTCTTTACTAGGTTTGTGGAGAGACTTAAAAAGAGAGAGAGAAAAGTGGGGGAGGGAGGAGGGTTGGAGAGAGAGAGAGAGAGAGAGAGAGAGGTTGGTTTGTAAATAGAATATTTTCCTCTCACTGTCATCAGGTGACTAATAGGAAATGAGCTGAGGAGAGGCAAGTCTGAAAACAGCTGTGGTATCATCATGAACGCAGAAACAGATCATCTCATCTAAAATTGACCCACTTTGCTTGCAGAAGTTCATGTGGATCAATACTCTGAGACAAGACGTATTTCCTGAGATTTGCAGTTCCAGGAAGTCTCTTATCATCTGTACAAGCAAAAGAGCTGTATCAGTTTACTAGGGCAACTGTCATGTTTAACATCATATCAAGGTGGAAACTGAAACACTATCCTCTGCAGAGACGTGCATCAAATTTCTGCCATCTGAGGGTTCACTGATCTTCCAGGCCACCCATTCATGTGCAGGTATGGCTTGTACTTGAGTTACTGTTCTCTTTTTAAAGGTCTGTGCTGACCAAACTACACACTCTCCTTGAATCTTCTTTGTGATCCCAGGAAATATTAGTGAGGCTACTACTCTGCCATCCCATTTGAAAATAATTGTATTCACTTAACACCTTTTTTTCTTTCTGTGTTCAGCTCTAACTGGGCGGGCTCAAGAACTCTGGGCATTTTTGAAATCCTACAGGCCACCACCATTATGTGATAAGTAGCTACAACTGATCATTTACTGTGGATAGGAACGGTGGTGTGCTAAAATAACTACTTCAGTGAAACTAATAACAAAGCCCTGATTTGTAGTGCTGCCAATTTCCATGGTGTAAATACCCCTATCATGACCAGTTTCAAGCTACCAAAACTGAGAAGAGCTGAGAATGAGAGTTGGGAGGACATGTACAGACTAGGTTCTCACAAGCCAGTTTGTAGCACACTGTAAACATTTTTACAAATGTCATCTCCCTCAGTTCTTATTACATCCTCTTGAAGTAGGTACTATTATTATCTCCGTGCTATAGATTGGAAAAGGGAGGCTTAGAGAGATTAAGCAACTTTCCTAAGGCCACATACTTACAAAAGGGAAAAGTAGAGATTTGTATCTCAGTCTGTGCACTCCAAAACCATGCCCATTGATGGAGATAAAATCTCCTTGTATCTATTCATTTCATTCTTTTATTTGGATGGAGACAAGAAGAGTCTTTCATCTATAACACCTAATTTCCTTAACTTCAGAATGTTCCCCAAAGAGGTTCTGCCTTCCTACAGTTAGATTTAAGTAACTTCTCTGTTTCTCAGAGAAATAAAGATGATGAGTATACTTTGTGAACCTTTTCCTCTGGAAAGACAGCAAAGATGATAGAGGGATTCTTAGTGAGCATCTCTTTCTGGCTTAGGCTGACATTTTGTGACCCAGTCTCTTCCCAAGGGTAGAAATATCTTCAAGTTCTTCATGTGGTCTATTGATTCAAATTTAAATTTGATGGTACCATAAATTCTGCAATCTGTGTCTCCACTTGCCGTAGAAAATTCTCTTCTCTGAATGAAGTTTGTGTTTCACCTTGTGCAGAAATACTTACTTGGGGGACACACACTTGGTGATGGTGTTCACCAACAAGAAACATGCATACTGGTTGTTATATGCAGAAGAAAGGGCCTTATGAATCTCATTTAGGGACATACATACACTTTTACCCACTAGTTAGATCTTTGTAAAAAGTTAGTAGGTTAAAAATAAGTCAAACCATGGGTATAGAAAATGTCTCTGTCACGAGATCAAAGTTTACTATTTTTTCTCAGTGATGAGTGTGGAGAGGGAACTACGGTTTTGGATGATCTTAGATTTTTCTAAAAGTCAAATTTGTTGTGTATAAACAGCTTGAAAGAGGATACATAAGTTTGGAAAATGAATTCACAAAAGGACAAAAAAAGACAAGTGGATTCACTCATGCTAATGCCTCCAGATGGTGCTGAGCACAGAGCACAACCCTGACCTTGACATGTCTTGCATATGTATGTCTCACATTTCAGAGCGCAGCTGAACAAGCCTAGTGTGTTCTTGAAAACTTCACTGTCGCAGAGTAATTCTGAAGAAGTTTACACCAAAAAGGGAAGTTGGAACCACTTCCTCTCAGCTGGACCCCTGGCTCCTTATTTCACTGTGACTGTGACTTGTTGTTACTTTTTTAGCCCATGGTAAAGGGCTAAAAGTAAGTGCTGAAGGTCAGTGAGAGGTTGAGGGACTATCTCTGCATTCCCTGGAGATATACTGCATCTCGAACAGACTCCTTTGAGACCTCTTTCCCAGCTGCTCTTCTGGATTGGTAGCCAGTGTTTGCAGCCACCACTGCTAATCCTCATCCATTTCTATCCTATTGCTCTGGTCTTCAGCACTAGCTTCTGATGAACAGTTTCCATAGCAACCAGAGTAACACCTCCAGCCTGCTACCTCCTAACTCCAGAGATGAAAAGAGTAAAGGAAACATAAGCTAAGAGCAATTAATCTTCAATATATGCATTTTAAAAGAATTGCAGCTTAATCCAGAGTAATGCTGACAAGGGCTGATGACGGCCACTGTATCACATGTAGGCCATCATGATAAAGAGAAGGATGGTGGTGGACACTGTAAAGCAGGGAGAAGTCAGATTACACTAGCAGCAATCCAAATGTGGGTATATTTTATAAAGTGGTTGAATACAAGGTTGCTGGGTAGCTAGCTATGCTCACTCATTAGCTAAGCAACTCACAGGTGGCACATGGACCACTGTGTGCCTTACCAAGATCACAAATGTCTGTATTACTCTTTGGGAATCACTAGAACAATTTAAATCTTGAATGTTACATCTGGAAATGCCAGGTTCTTTGGCATACTTAACTTATGTAAAATTAACCTTATGAAATAACTTGGAAAAACACGTAATAAAATAACTGCACATTAAAAGATGCAATAAAAGCTTGTCTTTTCACAAGGAGAAAAGTAAAAGAATTGTAGTTTAACTACCAATAATTATTTAATACAGAAATCCAACTGAATGGTCATATTTTACCTTGCTTTGGATGATGTGTATTATTTCCTTTTTTGGCATCTCTCCTAGTTGATCTATTTTCTTCCTTTTGTTAATTGATTCTAGGAAGTAACCTAAAATAATGTTTCTCAAGCTGGAGGTTAGGAGGACTCTTGAAGAGGTCAATAGTCCTGATACAGTGAAAGAGCAGAGAATGGAAACCTTCAGGTTCTCAAACAAAAAGAACTAGCACTCTCCAGGATTTTCTGCCTTCAATTTTGCCAGCTTCCCAACTGACTTGCTTTTCTTTTTCTCCAAGAATCTAAGTGACATTAACTGATGATTGACAGGAGAAAGATGAGCAAGGTAACAGATAATGTGTAAGAAAGGATAATGGAGAGAAAGATGGTTTTAGACTACAATTTATTGCTGCCTCTCAAACTTTCCCTAATCACTGGAAGCTTGCGACTTATCTCTTTCAGAAACTCTGAACTGTGTACCACTATGACCTCTTTACTATCTGAGTTTTATTCATTCATTCAACTTATATTTATTCAAACTTTATGTGCCAGATACACAGAGAGGAACAGAACAGGCAAGTTATCATAGACAGTCTATGAGTATCTTAGCTTTTCTTCTTCAACTATTTGGTTTCTTAGGAATTAAAATACTCTCTGCCAAACCAAAATAAGGGCATGAAAGTGACCAGCCTGGCCAAGAATGACTAAGATTAGGAGTCTAGCTGCTCAGTAGGGTCAACAGGGTAAAGTCAGAAAGTATGTGGTGGAGACTGGAGAAGTCTGCTGGGGAAAGTGAAGCAGATATATCTCATGGGGTCAGAGAGGACACCATGGGTGGACAGCAGTGTACGTAAGCTCTAATCCTAGAGCAGAGGTTCTTTGCTTCTTGGCATTTTTACTGTTTGCTGCCTTTGGGTTGCCTTGACCTCACAGGCTTCAACTCCAGATCTACATCAGAGCTATGATCCTCACTGGGGATTAAAAAAGAGAAGTACCGGGATCATATTTTTTCAGTTTTATATTTATTATTTCATGCAGTTGTCTGTTAAAACAGTTAGGAGAAGAAAAGAATTAAAAGTATATTTATACAATTTAAAATATATAAATATTAATTTTTTAATATATTTAGATTTTCTTACATAATTACTTCTATTGGTGTTCTTAATATATGTGGATTCAAGTTCCCATTTCTTTTTGGCTCAAAAGGCTTCTTTTAGTATTTCTTACAAGGCAAATCTACTATGAATGAGTTTTCTTAGTTTTTGCTTACCTGGGAGTGCCTTTTTTTTTTTAACATCTTTACTGAGTAGCATTGCTTTACAATGGTGTGTTACTTTCTGCTGTATCACAAAGTGAATCAGCTATACGTATACTTATATCACCATATCCCCTCTCTCTTGTGTCTCCCTCCCACCCTCCCAATCCCACCCCTCTATGTGGTCACAGCACCGAGCTGATCTTTATTGGAGTATAATTGCTTTACATTGTTGTGTTAGTTTCTGCTGTATAACAAAGTGAATCAGCTATATGTATACATATATCCCCATATCCCCTCCCTCTTGCATCTCCCTCCTACCCTCCCTATCCCACCCTTCTAAGTGTTCACAAAGCACTGAGCTGGTCTCCCTGTGCTATGCAATTGCTTCCCATTAGCTATCTATTTTACATTTGGTAGTGTATATATGTCCACGCCACTCTGTCACCTTGTCCCAGCTTACCCTTTCCCCTCCCTGTGTCCTCAAATCCATTCTCTACGTCTGCGTCTTTATTCCTGTCTGCCCCTAGGTTCTTCAGAAGCTTTTTTTTTTTAGATTCCATATATATGCGTTAGCATACAGTATTTGATTTTCTCTTTCTAACTTACTTCACTCTGTATGACAGACTCTAGGTCCATCCACCTCACTACAAATAACTCAATTTCATTTCTTTTTATGGCTGAGTAATATTCCATATATATGTGCCACATCTTCTTTATCCATTCATCTGTTGATGGACACTTAGGTTGCTTCCATGTCCTGGCTATTGTAAATAGTGCTGCAATGAACATTGTGGTACATGAATCTTTTTGAATTATGGTTTTCTGAGGGTATATGCCCAGTAGTGGGATTGCTGGGTCATATGGTAGTTCTATTTTTAGCTTTTTAAGGAACCTCCATACTGTTCTCCATAGTGGCTGTATCAATCTACATTCCCACCACCAGTGCAAGAGAGTTCTCTTTTCTCCACACCCTCTCTAGCATTTATTGTTTGTAGATTTTTTGATGATGGCCATTATGACCGGTGTGAGGTGATACCTCATTGTAGTTTTGATTCGCATTTCTCTAATGATTAGTGATGTTGAGCATCCTTTCATGTGTTTGTTGGCAATCTGTATATCCTCTTTGGGGAGATGTCTATTTATGTCTTCTGCCCATTTATGGATTGGGTTGTTTGTTTTTTGATACTGAGATGCACGAGCTGCTTGTATATTTTGGAGATTAATCCTTTGTCAGTTGCTTCATTTGCAAATATTTTCTCCCATCCTGAGGGTTGTCTTTTGGTCTTGTTTATGGTTTCCTTTGCTGTGCAAAAACTTTTAAGTTTCATTAGGTCCCTTTGGTTTATTTTTGTTTTTATTTCCATTTCTCTAGGAGGTGGGTCAAAAAGGATCTTACTCTGATGCATGTCATAGAGTGTTCTGCTTATGTTTTCCACTAAGAGTTTTATAGTGTCTGGACTTACATTTAGGTCTTTAATCCATTTTGAGTTTATTTTTGTGTATGGTGTTAGGGAGTGTTCTTTCTTTTTTTTTTTTAAAGATTGCACAATTTTATTAATTAATTAATTTATTTTTGGCTGTGTTGGGTCTTGGTTTCTGTGCGAGGGCTTTCTCTAGTTGCGGCAAGCAGGGACCACTCTTCATCTTGGTGCGCAGGCCTCTCACTATCGCGGCCTCTCTCGTTGGGAGCACAGGCTCCAGACACGCAGGCTCAGTAGTTGTGGCTCACGGGCTCAGTTGCTCCGTGGCATGTGGGATCTTCCCGGACCAGGGCTTGAACCCGTGTCCCCTGCATTGGCAGGCAGATTCTCAACCACTGCGCCACCAGGGAAGCCCTAGGGAGTGTTCTAATTGCATTCTTTTACATGTAGCTGTCCAGTTTTCCCAGCACCACTTATTGAAGAGGCTGTCTTTTCTCCATTGTATACTCTTGCCTCGTTATCAAAGATAAGGTGACCATATGTGCATGGGTTTATCTCTGGGTTATCTACCCTGTTCCATCAATCTATATCTCTGTTTTTGTGCCAGTACCATACTGTCTTGATTACTGTAGCTTTGTAGTACAGTCTGAAGTCAGGGAGCCTGATTCCTCCAGCTCCGTTTTTCTTTCTCAAGTTTGCTTTGGCTCTTCAGGGTCTTTTGTGTTTCCATACAAACTGTGAAATTTTTTGTTCTAGTTCTGTGAAAAATGCCTGTGGTAGTTTGATAGGGATTGCATTGAATCTGTAGATTGCTTTGGGTAGTATAGTCATTTTCACAATGTTGATGCTTCCAATCCAAGAACATGGTATATCTCTCCACCTGTTTGTATCATCCTTAATTTCTTTCATGAGTGTCGTATACTTTTCTGCATACAGGTCTTTTTTCTCCTTAGGTAGGTTTATTCCTAGGTGTTTTATTCTTTTTGTTGCAATGGTAAATGGGAGTGTTTCCTTAAGTCTCTTTCAGATTTTTCATCATTAGTGTATAGAAATGCAAGAGATTTCTGTGCATTAACTTTGTGTCCTGCTACTTTACCAAATTCATTGATTAGCTCTAGTAGTTTTCTGGTAGCATCTTTAGGATTCTCTATGTATAGTATCATGTCATCTGCAAACAGTGATAATTCTACTTCTTCTTTTCCAATTTGGATTCCTTTTATTTCTTTTTCTTCTCTGATTGCTGTGGCTAAAACTTCCAAAACTATGTTGAATAATAGTAGTGAGAGTGGGCAACTTGTCTTGTTCCTGATCTTAGTGGAAATGGTTTCAGTTTTTCACCATTGAGAATGATGTTGGTTGTGGGTTTGTCATATATGGCCTTTATTATGTTGAGGTAAGTTCCCTCTATGCCTACTTTCTGGAGAGTTTTTATCATAAACGGTGATGAATTTTGTTGAAAGCTTTTTCTGCATCTATTGAGATCATCATATGGTTTTTATCCTTCAATTTGTTAATATGTTGTGTTACATTGATTGATTTGCATATATTAAGAACCTTGCATTCCTGGGATAAACCCCACTTGATCATGGTGTATGATCCCTTTAATGTGCTGTTGGATTCTGTTTGCTTGTATTTTGTTGAGGATTTTTGCATTTATGTTCATCAGTGATATTGCCCTGTAGTTTCTTTTTTTGTGACATCTTTGTCTGGTTTTGGTATCAGGGTGATGGTGGCCTTGTAGAATGAGTTTGGGAGTTTTCCTCCGTTTGCTATATTTTGGAAGAGTTTGAGAAGGATAGGTGTTAGCTCGTCTCTAAATGTTTGATAGAATTCACCTGTGAAGCCATCTGGTCCATGGCTTTTGTTTGTTGGAAGACTTTTCATCACAGTTTCAATTTCAGTGCTTGTGATTGGTCTGTTTACATTTTCTATTTCTTCCTGGTTCATTCTCGGAAGGTTGTGCTTTTCTAAGAATTTGTCCATTTCTTCCAGGTTGTCCATTTTATTGGCATATAGTTGCTTGTAGTAATCTCTCATGATCGTTTGTATTTCTGCAGTGTCAGTTGTTACTTTTCCTTTTTCATTTCTAATTCTGTTGATTTGAGTCTTCTCCCTTTTTTTCTTGATGAGTCTGGCTAATGGTTTATCAATTTTGTTTATCCTCTCAAAGAACCAGCTTTTAGTTTTATTGATCTTTGCTATCGTTTCCTTCATTTCTTTTTCATTTATTTCTGATCTGATCTTTATGATTTCTTCCCTTCTGCTAACTTTGGGGGTTTTTTTTGCTCTTCTTTCTCTAATTGCTTTATGTGTAAGGTTAGGTTGTTATTTGAGATGTTTCTTGTTTCTTGAGGTAGGATTGTATTGCTGTAAACTTCCCTCTTAGAACTGCTTTTGCTGCATCCCATAGGTTTTGGGTCATCGTGTTTTCATTGTTATTTGTTTCTAGGTATTTTTTAATTTCCTCTTTGATTTCTTCAGTGATCTCTTTGTTATTTAGTAGTGTGTTGTTTAGCCTCCATGTGTTTGTATTTTTTACAGATTTTTTCCTGTAACTGATAACTAGTCTCATAGCATTGTGGTCTGAAAAGCTTCTTGATACAATTTCAATTTTCTTAAAATTTACCAAGGCTTGATTTGTGACCCAAGATATGATCTATCCTGGAGAATGGTCTATGAGCACTTGAGAAGAAAGTGTATTCTGTTGTTTTTGGATGGAATGTCCTATAGATATCAATTAAGTCCATGTTGTTTAATGTGTCATTTAAAGCTTGTGTTTCCTTATTTATTTTCATTTTGGTTGATCAGTCCATTGGTGAAAATAGGCTGTTAAAGTCCCCTACTATGATTGTGTTACTGTTAATTTCCCCTTTTATGGCTGTTAGCATTTGCCTTATGTATCAAGGTGCTCCTTTGTTGTGTGCATAAATATTTACAATTGTTATATCTTCTTCTTGGATTGATCCCTTGATCATTATGTAGTGTCCTTCTTTGTCTCTTGTAATAGTCTTTATTTTAAAGTCCATTTTGTGTGATATGAGAATTGCTACTCCAGCTTTCTTTTGATTTCCATTTGCATGGAGAATCCTTTTCCATCCCCTCACTTTCAGTCTGTATGTTTCCCTAGGTCTGAAGTGGGTCTCTTGTAGACAGCATATATACGGTCTTGTTTTTGTATTCATTCAGCCAGTCTATGTCTTTTGGTTGGAGCATTTAATCCATTTACATTTAAGGTAATTATTTTTTTTTTTTAATAAATTTATCTATTTTATTTATTTATTTTGGCTGTGTTGGGTCTTCATTGCTGCGCATGGACTTTCTTTAGTTGCAGCAAGTGGGGGCTACTCTTTGTTGAGGTGCGAAGGCTTCTCATTGTGGTGGCTTCTCGTCTTGCGGAGCATGGGATCTAGGCATGCGGGCTTCAGTAGTTGCAGCACATGGGCTCAGTATTTCTGGCTCATGGACTCTAGAGCACAGGCTCAGTAGTTGTGGTGCACAGGCTTAGTTGCCCTGCTGCATGTGGGGTCTTCCCAGACCAGGGCTCGACCCGTGTCCCCTGCACTGGTAGGTGATTCTCAACCACTGAGCCACCAGGGAAGCCCTAAGGTAATTATTGTCATGTATGTTCCTATTACCATTTTCTTAATTGCTTGGGGTTTGTTATTGTAGATCTTTTCTTTCTCTTGTGTTTCCTGCCTAGGGAAGTTTTCAACTATAATCTCTTTAATGTTGTCCCAGACGTCTCTGAGACTTTCCTCAATTCTTTTCATTCTTTTTTCTTTATTCTGCTCTGTGGTAGTTATTTCCACTATTTTATCTTCCAGGTCACTTATCCGTTCTTCTGCCTCAGTTATTCTGCTATTGATTCCTTCTAGAGAATTTTTATTTTCATTTATTGTGTTGTTCATCATTGTTCGCTCTTTAGTTCTTCTAAGTCCTTGTTAAACGTTTCTTGTATTTTCTCCACTCTATTTCCAAGATTTTGGATCATCTTTACCATCATTATTCTGAATTCTTTTTCAGGTAGATTGCCTATTTCCTCTTCATTTGTTTGGTCTGGTGGGTTTTTACCTTGCTCCTTCATGTGCTGCATATTTCTCTGTCTTCTCCTTTTGTTTAACTTACTCTGTTTGGGGTCTCCTTTTCGCAGGCTGCAGGTTCGTAGTTCCCATTGTTTTTGGTGTCTTCCCCCAATGGGTGAGGTTGGTTCAGTGGGTTGTGTAGGCTTCCTGGTGGAGGGGACTGGTGCCTCTGTTCTGGCGCATGAGGCTGGATCTTGTCTTTCTGGAGGGCAGGACCACGTCTGGTGGTGTATTTTGGTGTGTCTGAGAACTTAGTATGACTTTAGGCAGCCTCTCTGCTAATGGGTGGGTTTGTGTTCCTGTCTTGCTAGTTGTTTGGTTTGGGGTGTCCAGCACTGGAGCTTGCTGGTCGTTAAGTGGAGGTGGGTCTCAACGTTGAGTCAGAGATCTCTGGGAGAGCTCTTGCTGATTGATATTATGTGGGGCTGGGAGGCCTCTGGTGGTCCAATGTCCTGAACTTGGCTCTCCCACCTCAGAGGCTCAGGCCTGACACCTGGCCGGAGCACCAAGACCCTGTCAGCCACATGGCTCAGAAGAAAAGGGAGAAGAAAAAGAAAGAAAGAAAAAATAAAATAAAATTGAAAAGTTATTAAAATAAAAAATAAAAAATATATATTATTAAAATAAATAAAGTAATTTAAAAAAAGAGAGAAGAGAGCAACCAAACCAATAAACAAACCCACCAATGATAACAAGCACTAAAAACCAAACTAAGATAAACATAAAAACCAGAAACTAGTCAGTTGCATACAGCAAACCCCAAGTGTATAGCTGCACCCAAAGTCCACCACCTCAGTTTTGGGATGATTCGTTGTCTATTCAGGTATTCCACAGATGTAGGGTACATCAAGTTGATTGTGTGGATTTAATCTGCTGCTCCTGAGGCTGCACTGAGAAATTTACCTTTCTCTTCTTTGTTCGCATAGCTCCTGGGGTTCAGCTTTGGATTTGGCCCTGCCTCTGCATGTAGGTCATCCTCTGGCATCTGTTCTTCGCCCAGACAGGAGGGGGTTAAAGGAGCGGCTGATTAGGGGGCTCTGGCTCACTCAGGCAGGGTGGAGAGGGAGGGGTACAGAATGCAGGGTGAGCTTGTGGTGGCAGAGGCCAGCGTGATGTTGCAACAGCCTGGGGTGTGCTGTGTGTTCTCCTGGGGAAGTTGTCCCTGGATCACAGGACCCTGGCAGTGGCGGGCTGCACAGGCTCCCGGGAAGGCAGGTATGGATAGTGCTCTGCTTGCACACAGGATTCTTGGTGGCTGCAGCAGCAGCATTGGCATTTCATGCCCGTCTCTGGTGTCAGCGCTGATAGCCATGGTTTGCGCTCCTCCCTGAAGCTCGTTTAGGCAGTGCTCTGAATCTCCTCTCCTCGTGCACCCCGAAACAATGGTTTCTTTCTTTTCAGGCAGTTTCAGACTTTTTCCCAAACTCCTCCCAGCTAGCTGTGGTGCACTAGCCCCCTTCAGGTTGTGTTCACGTAGCCAACCCCAGACCTCTCCCTGGGGTCTGACCCCTGAAGCCCAAGCCTCACCTCCCAGCCCCTACCTGCCCCAGCAGGTGAGCAGACAAGCCTCTCAGGTTGGTGAGTGCTGGTCGGCACCGATCCTCTGTGCAGGAATCTCTCCACTTTGCCCTCTGCACCCCTGTTGCTGTGCTCTCCTCTGTGGCTCTGAAGCTTCCCATCCACCCACCCCCATCCCCATCTCTGCCAGTGAAGGGGCTTCCTAGCGTGTGGAAACTTTTCCTTCTTCACAGCTCCCTCCCAGAATTGCAGGTCCCATCCCTATTCTTTTGTCTCTGTTTTTTCTTTTTTCTTTTGCCCTACCCAGGTATGTGGGGAGTTTCTTACCTTTTGGGACATCTGAGGTCTTCTGCCAGCGTTCAGTAGGTGTTCTGTAGGAGTTGCTCCACATGTAGATGTATTTCTGATGTATTTGTGGGGAGGAAGGTGATCTCCACGTCTTACTCTTCTGCCATCTTGAAGGTCCTCTGCCTTTATTTTTGAAGTATGGTTTTTTTGGTTATAGAATTCTGGGTGGGCAGTTCTTTGTTTTTGTAGAACTTTGAATATGCCATCCCACTAACTTCTGACCTCTACTGTTTCTCACGAGAAGTCAGTTGTTAATCTTATTGAGGCTCCCTTGTACAGTGAGTCATTTTTCTCTGGCTGCTTTCAACATTTTCTCTTTGTGTTTTGACAGTTTGACCATGATGTGTCCAGGTGTGAATCTATTGAGTTTATCTTACTCAGGATTACTGAGTTTTTTGGCTATGTAGATGAATGTTTTAAAAATCAAATTTGGGAAGTTTTCAGCTATCATTTCTTCGAGTATTTCTCTCTCTGTCTCTGTCTGTCTGTCTGTCTCTCTCCCTTCTGGGGCTTCTAGTACACGAATATTGGTTTAATTAATGGTATTTCACAGGTCTCTGATGCTCCATTTATTTTTCTTCATTCTTTTTCCTTCCGTTCTTCAAATTGGATAATCTCTTTTTATCGATCTTCAAGTTTGCTGGTTCTTCCTTCTGCCAGTTCAGATTTGTTTTTGAGCCCATCTAGTGAATTTTTCACTTTGGTTATTGTACTTTTCAACTCCAGAATTTTTATTTGGCTTTTTTGAAAAAATCTATTTCTTTAATGATGTTCTCTATTTGATGAGATATTATTGTAATACTTTCATTTAATTACTAAACATGGCTTCTTTTTATTCTCTGAACATATTTATAATAGCAAGTTTGAAGTATCTGTCTACTAAGTCCAACATTTGGGCTCTCTTAGACAGTTTTTATTGGCTGCTTGTTTTCCAATGTGTAGACTACATTTTCCTGTTTCTTTGCATTTCTGGTAATAAAAAAATCTGAACATTTTAGATAATATATTGAAGCAAGTCTGGATTTTGATCCTCCCAAGGGGTTGTTGTTTTTGCTATTTTGTTTGTTTGTTTAGTGATTTGCCTGGACTAACACAGTCTGTTCAGTGTGTGGCCACTGAAGTCTCTGATCAGATTTTTAAAGTTTTTAATTATTGTTTTTATGCTAAAGCCAGGCTTCCTAGCAGTCACTTCTGGTTCAGCATAGCTGGGTGGTTATCCAATGCTTGTGAGTTTACCTTAAACATCTGAGCCAGCAAGGCTTCCATCCATTGCCAAGGGATCTGTATGGGTTGGTGCACACATTCAAAGTTCAGATGGTTCATAATTCTATCTTAGCTTTCACTTTCTGCGTGCACAGGTCCTCATGCTCATTTAGGGGCCCCTGGGACCCACTTTGGTCTTTCCTGGGTGTGCATACAGCCTTCTACATGCACACTATCTTCCAGATCCCCAGGAATATGTTGGATTTTTTCATAGCTCCCATGGCTATCTTGTTTCTCCAGATATCCCTTAAAAATTTTTGGCTAGTCTCTGCTTATCCCAACCAGTACTGTAGCCTTAGGCAAATGCAATATTGGCCTTCCCAATTGTTTGTCACTAATCGCTTTTGTTTTTGACAATACCCTAGGGTATGGGATTTTTCTGGGGAGCTTCATATATGATCAGCCCCCTCCATCACATTGAGGCTTCTGGTCTTCATGGTTACTGTTCCATGGACCTAGGGGTGGGGTGGGGTGGGAATAGCTACAGATTAAAATGCTACAGACCCCACTATTCTTACTGAGGTTCAGTTGTTTTTCCTGAATTTTGATTTGTTGTATGCCTTTGGTCAAATTCTAGAGTTCTGAAATTGTTGCTTTTGATAGTTTTGCCAGTTTCATCAGTGCTTTTTCAGGGCAGATTTGCCAAGGTTCTTACTCAACCATTCTGGAAGTGCCCAGCTCTCTCAGCACCTCTGTTTGACACTTGGAACTAACATTAATTATAAAAAAAACTCCAGCCACAAAACTAAGTATGTTACTGGTTGAGATGATAGAAAAATAATTGCAAGCAAATAAAAGTCTATTCAGATAACTTAAAAACAAATTAATTTGATAAAACATAGGCAAGCAAGAAGTTTTATAGATTTGTCATTACGAAGTGTTCAATGACTAGCCTCCCTTTGGAACTCCCATACTATTCTTTGCATATCTCAATCAGTACAGTCACCAAATTGTTTCTCCACTAAGCTATGAGCACCTCAAAATAAGGGATTATGTTTTAATACTCTAAGGGGTCTCTCAATGTGTGGTCAGAGCCTACAGTAAATACTCTATAAATTCTTGCTCAATATTGTTCAACGCTGCAGATATGTTTTAGAGATGTCCCAAGGCTGAGGGCAATGCTAATACTGCCTAAACAGTGGAACAATCTGCATTTCATTTCCAAAAAATCAATATTTTGTGTATACATTTTAAAAATTAGTTTGAGTTGTTCTTTTATACTCATTCTGCAATTAATTATCCTTAACCCAATTTGGTATTGACTTCTGAGACATCTTTCTTTCAAGTAGCACATTCCCAAAAGAAAAGTGCTAAAACCAACTTGGCTAAATCTGTTATGTTTAACGGCCCCTCTGTGACATGTGTTAACTTCTGATGTGTGTTTGCAATAGCTTGAATAAATTATAGTTATCAACCATTTTGAGAACACCTGATATAAAAAGCTCAGAACACTTGTTAATTAGGAAGTGATTAATTGCAAAGTATTTAATATCACATTCTTTTTAGTATCAAATTGTCAATGTGCTCTTTGTTACTTCCGATAGCTCCCAGGTCCCCTATGGGATCACTTCTATGCTGAGTTACCACCATTGTGACAATCCCCCTGACTGTAGAAATACCATGGGTATTTCTTTCCCTCTGTTTTCTTCATCTCAAGGGTGAGACTGGCTTCCCCCCAATTTTACATGGTAGAACAAATTGCTACAGGTAATAAGAATTTATCAAAGTTTGAGGATAATGGAAAGGAAATAACCACATTGCACAGGTCCAGAATGTCTGGAGAGTCCTGTCTCAGATAGGCTGTTTGCCGCACATACAGCTAACATCTATGTAGTCATGGGGGGCTCACCTCCCACCTCTGAAATTGCTATAGGCATTTCCATGTCTCCTAGTCCAAGCTCTACTCATTTCTGGCTCTAAAAAAGAAAGGAATGTTTTTCTCAGGCCAGACTAAACCTACCTTCTAATTCCTCATTCCCTGACCCAGAATTGCTCTCTTTTCCCAATAGTAAGCAATCCAGATATCTATCTCTGTTGAAGGATTCTTCAACTCCACCCACCAGGATGTGGTCTAACTAATCCTGTGATCCCCAACAGGACAATCACAAAGAAGTACAGCACCACTACTATTTTTCAAAGCCTGAATCAGTTGGTCTAAAAGAAAAGCAATTATTTTATACAAATTATTTTTTTGCCCCTTCTCATTAAATATTCATAAAATCTGGAGGTCTGGTCCTACCAACCACCAGTTTACCTCATAAATTTGCTAAGTATTCTAGGCAAGGTGACTTTCTAGGAACCATGATAATTATAGACATAGTCAAGTTAAAGTCCCTTAAAATGTATTTTTTGAATGAGAGAAATACTTTCTGGTAATTAACTGTTGATGACTGTTGGGCAAAATTTGATAATCCTGTATATTGATATGGACATGGGGGGAAAGAGAAATTCATTACAGTAGGGAAGAGTTGGGGGATGTAGATCAGGGAAGACTTTATGGATAAACTGGTATTTAAATTGGATTTTGAGGGATACATTGGATTTCAACAGGTGGAATTTGAGAAGCTGGCATTCCTGACAGAGGGAGTAAACTGCATACACAAAGGCACGGTGATGAGCAAGAAGCCAGCAGGCTCAGGAAATGCTGAGGCACCCAGCTTAGCTACACCTTTTGCCATTAGGGAGAGAGGTAGAAGGAAAGGCTGGAAATGTAAGAAGTGGACAGTCATGGCAGGCTTTGAATATCTGCTAGGGATTTTGGATAACTTTTCTACAAAGAGGAGCGAGAAGGAAGTGGTGAGTTAACCCAGTAGATTACCAAAAAGGTAACTGGGGATTCTGTAGCCCTGTGGGGTTTTTGTTTGTCTGTTATACTAATGTTTTCCATGTCAACAACAAGTTCTCTAATAAAATGTCATGTTGGTAAGGCCACAGCACCTGGGAGATGGATTTCCTAGGGTGCGTGAACAGAAATATCTGCCAAGCTCCTAGAAAGTGTCATTTAATGAAGTGGCTAGTACCAAGTATTGAGTTTAAGGGAAGGGGATGGGGTGATGAGTTTAAGTAAGAATTTCCCCTGGGAGTTTCCTTGAGTTGTGTTCAAATACAGGAAGTGTGGTAAGTGGCAGGAGGAAGGTCATTCTAGAATTTGCACATAATTTATTTTTTAATTGAATATGCCAACATAGGCAGTGCTAATACTCTGAAGCTATCTTTTCTTGAGTTTCACATTTGCTTTTCTTTATCCCACCCTACCACTCCCATCAATGGCCCAGCATATTGCAATTACAGTGGTCTCTGCTCAGTAAGCTGATAAATTCCCATGATACCAAAGGAAAAGGAAGAGTTGCTAGGAGAGTGAACTCACTCGCATGCTTCCCTGACTCTTTCCAAGCAGGGGTATGTGGTGCAAATACAGATAGTGGCTTATGATCCATTTCTAGTTGTAGGTAATAGTCTAAGAGATGTAGTCTGAGTGATAAAAGGTTAGAATTTCCAGCAATTTTGATTGTTTATGGGGCCATGGGAAAGAGTGTTGGAAATGAGGACTGACCTAGAAAGTCTGAATGGTCCAAAGGATTGGAAATAGTGAACTGGGAAGAGAGGAGAGTGGAGAGCAATCCCAGCAGACACTAGTCAGGAATACCCGAATACCTGGAACTACTCATTCTCTAACTCCTCACAGCTCTCCCCTCTGCACTTCTTCGCCAAGTCAAAGCCCAGGATGGAAAGTCCAGCATAGGATGGAGCTCCAACCTCCAATAGTTGCCAGTCTTTTCAGGGAATAACAAGGTTCTCTCTGTCCTCAAGTGTTTGTCCTGGAAGGTTTCCTTCTCCTCTGTCCTCAAGTGTTTTCACACATATCAGCTCCTCCTGTTGACACTGGCACCAGCTTCTCCTCTCCCCTCCTGTCTCTGTGGCTTACATTTCCTTTTGAACACCTCTGCCACTCACTTCAACCCCCCTAGCAGAAAGCTTTTGTTTTTAGATGAGTCCTACCTTAAGGAAAGAGCAGGGTACCAGCTGTGAGAAACATTGGAGGCCATTCCTTGAGTCCTCTTTGAAACATGTTTCTGGGATCATGCCAACCCCATTTTACAGGGATGGCAGGGCTGCAGATGGAACTCAGAAAGAAATGATTGCCCTGGGCCAACTCCACAGACAAATGATGAGCTAATTTCTCCTAAGAGTGTTGTGTATTTGCTGGTCAGAATCTGCCAAAAAGTTCAAGTTCATATGCTTAGAGCTGTATCTCTCCTTATGTCTATCTGGCTCCATTTAATGTTTAAACAGCGCATTGCATTGAGCCTTAGGCTGAACAGTGTGGAGTCATTTATTCATAGCTGAAGTGGTAACCAAGCTAAAGAAGGAAAACAGAGAAAGGAAAGAGAGTCAGCTGAACTGAAGGGTAAAACATCATGTGGTGTGGTGTGTATGTGCATATGTGCGTTTAACTGTCCATTAGTCTCATATTGTTCTTCTTCTTTGTGGATTGTCTGAAGCACATTTCATCTCTAGTTGGACTTTCCATTTAGAAAATGTCTTGCCCATATTTCCCCTGTGTGTCTGTTTTTATGAACTCAAGGAAGGTGAATTTTTTTAATTGAAATATAGTTGATTTACAATGTGTTAATTTCTGCTATACAGCAAAGTGATTCAGTTATATATATATATGTATACATTTTTTTCCATTATGGTTTATCACAGGATATTGAATAGAGTTCCCTGTGCTATACTGCAGGGCCTCGCTGTTTATCCATTTTATATGTAATATATGTAATAGTTTGCATCTGCTAATCCTAAACTCAATCCATCCCTCCCCCACCTCTCTCCGCCTTGGCAACCACAAGTCTGTTCTCTATGTCTGTGAGTCTGTTTCTGTTCTGTATATAAGTTCATTTGTGTCATACTTTAGATTCCACATATAAGTGATATCATATGGTATTTGTCTTTCTCTTTCTGACTTAGTATGATAATCTCTAGGTCCATCCATGTTGCTGCAAATGGTATTATTTCTTTTTTCTTTTTAATGGTTGAGTAATATTTCATTATATATATGTACCACATCTAAGGAAGGTAAATTTATATTGTCACCTAGTCAAAACACAATTAGAAAGGAGAATCAATTATTTCAAAATCACTGTAATGTTTTCTAGAACCGAATATGAGTATTTTTGCATTGTTGTCCAACATTTCGAAATGGTCTCTGTTTCTGTTCATTTCCACACCAAAGATAACCAGGAATACACTTTAAAGCACAATCCAGACTAATGTTAGTACAAAAGAGACCAAATTATATTTCTCAATTTGCATGCTGTTACAATTTCCCTTTAAAGACAGCTTTATTGAGATATAATTCACATACCATATAATTCACCAATTTACAGTCTATAATTCAATGGTTTTTAGTGTATTCACAGATATGTGCAACCATAACTGCAGTCAATTTTGGAATATTTTCTTCATCTCAAAAGGAAACCTTGTACCTTTTAGCCATCACCTCCCTAGCTTCCTAGTCCCCTGTCCCTAGCCTGAGGCAACCACTAATCTACTTTCTGTCTCTACAAATTTCCCTATTCTGGACATTTCATGTGAATAGAATCATATAATATCTAGTCTTTTGTGACTGGTTTCTTTCTACTGGCATGTTTTCAAGGTTCATGTATGTTGTAGCATGTATCAGCACTTTATTCCTTTTTCTGGCCAAATAATATTCCATTGTATAGCTATATTACATTTTGTCTATCCATTTGTCAGTTGATGGACATTTGGGTTGTTTCTACCTTTTGATTACTACGAAAAATGCTGCTGTGAACATTCACGTACAGGTTCTCGTGTGGACATGTACTTGTTGTTACAATTTCTGTTGTCAATTGTAAAAAAGCCTTCATCCATCCAACAACTCATCCATCCATTTTCTGTGTCAGATGTAGCACAGATTGTTGGTGCCTTGCCCAGTTCCTATGGATATAATAAATAATTGAATAAATAAATAGGTGGGGGAGAATAAACAGATCAATGAAGAAGAATTCAAAATAATTTATGTAGATATTCCACCCTCAAGATACCCCACTCTCCAAGTGTGAGCTGCTCATATAGTGACTTCCTGCCAAAGAGGACAGTATGGAAAGGGGAATAAAAGGGTAACGTCACAGAGGAGAAATCTGATAAATACCACCTCACCTGGTGATCAAGGTTAACATCTGCAATGATAAATCATATTCATAATATGTACCCTTGATATGAAGTGATGAAATGTCATGCCATCTTCCTCCTAAAAACACAAAACTCCTGTCTAATTATGAGAAAAATGTCAGACAAATTCCAGTTGAGGGAAGTTCTACAAAATACTTGACCAGTACTCCTCAAAACTGTCAAGGCCGTCAAGAACAAGGATACTCTAAAAAAGGCTCACAGCCAAGAGGAGCTTAAGGATCTATGATGACTAAATATACTGTGGTATCCTGGAAGGGATCTTGGAATAGGAAAAGGGTATTAGGAAAAGACTAAGGAAAACAATAAAATATGAACTCTAGTTAATAAAAATGCATCAATTTACATTTATTAATTGTGACAAATCTATCATACTAATGTAAGATACTAATAACAGGGGAAACTAGGTATTTGGAACTTTGTATTTTTCTGTAAATCTAAAACTAGTTTTAAAAATTTTTTTTGAAAAACAGATGAAGACATCATTTAAAGAAACACAAATGTATTGATTTCACAATTCTTATTCTATTTTGCAGATATCCATTTCTCTTCAGCCGGAGCACTGGTGAGCACTGCCTGTGATGATGAAGAAATCCAATCAATGACGCCAAAGAGGAAGGAGAAAGGGGCAGTGGACTGAAATTCAGGAATCCACACTCTGGTCTCTAATTTCCTATGTGACCAGGACAGATGCTCTGTGTCTCTGGGTCCTAGTTTTCTCCCAAAACTATGAATGAGAGGAGTGGAATGGGTGAATGAATGCTAAGGTCTCATCTAACCTAAACCTCTAGGCTCCCACTTGATCAAGGCTGAAAATCTTTGTTCCATCTTGATAGCTCTTTTTATTGTATATTCCACATCTGGCCCGTCAGTGTATCCTGGGGTCCCTACTTGAATCTGATCAATTCTCACTTCTGGCGCTGCTACTACCTTGGTCCAAGAAACCATCATCCTTCCTGGGATTATCATAACAGTCTCCACACTCTTTTCCTTGTTTTTCTTTTTGCATCCTCCCAATTCCCAATATAGGCACCAAAATGATTTTAAAACAAAAGTCAAATCAAGTCATTTCCCTGCACAAAACACTAATGACTTCCCATCTCACCTGCTGGAAAAGCCAACCTCCTTTCATTGGCTTCTAAAGTCCTGCATGATCTGGATTTCCATTTCTCTCTGACCTCATCTCCTGCTCTCTCCCCTTCAGTCATTCCAACCCCACTGGCCTCCTTGGATGCATGAAGTACATTCCTGTCTCAGGGCCTTTGAATTGCTGCTCCCCCTGCATGAAATGCTCTTTCTTTGGAGAGCCATGTTTTGCTCCCTTACCCCCTTCAGTCACTGAACTAGAGAAGCTGTTCTCTGATACCACAGCAACCTCCTCCCCACTCCACCTCCAGCCCAACCTCTCCCTCCCCTCTCTGCTTTATTTTTTTCTACAGCCCTTATCACCATCTGATGTCCCATATGTTTAATTGGTTATCTGCTGACTTTCAGTCTCTTGTGCACAAGAATATAGGCATCTTGAAGCACGGGGACTTTGTGATGTTCACTACTGTGTCCCCAGTGTTTAAAACAATCCCTGGTCCATAGGATTTACTTAATAAACGTGAGTTGAACAAATGAATAAGTGGATGAAAGATGAGTGAATAAACGAACAAATGCTCTCTGGAACAGGAACTTGTCTCCAATGGCTTGGTACATTCCTTATCTCTCTCTCCTCCATCCTCAAATATTTGAGTTAAATCTCTCTTCCCTGAGGTTTTAGGCTTTTATACACTCAAGCTGGGAAGACTCCATTATGCCTGGGTCACATCCCTCTTTATGGTGGTAGGTGTGGGTTGGCCTCGTGCTTGAGTGGGGATAAGGCAAAGAGAGAATCTACAGTGCTTGTAAAAGAAATCAGTCAAAATTTCAGAAAAGTTATACTGCTGCACCCTTCACACACTACTTTTAACTTTATTGGTTTCCAGGTATGCCTCCCTTAATAGACTACGAGCGACTTTCAGAAAAGTGTTTTATGTGTTATTCACGCCTGTATCCCCAATTCCTAGCATGGTGCTCAGCACATAGCAGTTTTTCCAGTCAATATTCATGAGTCTAGTTGAATCAATAAAATAGAAGTACCGAGGACTTTTCTGGCAAAGTGCTGAAAGTTCCATTTTTCTTTGGTTTTAGGTGGAGAGGAAGGAAGTTTTTCTGTGAGGACATTCCAGCTGGATGGAAACACAACTGCAAAGACCAACCTAACACCAACAATCCCTTTATGGGACAGAAACATGAAGACAACTCCACTAGGGTTTAAGTCTCAGCTCTATTACTAGTGTGGCCCTTTGGACAATTTACTTAAGTTTCCTCATCTCCTAGTAATCCTATTCATCAATATTATATTATCCTCAAGTCATATGGCAAGAAGTAGTGGAGCTGAGATTCAAACCCAGGCAGGCAATGCCGGCTCCAGAGTCCACACTGTTAAAGATCATACTGAAAAATAAGTTCAAAAGGATTTGTCTTAATTTTTTAAATGAGTTATCATTTGAGCCTAAAATCATACATCCAGGGCAAGAAAATCCCAGAAGACATAAGAAATAGCAGAATATTATTTGGAGACTGCCATGGAGTTGTTATGAGAACTATATGGGCTATTACATGAAAGCATGTAGAACAGCGCAAACAGTAAGCACTCCCCAAGCCTTGGCTATTATTGTTATTATTTAGCCTTCAGGTGCTACTTCTTCAGCCCTCAGTCTGTCTGACCAGCAGGGCTATCTGCAGGGACTTCCCACCAATTCTTAAAGACAGGGCCTATTTCCTCTGAAAATCAGCACTTCATAAATATACTAAGCTTGTGTTATGGGAAAAAGAAACTTTTATTTTATGGCACAGAGAGAAGTAAAGTTGTTGGCAAGAGAAAACCACGGAAGGTCAAGTTCCTGGAGCTAGAACCTCACTCAGAGCAGGGCTACAATTTCCAGTTTCCTACAGTTTGGCTCCATTGCCTGCAGGTCATTACATCATAGGACCTTGGAGTAGAATGAGCTATTGGAGATTTCTTGATGTTGCACCCTTGTTCCTCCTACTCTGAGAGCCTGTTAAATATTCCCAGTTCCCTCACTCTCCCCTTATATCATATGGCAGGAATCAGGGTCATGTAGTGAAAAGACGATGGGCCTTGGAATCAAAATGACTTAGGATTGAATTCCGTTTCTGCCCTTCTGAACTCTGTGATAATTGGGCAAGTTGACTTTTTCTGTCCCAGTTTCTTTAGTAGGAAAGTAAGGATAGTAATAGCTACCTTTTTTTGGCTTTTGTCAAGAATAAATGACAAAAATGACTGTTTGCTTGTACAATGTTTTGGCACATAGGAGTTCAATAATAGTTATTGCTATCATCATTTTCTCTATTTGGGGTTGATTTGCCTTTGGACACTCTACTTCATCAATGCCCTTCTGAAAGTGAGGGGTGCCTTGAACAAAACATAATTCCTCTGATACTATCCCAGATCTGGAGAGATGATAGAGGTAGAGATAGAGATGAGAGAGAGAGAGAGAGAAAGAGAGGGAGAGATGGGGGCTTGTTATGCACCAAGCACTGTGCTAAATAGTGGGTATGCAACATCTCATCAGAGCGTTACACGAGTCTTTGTGGTAACATAATGTACCATTTATAACGAAGACACTGAGGTTCAGAGAGGGTAAACAACTTGCTCAAGACCACACACTGTCAGGGTGTGGTCAGGTGGCTGGGGCTGAGAGTCACCTTCTATGGCTGGAAGCTAGGGTGAGGTCCTATCTGAAGCAGCACTGGTGGGGGTGGGAATGAGGAAGGGAGGTAGAAAGCCAGGAAGGCAAACCTGGTCAGAGTTTTTGAGAGAGAGTTGCATTTTAGCAAGTTTTTTTTTTTTAATTTATTTTATTTATTTATTTATTTATTTACTTTGGCTGTGTTGGGTCTTCATTTCTGTGTGAGGGCTTTCTCTAGTTGCGGTGAGTGGGGGCCACTCTTCATCGCGGTGCGAGGCCCTCTCAATGTCGCGGCCTCTCTTGTTGCGGAGCACAGGCTCCAGATGCGCAGGCTCAGTAGTTGTGGCTCACGGGCCCAGTTGCTCCGCGGCATGTGGGATCCTCCCAGACCAGGGCTCGAACCCATGTCCCCTGCATTGGCAGGCAGATTCTCAACCACTGCGCCACCAGGGAAGCCCGAGAGTTGCATTTTAAACCGTGGTAGTTATGTGCAAAACTCAAGTCCAAGAGCCAAGCAGTATTGGCGTCTTTGGAACCCAAACAATAGCATTTTCGGGTTAGGTAGGATGGAGGTGTAGGAGGCAAGGTTAGGACAGGGTTTCCTGAGCTAATTTTGTAAATGTAAGTATGTGTTTGTATAGGCTGGTGGGTGCCTGAGTGAGTCTGAATTAAAGAGGCTGCATCAAGGCAACATGAAACAGGGCCTCCCACAAGCTAAATCTCTTTATTCATGCTGCACGTGCTGAGAGAAGTTAGATTGAGATTTGTCAAAGCCTGAAACAGGATTCCTCTGCCATGTCAAGACAGAAAGTCAAGACTCCTTAGAGCTCTCCAAACTCTTTACACAGGTGACGAAGCTGTCACTGCTACAGTTGGAGATGGACAGGTGCTGACTTCTGCAGAAAGACTTCTCTGTTTCCTGGCTCCCTCTCCTCTGCATCTCAGAGGCAGATGACTCTTATAAAGCAGATCTGGTGATGCATTCTTGGGGAGGCCCAGGTTCAGTTTCAGAGGATCTTTTTCTTTTCTCATCTCTTTTACTTTGTAGCTGTGTTGCAGCATCTTGGCATTTCCTCCCGCCAGTCGTGGGAGACATAAAAGCCAGGTCGAGGATACAGAACGAAGCCAAGCAGCTCAGTCCAACAACTTATGATTCTAATAGCAAATCCAGGCCCCTGGCCTCCAGTGGGGTGGTTATTTCACTACTCGACCTGCTTTTCTGGAAGAGCTCTAGGTTGATGGAAAGTGCTTTGGTCAGAGACATCTTTACATTTCATTTCTCACTTTTGTTTCCATGAAGATATAAATTATGTTTCTTTCTTAAATGATACTCAAAAAAATTTGCCATGACTTTAAACATTTGCTATCAGTAAGTATATAAGAGATAGATAGACATGTATGCATGTGTACACACACACACACACACACACACGGGTATTCCATCTGAGTTTCATGTAAGAACTTAGACTTGTTTTCACATTGCTCAGAAGTGCAGGCATCAGGAAGAACTGCCCTGCCTTTCTTTACACAGATATAATTATAAGAACTACTGATGATTTGTAACCAAGAGAGAACTGACAGTAACAAGTCTAATTAGATGTTGGAGAGTGATCCACATTTAGTTGACTCTGACTCTTCCTGACAAGACTCTTTCTGAACACAAACTATTCATATTTACTTAAGTATTGAGGCAAATTAAACTAGATAAAAGAAGCACGGGATTTGGTGTTCCCATGGTAGGAATTCATACGTGTATGTGTTTTAAATTTATATGTTTCATACATAGAGGTATATATTTTCCTATATTACTGCGTTTATATCTGTCTTTTAAGATTAAAGAAAGAAATAAGAAAGATGGAGCAGATGTGCTTTTTGGTATTTCTCCCACTAAGTACAATGGAAGAGCCTGGACAGTGTATATAACACAAACATAAGATGATTCTGAAAAGAAGAGAGAAGGCTGACTGACTAATGACTTTGGGAACAGAAGAGCAACTTAGTGGTGAGTTTCCTTTTTGTTTCATGTTTCTCAGACACAGGTCTCAAGAAGCTGGCATCCCCAAATATCAGTGGGCTCAGACAAAAAAGGCCCTACCAAAAGCCTGCTCTCTCAACCAAAGGACCAGGAAAATGGCAGAAAACTATTAGACAATAATTGGTCTGCTCCTGCCAACAATGCAGAAAACACCGTGGTCCCACCCCACCCCCGCCAGCAAAGGGTGGGGAGGCAATATTTCCATCTTCATGAGGCTGTAATGAGGCACTCCAATTCCCCCCACTCCCTCCAATGTGGGTGGTGTCTCAGAACTCCCAGAGGGACCAGAACTTCCACTCCTCCTTGGTGGACTGAGACATCCTTCCCCCTCCCCTGGGTTGGTATCAGAGGAGGCCTAGTGGAGTGGACTTTCCTCACAACCCACTAATAATGAGGTCCCCCACCCTCCATCAGAAGAGGCCACATGGGGAGCAGTAAGGGGGCAGCTCCAATGCCTCCCAGCCAGGGGGTATCAATGGAGCCTAGTACCTAGTATGGAGTGGGAACTCCCAGGCTTGCTCAGCAATAGCTAAGAACACCCAGAGGCCAGCGGGGTGGGGGGAGGGTGGGGAGGAGGGGGTGGGAAGGAGGGGACCCTGACTTCTACATTCACTGTTGGAGCAATGTTAGAGGAAGTCAACTAAAACAGAAGGTTTAATTTAAGATCTATCTCTTATAATGCATGCAATATACAAAATGTCTAGTTTTCAATAAAAAATCACTTGTCACATCAAGAACTAAAAAGATCTCAAATGGATTGAAAAAAGAAAATCAATGGATGCCAACAGCAAGCTGACAGAGATGTTAGAATTATCTGACAAAGATTTTAAAGCACCCACTGTAAAAATGCTTCAGTGAGCAATTAGGAATACATTTCAAACCCCCTTCCCCCCAAACAAAAGTAGTCAGCCAAAAGACTCAGAGAGAAAAACTTGATTTCATCAAACATTTTGAAAAATTGTTGTCAATTTCTGTAGCGATGAAAATAAACTCAAAGTTTTATTTTAACTGACTTGGAAATCTCATTGTCAGTAACGAACAATTTGAGAGTGAAGATGGGTGGTTGGCATCCGGTCTTGGATCCCGGGAGGCCAGAGTGGCCAGGAGGAAGGGAGACCAGGGCTTGGATCAGGCCCAGCGTGTGTTCTGGGTGAGCACTTGACAGGTCAAGCAAGAGCAGTGAATGGTGTGTTAGTACCAAAGTCCAGAAGGCAAGCCAAGAATAGAGTCGAAGACTTCTGTTTATCCAAGGGAGACTAGACTAGACATAACTTCCAATTATGCAGGCTGGGGTTAGCGTTCAAGGTGGTCCACCCAACAGAAAGGAGTTCTAGATGGTAAGATGCTGGGAGTGTTTCCAAGCTCTAGCACAGAGGACCTGTTCTGTAGAAACAGCAAAGTGGTTTTATGAACATATATCTTAGCCCTGGTCAGACAGTACTTTAACAGGGAGGCAGGGAAAAGCAGAAGCTGGCTTGCCTGAGTTCTCCACGTTGTCAGGGCAGCTAACGTTAGCAAGCTGCTCTAACAGAGGCCTGGGCAGTATCCAGGAGGGTGGGGCAGATAGTCTAAGCTAAATCATAGAACTACGTAATTCTCATGTGATTAGGAGTCAGGGTAAGCCAGTTGTTTAAAATGTGAAAAGCCACTAACAATATACACAGAGCCATAGCTTTCACTCTGTCATCCAGAGACGGCACTGAGGAAAGTCTGACACCCTCCCTGGTGTCTCAACTATCCAACCCCAGGGCCCGCAAATCCTGGTCACTAGATTTCTCACTTGGGTTCACACATTTCCTTATGCCTTAACTCCATCTCACCTTAATGAGTAGGCTTTTTTTTTCTTCCCAGGAGGTGGCAGCAGGGGTGGTAGGTGATGGCAGAGGAAAAGACAGAGGGCTAGAAATTGAATGTCAACAGTCAGCGCACCTCTTGCCATCCATAGCTCTTCCATTATTTCACTGCACATTATGGGACCCCCTTTTGACCTAGTTACTGTATGTGACCACTGGCGTTCATCGGTCTTTATTGCTGTTGATATAGTTCCTTGCTTTTCCCAGAACTATTTGGCTTCCTCACAGTTTCCTCTATTCACTGTCCTACCCTTCTACAGAAAGAAAGCCAAATATCTATACTTTATAGAGAGAGATATACTGGATAGAAGGAAGAGAATTTGGAAAGATAACAAAGTTACAGCCTTACTGTATACCAAAATTACTCCCAATGAATGAAAATTTTACATGTTAATTAAAAGGAATAATGGGACTTAATTAAACTTAAAAGCTTTTGCACAGCAAAGGAAACCATAAACAAGACAACCCTCAGAATGGGAGAAAATATTTGCAAATGAAACAACAGACAAAGGATTAATCTGCAAAATATACAAACAGCTCATGGAACTCAATATCAAAAAAACAAGCAATCCAATTTAAAAATGGGCAGAAGCCCTAAATAGACATTTCACCAAGGAAGACATACAGATAGCCAAGAGGCACATGAAAAGACGCTCAACATCACTAATTATTAGAGAAATGCAAATCAAATCTACAGTGAGGTATCACCTGCTAGTCAGAATGGCCATTATCAAAAAATCTAGAAACAATGAATGTTGGAAAAGGTGTGGTGAAAAGGGATCCATCCTGCGCTGTTGGTGGGAATGTAAATTGATACAACCACTATGGAAGACAGTACGGAGGTTCCTTAAAAAACTAAAAATAGAACTACCATATGACCCAGCAATCCCACTACTGGGCATATACCCTGAGAAAACCGTAATTCAAAAAGAGACATGTACCACAATGTTCATTGCAGCACTATCTGCAATAGCCAGGACATGGAACCAACCTAAATGTCCATCAACAGATGAATGGATAAAGAAGATGTGGTACATATATACAATGGAATATTACTCAGCCATAAAAAGAAATGAAATTGAGTTATTTGTAGTGAGGTGGATGGACCTAGAGTCTGTCATATAGAGTGAAGTGAGTCAGAAAGAGAAAAACAAATACTGTATGCTAATGCATATATATGGAATCTAAAAAAAAAAAAAAAAAATGGTACTGATGAACCTAGGAGCAGAACAGGAATAAAGATGTAGACATGGAGAATGGACTTGAGGACATGGGGTGGGAGGGGGAAGCTGGGGTGAAGTGAGAGTAGCATCGACATATATACACTACAGAATGTAAAATAGTTGGCTGGTGGGAAGCAGCAGCATAACACAGGGAGATCAGCTTGGTGCTTTGCGATGACCTAGAGGGGTGGGATAAGAAGGATGGGAGGGAGGCTCAAGAGGGAGGGGATATGGGGACATATGTATGCATCTGGCTGATTCACTTTGGTGTACAACAGAAACTAACACAGTATTGTGAAGCAATTATACTCCAATAAAGATCTATTTAAAAAAAGGAATAGAAAAAGATGCAGGTGATTATAAAGTAAGGGAGATATTTCTAAGAATAACATGAAAGATAGAAACCATAATAGAAAATATTTAAATGGTTTGAATTTTACTAAAAGTAAAAATTTCTTCATTGTCTTCATTATCTCTGGGTAGTGATATTCAGGTATTTATATTTTATTTATCTTATTGCATCTCTATTTTTTAAAGTTCTTGGTAAACATATAAAAGGAAAATTATCTTACATGCCCCCTACAATAAATAATATTGAAAGTCAAACATCAAATTGAAGAAAAAAACTGCAACATATAGAATGCAATATATAAAGTTCTTACACATCAATATGAAAAATACTCAGTTCCCAATAGAAGACCATATAAAAGTTGTTAATAGTGTATCACAAAAGAGGCACTACAAATGAGCAGTAAATTTTTAAAACATTTACTGTAATATCTATTGAAATATTGCAATATAAATGCAAAATGAAACAATAATAAGATACCTTTTGGTGGGTGCCTATCAAAATGCCAAAAAATATTAAATTGATATAATCTTGTAAATTGGTATAATCTTGGTATAGGCTTTTTGGAAGGCCATTCAGTGATGAGTCAAAAGACATCATTTTTTTTTACCCTTGGAATAGTAATTATACTGTTAGTAATTGATCTTTAGGAAAGGATCATAAGTATGTCCAAAGTGCAGATTTTATCCAAAGAATTTTTTCAATAGAAACAAATTCAAGGGCTTCCCTGGCTGCGCAGTGGTTAAGAATCCGCCTGCCAATGCAGGGGACACGGGTTCAAGCCCTGGTCTGGGAAGATTCCACATGCTGCAGAGCAACTAAGCCCATGTGCCACGACTACTGAGCCCATTCACCACAGCTACTGAAGCCCGCGTGCCTAGAGCCCGTGCTCTGCAACAAGAGAAGCCACCGCAGTGAGAAACCTGTGCACTGCAATGAAGAGTAGCCCCCGCTCACTGCAACTAGAGAAAAGCCCACGTGCAGCAGCGAAGACCCAACGCAGCCAAAATAAAATAAATTAAATAAATTTTTAAAAAAAGCAAATTCAAATGTCTCCCCAAATAAGAGATTAGTTAAGTAAATTATGGTATACTATAAGGTAAAAAAATTTTTTTAATATATATATTCCCTTTATAAATAAATTTTTAGAACAATGTCTGATATGGAAAATATACAGTATATTTTGTTTGGTAAAAAAGTGGTACATAAAATAGTATATATAGTCAATTTTCTTTTTTTGGTCAAAAGAAAATTCACGTATAGAAAAAAGACAAGCAAGATATACACATCGAATGTGTATAGTGGTTACCTTTAAGTAGTGGAATTATTTGGCTTGTCTATGTTATATACATTTTTAAAAATTAGCATACATTCTGTGGGAAAATATTTAAACTGTTTTTTACTAAGTTGGTGGCCAGCATGAGTAGATAAAGCAAGCCACACTCTTTGTATGGCCCGTCACTCCTCCACAAAGGGGTGATATTATTTTGCTGACAGCCTTGTAGACCATTCAATCTCATGTTGCAAATCTGGCCATGATGGGAACCAAACCCAGTTCAAGGAGAGAATTTCAAAACGTACTCAGGTGAACAGTTTCTTCTCTTCCAGGATCAGGAGGACAAATGCAATGTCTTCTGTGCAAAAGGGAGAGAACAGTTCAGGTGCACAAATGCTACAGTAATATTTTTGTCCACAGATTCAGAGAGAAAAATCTGACCAAGGAAAGACACACCCTTGGTTTGCCCATTGTGAATTTCGTAGAGAAGTACAGGGAGGGGAGGGGTTGGGGGTTCCATGTGGTTGGTTTTCACTGAATAGCACTGAACCTCGAGAAAGCCCATAAATAATTGGCTCTGTTGGAGGGGGAAATTTTATCAAGACTTTTTTCTTCCTTTTTTTTTTTTAAAGTACAGTAGGCACAGAGCCATGACACTGCATGTTGTGCAGTAGCATTGGTGTTCCAGCCGATTCTCTCCTGGACAGAGGAACAACGAGACTAGCAACTGAGATTAGCATCCAGTGACCAATGTCACATTTGCATCTGAAAGTACCCACCACAAACAACTGAGGCAGCACTTGTGCAGGAGGAGAAGGGACTTGAATAAATCTTCTCGGGCTGTGTGCCCTGTTCGAGGACCCTGAGTCAAGCCTCATATAGCTCTAGTCTCCAGGAGAGAGCCTTCTGTATTCATTATAAGCATCTTATCTCAAAAGAAATAACCCCTATCTCAGGTTAAATAATCCATTTGGTGCCGGATTCCAAGAGCGACATTTTTAGTTCCTCAGCCTCTCTCTGTTCGCTTTGTCTTTTTCCCATCCTTCCTGCCGTGTATCACTCCACCTCATTCACCAGATGGAGGATGTGGTCTGATATTCCTTTGTTTCATCACTTGAAAATGTGTGGGGGAACAGTCCTTGAAGTTGGACAGATGAAATCTCTCTAGCCCTGGGAATCTGATTAATTTTTTCCCTCTCCAAGGATGTGAGTGCAGGACCTTACTTGGTCAATTGTTCTGGTACGCAGCTCTGTCCTCTGGTGGGGGGCAAGCAGTAGGGACAAAGGAATGGAATTCCACTTCCTCCTCAGGGAAAGAGAAAAACTTGACATTGTGAGTTTTCCCAGGCTTCTTCTGGGACGCCAAAGAAGACTGAATTGCATAATTTCACAAAAATGCAAGATGCAACCTACACCACATCCATAAGCTCTGATAATATAGAGTCAAGGGAATAGAGAAACCGAGAAACATATGCATGATTTCCTGACCTGATTTAAAGACCATGATTGCGAAACCTAAGTGCCTCCAGACCAAAGAACTACATACACAGGCAATGTAACTCACCATGGAGGGATCCTAATGCCACATGGAGTTTTTTCACAATAGCTACTGGGGAGAACCCGGAGACACACATGAGAGTCTTTTCCACTGCAGAGTAATTTCCAGGATTTCCATATTGGAAACCTTGCCCATTCCTCTGATAGAGATCAGTATTTGAAGACAAAGAGAGCTTTTAAGATATTGCTATTTATTTAATAGATTTCCTTCTCTGAGCTCTCAGGCTAATTTCTTGATATTCAGTTCTTTGCATTTGTTTGTGTTTAAAATGTGTTGATTATTTGCTGTTGAACAGCAAGGCTGGGCTAAGAGCAAAGCTGCTGGGCTTGGGACCCTAGCCAACTGCTCAGAGCGCCTCAACAACTATTCCAGTGGTGGCCCTGGCCCGACAGACATGAAGGAGAGGGAGTGGGTTTCTATTCAATTAAACAGCTGTTTGTTAGGCACCTATTGTGCTATAACTGTGTTAGAGCCATATACTGAGAATGCAAAGATAAATATGACATAACCTCTGCCCTTAAGAATGTCATAGTCTTTTTTTTTAATTTTTAAATAATTAATTAATTAATTAATTAATTTGTTTGTGCCAGGTCTTAGTTGCGGCAGGTGGGCTCCTTAGTTGTGGAATGTGAACTCTTAGTTGTGGCATGTATGTGGGATCTAGTTCCCCGACCAGGGATTGAACCCAGACCCCCTGCATTGGGAGTGTGGAGTGTTAACCACTGTACCACCAGGAAAGTCCCAAGAATGTCATCGTCTGATGGTAAAATACTTATAAAAATGAATTAATGTAATATGATAACTGCTAAATTGGTACTGTGAATGAACATTATTTTTATATGCTGACCTTGGGGGTAGGGGAGGGCCTTAAAAAATCCTTCAGCAGCAAAAATCATGATCTGAAAGAATTTATCTAGACTTATTACAGGGATTCCTTTCTTTGACTTTCAATTCAGTGGTGTCCAAGGCAGGTGTGGGTACCCTAGGAGGTGCAGAAAATAATCATTCAGATGCAGAAATAAAATATTATAACTTATGTTTATGCTTGTTAATGTATTCTTTAAATTTTTATTTTTTGTATTTATTTTATAATATGACAGAATGGTTCAGTAGTAAATGTTTATCATTTACAAAAATAATGTATTGTATTGGGCAGTGCACGCTCCAAAAATTTTGACATGAAAGTGTGAACAAAAGTTTGAAAACTATTGAGTTCATCTGCAAGGCCCTACATTGTCTTTCCTCAGGCCTTTGGACAGTTTGCCTGTGTCTCAGCAGCTCAAGCTCACCTGTCTTCCATCACCTCTGCTCGGCAAAGAGAGGACCCTCAAATTACCTTCCTCCTTTGAAGGCTGCCTGTAATTATATGATTCCCCCTACCCTTTATGTCATAAAGGGATGAGGAGGCAGACATCCAGATAGGTGAAATAACTTGTCCAACTAATACTACTAATGTGCTCTCTGGCAGAAATTAAGAAATAAAACAAAACAACCCTGAATTGGCTGAGGTGTTCTACTAATGAGAAACCGGCCAAAGTCTTAAGCAGAAAAGCAAAAATCACAAATCCTGTTGCTACAAGAACTATAAAAGCCATAAGATGAATGAGACAGGGTAAATGAATCAGCATAACTAATGGCTATTTGTGGAATTTTGTAGTCATACAAGTCTCAGTTAAAAGCCCAACTTTGCCACTGAGTATCTGTGAGATCTAAGCACTTACCGAACTCTTTTAAGTATATCAGTTGCTGTTCTTGGGTTGCAAGGAATAGAAACTACTTCTGACTAACACAAGCATTCCCAAAAGGAATTTGTTGGAAGGAAACGAGGTCATTTCCAGAGTCAAAGGAAGAGCTGAAACCCAGCCTTTGCAAAGGAGAAGATCTAGGCAGTCCCAGAGATCCAGTTCCAGTGATGTTAAATCTCTTGTATCTTTAGGGTACTCAGCTCTGACAACTCCACTCTAACTGCTTTTGAATCCTGTAGCTCCACTCAAAATTCAAATTCTTGGGATAGAGATTCTAATTGGCCTTCTTGGTCACTTGTCTATCTCTGTGTTTCTGTGACTGGACAGAGCTGGGATTTATATATGGAAAAAAATTCACCCCTCCACAAACCCTGAGAATTAGATGATCAGCACCTCCACGACAAAATACAAATAAGACACATTGAGATGGTAGAAGAGGCAGAGACAAGTCCTTGCCCAGGACCCCACCACAGGCATGGCAACCCACAACCAGGAGGGTCTCCCTGAAACAAGGAACTCTCCCTTGAGGGGTGAACAGATTGTGCCCCACATCAGAAACTCTGATCCTTGGGGCCAACATGGAAACATAAGCCCCCAAAACATTAGGTTTTGAAAACCAGCAGGGATTAGGGTCAGAAGAATGATAGAACTGTAGGGAATAGGAAACCAACACTAAAAGGGCTCATTTGCAGACACACTTGCCCTGAGATCCAGCCCAAAAGCAATAGTCTGAAAGTCACCCGGACTATAAGGGCTTAAAGTGGCTGCTGGAGAGGCAGGAACTTCCTGGGACTTTATCTGGGGATGATAGTGCTGATGGATGCCATTTCTGCAATCTCATCCTAATTCACCTGTGACAGAGCTGACGGGCACCATTTGTTGTGACTTCCCTCTATCCTGCTAGCACCGGAGGGCATGTTCCACCCAACTTTCCCCAGCAATCGGGCAGGATGGATGTCTTGGACTGGACAAGTACCCTAAGCTGCACCCTCCCCTTGCAGCAGCTGAGCTACAACTGGGCTAGTCAAACTCCCTGTGCTCTGTCCATCCTGCACCATAGCTGTGGCCATACTAAAGATGGTAGGCACATGCAGCCCACATAAGGGATGTCCATATAGTGCCTTGCTCTGGTGGCTAGGAGAGATTATGTTTCTGGGTCACATGAAACATCTACACACGACCACTTCTTCAAGACTAGGGGAGGGGGCTTCCCTGGTGGCGCAGTGGTTAAGAATCTGCCTACCAATGCAGGGGACACGGGTTGGAGCCCTGGTCCAGGAAGATCCCACATGCCACGGAGCAACTAAGCCCGTGCACCACAACTACTGAGCCTGTGCCCTAGAGTCCACGAGCCACAACTACTGAGCCCGCGTGCTGCAACTACTGAAGCCCGCGTGCCTAGAGCCTGTGCTCTGCAACAAGAGAAGCCACCGCAATGAGAAACGCGCGCACCACAACGAACAGCCAATGCAGCCAAAAATAAATAAATAAAATAAATAAATTAAAAAAAAAAAGACTAAGGGAGGGAGACATTTTTGTCTAATACATACAGACAAACACACAGAGATAGGCAAAATGAGGAGACAGAGGTATTTATTCCAAACCAGAGAACAAAGCAAATCCCCAGAAAAAGACCTTAATGAAATGGAGATAAGCAACTTACCTGATAAAGAGTTCAAAGTACTGGTCATAAAGATGCTCACTGATCTCAGGAAAAGAATTGATGAACACAGTGAGAACTTCAAAAAGATGGAAAATATAAGAATGAAGTTATAACTGAACTAAAAATACATTAGAGGGATTCAACAGGAGAATGGATGAAATAGAAGCATGAATCAGTGAACCCAAAGACAAAGAAATGGAAAATAACCAGACAGAGCAGCAAAATGAAAAAAAGAAAAATTAAAAGAAGTGAGGATACCTTAAGGGATCTCTGGGACAACATCAAGCAGAATACCATTCACTTTACAGGGGTCTCAGAAAGAGAAGAGAGAGAGAAAAGGCCTGAAAAATTATTTGAAGAAATAATGGCTGAAAAATTCCCTAATCTGGGGAAGGAAACAGACACCCAGGTCCAGGAAGCCCAGAGAGTTCAAATAAGATGTACCCAAAGAGAAGCACACCAAGACACATTATCATTAAAATGGTGAAAGTTAAGCATAAAGAGAGAATCTTAAAAGCAGCAAGAGAAAAGCAATTTATCACATACAAGAGAAACCCCATAAGGCCATCAGTAGATTTTTCAGCAGTAACTTTATGGGCCAGAATGAAGTGGCATGACATATTCAAAGTGCTGAAAGGAAAAAATTCCCAACCAAGAATTCTCTACCTGACAATGTTATCTTTCAGAATTGAAGGAGCGAATAAGAGTTCTCCAGATAAGCAAAAGCTAAAGGAGTTCATCACCACTAAACTGATCCTACAAGAAATGTTAAAGGAACTTCTTTAAGTCAAAAAGAAGAAACACTGATTCATCAATAATAAGAAAACATGTGAAAACAAAAATCTCACTGGAAAGGTAAACAATAAAGGCAGTGGAGCAATCACTTATAAAGCAAGTATGAAGGTTAAAAGACAAAAGCAATAAAATTAACTAAAATTACAATCATTAGTTAAGGGATACTTAAAATTTTTAAATGTGAAATGTGTCATCAAAAATTTAAAAATGTAGTGGGGAGGAGTAAAATATTAAGCCTTGCACTGTATTCAAATTTAAGTTGCTATCATCTTAAAAGAGACTATTATATACATAGGATGGATGTTATATGTGAACCTCACAGTAACCACAAAGAAAAAGCTTATAGTATACACACAAAAGAAAAAGAGAAAGGAATCTAAACATAAGACTAAAGAAAACCATCAAGCCACAAGGGAAGAGAGAAAGAGAAGAAGAAAGGAACAGAGAAGAAATATAAAAGCAGAAAACAACTAGCAAAATGGCAATAAGTACATATCTGTCAAGTAATTACTTTAAATGTAAATGGACTGAATTCTCTGATCAAAAGACACAGGGTGGCTGAATGGATTAAAAAAACAAGACCCATATATATGCTGCCTACAAGAGACTCACTTCAGACTTAAAGACACACACAGACTGAAAGTGGAAGGATGGAAAAAGATATTACTTGAAATGGAAATAAAAAGAAAGCTGGGGTAACAATACTTATATCAGACAAAAATAGACTTTAAAATAAAGACTGTAACAAAAAACAAAGAAGGACATCACATAATAATTAAGGGGTCAATCCAACAAGAGGATATAACATTTGTAAATATTTAAGCATCCAACACAGGAGCACCTAAAGATATAATATTTATATTATATATTTTATTAATATATATATTTTGTTAATAATATATAATTATTAACAGACATAAAGGGAGATATTGACAGTAATACAATAATTTTACTATGACTTTAATACTTCATTTACATCAATGGATAGATCATACAGACAGAAAATCAGTAAGGAAACATTGGCCTTAAACAACACATTAAACCAGACAAACTTAATAGATATATACAGAACATTCTATACAAAAGCAGCAGCATACACGTTCTTTTCAAGTGCACATGGAGCATCCTCCAGGATAGATTGCATGTTAGCCCACAAAATGAGACTCAATAAATATTAAAGATTGAAACCATGTCAAGCATCTTTTCCAGCCACAATGGTATGAAAATAGAAATCAACAAAAAGAAGAAAACTGGAAAAAATACAAACTAGTGGAAATTAAACAACATGGTACTAAAACCAATGGGTCAATGAACGAATCAAAGGGGGAATAAAAATTACCCTGAGAAAAATGAAACTGGAAATATAACATTCCAAAATCTATGGGATGCAGCAAAGGCAGTTCAAAGATGGAAGTTCATAGTAATATGGGCCTACCACTAGAAATAAGAAAAATCTCAAATAAACAATCAAACTTTACATCTACAGGAACAAGAAAAAGAAAAACAAACAAAGCCCAAAGTTAGTAGATGGAAGGAAATAATGATTAATTGAACTTAGATAATGTTTGCAAAATCCCTAATACGATACCTGCACTTAGTAAGTGTTCAATTGCTATGAATTATATGAGAGATCATATGGAAATTATTAAAAGGTCAGGCTTCTTTTCTTATACAGTATTGGTAGAAGTGGCTTTCACCGAGGGATCTATTTGATTGAATGCCAATGATGGAATGAATATTGGAAGGGAATGTGATAATATAAATTTCCAGTGAGAAATTTCAGTTACTTTTATTCCTGCTTTGTGCATGGAGTCCCACTCCTCATCATATTTCATTATTCTTAAACTCTGTGATTCCAAGTGCAAATTTGAAAAAAATAAAAAAATAAATCACCCTTTTAAGCCAACCCCCTCCCCATTTGCTCTTTCCATAAGTCTTGAGGGTCTTTACATGGTTTCCCTGAACTCTCCAAGGACATGTTGAGTTTGAGAAGGAGGGAAAAATTCTGCTTTTGAAAATAAGCTACTCACAGGAGGTATCAACATGAAACTAAACAGTCAATTTTGTAAAAAAGCAGTCGAACTCATAGACAGAATTTTAGATAATTAATGGAATTTTTTAGTCATTGGGCTAAATTAAATGCATATTTAAACATCACATCAACATAACCTCAGATTTGGTATTAATTTGTTCCAGGTTGATAAACAGGCTCCAGTTGTACAATTATTATCGGCTAAATGACCCATGTCCCCACATTTGGTCATGATTTGTGATGCATGATGAATATGCATGGAGAGGGAGGTGGTGTGGCCAAGTGGGGAGATTGTAAACAAGTAGAGTCAGGGCAGGTGGGATGTACCATGGCCCCACCTCTGCCCTGGCAGCATTTTTATCTCCCTGGCATTGTCCTAATCTCTGCCCTGGGACACATTTATCCCAGAACAGAAAGTCTTGTGAGAAAGAGCCTTGAGATGGGAGTAGTTAAAGGGTTGTTCAAGATCAAGATGACCAGAAAAATATTCAGAGAATATTCAGAGGAGGTCCCAGCCAGCCTGTGCAAAAATAAACAGATGGCTCTTGCATGCAAATGGGAGCGATGCTTATATGCACACCAGTAAAGGTTCCTGCTGACAAAGCAAAAGGGGAAACTGGAGCAATGCGCTGGATAATTCAAGCAACAGGCTCGTTGTGTCTAGCTGAGCTGCGTGATTCAGCAAGGTCTGGGAGCAGAGCCTCAGCAAACCAGTTCTTTGATGTGTGGAGTTCCTCTGAGCTGGTTTAGCAACCTTCTCCTCCCACCAGCAGGCCATTGCCTTGAACAGTCTCTCCCTCCCATCCCCATTTCACTAGCTCACCGTGTCCTTCAAAACAGACAAACAATATTCCACAGAGACGCTGGGGAGATTCCAGGCAGTTCTTTCCCTCCTCCTTCTTATACCCTTAAAAATAAAACACACTGTCACCAGACATTCTGACACTTCAGATAGCTTATTGTGTGCATGAAGTAAATGACAATGAACTGGTGTCTTCCTGTCTGAAAGTTAGGCAGATACCTAGGGCAGTAGCTTAGTTTTGTTTTGTTTTGTTTTGTTTTTTGTTTTTACTGTCTCAGGCCATTACATGCTTGAAAACTACAGAAAAGCAAAGAGTTTTAAAAATGGTGAATTTAGTGGGTGAGTAAACCACAGTTTTATACAATTTTTAAGCCAAGATGAATTTAGTATACACACACACACACACACACACACACATACATTCATATGCACATGTGTTCAGTAGACAAAATGCTCTTTAAATAGCAAGGCCCCTGAGTACATTTAAAATGTGATTTGATTTGCAACATGTAAATTAAATATAACCTTTGGGAAATGCATTCTTTGCATAACTTGTGGCAAATGTACAAAGACAATGTTTAAATGCTATCAAAATCGTTGGCTGAAGAGTAGTCAGCTACATATATCTTTGGTTTACAGAGGCTAAACATCCAGATAGCTTCCAAAATGTGTTTCTAAAAGAAAAAAAACCAATGTTTCCCAAAACCTTCCCTTGGCCCATTATTCTGGTTCTCAGAATTTGGCCCAAACCTCAGCTTTGAAATGTTCTTTCTCGTTACTCTCCTACACAATTCTCCTATTTCTGCTTCTTACAAACTAAATAACTAAACATTTCAAAGTGCATAGAATATCTATGAAGACTATGGAATCAAGGACTGAAATTTAGGATTCTCTGTGGGTCTCGGGCCCAGGAGGTTGGAAGCGCTGCAGAAACTGGGGGAGACGTGTGGTTCTCAGCGAGAGGTCATCTTTCCTTCACTCTCTGTCTCTGTCTCTCTCTCCCTCACACATGTTACCGAGTCCAAGCTTGTACTGCTCCCTGCACGACAGGCCAATAAATCAAGAGACAAGTTTTGGGGCAAGGAATAGAAACTTTATTCAGAAAGCCAGCAGACCAAGAAGATGGTGGACAAGTGTCCCAAAGAACCATTTTGTCTGGGCTGGATACTAGTTTCTTTTATTTATTTATTTTTTACTCATTTATTTTTGGCTGTGTTGGGTCTTCGTTGCGGTGTGCAGGCTTCTCATTGCGGTGCCTTCTCTTGTGGTGGAGCACAGGCTCTAGGCGCGCGGGCTTCAGTAGTTGTGGCTCACGGGCTCTAGAGAGCAGGCTCAGTAGTTGTGGCGCACAGGTTTGGTTGCTCCGTGGCATGTGAGATCTTCCCAGACCAGGGCTTGAACCCATGTCCCCTGCATTGGCAGGCGGATTCTTAACCACTGTGCCACCAGGGAAACCCTGCTAGTTTATTTTATAGAGCAAAGAGAAGGATGTAAGGAGGTAAAGTATAAAAAGCAATAAGTTGTTGCAAATATTTCCTGGTTCTGGCCAGACTCTGGAGGGTATGTGTTAACTTCTTCTTTCCTGCAGCCATTTATAGGTGGGCCGGGTCAGGATGTTTCCTGTGAGCTAAACAAAGGTATTTTAGCTTAAGCTCAGGCACGGGAGGCAGGGTTCTCGGAGGTGAGCCATTATGTATACTTTAAGCTATAGGCAACATCCCTTTAGTGATTAACTCGTAACAAAACCAATAGAATACAAAGGTTAAAGAAATGGATCCAATATGGAGTCACATTTGTTTTTCCCCGTTACACAAATACACACACACACACACAAAAAAAAACTTCTGTAGACATTAGTACCACCAGGTGCTAATAATAAGGGAAGACCCAACCTGATGCTGAGGAACCAGAATGAATGTTGTGCGCAGGTCCTACTTTAAGAAATATTTTGACCAAGTAGATCTCAGGGATCACTGACTTGAGTCCTGTGTTAGAATCAGAGCAACATGGGTTCAGTCTTCCTCAGTGGCTAAAGCCTGCTTTGCTGTCCAGTTTTCATCTGAGGACCTGCGTGGTGCTTTCTGCCTTTCAAGCTGTCTTCAGTATCAAAGCTTGAATTCTACCTTTGACCATGACACAAACTAACCCTATCTGTCCAACATGCACTTTTGCCCGTGTCTAGGGACAAGGGGACCTCAGCCGAAGTAAACTCTGACCTACTGCCCTGACCCCTGTGTCCTTGTGCAAAAGCCAAACATCCGTCCTTCTGTGCAAAGGACCACCTCTACTGTGCCTCACAGCATTCAGCTCAGTGTTCTACAAAGAAGGGATCAGGGAATATTTGAGTATATAGAGGAGTTCAATAACTATCTGAGTGGAAAAACAAAACAGAAATGTAAAGAATCATTTGTATGATAAGCTGAATTTTTATGTTTTAATTCAAACGTGTTAAAACTACACAGGGAAGTTTATGTTCAGTGCTCCTTACTCCGAGAATTATCTCTAGGCAATGAAGCAACTTTGGACCACTGCTGATCCCACCCTGGCAGGGGGGCTCAGAATGACCCAGAGAACAGTATGAGACTAAGGTCAGGAGCCTTGGATGAGTCAAACATTCTATAGGAGCTCTGTGACCTGGGTCAAGTTAAATTTTGTGAACCCCAGTGTTTTCATTTGCTCATAACAGGTTTTGAGGATAAAATGTGATATCGATATGAACCTATTTTGGCCATTGTCACTTTTTATATGGCCTTTTTTTTTTTCTGCTGGTAATATATAAGCACAAAGAGCTTAACCTAAAAGATCTGAGGGGTCAACTGGTGTAGCTTCTTATGTAAAAGCAACATTAAAATCTAAACTGTGCAAGATGATGGTCTACATATTATAAAGCTTTCCAGAAATGGAAAATTCACAAACACTCTTGGTAGGATGTTCAAAGATTTAATTACTTGGATCCTGGAAAGGCTTTATAACATAGTTTGTGCTGCCTTTAGGTCCCATGGTATCTATCAAAACAACTAGCAATTAACTCCTGATGTAAATAAACCTCTCCCTTTTCTGTTCACAATGGTGTGTCTCTAGCTATCCTTTCTGAAGGGTCAGGGCAGTCTGAGATGATAGGCTGTGAATGGTTACTTCTTGCTGCCCTGTGGTCCATAGTAGGGGTGTCACCCATGGAACAGTGACAGGAAATACAGTCCCTCCTGACTTTCCCTGAGGTAACCATACACTGGACCTCAATAAAGTCATGAAACATTAAAAAATTTTTTTAAATTGAAGTACAGTCGATTTACAATGTTTTGTTAATTTCTGCTGTACAGCAAAGTGATTCATTTATACATATATATATATACATTCCTTTTATATTCTTTTTTATATTTTATAGTATTTATTTTTTCCATTATGGTTTATCACAGGATATTGAATATACTTCCCTGTGCCATACAATAGGACCTTGTTGTTTAACCATTCTGTATATAATAGTTTGCATCTGTTAATCCCAAACTCCCACTCCATCCCTCTACCACCTCCCCACCCTTAGCAACCACAAGTCTGTCCTCTATGTCTATGAGTTTGTTTCTGTTTCATAGACGAGTTTATTTGTGCCATATTTTAGATTCCACATATAAGTGATATCATATGGTATGTGTCTTTCACTTTCTGACTTATTTCACTTAGTATAATAATCTCTAGTTCTATCCATGTTGCTGTAAATGGCATTCTTTCCTATCACTGAATAGTATTCCATTTGATATATGTGTATATATATATTACCACATCTTCTTTATCCATTCATCTGTTGATGGACAATTAGGTTGTTTCCATGTCTTGGCTGTTGTGAATAGTGCTGCTATGAACATAGGGGTGCATGTATCTTTTTGAATTTTAGTTTTGTCTGGATATATGACTTAGGAGTGGGATTGCTGGATCATATGGCAACTCTATTTTTAGGTTTTTGATGAACCTCCATACTGTTTTCCATAGTGGCTGCACCAACTTACATTCCCACCAATAGCGTAGGAGGGTTCCCTTTTCGGCATGAGACATTTTTAATGAAGGGCTTTAGTTGACCATTCTACAGTTCTGTAGAGTGCGGAAGAGAACTGTGGTATTGCGATTTATAATAAGAAATATATATGTGGTCTTCATCCTCATTTCTGATACAGAGCTCCTAAAACACTGGGAATTTCCTAAGTGGTGAGAGCCATAAAGATGTCTTATGCCTTTTGTTATGTTAACCAGGTGAGTTTTGGACCGTACCTAAGGTTGGGGCCAGTTGCCAGGAAAATGAAGCATGTGATTAGAGAGTTGGAACTTTTAGTCCCAACCCCTGACCCTGGGGAGGAGAGAGAGACTGGAGGTTGAATCTATGCCAATAGCCAATGATTTAATCAGTCATGTCCATGTAATGAAGCCTCCATAAAAAAGCAAAAGGTTGGGATTTGGAGAGCTTCGGTTTTGGTGAATATGTGGAGATTGGTGGAGAGTGTGAGCCTGGGGAGGGCATGGAAGCTCCGTGCCCTTTTCCCATACCTTGCCCTAGGCATCTCTTCCATAAGTAAAACATTTCTTTGAGTTGAGCCACTCTAGCAAATTAATGGAACCCGAGGAGGAGGTTGTGGGAACCTCCATAGCCAGTCAGTCAGAAGTCCAGGTAACAACCTGGGTTTGCGAATAGCATCTGAAAATGTGGGACTGAGCCCTTAACCTGTGGGATCTGACAGTGTTGGAATTGAGATGAATTGTAGGACACCCAGCTGGTATCCCATAATTGTTTGGATATGTGGGTAATCCCCCAGCCCAACACACACACATTGGAACCTTTAAGGATGGAAGAAGGATTGGCATTCTCCCCAGGTTATTTCCTTGGCCCCTCTGGATCACAAAAGGGTCAAGATCTCACTGCCTAGGCCTGCTGGGAGAGGCTTCCCTTGATGTTTCCCAGGCAACTTGAGGGTGTCTTGCAGACTTCTCTTGGTCCTAAACTCTCTACTCACCTCCCTCTTCTAAGAGTCCTTTCTCTTTCACTCCTTTCCACTTCTAGTGCCGTCACAATTCCCTCCCAATGGAAATCATTAAGTTCCAAGCTCAGGTCTTGTAAATTCCACAGCCTTCATCACTGAATGTCAATGATGAAGGGGCAGGGAACCACCCCTGTGTTTTTGCCTGTCCTTCAGGATCTAGTCCCATGTATGGGGAGGCAGAAGCTCTAGAGTTTCTTCTCCAGATGGTGGCTAAGTGCCCTGAATGTATTGCGGATTGACTTCCCTCTTTTTGGTCTGCAAGAGAAATTGTTATTCCTCCCACTGACATAACTT